>NC_071522.1:18108125-19385000 GCF_027887155.1 Malaclemys terrapin pileata | reverse complement strand
GAGAGATTTTTCAGCCAGACTCAGTGTGGAGTTCTGCACAGCTAGTCGCTGGATTCAATCAAAAGCACTTGGTAAGTTGTTACTTATGGCCCTGTCCACATCATAACTATTGGCCATGTCCACTGGCTAACTCAACACTCCTGTCCACACGGAACATGCCGAGTAACCGGTGGATCTTCCTCATGCACCATGCTGGCGCATCCGGCACATGCTCTGGGTCCTGGAAGTGGTCAGACCTGGGCCGGATCCTCAGCTGGTGTAAATCCGTGTCGCTCCAGTAAAGGCAATAGAGCTATGCCCATGGCCTCTGGGCGTTTTGTTACATGGCATGGTGCCCCGCCCCCATGCCACTGTAACCGGAGATCAAGTCTTCCCTCCTGCCATAACGCTGCCTGGTTAGATATCCCAGAGTGCACTTGCTCAGGCAATGCCTCACCCCAAGGGAGCTTTATTTCCTGTGTGTAACGAATACCAGGGGGCTTACCTGGCTGTGGGACCCGGAAACTGCAGGCAGGTTTAAAATGCTAGGATCCTTCTTTGCTGGGCATAACATTCACACCACTCTCTGGACAGCCATGAGCTCCCCAGTGCCCCTTCTCCAGAGAAACCTGGTCGGACCAGGAGACCACAGTCCTGCTGGCTGGCTGGAGTAAAGAGGACATGCAGGTCCATTTGAATCCCGACATTTGAAATGGCCAAGCATGGCCGTGGCTCTCTGATCACTGCTGAGAGTGGGACACAGCAAACTCCTTGTGGCTGATGGGGTGGCAGTAAATCTCCAGCATCCATGTTCCCTGGAGCTGGGCAAGGTTCTGGTGGACACACTGAGAAGTCCAGCCTTGCTGGAGGGTCTCCGTGATCACAACCTTGAGCAGCCCCACAGCACAGTGGCCCAGTTTCCCCGGGGCCGTGAGCTCATGAGCATGCCCAGAGGAAAGTTCAGTGATGTCACAGTGGGCAGCTGGCAGCTAAGGACACCAGCGCTAGCCTGTAAAACCGCCCCCAGTGCTGCGAGACTGACTTTGAAATCCTTGCCTGCTTGATTCCAGGTGGAGCATGACCTAGGGGGACCTAGGGGGACCAGACAGCAAGTGTGAAAAATCGGGACAGGGGTGGGGGGGATAATAGGAGCCTATATAAGAAAAAGACCCAAAAATCAGGACTGTCCCTATAAAATTGGGACATCTGGTCACCCTAGTGGGACCTCAAGGGGAATTTAAGTTGCGCCAATGCCTTGTGCTAGCTATCTGCACCCCTCACGAATTACTTCCATCATGGAGATTTGTCCGCCCACAGAAAGCCAGTCTGCAGGGCATGCTGATGATGGCACCACCACTCTAGATGTGGTACAAAGCAGCAGGGCGTCAATCCTGCCACTGCAGTGAAATCTCAGGAGTGTTTTGCAAGTCCTATTCATCCAGTGCAACACAAAACCTCTCAGGCTGCAGTGAGATCTCCAGCCTGCCGTGTAAGGGGTTAAGCGAGACTCGCCCAGGTCTGCAATGCAAACCCAGGGACTGCAGTGAAATGCCAGGGCTGTTTTGCAAGTCATACTAAGTTAAGGCTGCAATGCAACCCCGGCACTGCAGTGCAAACCGAGACCGCGGAGCCGTTCCAGGGCTGCCCCTGTAAATCATACAAACCTGAGCCCGTCGGAGCAAACCTGCCATAGGAGAACCGCGGGGAAACGGCTGAACTATAAAGGAATCGAAGGAGAGCTGTCTCCCCTTAGAGTCTCCTCTGCTCTGCAACTTGAGCACAGCCCGGGGGAACGGAATAGCGCTTCCAAATATGGTATTCAATGCCCATAATTGCCCAGATTCTTCCCTGCCTGACTTCACTGGCTGCAGAGCCTGGCCCCCTGCTGCAGGAATGCAGTGCAAAGCCAAGACTGCAGTTCTAGTGGCCCTGTTCCTAAGGGACCAGTCCCTTCAGCTCATCTCCGGCCAGGGCTCTCAGCTCAGTGAGAATCGAGAGAGCATGGGCCCCAGCAGGAGGAGCGCAGCACTTGGCAGGATTGGGGCTCTAAGGCGCAGGCCCAGGTGACTTGAGAATGCTTCACTATGGCTCCTTGAAAGCAGCTGCCTTTGTTCCCGACGCTGATGCCGGAAATAAGATCAGTGTCAAAACGGAGGTTCAGGCAGGAGTTTCTCCTCACTCTCAGGCTCTGAGCCACTTGCCTGCAGAGGTGGATTAGAACCAGATTAAGCAGATCAACCAGAGCCTTAACCCCATGTCGCAGAGGGATTTCCAGTTACCTGGGTATGGAGGAAACAGGCAGCCAGGTATCTGGGAAAAGAGGCGTGTTTCTCAGTGTACATTCCTGGCAGTGCCCACTTCCCCACATGCTACATTTTCTGTCAATCCAGGGCACATTTAGCCACAGGATTCCACTGGTGCCTTTGTGAAACTGACCAGAAGTTCTGTAATGAGATACTCCAACAGGCAAGGAGGGCGGCTTCCTAGTTCTCTGTCCAGGGCCGGCGCAACCCATTAGGCGACCTAGGTGGTGGCCTAGGGCGCTAACATTTGGGGGGCAGCGACCACGCAGCCGGATCTTCGGCCGCCCCGGTCGTCGTCGGTATTTCAGGGGCGGGACCTTCCGCCACCTCTGTCGGGGGCGGGACCTTCCGCCGCCTAGGGCGGCAAAAAAGCTGGTAGCGCTCCTGCCTCTGTCAACCCTTCATGGGAGCCAGGTTCTCCTTTCACTCTGGCCCCTGCAGTCTTTTGGCGATAGGGATTATGGAGTTAGACCAAAGCATGTTCCACATTGTACCAAAATGTTGGTACAAATGAACTGGAAACTGGACTTTAGTTCCTGTGTTGTTTGCTGCTGCTTCTGGAAAGAAAGAAAGAAAGAAAAAGAAATTTGCAATATTTTGGCATAGGTGTTACACTTTTGGGGAGGTGTTGCACTTTTACAGCTGATTAATAAGTCCTCGAGCAATAACATTTTGTACCAGAGAAAGAACCTTCGTCAACCATTGTTCCTCAGTGACTATCAAGTCCCATATTAGCAGATGCAATAGAGACTGCCTCTGGCCTATCAGAGGGCATGGGGTGGGGTCCACACCTCAAATCCCACATCCAGATCCACATATTCCAATGTTCAGGGGTGTTTGGGTCCCAGCTCAGGCCCATCTTTAATTTAAACCTCCAGGTGATGTGCCCTATATACATTTGGTGTCCAAATATAATGATGAGGGGGTAGGTAGGTAGATAGGTAGGTGGGCAGATAGATAGATAGACACTGCTTCTCATTATGTGTTATAAATAAATCCCTTAGTCTCCCTTCCCACTCCTATATGAGTTGCTGATGTCCTACAACGGAACCCATTAGTCTTGTCTGGGTCTTGTCTGAAGAGCCTCTGACCCCTGTCCAGCCTTTGATTCATTGCACGCCTCTCCCTGCCCCATCCTGGTTGAGATCATTCATGGCACTAGCTGCTTTCTCCCAACCTTTGCCTTGGGTCTCTGCAAAAGTGACCATTCATGCACCACTGACACAACACCGGAGGAGTGTGAGCGACACAGACCACTAGGAGAGTTGGACACACAGCCTCCTGCGTTCTTCCTCCAAGATGTAACCCCACAGGGCCTCGGAACAGGATACCTTGACCACTATAGCCTATACCTGAGCCCCACAGCCAGCCTCAACTGGGATCTTTGCCATCTTGGTTAAACCCAGGTGTCTCTTCTGAGATGCATTTTGCATTGGAAAAGGAGATGGGAATGGTACATTTTTCATGAAACAGACTGTCCTGAAGATGAAAGGTGCTGGATTGGCAGCTCCACGGCTTTGTCTGCACACAAAAGTTGCACCAGTTTAGGAATTGATTTAGTTAAATCCATGCAGTCTCCTAGTATGTGTGTACGTGGACAAGGCCCCACAGTCACAGAGAACTTCCTCCTCCTGGACTGACAGACAGCCATCTTGCAGCCTGGAGTGTGAAGTCCTCTTCTCCATCCATCCAGCACTGTCTATCCTAGGCCACTATCCCTTCCCACAGGAGACTAATGTGTCCTTTTATCCTTCCCGCAACCGACTTTACGTCTGGAGATGGCAGGTCTCCAGTCTTCATGCCTTGATGTCTCTGCTGAGGCTGCCGACCAAGAGAGAGAGTTGTCTTGCTGGCTGCCATATTTGGTGATTCTTCTACAAACGTCTCACTGGACATGGCACCCACAGGGTGGCCGGGTGGCCAGCTTTCGACCAGAAAGTCCGGTCAAAAAGGGTACCTGGCAAGGTCCAGTCAGATCTACTGACACCCAAAGTCTGGTTTCTGCAGGAGGGGGAAGCGCTGGGTCATCACCCTGCCAGTTCCTATTCAACCGGGGCTGCCTCCTACCTGCGTCGGGTGGCTGCAGCTCCGAGCCCCAGCTCTGCCGGCAAGTCCCTCATGACCCAGGCAGAGGGGAGTGGGGCGAAAGCAGTGAGCAACAGGGGGAGGGGGGAAGGGGAACAAACGGGGGCAGAGCCTCGGGGGAAGGGGCAAGGTGGGGTGGGGACTCAGAGGAGGGGACGGGGTGTGGGAGGTTCTGGCACTCCTGTTGGAGTGTCCAGTTTTTAAATATTACAAAGTTGGCAACCCTAGGCACTCGGTAGGCCGTGGTTAGCTGCTGTTAGCCTCCGGAGCGTGAGCTGATAAACCACACCGTACTGGAGTCAATCCACAATCCCCCAGCCCCACCCGCCCGCCACCTCATGTGCTAAGGCGTAGGAAGAGCTTGCAGGGCGATGTCCCTCAGGAGCGCTTGAATCCTTCACCCCACATAACAGAAGGAAACCATGGAAAACACGGGGCCTGATCTGCAGCCCGTGGAAGTCAATGGGAGTCTTTCCGATAACGTCCCAGATCTGCAGGCATCTGGCCCCCCGAGGAGCAGGGCGATAGGGAAAGGTCAGCAGGGCTCCCCGTGCACAGCAGCCTCTCCAACCCAGGGCACTACGGATGGGCTCAAAGCTGGTTTTTCCATTGCTCGGCCACATAAAAGGCGGGGGGGGGGGTGGCTGCAGATTTTGGCTCCAGGCCCAGCGAGGGAGACGGGTCAGCTACAAACTCCAGAGCTAGGTTCAGAGAGCCACCCCTTCCTCCAACGTTAAGGGGCCCCGAGTGTAGTTTTGGGGCCCATGGAGAAACCAGGGGTGACCTCCAATTATAAAAAAGCGGCTGTTCATAGGACGCGGTGTGATGACTACATTGCAATGGAGGGGGAGGGGGGCAGCAGAGGAGATGGGAGCACACCAGCCCCGTCTGCTCCCCCATTCCTTTCCGCCCCCCCCCCCCGCCCCCGCTGGGCACATCGCCAGCTCCTTACTGAACGCTGCCTGGCAGAAGCCACCGGCTCAATTAAAGCTGCCCTGTGAGTGGATTGATTTCTAATGGCTCCATTTCACCTTGGCTCTGAGTCACTCCTTGTCTTTATAGCCCTGCATGACTCTGCCCGGAGAGCCCCCCAGGGTTCCCCCACCCCTTCAGCTGCTGCAGGGGAGGCGGAGAAGCCCCTCTGCAGACCCCAACACCTTCCCCCTCCAATCAGCCAGCTCTGCAGATGGACGTAGCAAGCAGGAGCCAGTGAGCAGGAAGCACCGGGGCTGCGAGGGATAATCAGCTCTCTCATTAGTTTTCATTAGGGGCAGCCATCAGCCAGGCCGGCTGCTGCAGTCTTGCCGGAATATGGCTCTGCAGAGTGACTCAGCAGCAAACGCAGCCTGGAGCCACTGCTCTGTTCCTGGAGGGTTGGGACAGCCTCCCTGCCTTCTCCAAGGGCAGGGCACCCCCTGTTCCCTCTGTGTGCCCAGGGAGACCTACCCCAGCCACGCCGGAACGCCTCCTTCCCATCCCGAAGGGATCTGCATTCTAGCTCGGCCACTGGTCAGAAGGCATCCCAGTGCAGAATCCACAGGGGTCTCAGTGAAAACACAGCAGCCAACGAGCACGTGTGCACACATAGGTGCTGCTTGCCAGGCGGTCGTATTAGAAAGTTGGCCTAGTGGTTAGAGCAGTGGCTTGGGAGTCAGGGCGTCTGGGGTCTAGCCCCAGCTCGGCCACTAATGAACTGGGGTAAGTCTCTGGGCCAGGGCCGACTTTAGGAAGTGCGGGGCCCGATTCGAACAGTTTCGACGGGGCCCCGACAGGGATGACTAAAAAAAAAAAAAAAACCACGTTAAAAAAAACACGTGGGGCTTGTACTCACCAGGCCGCGCTCCTAGTCTTTGGCGGCGGGTCCTTCACTCGCTCCGGGTCTTCGGCGGCACTGAAGGACCCGCTGCCAAAGACCTGGAGCGCCGCCGGGTGAGTAAAAATTAAAAAGGTGCCTCTAGCCAGGGAAGGGATTCTCGCCACTTGCCCCCCACTCTGGGCGACCCTGCCACTGGGCGCGGGGCCCTCTTAAGCGCGGGGCCCGATTAGGGGGAATTGGTGGAATTGGCCTAAAGCCGGCCCTGCTCTGGGCTTCCGTCTCCCTCGGTGTAAAACTGTCTCTTGCAGAAGCTTCCTTTAGCACGAAGGACGATGTTCTCTATTTAGACGGTAAGCTCGTCGGGTCAGGGGCTGTCTGTGACACGTCTAGCACCAGGGGGCCCTGACCTCAGCTGGTGCGTCCAAGTGCTACTGCAATGCAAATAACACACTCCTCAGAGAGACCAGAACCGTAAGCCACTGTGTTATCTCTGCCTTAGCAAGGGGGAGCCTTGGCTGGCGCTTACGCTGCATGAGAGCAGTCTGCCCGCCTCACCAGCAAACTCCTGCAGGTTCTGCCAGTCTAAACCTGGCCTTGCAGGTAACAGCCAGGTCCAGAGTTCCCCTTTTATGGGCACTTTATGTTTGTTCTTTCTTGTTATCACTCTCAAAGTCATTTTCATCTGCACATGGCCACTCGGCTCGCAGGGAGGAGCGTAACACTACTAATGAGGGATACCACCGGAGTTTGGGTTTTGCAAATCTCAATTTTATCCAGGCCAGCCCAGTGCAGGGAGGGGCGAGACGCACACTTTCCGTTTTGTCCTTTGTCCCTTGATGGCTGCCGCCGCTCATGGATTTCCCTGATGGACTGGCAGCAGCAGGTGGGGGGTTTTCTCTGCGCGATGTGGATGAACCAGTCTGTGTAATTTGAGTGGTGCTGCAGAGATCTGGCTCCTTTGGGGTCGATTCAAGCAGTTGATGGCCAGATTCACAAGGTGAACCCACAGAGCCTGAGGCAAGCACCCGTATATAGCCCCTAAGCCATATGGGTGTCGTGTCCCGCGGTTGGCGTGAGCACCTCTCATGCATGCTGCATGCCTGCCCTGAAGCAAGATGGAATCAAGTCCTGCTGCTCATCACTGAGGCTCAAAATAAGCAAACACCAGCCCCCGATCCCAGCAAACGCTTCTACCTGCACATGCGGTGTCCTCGGGCTGCAGGATCAGCTCCGGCCCCTGACCGCATCCAGCTCTGCCTGGGGGAAATCCCTGCTCCCGAAGGAGATTGTTAGGATCTGCTGAGGGGTCCCACCCCCGGCTCTTGAGGGGTCAGAGGAGGAAACAAACAATCGTGTGTCCAATTCCCTTGGGGGGAGAAGGGAAAACTCTGCCCTCCCTTACACCGCTGATTCCCTGCTGTCTCCCAGGGTCTTTCACGGGGGTAGCAGAGGGCAGACATGGGTTTACGCTGGGGCAGGATTTGGCCCTGCAACTGGAACGCACATAACAATTCTGGGGATGACCCGTGAGCGAGAGCAGAATAGGGCTACAGGGAAAGAGGGAAACCAAGGCAGCTTTTACACGTCTTTGCGCTTCCCATATCCTGGAGCAGCCAGGACCCAGGGTAAATTAGAGCAGCCTCAAGGCTGCGGTAATTCATGCTCCAATCCCTAAGTGGGCCCTGACAAGCAGTGCACTCTGCCCCCTCCCTGCCCTCAGCCTGCTCCTGACTTGGTCCCGACACTCCGGGCTGGGAGCTCCAGCTCTGCACCAGTCTGGGGGGCAGCTGGGACTTGCAAGGCCCCTTTTGCCACCAGCATGTCCTGAGGCCCAGCCCCTGGGAGTAGATCTGCTAGGTGAGGAGGTCCCATTTGTACGTGGCCACTTTCGACTAGGCTTCTCTGGCTTTGACCACGGGCAGCCCGGGCCGGCAGCCAGCACAAGGCAGGAGGGACAGATGCTTTGTGTGGGACCATGGCCTACCTGGGAGGATTTCCTCCCCTGCCCCCCTCCCTTTTGGAAAGCGATGCTCCCCCCAGCGTCCGGCCCTGCAGCTCCAGCAGGGTGTGAGAGGAGCTGGTCGCAGCCATTAAAGGGACAGTGCCTTGCTCTGCTCCTTGGGCACTGACAGCAGCTGCGGCTCTGACCCGGGGGGGGGGTTAAGGATCTCCGTCCCCCGGAGAGCAGGGAGGCAGGCCGGAGGCTCACCAAGGGGGCCCCGAGGCAGAAGCAGGGAGGTGCTGCTACACTCGCCCAGCCCCCAGGAACAAAAGCGGCATGCAGTGCGCACACACCCACCCCGGCTCTCTCCAGGGGGCTGCCCCGAGCCCTGGTGTGGGGCCGGAAGGAGAACGTGACAAATCCCCTAAGCAGGAGACTCCGCTCCCCAGCAACCCCGCCCCACTGCACCTCCCTGTCAGAAGCAACAAAGGACGAAACCAAACTGGAGCCAGGAGAGCCCTGGCCCTGTGGGGGGGGGGGGAGTCCTTCCCCACGAGGGTGAGGGGAGAGGGAAGTGCCCCTCCCCTGCCCCAGCAAGGAGCCAGGGAGCACTGGTGCCTAGTCCCTAGGGATGGGGTGACACCATTACTCAATGCAAACACCCAGCAGATGGGGGAGCCCCTCGACCTTCCCCTGGGGCAGCCGTCAGGATCCCAAGCCACTGCTGCCAAGTCCCAGCAGGCAGGAGAAGGGGAAACGCATGACACCCGGTCCTCTTCCTGCCCGGTGCGCTGATCTAAAGGCCGGGGAGATCCAAGGGCCCACGCTGCAGCTCCCCATCCCCTGCCCCACGCCGCAGCATTTTGGCGTTTGCCTTGCAGGTGCTCAGGGTCCTGCGGCTGAGTGTGGCAAGGAAACCCAGCCAGCCCCAAGCACGGGAGGTGTCCCCCAGCATCTGCATTCCCAGTCTGACCCCACGAGCTCTCAGCTCCCTCCGTAAGCAGAACAGCATCTTCCAGCCAGCAGGGCAGGTGTGGGGGTGGATCGCCTTCCCAAGCTGCCATGTGCGGCTCCTGGTTCATCCGGCCCAGGAGCAGGTGCCTTGCAGCGGGGGGGGGTCTGTTTCGCACAGACGCCCCCATCCTCCTCCAGGGAGAGAGGCTGAAGCTCCAATGTGGCAGCTGGCCTCCATCTGCCTCCACTCAGGGGAGTCCCAGCAGCACTTCCCCACTCAACTCCCCTAGGCATGCGCCGCCCACGTCTCTATTTAGATCGGAGCCAAGCCCGGATCCAAACACCCCTGGATTCTGGAGCCTCTGCAGTCCGGATCCAGGAGTAAAGCCACATTTTTGCCGCTTGAGCTGATCTCTAACAATGGGCCCACAATAGTTGCCGTCAATGCGGCGTTACCTCGAGTTCTCTACCTGAGTGAACCCCTCTTGTGCCAGCCTCGCTCGAGTGAGGTGCAGAATAATACCGGAGCAGCACCGAGCGATGATGTTAGCCGCCGTAGCCTGAAACCCAGCGTGGACCGGCCAATGCAAGTTAAAAGCACGCCCCATGCTTGAATTAAGGGGCTTTGTGTGTGGGCAGGAGTCAAGTTAGGGCCGACACTCGCGTGAACTCTGCAGCGAGGACCAGGCTAAAGTCACACCGCGGATTCTGTTTAAAGCTGGTTGAAACACAACCAGAGGCTGGCTTTGCCTTTACAAACCCAACAGGGTGGGACTCAGCCAGGACTAAGGACAGTTCAAATGCCCAGGGCCCATTTGAACGGAACTAGAGCTGAATAGGAAATTGTTTTCCCATCTCACAAGACGTTCTGCAATTTTTGAAATTTGTGCCTGTCCCAAACCAGGGCGAAAAGTCGAAATCGTGAACATTTTTCGTGCGCCGAAAATCGGACCCAAATTCAGCGTGGGTCAGTTGAAACATTTGCGTGTCAATCATTTTGAAACGTTTCCTTTCGATGTTGCCCTTTATCATTTTTTTTATTTGTATTTTTTTTTTTTTACTATAAGTTAACTTGAATTGCAAAATGAAACATGGAATGATTTGTTTCAAAACTGGCAAACCAGGACATCTTGGCAACGTTGAAACTCTTGTTCCACATTTTTTTGAAATGCAGAATTCATCCAGACTGATCCCTTCCCACTAACAGTTTCAGTGAGGACAAATCAGCATTTTCCAGTGAAACAAACATTTTGCCCCAAAAATTCCCAGCTTGCTCTAACCTAAACCCCTAACATTTGCCTGGAGGGGCAGTGGACTGCTTTTGTCCTAGAAGATATTAACCAAGAAAAACAGCCTTGAGATGATGCTATCAGAGTGCACCATGGAGGTGAAACAAAATCACTTCTACATGAAAGCACCACACCAGCTGGGAACTCCTCCCTTTGCTCCTCCGGAACTCCCCTAGACACAGGTTCAGGGCCCTGTGAGGAAGGTGGATTGAGATGAAACGCGCATCACCTGCGTTGCTGTGAGTTAATTGCGTTCATGCCCTCTGTAAATAAAAATGATGACCGTACAGGCTGACAGGTTGGCTGCAATAAGGATTACACTATTACTCTGAGACCCACAGGGGAATCGCCCCAGTCGGCGGGGGGTGGGTGAAGAATGATAGATGGGAAATGTTGACAATGTGGATATTTACCTGTCTCCGCTGGAGTCCTCGGAACCTCGAGGACAAGGGGAGGCACAAATCTTTGTGCTGCAAGGGTTATTGGTTCCGTCAAAACCCTGCCGAAGCGATGGAGAGAAACTACAGAGCGGTGTCAAACCAGCCCAGGTTTCGCTCCCTGCTTTGTTCACTGACTTGCCAATTCAGTAATTGCATTAGTGACTGCGCGGTTCCTGAAATAGCTCCTCGTCACTTACCTAGGGCTACGGAATGGAGAGCCAGAGAGGAAGGATGGTTTTATGTTTAAAAACCTGGGGCCAGGAGTGCAGGTCCTAACTCCGCCACAGACTCCCGCTGTGACCTCGCCCACGTCACTTGAGGGCTGATTTTCAAAAGAGCTCAGCCCGTTGGGATTGAAAATTCCAACCCTGATCAGTCTGGGCCATAGTTCCCTGTCTGGCAAAGGGAGATCATAACCCTTCCGTTCTCCTCTGCCAGGGCCCAGTTAGACTGTTGTAAGCTCGTTAGTCTAATGAGAAGGCCTGCTGGATCTGGGCAATCTCAAAAAGCTTCTGGAGGATAGGAAATATGTGCCATGCTGTTCAGTGCCCGTTGTGGAGTGAGGCGGGGAGGGGCTGTCCCCCCGCCCTGTTCCCAATACCCGTGTCACCAAGGAACATTATCACAGCCAAGTGCCCGCACGTCCTGCGCCCACCTCACATCATATAGGATAATTGCCCAGAGCCCAGTTGCACTCTTGCTGGCATTCTCAGCGGACAAGCCCAGGACTGTGTGAGCCCTGGGGACCAGTCTCTCCTCAGGCCCTAGAGACGGTCTCTCCGGCTCAGGCATGGGGAGAAATGGCATTGGCAGAGCACTGGGAGAAACCCAGGCTGCTGGTGCTGCCTGTAATGATGATGGATGGAGTTCGCTGGGGCTGCGCTCTCTAGGGCGACCAGGAGAAAAGTCTTTATCACAGTATCTATGTGGGCGGCCACCATGGGCCCGATCCTGAGCGCCATCAGGCACCAGCAGCTCCCACTAACACCAGTGGGTGCCCAGCACCTCTGAAAAATCAGCCCTTGTGTTTAGGTGCCCAACTTTAGACTGCCAAGCGGGCAGGAGGGGGAGACTTTAGCTGGTGGCCCCCAGCACTGCTCACCTAAGGTGGGTAAGAATTGTTAGGAGATAGGGAAACTGAGGCAGAGAAAAGGGAAGGGAGCCAGTGGCAGCACTAGGATGGGAACCCGGGTCAGCTGTTCTACCCACAGGACAACACTGCCTCTTGTAAGCAACTGGACTTTCAGAGAACATCAAGATGTGTAAGAAGAGCTCGGTGCACCCTCTATCACATCTGGAGTGAAAGGGTCCAAACATAGCAACATGTGACTTCATCGTCCCCAGGCAGAAGAGCAGGCAGGTCCATATCCAAACAGGGAAACTGAGGCATGGAGGGGTTTGATAACTTGGGCCCAGGAACAGAGCGACGTCACTTTCCCTGGCAGAGACGGGGCAGTCGCTTCCAGCTCTACAACCGCTTGTGCATTAGTGACTTGTCCCGGCTCCAGCGCTCGGCTGCTCAGGTTACAAGCAGCAGGTCTGATGGCCTTACAGGGGCACATCATCATGACACTCTCCCAGCTAGGCTGCTCCCTCCCCCAGCCTCAGACCTACTCAGAGATGGGTCAGAACCGAAACACCAGAGCCAGTTACATCAAAACGTAATAAGATGTGGATCAGAGCTGGGCAACTCCGCGTCATGTCTGCAAGGGAGCAGGCTGCCCCCAATCCCCAAAATACACCCGCACTCCCCCCACACTGGGGAAAGGAACCCCCTTACAAGACACCAGCCCTCCACTGATTAGGGCCTGGTCCCTAGCCCGTTTGAAGTCAGTAGAACGACTCCATGGATTGCAGTGGGCTTTGGATTGGGCCTTTAAGGCAGACTCAAGTCGGAGTAGAACTCTGCACCTTGATACCCCTGGAAGCTGCAGCCAAGCGAGTCCCCACCCAAGGCCTGGGCTGATCTTTTCCCTCCCACTTTGGGTTGGTTTCAAAGGGCCGATGTAGCGCGCCGAACCGAGCTCTACCCTTGCACGCCGCGGGCGACATATGGAAGCAAAGGCAATTCTCAGCCCAGGCCAGCTCCTGCCAAAAGGGCTCTCTCCGGGGGCAGGCCGGGCGCCCGAGCCGGCTGGGGGCACGTCTGACATATGGCTCAGCAGGTCCCTAGTCCCTGCAAAGGGGGGCAATGGATCAGCAGTGCTCGCCAACGGCCTCTGCACTAGGCACAAAGCTGGGGCCAATTCTCTCTTTTACCGCAGCCGGATTAAGGTTGGGGGAGCAAAGAGCCTTAGCCGCTCCCCACACGGGCCCATCCTGAGCACACGGACCCCTCCCTGCTAGTCCTGAGGGGCATCAGTCACCCCTCAAAGGGACCAACCCCCCATTGTGCTGCACTGGTCTCAGTGGGGTGCACACGCACACCCCGCTTGCAGGCTCGCTGCTGGGTTACCAGGAGGCACATGTGATTCCTGTTCTGGGCCACTCAGGGCTGGCGTTAGGGACGGGAGGAGGGGATTTCCCAATCGCTTGGTCTCTCCTCTTCCATCCCAGGTTCTCCCCACCTAAGCACCGCTCCCCGGGAGCATAGCGACAGCAGCAGAGCCCACAGCTGCAGGCTACATTAAGGGCAAGGCCTGCAGGTTTGAGGCAGAGAGCGGTGGATCCAGGACTCCCGAGCACCCGCTGTAAGCTAGTGTAATGAAACCAGGACCAGGGTTAACAAGTAGGTGCTTGGGGCGGCCAAGGGAGAGGGGCGGCACCTGCGGCAATTCGGGAGCTGGGGGGAGCCGAGCCCCGGCACCAGAGCTCTGACGGCTCTTCTGTTCCTGACCTCCAGGACAAGCGGTGGGATGGACCCAGCACCCCCACTCCCGCCCCCGGCTGCAGGGATCCAAACTCTCTGATCAGAACCTGGGCTTGAGTCTAGGTCAGAGCCAAAGCCAGAAGTGGCCACGTTTTCTGGACCCTGGTCGGGAGCAGCCTGGCATGGTGAGAACAATGGATCGCACAAAGCTCTCGCCCCTCGAGTCTGACATCACCTGCGAACAGCTGGGGACATAGGAATCAGCAGACTGGATCAGACCCGGGGCCAGAGTCTTGTCTCTGACAGTGGCTGCACCAGATGCCCTGAGGAAGGTGTAAGAACCCGTAGCAGATGCAGGACAATCTGCCCCCACATTAGGTCTCAGCCCTGGTCTCTAAGAGTCAGAGATTGGCTCACCCCCGGGAGCAGCAGGTTCAAGCCCGCTTCCAGAATGTCTGTTCTCGTTAATTACAATCACTCGGGATACTCCTGGTCCAGGTGAATCCTGCTTCCTCAAGCCACCGCTGATCTAAATCTAATCCAAATCCCGGGCCCGTCTCTGGCACACAGCAATAAGGAAACCAGCCCCTGGGTGTCTCCATGTTGGGAAACCCACCCATTGAGTGTCCCAAACGTGCCCCTTGGATGCCACAGATCTGGGACCCCTTCAAGCCAGCACTAGGCTTGAACCAAACTGGCCCTGCCCATGGGAAGATTGGCTTCCAGAGCTGAATGTTGCAGGTCAGCCTCGTCTTACCCAAGGGGAGAGGGATGGGCGAAGCCGGGGCCGGGGACAGCCCAGATTTACCCACGTTTGGCCAGGATCAAAAATCACCTTGATTTTCCCCCATCTCTCCTGGAAAATGCTCTCTGTCCCCTTTGAGCAATGCTTGCCAGCGTGGCCCCATGGCCGGGCACTACCCTGGCACTCAGGGGACTGGTGGGCTCGTCCCAGCTCCGCCACTGACACATGGTATGAACTAGGGTGAGCGACTTGCCTACCTCTGAGAGGAGGCTGATGCTGCCGGGCGATGTGTTCTCTAAGGGCCACTGGCCAGATTTTTTAAAAGGCGTCTAATCCGGCCCCAAATCTTCTTATTCCAGAATTCAGTGAAATCAAATTCAAGCCCGTCCCCTTTCCCCTGCTGACTTGTGTTCCTTCAGCCTGGCTTAATAATCTCCTTCCCCTTTAATCACCTCTCACCCAGGCGCAGACTCATCCCTTCTTCCTCCGAGGACATAAATCCAAACCCAAGCTCGCCCGGGCCTCGTGAAATATTTATTCTCTCCATCCTGCACCACCGTCTCACATCCAAAGAGGACGAAGGGAACGGATCGATGCTATTGATCTGTGTAGAATTGCAGTGGCTCCGAGCGAGAGCCGGGGAAAGCAAAGGGAGAAAAAAGCTTACGGTGGCCAATACAAAAGAGCCCATCTGGCGCGTGCTTGTTCCCTGGGCATTTGATTAGATGCAGCCGTCGCCCGCAGACGGGGCGACTTCCTTCGCCCGTGCACAGGTCATGAGCTGGGGAGCCTCAGCTGTGCTCTTCCTGTCGCTTGTCACATGGGAAATAAACAGCCAGGAGCTCAAAGCTGCCTGCCTTGACCCTGCGGCGTGGCGGACGCCTATATCCGCCTCCGGACTCCCCACGCCGTGCCGGGTCCACCCTCGCCCTTGCCTGGAGCCATGACTAGAAACAGCATCGAGCTAGCATGGAAGGGCCAGCCAGATCCAAAGGTGGGAAACGTTTGGCCCCAGGATTTTGGCCCGAGTTCGGAACCTGTATCGTCTTGCTAGGAAGCCATCCCCGGCGCTGGAGGGTAATCTGGAGCTAAAGGATTTTCTCCAGCCTCGGTTCTGCAGGAGGGCGTCACGGTGGTCCTGACTGCCTGACCTTCTGAAGCTAGGCATGTCCTGCGCTCAGCTGATTTCAAACCACGCTCCGGGCCTCAGGGAAAGGGAAGCCAGTGCAGGGGCGGGAAGATGGGCTGGAGCTGGCTCGTGCCGTGACCTAGATATTCAGAACCATTTCCACCTCGCTGCCATCCCACCCGGCTGCATTGCGCTTTGCACGGTAGCAGCAGAGCACGGGGCCCAGAACCCAGAGACCAAGGTCAGACAGACATAGGGGCCTGGAGCTCCCCACCTTGAAGCTAAAGGGAGTGAGTTGTATCTGACAGGCGCAGAATACGATCCCGGAAAGGCACGAGGCACCCCTCTATGGGCCTGAGATGGGAGGGAACAGGGGCTCTGATTCACTAGAGCATGGTGGGACGCCATATACCGTGCGACATGGCACCGGTGCACAGCGGGGTAAGATACTCCCAGGGATCTAGGCACCATCAATGGAGAGAGACCCTCAGGGGGGACTTTAAAACTGCCTGAGTAGGTTAGGCACCAAGGTCCTGTTGAAAACCAGGGGCACCAGGTGCCTTCAAAACTCCTACCAGGCCTCTCTTTAGGCTCCTAAATCCCTCTGACAATTCTGGCTCTATGTGTCTGGAGATCTGGGGGCAATTGAAACGCGCCTGGTGCAAGGCTGTGGAGAGCCAGGCCCCGGCGTGTGCTCTGCTGCTCTCTCCCCAGCAGGACACTGGGCCAGAATATCCCTAGAACGGTCGGACTGGGAGGGACCACATGAGGTCACCTAGTCCAGCCCCCGGCACTGAGATAAATCATCGCTAGCTCTTCTAGACGCGCTTTTCATCAGCAGATCTCCTAGGGCTTTACCAGGAGGTCATTATCTTTATCCCATTGTACAGCTGGGGAAACTGAGGCACAGGGAGGGGAAGTGACTTGCCCAGGGTCACTGGCAGAGCCGCACACACAGAACCCGCGGTTCCCAAGTCCCAGTCCAGTGCTCCAACCACTAGGCCACACCAGGGCTGTCATAGCTGTCCCCCTATGCAAATGGACCCCTGCTCAGCTCAGATAGTCCCGTGGGGGGTGGGGAAAGCAGCCCAGGATGGCCCAGTGGTTAGACACTAGCCCTAGGACTCGAGAGATGAGAGGTCAGTTCCCTGCTCGGTCACAGACTCCCGGTGTGACCCTGGGCAAGTCACATGACTCTCCGTGCCTCGGTTCCCCATCTGTGCAATGAGGAGAGCAGCCCTGTCTTGCAGGGGGGCTGCGAGGTGCCCAGATGCCACAGCGAGGGGGATGATGTAAATGTCCCAGACAGAGGTCAAAGCCTACCTGGGGGTTTGCTTAGGGACCCCTGCAGGTCCCCCATCCTGAAGGAAGTAAAGCGCTGGGAGGAGACCCTGGATCCCAGGGGCTTTGCCCACTCTAGCTCCTCTGAGGCGGTGACGGCGAGAGCGTGCTGCAGGCAGCCAGTGCTCCTCTCCTTTCATCAGCTCCTCTCCGCCTGGCTGCCATGAACCCCTCTCCTCCTGCACAGCCGCAGCGGTGCCAGGCTCCAAGCCCTAGCTCTCTCTCTCAAGTCACTCACTCTCCAAGGGAGCACGGTGCCCCTCGGGTAGTGGGGGGTGTACCGCATTCTCCAAGGACTAACGGGGAGTTGCCCCGGGTAATAACATTATACCACATCTGCGGGCTCCGTCTTCCATGACAAATCAACCCCTGCCACAGGCATCCTGCAGGCCCCCGGGCTGCTTCCCGACGCCCACAGTGGGATGCTGCTGGACATCTCCAGTCTCTTCTTGGCCCTGTCCCGTTTGGGGCTGGGAGCTTCTTCAGCGGGAGTGTCCAGAGCTCCCATCCCTTTCCTTCCTCCCTTTCTCCAGCAGCCGCCTCTGCTACCGCTTCAGCATCCATCTGCCCTTCTAGGGAGGGCAGGATGGCTGGTGGGGATGGGATGGTCCCAGAGCAGCAGTCCAAGGCTGGCAGGTTACCCAGCCAAAGAATGGGTCTGGAACCCAAAAGAACCCACACGAGGGGGACCCTGGGGTAAATGGGAGGGAGGGAGTCTAGTGAGATACGATTTTTGGGGTCTACATCTAACTCTGCCCCTGACTTGCAGCGTGATCAGGGCAAATCGCTTCCGTGCCTCAGTTTCTCCACCTGAGAGATGGGGCTAACAACCCCTCCCAGGGGTGTGGCAAGGGGCTATTCATTGTAAAGCGCTGTGAGCTCCTCAGATGAACCGGGCTCTGGAAATGGCAGGCGTGAGCCTCACGACTGATCCTGGAGCAGCAAATCGGGAGCCACGGCGGGCAGGCCTTCAGCAAGTTCTCCCTCCTTTGCCAGCGGCATTTGCCGGCATCGAACGGCTGGGATCCGTCTGGTGTCAGCACCTCGCCACTCAGGCGGGGCCAGATCAAACCCAAGGAGCATCTCACCATTATCTGCTTGCTCGGCTGACGGTGGAGAATGTCTGGGATCGCTTGCTGCTGGCACGTGATGCTAACCGAAGCACTGACAGAGGCAGAAAGAAGCCAGGGATTTATCCTGGGTTCAAGTCCCCATTTCAAACTATTCAGGATTCGCACACCGTGCACGACACAACATAGGGGCCAGATGCTTGGCTGGTGTCACTCCAAGTTACTCTCCTGACCTCAGTGGAGTTGACATCAGCTGAGGATCTAACTCTAAAAATATCAAAAATCCAAAAGCGATGGTCTGAGCGTGTATTCAGGCACTCGAGAACAGAAAACCTCAGCCCGTACTTCTGATCTGCGACACCGTGTAAATCAAGAGCAGCTTCTTGGACGGCAGTGAAGTTACTTTGAATTTGCACCCTGTGGTGTGGCCTTGTAATCACAGAATCCACCGACCACCGTAGACAGCAGAGCTGTGACTCACAGAGCAATGAGTCCGCGGGGGCTCAGCACACTTTAAAAGGGCTTTTATTTATTCACACCAACAAATGTATAAGAAAAGTGGAAAAACCGGAACAGGCACACTCCGGTAGTAACAAAGGAATTAAACAGAGAGGCCCGGGATTGCCTCAGTCGTAATTAAGCAAGCCCCTCCCTTTCCCTCCCCCGAAAAATAGTATTTCTCCAGTCTCCCAGCGGGGGAAATGACAAACCTCGAGGATCCCAGCAGGGTTCCAGACTTCTTCGCCAGGATCCGAGAACGCAAACAGAGCTTCCTTGGGAAATACGCAAGAGTGCGTGGGGCTACAATGGGCGTCTTGGCTGCCAGGTGGAACCATCCAAGTGGGTCCAAGAAACGCACCAGTTCAGGTCCACGTTGTTGTGCACCAATCCCCAGGAGTCAGGTCTGTGCTGGGCACACAGAGTCCCATGGACTTCCAGGGAGCTCTATGCAGCTGCCGGGGGCAAACCCGAATGGATCGAATTGCTGGAGCGGGGCCTAGATTTCTAATGCTGCAAATGGCTCATCCAGGGGCAGTTCCACCAACACCCTTTCGCTGAGCAGATCAGGAGCTTGGCCCGGGGATCAGTTCTGAGGGCCATGGCAGGGTGGTGGGTCATTCTGATGGGAACACGTGGCCACAGGGACCTGGTCTGAGACCTCCCGTAGATCCAATTGCAACAGGATGTGGGGCAAGATTTTCAGAGGCTCCTATGGGACTTACAAGGCCAAGACCCTTTTCAAAAATGACTTAGGAACTTAGCTCCATTGGCTTTTCAGGCCAGATTTTAAGATGCAGAAGCATTTAGCGGGATTTTCTAAAGCACCTGCCCGGCTAACTGCTACATCTTTAAGTGCCTAAATACCCTAGGGCCCAGATCTTCAATGGTATTTAGGCTCCTAACTCCATTGAAACCAATGGGAGTTAGGCACCTAAATACATCTGAGGATCTGGTTCTACGTCACTTCTGAAAATGGGCCACAGGCACATATGAAAACGTGGCCCCTGGTCACGATCACCATGGACTGAATGAGAGCTGGCCACAGTATCTGAGCTCCAGCGACCCTGGAGAATAGCCCATTCCAGCTCCCGGAGCCAGTGACTCTCCACAGAGTGGAGCAATGCTAGATTGGCACCAGAGTTCTCTGCCTTCTCCATGGGCGCTGCTTCTTGGGTCTGTATGTCTCTGCCGTTTCTCCTAGAGAGACGCTGCGGGGCAGCGATGTTCCTTCTGGCTTTTCTTCCGTTCTGGGGTTTTTCTTGGGACAAAACCTTCCCCTGCCAGAGAGTTTGCAGAGATGCCCCTGAGCGGCTGGAGCCCTGCTTTGTGCACCATGGGTAACGGGCCAGGCAGGAGGCGCTGGCACTTGTCCAAGGAGCATTCGCCAGTGCCCCTGGGGTGGGGTGGGGCCTGCTGGGCATGGCAGCGAGAATAGGGCTTCTATGCCCGTTACAGACGTGCTAATATACAGCGATGTACAGGTCACGCGGGTCTTCATCTCCCACAGACATCAGTGCCAGAGGCGCACCAGCCAGCCGGCCCGCCCCATGCCCCGTGCCGCTGGCATCTGGAATTCCCCACGGTTTGGGCCGGCGTTGGTCTGAAAGAGAAACAGCCGCCGTCAGCTGACAGCCAGGGCTTTCCATCCGGCTGATCGGCCAAAGGACAACTCAGGGCAGATCCTGGGACCTGGTGCCTCTTAACCAAAGCGCTTTCCCCTGGCTCCTCACTCCGGTTACCTGAGCCAGCTTTAGCGACAGGCCGGGGGCACCACTGCCAGGGCCTGATTTAAAGCTGCTGGCCTTTGAACAGCTGCCGGGGGGGGGGGGGGGCATTCCCGTTCGACGCCTGCGCCACTACTGGGAGAGCCGGACTCATTCTGGGACCGGTGTCTGAGCTCAGGAGTTGCCCTCACCTCACCTGAAGGCCTGGTCTGCCCTCACACAGACACGTTACTGCCCTGGGCTTGGATGGGGCACGGTAGGGGAAACAGAGGCACGCGAGGGGATCTACCCGCCCCCCCCTGGACTCACCCGGGCGTCTCTGGGCGGCCGTGGGCACAGAGCCGGTCATAGCAGCCCGCAGAGGGCGCCGGCGTCTTCCGAGTGGTCGCAGTTGTGCACGTTCCAGCGGATGTGGGAGCAGCGCAGCAGGGAGGGCTCGTCGCCTTTGCACTTGAGGTTGTCGAGGAAGATGTAGCCGGTGCCTGGGCCGTAGCGCGCCTCCCCCCAGGCGGCCCGGGCGCCCCCGCAGCCCAGCTGCTGGCACACCACCGCGACGTCCCGGAGGTCCCAGGCGTCGTCGCACACGGTCCCCCACTGGGACAGGTAGAACAGCTCCACGCGGCCCTCGCAGCGGTGGCTGCCGTTCACGAGGCGCAGGAATCCTGCGGGGGGCGGGACAGTGCGGGGTGAGGGGACCCGGGGCAGCTTCCAGTCTAGGACCTGTGAGCGCCTCGCCGTCCCCCACTGCGCCCCC
Organism: Malaclemys terrapin pileata; assembly: GCF_027887155.1. Taxonomy (NCBI): domain Eukaryota; kingdom Metazoa; phylum Chordata; order Testudines; family Emydidae; genus Malaclemys; species Malaclemys terrapin. Next base: position 19,364,119 of record NC_071522.1, on the reverse strand, counting down.
AGGACGCAGGCAGCTGCTGCCCCAGTACAGACAGGTGCTCAGAGGAGCGAGCCAAGGAGGGAGCCGAGACAGGGGCCCGTGAATCCGGGCTCCCCGTCCTGTGGCTCACTTTGCCCCGGGAGCACGGGGCCAGCGGTGGAAGCATCACTGGTGCCTCAGGCTTAGCAGGTCAGTGGAGATGAGGGAGCACGGGGTCCAGAACAGGGGAGCAGGCCTCAGGACCCCAGAGCAGTACGATCCGGGGCATAGAGCATCTGACTGGAAGCAAGAAAGCCTGTGTTCTGTTCCCGGCTCAGCCTCGCTGCGTGACCCGTGCCACGTCACCCAGCTTAACCTCCTCGGCTCATCTACCTCCCTGGGACAGACAGCGGCTACAGCAGGGCCGGGGGCTTGCTCCACACGACACCCGGAAGCAGCAGCACGTCCCCCCCTCCGGCTCCTACGTGTAGGGGCAGCCAGGGGGCTCTGCACGCTGCCCGTGCCCCAAGTGCCGCCCCCGCAGTGCCCATTTTCCAACAAACAGGGCCAATGGGAGCTGCGGGGGCTGTGCCTGCGGAGGGGGCAGCACGCAGCAGAGCCGCCTGGCCGCGCCTCTTGTAGGAGCCAGAGGGGGGACATGTCGCTGCTTCCAGGAGCTGCTTGAGGTAAGTGTCGCCCAGAACCTGCACCCCGACCTCCTCCCGCACCCCAATACCTGCCTCAGCCCTGATCCCCCTCCTGCTCTCTGAATCCCTCAGTCCCACCCTCCTGCACCCCAGAGCCCTCACCCCCATCTGGAGCCCTCATGCCCCCACCTGCACCCCAATCCCAATCCCCTGCCCCAGCCCGGAGCCCCCTGCCACCCTCTGAATCCCTCGGTCCCACCCTCCTGCACCCCAGAACCCTCACCCCCATCTGGAGCCCTCACGCCCCTACCTGCACCCCAACCCCCTGCCCCAGCCTGGAGCCCCCTGCCACCCTCTGAACCCCTCGGTCCCACCCTCCTGCACCCCAGAACCTGCACCCCCATCCAGAGCCCTTACCCCCGACCTGCACCCCAACCCCCTGCCCCAGCCCAGAGCCCCCTCCCACCCCCTGAACCCCTCGGTCCCACCCTCCTGCACCCCAGAACCTGCACCCCCAACCAGAGCCCTTACCCCCGACCTGCACCCCAACCCCCTGCCCCAGCCCAGAGCCCCCTCCCACCCCCTGAAACCCTCGGTCCCACCCTCCTGCACCCCAGAGCCCTCACCCCCATCTGGAGCCCTCATGCCCCCACCTGCACCCCAATCCCAATCCCCTGCCCCAGCCCGGAGCCCCCTGCCACCCTCTGAATCCCTCGGTCCCACCCTCCTGCACCCCAGAACCTGCACCCCCATCCAGAGCCCTCACCCCCGACCTGCACCCCAACCCCCTGCCCCAGCCCGGTGCCCCCTCCCACCCCCTGAAACCCTCGGTCCCACCCTCCTGCACCCCAGACCCCGCACTCCCATCCAGAGCCCTCATCCCCCCGCCCGCACCCCAACCCCTTGCCCCAGCCCGGAGCCCCTTCCCACACCCTGAACTCATTTCTGGCCCCACCTCAGAGCCCGTACACCCAGCCAGAGCCCTCACTCCCTCCTGCACCCCAACCCCCAATTCCGTGAACATTCATGGCCCGCCATACAATTTCCATTCCCAGATGTGGCCCTCGGGCCAAAAAGTTTGCCCACCCCTGGGCTACAGTAAAGGTGCTTTGAGATCCACCGATGACAGACGCCGTGGGAGGGAGTCAACCATATGATGCCTGCTATCCCTGTGCTGTGGTAGCACTTCTGATCGACGTTTCAGCCAATGCCACGGGCGGTATCATAGAATCAAACTCACAGAACCGGAAAGGACCTCGAGAGGTCTTCTAGTCCAATCCCCTGCATTCAAGGCAGGACCAGGCATGATTTAAACCAGCCCTCAGCTGCCTTCGTCTCTAGCTTCTCTGCCAAACACTGGCCCCCGGGGGTTTCTCTGGGAGGAGCCCTATGGCTGCCTGAAGATGGTTTGGGGGGTGCTGCTGGCCCCATGGGGTACCTACCGTCCTTGGGACGAGTTGTGGCTGAGGTGGCGGTCGCAAAAGCATCTTCTCTGAAATGATCTCCGGACTCGTCCACACCTGCTCCAGCAAAGGATGGATGGAAAGAACAATGATCAGACATCTCTGGTCTCCAGCTCGGGGGCGGATGTCGTGGAGCGTGAGTGACTGGGCTGGAGCGAGGTAGACCCAGACAGATAGGCGGGGAGAGGAGACATGCTGCAGATTGCAGAGGTGTGGTGCGTTTAGGAAACAGAGGAAGGGCAAACATCCCCTGAAAGCAGGCATTGGAATTCACAGGGGAGGCTGAAGGCCTGATGGGTCACGTTTAATGACAGCATCCCGTTCCCCAGTGGATGTCAGTCTGGAAATGGGGACCGTCTTGGGCCAAAACTAGCACCTCAGACCTGAACCCTCTGAAGTTCTGGGAGCTTGGATTTGAAACCCCCCATCTGAACCTGATCCTAAGGTTTCGGTTCTGGGGGAATCCAGAAGCAGGAGGGCGTGTCTGAAATTCCCCCGGAGTCTCATGGGATTCCACCAAGCTGGGCTGGAGTCTCACGGAAAGCCCAGCCCCTTCCAATTCCAGCCTGAACGAAACCCCGAGCCCCGGACTAAATACGATGTGCTCCAAACACCCCGTGTGGCCCATCTCCCGCTCGAGCGGCTGGAATCCAGGTTCCCAGTTCAGACGGCACACCTGGGAGGCTGCAGGGACTCCGATGGCACTCTCTGGGGCCCATTAATTCCGTCCCAAGGCATGCTGAGGCCGGCTGCTGGTGGCACACCCTAGGGGTGGTCCCAGATCTGGCTAGCTTTGGAGGGAGCTTGGAACCCTGCGTACTGCTTGGGGCAGGGTAGGATGTGCTGTATGGAGCACCCACACGTATCTCACCTCTGCAGATGACGCCGGCATCCTCATGGTGCCCACAGTTGTGCTGCCCCCAGCCCAGGTGAAAGCAATTCGCCAGGTCAGCCTCCCGGCCGGCACAATCCACGTTGTCCAGAAGGATGGGCCCGGTGCCGTAACCAAAAGAGCCCAGGATGGTGGCCGCCACCGCCACCCCGCAGCCCATCTGCCGGCAGACCACCTGGGCGTTGGTGAAACTCCAGTCGTCGTCACACACCGTGCCCCAGGTGCTGCGGTACAGAACCTCCACCCGGCCTTGGCAGCTGCTGTTCCCGTTCGCCAGCCGGATGCTGCCACCTGTTGGTCAGACCCGGAGAGCAAAGGTGACGTGGAAGGCCGGAAAGTCGAGAGATTCTGGTTGAGGCAGGTGGTGGGGAGGGATACAGTCACATGCCCGGTGCAGCCCGATGTTCTGCAGCAGTTGCCCTCATCTTTGATAGGAGGTAGGGCCCAGCGAGAGTACAGGTCCCAGCATGCCGTGCTCCCTTTTAGGCTCAAGGTAGAGCATGGCATTGCTGGGACTCGTAGTTTCTACCGGCTACGCCACTATATAAATGGCGCAACGTGCTCCATGTGGTTGAGCAGGGGCTGCGCCGGAGAACCGGGGGCCCTCGAGGCTTTCATTTGAGCCTTGGCAGCCTTGGCAGGCGAGCCGTGTGGCTGCCTTGGCTTTGCGGGGAATCTCTGGGCCGTCCAGAGCCAACGCCCGCCTGCGGGGAGCATGCACACTTACTTCTCTTGCCCGCGGCCAGAAGGGCCGCTGTGATCACTTCAGTCTCTGGCGAGGGCTGATCTCCGGCATCCGTCACTGCAAGGACAAGCAGCGGCATTAGGAGGGTGGGAGTTCAGGGGAAAGGCTGGACTGATGAGAAGCAGGCCCATTTAGACCCTATGGGGGGCAGTTCTTTGTGCAAGGCATCACCCTATGCGTTGAAGCGGGACCTTGGTGAATTTCACCCACAAGCGCCTCGTTCCCCGGCATCACGGTCACCCCGGGACGCCATAAGTGGCTGTAGCAACAAAATCAGAGCGCAGTGCCCCCGGGGAGACTTGTGCAGCGAGCATCCCACTAGCAGGTGTTTAGGGACCTGGAGACGTTGGCAGCCCCTGTGATCCTGCTGCTGGGCCCCGGGAAGGAACCCACCCAGTGCTGTGGATGGAGCGAAGCCCGGCATGACCTGTGCAGCCCTCTGGACTGTGCTGAATTCTTGGCAGCCGTGTCTCTAGGCCACCCAGCGTCTCTCCTGATGACTCCAAAGGAGAAGGCGAGGCGAAAACCCAGGACGGGGGATCAGAGCCCTGCTTCCCCAGTACGGGTGGCTGGGCCAGGAAGGATAGCGAGCCGGTTCGGATCACAGCTGTGTCCTCCACAGGACAATGTTATGGGGCAGCTGCTATGATCAATGCACTAGCCTTGGAGCTGTAGGTCTCCGCACGCATCGTCCCTCCAGATGGGGGAACGGGCCACGTTGGCCTTACCTGTGGCAGTGGCAGTGAATGACTCTCCGTAGACCCGGGCAGCCAAGGTGGTGAATGGTGCCACCGTCGAAACCCGCAGCCCTGCGGAGACACACGTAGAGGCAGAGGCCACATGACCAGCGGCCGTAACTTTTTGCACTGAGTCATTTTGAGAGGATGGGCAGCCAGAAGGGAGCCCGTCCAGAGAACAGAGAGACATGGGTCAATCATTCTTCACTCCTCCAGCCGCGCACTTAGCAGCTCATACTTCAGACACTGGCTGGTGCCTTGGGAACATGTGTTCAGAGCTTAGTGCCCTGCGAAATGCACCTAGGTAACCCACGGGTTGGGATCAGTGTCTGTTATACGAAGGATTGGAAGGATTCGATTTTTATCGGTAAATGTCAGTAAACATCCATTTCCCCGTACATGCCCAAACTGCTGAAAAAATATTTCCGTCAATAGTAATTGAAGCGGACAGACTGGGAAAGTACAGGTTGGACCTCTCTAATCCGGCACGCCATGGGCCGGCAACATCCGTGGTCCGGCAGAGGTGCCGACTCCATGGGTTCTCCGGGGCTGGAGCACACACGGGAAATAATTAGTGGGTACGGAGCATCCACCAGCGCCAAGCTCCCCCCTCTGCCCCCTCCCACCGTGCCTCTCACACGCCGGCGGCCCCCTGCTTACCAACTACTCCTCCTCCCTCCCAGCGCTTCCAGAGCACCGCAAACAGCTGATTCACAGCATTCGAGCTCCAGGAGGGAGGGGGAGGACCTGGGGCTGGCGGGTGGGATCTTGGGCAAGGGGCTGGTGGCTGGGACCTGGGGCCAGCATCGGAGCCCCCAGGTGGGGGGCCACATTGGGTGCAAAGCCTGGCGGTGCTGTAGCACCCCCCGCACCCTTATTTCCCGTGCCTATGGAGACCCGCTGGCACTCTGCATTGACTTCTGTGGTTTGGCACCGGTCAGGTCCCAAGGGTGCCAGACTAGAGAGGTTCAACTTGTACAAAACATGCCAGTTGAGGACTTACTAGAGTTTGATTTAAGGCTATTTGCTTTGTATATTTTGACCAGTGATATTGACAATTTGTGTGCGAACGGTTACAAAGCTTTTAACCTTTGGAATCTCAACCTTTTCTGTCATTAAACAATTATCCGGCCCCCGCCTATTGAATGACCCCAGTAATTTCCCACAACTGTGAACATTCAAATTGATCAAAATGTAAAGAATGCTTAAAAGCCATCCTTTTGGGCAAATTTCAATAAATAAAAATTTTACAATAAACATCCATATTATGAGTCAATAGTGTCACAAAAAAAAAAAAAAAGTTGAACTCTTCCAGGCCCCGTTCTCCAGATCCCCGGAGGTTATGGGTGCGTTACAGCCGGCTAGTCTGGTGCGTTAGCTCAACCTAGAGAGACTCGTGTCTTCAGCTCTGGAGATCCCCCACTCAACCCGCCGAGTTCCCATCTCAGCCGCGTACCCAGTCGTCCTTCCCTACCCGTGAGAAGGGGCTGCGGAGAGCTGGGCCCGCGGCTGGAAAGGAAGCGGGTGACCCTGTCCTGCTGCCACCCTGGCGGAACGTGGCTGGCATGTTGGGGTCCACCTTCCTCACCCCTTTCCAGAGCCAGAGGCATTGAGCACAGCGAAGCGAGACGTGGGCTGGCTACCAAACCATGCTGCTTGGAGGCTCAGGGTAGCCACATGCTGCCCAGCACAGGGCCACCTGCCAGGTGCCCAAGAACTCCTTCTAGCTGGCACGAAAGGGCACAAATTACAACCGACGCCCCCCGTTAGTACTGAGGTGCAGCGGATATGAGCCATCCCGGCACGCGGGCCTCCATGTAGCATCGGGCTGCCAACTTTCTAATCGCACAAAACCGAATACCCTTGCCCTGCCCCCTGCCCCGCCCCTTCCCTGAGGCTCCGCCCCCACTCACTCCATTCCCCCCCCCATCGCTCGCTTTGCCCCGCCCTCACTCACTCACTCATTGTCACCGGGCTGGGGCAGGGGGTTGGGGTGCGGGATCCGGGATGGGGCCAAGGGGTTGGGAGTGTGGGAGGGGGCTGAGGCAGGGAGTGAGGCCTCTGGGCTGGAGGTGCAGGTTCTAGGGTGGCCTCAGAAGTGAGGGGTTCAGGGTGCGGGAGGGGGCTCCAGGCTGGGGCAGGGGGTTGAGGTGTGTGTGTGTGTGTGGGTGAGGGCTCTGGCTGGGAGTGCGAGCTCTGGGATGGGGCCACGGATGAGGGGTTTGGGGTGTAGGAGGGGACTGGGGCCAAGGGGATCGGTGTGTGGGAGGGGGCTCAGAGCTGGGGCAGAGGTTTGGGGTGCAGGCTTCGGGCAGCGCTTAGCTCAGGGGCCAGGTGGCTCCATGCGCTGCCCCAGACTGCAGGTGCCGCCCCCGCAGCTCCCATTGGCTGCGGTTCCTGGCCAATGGAAGCTGCGGATCCAGTGCTCAGGGTGGGTGCAGCACGCAGAGTCCCCGTGGTTGCCCCTCTGTTAGGAGCCGGAGGGACATGTTGGCAGCTTCCCGGGAGCCGCACGGCTAAGGAGCCTGCCTGCCCCACTGGCGCTGCGGTCTTTTAACGGCCTGGTGAGCGGTGCTGACCGGAGCCACCAGAGTCCCTTTTTGACTGGATGTTCCGGTTGAAAACCGGACACCTGGCAACTCTAATATTGTAGCACCTGACCGGGCTTGGCCGTCACGGTGGCTAGGCCCAGGTACAGCGCACCGCTCACACCACAGCACTCCAGCCCATTCTGCCTAGACGTCTCACTCCACCCAGCGGGCCAGGACCAAGGCCCCCTCTCTCGCCTTGCCGCCGATCCCCCCTAGAGGTTCGGTACTCCCAGCTGGGCCTCACCCACTCTGTAGACCCGCTGCCCCCATTCAGAACAGCACCCACCCCATACAAGCCATCCCACCGAGGCTCTCCGGGCCAGCGTTTCCATCTCCCCGGCTTGCAGGACAATGGCTAGTTAGGCAAGAAAGGAACAGCCTGAGAAAATTGCTCATTTTGCGCCCATCAGCCTCTTTGTTAGTTAATCACTGGGAAGCGAAAGTGAAGGCACTTAGTGCTCCAGTCATTAGCTGCGATAATGAGGGAATTCAAGGGGATTATTAACATTATAAATGGTAATCAACAGAGATACAGAATTGAAAGAGGGGACGAGAAAGGGAGGCCGGGGATGGCTGAGTGCCCAGCAGCTGACAGCCAATCACTCCACTTCCTGACCAAGGCAGCTTGTTTTCCACCAGCGCCAGGAAATCGCAGGCAGCCAGAGTCATTTGCTGCTCAGACTAGTCCCAGCCTCTCTCCATTGTGTTTTATCCATCTCCTGGGTTTCAGCCTAGCAGGTAATGAGGAAGGATGGTCCAGTGGCTAGTCCCCTAGGCCTTGTGAGCCCTACTTTCAAGTCCCTGCTCCACCACAGACTTCCTGTGTGGCCTTGGGCAAGTCACTTAACCTCTCTGTGCCTTAGTTCCCCATCCGTGTAATGGGGATAACAGCCCTGCCCTGCCGCTCCAGGGTGCTGTGGGGTACATTAGAGATTATACGGCCATCAGATCCTGTGGCACTGGGAGCCATGTAAGTAACTTAGGGCACGTCTACACTACACAATTAAGTTGGCCAAACTTAGGTTGGCCCACAGGAATTACATCGCTTGCACGTCTACACTTTCCTCCTTGTGTCGGCCGTACGCGGCCTCATCGGGAGCGCTTGCACCAACTGAGCTGTCCGTAGGGGGCATTGTGGGGCGGGTCTGAAAGCCAGCAACAGTCGCTGTAAGCAAGGCGGCGTCCACACCGACACAGTGTCAACCGCGTCACTACGCCGCTCAGGGAAGTGGAGTTATTAAGTCGGGGTAGCGGGCGAATTACAGCAACAGGAGTGAAATGTTAGTGTAGACACTGAAATCGATCTGCCTTGCATGGACCTAACGCTGTAGTGTAGATCTGGGCTTAGATAAATGGGGGGCACTTAGGGGAGGCCCACAAGGAGCTCTTTCAAGCATGCCCGTCCCATCAGTGCATTTAGAGCATGCTCAGTGTGTAGAGCCAACTGCATTTCATTCCCTTTGAGGAGGGTCAAAACCATGCTGGGCTTGGGTGATTTGGGTTCCCTGAGGTGGTCCGGGGTTCAAACCCACCTGCAGAGCTTTGTGGCTTGAGCCTTCGCTCTGGCCAACTGTCAAGAGATTTGCCCCCTTTTCCCTGCATCACATTCAGCTCTCCGTTTTCTCCAAGGCCGAGCAGGTTTGCAGCCACTCAGCTTTCCTCCTGGTTGGACCCGCTGCGCCCTTCCTTGGTCACCAGAACCACTCACAGGAGCCCTAAGCCGCCTCACCGGCCGGCTGTCACTGCCTTCGGTGGCAGAGCTCTGGTTGATTTCAGGACTGAGCCGTTAGACTCAGTGCAGGGGCGTTATCAGCACCCTGGCTCCAGGTCATGTTATGGCAACATCTCAGTTCCTTTCCAGTGGCTGCTACACACCAGTACTCTTGGGGGAATTCTGCGCCAAAAAAATTAAAAATTCTGCCCCAAAAAATTAAAAATTCTGTGCAGAATATTTTAAAATTCTGCCAAACTCTGCATATTTTATTTGTCAAAATAATGCAGTATAATCACCCTGGTTTCAATTATTTCAGTAATTTATTTAAACTACAATACAATGGATGGAGAATGGAGTGGGGAGCATTGGAGGAAATCCCCAAATCACCTTGCGTAATAGTAATGGCGCTAGGTTTGACCGTTTATTTCTAGTTATTAGTCAATATATGCAGCCATATGCTCAGGGTTACATCATAGGCAACTGAAAAGCAAGTAAGGGCTGGGGAATCAAAAGCACAATTTATATTGGCTACTGACCATCTCCAGAAAGGTCAGTAGCAAACAGTTCATGGAGCACATTTTGATAGGAATTTTTTTCAGTCCAAAAACTTAGACCAGTTCTAATCACTAAAGCACCATAAGCATTTATAAGGCAAGACTGTCCTTACACCACTCTGGCAATATGAAGGAGCCTTAAAACTTTTACACCTGTTTTATACTCCTGGAGGAATTCACAAAGACAATGGGAACAATTCACTAAGCAGGCAGGCTGCTACATTCTGCTCTGCCCCATGCCTCCCTCCTCAGAAACACCCTGAAGCCTTGCCCCTCCACACCAAGCGTGCTGCAATAGCAAGCAAGAGAGACAGAGTGTCTCTCACTCGCATGACTGCCAAGCCCCCTTCCCCCCTTGGTGGTGATTTATGTCTCTACCAACTGCGCCAGGCGCCCGAACCAACCTGCCTGCGCTGCGTGACCGCTCTTGCGGCTTCCCTTTGCTTCCTGTCAGGAGTAATTTTTCTGGGGGGAAGCAAAGAAATCTGCAGGGGACATAAATTCTGCGCACATGCAGTGTCGCAGAATTCCCCCAGGAGTAACACCAGACTCCAACTTCTCTGGCGTTATGATCCCGATTCCCTACCCCCCATTAGTCGCTCATAGTTCTGTTCCATTCAGCCTAATAGTTCTTCTGCTGCCAGAACTACTCTCCCCGGGCTAGCACATGCTCCAGCAGAGGTATTGGGCATGGTACTCCAGCAACCGCTCATCCTGGGGGCAGGGCTGAAGTCAGCTAGAGCTCCCTCAGGACGGATGACGGGGGGCTGGCTTGTAGCAGCTTGCACAGCCACCCTTGTGGGTGCCGATGCACGCGCCCGTGCGACTGGAAGCCACGGTTAAAATACTCAGCCCTGCACAATTTTGCTCCAATGCGTCATAATCGTAGGAAGCAGCGTAGGGTTGTTTAGCCCAGCCCTGAGCAGTAGCAGTGACCGGGGACGTAACCCATGGCTCGCTGTGTGCTACTCACTCCTCTCCATAGCCAATTTACAGAGGGTCTGATTCTACTGCAGCCCTGCCCCTTCCCCCCATGGGGCTGGATATACCCGTAGAGACTCAGACATTCTGCTCTGGAGGGCTGGTCTCGATGCCGGCCAAGGAGGCAGCCATCGCATCGGTCAAGGCTTATCCAGGGCTTGCACTGTCATGACTCAGATGCTTGTGGGGAAGGCGGTAATCCTCCAATCAGCATGGCCCCCTCCGTGCCCAATCCACACAGGCCGTGGCTTGCGCCTCAGTCCCATCCCCGGCAGGGCAGCCAAGAGGGTGGCCGTTCCCAGGAGGCTTTGCTCCCTTACCTGTGCAGATGACGCCCGCGTCCTCGTGGTGCCCGCAGTTGTGGATCCCCCAGCCCAGGCTGTAGCAGGCCGAGAGGCGGGGCTCGCTGCCCTCGCAGTTCACGTTGTCCAGTAGGATGCGTCCCGTGCCGTAGCCGAAGTAGGCGTTGCTCTTGTGTGCCACTGCGCGGCCGCAGCCCGCCTGCCTGCACACCACGCTGGCGTCGCTCATGCCCCAGTCGTCGTCGCACACCGTGCCCCAGGTCCCTTGGTAGAAGATCTCCACCCTGCCCCGGCAGGGGTCGGCGCCGCTCACCAGCCGAACGCTGCCATCGCCTGCGCGAGGGCAGATGGGGTGAGTGTCAGAGCTTTCCCCGGGGCGGGCAGAGCACCGAGCGGGATCGCACGGGAGCGACAGGAGCAGGCCGTGCCGAAGGAGGCTCAGAGGGGACGGGGAGCAGCAAGTGAGACGCAACTTTGCACATGGCAGCAAAAGCAGCCCATGGAGTTGGGACGTCCCGTCCCCAAACTGGGAGACCCGCTCTGGACAGCCCCTGCTCTATGCAGCAGCCCCACGGCAATGCAGGGACCTCAGTAACCCACTGGGGTCATCCTTGGCCTTGGTCTCATCTGCCTCTTCTGCTCTCAGTGGGGGAGCTGGCCCACACCTGGGGAAAGGGATGGGGAGAGTCTACATGCCCTGCTTGGGCGCCCTGGCCTGGCCTCCGGCGGAAAGACGCCAGACAATGAGGGCTTCGAAGGGTGAGTAGGAGGCAGGGAGGGAATGTGAGGAGTGAGAAGCCAATCTCCGACATGCTTACTCTTCCCGTTCGGCAGGGTGGCTGTGGCGGTTCTGCTCGCTGGTCCTTTGCTTGCCCGGGTGGGGGAGAGCTCTGCAAAGAGAGCCGGAGGCAGGCTGGGCGTCAGGGTGGCTTTACTCATTTTCCTTTCCCACCCGCCCCGTAATAAATACACCCGCTGGATACGCCGCCCCAGCCTCCGGAGCCCAGGGGAGAGCAGCGATGTTCACACACGCTGATGCGCCGGCTAGAAAAACGGCAAATATCAGGAGACTCGCAATCACCCTGCGAGAGCCGGCAACGCTGAGCAAAGAACCCGAGTTCTAATCCTGCCTCTGACCCGGACCGCTCTTGGGGGAGTCACCTCACCACTCTGCGGGGGAAACTGAGGACAATGACACTCAGTCCTGCTGCTGGGGATTGGTCTCTGTTTGCAAAGTGATGCGGACGGGCTAAGCGCTGTTCAGACCCGTCTGTAATGCTGAGTGCTAGAGGGAAGGGTCATTTTTTCCTTGCAGGCCAGGCTAGCTGGAGGGCTGGTCGTTATTAGCGGAGCAGCCCCCACGTCTGTGTCTTTGAGCTCAGTCTGGGCGGGAGGGAGGAGCCCCGGACAGGGCAGCGTCACCCCCATCGCTGCGTTCACCGGCCAGCCGGGTAACATTTTGCTCTGGGTCAAAAGCCGGCCCTGCCCCCTGGGAGCCCCCTCCCAGCGCACTGGGAATTTTTTCACTCTGCCTCCCTCTCATCAGCATCCCGGCTATGAACAGCAATGGACAAACCTCCAATGGCCTGAGTAGAGCACTTCAGCCTGGACACTCAGCAGCCGGATCAACCCACCAAGCCTCCAGAGATCTCCTCCCCAACAGCCGGCCTGAGCGCACCTCCCGACCAGCTCCTCCCACCCCCCTTCACAGCTGCATCCTGAAACGCATCACCCCTTTCCCTCCAGGTCAGCCCCTTTCCTCCAATCAAGGCTGGACGCCTTCCTCAATCAACCAGTCCCTACCTCCTAGGGGATCACAAATCCACTGTCTCTCTGCTCGGCCTGGGCCGGCGTCTGTCTGCAAATCTGGCCCAGCTCCGGGCACCTGCCCCCATCACCCTAACTAGGTCTGAGAGGGGAGCCCCTGGTCACAGGGGTCCTAAGGGAGGTCACAGAGCGGGGAATGTGGAGCCAGGGGCCAGGACAGAGTGAGAGCAAAGGGCATGGCAGAAAGGGAAAGATGTGGAGGGAGGGTCAGTTTAATCAACCCAAGCCAGGCCCCAGTGCTGCTCAGTTCTGGACCCTAGTTCAGGTGGCTGGTAGCAGATGACCAATCCCCAACAGCCCAGCCCCGCGGCACCATCTCCTCCAAGAGCCCAGTGCCGGGCCCGGGGGCCCTGGTGAGGAAGCCAGGGTGACCTCCGACCGGAAATCCTAGGAGTCAGTCACAAGAGGGACGTGAGACAAGGGGGCTGCTGGGCCCTGCCTGGGGGGTCTAAAGAGGCGTCAGTCATGTAACCCCCTCGCTGCCGCTGCCCCTGCCCCCGCCATAGGATGGAACCAAACCTTTTTACCGTTACACGTGACGGCCACATCCTCATAGTGGTAACAGTTGTGGATGCCCCAGCCACGGCTCCCGCACTCACTCAGGGCCACCTCCCTCCCTTGGCAGTCCACGTTGTCCAAGAAGATGGGCCCCCGCCCGTGGCCGAAGGTCAGGGTGGCCGGCGTGGCGAGGGCATGGCCGCAGCCCAGCTGGCGGCACACCACGTTGGCGTCCACTAGGTCCCAGTCGTCGTCGCACACCGTCCCCCAGGAGCCATTGTAGAGGATCTCCACACGCCCCTGGCACCGGCTGTGCCCATTGACCAACCGCACCTCTGCAAGGAGGAAGGTCACAGTGAGGCGAGTAACCAGGCAACAGACTAGCCCTAATTAGGTAATGAATGCACCATGACTCCCACCAGGGGTCATCAGCAGAGTTTGAACCTATGACCTTCTGCACCAAATCCCAGATTGCTACCACTTAAGCAAAGGGAGTAGCTCCATTAGTTGATACCAGTAGTAGGCTGCTGTCTTGCTGGCATTTGCTTTGATTCTGGTGAGTGGGTTTCTATTTGTTTGTGGGAAGCAAAGGGTCAGGTCTATATCTCTGCACCGGACACATTCACTCGGCCATCTTGAAAGCTCTTGTTGGGTTAGGGAATCGTCCAATGAGAGAAGAGAAATGGTATCATGTGACTTGGGTGACCTGTCACCTGGTGCAGGTAGCAAATTGCTAATACTCACAGCAAACCAATCCATGGATAATTCCTGGGCTGAAATCAGCCACACATAAATGATCTGTCAAATAATTAGAAATAGAACACGCGTCTGTATAAATGACACACCGTTTGCCTTGCCGAATCAGTCGGTCATTCACTAGAACCGCGGCCGCCCAGCTCTATGGCACTGCCCATCAGAGATGGCCAGGAAGCTGCAAAAATTCCCCCATGGCTTCCAGTAATATTTCCGGTCAGGAAACGCTTATTTTACCTCCGCAAAAAAATTCGTCAAATTTTTCATTTTAAACCCACTTGTTTTTTTCAAAGCAAAACTCAAAATCTCATCCCCATTTCCACTCTCCCCAATATATTCATTTTTGGCAAAACCCCATTTTTTGGGTACAAAACTCTTTGTCCAGAAGCAGTTCTAAGAAGATCTCACCTGGGAACGCCAAGGGAGCAGAATCAGAGGCGTTGCCTGAAATGGAGAAGGAAAAGGATCAAGCGTCGTTGGTATGCCAGGAGAACACAGGCAAGAAAGGGTTACTGGATAAGGGATATCAGAACTGACTCATACCATCTTACCAAGCAGGATGGGTGCGAAGGGGGATGACACTACATTAAGCATCAAATATAACACACGGACAAAATTTGCCCCTCGGGATCTTTGTTACCACTGCTGAGGTCTGTGGTTTGTCACAGATTAAAGGGGAAACATTTTTGGAGTCCTTGTTAGCTTACTGGCTATAGTTCACTCATCACACTCCAGTCCACGTGACTTCTCAGAGGCTTCTACCTAAGGGTAGTTTTGTTTTGTTGTCCCATGCAGCTATCTTTGCACTAGCAAGTTCGAGTGCATTAGCAGAACCGTCTTCGGTATGGTGGCATCTGGACCCTGGAGCTCGGTGGAACGAGGAAGCAGTCGGGAAACCGGGAAAGTTTGGTGAAATTGTCAGGGCAACGGTGTTATCCCAGCCACTGGAGTTTGCTTGATTATTCAGAGCAAGATGAAATTCATTCCTGTGCAAAGACCCAGCACAAAACCTGTACATCACTCAAGTCCTAAAAATACAGGGTCAGAAGGACTGATGCAAAGGCATTGAGCCAGGCCTCTGCGTGTAGGGGTGAATTTCTCCCCCCAGTGAGACCGGGCACAGACTGCTGCAATACAGAACTCCGTGATCTGTGCTTTGACGGCTCCTGCCTGCGACAATTCAAAGGAGTTAGTCTCCAAACATCTGAGCACTTCGAGTTTCCGCTTACCTGTCTCTTCCCTTTTCCACACAGATCTGAGGTCGGGGAAGGGGAGAGCAGGAGAGACACAGCAGTTGGTTTAAAAAGAAAAACTCCCACAAAAAGACAGATCATGGTTATCTTCGCTATTTTAGCTATGGGGAAACTGAGGCACAGAGCGAGGGCTGTGAGTTGCCCACTGTCATGCTGTGAGTCAGAGTCACAGAGATTGACTCCCAGCACCCGTTCTGTTCCCTCATGTTGGTGTAGGGAGATCCTCAGACGAAAGGCACTAGAGAAGTGTCAAGGACTATCATTAGCAGGTTGAATGAAACAAAGCTGTTCTTCAGGCTAACACTTGAGTTACCAGCTTTCAGACAGAAAGACCCTTTTATATCTGGGTATAATGTTGTCGCTCTTTTCCCCCCACCATGGTTCCACTATTAAAAGCCTGTTTTATAAAAATGAAGGGAGACAGCAGTGTGGCCTAGTGGACCAAGGCCTGAGACACAGGAAACCTGGGTTCTATTCCCGCTTCTGGCCTGCTGGGTGACCTTGGCCAAAGTACTGTGCCTCAGTTTCCCATGTCTACAATGGAGATAATGATCCTGAACTCCTTGGTAAAGAGCTTTAAGATCTACTGAGGTATAGAGCTAAGTATTATTATTTACTCGGTACTATTTTTAAAAAATACAATGAAGCCAACAGGCTTTACAAACTCTCCGTCTATCTGTCTGCACGGATCACTTCACCCTCTGCCGAGAGGCAGCTACCTGTGGGGTGGAAGGTGGCAGCCGGCAACCTCTTAACCACAACAGAACAGGAGAGAAGTTATCCCCTGGAAACCACTGAGGAGTTGGGAGGAATCCCTGGAATTTGGCCACGGCACTTGGGTTAACGTGCCGACTCGGGTGGAAAGTGCCAGCGGCTCCTTGGTGAGCGCAGTTGGTCGGCACCAGCTTCTCATCTCATCTGAAAGACAGATCCTCTAACACCACCACAGGGGTATTAGTCCAGCCCTGATGCGGAGCGGGACATGAAGTCAATGAGAAAGGATTTTGGTGGGGCCAAGTGTTCATCCAATAGGAGGGGCACTTCCTACCGATTCACCAGCATCACTTCCCCACAGCATCTTGGCTTATCTCCTCTCCTGGTACTTCCCGAACCTGAGTATACCTAGCTTAGAGCAGCTGCCACTAGGGAACACTCCTGGTATGCCACAATCCGTCCCTCTGCCTGGCCACAGTCAGGTCACACATATTGCAAACTCAGAGCCCGGGGCTACAGCCTCCGATTAGCACTACGGTGCTACAAATTGTCCCGCTCAGGCTGGAGCTGGGGTTCTGGGACCCACCCCACTCCTGGGGTATCATATCCTGAGCTTTAGCCCGAATGGGAACAACTACACAGCTGTGTCTAGCACTGCAGTGCGAGCCCAAGGCTGTAGACCCGGCTCTGAGACTGGCTGCTGTGGGTATGTTTTTGCTGCAGAGAGTTTCAGCAGCTCCATACAGGGGCCTGGCTAGTGTCTGGTGAAATTTGTCAGCTGTCTTTATTTCCAGAAAAAAAAAATGCAGATTCTGTGACTCAAACGTTTGGCAAAGTTGTCTGGGTTTGGCTGAGTTTCTCAGCTCAGGAAAAACAAAACAAAAAAAAGGCAAAATGATCCAACCTTTTTGAAAAAATACATTGTGATTCAAAAGCACTTTTTCTTGCACGCTTTCCTTCAATAAAAAAAAGTAAAAAAAACCCCTCAGCATTAAAACAATTACATTTAATTTGACCCCAAACTATCTACACCCACCCACCCACTTTTCACTTTGCTGAAAATTTCAAACAGTTTATGGTCAAGCCCCCCTGAGATCATTTTTCTCCAGCCGTGCCAGCCAGCGAATCACAAAAGCAGTCATTCACCCAGCTCTTGTCCTAACACCTGCTAGTGGGCTGGGTTGCAGAGGTGCCCCGCCCTCTGCTGGCACCGCGGAGCTTTTGCTGACTTGCCTTTACTAACAGAACAGGAGCAACCGAATGTTGGCTCCAGCCGGTTTGATCAGAGCTGGGAAGAACAGCTGTGCGCCCAGCTAGCGAGGAGGGGGAGCATGTACTCTACTTCCTCCTAGCTCCGCCTCGGTGCAACCTACTGGGAAAGTGCCAATCAAGACTCGTCCTAATATCCCCATCTGAATGGGTGAGGAGTCGAAGCTAACCTAGCCGCGGAGCTGCGGTGCCAGATGGTAGCAACGTTCCCTTACGCAGCAGGTGCAGTTCTACACACAGCTTTAGAACGGTGGTTGAGAAAGGGGGGAGTAACAATAGAGCAGATGCCCCAGGGGCGCTGAGGTTCTGGGTCCCGGCTGGGCCAGCGTGGGCTTTATCACACACAGGCATCCTGCCTGATAGGTAGGTAACGCTGCTGCTTGAATGCGAAGCGGCCGTAGCTGTGAATTCAGCAGGCCGCTCCTTCTGCCCTCGGGCCCTGGGGCATGCTGAACTTTCCTACACCCGGTGCCATCACTCACGCCAGCGTGAATGGTCACCGTGCTGTGCTGGCGTCAATGACAACACAAGGTGCAGGACAAAGGGAATTGGGCCCATGATCAGTCCCAGGCAATAGCATCATGCTGGTCCCCTTACGAAGGAAGGCTCAAGGCCAGGAGTAAGGGGCTGGCCGCAGGTTACCAACGCATGGCCAGATTCTGCCGTGTCCAGGCGTTTACACCAGCAAAGTGGTGTCAAACGCTCCCCCTGATCTAGCTGCGCGTTACACCCATGTTGCACTGGTGTGAATGACTGCACAAGGACTCAGGTTCTGCTGTCAAGGGACCAAACAGAGTATCTGGCAGAGAGCCCAGAGACCTGGGAGGGGGCTGGTCACGTTGGAGATCTGCGCCCCTGTCTGCCGAAGCTCCTTAGCAGAGACAGTCTGGCTGGGTCCTGGGAGAGGAGACGATGCACGTTTTTAAAAAAAAAAAAACATTTACACTAGGAGTAGCTGGAGACAGAGGGGAGAAGCGAGTGGGGAGATCACAGGCAAGAATCCCATTCCAGTCACTGATCCTCTCTGGGAAACTGGAACCAAAGTGCTGCCTGAGGAATACCCCTTCTCAGCTTGTGTTTATCCCCAGATGCAGTGTAGTGGGATCCCACGGACCAGAGAGGAGCAGGTGCTGCAGAAGGGAGGGGCAGCTCGTTGGTTTTCCTAATTAAACAAAAGTCTTTTCACAGAACCTTGCAACACCAGCGGGCAAACAAAGCATGGGAAGTGCTTTTGCTTGGAACGCCTGTCCCTTCTTCCAACTCAACATGCAAGGCGAGATCCTCAGCTGGTGCCAGTCGGGGCTGTTCTCTCGAAGGCGAGGAAGCAGTGACAAACACGAGCTCACCGCGTGCCACCCCGTGTTTGGCTTGTGCAGCGTCTCCAGTTCCTGCAATTCTATATTGAGTCGTGCAGTACCTGGCACTTCCCTTAAAGCCCCAACTCCTGGAGTCTTGTGAGTGAGAGAGAGTCTCAGCGGGTTTTTTTTTTTAAGTAAGTTGCAGAGAAAAGCTTGAAAACATGTGACCCACCAATGGCTCAAAAGTCAGAGGGAAAGTAAAAAGAAACCAACGTTTAAAAAAAAAAAAAACCCTCCTTGTTTTAAAGCCAATCGCAGGATCTCACGGGACGCCATGGGGTGGGCCCTGTTGCGTGCACCACTTGAAATGGCGATCTGGGGGAAGGCTTTGATGGGGGAAAATCTGGGCAACTCTTCCCCTGAGGATTTCCTCTTCAACATTTGCCCTGGCCACACGCTGCGGACTGCCGGGGCAAAGAGTCGCGGTAGCTCAGGGCAGCACCGTGTGGCTCCGACACGACGGGAGAGAGCTCTGCTGTCGGCGTAGTTAACCCACCTCCCCGGAGGCGGAGAAGCTGTCCCATCGACACAGCGCTGTCCATACGGTCAGTATAACGACGTCGCTCAGGGAGGTGGATTTTTCACAGCGACGCAGGGCTGTAGTGTAGGCCTGGCCTAAGTGTCTGAGCCCCAGGTCTAAGCCATCTTCGGCTGGGCTGCTCTAGCAGAGGGTGACCAGACAGCAAGTGTCACAAATCGGGACGGGGGTGGGGGCAATAGGCCCGTTATAAGACAAAGCCCCAAATATCAGGATTGTCTGTTTAAAATGGGGACATCTGGTCACCCTAATCTAGCCAGGGATAGCTGGCCACACAGAGAGGCAGGAAACCTCCCTCAGACCTGAGCCAGCTGGACTTTGCCAAGGGCTCCCCAGAGGACCCCGCTCCAGGATGCCAGGGGGTTTGGTTTGAGCACTGGCCTGCTAAACCCAGGGTTGCGAGTTCAATCCTTGAGGGGGCCATTTAGGGATTTGGGACAAAAATCTGCCTGGGGATTGGTCCTGCTTTGAGCAGGGGGTTGGACTGGATGACCTCCTGAGGTCCCTTCCAGCCCTGCTATTCTATGATTAACCAGTTTCTCCTCAGCCACGTCTCCGTGCGCTTAGCCAGACAGAGACCCCATTCTCCGGGGCCTCACGCACGTGCCCAGAACGGGTGCGAAAGCCACCACTCAGAGTGGTGGCACAATGCCTCCACAAGAGGCCAGGCGGTGGGGCAGGCCAGAGGACAGGAGCTCTCTACGCCCCATTGGAAACCTCACCCCCAGGGAGCACAGAGAATCCGCGACGTCCCCGGGATATACAGTGCAACGGTGACACCCAGTGGCTCGGATAGTCAATGGCTGCGATGCCGGGCTTGGTCTTCCTTCCGCTTTGCGCCTTGGGGAGCCTTTTACACCCCCGAAAAGCAGGCTGGGCCCCATTCTGAACCACGGCAGGGCCTCTCTGGCCGCAGGAAGGGGCTAGAATGCACGAGGCTCCTCCCAGGTGGGAACTCCCCCGGCCTAGGGCATTCCCCAGGTGCCAGGAGGTGGCCCACACCGTCCCCTCCCACACACCTGCACAGAGGAGAGGAGAGAGGGCGTGGCTGGAGCGGTCTCTGCTCTGGCTGTGAGAAGCGGGTGTAAGGCTGGTGTCTCCCCATTGGGCCGCATCTGCTCTCAGTGGCTCCACAGGTGGGGGGTTCCCCACTCCATGGAGTTACTCAAACCCCAGCCTGCTACTTGGGATGGACACTGGGGCCCCAGAACCAGCTCTGAGCAGGTAGGTCAGGGCAGAAAGCTTCCCGCTGGCCTCCCTGCTACCCTGCCGTCTCCAGCACCAGCTGCTGAGTGCCTTTGAGTAGCAAACCAAAGAGAGGGACCCAAACTGGGACATGGGATCGGATCGCCCACGACCTCGGGGGCCGTTTGGCTCCAGACCCAGACTCCAGTGTCACGGCTCGGCCCTCTCTCTTTAAAGCGTTTGGCCCAGAACCCCCAACCTAAGCGCGCCCTGAACTCGGGGGACAACTCTGATCCAGCAGAGTTCTTGGGCCCCTCAGCGCTTGCCAGAGACCACCGCACACGGCCTCTTCCTTGCAAGTGCCTTAAAGGTGTGAGAAGCACGCAGCGCCACTCACAAGGTCTGAGCACTGAACTGTTTCACATGGGCCGCAATCCATTTACAATCACCGTGTCTATTCCCCGGCGTTCTTGAATTGATCCAAAAAACCTTATTTCCAGCAGAAAATCCACCATTGATCAGCTCGGATGAATGGACCACCTCCAGAGAAAGCCCAGACCTGAAAGCTAGACCCCCTGCTCCTTCTCCCTCCCCCTCCCCACCTTTCAGGATAACAATTCCCAACAAATAAAACCTGCCTTAGAGTGAAAGACTCCAAAGACTTGAAGCGAAGGTTAAGGGGGTGGCGATCCCAATCTATATGTACCTAGACGGGGAACAAATATTTGGTAACGGGTTCTTCAGTCTAGGAGACAATGGAAGTTGAACCTGGACAAACGCAGACTGGAAAGGAGGGTTACACTTGTAACAGCGAGCGTAACTAAGCATTGGAACAATCTACTAACGGTTTCCATCACTGGCAATTTTAAAATCCAGATTGGCTGTTTCCTTATGGGATTTCGAAAATCCCTGTCTTAGTCACAGAACATGAACACGTGATCAGGGTATCTCTACTACGTCGTCCCTTTGCCTTCTTTTCTCTACCTTATCCCTACCACCACCTCAACCTTCGCTTGAAGTCTTTTAAGTCTTTCACTCTAAGACAGGTTTTATTTCTCTACCGTATCCTTCCTCCTGCCTCTAACCCACCCGATCCTGCTCTTTCCAGTCTGGCCCTTTTCCCATAAGCAGAGCACAACCACAGTTGGCAGTTCAGCGTAAGCATCCTGTAACTCATGCGCCAGATGCCGCAGCCATGAAGAGAATAATTTAAAGGTGACTCTCATGGCATGAGACAAACTGGGCCGCTGCCCTTTTGTGCCTCTTGAGGGTGACAAATATGGCTTCAGAAGGTTCTAGGTCAGCCACAAAAAAATCTAGATTTTATCCACCCTGGAGGAATCTATGGGCCGCAGGAGAGCTTGTGATCAGACAGTATCATCGTAAGTATTATTTACTACTCTGCGCCTAGAGGCCTAGATGAGATTGAGGCCCTATTGTGCTAGGCGCTGTACATACCCATAGTAAGAGACTCCCTGCCCCAGAGTTTACAATCTAACTAGACAAGGCAAGCTAAAGGTCTAGAGAGATTCATTTATTGAGCTCAGGGACAGGGACAGGGGGTTAGTTTTCCAGGGCTCTGCATCCACAAGTGGGGCCAGTCTCAAAAGAGCTCAGCTCCCCACTTGGGCACCGAACTAAAGGCCAGGTTTTCAGAGGGGCTCAGCTCTGAGCAGCTTACAGTGGGAAATGTAGGACCAGGTTGTCCAAAGACCTCAGCATCCAATACATGGAGCCCTTCTGAAAATCTGCTCCTAGGTGACTGGCTCCAGGTCACGCAGAGAATCCGGGGCAGAGCTGGGAACAGAACCCAGATCACCTGAGTCCCAGGCTACCGACTGAATCCCAAGGCCCTTTTCCTTGTCATCACTGTGGCTATCCCACCATGCCCAGCAAACATCTCCCAAAAGGCAGCGAGGGCACAGATACCTGCTCCGAGTGCAGTGCGCCGTTCGAACGCAAGCATCGCCACATGTGTGAACGGAAGCAGCAAAGCGTGGGTGCTCTCCACCAAAAACATTCTTCCAGCAGCACTAAGACGACAAATCTTAAACCAGTGCAACTTGTGCATGTAGGCAAACCCTAAGAGACAACGTTACGAGTCAAGGAGCTGGATCCAGGCCTTGCCACCGGCTGGAACGAAGGCCACGGACAGACATCGGAAGCACATCAAGCTAGAAGTGGTTTACTTGAAGGAGTTGCCAGGTTCACACCACTTCCACCCACGTGCACAGAAGGGACAGACGAGTTCTCCCACAATACACTGGGAAAGGATTCTAGGGCAGCTCAGCGTACTGCAGTTCTGAGAACCATGGGACGTACCACACATGAATGAGTGCCACACCAGTAATGATACAGCAACTCCAGTCTGCTCTCTCAGCATCACTGATCCCACCCATGCTGGGCTGACTCAAGAGAACTGACTCCAAATTAGATCACTTGAGCAAACCCCACAGTGAGGGAAACTATTTTTAGTCAGATTGTTTAAAACTCTGTTTTGCATTTGTTTTTGCTGACACCTATTTAACTCCAAAGCCTAAAACACACTTGATAGAAAGGACATCTTTGGTAAAGTTTCATAACCCTGCCCCTTTCATTAAGGTGCAAGAACTTGCAACATGCATCTGAGATGCTTCAGCAAAACCAGCAGACCCCAGACTTGACAATTTTGGTATTTCTATTTTTAAAAGAAAACAGGGGGGGGGGATGGATATTTTGGAAAGCAAATCTTCCAGACAGAGCCAGCTGAAACATTTTAAGTGGAACATTTTCCCTAAGAAAATGTCCTTTTGTCAACAATTAAAATGTTCGCAGAAAAGTACCAATTGGCAGCATTTTTGCCAGAAATATTTCAAAACGACTCACAATCAGAATGGAGGTTTTTGTTTCGACGTTCTCATTTTGTTTCATTTCAACTTTGCCGCTTCATTTAGAGGTTTACATTAGAATACAAAATATTACTGTGAAGAATATATATTTGGCATGATGTCTCAAAATGAATTATTTTGACATTCTCAAAACAAAATGATTCAAGAAGATCGTTTTGATGCTTCCAAACTGACATTTTTGTAGTATTTCTGTTCCCGCCATATTTCTAAATTTTGACTTTTTGTCCCAATTTGGGATGAAAGCAAATGTTAAAATGTTTTCATTTCCTATGGGATGGAAATGCCATTTCCAACATCTCTACTTCCAGGCTTCCTTTATCCATCTTAGCAAAGCAAAAAAGGGAACAGACAGTGGAAATAAAAATCCACCAAATAACCAAGCGCCAGATTCCCATCTCAGTTACACACCAAGGCAGGCAATGAGGCCCTGGTGCAATACGCCTACACAGACTCTCATTTCCAGATGCTGCTTCTGCAACAGCATAACTCGCAGGACAAATCGCCCTCTGTTATCCACTTAGCCAAGTCTCATTCACAAAAAGAAATGAATGAAACAATAGAGGGCAGCGCGCTCCATTCCTGTCTGAGTGGTTTAAGGTTACCAAGTTCCTGTCTCAAATTCTCCCTGGGGAAATCTGTGATTTATTCCAAATTCCATGCAATTTATTGTGGAGGGAGGAGGATTGCGGGAAAGTTAGTTGCCAGTTGTAGTATAAGCCCATCAGTGAGACGTGGATTGCCTGCAGTCAGCCAAGCTTTTCCCATTGAAGGGCTGAGAGGTGCCAGTCTGCAGCTCCTCACCCCAGACCAGAACAAGCATGAATCAAAGCAGAACACTCATTTTCAAAGGGTCTCCACGTAGGCCAACAAGGACGACACGCTCACTCGCTGATGTTCAGTCTGCACAACGCTAGTCTTGCCAGTGTCACGGGCTTCCATTCCGGACCCCAACCCAGGTGCTGAAAAGCTTTAGACTTGAGCCAGTTCTGAGAGAGGCCAAGCCATCGAAGCTGGGAGTTTTCAAAGAGCCGAAGTGAGTGAAGTGCCCAAATCGAATGGAAATGCAATGACAGCTGGGTGCCTCAAAGATCTGCTCCGGGAATTATTTTGGGAAAGTTCTGTGTTACACAGGAGGTCAGACGAGATGGTCACAATGGTCCCGTCTGGCTGTGGAATTAATGACTAGAGCAGGTCGGTAACTAGAATTCCCAGTCGGTGGGAAATTCCAAAAAAAATTGTTCTGAACTGGAACAAAAAGCTGAAATTTCAAAAGTTTCCTACAGAACAAAAATTCCCCCAAAAAATCCAGAGCCATCAAAAAGCTTTGTTACCTGAATATTGAAATGTTTTGTTTCCAGGGTCAACTCATTTTGGTTTGACTTTATATTTTGGCCTGCTAAACCCAGGGTTGTGAGTTCAATCCTTGAGGGGGCCACTTAGGGAACTGGGGCAAAATTGGTCCTGCTAGTGAAGGCAGGGGGCTGGACTTGATGACCTTTCAGGGTCCCTTCCAGCTCTATGAGATAGGTATATCTCCATTTATTATTATGGGGGGAGGGATAACTCAGTGGTTTGAGCATTGGCCTGCTAAACCCAGGGTTGTGAGTTAATTCTTCAGGGGGCCATTAGGGAACTGGGGTAAAAATCTGTCTGGGGATTGGTCCTGCTTTGAGCAGGGGGTTGGACTAGATGACCTCCTGAGGTCCCTTCCAACCCTGATATTCTATGATATTAATATATAAACTAGACAATCTTACATAGATTATATTTAATATCCTATAAAAGTCAAAACAAAATGTTACCGTATGGAAAGGTCACTGAAATCAACGTGTACCTACACAATGTTTCCATTTCAGTGAAATTGCATTTGTAGACAGACGACTATTCCAGCAAAACTTTGCAACCAGCTCTGGTGCCAAACTCCTAATCTGCTTTGACAATCCCAGCGCTACCTGGGAAGTTAAAATGGTACAGTAGCACCAGTATAGCTCTCTGTGTGGACACTCCTGTTCCCAAAGAAGAATGGCTTTTCACAGTTTAGCTTAAACCCCTTCCAAATTAGCATAAGCTAGACAAAAAATAAAAATAAGGCATTCACATCAAAATAAGAACATCCATTTAGGGAATACCACTGCTAACTCAATATAAATTCACACCGTAGCAGCTTGTACCAGTATAGTTTTCCTGTGTAGACAAGGCCTTCGTGTTTAGACTGTGCCCATCATTCTGGTATCTGAGCTGGGTTCAGGTGGCACATTTCAGATCTGAATTTTATCTCCTCCCTGCAGAGGCTAGGGCTGTAGGCTGCTGGCCTCTCTCCCTAGCCCAAAAACTCTTATCAATCCCTTCCCTTCAGAGCACGGTTTATTCTTCAAACACAACAGTTCAATGTTAAGTCTATGTATAAACCTGGTCGTTCCCCCAACTCAGGTCTTCTGTTAGAGCCTTTTCGCTTGTATCTGTGTTCCTGCCCCAGTCTCCTCCCTGCAACTCCTCTTTATAACTGAGCCACTGGGTGGCTTTTATAATCACTGGATCAGTCATAGGTGAGGCTGGGCCCAACTCTCCTTAAAGGGCCAGACACCATGTGACAGGAAGTGTTTGGATCTTAGTTCTGGCCCAGCTGTAACCAAAACCTCTCTTCATCGGTGGTAAAATGCACCCCCTTTGCAGAGGGGCCAGCAGAGATAAGGCCTAGGCACCACTTCAGTCCCACCTGAACCCTTACAAGGGGCCTACGCTAGCGTAGCCAGAGGGTGAATTTTTAGTTTACCCACTGTGAGTTTTTATGAGTTTTTGGGGTGGGTGGGATTCAAACCTCCCAACTCCCTGGGGGAGACCTCCATGGGCCACAGTGAATGGAAACAGGCATATTTCACGCAGCTCTGTGAGGCTGGCAAGCAAATACTAAAAAGAGGAGGACTGAAGGTGAAATACAGTGAGCCCCATGGTTCCTGCTGTATTCACTGCAATGCTGGGGGGCAGCAGGGACCCAATCTCAGCCCTGCTGGAGCTGGTGGTGAAACTCCAGCTGACTCGAGTGGCATGAGCTCAAACCCTTTCAGGCCATATCTCCACGGGGCATTTTCAGGCATTCTCCCGCCACCAGGCTAACTCCAGTGCAGCTCGCCGGGTGTTAGCAACAATGTAAACCAGGGGACGGTGTTTTTCTCGCCCTGCCCGTCAGCGCCTCCACCACATGAGCGTCAGGAGAACCCCGTTATCTGCTGGATGGGGATGAGAGGTGTTTTATAAAGGGGGGGGGAAGTCTCATTAGCCTCCCTTTGCAATTGGAGAGACTGAGGCCTGGTCACTGAGTCAATGGCAAAGCCGTGAATGGAATCCAGGTGTCTTGGCTCCCTGTTCAGTGCTCTTCTTCTCTGTGGGTCAGCCAATACACGCGTGCATGCACACACACACACACACACACACTACAGGGTAGTGACTGGGGTTTACAGAGGAGCAATATCCCCTGGAACAAACAAGCAGCCGGCTCCGCAGAGAATCACATCACTCAGAGATGGACGGAATCTAGGTAACTTTCCCTCGAGGGCTGAGCCAGGATTGTTCCCTGCCTCCCTAGCTGTGGGCCAAGCCCTCACCCTGGCTGCACCCCGGGCAAAGAAAGGGCTCACCGCTGGGGCCGAGGAAGAGGAGCAGTGCTGCTGGGAGCAGGAAGGCAGGGAATACCCAGAGGCCCGGCCTCCACACTCTGAGCTCGGGAGCTGGGCGGGGACCCGATCTCATCGCTGCTTTACACTGGTCAGTTGGATGATCGTCCGGTTGTCTCTCACGGAAGCAGATGAGAAGCCACACCTGGAAAGTTCAGAGACACGCATTAGGGATTCTTCATTGTTATTATTTCTGCCGTGCCTGGGAGCCCCCGTCATGGTCCACGAGCTGTTGTGCTAGGCCAGGAAACGGACCAGTAAAATAGTGATAATCTTACATGTATCCAGCACTTTATATCCCGCAGGACACAAAACCTACATACAGGAATCAGTTTGCCTAGCTCTGAAATGCAGTCACCTCTGGGGTGGAACCCAGCAGCTGTTGAACAGCAAAGAAGACCAGCTTAGGAGCGGAAGTGAGGAATAATGTAGCCAGGTGACACTGCTGGAGGAATCTGAGCAGGCAGAACGTAACGACCTCCAGCGAAGTTTCCCTCACTCCCTTGCTGCGGCCAAGATGTGCCAATGCAATGTTTTATGACCCTATGTGGGCGGGACCTTACATCTCACCGGAAAGACAGCAGCTAGCCCCGTGCCGGGACACTGGTTCTGTGCTGATTTATCACCAACATTTCTCCTGCAGCACCCGGCATTTCTCTTGGGAATCTCCCATCCAGGTACGGAGCAGCCTGGACCCTGCTGTGCTCCTAGCATAGGACCAGTACACCCAAGGCAGAATGGAGACTGCATGAGATGTAGCCAAATGTCAGCTAGCGCGGCCTACAGCGTGAACGGCCCAGATTGTCCCCCAGCGCTCTGTGCACGGTGGGATCCCCTCCCCCATGTAGATCTAGATGAATGTGGGCTCAGCTATTTGGACAGCGCATTCCCCGGGTCTCTGCGTGATCCAGTGACCAGGCTGGGGAATGGGAAGGATCTGCCTCAGGGTGGCTGCAGGAAGTTCAGGGTGAACCACGTCAGGGGGATCCACCTCGCCTTGACTCTCCTGGCCCCATGGAAATTAGTCAGAAAAGATAATCCAGCCCCAGGTTCCCCACCCCCTGTGTGGAGCATCCGTAGCCTGGAGCCAGCTATCCCGGCAACACGGCTCCAGAGGAGCACCTTGCCAGGGGGCAGGAGGGATGGAAGGGGCAGAGAGCCAGGGCTGGGGCAAAGGTACAGGGACCCTGTGCTGGTGGCCCAGGCTTCTCCAATTTCTAGGCCTTGGGGTGGGCCCTGCAGCCTTTTCTATGGGGAGCAACAGGACAGTGTGTTTGTGGGGGTCCTTTCAGAGATCTCTTCACCCCAGCCCTCTCCCATGGGCTCTTCCACAGGGCAGGCTGACCTGGGCCAGCATCGGTCATTTCTTTGTGCACACTCCACTCAGTAAAATAACTGGCCAGGGAACCCTCAGATAATTGCAGGTATCCAGGGTCCTGCCTCAGCACAGGGCCGGACTAGCTGACCTCTCGCGGTCCCTTCCAGACCTGCATTTCTACGAGTACCTGATGTTCCACCTCCTTGGCCCTTCTACCCTCTAGGCCCAGCTTGGCTCTCGCTCCCACCAGCATATGGGCCTGACTCAGACCTCATTGAAGTCAATGGGAGTCTTTCCATTGACTTCAGTGGACTATGGGTCAGGCCTTAAAGTAGTAAGTGACTGAAGTCAATATAGTTGTGTTTGCATAAGAGAATCAAAGCCCACAGCATTCAGCCTCTGGGAGGCCACTCAGCAGCTGCTCGTAGAGGCAAATTCCCCAGGTCTGTGGGCTGTGTGCTAGGGCGGTCATTGAATTATGGGAATATAGGACTGGAAGGGACCTTCAGGTGTAATCCAGTCCACCCCCGCTCCTTCCCAATGCTGAGGACGCCATCCCTGACAGGTGTTTGTCCCACCTGCCTTAGAAACCTCCTGTGATGGGATTCCACCATCTCCTTTGGAAGCCTTTTCCAGAGCTTAACTACCCCGAGAGTTTGAAACTTCTTCCTAATATCTAACTTCAATCTCCCTTGGTACAGATTAAGACCATTGTGTCTTGTCCTCCCTTCAGTGGACATGGAGAACAATTGATCACCGTCCTCTTCAGAACAGCAATTAAGATGTGTGAAGACTGTCATAAGCAAACCCCGCAGTCTTCTTTTCTCAAGACTAAAAATGCCCAATTCTGTCAACCTTTCCTCATAGGGCAGGTTTTTTTTAACCGTTCCCTCATTTTTGTTGCTCTCCTCTGAATTCTCTTCAATTTGTCCACATCTGTCTTAAAGTGCGGCACCCAAAACTGGACACAATTCTCTAGCTGAGGTCTCAACCAGCGCCAAACAGAGTGGGACAATTGTGTCTTACCTACAAAACTCCTGTTAATACCCCCCAGAATAGTTCCCTCTTTCACTACTGCTTCACATTGTTGGCGCATATTAAATTTGTGATTCCCTGTCACCCCCCCAGGCCCTTTTCAGCAGGATTACCGCCTAGCCAGTTAGTCCCCATTTTGCGTTTGATGTTTCCTTCCTCAGTGTAGCACTTTGCCCTTGTCTTTGCTGAATTTCACCCTGTTGATTTCACACCAATTCGCCAATTTGTCAAGACCATTTTAATACTGTCTTCCAAAGTGCTTGCAACCCCTCCCAGCTCAGGGTCGTCCGCCAACGTTCTGAGGTCTGGAGAGGTGCCCAGGGCGGGGAGGTTGACCTATCCCCTCCCACACCAATCTGTGGCCTCTACTGCAGTGTAGACACACCCAAGGAGCGCAGGGGCTGTGGTTTCCAATGACAGGTTCCACACATCATGGCCCTGTTTAGCCAACCGAGAACACCCTGTTTGCAAAGAACTCCCTCCTACCGCCAGGATCTTGACATGAAAAGGAACATAAAGATAGAGATGCCCAAGCTGGACCAACATCTAAGGAGCTTTCAGTAACCATGAGGCATGCTCATAGGTTTGAACCTCCTGAGTTTCCCTGTATTGCAGGACAGTGCCCGCTTTATACCCAGCGGGCAGAGTTTGGTGGGTATATAAGCCCTGTCTCTACATTTTCTGAGGGCATCAATGGACTAATTCATTGGGTCCTGCATGAAAAGTCTCAGATTGGGTACCTGCTCCCCTTGGGAGCAGATATTAACACATCCCCCCATCGAGGCCCTATGACCTCCTCTCACATGGGCTCCCAGATGCCATGCACCGCGCAGCCCATGCCAGGTAACCCGCTGCCCCTCAGCACACGGCTACGCTATGCAGCTTTCCCCTGTCTGTGACGGCCCCTGGAGATAACCCGGAGAGATGCGGACGCAGTCTGAACTCTGACACGGTTGGCTGGGAGACGTCTGAACTCCCCCTGCAAGATCAATGGGCTTGTCTCCTTGTCAAACACAACGGCCACGTGACCAGCCAGAGACGACTGGGAAGCACGTGACCATCTTCACCCAAGCTGCCCCCAGAGAGAGACTTACAGCTCCCACTTTATTCTCCTGGCCCATAGATTGGGAAGGGACGCCCTGAGGCCTGGCCCCCTCCCCATGATGGGCCCCGCTCTACACCATCCTTACAGTGTACTGATCTTATCTTGGTTTATGAGCCACAAGGCCCAGTTCAGCCCTGCTCAGAGCTCCGCTGACTTTCCGTCCATCTACGGCACTTACATTGCCCCATCAATGTAATACTTGAGCACCATCTTTAATGTATTTCTCCACACACCATCCACGCATGGCAGGGCACTGTCATTATCCCCATTGTACTCATGGGGAGATGAGGCTCAGAGAGGCTAAGTGACTTATCCAAAGTCACACCGGGAGTCTGTGTCATAGCAAGGACTTGAACCTGGGTCTCCCAACTCCCAGACTAGTCCCCTACCCACCAGTTTTATTGCATCGAAGCCATCAGCAAAGAGCATGGCTGCTGGGGCCACATACCGTTAGATGTCAAAGACCAGCCTGTTTTGGCTGTCAAAGACCACTTCCCCCGTGAAGAGCGTGAGGTAACAAGGGGGGAAAGGGAGCCCATCCGGATACAGTATCAATCAATCTGATGCTTCACGCACAACTTAAGTGCAAACCTTCCTTCCCACTTCCATGCTCCACTATGCTTCCCGGCTTGGTGGGCCGGAAGAGTGGTAGAGAAATACTGCAAGACAGGCTGGTTTAGTGAGGGCTTGTGGCCCAGCCAGAAGTGACAAGCCCCAAACATCTCACCAGGAAACCAGACTGGGTGAGATCACAAGCCCTATGGAGCCAAGAGGCGTTCAGAAAAGCTTCAAATGAGCAACCAAGCTTCCAGACCGACTTTGCTCCTCACTAGTTAAAGATCGATTCAAAACCCCCTCCCCAAACCTGAATTCCATGAGCTGCCTTGGAAAGAAGCCCCGATGTGGTACAACCAAAGCCTGGTGTATGTGTGTCATGGGCGACCTCAGAGCTAGGTGCTGCATTTGCACTGTGGCGCTAAAGACGCTGGCGACCTACAGACAATAGAGCGAGCGCTTTAGACCTCTCGGCACGACGGAGCAAGCGCCGTAATGTGGATCTGTAGAAAATGGAGCGAGCGCTGTAATGTCCGGGATGTGCCACCATGGAGAATTCCCGACTTCCTGCGCTCTCCCTGCCCGGATGCTGCTCCCCGACCCGCTAGCAGACAAACGGCTCCGTTATGAAGGGATGAAAAATAATCTAGTCCGCACTGGTGTGGTTTTCAATACTCCATTCATCCCTAATGTGCCAAGGCTCCCTTCCGAATAATGGCGCCTTTTGTCCTGCACGGCCCGCCCCACCCTCAAGCCTAGACTGGCTGAAAGAGGGCCGATGAGGCTCTCCTGGGCCAGTGGCACATACCTGTTCCCTACCAAGGGAGGACGTGCAGCCAGGCTCAAAGGAAACCATCCCAGCCTCCCCCCCAACAAGCACAGCTCCCAGTGCCACCCGCCTTCCCTGCCTCCTTTAATGCAGGCAGACAGGGGAGGAGGAGCAGCCGTTCCTAATTGCCTTCGCTACAAATGAGCATCATCGGTGACTTTTGTGAAAGAGCCGGAGAGCGATGGACAGCCCCTGGCAGGGGCACCGGCAGGCTTTAACCATTAAAACGCCACCCTCCGGTTCCCAGCCTGCAGCGGCAACACCCAGCCTGCGCTGTGTTGCTTGTGTGTGTAAAGTGCCCAGGAGTTAATGGATCCCTGCTCCCAATCCCTCTCCACCGGCACCAGCCTCCCAGCCCCTGATCCAGGATTACCCGCTCGTCTTGAAACCCCTTCATGAATCCCCATTGGTCGAAAATTAGCTTTAATCCATTATTGGTTACCACAACCCTGCAACAAGCACCCTGTCCATCCAGGAGGCTTTTGGAGGCCAATTTGTTATAGAACCATATTTAAAAAACTAGCATGCATTCTCCAGCCAGAGTAGATCTAGTGTCACAACCTGTAGACTCACCGAAATATTGGAGTAACCTACATGCAAAGCAACATTGATATTACACAGGGCATAGAACGTCCCTGCACTGTCATTCCCCAAATTCATAACTATGGTCTCAAACAAACGGAGCTTTAAAATAGCTCATTTAAAAATCCTGCCTTCGGCTTGAATTGGAAATGCATCGGATACAGAAATGAGGCTCTGCTCCATTGTTCTAGGCTTGGATCCATCTCTCTTCATAGCCATGCCTCTTCTCGAAACTATTTAAACACGCTTATGAAAAACTAAACTCTTTCAAGCTCTGTTTCCCTGCCCGAGCGCTATGTATGGATAATGATCACACTGATAAAAAAGAAAAAAGGAGTGTCATAAAAATCACATACCTGCTTGGTATTTTCTTTCCAGTGCAGTGATGGTTCTATAAAATCCCACAAATAAATCTCTTCTTTTGAAATAAAGAAAAGAGCTGGCTAGTTAATGAAAGGAACAAACAAAAAAAGTACAGAAGTCACTATTCCCCCCACTCTCCGGCACCAGGAAAACAGGAGGAAAAGCAGGAAACTTTGGGGAGAATTTTTTTTGCAAATTAAAAAAAAAAAAAGGAGGAAGAGGAAAAAAAATGTTTCACCCAGCAACCTCCGAGCTCCAATCTGTCATCTCGTTCACCTGTCGGGAAGGGATGTTGTTGCTGTTGGACGTGAAGTTGACTTAAAGCTCTATGGTATGGAAATAGCCCTGCATTGATAGTATCACATCTCGGGGTGGGTTTTCTCAAAAGGAAAAGAAAAAGAAGAAGAAGAAGAAGAAAGAGAGAGAGAGAGAGAGAGAGAAAGTGGGGGAAAGGGACACGTTTAAAGAGACATAGTGGGGTGGGGAATGACTCGGGTTTCAGGCAGGCAGGCAAGAGATACACTCTTACGTTGGGTTCTAGCTCTGGGTTGCTGATGAAAAGCGGAGGCTGATTTAGCGTCTTGGAGGAGGGGAGACCACATACTGAAGGCATTTCTATTTGTGTGTTTTCTCCTCCTACAAAATGCCTCCACTGGTAGTCTGCGCTACGTTGGCCGGATCCCTCGGGATGGCCAGAGGCTGTGATGCACCAGCAGGGAAGGGGTCCCAGAGTCAGATAACCCCTTCCTTGATTAGTGGGATTCCTGGCTGAGAACCTTGCACTACTCGGAGTCCAGCCCATTTATGCCGGGTAAAAGGGACAGAGCGGGCATGAAGGAGCCCTAAAAGTCTCCGTTCCAGCTGGGGGAGGATTCCCCTGGTGCAGGGACTGTGGAAGACAGGTTGTCCTCCAAGGAGCCCCTTGTAAGCTCTGCCACAATGGTCGTGCCAGGGGTGAGGCTGGGGGCTGCAGGGGCATGAGGAGGATATGGCCACACCACATGGCACAGAGGAGATTGCGGGCAGCACTGGGGCCCATACAGCAGCCTAGGGAGGCTGTTGCCTTCTGAGCTGTCTAAGGCCTGGTCTACACTAAAGAGTTAGGTTCATGCATATTTAAAATCCGCACCCCCCCGAGCAATGCAGTTAAGCCGACCTACCCCCGGTGTAGACAGTGCTGGACTTCTTCCATCAGCCTGTCTACCGCCTCTCGGGTACCTACACAGACCCACTCTTGTCGCTGTAGGGAGCAGCTACACTTAACACTGCGTCGCTGTCACATTTCAAGTGCAGACAAGCCTGAAGTTACACGGACGACCTCTACAGCCTCCGGAATAGCCCAGTATCAAGAGGGCACAATGGTGACTTAACACCAATTGCTTCTCCCCTTCCGCCCATAGTTCTGCGCTGCACTTCGTCCCCCCTGGCTACCAAGCAGGGGGCAGGCGAATTCCTTAGGCGACTGGTTTTCATTTGGCGGCACCAAGTCAGGCATATTCACCGTGTACATTGAAGTGTTACATCCTTTCTACAGCCACCCCCATTCCATTGCATGCAACATTTCTGCTTTTTCTCCTTAAATGATAGTCGAGGGCCAACTTGCGGAATGAGGAGAATGGGCCGGCATCTAAACTGGTTTCATTCAAGCACAAAGGGGTCAGAAAAATGTGCAAGTGGAGTGTATAGGAACCGGGTCGTATCCCTTTAAATGGCGCGTGAGTCCGCTAGCGGCGCTCACTGTGTTCTGTTGAGGAAGCCGTCCCAGCAGCAGGCCTTGTATATTCGTAGAAAGTTAGGAACCATGGTTATTTGGAACCCAGATGTGCTACTGTGGTTTCCTCAGGTTCTGAATGGTGTCCAAAGAGCAAAGAGGAATCCTTAATTTCACCCTTACTCCATTGGCTGGCATCCTTGCTATGTCCCTCTCTTGTGGCCCTTCAGTGTGCATCTTACAATAGCTTAGACTTCCCTGGACACAAGCACACCCACGTGTCACTTACATGTCACCCTCTGCGGCTGAAGTATTGTCCCCCCGCAGCATCTTCCAAACCAGTGAATAACAGGGAGTGGAATCACTTCCCCTTGACACGCAGCCTATCCAAGCTTCCTGGCTTTAAACCACTTTTGGAAACCAGTTGGGTTGAAAATTTTCTGTCAAAACTGGTTTTGGATAGAAAATTGGGATTTCCATTACATGATTTTGTGTGTGTGTGTCTGTGTGTATGAAAAGTATCTGCCTTCCATGGAAAAATTAGATTTTTAGTTTAAAAAAAAAAAAGCCTGAAAACCAAAATATTTCATTTTGGAAATGCTGACACTGTGCCCCAGGGGAGTTGTAGTTTAGAGTGCCTAATGCTGCCATTCTCTTCTATGGGGTGGGCTACCCAGCAAGACTACATCTCCCAGGATGCACCCACCCAGCGACTCCCATGATGCATCACCCATGCTGTCCAAGAGAGAACCCCGTGGTGCATCATGGGTGATGTAGTCTAACCAGGGAGCCCAGGCTATAGAGGAAAATGGGAGTATGAGGCACCGTGGCAGAATTGCCAAATCGAAATATTTCAGTTTTCAGCTGAAATTTGCTAGTATTCAAATTAAAAAAAAAATCCACAAGGTTGGGAGAACCCCCCGCATTTTCCAACCAGTGCTATTGAAAACCCATTTATTTCCCAGAGCGTTGCCAATGGATTCATTTTTGGGCCCCTTTTTTAACGGGGCCAATGTGCTTATTTTTCATTTTATATATAATCTTTGAATTCCTACAGCGCTTCCTGAGCACCTTGCTGGGGTGGGAGATGGGGCATGGGCCACAGAAAATGCTTTACCAACAACACTGTTGTGATTGTGTTACAGATAATGGGCACGTCCAGCCCTGTCCATGTATCTGTGCAACGTGCAAGGATCACGTATGGATGATGCCAACACACGAAACGTGTGTCCTGCATGGAATGTGTCCTCAGCCAAGCGTGCTCCTGCCACCAACGCTCCAATGACTGATCCCTACATGCCTTGCACTTTTGTCAGCGTGAGCTGGTACAGAGGAACGACTCCCATTGCCTGCACTGAGAGATGCGCTGCTTTACCCCAGGGCTGAATTTGGTCCATTCTTGTCAAGAAGCCAAAGGGCCAAATCCTGAGCAGTGAGGAAGGTGGGATCGGACGTTCTGAGAAAGATGCAGAATATCTGAAGTACCTGCTCTGTGCACACTCTGAAATACGGATCCTTAAAGGACAGGAGAGGCCCAAGATCTGGGGGATGTTATGAACCCAAACTGACCAGTATCAAACTTGCATATCCTGAGTACAGGCTGTGAACACAGGGTCTGCTCCTAGCCCCAGTGCAGTCCGTGGGAATTTTGCCACTGTCTTCAATGACACAGGAGCCATCTCCTAGAGTTCTCTCTTTAAACTCCTTTGTTTTGTTTTCAAGCCGGGCTCCGAATACAAGTGTCACTAATTGCACTGTTAACCATCTGTTATGACTTTCATCGCTGGACTCAGTAATTAGCAATTAGGCATTTAACGGCTCTTTTCCAGTAACATCGGAGTTTTAATTAGCCAGCTGACGCATGCAAGAGCATTGCATTCTAAGTCTAGTTTGCCTCAACTTTGCTACACTCCTGGCCCTTTGCCGGGGGCGTCAGGGCTATAAATAGTCTACATCAAAACTGGATCGAGATCCAAATCCCAAGTTTGAACACCCCACACCAACTATCCTTAAATCCAGAATTCAGGGATCAGTCCAGCAGCCCGAAGAAGCCCTGGGCACTAGACTGTTGATCATATAAACTATTGGGGGAGAATTTCATGATGAATCAAGACCGTACTATTTTTAATCTCTTTACTTCCATGGTGTCGGTGTCACCTTACTTGGCAGTGCCGTGCCATGCACCAAAGCTGGTCTGGGGACCAGTGAACACCCCCACCCCTATCCTTGCACGCTCAGGGGAGCATGATCAGCAGCTACGCCAGCAACACTATAGATTCCAGGTGGGATAAATGTATTCTGTTCGCTGGAGTAGAGAAAGACCCTCACTTGCTGGAACCTGCTGGCTAGGGAATCACAAGGACTCTGCTAATATTCAGGGCGCTCGCACAGCAAGAGACGTCTCTGGCCTGGCCAGGATTCTGCTGACTGGTCAAGTCCATTCTCACGTCCAGCACAACAGACTAGAGAATGGCGCACCCCACTGTTTCCTCCGGCGGCTCCAGCAGACCACTCCCCTAGTGGTGTGAGTGGGAGCCAGGGCTGGTGTCTTGAGGGGTCTTCTACAGGGGCAGACCCCACAACGGGGAGGAGGAGCAGTAGGGGGCAAGCTCTGGATGCAAAGCTACCAGGAAATAGCACGGTGATTTATCGCGAGGGGATAGTGCAATATAAAGAGCCAGGCAGGTTTTTGCTGAGTGGGGAGGAGGACGCTTACCGTGGTGTTCTAATGAGCTCTAGGTTTCCCCTGTTTGCTGAGCTCGGTGATCAGGCGTTTTGGAGTTCAGCGGAGGAGACAGGAAGGGAGCTGCCGTGGAGGGGGGATTGCCTGGCTCTGGCCATTGGATCCATCCCTGGTTCCAACCAAGGCTGAGGCTTGGTTCAGGCCTTGGGCTAGTGAGGCAGGTGGC
Organism: Malaclemys terrapin pileata; assembly: GCF_027887155.1. Lineage (NCBI taxonomy): Eukaryota > Metazoa > Chordata > Testudines > Emydidae > Malaclemys > Malaclemys terrapin. The sequence continues at coordinate 19,327,174 of NC_071522.1, read as the reverse complement.
TACGCCAAAAGCCACCATCACACGGGGACCAAACACCTACCAGCCCAGGGGAGTTACCCCAGAGTCCCCAGCTCAGGAACCAGCCGGAACGACTGGGGGAGGAGGACACCTGCACTTACCCAGATGGACCAGGCCCCGGCTGCTGGGGTTCCCACTGCAGCAGGCTGGCTCTGGCGCCCAGGCGACACTTATCTCAGAGGTTGCCACGGGGTAAGGACTTAGGATCTGAGCTGTGGTTCTTTGCCACTGCTTAGCACAGTGGATGGCCCATCGCCATATGGAGTAAAGGACTGACGTTCTTGGAGCTCCTTTTTCACTTGGGATAGTTTTCCAGTTCCTTTAACCCCATCTTTTCATTTCTGTCCCTTTCACTTTTCCTGCCAGGAAAGATAAGGCCCAGTTCTCCTTTCACTGGCTTTCGTGCGAGAGCAGGATCAGGGCCAGGGCGAGTTATTCTGCCTCTGCACAACGACACTCCACCCAAACAGCCAAACTCCGTCCTTCCTAAGTCCCCTTTGGCAGCTGCTGCTGGTTCCCTAGTGTAGGACAATCCTCAGCTGGCACAGGGCGCGTTCTAGGAGTGGAAGGGACAAGGGTGTAGCACGATGCACTCTGGCAGTCCTGGCCAGCTCCTTAGGAACCATTATCTCCTGGTGCGAGTTAGAGCAGCCCTGAGACTGCTCTAACTTGCACCAGGAACTGATATGTCTCTCAGCAGCTCCAAGATGGAGGGGAAGGGAGCAGAAAGGCAGTGTGAAGCCATCAGTGGCCGCCCCCCATTCAGGTTTACCAAGCACTTCCCAGTGCAGCTGAGGGGGCTTTTATTAGATATTTGTGAATAGATTCATTTCCATTTTTTACATGTTTTCAGAAAACTTTGAAGGAAGGAAAAGGGCAGGGGAGAGGAAGGCTGGAGCAGCAGCTGCCGGCTCCGTAACGTGCCCACGAAATGGTGCTGGCAGACAGCTGCACTCAGAAGCATCTCAGTCAAAGGTGCCCATCCCCTTCCTAAACAAAATCACCTTTGTTTGTCCCTGGTAATCTGCTTCCTGCTGCAGAAGCCACCCTGGCCCGGGGAGAAAGAGCAGCCCAAGGACGCCTTGTTGAAAAGGGGCTGCCTGGAGGGGGCTCCGGGGAGTGCCAAGCAAGCCGTGCTACCGACCCACGTGGCTGCCAGACTGTGATCTCGCGTGGGAGCATAGAAACTGCACACCACGGGCTGGAAGGGGACAGGGAGCAGCAAGGGGCCCTTCCCACCTGCCAGGCTGGGGATCAAAGAGGCAGCGCAGCAGGGCCCCGCAGAGGAGAGTCCTTGACATAGGGAGCATTCAGGGGACCCTTCGGCAGCCCTTCTATTTGGCAGGGCTGGGACAGCCCCACAGGTGTTGCCACAGCGGAGTGGAAGTTAGAGCTTCCCCTAAAACTGCTCCAGCCTGTGCCAGCCCCTGGCAGGGCCAGCCTAGGGGAGGTGTGTAGCCTCCCATCTCGGATGCATCAGCACAGGCCTGCATTCATCCGTATCTCCGCGGCCCCCCATCGCTGAGCACCCACAGAAGGTCTATCGTTTAAAAGCCCCATTTCCATGGAGAACAGGACAGCTGGTGAAGAGCCAAGCTGCTGCCCCTTGCCCATCTCTGCCCTAGCATCCAAGTTAACTCCCGAGTTGCACTAGGGGGGATGGAGCCCCTGCCATACCAGCCGGTGCCAAGGGGGCGTGCCCAGGCCCCACTGCTTTTGCCCCTGTGCAACCTGTCACGATGGCAGGGCTAGCGGCAGCTCTGGCCTCTCTCCGTTCTCTGAGCACACCGCATCAGGTATCATGCCTTTACTTCTCCATTCTCAGACTGGGCTACAGCACCCTGGGGACTGACCGTTCTGACCCAGCAGGTCCCTTCGGGAGGCTGGGCGGGGTGAACAGGAGCAGACAGCCTTCTGGATACCAGAGTGTCGTTGGTCTGAACCCTCGGAACAAAGCATTTAGAGAAAAAGGATTTTAAAACAACAGTCTACAGATTCTACACCCCTCTGTCTTACCTAGAAGCTTCCCATCCCCTGCTGGCAACCCTCATGTTCAGACACCCCAGCAGGTCCTGTGTGTTGAGACCTGAACAACTCCCCCTCCGAGAGAGCCTGTTCCTTTCCAAACTGCTCCAGCCTTTTCATCGGCTGGGTCCCAGGCCTTGGCCCTGCTCATCAAAACCAGTTCTGTGAGCCGGATGGAACCCAGAGACGGACTCTTCAAAGCAGCTAGTGCAGACGTCATCTAGCTCTTCCCAACCCTGGAGGAAGGAAGCAGCAAAGTGGCTCGCCACAGGCTGGCTGGCCCTTGAAGGGGAGCTGGTCTGAGCCTCCCCTGTGATGGATCAGTTACCTCCCAGCTGAGGCTGCTTGGCTAGGGATGGGGATTATCAAAGACGGTGGGGAGAGAGGTCTGGTAGGTGGCTCCCAGGTCAGGGGAAGGCCTGAGAGGTGGAACTTGTGTTACCAGTTACCTGAACTAGACCATCTATTCAAACAGAAAACGTCCCCAATACCAGGTCAGCCTCCAGCATGAATGAATACAGAGCTGCTGTCACGTACTCCACACCCCCTTAGTGTCGTGGCTGGGCCACAAAGCGAGGCTGATAGCCTGGGGTGTACCTCCCCGCTGAATTCCCCGCCCCAGTGGTCAACGCCGCTCTCATTTCAAGTGAAGCGTGAGGGCTGCAAACTCACCTCCCATGAAGCAAGACCAGGAAAAGGCCCGTGTTTCATCCAGGCCTAACGATAACACCCTGTCCTGCCCCCGCCCACCCCTAGGATCTGCCCTACTCTGCCAACTACTTTTGTGTGGGTTGTTTTTAGCAGCCGGGCAGAGCTCTGTACACTAGGTGGCACCTGTTTTCAGGGAGAGTCTGGAAGGGCTCCAGCAGGATTTAGTTTAGGAAGAGGTCCAACCTGAGCTCCACTCCACGTTGTTCCCGGGCCCTGAGACTGCCAGGCTCCCTGCTCCTGGGACATGAAAGCAACAGGCAAAGCGTGCATGAGGCAAACTCAGCAATATCTGCCTTTAGCTGACCACGGAGTAGCAAACGAACAACAAATTAAAACAGTAGAGGTGAGGAAACACCCTAGGGAAAAGCTGTTGTGAACTAGAGTGTCACTCCAGAACCACCATCCAGCCCAGGAGAGCTAGAGCACAAAGGAAATTTACCCCACCTGAGGATCTGCCCTAAAATGCTTCGCTCTAAGATCTTTCCACCCATACATCTCCAAGCACTGTCCAAAGGTGGGGAAACTGAGGCACAGAAGCCCTGGGTTCTATTCTTAGCTTGGCCATTGACTTGATGTGTGCCTTTGGCCAAGTCACTTATGCCACAGTAGTCAAATTATGGGGATACCGATTTGGAATGTCTGCGTTTTTAGGCGCCCAACACGACACCCTGGGTAGCTTTTTAATGGCGCTGAGCCCCCTGCAGCTCCCACTGACTTTAGCTGCAGTTGATGGGGCAGGGGGAGGGCTCAGCATCTCTGAAAATCAGGCCCCGGGTGTCTCACGCTCAGCACCCGCAATCCAGGGCCATTTCTGAAATATTTCTCCTGGGAGACTCAGCCATCGATTTGGCAGCAGAGCCAGGAAGAGAAGCCAAGAGGGCTGCAGGCTGGCATCTTGCCCACCACAGCACAACAGCCACTTCCCGGGGACAGAGGAGATGTAGCCCTTCTCCAGTAGCAAAAGCATCAGCTGGTTCCCGGGGGCCAGAAGACAAGGCCATCTTAGCAAACCCGTGATCCGTCTCCTCCGGTATTCTGTCTCTGAGCAGCACCAGAGGTGTCAGGGAAAAGTACAAATGTAATAACCTGCCCACGGGGGAAGTTTCTTCCTAAGTCCTATCACTTAGGACTTGTTTGCATGGGAAGTTATGCCAAAATAAGATAGGGTGTGAATTTAAAGTGCTCTAGCTATCCCGGTCAATATCCCTCTATAGTTGGAGGGAGGGATAGCTCAGTGGTTTGAGCATTGGCCTGCTAAACCCACGGTTGTGAGCTCAATCCTTGAGGGGGCCACTTAGGGCTCTGAGACAAAATCAGTACTTGGTCCTGCTAGTGGAGGCAGGGGGCTGGACTTGATGAACTTTCAGGGTCCCTCCCAGCTCTATGAGATAGGAATAGCTCCATATATTATTATAGGCCCTGTGTGATTCATTTCCTCCCTGAAGTATCAACCTAACCCCCCTCACTTAGCAGATCCTAAAGCATGAGGGTTTATATCCCTTAGTACAGGTCCTTGATTCAATAACACATAGGAGGTGGTCATCCTGGAGAAGTAAACTCAGCCCCTATGGCCCTGCTGCAAGAAAAGAACCAGGGCGAGGACAAATCTTGAGCTAGCCAGTTCCTGTCTACTGACTACGCTAACAACAGACTGTTCCCTGCTGGTGCTTGCAGTCTGTGATTTGGATAGCTGGATATGTGCTCTAGGGTATCGGGAAGCGTCCACTCACGGAGCAGCCTGGGAGAGAACGCTGCGTTGTGCCGGCCATAGGAATGGGAAGTGCAAAAAGGAAGTCTCTACAGCCCACATCCTCAAAGGTGTTTAGGCACCTATCGCCCACTGAAATCAATGGGAGTGAGGTGCAGATCTGGGCCCGTGTATCCAGTGCAGCTCTGTGCACTTTACTTCCTCTCTTCCCCTGTGCTGTAAGATTTTGCTCTGAAAATCCCCCCCCCCCCCCCCCCCCACACACACACACATGCTCTTCTCCTTTCTCTCAAAAGTTGAGCTGCTCCCTTACCTTATTATTACATGTATTACAATAGCAGTTGCAGGGCCCGACCTGAGACTGGGCCCCATTGTGCTGGTGCTGTACGTACCCATAGTGCTAGACAGTCCCAGCTCCCGAAGAGTTCACCTCCTAAACCTCTAAAGGCAATCCCAAAGCAGCATCCGTCTCTCTTAGCTATCTCTTAGCAGGCTGGAAGGCTGGCCTTGTGGTTAAAGCCCTCAACTGAGACTCAGCAGTCTAGCGTTGCTGCAAACCTCCCGGGTGGCCTGGGACAAATCACTTCCCCTCTTTGGCCTGGATCGTCAAAGGCTTTTAGGCTCCCAACTCCCAGTGATTTCACAGACATTCAGAGCCTAAGTACTTGTCAGGAGCTGGGCCTTTGTGCCTCAGTTTCCCAGCTGTAAAACAAGGATAAAAATCCTGCCTTGTCAATGTAGAGGCTCAGCTCTTTGAAGCAGGGGCTGTCTCTTACTGTGTTTGTACAGCGCCCAGCACAATGGAGACTCGATCTTATCTGGGACCTCTCCGTAATTCTCTAATACAAAGGCGTCGTTGAGACTCTTGTGCTCCAATACAGTGTTGCTGGCTATTTTACCGCGACACTGTATGCCCAGGAGTCAACGAAGATGTCTCATGTAAACACCATCTAGCACTTTGATCGGGCTCTGGTGGCAAGTGCATGTCTCCGCAGCACACAACAAGGAGTCTGGTGGCACCTTAAAGACTAACAGATTTATTTGGGCATAAGCTTTCGTGAGTAAAAACCTCACTTCACTTTTACTCACGAAAGCTTATGCCCAAATAAATCTGTTAGTCTTTAAGGTGCCACCAGACTCCTTGTTGTTTTTGTAGATACAGACTAACACGGCTACCCCCTGATACTCCGCAGCACACAGAAGGGAGCCCTGTTTGTACAAAAGCAGATCTCACCCTGCTTCAAACCCGGTTCTGCTGACGACCAAATGCAGAACTTGTTTTCTGGATTCAGAGTAGCAGCCGTGTTAGTCTGTATGCGCAAAAAGAAGAACAGGAGTACTTGTGGCACCTTAGAGACTGTCTCTAAGGTGCCACAAGTACTCCTGTTCTTCTTTTTGTTTTCTGGATACGCAACGTAACTTCTTCATCTGTTAAAGGGTGGTTCAAGAAGATTCATTCTAAGGTTTGTAAACATGGCCCTGGTGTGTAGAGCCAGACCTTTACAGCTGTTTGGGTGACAAGCTGAACACTTGGGCTCTGATTAGTGCAACCCGTCTTTGGAATGCAAATTGTCCTGCCAAAGTTCAGAGGGAGATGCAAAGTGAGACATCACATCCTTACCTGTAGGCCCTGCTATCAGCAGGCAGCAAGTTGAAGATTATCACCAATGAGCTTCCAGGGTCTTTGTGGACGCACACAAACATAATAGATTAGAGCTTCAAAGAACAGTCTGATGGACGCAACAACCACATTTATGATGTCAGAGTGATCTGATGTCATTCCATCCATCCAGGTCTTCACAGAGTGGTCAGATAGTGTTACCTGGGCATCTCCGGAGCCTCCAGAAACAGGGCCCAGATTCTCACCTCAGTTACACTGGTGTGAATTGGTGGTAACTGTTCAAGCTGATTGAATCTGGCCCAAGGACAGCTGATCATAACCAAGTCTTTTGTCAGGTCTACTGTTTTGTTCCCTCGGCTTTTCTGGCAGTGGTGGAACAGTAGATATATCCCAAGGTAGATCCTCGGCTGGTATGAATTGTTGGTTCCAATGAGCAGCTGCTCCTCTAACAGTGCTGCTGCATTGTGATAGAAAACCACATTAACCCCAGGTGTTCGTAGGTGGTGATATTGTCTCCTATCAGATAGAGAACGCTCGCCAACATTTGACATGCTGTGGACAGTTTAAAAAGATACCTCTTAAATACCAGTCAGGTTTTGAGCCCCCTTCCTTAAGCCTGTCTCTTGTAATGGTGTCAACTTCTAGTGGTCCTGTTTCCTAGTCCCAGATATTGCAGGGATGTGAAGTTAGTTGGTTAGATCTCAACAGACATTCATTCCATTGGGCCTGGTATTCAAATTGTATTTGATGGTGTGGCTTTGCTAACAACTAGACAAAGTAGAAGGTCTGTTGAGGGCATTGACTGTTGTTTCACATCAGCAAGTGGCTACAGTAATACATTTAGGACCGGCAGCCAGCAAAATGTTCATACTACTGACACAGTGGATGGATACGTTGTCTGTACAAAATCCACTTTGATATGAAGAGGAGCAGTCCTCCTTGATGGACCAAAACCAGCTTTGACTGCATCACAGAACTTCTCTGTTGGTCTGACTCAGGCCTGGTCTACACTAGGAAATTAGGTTGGTAAACTTCATCGCTCAGGGGTGTGAAAAATCCATACCCCTGAGTGACGCAGTTAAACTGACCTAACCCCCGGTGTAGACAGCATTAGGTCGATATCACCTCTCGGGGAGCTGGAGTGCCTACTCCGATGGTAGTGTCTTCACCAAAGCACTACAGAGGTACTGCTGTAGCATGTTAAATGTAGACAAGCCCTCAAGGTCTTCTAATAACCCAGCCAATGCATCTTTAGTCTGATCTTTCACAGCCCTGCACCCAGATCTGCTAAGACCTCTCCATCTCCATCTGTAACATCACCCAGGGCTTTTTAGTCCAGAACCCTCCTTACCTAGCTCTGCCAATGCACCTCAATGCTGACCCTCTTATTCCAAGTATCCAGGGGTAGCCGTGTTAGTCTGTATCTACAAAAACAACAAGGAGTCTGGTGCCACCTTAAAGACTAACAGATAGTCTTTAAGGTGCCACCAGACTCCTTGTTGTCCTCTTATTCCAGTCACACCCAACTGTCCTAGACACACAGCTCAGCCAATGCACCTCATTTTTGACCGAGAGCCTCCTTATTATTCCAGCTCTGACCCATGCAGCCTCTTGAAGCCTGCACAATAATGCCGTAGTATGAATTGAACCTGTACCCTGTGCAGTGTTTATACACCCCCTCCGACCCCCCCCCCCGCTGCCCACACCTGGAATACTGTGTGCAGTTCTGGTCGCCCCATCTCCAAAAAGATGTATTAGAATTGGAAACGATATAGAGAAGGGCAACAAAAATGATTAGGGGCATGGAACAACTTCTGTATGAGGAAAGATTAATAAGACGGGAACTGTTCAGCTTAGAAAAGAGATGACTAAGGGGGAAGATATAATAATGGTCTATAAAATCATGAATGATGTGGAGAAAGTTAATAGGGAAGCGTTATTTATTCCTTTACATAACACAAGAACCAAAGGTCACCCACTGAAATTAATAAGCAGGAGGTTTAGAACAAACATAAGGAAGTATTTCTTCACACAACACACAGTGGAGCACTGTGGAACACACAACAACCTGTGGAACTCATTGCCAGGGGATGTTGTGAAGACCAAAAGTAAAACTGGGTTCAAAAAAAGAATTAGTTAATTTCATGGACAGGTCCATCAGTAGCTATTAGCCAAGATGGTCAGCTGCCCCATGCTCTGGGTGTCCCTAAACCTCTGACTGGGACTGGATGACAGGGGATGGGTCACCTGAAAATTGCCCTGTTCTGTTCATTCCCTCTGTAGCATCCGGCACTGGCCAACGTCAGAGACAGGATACTGGGCTAGATGGAGCATTGGTCAGACCCAGTATGGCTGTTCTTATGTTCTTTATCTTGCAAACTTTTCCAAATGTTTTGTAAACTTGCAGACTTATATGTACGCTTGGTGAATCTGTAAAACATTTAAAACCTCCTCCCCTGTTCCAGAGATCAGAATCTGACCCTCACTAATTCCAAAGAAAAGAGAAACCAAAGCAGTTCAAAAGCATAGAAGAGCGCTAGAGCTATAAATCAATTGCTAAGCAACAGCACCGGTATCTCTCCGGTCACATGCAAGAAGAAAATTTCAACAAAAGGCATCATAATAAAAAACTACCAAAGACTCAGAAGGGGGGAAAGAACAAAGTCATGTTGGCCACTGCTCCCCCTACCCCTGCAGGACTGTTCTGTGCAAAATACTTTATTTAGTCTTTTATAGCTGACCCTGAATTTTGCAGGGGAGAAAACAGACACACTCCACCCCTCTGCTTTTCCAGTTTTTCCTTTGGAGACACAAATCTTTTTCTCTCTTTGCCGCTGTTGTCTTCAAGGCAGGGAACAGAAAGATTCTTTAATCCTCCAGGTGATTCTCTTCCTTTGTGCCGCTTCCATAATCCTGCCTTTATCACCCGCAGGCAAAAATGTAACGATTAGTGTTCATCAGATATTGGTGTTGGAGATGCCCCTGGTTCTCGTTCAGTCCTATTAAGCCTGTTTGATGTCAGAGGGCTAAAGAGCTAAGCAGTGCAGAAAATTTAACAGGGATTGGGGATTAATCTGCATAAGTAAATCTTCTGTAAAACACCAAGTGACTGACGACCGATTACAATTTTTTTTAAACTAGATTTTCTGTGCGGGAAGCCCCAGATCATAAAATACCCATCTTTAATCCCATTTTCCAACCTCACTAGCTGCCTCTGTTACAGGTTGTTTCCGTTAGGCCTTGATAAGACAATAGAATCTGATAACATTTTGTATAGCAGCTTTTATCCAACCTCTCTCTGAAAATGCTATAGGACAGATGTCATTTCCCTCTCCTTGTGCCAGTAAGAGGTGCAGACAAGGGACGAGACTCAAAGAAGATTTGAACGAGATGGTGAGTTTACGAGCTGGGGAGATCCAGGGAGGCTATTCCAGGTGGCAGGAGATGCAGAGAAGGCTGTTGCACTAAGAGAAAAAAGGATATGAGAAGGAACAGGGCTGTGATAATTGAGCAGGAGGGAAATGGAGTGGCATAAAGGTGCCTGGAAGTGGGTAGAAATTGCCCCTATGCAGTATAGACATGATATAAGGGTTCTGCTCCCAACCCCTAGGGTAGGGACCAGAGGTGTAGCCCTAAAGCACTGCAACTATCTCTGCTTCCCAGATAAGGAGCCATGGGAAGAGAGGTAAGTTAGAGCAGCTGGGAGGCTATGAGTCTCACAATATTTGTGGCGTTTCTTAAAGCTCCAGCCGCCAGAGTCATGTGATTATGAGAGAATCTCAGCTGTCATTTAAATCCAAAGTGAGTCGCTAGCCTTCCTGGGTGCAGAGAAAAGCTTGAAAAACGGGATCAGCGTGTGACCGGAAAGCAAAGAAATAAACCCAAGTCTCATGATTTTTAAACCAATCTTATGATTGCGAGGGAGGGGGTCGGTTCATGGCTTTGGAGCAGCTGGGGTCAGCGACACTGGGCACCTGCCTGTCCCAAGCACAGGAAGGGGTGGCTGAGAACTGGGTCCCGCTTTCATAAGGCGGCAACCGGGACAGAGTGTGTGGGGCCTGGCCGCATGTGCTCGCCTGAGAGGGGCTTTGAACCGCCTCCCACCTGGGCAGGGATGGGTCTGTCAGCAAACTCCCTGGTCACGTGGATTCCAAGGAGGATCAGGCCAGTGAATTGGGGGGGACAGCGTGGGGGAGGCGGGTCAAAGGCCCAGAAGGTGCCAGTTGGGCTGGGGGAGCCCCAGTAAGGCTTCAAAGAAACTATAGGGGGAGGCTGGGTGTGGCACATTAAGGCCCCAAAGCTGTGGCAGTGGGGGGGGGGTTGGGGAACCCCCAACAAAATCCCCAAAACTGGGGGGCTGGGGGAGCCCCCAAAATGGGGGTGGAGTGGGGGAACCCTAATAAAGGCCCCCAAGCTGTGGCAGTGGGGGCGGTGGGGAGCCCCAATAAAGCCCCCCAAGTTGTGGCGGGACTGGACTGGGGGATCCCCCCCGAGCTCTGGTCACGTGGCTGCGGCTGGGGCAGGGCGAGCTAGAGGCGGAAGTGGGGGGAAGGCCGATGGCCGCCCCGGACTACAAGTCCCAGGGTGCCCCGCGCGGAGGGCGCATGCGCGCTAGGCCCGCTGTCTCGGCTGCGAAGGAAGGCGCTGCCCCCAGTAGGTCTCGCTGCTCCTGCCCAGCGCCGGCCGGAGCGGAGCGGCCCGGAGTGACGGTGAGGGGCGCCCCGGGCCTCTGAACGGCGCGGGTCGGGAGCGGGTGACTGTGGGGCAGGACTCGGGGGGTGGGGGTCTGGCACCCGGGGGGGTAGGTAGGAGGGTGGGGGGGTCTGACCCCGGGGGGGGGGTTGATAGGAGGGTGGGGGGTGTCTGACTCCTGGGGGGGTACTAGGAAGGCAAGGGGGTGATTGACCTCTGGGGGGGGTAGGTAGGAGGGCAGGGGGTTGATGGGGGTGGGGGTTGGTAGGAGGGTGGGGGGGTCTGACCCCGGGGGGGGGGGGGTTGGTAGGAGGGTGCGGGGGGTCTGACCCCGGGGGGGGGGTTGGTAGGAGGGTGCGGGGGGTCTGACCCCGGGGGGGGGGTTGGTAGGAGGGTGGGGGGGTCTGACCCCGGGGGGGGGGGTTGGTAGGAGGGTGGGGGGGTCTGACCCCGGGGGGGGGGTTGGTAGGAGGGTGGGGGGTGTCTGACTCCTGGGGGGGTACTAGGAAGGCAAGGGGGTGATTGACCTCTGGGGGGGGTAGGTAGGAGGGCAGGGGGTTGACGAGGGTGGCGGGGTCTGACCCCGGGGGAGGGTTGGTAGGAGGGCAGGGGGCTGACGGGGGTGGGGTTTGGTAGGAGAGTGGGGGGGTAGGTAGGAGGGCAGGGGGTTGACGAGGGTGGGGGGGTCTGACCCCGGGGGGGGGTTGGTAGGAGGGCAGGGGGTCTGACCCCGGGGGGGGTAAGTAGGAGGGTGGAGAGGGTCTGACTCCTGGGGGGGGTAGTAGGAGGGCAAGGGGGTGATTGACCCCTTGGGGGGATAGGTAGATAGAAGGGCAGGGAGGTGATGGGGGGGGGTCTGACCCCTGGGGGGGCAGACAGGAGGGTGGGGGTTGAGGTCTGGTCTGAGGTCTGGTTGTTGTGGGGTATCTCTGGGAGGGCAGAGAGATGATGGGTGGAGTAACTTGGGGTGATTTGGATGGAGGTAACTGATCCCTTCATTTCTTCCTTTCTCTAGTGAGAAGTGCGTCTCTGCGATTCAGGGGATCTGTCTGCGCCTAGCGCTTGAACCGCTCCTCAGGTTTGGTCACGTCTCATTACTCCGGGTGGGCCCTTCACTTACAGCCTCTGTGTGTTCTGGAGATCTGCCTCCCACTTCCCCCACCCCTGTCACCCCATCCGCTCGGCTCTGACCGGGCTTGTCCAGCTCCAGGGGCATGGAGCCCTGGTGCCCACTCTATTACCCCTCTCTAGAGGGCTGGGGTGTCTTCCACCTGCAGCCTCCTCCAGCGTGGCACACCCAGCTTTGCAAACAATCTGTCAGTGTTATTCCCCCTTGCAGAGCGTGTACGTCCAGTTCATCATCACTGCTTTCATTTTCGATATCGACTGTCTCCACTCAAATAGGACCCTGGTCTCTGGCAGGTGCTCATGGCAGACTGGGGGTGGGGGGGAGACTCAGTCCGTTCCCAAATAACTATACCCCAAGAGTGTAAAGTGGCACCAATTAAAGCTAGTCACTTTTAAAAGAATGAGTAATAGTTTCAGATCTCACACCTGCCCAACTCCGCCTGCCAATGTGTGTGGGTTTAAAATCACATGTTCCTATTTTTTAAAATGTTCCTCCCTCCCTCGCCCATTGCTGTGTGCAAAACCCCCACAGGCAACTGGGGAAACGGACTAGACTGGAAACCGTGAAACTGACTATAACCCAAGGGGCTGTCAATGTGAAAGCTGTAAAACTAGAGAGAGGCTTTGTCCTGATTACAGCGTCCCTATAGCTGGACCTGGGCAGACCCCACAGCTGGGCAAAGCTGTACAACGTGAGCTGGTGCAGCGTATCATTGGAGCTGGAGTAAGCGGCACTGATGAATGGAGCTAAGGCTGTCGTCTCTCTCATCCTTCCACTATTGTAACATTTGGCCCAGCAATTCCACTGGCTGAACTAAATGAGTCCATCTCCATTGCGAGCTAACTCTGTCAGCTCCTCGTAAGCTGATGTCCACATTGCGAGGCGGAGATGAATTTAGCTTGCAAGGGGTTTGTGCCGACTTAACTAAATCTGTTTAGAAACCCATTTAGTTCAATCAGAGCAATTTGGGTGTGTAGCCCAGCCTTTGCTTGTTCCTTGGGAAAGCGCTTTCAGACAGATGCCAGGTTTTTAAACCGATGGGGTCGTGACCCTTTAAGAGAGCAATTTATTTTCGTTCTCAAAAGTTATGAAATGTCTAGGTCCTAAAGATTTTTTTTTTTAATCTTGCATCTTTTAAAGCAGTTTGCTTAGCTACTTAGAAGGAAGTTCTGTGGGAGCTGCCTTTTACAGAGATGAGGGGTTAGATTAATTTTGACTTGGGGTTAACTTTTCAAGTGCCAAAGGCCCCTTTTCACTTAGTTTCAATGAGAAATAGGGCGCTTAGGGTACGTCTACACAGCAAGCAAGATCCTGTGGCAGCTCTGAAGACCCCACTCCCTAAGCTTCAGGTACTGAACGTCTACACAACTAGACCCGGGCTCTGAGACTCGCTGCTTGCTGTGTAGATGTGCCCTAAATGCCCAGGTGACTTTTGAAAATGGGACTTAGGCTTGTAAATCACGTAGGTACTTCTGAAAATGTTACCCTTGTCTTAACTGTAGGACTTTTCTTCCTCGGGGTCTGATCCTGCAAATGCTACCAGTAGTCCCATGGTGCTGTTTCTTGGATGAGGCCCTTGGGTCCTGCTCCTGCGTTTGGACCCAGTTGTAGGTTCTGGACTTTAGACTGTCACCTGTTCCTGGCAATATCTGTGGTATTACGTTGCCGTAGTGACTGAGGACTGTGAGGTGCTCAATGTGTGTATCCTCACAAGATCCTGTGCTATTCCCATGTTACTGCTGAGAAACAGAATCAGAGGGTTCTTTCCCAGAGTCGTACATGAAGTCTGTGGCAGAGAAGAGAATTCAGATCTCCAGATTCCTAGGGTAGGATTCCATCACGTCTCCAGATGCCTAGGGTAGCACCGTAACCACTAGACCACTCTTCCTCACTAACAGTGCTATTTATATGGCTTGACCATATAAATAGTCATTTCTGAGTTTGAGTCTTTAAAAGGACACTGGCTACCTCTTAATAATATTTCCAATCAGAATTCCTGCCCCATGTTACGAAGAGCACGTGGGTTTACTAAAATGGAACCAGTGTTGAAAATCGAATTTTCTTTTTGCTGTTCATGCTGATCGTTTGTTGTGATTCTCTCAGCCAGGGCAAATAAATATTTGTTGAGATACTATAAACCAAAAAGTGGAAACTTCAGTTTCGCTTTCAGGCTCTCAGTGAAAATCCCCGCCCGCAAGAAAATGTGTGCTTAAAAGCAACTGTTTCTTGTTTTGCGTTTGAACAGCATCCTAAAATATCTGTATAAAAACCTTTTCCGCTGGAATGAAAAGAAATGAATGGCTGCATGTCTGTTGGGTTTGGGATGAACATGTTTATACAGAATCTGAAGTGTTGGCCAGCTTTGAGTTGACATTGTTTCTTGAGTGCAAACCTTCCTGATGAAAGGTCTGATCCTGGGAGGTGCGGAGTGCTTTCAGCTCCCCTTGGCTTCAGTAGTAGTTCAGAGAATTTAGTCTTTTGCGGGCTGGTCTCTGGACTGGTATGATCTGAGGGAGCGCTCTGTATTAAGTATGTCTACACTATGAGCTAGGGGCGTGATTCCCCTGCTCATGTACGCACACTGAAACCCATGAGTGTGTACTCAACTGTGGTTCTGCTGCTGCTGTCCGTGCTACCGTGGCTACATTGCTAGTAACACGTGTGATAGCTCTTATTGAACACTGCAAGTATGGGTGTGACGGGTTCCCCCCAGGGTGCCACCTAGAACTGGGGTACCACTGAGCCCTCTGATTCACCAGCCTGGGCTCCCTCTCATACTGTGCTGCTGTGAGAAGCTGCAGACCCGCTCCCGGTCCTACACTTCCACCAGCGTACACACCAACAAGAGAGAGGCTACAGCCAAATAACCACCAGCTTCTCAGCTTAGGATCCCGGAGCTGTACCGTCCTGCCCTGGTCCAAACCCTGACCAGTATGAATTTATTATCCAGTTCGCCTCCCCCTCAATGTGGAGAGGAAATGCCCCTTGAGCTAAGATTCCCAAGCACTTCGTTCAAACTCACTGGTTTCGATGAAAACATAAAATAAGTTTATTAATTACAAAAAAGACAGATTTTCCGTGCTTATAAGGGATAGCAAACAGATCCCAGCAGATTACCTACTAAATAAACAATAAACTAAGCCTAAAATACTAGAAAGGTCGGATATAAACTAGCAAATTCTCACCCGGGCTGATGATACAAGCAGGCTTGCCAATTCTTAAGGGACAAGTTGCACTTGCTTTGCATCTTGGGATTCCCGCCCCCGTTCCAAGTCCTTTTCTTTAGGAGCTTCTCTTAGGAGTTCAGCTCGGGGGGAGTGAAGAACAACCAGTGAGGCCACACTCTGCCTTGTATAGCTTTAGCATATGGCAGGAACCCTTGGTCCCAAACTCAGTTTGTGGAACAACACTGGTCTCCGAGCTGGAGTTCCGTGTCAGGTAGCCTGGCCACCTACCTTGCTGGATTATAGCAGCCATTACTTACCAGGTGTGCCTACAGATACACAGTCGATAGTCGTAACTTCAGATACAAAAATGATACATGCATACAAATAACATAATCATATTCTGCAAAATCCTAACGTTTCCAATGACACCTCCTTGTACAAAATGCATCATAATTATGCCATAATCATATAATAATATCACTCTGAAGAATATGGGTACAATGGGCACATGAGCACGGGACTCAAACCCCAGCTCGCTGTGTGTGTAGCCTTAGTGTCTCTTGAGCTTGGTTGAGGCCTCTTCTGTAAATACTAACGATTCATGATGATGGTGAGAAGGCTCTGGAGTTAGAAAGTCATTCCGATGTCCTTGAATCAGGTTGCAGTCTTAATTTTGTAATTGTTGTGAAAGCGCTATCATTGCGTTCTCTCTTGTCTGATTTCCTTCTCTACGTTGGCTAATAATACTTTCTCTAGTATCCAGGTGGGTCTGCATTTCTACCTCGGAAACTCCCTTTGGTATTACAGCCGGAGATTAGCTCTGAAAGGAACCTTGAGGGTAGCGAATTATCGACGGATGATTGTAAATGCCCAGTAGTATTTATGCAAGTGGATATGAGCAATGCAATGTTCATCTCTTCCGATACCTGAGTGTCGCTGATGGCCAAGAGAAATGCAGACACAAATGCTACCCTAGAATTGACCAAAACCCTTCTATCTCGTCTTCTATCCTCTTTGCTCAGGGTCTCTCACCCCTCGTTCTGGCTAATCATTTTACTGGTTCTGTTTGCCTGTTGTGCTAGGTACTGGACAGAAACAATAAGGAGCTTATAGTCTAAGCAGACAAAGGGTGGGAGGGGAAACAGAGGCTCAGAGAGGTAACGAGTTGATCAAGGTCACACTAGAGGTCAGTGGCCGAGCTGGGAATAGAACCCAAGTCTCCTGATTCCTAAGCAAGGATTATGGTCATTTCTTGCCCATGAATCCCAGGTCAAGTTGGGGGTACAGGCCATAGCATTCCCTGAACTCCAGAGCCCGGGTTGGATATCTTTCTGCAAGATATACTGTAGCCCACATAGAAGTTAAGGGTTTGATGCAAAAATCACCTGGTCTGACCTGCATAACACACACCAGGGACCCTGATCCAGTGATCAGAATTCTGGCCTTAAACTCTATGAATAAAACGGATATGATCCTAGGAAATTTCACCTGGCTGCTCCAGGTGGGATCAGGCCGGGCCGCATTTGGCCTGCAGTGCCCAGGAACAGCACAAGTACCCGAGACTTCTCTACAACTGTGGAAACTCCTGTTTCTTTCCAGGTATCTCCCCCGGCACCCACAGGAGAGCCCTGAACAATGGCTGAAGTCATGGTAGTGCCTCTGTGGCTTCTGTAAATTCACAGCAGAATGAAACTAAAATTTCAGTTGATTTGCTGTGAGGCTTGGCAAGCACCACACGTAGCAGCGGGGCTGTTAGTTTGATCTTCCCTTTGGGGTTTCCGAACGGCAGGGGGTATGGGCCGCCTGCAGTCCTGTAACAAACGCGCCCTCCTGATGCTGAGCTGTAAGCCCGTTACAGACCCCTGGCTTAGTGTAACCTAGACACCCAGGAATCTTTTAATTCAAATATAATCCATTCACTGTGACGATATGTAGTCGCTTGTTTGCAGACCTCGCGTTTCCTAAGTGTGGTGTTGGTAGGGTGACCAGACAGCATATGTGAAAAATCGGGACAGGGGGTGGGGAGTAATAGGAGCCTATATAAGAAAAAGACCCAAAAATCGGGACTGTCCCTATAAAATCCGGACATCTGGTCACCCTAGGTGTTGGTGATCCTTGCAAATCTTTCCTGGGCATTGTCCTGTTCGAATAACACGCTGAAAAGCCCTGTGCTTTAAAAGAATCCCACTCTGTTGGCACTTGAAAACTGCTTACGTCCACAGCACTGGATCTAGGGCTCCCTGGCCTTTTCTTTTCCACTTGTGAGGCAGGCTACATTGTCATTGAGGTTTTATTACCACTGATGAGTTCAATTCAGACATTTTAAAGGGACATTGTCAGCTGGATTGTAGAGCCAAAGTTCAGATTTTTATGCATTTAAAAAGGCTTTTGCACGACTGAATAGTAGTTGGGTTTGTTTGTTTTTTCTCCAGCTTTTGTTTTAAATCTCAGTGGAAACAGACTTTTGGCTTGAAGGTTGCATGGTAATGCTGTGAACCCAGCTCTGCTGCTCTCTGCTAGGGCTTGAGAAGCAGGAAGTGACTGTGAAGAAGAAAAAAATGGAAACTTACCAAACTTCTTTTGTTGTGAGAGTCCCCAGTCCTCCAGTCAAATCCAGGTGGGTGGATCCTTACATGAGGCTCTGCCCCAGAGGCAGAGATCCACCCGTGCGGGTCCGATTGCTGGATGGGAGCCCAAGTTAATAATCAAGTATTATAAATGGTGAAAAATAAACTAGAAACTTACAATCTAGAGTGCTGTTAACAGGGGAGAAGGTATTTTTTAAAACTAAAAGCAAACTTGTCGGTGCTAAATCCCACAGCAGAACATGTAGCTACTAGATTTGGGCCTGCAGATCTCTGAAGAGCTGGACCATTGAATTTAGTAGCTGACACAATAGGCATGTGGGTTTGTGGGAGATCTGTGGTAGATATGTTCATAAAAAACCACAGCCGTATTCTTCACGGTTCCATGACTCTACAGGTCAGTGACACACATGCAGTGGATGTTAGATACCAGACTGAGACATTCATAAAGTCCTTATCACAATTTACCTCAAACTGTTTCCATCTTACACGCGATAACGGTAGATATGCAAGGGGTGAGGATCACAGTTCAGGGTGTGGGTGACCTTAACTTTGCATTTCCAGGCTTTCTAAAATGTGTGTCACTGTTTGGGGTGAGGGGAGGGAAGGATTGAGTGTAGAGTTGAGTGTTTTGTTTTAATGAAAACAAAAAGGAAACTACAGATTTCTCTTAGGAATCCCCTACCCTGATACCCTTCAGTAACTAATAGAAACATACAACCTTAACTTCAAGTTGCCCAAGCGCTTTGCTCAAGACGTGGAACTTGCGTTTGTTATTTCACAATCGTTGCAAACAGCTGTAGGCCAGAATTCCATTTAGGTGCTTAAATTGGAAGCCCCCACCCCTTTAGATTGTCAGTTTTCTGATCCAGGAAACAGTATCCCTTACCTACTAGGAAGTGAATTTTCATTTACACTGAACTCACTTGCAGCCAATCAGGATGTCCTGATTTGCATATTTAGTGTTGATTGGCAGCTGCTGCTCCTCAGATAGCTAAGCATTGTTGACCTCCTTGGAGGTCAACAGTAGACCGTTTGTTACATGACCCTTTTCAGCCAATCATGACCCAGGATTTCATTGTACAGTAGGTAAGGAGGACGTCTACCCCCACCTGGGTTTTGAGGCTGTAGTGCTTTGGGAGAAAGCTACCACGTAAGAGAAAGTGTTAATAGATCTATTTCTGTTGTGATCTTTTTTTTTTTTTTTCGTTCTGCTGCCACTACATTTTAAAAGGATCACAAACCAATTGTGTGACCCCCTCCAAAGCAGCGCCTCCCCCTGATGGCCTGCTTTGCTGATGGGCATCCAAGCCACTGTATATTTGGAAAGGCAGGAGCCCTTTATGTCCGGGGGTCCCTTTCCCGTGGGGTGCAGCATACCCCCTGTTTGCAAACGTTGTGCACCAGATGGGATAGAAAACTGCAGCAGAGCTCTGAACTGAGATGATCCAAGCTGAGCTCGGCAATGCTGAGTAGTAGTGTGTGAAATCCAACGTAAAAATAGCGCACGAGGCAGGTGTCGAGATTTTGCACCTGGGGTTTGTTGAAGTGACTTGTAATTCCAAGCTGTAAAATAACCATCCCTGGGGCATTGGGGGGTGCTAAGTGATAGCAGCAAATGTCTCAAGATTCTTCTTTTTTTTTAATCAAATGATCTGAGGGGGGGGGGGGGTGTCTCATTCGCCAGTGGCGGCTCGTACGCCCGGGGGCGTTGGGTAGAACTGCACAGGAATGACTCATTAGCTATCGTTTTCTTTAAAATGCATCGCTCTCCTCTTGTGAACGCAGCCATCTGGGTGTCTATGCTTTATTCCATATGGATGAGTTGGAAATAACAAACCACAGCACCCACCCCTCAGGGTGAGGGGTGGGTGCTGCGCCCACGGGAGCCTGGGCTGCCCTACATCCCAAAGAGCTCTGCAGAGCTTGTGTACACCAGTGGACGCTCCGTTGCTACCTGCATCTCACCGGATACATGCCTCTGATTGTGATGGAAGAAACCTTCCAGTCGACTGATGGCTGCTCTGTTGGTTAAGTTGTGCCCTGCTCTTGAGCTCTTCAGGTCCCGTGTTGTTTTAAGAAGGCTGCTAGCATACCGTGTGATACACAGATTGACCCTTTGACTGCGGCACTGGGGGGAGGGTAGTGATTGGTTTTTGGTTGCGTGCGCGCGTGCAGAGCCTGGCTAATGGGGGTCTGATCCCAGATCAGGGCCTCTAGATCTATTGCAACACCCACAACGAATAACACTGGAACTCCTGGGTTCCTGTTACGCCCCATGTTGGCCTGCTTGTCAGTGCTGACGACATGTGCTTGGGGTCTAACAGTGAGAGTCTTTGCCCCCAAACGCTTACGCTGTCGGTTTGATTGTAAACCCCCCAATGTTGGCAGCAGGATTCAGGCCTGGGTAGGACCCCCAAACTACATCTAACCCGCTGGTTTTGAAATTGATTCGCTTCTGAGTTACCACTGCCCCGTGAATTGTTCAGCGATTTCACCTCCCAGTTATCTTTCATGGAGAGACACATGCATTTCCTCCCCCCGGGTGCGTAGACTTTGCCACCTACCGGCAGGATTGCCTGCTGTTAGCTCAGGGCTGTCATTCTTCGCTCTAACAACGAGTCCTGGTGGCACCTTAGAGACCAACAAATGTATTTATTAGCTCTGTATGTCTTGTGTGTCTCTCTCTCTCTCTCTGCAGGCCTGACATCCGCCCTTGAAGAGGATGGTTTGAAGGTGGGTGAAGAACGCGATCTGACTCGGCTCGCTTTCAGACCGTGGAAAATGGCAGCAGCGCTGGGTGCTGGAAGCGGTTCTGCTGGGCCACCTGGGCTCCCCAATTCCGTGCCAGGGCATGCCGCCCTGCCCGCAGTGGCTGTATGGGAATGGCAGGACGAGTTCGGCAGGTGGAGGCCATACAGAGGGAGCGTATGCAGCTTTATCGAACAGGCTCTCCAGGCCCCTGCGCAGAAGGGGAGACGATCGGGAACCGGGCTGGCCAGCAGCAGTATCCCGTTGGGGCAGGCAGATGCCACGCTCGCCCCTTACGTCATCGACATACCAAGCCTGATGCAGTTCCGACAGGACACAGGTAAGAACCCTCTTTCCCAGCTGTAATCAGATCACTGTGCACTTAAAGCTTCACTGGGATCACTTGTGCTTAAAATTGCACGTGTGCTTAAATGCTTTGCAAGGTTGGGATCTTAGAACTGTATGCCCTCTTTCCCCCCCCCCCCCCCCCCCTGCAGGATGACCACATGTCCCGATTTTATCGAGACTGTCCCAATATTCACTGGACAAACAAGCAATTTTGCCCTCTGCTCCGGTGCACAGGCGGAGCCTGGAGGGGCTCACGCGCCCCACCACCCACCCCGACTCCACCCCTTCCTTCCCCCATTGGATCCCTCCCCAAATCCCCGCCTCAAGCCCCACCCCCTCACTGCCCTATTGGATCCCTCCCCAAATCCCCGCCCTGGCTCTGCCTCTTCCCCAAGCACGCCGCATTCCTCCTCTTCCTCAACCCTCCCTCCCAGGCTTGCGCTGATCAGCTGTATGGCGGTGCAAGCGCTGGAGGGAGGGGGTGGCGCCCAGCACTCACCCTGCGAACTGCTTCAGCTTCTCCAGGAAGGTGAGGATGGCCCGACAGAGATCCCGCAGTGGCTCCCTCCGCCCGAGCCCCCGGTAGAAGGCGAGGCAGGCCTGGGCCTCCTGCGCTGCGCCCATGGCTCACGAAGCGGCCCGGGCTGGGAGGGCGGCCAGAAGGCGAGCCAGGCTGCCCCGGGGATCTAGCGCAGCACGTGGGCTTGGCAGCTCCAGGCCAGGGCGCGCTCAGCTGTTGTGGCCACCATAGAGTCGGGTGGAGATGGGGCTGTGCCGCCTGGCGGTGGACATCACAAAAAGACTGTGCCCTGCAGGCGCGCCAGCCCCCCCATCTAGTGCTGCAGGGGGTCTAGCCGGGCTGCAGGGAGCTGCCGCTGCTCCCCCGGCCCAGCTCAGCTCCCCCCAGCCCGGCTCCCACCCACTGCAGCCACCGCCGGAGAATTCAGTAGGCGCAGCTCTGCGGCTGGGACCCCGTTTCTGCTCCTCTTTGCACTGCTCGGCTGTGGTCCCCGTCATGCCTGTCCCTTGCTGGGCTCCCCTGACACCTGCGGTGCGGTTGGAGGGGCTGAACTTGGCAGGGGTTTTCAACCACAGACTATGCTTCAGGTTTCCAAGGGGTCTCGAGGCGAGTTGGTGCGGGGGAGGCCCTCCGGCGGCTTTCTCCCAACCCCCCTCCCCCCCCCGTGCCGCGCATCCCAATATTTCACCTTTGTCATCTGGTCACCCTACCCCCCCCCACCCCTTCCTGTGCACATCCCTTCAGAGGAGTTGCATAAAAAGGCCTTTTTGTGATTAAAACACTCATGTTTGATTCCCTTGTCCGTCCGTCCCCCCCCTTTCCCGGCTGCAGGACCAGCCGCTCTGGCTTGGCCTAGCGCCCTGTGGACACAGCTGAGCTAATGCCTACAATCCCCACAGAATGACGTAGGGCGGTGCTAGAACACTGCCCTTTCACGTTGATTTTCCTTTCCCGCTTTTTTTCCCCCTTCTTCCAGGGTGGAGGGAGTTTGGCTTTTGAGGGCAAGGTGCAGGATTAGTTGCCAGGAAATCTGGGTTCTGTTCCCACCTTTGCTCCTGACTCACTGCACAACCCACGGAGGTCGCTCAGGCCAACAGTTTAGTAGCCATTACATCTGGATGATCACCTTTAGCACCTAGGGGCTGACTTTTTTTTTCCCCACTGGAAGTAGTGAGCACCTACAGCGTCGATGGGGTTTTTGTGTGCTCATCACCTCTGGAAAATCAGGCCTGGGTGTCTCAAAGTGGACAGCCAACATTAGTGGCGCCTTCTGAAAGCACAAGCCTATCTGTGCCTCAGTTTACCCATCTGTAAAATGGAGCGAATACCTGCCTCCCGAGAGGTGGCAAGGCGTGGTTCGCTCTGAGGGCCTTAGAGAAGGGCAGAAATGTTCAGATTTCTTGAATACAGTAAATCAGCTGTGTTCGCAGAGCGTGAGGGGTGAGAAGATGATTCCTAAATGACAGGCGTGTAAGCAAGGATGGACATGGCCTTCTTGATCATGTTCCCGGCTCATGGTCCTACTTTCTTGCCCTAATGTTAGGGTGAGTAGCACACAGCTGGGCTGGGCACCGCTCTGGAAAGTACCTGGAGCTTTGAAACCTGGCTAGGAAGGTGTCCCGGGTGAGAGATTTCATCAGCAAGAGGAGTGTGTTTGGGAGTGTTTGTCACTGGCTTAGCACTAGGAGCTTTGAATATTCTTTAGGCGCCCAGCAGCCTTGTTTGGATGGGGCTTATAATTCTCTGAAAACTGCCGTGGAGATCACCAAGCAGGCACCAGGACAGCCTCTTTCCATCCTGCTCGGTGACCAGGCCGTGAGTAGAACCCAGAAGTCCTAACTCTCAGGCCTTGCTCTCCGCAATAGCCAATGGTCCCCTCTCTCTAGCCCCCATCCCCCCCATTGACTCTCGGAAATTGGCCCTTTTTCTGACCAGGGCTACAGCAGGGTGATTGAATCAGTAAAAGTGATGGGCTTTGTCCCAGCTTCGGCACTCAGCAGTGGATTTGGTTCTTAGTGTAGGTGGAATGTTATGAGCAGCTGGGCTGGAGGACCACCTAGGGAGCACCATTCAGTCCTAATGGCCAAACTGTGAATGGAATATCCTCCCCCAGGAGAGGGGCAATCTCTCTGAAAGCAGCTACTGATGCTCTATATTATCCTGCTTCTCTTTAGTCCCGTTCACTGGAAAAGGTTCCACAGCGCTTCACAAATTATATTCATGCAGGGGCTGCTGAAATGCAGCCAGCTCTGGGGTGGAGGGAGGGGAGCAGCGAGGGTGGCGGAGTGAACGTTTTGGCAAAGGACCCTGGGGTCAAACCTCTACTCATATGAAACTATAATGGAACCTTTAATGTTGGGGCTGCTGACTCAGTTTTGAGGATCTTATCTGAAAGTCCCCTCCCCGTGAGTGCATGGGGCTCAGTAAATTGATCTTGAAGGGGTGATGGACCGAGATGGCCTGGCTGGGATTTGGATCTGTTGCTGCAGGGACCGCGGACGCGTTGCCACCTGTTCGGTTTGCATTTCAGTATGATCCTTTCAAACTCTCTTGTCCCCATTCCCTCCCCTTCTGCTGGTGCAGATATAGTCAAAGCTCCCCGGTTTGAGCAAGGCTCCCTGCCTTTAGACATGAACGTTTTGTAAATGATCAGCCCGCTGACCTTTGTAATGCGCTAGAGATAAAATAAACGCCGCAGGAAACGTTCCTATGAAAATCTTTAAACAGAGCGAAAAAGAGACCACTGCGTTCTCCCTGCTGCTATTAGACTGACAAGTAGGCTCTTCAAAGGAAGCGAGGAAGAATAACAGGAAGCCAGTGTTAACAGGTCCAACATCCCCATAGAAGGGGAGCGACAGCTGCAAAGGCGGATCTCAGGCGCTGGATTAGAAGCGAGCCTCAGCTGCTGGTCAGCGCAGCGTAGCTAGAAGTAAATATCGGGCGGCTTCAGGAACTGTCCTAAAGCTACCACTGTCTGTGTGGCCAAGATAAGAACGGCCAATGCCCCGCCCGCTGGGTATCCCAGGGCGGTACACCTCACACTGTATGTTGAGTGCCAAAAGCCACCTCTTCCCACAGCGGGTGGGGGGTAGTGGGTGCTGCGGTTGCGTGCTCTGAAACCCTTGTGCTGCTATTATCCTGCAGTCTGCTAGGACAGTAGGATGTCCCTGCTGGTTTGATCGCTAGCCCCCAGCTGAGCACCTGTCTCCCCCCATCGTTTTCCCACAGTGTCCACGTCCCCCCCACGCATTCCTTCACCGGTGTGTCTCGCTGCGGATCCAGGTGTGCTGTAAGATAACACCCCCTCCTTCGCTTCGTTTTCAGGGAGCAGTTCCTGGAACTTGCTTTGGGGCACGTACTCTGATTTCCCATCCCAGAGCCGGCTCCTCAGCTCGTGGACGTCAGCCTATCCCTTGGTGTCCGCGATACACTGACTTACACCGACTGAGAATCTGACCCACTAGGACAGGGGTCCCCAACGCGATGCCCGCGGGCGCCATGGCATCTAAGTGCGCCCGTGTACTGGCCGGCAGATGAGCATCTGCCGAAATGCCGCTGAATTTCGGCGGCGACGCCTCTGGATGACGCCGCTTGTCGGCGACATTTCAGCGGATGCTCACGGTCCTCCGTGGCTCGTCTGGCACCCGCCAGACAAAAAAGGTTGGGGACCACTGCACTAGGATTTCCAAGCCTGATGTTTGAGCTACAAGGTCTCAGCCTGGATCTAAGGATAGCCCTGGGGAAGATCCTAGAGCTCCTTTGCTTTCAGTAGCTCTTAAGTAGCGTTGGTCACTTGTTTTCTCTTGTCACGGGTCAGTATTCAGCTGCTACAGCAGAGTAAACCGAGAGCAGTCGGTGCTGTTGTACGGAGCAGGTCACTTGCTGAGCTAACCTCTAAAGCAATGATCTGTAACTTTCTAAGCCCCCAGAGCCACATAACCAATTTCCGTAATATGCTGGAGGACCACAAAACAGGCATTATATGAGATACTGAGGTCGTATTAATTGGAGATGGTGCTTGACAGTAATTATGAAACTCTTCTTTTCATGTGGACACGTGTCATGGGGTATGTGAGGGGCCGTGTTGTTCAGTGGTTGAGTGAGGACTCCTGGGTTCTTTTCCTGTCTAGTCCTGTCATTGACTCACTGGATAGCTTTGGGCAAGTCACTTTGACACCGTGCCTTAGTTTCCCCATCATAAAATGGGTACCTCACAGGGTCATGAGGCTTAATGTTTGCAAAGCGTCTGGGCATTCGTGGATGACAGGTTCTTGTAAATCAGGGAAGTCCCCACCCCACTCTCTCTGCAGCTCTCTCAATAGATTATGCTCCATAATCTTTCTTTATTTTTAACTTATGTAATAGAACCCTGAGGCAGGACTGCACTTACAGACATAAGCCTTCGCTTGAGCCATCTGTTCCTAGGGATGTTCCTTGACCTGCCTGTCCCTTCCTTCTGGCTCTTTTACCTTGAAGGAATTCTCAGCCTATTATGCGTCGGAGTTGGAGCTAATGAGACCCTCCTGATCTGGTTGCCATAGTGAGTCACTAGAACAGCTCTGCACCTCTACAAAGGGTCTTGAAGTCAGACACCTGAAAGTCAGATCCCTACAGCCCAATACTGGTTACAGTGCTGTATCCAAAGAGCGCAAAATATGATTAACCAAACGCATTATACCAGAATCCATACCAAACCCACAGAGTAATGTAGGAAGAGGCTGACTCCAGGGGAGTTCCCATGAGACTAAAATGTTCAAATGCATCTAAGTGACTTAGGCTCCCGAGTCCCATTTTCCAAAGTGACATAGGCACTTAGGAGGCATTGAAAGACACTAGCACCATGGAGGAGCGGAGTTCTGGGGGCCCCTCTGATGCTGCCGGTGCCTGGGTTGGTTCAGTCCCTGCTGGGGGAAGACATTTTTGCTGACTTTTAATTTCCCCTTTTATTGGTTGGATTCTATCCCCCTTGAGCAGGTTTTAATAAAAATAACCAGGGGAAATGTGCTTCTCAGATCATTTTGCTGCTGGGAAGCAGAGCCTTTGATATGTGAGCAGGCTTTAGCTCCCGCTGCTGGTCTAGAATAACCCTTTAACCAGCAACTCTGCTGTGGTTTTGTTCCCCTTCCCTCTGTCTGAACAGCTGCTCTCTCTAGACTTTTCAAACTGCTTTCCCAGCTTTGCTTCCGCCTTTCCCCCGGACTGTTGCACACACGTGTGTATGTGTGGGTGTGGTACCTGGCAAAGTGGCCATTTCAAAGCATTTCCCAGGATTGTTCAATCTCCGAAAGACCCACATCTGCTAAGCAACCAGACCTGGGTGGTTGGCCCTTTGGTGGTCACTTCAGAAAAGTTCCACTGTCCCTTTTGCGTGTGATTTCCTACAGTGCCCTAAGGAAGTGGATGCAGAATTCCCATGAAAAGTCAAAGGGAGTTGGGTGCTTGACTCACATAAGCACTTTTAAAGCACCCTAAGGTGCCGCTTCTCCATAGATACTGCATTGCTATTTTTTGCGTGGTTTTGACTGACGTCCAGTGTCTGTTTCTCTTGAACCAGGAACCATGCGATCCGTCCGCAGACACCTCTTCGCTCAAGACTCCGCGGCCGGGCAGGGCATCGTGTGGGAGTGGCAGAATGACGAAGGCGGGTGGTCTCCATATGAGATGAAGGTCTGTGTGTTCCTGGAGCAAGCCTTCACGCATGGCCTTCGGCATGTAGACCTGAGCTCCTTGGGCTACAACTACGACATTGATTTTGTATCGCTGGTCCAGACCAACAAGACCTCCAGGTTCCGACGAGGTATTCAGAGGCGCATGGACACCCCGTATCCGGTGACCACGGCCACGGGGCCCCTTCACACGGCAATGGCTTGTTCTTGTCAACAGTGCTTGTTGAATAGTGGAACTGGCCCCATCACCACGCGCTATCGGCACTCCATGATAAACCTCCCCAGTTCATCAGCTGTGCCGCAGGTTTCCAGTCGGACAGCTGCACTAAGCTCTTCTGGTGTCGGCTTTGTGCCCTATAACAAACCAACCTTGTCTGGAGCCAGGTCAGCGCCGAGACTCAATACACAGAGTGCATGGGGGCTGCCTCAGCCCGTGGGAGCCGGAGCCCCGAGCCCAGGACTGTCGGCGTCGAACGGAGTCAGGTACAGAAACCGATTGCATTGAGGGCCTTCGAGAGAGCATAGTCCAACCTGCTAGAATTTGCCATGTAGCAGGCATTTGAATCCAGACCCACATAACAGTGGTTGGATATGATAAAGGAAAGAAAAAAATGGAGTTTGTGCCCTGTCTGACTGCTTTGTGATGGATAAAAGCGGCCTGGAAGGAAGCTATTGCGTTCTCCTTCCCCGCTTGTTTTTTCACATTAGAAATCCAGGCCAGGTCTTCTCTAGAAGTCTCTATGGGCACCTGGAGAACGTGGTAGGATTCTGATGTGGCGCATTCCAGAAAGGGGGAGGTGGTTAATGGAAGGGACAGGGTTTTATTCAGGCAGTTTAAATCTGAGTTAACACAGAAGCCCCCCCAAACCAGCCAGCTGTAAAAGTGTCGCGTTCAGAACCCCATCCCTTCAACGAAGGGCCGAGAGTGCTCCCGGCATGCGTCTGAGACTGCCAGTAAGACATCCAGGAAAGTCCCTCCTTGACAGCTCTAAGTTTAGTTTTTATGACTCAAAAGACCTTCCCCGATTTTTTTTTTAATCAGCACAAAGAATTTTTTTAAAAACGGAAACCGCATAAATCCAGCATTGTTTTTCTTGTGCTGCGCGCCTTTGAAGGCACCGAGCCAGATTCACCTCTGGTGTATCGGAAGTCAGTGGAGTGATGCCACTGCCGAATTTGCCCCATTCTATTGGACAGAGCCTCCAGCTTTATAAGGTTAAATGCCGAGGTGTGGCTGGATAATCAGAGACGCAGTTCGTTCTCCATGTGCTCTCATGCCGTGAGTAAGGCCAAGATTTGGTCACGGAATCCATAACTTGGAGACCTCTGTGACATTTTCCGCTGGAGGTGTCAGCTGGCACGGGCCCAGCAGTTCTCAGCTGGCAGGAAGCAAGGGACCCCACAGCTCCCAGCCGCTGTGGGTAGCGGGGAGACCTTGCAGCTCCGAACCAATGCAGGCAGCAGAGACCCCTCCCTGCAGCTCCCAGCCACCACCAGCGGCAGGGGGTGGGGCTTGCACCAAGGGGTCCCCTTGCCGCTCCCAGCTGCCTTGGGCAGCCAGGGGGACCCCACAGCTGGTAGTGGCAGCGGGGGGACCCAGAAGCCCCAGCGGCCGTGGGTACTGGACCCTCCTCACTTCCCATTTTGTCATAGTTATTTCTAATAAAAGTCAGGACCGGGTCACGTGGATTTTTGGTCATTGCCCATGACCTGTCTGTGACTTCTACTAAAAAATAACCATGACAAAATCTTAGCTTTAGCCACGAACAGCGTCTGTCTGATGTGGCAGCACTGAAAGCACAGCAAAAACGTCATTTTTTGCAAACACAATCGGAGGCTTGCCTCGTGAAGGCTGGCTGCTTGGGGCTTCTGTTTTCTCCCCTTTCCACTGAGGTCACTTTCTGGTGGGGGCTTTTGGGCAGCTTCCGAATGTTTTCAAGGGAGTAGCCGAGGTGGAGCAGAAGTGCTGCACTTGGTCCCTGGTTCTATCAAGGGATTTGGCCTCTCTTGATTCTGCTTCACCCCGTTGTAGAATTCTGTTCATGCTACAGCCATCACTTGTTTGGCTGTTCCCTGACACAGGTGAGACAGGTTTCCATCTTGTGGTGTAAGTGGACTCTTAGCTGTGTCTCCTGCACTGGGCTACAGCCCGACAAAGAGCAAAGGGAACCGTGTGGGGGACATGTTTGGTTCCTGCCTACGCTACAAGAGAAGTGTTTCAATGAGTGTTGCGGCTATGTTGGGGAGGGGGCGATTTGTGTTGTAACGGTGCAGAGGTGGGTGCAGGAGTTCCTATCGATCATTTCATTGTTCTGCCCCACTTCTGTGGCGTGGTGTTACATTTCTTGGAGTGGCTCAGCTGGCCGTGTTCATGGCCCATTCCCCAGGAAAGCAATGAAGCTGAGGTGCTCTAGGGAGGAGACTCCAGTGTATACCTGACCTGATAAGGCTCTGTAAACTACCAAGCCAACGTGCACCTCTCATCTCTGTTCTCCTGCTTGCTTCCTCTCTGGGTTTTAGCGTGATACGGATCTTTTGTGCCACATCCCGTTTTTGCTCCCTCCCAGCAGCAGAAGTGTCAACCTGACTCAGTTCCCCAAGTGGAACAAGCTGATGTCCAAAAACCATTCCAACCTGCGCAGGATTCTGTCCCTTTACAAACATTCACAAGGGTAGCAGCAGGAATAGGTGGCTTGTTAGTTGTAAAGCACCCTTCATTCAAAGTGTTTCGCAAACAGCGAAGAGCTAAGACCGCAAACCCCTCCCACCCAGGAGGTAGATGTACGTTCCATTTTACAAATGGGGAAACCGAGGCACAGATGGGCCTTGTCCAGGGTCACACAGCGAGTCAGCCACAAGAGTCAGGAATACACTGTAGGGGTTTATCAACACTTGAAGAGAAGGGGTGGGGGGGGAACCTGCAGTAGCGAGACTCAGCTCAGAGCCCCAGTTGTCTATCGGGCTAAAAATAACAGGGTAGGCGTTGGACCCCGGGCTCTGAAACCCAGTGAGCAGGGTGGGTCTCCGAGCCCGGGCGCCAGTCCAAGCCTGAATATCTACAATGCTATTTTTAGCCCAGCAAGCTCTAGTCAGTGGATCCAGGCTCTGAGACTGTACCACCAGTTGTGTGTGTGTTGGAGCTGGTGTGGTTTTTTGTTGTTGTTTGTCTACACTGCAAAAAAACCCTGAGACTCGCTGGCTGGGGGCATATTTTTCCAGTGTAGAGGTATTCCAGATCTCCTGATTGCTGTTGCTCTTGTATGTAGCTTGTGTGCAGCCTTTATGCTTCATGATACTTCAGGTCCATCAACAAATAAGTCTTCCATCCTCTCTCAAACTACAGACCAAATAAGGAAGCGTTGAAAGTGGGAATGATTCCCTAATTCTCTACACAAAGCTATTCCTGATGGACAATCAACATGAGTTGAAAGGAAAACGCCAATGTAATGTGGTCACTGCATCAAACTGCAGAGCACAGTTGATCACTAAATAATGTTTCTTTAAAGCAGGGGTCGACAACCCTTCAGAAGGGGTGTGCCGAGTCTTCATTTATTCACTCTAATGTAAGGTTTCACGTGCCAGTCATACATTTTAACCTTTTTAGAAGGTCTCTTTCTATAAGTCTATAATATATAACTAAACTATTGTTGTATGTAAAGTAAATAAGGTTTTTAAAATGTTTAAGAAGCTTCATTTAAAATTAAATTAAAATGCAGAGCCCCCCGGACTGGTGGTCTTGACCCGGGCAGCGTGAGTGCCCCTGAAAATCAGCTGGCGTGCCATAGGTTGCTTACCCCTGCTTTAAAGTCTCTGAGGTGCAATTAACACTCCTAGAGGAAACTGCTGTCTCAGCAGCCTTGTAGTGGTGCAAAATCGGATTGAGAGAATTCATGTCCCACTGGAAAGCATTCGGAAGTCAGGGGGCTCATTTCCCAGCTGTTCTGATCTTGGAATTGTTCTAGTTTCTCTGCTTTCTAAAGAGCTGAATTTTCTCAGTCCTACTAGGCATCATTTGGCCAGGCCTCATGCAGAGAAGTGCAGTGTGGTATAATGTGCACTCCCCAGTAGAAGAGAGGACGGCTGAATAGAGATCCCAAAATAACGGCAGGCAGTGATTTCTGAAAACTGTTTCAGAAATTCAGCTGTTTCTTATCTGTCCAACTATTTTGGGCATTGCCCAGAAACCTCTGCAGGTTTGCTGTTTACAAGTTGTCATGTATCTATTGTATAGCCAACAATTCATTTTTTACATAAAGACCGTGGTTTGTACACTTTGCTGCAAGGACAACCTCAATTCATAGACCAGTTTGTTACCGTTGCGTTCCATCTCTCCGTATTGCTTGCTTTCTGCTCAATAAAGCAGAAGAAACCTGCCTGGCCTGATGCTTGAAAGGTGCAGTCTGCATGGTCTGACGATCACAATGCCAGGACCCAGGCAATGACTCCAAAGGGATCTCTTTGGCTATCTGGGTGCTTTCTTTCCTCTCTCTGCAACTCCCCTGCCCCCAGCAGAATACAAAGAACTCCTTTGGGACTGGGTTGGAAGTCAAGAGACTGGGTCTTTCCCCTGTTCTGCCATTGAGTTTCTGTGTGGCCTTGGGAAGTCACCGTTCCACACAGTGCCTCGGTTTCCCCATTTTCCAGGTGGGGATAATATTGACCTTCCTCTGTAAAATGCTTGGAGATATAGAAATGAAAAGCACTAAATACTGTTGGCTCTTAGATTTGTGGTTTAAAAAGGACATTACCAATACTAGGACTAATGGAAATGTTTTTGTGACAGTTTTTGACTGATTTCCAGTGACAACAATTCCTTGTTGCGGATTTAAACCTCCCCTAGCAGTATTTGCAAAGCTGTTTGTGGTTTATCTATGGGCCCGATCCTGCAAAGTATTACTCATGTAGCTGTTACTCATGTGAGTGGCCTCCTGGAAAGAAAGTGGGAGAACTTCATCCAGTGAAAGTTTGCCTGAGCCCATGTGTTTGTAAAGTGCTGTGTACGTCTACAGAGCTAGGTGTGTTTCACTGTAATAACCCAGACATTGGAACATCGTATGTGTGCAGGAGAAGCTGAACACGAACTTGCTAGTTTAATTGTCCAGGCTGATCCAGTGTAGAAATATAAACAACGTGAAGGTTGAATAGTCTATAGGACTTTTAAAGTGTTTTGTATTGTTAATACAAGAGGATGGTAGTAAGGGGAATATGAGTGTTTTTTTAAATTATTTTTGAGCCTCAGTGTCCTGATTTTAAAAAGAAACATTTACTCTGATTTCTAGTTTACATTCAGACGAGACACTTACAGGTGAAGCCCTGTCTGAACATTAAATATCTCTAGCATTTTGCATACGAGGAAAAGATTCTTCCTGTCCCAAATTCCCCTTCTCTTTCCAAACTCCTACACAGAGCTCTAGGCTATTGGCCTAGTTGGCTGCTGACTTTCCTCCCCAGAGGTGGCTGCATTTCAGTGGGGGGTGTGTGTGTGTGTGTGTGTGTGTGTGTGTATCGTTTGCAAAGTGTGTACTGATCCTTGTGGAAGGAGGCTTTAGGAATGACCAGAGAGGTACTACAGACATCACCCGAAGATAGACCTTCCCTAAGACTAGGTTAGGTACTAACAGTAGGGTGGTCAAGTATCAGGGGGTAGCCATGTTAGTCTGTATCCACAAAAACAACAAGGAGTCTGGTGGCACCTTAAAGACTAACAGATTTATTTGGGTATAAGCTTTCGTGAGTAAAACCCCTCACTTCTTCAGATGCATGGAGTTTTGTAACTTTCACTCTATGCATCTGAAGAAGTGAGGTTTTTGACCCACAAAAGCTTATACCCAGATAAATCTGTTTGTCAGTAGGGTGGTGTGAGCTCTTTGTGGGGTAAGGGCTGCCGTGAAATCAAGGAGGGGGCGTAACTGATTCCAGATCCTCATTTCTGCTAGCTCTGTGGATTCGTGCAAGCAGAAGACAGGCATTCCTCTGGAAGAATACAACCCCTCTCATATGTCTCGTGGGCTACTGTTTCCTGTACTAAACACGCAGCCGGTTTGGAAACACTGGTTCACAAACAGACCCAAACTGTTCTGTCCTCTCAGGAGCATTAAGGGATGCTCAGATAAGCTCGCTCCTAACTAATATGCTTTGTCACTGATGCTGGACTGGATTGATTCTTAATCCACACCCAGCAGCATAGTACCAGAGTTCCCTAAGAGCCATTGCATTGCCTTCTCTTGCCCATGTGGACTAAGCTTTTGGGACCGAGTGGGCAGTTTTCAATAGGGCCCTGGTTAGGATTTGGATTGAGAGTCCCACATTCCTGGAGGGCCCAAGGGCTGTGAGCTGTTAGTATATTGAAGGTGGCTTTGGAGGAAGCTGGTCCATAACTTGGCAGACGAGAGTGCCCATCAGTGAAGTCGTGAAACTTGCTGACTTTACTTGCAGACAGTGTGGTGCCCACTACATTCACAGTAATCCATGGCCCATTAAGCCTTTTAGAGGCTGCGGAGGGATTACTTGATCCAGCATCTGCTGGGAACAATGCAACACCACAGGGAATATGGCTTATACTCAGGGTCATTGGAGGGGTGTGGGAGAGACTAGACACACCTGCAAATGGTGAGACAGGAGTGATCCTACATGCAGACTATGAAATCTGCCTTTGTGGCTTGACCCTCCTAGCTGCTAGCTCCATTCCAGATCACCGTCCGGCTGTTAGTCAGTGCATGGCGCAGGAGAGAGCCACTTGACATTGCTGTGGGGAGATTGTCAGACTGACTTTCTGGGGGACTGGAACTTGGTTTGGAAGGTGAGAGTTTTGTTGGCTTCCTTTACTCTGTGAGCGTCTGGCTGTGGAGGTTTCTGCCTTAGTTGTGGGGTTTTTTTGCGGGGTGGGGAGGGCAATATCTAATATTAGCCTGTATCCTAGCCATCCCCTTGTCATTTGTTTCCGGTGCACTCCATGTGAAAAGCTATTCCTTTATTTGATGCTGGCAGATGTCTATCAGTAGAGCTGGGGGAGACTCTGGGGAGGGGTCCAGAGACCATGCTCTTGCACTGATGGGGGGAGGACTGTAGCATTGGAGGAGCAAGCTCCTAACCCGTGATTCAGGAAAGGATGGGCAGTGCAACTCTTTGTTAGAGGATGTTTCCGGATGCCTTATGGCATCCTCCTAACTCAGGATTTTGAATCTCTGTGGGGTTTTCTTGTATTCCCCCGTCTGACCCTCCACGCAGGGATTCAGAGGGAAGGGGGACAGTGAGGGGAATTTGGGCCTCAAATAGCAGCAAATGGAAAAGGGACAATTTCACCCCAAGCAGACAGCCCTGGATGGCTTTTCCCTTTCTTTCCACATGATGGACTTGAATCGGAAGCCCAGTCAATTATTCCTGTCTGGGGTTCTGTTCTCCGGCTTGTGAAATTCCATTTTCCAACAGAAAATATTCTAATACCCATGTATTAGAGGAAACCTGACCAGCCGACTCTCACAATGTGTTTCATTTTACTTCTAGCTGTGACATTCCTGGGTTTCCCCCTCCTCCCCTTTCCCTCCTCAGCTAGGGTTTGTTTCTGCAAAATGTTTCTTCTTTTCTTCCCTCACAGTCCATATGCGTCTCCTCCTTTTGTCGCTTGTACATTTCAGGGAAATGTTAGTGTTTGTGGCTGATTCAGTGTCAGTGAACATAAGGGACTAATTACCCTGGCAAGAGCTGGGTGTCTGTGTGAGTTTCCATCACAGAGCTCTGCTGATGCATCTCCGTTGTGACGTACCCTTGCCAGTTTTGTGGTCCAGGCTCAGAGCCCCGACTGTTCTGAGGCTGGGTTTTGTGACACTGGCCTGTGTGTACAAGGGGCAGTGAAGAGATTTCGGTCTCCAGAGCGGCCACCCAATGAACAGGTTTGCCCCCCTTTCATCTCTGGGTATTTCCTGTCCAAAGACTTGTCTATACAAGGAATGGGGGGGCCCTCAGGAAAGTTAATGCGAGTGAATTGAAAGTGGAGTAATTAAATCACATTAAACCCCTGTGTGGATGCTCATATTTAGAATTAAAGTGGCCGCAGATCAGTGTAGTTTTAATTGAATGCAACTGAATTAAGGAATAGGCAGAGCTGCAACCGTGCGTCACCCCTGGGTCTGAAACACACTGAGAACGTGTATTTCTCTCTACACTGGCAAGCACATGCCTGGTTATAATATGGTTTGAACATGGGGTCTGCTCTTTTGCAGCAACGGAAACAGTTGAACGAAATGCATTAATTTTACATTTATCCCGGGCAGGGCAGGGGGGTTCAACACATTTTTCAAAGGCCGGTTACATTCCGGATTCCCTTGAATCATTGCTAGATCAAGGTAATTACAGAGAGGAGCAGGAAACAATGTGGCCCAACGGGTAGGGCACCGAATTGGAACTCAGGGGGCGGGGAGTCGATTCTTGGCCCTGCCACTACCCCGCTGGGTTGCCTTTGGGACTCGTTTCGTTTCTCTGTGCCTTATTTTCCATCTGTAACATGGGGGTGGGGGGCGCCTGTGACGTTGTGCAGTCTATATGGTTTTATAAAAACTTGATAATAAGTCAATATAATGTAACTGAGATAGTTTTAGAGAAAATATGGTAATAAGTGAATGTAAGTAACTGGGATATGCCTCATGCAAAAGGTCTCTTGTAAGGTATCATTCCAAAGCTTATAATCTACTGAGTGTGATCATCTGATTTGTATAAATGTACCACTCTTGTATCTAAAACTAGAAATATAAAATGTAACTCTGAGGGCCTATTGTAATTGTGTAAAGTGTGGACCATTAATGATGGTTTGGAATCTTGATGACTCCCATTGTCTGCAGATGGCTGTATTTACCTGTGAGTCTTCCTGTATATGTGTGTGCTGGCAAGTGAGTAATGAAGTCTTGCAGTGACATGTGATCATGTCACCTGAACTGGAATCCATCTTTAACCTGGTGCTTTTCCAGTGAGGGGGGGTGGAAACCCAGAGAGACAAAGAGATCCCGCCTTATGCAAAAGATATATAAAGGGGGGAAGAGAACAGAGAGAGAGAGAAGCCATCATGAAGAATCCCCTAGCTACCACCTGAGCTGCAACAAGAGCTGTACCAGGGGAAAGAATTGTGCCCAGGCCTGGAAGGTGTCCAGTCTGAGAAAAATTTACTGAAACATCTCTGAGGGTGAGATTATCTGTATTTAGTTTGATTAGGCATAGATTTGCGCATTTTATTTTATTTTGCTTGGTGACTTACTTTGTTCTGTCTGTTACTACTTTGAACCACTTAAATCCTACTGTCTGTATTTAATAAAATCACTTTCTATTTAGTAATTCACTCAGAGTATGTATTAATACCTGGGGGAGCAAACAACTGTGCATATCTCTCTATCAGTGTTATAGAGGGCGAACAATTTATGAGTTTGCCCTGCATAAACTTTATGCAGGGTAAAACGGATTTATCTGGGTTTAGACCCCATTGGGAGTTGGGCATCTGAGTGCTAAAGACAAGCACGCTACTGCGAGCTGTTTTCAGGTAAACTTGCAGCTTTGGGACAAGTGATTCAGACCCTGGGTCTGTGTCTGGAGCCAGACGGGAGTGTCTGGCTCAGCAAGACAGGGTGCTGGAGTCCTGAGCTGGCAGGGAAAGCAGAAGCAGGGGTAGTCTTTGCACATCTGGTGGCAGCTCCCAAGGGGGTTTCTGTGATCCAACCCGTCAAAGCACTCTCCGTAAGAACGGTGCATTTATTATTCCCACTGCCAGCTGGATGTGTAGCAGAGAGAAACTACAGAACAGTCAGCACCTTACAATTGCTGGTGCCATGGGCCTGTTGTGAGCTTAGCTGCTTTCTGAAGATAACACCAGGAGTGGGAAGGGGTGGATTTCAAAGCGATGGGAACCGCCGCGTAGTAATGCTCTTTGCATCACTCTAGTTAATTACAGAGAAGGATAAATCGCTGAAGTTTGGTAAGAAGTGTCTTTGATGTAATAAAGGCAGCTCTAACACTGTAATAATTATAAAGCGGACCAACGTAATCCCCGGTGCAACTCCATTAACGTGACTGAAATTAAACCAAGGATGGCTCTGGCCCCAAACGTTCAGTTCAGCCGCATGTGGTGGCAGGAGGCTTTCATAGCTGTAAGCTAGTTTCTGTGTGTTTAAAAATCAAAGGGGGGTGAGTTTACAGTGGTTTGACATACACCGTATTTGCAGATTATGGGTGTGGTGCCGAATACCCACAATTTGCATTGACTTTCCTGGAAGTGGGCGGATGTTCAGCATCTGTCAGGATGGAGCACTATGTGAGAAGCAGCAGGGCCTAGTGGCTAGGGCAAGGAGGAGGGAATGAGGGCTGAGTTCTAGTCCTGCTCTGCAACTTCCTCTTTTTCCCCTCCCACCATTCACCCGCCTTGTCTGTAGACGAGGAGGTAAACCCTTTAGGGCAGGGACTTTCTCGCTGTTTTTGTATAGCACGGTGAAGCCCTGAGCTCAGCTGAGATGCAACGAATAACAAACCACTTTCTGTTGTTTCCCATTATGTTAAAAAAAACCCCTAAAGAAATCTAGCTAGTGTGATGTTAACTCGGTGAAACGGGAGTCCAGAATTTTCAACATACCCAGCCGTGGGGCCTCACATGGGCAGGTGATTTTACTCCTGATGTTGTTCAGGATTAACCGCCCACAATCCAGGGGTGCAGCTGGGAGGTTTGATTCGCTCAAGCTCGCCTGCCGAAAACAGCAGTCTGGCCGTTGCGGCATGCGCAGTCTCAGGCTAGCCACCTGGGCTCGGACCCAGGGGGCTGGGCAGGGTTTGACTTGGGCGGCGATCCACGCTGCTGTTTTCAGGGCGCTAGTTTGAGCGCAGCTAGTGCGAATCTGGGACGCACGCCTCCCAGCTGGAGTGTAGCCATCCCCACGCGGCCGGGTATCACAACGCAAAATGTCTCTCTCGAGTGAGATCTGATTTAGACTGCTGTGTCCTCTGTAAAAACACAAGTAACGGCCAGTTTGGGCCAGGCCGAAGCAGGAAATGTATTTTTGGGCCTGGGTTTGTAGTGCTCAGTCTGGCTTCTTTTGTTCTTTGAGGAAGTGCAAGTTCAGAATCAGGTGGGGCATGGCCATTTGCATCCTAATAGATCAATACAGAGTGCTGCAGAGAGAACCTGGGCAACCTTTAAAACATTGGTGGAAAGAGGAACCGATCTTCTGTAGGAAGAGTTTTCCCAAGCCCAGTGTTTAAGGCTGTGATTCTGTCCTGCTGTTTCTTCCTTATTCACATCGGCAGCGTTAGCTCTAGGTATTCAGAGCATGGATGGAAGACCAACTGGGTGGGTACATGAGGAGTTTTCTCAGGCTACTAAGGGGTGGGTGGGAAGAGTTTTCATTAGAGCCCATTGATAAATTATAGCCACTGCACCACCTTGCTGGCCACACAAGTCAAAGCTTGCCCAGCCCCCGGGGTTTGAGCTCAGGTGGCTAGCTTGAGTGAGTCAAACCTCCCCCACCTTCAGTGTACTTACAGCATAGCAGTGTGGCCTAGTGGATGGAGCACTGGACTAGGACTCAGGAGACCTTGGTTCTATTCCTGGCTCTGCTACTGGCCTGCTAGGTGACCTTTGTCAAATCACTTTGCTGTGCCGTGCCTCAGATTCCCCATCTGTAAAATGGGGATAATGCTCCTTTGAATAGTGCTTGGAGATGTACTGCTGAAAAGAGCTAGGTATTACGGTTACCATTAAAACCATGCTTCAGGTCATGTCCCCATTATAGCCAAGGCACTTTAAGGTAAATTGTTGCAGTGAATCCTTCCTGTTTGTGCCCCAGTAAAAACAGTTCTGCAGCTGTTCAGGCTTCTGCTTGACAGGCCTCCACCATCACTCTACGAGCAGCTGTTTGTTCGGGCAGGTGGTACGAAATGATGGTGCATCTGCAAAACATAAGAGAACTATTGTACTTCGAAGGCCTTGGAGTTATTTGACTTCGGGGTTTGAATCCAAGCTTTCAGTTTTACTGGTCCCCAGCTTGGCACTGTTTTGGGTAGAAACATGTGGGTCAAATTCCAGTGGAGTGTAGACCTTGCCTACGCCGACAGGGAGGGGTCTCCCATTGGCGTCAGTAATCCACCTCCCGGAGAGGCAATAGCTGGGTTCATGGAACAATTCTGTCACCGACCTAGCGCTGTCCCTATGGAGACTTAGGTCGGTTTAATTATCCTTCAGAGGGGTATTGCTACGCACTGCTTTCCCTAATGCTCTTTAGGGAAGTGTCTGTGTCCTGAACCTTAGCAAGGGCTGGCTCAGTGAGGGGAGTTGACCCACCTTTTCCCCTCCCTGGGAACGTGCCCTGTTTCCCAGGGATACTGTGAGGATTGCTGCGTTAAAGACCGGGAGAGGCTCAGCTGCTGTGGGGATGGGGGCTGCGGTACTTTGGCTGGATAGGGGGTGATACAAACCCCGAGCTTTAGGCGTGTTAGTGGGACTTGCCCAACTTTTGCATGTAGCCTTTTACCCAGAGTCCTTTCCACTCTGGTGTCATGGGAGTAAAATCCACTCTGTCCTAAACGGGCAACTGCAGACCTTTCCATTTAGAAATGGATGTCAAAGCCCATTTGTTAGTCTCTAAGGTGTCACAAGTACTCCTGTTCTTTTTGCGGATACAGACTAACACGGCTGCTGCTCTGAAACCTGTCAAAGACCATCTGATTTCTTCCCCGGTGCCTCTGTCCCTGCAAGGAAGGAGAAGCAGTGTTGTCATATCTGCCTTTTTCTCTTTGAGCATGAATGTATGGCAGGTGCTTTACTCGTTCAGAACTACTTAGTTTGGGTCGAACCCAGTCAGCTCTTCCCGTGCCAAGGTAGAGAGAGAGGCTTTAACATACGGGCTCTTAAAACAAAGATGCCGCTGACGTAACTGCGAGTAATCTCACGCCAAAGCCTCTCTTTCTTGTGCAGCTTCAGACAAGTGTCTGGGGAGACATATCGGTGAGCGGGCATCTGTCGGAGACATGGACCGAGGGAAATACTGCTCCGTGGGCTTGACTATATCAGCAGATGAGAGGAGTCTTTGAGGGGCGTTTTCTGCCCCCCAAAATATAACTTCTGCTGTAGCAACGGCAGACATCTCAGGCTCTGCTCAGGGCAGATCCATCCCACTCCCCTTTGCCCAACTCCTTAACATCTTGTGTAGCTGAATGACACACTGCTCCCAATTCATTTCACTGCACCCTGGCCGCTTGGTCAGCTGGCCTGCCCTGTGGTTCGCAGATCTAGGGTCAGTCTTTGGTGAGTGACTCATTGACATAACAAAACTTTATACCCAGTACTGTGGCTTTGAATACACCTGCAAAACCATATGGTGAGGAGTCTCCCCAGCAAGAGGAACCCATCACTTCCCTCCATTTCACCAGGCTTGGGTCTGTGACCCTAACAAAAAAATACATACTAGGCACAGGAGATTGTTCTTCCCGCTGGGAAATCCCAAGGTCACTTGTCATTTCACGAGGGCCCTGACTCCTGCAGTGGTTGAGCAGTATGCGAAACGTCCCTGCCTACTCTCACAAAGCATGGTTTGTCTAGGCTCCTGGCTTGTCCTGGTGGGCGTCCAGCACACGTTTTGAGCCCAGATTACCCAATGTTCCACCCTTCTATGTGCTGTAGCAGCGACAGGAAACCTCGATACGTTTGTTCCACTTGAGGGATTTTGCTTCTGCTTTGCAGGGGGCAGTGGTGCTTTCGCCAGTTCAGCTACTCCGGCGATGCGGGCCTACAAGTACTTAGTGGATGCCTGTGTTACCAGATGTACCCATTACTTTGGGGTGTGCTCATTTATTCGGGTTACTCCTCTGGGGAAGGGGATTTTGTAATCCTGTCAAGGTACTGCTTGTGTCACTTGTGTTTACATATGGAGCTCTACTTCTCCCTTCTGCAAGTCCCCTCCCAATGGAGCTATCTTGCAGGACCTAGGCTCCCTAGGGCTGGGTTACTCCCACCCCAGAACCGGATGAAAACACTCACACCCACACGTACATTAACAGAACAAGTCTGAGCGGACCGGGTCAATCAGCACTGTCAAGCTGACCCCTTATATGTCTCCAGACTCACTGGGCTGGAGGAAGCAGCACTTTCAAGCTGTCTCTCCTTATATGCCCCTGGGCTCCATGGACTGGGTCAAGCAGCACTTTCAAGCTGTTACCCTTATGCGTCCCAAATTCAGCACGTCCCTATCCCCACTCCCCCAACACAATTGTACTGGCAATAACCTACTCGATGAGCAAACCCTACGGTATTTTGGGCGCTGCAGGGATCTTTAGCTTAGGTCAAAGAAGCGTTGCTGTAGAGTGAATGGGGGAAGCTAAAAACACAAACGAGTAAAGTTCAGCAAGAGAGAGAGAAGCCACCAACTTAACCATAGCAGTTATTTATTGAATAATAGTGATAACCACACAAGGAGGACTAAACCAACATAACATACATGATTAAAGGCTAATACCTGAGGTAGATAGGAAAACAGAGAGAGAGAAAGAAAGAAAGAAAGAAGGGGGTCTCACCGCTCCCTGAAGCTTGAACTGGTCGGGGTTCCCAGATGATGGTGGTAGCTGAGGGTCCTGAGGGCAAGAGGCAGGCAGAGTCCCCAGCACGATCAGTGAGGGGATGATGGAGTTCCAGTGGAACTGATGCCTAGTTTGGATCTAAGGCCTTGGCTACACTGGCAATTCACAGCGCTGCACTTGCTGCGCTCAGGGGTGTGAAAAAACACACTCGCAGCGCTGCAAGCTATTCCTCTCGCAGAGGTGGAGTACTTGCAGCTCTCTCGCAGCGCTGGTGGTGCAACTACACTTGCTCTTCACAGCGCTGCCTCGGCAGCGCTGTGAATCCGCGAGTGTAGCCAAGGCCTAAGCATCAGAACCCTGACTAGAGGGTAAGTAGGGATTTTTGTAGAGAAAATACAATGGTTGAAGGGAGAACACTAGATTTGTTTATAGGTAAACTGATGACTCAGGGGTTTTCTTTAGACTAGACAATAGGAGCTGATCACTCTTGGCTATGGGGGGTGTTTTCTTCCAGGGAGCTCACAATACAACTAGGCTGCTTCAGTATTTGGATATCAATTAAGGATTCATTACTAGAATTGGTCTGATAACTGCTGAGCTGGGTGTGTGTGCAGGCGTAGGTTCATTAGCATCTGGAGCAGAGATTCCCAGGATGCAGTGCTTCCCTGCTTTTTCTGGTCCCAGAGTTCAGTGTGGTTCTCTGTTCTCCATTCTGTATGTAAACTGAGATATCTTCCTGTCCCATCTTTCATGCAGATGAGGATAGGGGAGTTGTCTCTGCTCTCCATTCTGTATGCTAATGGAGATGTCTTAATCTTGTCACCCTTGTGAGGAGGGGTCTAGGTGTGTCTTCCAACGCCCTTCACAGCTCTCTGCAAGTTTTCTTCCTCCTCTCTGGAGCTTTTTAGTACTCTTGCAAACGGGGAGGAGACCTATGCTGTTCTTGTGTTATTCTCTGGAGACGCACCTTGTAAGAGCCTCACTTATCCACCCACCTTCCCTGCTGAGCCCAGAATTTGGTTGCATTCTTTAATCTTTTCTGCCATCCACAAGAAGGAAAAAAAGGGAAGTGATAGCACTAGAGTCTGCAACTCTGCACGGGGGATGAACCAGGCTAGCGCTGTGTGTGTGTGTGTTGACATGGAGGTGCGGTGGAGCGGGCAGTCACGTGATAGGATCACGGACCCAAAGCTTAGAACTTGAGAGAACAGCTCTCCCAGGTGGGATGTCCCTCTGTCCTGTGCGGTGTTCGCGCGGGAGGAGGCGAGCCGTTTTGGTTCAGGGTTGTCGGCTCGTTGACGTTGGTAGAGCGATCCTCAAATTTGCCTTCCCTCATTGAGCCTCGAAAAACGTTCATTGTCCGCGTTTGGAGGGCGAGACGCAGCCTCGCTGTGGCTCTGCTCCTGAGAGGTGACCGAGGAGGGTGGTGGTGGAGGCTAGAAATGGGGCGTGGGAAGAGATCGGGCTAGAGAGGAAAGAAACGCCAAGAAGAGAACTGCTGGGAAGAGGCCAAATCAGAAGAGAAATGTTGTGAAGAATGAAATGGATTTTAGGGTCTAATCCAAGCCCTTGGCAATCCCTTGGGGCCTTTCCAGGGACTTGGGTGGGCTTTGGGTAATGCCCTTAGCGAGAGCAGCGAAGTGATGTGTCTCTTGAAAAGATTGCGACATTCCGAACAGCTTAGTGTGACGGGGGAAAACCCAGCTACTGAAATAGCCGGATGGGAAAACCACCATGATGCAGATTTGTAGGGCCAGAAGAAACCATTATAATCCTCTCCTCTGCCTGCCCGCAAAACACAAGCTATAGCACCACAGCCAGTGGATTCCTGCCTCGAGCCCATAACCTCTGTTTGAGTTACAGTGCGTCTCAAGGCATGTAAGGTAGGAGGAGCAATGGGGGGAGAAAACAGGAAAGTGGGTTTTGAAAGTTATTTAATAGAGAACCTGCTTTGTGCAATATTTGGAATCTGATTTTTAACGCTGGTCGATCGCATTTCTTTTGGCCTAGAAACAGAAGCTTCTCTTGGCCTGTGGGGGGGCGGGAGGGGGATCGGTCTGTCCATCCCAGAGCCCGTAGACCACTTTAATAATCTGAACCCAAAGACCCCGTGGCCTTTGCTTTTTGTAAAAGTGGCGCTGCCGCTTCTCTTGCTCTAATATCCTGTGCAAAATTGCCCCTCCCCTCCATTGTGCTGTGTGCTTGTGCCTGTTGCTTTCTTCCCTCCACCCCAGAGATGGCTGCATTTCACTAGTCTTGTATGTGTATAGTTTGTGATGCCCTGTCAGGTTCTTTTGAGGTGACAGGCACTGGGTAAGTGTAAAACATGATTATTCCTATCTTACATTGAGTGAATTGGGATTGACTGACTATCTCACTGATGCAGAGCATGGCTGCCTGTCCTCCTTGGCTAATGCTCCATCCTAGACTGAAGTGGTCTCACAACCCCAGTACCTGAA
This sequence comes from Malaclemys terrapin pileata, assembly GCF_027887155.1. Classification (NCBI taxonomy): domain Eukaryota; kingdom Metazoa; phylum Chordata; order Testudines; family Emydidae; genus Malaclemys; species Malaclemys terrapin. The sequence goes on along the minus strand of NC_071522.1, from coordinate 19,283,236 downwards.
ACATCAGAGTTGGATGTTCCCTTTCCATTTATACAAGCCTTGTCTACATGGGATGCTACCACACGGCAAGCCAGGGTGTGAATCTACCGTGCTATAGCAGGGTCCACGCGGGACGTGACTATGTGGCCAGCTAGTGTGCTGTAGATTCACACCCTGGCTTGCTGTCCTCGTAGACAAGCCCTTGGTCTCCTTTCCCCGCTCCACATAACCCGGACCCTCTTCCTCCTGCTGTGACCTCTTGTCTCCGTGTGTTTTCAATTTGCTTCCCTCCCTCTCCTTCCTAATCGTCGTTGTCGGCAGAACCCATGCCCAGGTATTCCAAATTCACCTTGGTTTGAAATTCTGTCCCCTTGCAGGCCACTGGAACCCCCCCACACCCCAAATTCCTAAAGGAGGTAGGCTGGGATTTCCAAGCGGGGTGGTCAGACTCAAGGGAAATTGGACACCTCACTCCTTTAGGTCTCTCAGGCCTCCCATTGCGTTCCCATTCCCATGTCCCAGTGCGGTCCAGTGGATAGGGCGCTTGGACTGGGATTCCCACCAGACTTCTGCTGCGACTTTCACCTCCCTGTGTTTCATTTTCCCCCATCTGTAAAGTGGTGCTCATCTCCATTGCAAAGTGCTTTGAGATCTACGGCTGCAAGTCACTATATGAGAGTAGGTGGTGGTGGTGTTATGCAGTGAGATTGCTTTTATTTTCACTAGCATCAACAACCAGTGCAGCAAGTCACTTGGAAAGTCTAATGCCTTTCTGCCTTTGCTGTATCTCCAGCTGTACTTTGGTATGTACTCGAGACCTAATTCTGCAGTGATTGACTTGGCTAGGTACGATGGGAAAATGTAACGATCACAAGCACAGTACTTTCAGTGGCCATTGGACAGAATGCCACGTGCCGCTGAATTGCCCCATCTTGTCTGTCATCCGTGCGGTGATGTTAAACGTTTCGTTTTGTTGTTGTTTTTTCTCCCCAGTGTCCCAAATCTGCCGGTCGAGATGCCCAAGCCCAGCAAAGTGAACCAAGCTTTGGCAGGTAATGACTCCTTGATTACTTGTTTTCTCCCTAGGTTTTTTCCTTTCCTTTGTAACTTGCTTCCTCATGTAGCCTCTGATAAGAATCTAGAGTGTCCTGTCATGTAGACAGGGCCTAGCACGGGATAGAGAATAAAGCTAGTGTGTTTGAAAATGTATAGAAAGTGCACACACCAGCAGCTGGTTGGCTTTTCTCAACCACGTTGCGGTAAGTACCTACTTGGTTTTGTATTGCTGTCCTTGCTTTGGTAATAGGGTGGGAACGGTCCCACCCTTGTCTTTCTACAGTGCCACAGTGTGTAGACTTGATGCCTATAAGGGCAAAGGCTGACAGAGAGGGGAAGTCGGGCACTGTAGCCTAGGGGGTGGAGTCAAGCATTTGGAACTTGGTTAGCAATTCTGTGGATGAAGCATGAGTTCTCCTGTAACTGCGGGAGTAAGTAGGAGGAGCTTACATTTGCCGTTGAAGTCTGCAGCTCTGACTCTGAATACTCCCAGGGAGCAGATCTGTTAGGGAAGGAGGAATCCATTTGTACCTAGTTGCCTTTCAGAGTAGAATTGCACCTTGCGACTCTATGGCATTGTCTGGATGATGATCCCACACCAGTGTGGTTTGCAATGTAACTGCCAGTCTGTGTCCCAGAGGGTGGGAAGCTTGCCGGTACGTTTGCCATCTCTTAATTCAGCTAGTGCACAGCAACTGGGATTCTAGTTTGGTGGCATCTTCTGAAACTGGATGTTCTGCTGGTCACATGATGTCTTCTGCATACTAATGCAGTCCATGCACTTTAATAATAGCACAATACCGTGTCACTGTCCCGGGACAGAACGGCCACAAGGCCCATATGGTGTTGTCCAATGTTGCCCTTGCATGGCAGGACATCTTTGAGTACATAACAGAACATCCTCCGTTCCTCTCCCCGACTCCCATCCTTTGTATTCTGTCTGTTTGAACTGTAAGCTCTTCTGCAGCGTACCGAGGCGAATACTCCACAACCTGGGTGTGTCCGTCCTCCAGCACTGGGGGCATGTTTGTAGTCGTGTCCATGTCTTGTACATCTAGAAAGCGCCTAGTGCACAATTGGTGCTGTCCAGTTAGTCGTAGCAATTACATATTGGAAATCCTCGAAATGTTCAGCCAATCAGATCCCTCCCTCTGCTAAAAGTTCTCAAACCTACTTAATGGACATGAGCCATTGGGCCAGACTCAGGCCTGGTGTGAGTGGCTGACCTCAGTGGCGTTTCACCTTTTATACATGCTCTGAATTTGGCTCATTACTATATGCAGCGACGTGTCAAATGGACCTATTCTATAGGCACTGTTACAAAGGAAACGCCTGGGTTAACCATATAGGTCTAGATTCAACAAAGCTGAATCGGCCGCTGGTATGTTCCATATACGGGTCATCCGTTCTCAGTTTGGAAGAGGCAATTGGACTTGATCAAATTGTTCATCTGATGGCCTGCTTTAATATAGAGGAACTCCAGGAGGTAACCAGTCAATAGCACCAGCCTTTTACCACCCCCTTGGTTTAAAAAGTCACTTTTGCAATCAATTCTTCTACTCTTGTTGGAGGCAGGAACGAGAATTTAAAAACTTTTTAAATCTCTTTAGTTTAAAAATGAGGCCAAGGTCTGTGAGATCATATGTAAAGCAGCTGACAAGATGCACTCTGCACTACTGGAGTCCAGAAATGCTCAGACGAGGGCGTGATCGATGGGCAAATGCTAGCTCCTAAAAGGCAAACGCTCTTCTTGTTTAGATCTGAATCTTTACAGGGCCTGCCTTTGACTGGAGCGGGGGGTGGTCATCTTTAACGGAAGCACCATGTTGCCTTTGGTTCAGGGTAGCAGCCTTTAAAAGGTCTGAGGGAGCTACAACAGTACACGATTTTTCTTTTTCAGCAGAAAATCTATATTAGAACGTGACTGTAAAAGAAGTCACAGAGGAAAGGTGTGGGTAGCTTAACTAGTCTGTGTAAGGAAAGGAAATGCCCAGGAACATCTATGAAGAACAGCAGGCAGTGGAGTTTTGGGGACAAGAATACTGAATTTCATCAAGGCTTTACTTGACGCGGCCTTTAATTGGTGACCTCTCTTTCCCGTCTTATTTGGCTACTGTGTCTTTGGTAATTTTAGGACCTCTCTTTGGAAACTTGAAAAGCCTCTGTTGATCTTGATTCCCCAACTTTTCATGCTTCAGGTGACTTAATAAGGCAAAGATCCCCTCCTTGGACACCTTCTGAGCTCCACTGCTCAGTTCTCAAACGATTTTGTTCTGTGGATCAGCGGGAAGGGCTGTGCAGGTCACTGGAGATCCATAGAGCCATGTGAGAACCTCACCGAGGCAGTTCAGTGATGGTCTATACCACCAGTCTGTGCAGAGAGAGGCCCTTCTGGGGTGAAAAAAACAGTCACAAAACTAAGGCTAGCCAGCCGCTGTAGAGTAGTAAATCTATTGCTATGCTGGATTCTCTCTCATTTTGTCCATTCATTAGGAAACTAGTTATATTCTGGGACGAATGGACTGGTGTCTCAGGAGCTTAGCCTACCAGTCAGAGATGCTCCTCAACATGTTTGAAATGGGCCTTGTAACTAAAAGTACACTTTGGGGTTCTCTGTCTTTACCTTCTGGTTTTTGATACATTAAGGTGCACATGGCCCCTGGTTTCCAACTTTAAATCTCCATAACCATGGAGGTCAGAAATGATCTTTTTTTAAAATGCAAGCTGAGAGTCTCATGTATTCACATGATTCCAGGGGCTGGGGCTTTGGGGAAAAAAAAAACCTCAATATCACAAGATCAATATCAGCCTAACATTGTGAGAGTTGGCAATACTGCATAGGATCTCCATTGTTATTCAAAGGAAAGTTCTGGTCCCCGTGCAAGGCTTAACTCTAAAGTACATTTGAACAAAAACTGGCCGCCGGACAAAGTGACGTGTTATAGCTTGCTCACGTATCCAGCCTGTATGCACACACCCTGCCACACTCCATTTTCTTTATGGGTGCTCCCCATCCTCTGTCCTTGCACAGCACAGAACAGTAAGAATTTCTTTGAATGGGAGACCAGTTAGATCCTTGATTGCTGTGACCGTTGCCAGAGGAAGACTAACCTGGCTTACAACACACGTGTAGTTTGTATGCACAAACAACATGCTAAACTCTGCACTGCACTGGAGGTAGATTTTCAAATTCCAACACAGATCCAATAACAGCAGCCAAATTCTCTGCTGGAGTCAGTGGAGTTATGTCAGTTTGGTTCTGACACTTTGGGCTGGTCTACGCTTGGGGGGGGGGGGATCGATCTAAGATACGCAACTTCAGCTACGTGAATAGCGTAGCTGAAGTCAAAGTATCTTAAATTGACTTACCTTGGGTCCTCACGGCGCGGGATCAACGGCCGCGGCTCCCCCGTCAACTCCGCTATCGCCGCTCGCTCTGGTGGAGTTCCGGAGTCGACAGGGAGCGTGTTCGGGGATCGATATATCACGTCTTAACGAGACGCGATATATCGATCCCCGATAAATCGATCGGTACCCTAAGGGTTGGTCTATGTTGGGATATAGCCACTCCCTCTCCAGGAGGGGGAGTATATGCATTGGTGCCTCTGCCGTGCTGTATGTGTCGCATGGCTAACCTGCTGAGTAGCTCTGAAAATACAAACCCATCCTGTCCCTAGACAAAAGCTTAGCCCTCATTTGTCGCTCTCCTGCAGTGGGAAATCTGCATTCCTTAAAAAGCTCTTGCCACTCACTAGCCAACTTTAAGGAAGACGGCGTTTAAATCACGACGACTCCTCATGTGCTGTTTCTTCTGTTTCATCCCCACGTAGATCATCGTGGTCATAGAAAGGGTCAGAAATCTCTTCTTTGAGCCTTGTAATATGTGCCCTGGTTCTAAGGTGCTGAGCACATGCCTATAAATACTTGTCATTAATGGATACGAACGTAATTGGCTCCCTCGTCTTGTTAAATTGAGCCAAGAGCCCCAGTGATGAGACAGAGTTAACAGTGTCACTGGGTTGACCTGTGTTGCAATCAGAGGGCTGCTCGGGTAGGCGTACTTGCGCTCGCTTTAATCCGCCCAGCACAGCTAAAAATAGCCAGGAGCCCACCACGGCACGGACTTGAGCTAGGAACGTGGTTACGTACCCCGGGTTCCAGGTGGGCTGGTACAGTCTGGGCTGCTGCTGGTTCCCTGCTCTTTTTAGCTGTGCAAACTAAATTTAAGCTCGCGTGGGTTTGTCTACCCAACCTGCAGTCACGCCTCTGATTGCAGTGTGGACGTACCCAGTGATTTCCGGGTGCTGAAGAGGAGTCGAGCATGATAAGCCGCAGTTTCAACAGCAAAGCCGGCTTATCTGCATAAGGAAGCATCACAAGTCATTTTTACCGGCAGGCTCCACAAGGGTTGATTGCTGAGTGCTGAGATTTCCTGTGTTACATTAGAAGCTTAAGGGAAAAACAGCTGCTGGCTATGCAAATGATTAAAATGTGAGTGAGCCCGAACAGTGATGCACCAAGTGACTGGCTCCTTGCTCAGTGATTCCTTGGTTTCAGGAAGGATGTGCTTTGTCACTGTTGCACACTTCATTTCGTGCTGCGTTTGATTCCTCTTCCACGTGTCTTCCCCAAAGACAACAGACAGTAGAGGAGGAGGACAGCCCAGTAGTTCATCTTCCTGCCTTCATTATAGATGCTCCGAGGAGGAATCGCTCATGATGTCATGTGATCATTGCTGTCTATGTTGAATAGTAGATATGGTTTCACCTCCTGACGTGCTGTGTGGGTATAAAGTTCATGCCATACATTTCTATTTTATTTATGATGATTCATCACCTCTAATATGCGTTGTTAGTGTATTGTCCCAGAGGCACACTGGGATCAATATTGCACTGGTAAAGATTAATTAATGAAACTGATATATTCTATGGCCTGTTTTCTACAGGAGGTCAGACTAGATTATCCTAATGGTCCCTTGTGGCCGTAAAAATCTGTTAACTCCGTTTTTTCAGATGCAGTTCTTCAGCTCCTGTGCTTTCTAATGGCATACGCACAATATTTCCGTGATCTTCTCTAGAGCCATTAAGCTTAGATCATTAATTCACTTCTCAGTTACGTATCAGTTGTGTACATTTGAAGATGATCCTGTGTAGCACTTTGTTCGAAACTCCTTACAAACGTTAGCTGATTAATTAACATAATCAAATTGTCCAGTTAAGAGGAGCTCTATCATTTCTCCTTCTGTGGCAAGCGGAAGAACTGTGTTTACATCCCTGCCTGATCAGAAACTTGTAGGCTGATTTAGTATTTATCAGAAGCAATTTTGCCTAGTGGCTAGAACACTGGACTGGGGCTCAAAAGACCTGGGTTCTATTCCTGGCTCTGCCACTGGCCTGCAGAGTAGCCATGGGCAAATCATTTCCACACACCTTGCCTCAGTTTCTCCATCTGTAAAATGGGGGTAATGAAACTGACCTTTTATAAAATGCTTTGAGATCTACAGATGAAAAGCTCTGTATTGAGAGCTAGTATAATTACCATAGCATCTAGGACCCTAGTTATGGATCAGGATCCCATTGCGCTAGGAGCTGTACGAACACAGAACAAAAAGATAGTCCCTGCCCCAAAGAGCTTACATTCTAAATATGACAAGAGGCAAATGGATTCAGACCAATAGGGATGTACAGGGAAGCAATGAAGCACTCTTGGTGACAGGCAGTGGACTCAGCACACCAGCACTCCAACGGTTGTCAAGTGTAGGCTTCATGGCGAAGGGGAGTTTTGAGGAGGGATTTGAAGGAGGCTAATAAGGCTTGGTCTACACTACCCCCCCTAATTCGAACTAAGGTACGCAACTTCAGCTACGTGAATAACGTAGCTGAAGTCGAAGTACCTTAGTTCGAACTTACCTTGGTCCACACGCGGCAGGCAGGCTCCCCCGTCGACTCCGCGGTACTCCTCTCGCCGAGCTGGAGTACCGCAGTCGACGGCAAGCACTTCCGGGTTCGACTTATCGCGTCCAGACTAGACGCGATAAGTCGAACCCAGAACTTCGATTTCCAGCTGTCGAACTAGCTGGTAAGTGTAGCCAAGGCCTAAGATAGGTCTGCAAAGCTTTACAGGGAGCTCCTCCCAAGAGCCAGGGGCAGCATGGGAGACAGTGCGAAGGGCTTGTTCGAAAATGTAACCAGTAGATGCCTTGGTACTACAGAGAACAAAATATCTTGTCTCCTTCTGAATACGAAAGTGTATTATTCCTAGGGCTAATATTCCAGTGTGGATTTGTGAATCTTCCTGCCTTAGTACCATTTTGACAGTCTAGAGAGGCACAAAACACTTCAGTTTTTGTAGCCAAAATCCTTAATAAACGTGGTAAAGCAAATTGAATGCTGTTCTGGGTCCATACCCACCAGTGCTAAGGATGAATTTGTTCGCCCTCCAGCCAATGAAAAGTGGCCGGTGGAACGTATGTGCAGCCAGTCGGTAATAGCGTGGTTGCAATGGTGAGGTTAAGGAGGCTGGAATAAAAATGATCCCCACATATTAGCCATTAACGAAAAGAAGGCCATGTCCCATTGCTGTGGAAATGCTTAGGATGTTGCAAAAGGATTTCAGGTCTAGTCCTGCTCGGTGCTTCCTGGAAACTGAGGAGTACCAGCAGTCTTGCAGGAACCAGGTTTTTAGTCCAGGATTAAAAAGACACTCGGTTCTGACTGGCATTTTTCATTGGTGAGTTTATGGGCCTGATTCTTAGCTTTGTGTAAACTGGCATAGCTCTGACTGTTACATTAATTTCTAACCGCTGAGAACCTAGCTCTGGTATCGTTACCGGACAATAGGTTAATAGCTTAATGTTTTCACCCACTAAAAATCAAGAGTCTCCCTTTGTCAACACTCCACAGTTGCTGGAGACTCTCTGCATTTCCTGTCCCACGGCTGCCGTGTAAGGAGTGCGTGTGCGTTGTGGTGTCACAGTCCACCACGGTGGAAGCTGTTTGGAGATCCGGAGTGCTGGCCTCCAGCACGGTGTGTGGCAGAGGCCCTTAGCTGGTGAGAAGGCAGAGAGCTTCCGTTTTCTCATGTCTCTTGGTAAGCAGGAGTGATGTGAAAGGAAACCCAGAGATTGACATTCCTCAGAGATTTCGTTAAAAATGATCTTTCATGTCTGTTGGAGTGTGGCTTGTAGTTTATCCATGTACTCTGTGTCTAGATCTCTTTGATAGAACTTCATTCATCTCCTACAATCCTTTCCCTCCTCTCTCTTCTATCCTTTTTTCCTCTTCCCTTTATTTTTCTCTCATTTTCCCCCCTTCAATCTTCCATTTCAAAGGGGTTGCCTTTGAAATCATCTCTGTTTTAGTCTGACATGCAGTTCTAAAATGCCCATCCCCATAATACTTGCCTGTCAGAGTAACAATTTGTGATAGCTTTTGCAGTGCTGTAGAAAGGATACAAATATCAGGCCCAGTTCTTCACTGCCTTGCATCTCTGGTAGTCACTTGTTAGAGAGGAAGGATGATCTTGTTGTTAAGATGATGGACTGTGGCTTGGGAGAGCTCGGTTTAATTCCCAGCTCTGCCATAGGTGTTGCAGGTGACCTTGGGCAAGTCACTTAATCTCTGTGCCCCACTTCCCCATCTGTAAAAGGGGTTAATAATCTTTCCTGTCTCCCACCTTCCATGGGCTTTGGATCAGACCCCAAGGTTGTCAGGTCTTAGTCAGAGGCTGTCCGTAGCTGTACAAGAAGGAACCCTAGGAGTTATTGTAAGGTGTTGTATAGTGTTTACAGAATGCGGTCATTGCTGTGAGTGGAGAATTCTTATTGGACAGCATTTCGCCCTGACCTTTCACGGGGGTGTTTGACTCTGCAAAGTCCATAGATGCTCTCAGTGAGTTTTATATTTTAGGCCGAGCTGGTAGTGTCCCCCTGTACTTAAGGTTTCTTGAGATGTCCCATGCTAATACCCTGTTTTCAGTTGCTTATAGCTTATGTGCATGTATCTGATATTTTATTGTACTAGTTAAAGAACGATTTCATTTTGTGCATCTTTTATGCTGCCTTTCCTTCCCCAACCGAACAAGGGTTTGAAAAATAAAATACTTAAAATATCAGCTAACAGAGTTATAAGCCATTGGTTGCCAACACGCCCCAGGTAGGGGAAACCCTAATAGGGAAATACACATCGCTACATCTCATGTACTACCCCGGTGGGTAACTCTTGCTAAATGTTGACCACTGTCAAGAGCTGCATTTAAATGGGATTTTCTAAATATCGTGGTGTCTGTCAGGGTAGAATACTCTTCTGTTGGGGAGTGAGGCAGGCAGGCGGTTCCTTGAATACATCCGCATTCGGGCAGTTTTATTGCATTAGATTGCATTACATTACATTACATTACAGGATTGTAACTGGCCTGTATTTCAGTAGTGAATGTTGCAGCATTAGATCAATAGAGTCAACCCTGAAGTTCTGTCTGTGCCAATTTCCCTTTAGGGAACAGGTGTCCTTTTAAGAGGAATAATTAACCGAATTCAACAAATCCGTCGTAGGACAGTGCTTTCCTGTGGCTTTGATTAGCAAAGCCCCGAAGAGATCCGGCTGAAGTCAATGGGGTGCCGTAATGCTTGAAGCTAAGCATGTGCTTAAGTGTTTTAATGAATCGGGGTCAATGTGCAGACGACGTGTCCCGGGCTGTATGAGGCCTAGAACGTGACAGTGAGCCCAATTCTGCTGTTGCACTGGTGTGACTCCAGTGTAACTCCATTGAAACCAATTGAGCCACCCCAGGTTTACACCAGCAGGGCCCTCAGTCTCCGCCCCAAGGAGTTTACAATCTAAGGGTAGGTCTATACTTACCTCCGGGTCCGGCGGTAAGCAATCGATCTTCTGGGATCGATTTATCGCGTCTTGTCTAGACGCGATAAATCGATCCCGGATCGATCCTGGAAGTGCTCGCCATCGACGCGGTACTTCTGCTCGGCGAGAGGAGTACGTGGAGTCGACAGGGGAGCCTGCCTGCCGCGTCTGGACCCGCGGTAAATTCGAACTAAGGTACTTCGACTTCAGCTAGTTCGAAGTCGAAGTGGGGGGTTAGTGTGAACCAGGCCTAAGGAACAGATTTGGAAAGTGCCGAGCCTCTTAATGTGGAGTCAAAAGTACTCCCCACCTTGCAGAGCTGAGCCGTAGAGCACTTACCATCTAACTAGCGGAGTCCTACGTCTACGCTAATCCATAGACTCCAAGTCCGAGGTGAAGACAGGCCTTCTGTTAAAGCAGCAGCTTCAGGTAGCATTTATCAGATTCATGAACATATTCCTCCGCTTTAATTTACCATCCGAGCCGTTCCTCCTCTGGATTCTCCAGTTCCTGTCCTTGCACTGAAATCAAACTGAATCACCTTTCCCATTTATTTGCTTTACAAATACTTTGTGTTCTTTGAATCAAGGTTTTTTTATTTTCTTTGAAAAATTTATTCCTTTTTTTTTTCCCCCTTTAAATAAATTTATTTCCGCATTGTTTCCTTCCTGCATGTTGACCTCGTGTCCCCTGTAGGCATGACGGCTATGCTGATGTCAGCCACTGGACTTCCTGTGCGTCTGACCTGTGCGCCACAACCTGCCAGCACCCGTAGAGCCACTAAAAAAAACAGCTCAGTTAAGGAAGGGAGGAAAGTGTCCAAGAAAGGTAGTTGCTGCTCAAACTCTCTGGTATTTGCTTCAATCTCCTTCTCTTTATCTCTGCGCTCACTGTTCATTTCCCCCCCTTGGCCTGCCTGTCTAAATTGCCGTGATTGGTGCACTCATTTCATAAAGAGGAGCAGAGCTCGTCTCCCTTGCGCTAAACGCTCCTTGACATATCGGAAAATAAGCTTGTAAAAATAGACCATGCCTCTAACTAACCCAGCCCCTTTCAACCGGTAATTAACATATTGAATAACCCGGCAGCCAGACACTTAGTGCAGACCTGTCCCACCGGGATCCTCTATCCCTGACAGCCAGGGCTCTGAAGGTCAGTGATTATTGTCTATTATTTGTATTACTGTAGCACCAAAGAGAGTCATGGCCCAGGACTCAGTGTGCTGGGGTCCCTTGCTGATCAGGGAGCTGGTGAGTTCCAGAGTTGGGGGCCCCTTGTGGAATACATCCTTCAGCTGCTCTCCAGTGGGTCTTCAGCTTGGGTGGCCCTGCTGGTCCTCCCTGAGCACAGGGAAAGAGGTGCCTTTCAGACAACTCAGTCCCTGGCCATTTAGGGCTTTGCTGGATGAAATGTGTTAAACCCACTTCCTACAGCTCAGCATTGGGTTGAGTAGGTGGAACGGGGCCGGCTGCATGTTGGTTTCCAGTATCTCTACCCAGCAGTAGCAGCTACCGGGGCCCTGCTGCAAGGCTTAGTCATCTCCCCCGTGGTTTCTCCGCTTCCTGCTTTGTGGAGGTCATTGTTTCACAAGCCACCGGAGAGCCGGGCCTGCGTGTTTGTGTGTGCCAGCCCAGCCCCGGGCTCTACCATGGGGAAAAGCCAACGGTAGAGCTAAGGTGGAAATCTCGGTTATTCCATCCTGGCACTAGTGTGCTGACTCTACTTGCCAGCCCAGCCACTGGGATAGTTTCCCTTCCCGGCCCAAGCTAAGCCGCTCGGCCTGGGTGAAGCTGCTGGGCCCAGGTTTCTGCCTGAAGAGGGCACTTGGCGTGGAACTACAGTACCAGAAAGAACGGGTCTTGTACCCAAAGCTGCAGCCTGAACTGCAAGGGAGTGTCATAGGGATGGGCCACTTCTGCCTGGCCACGCCTCCCATCAGAGTGCGCCCCCCCCCCATTCTGCACTTTGGGCTGTTTGCAAATGGGGGAGGAGGGCTGAGAGGCAACACAGTAGGTTTAAGCAGCATAGACTCATAGAAATATCAGACTGAAGGGGACCTGGAGAGGTCATCTAGTCCAGCCCCCTGTGCTGAGGCAGGGCCAAGTACACCTAGACCTTCCCTGACAGGTGTTTGTCCAACCATGTGCCATTGGTGACCCCTCCTATCTGGAAACCCAAATGGGGTCACTAAAGGGGCAGAGGGAAAAGGTTCTATGAAGACGTGTGTGTGGGGGGGAGATACTGGAGATCTTGGCAGTCAATGGAGGGAAGGAGGAAGTGGGTTGCAGGGTGGTGGGGAGAGAAAGGTGAAGATGGGGGACCCTAGAGGGAGGACTAGAGAGGGAGATGGAATGGGCATACACCACCCCAGGAGGAGAGTGATGCTGGGGGAGTAATGAAAGGAGGGGAACAGAAGAGAAGGGAAAGGGGACAGAGAGACCAGGCTGCGAAACAGAAGAGGAGAGGACGGAAGGGAGGGTGAGCAAGGAGTGGGGGACACCAGACTTCGGAATGGGCAGGAGGAACAAGAGAGAAGAGGTGGAGAAGAGACGTAGCGTGGAAATGGAGAGCAGTGACGAAGGGCCGAGCTGGGTGAAGAGCTCCGCCCTGGCAGTGTGGGCATGGAGCTCCTGGCATTAATTATTACAGAATGTGGATGATTGAAACAGGTGCCTGGCACTTCTCACCCATATACAGAGAGGGGTGCCCGTGCCAACATGCTTCTAATCTAATTGGGGGGGCGGGAAGATGCCCTCAAAGTGACTGAGGACCAGATCCTCACAGGTATTTAGGCACCAAATTGATTTCAATGGGAGTTGGGGGCTGAAATTCTTGTGAGGATCTGGGCCCACAAGCTTAAATTGGGCTCCCTGGGTCCCAGTTTGACTTGTTTAGGACTCTGAATTATTCTGCTGCAGTTCGAGCTGCATTAAAGGCCGAGGAGGACAAGTTGCAGCTGGAGGAATTGAAGAGGGAGTGAGGTTGCTTGGCCTGCTGGAGGTTTCCCACAGACAGGGAGCAGCATGAAGGAACAGGGTGGAGGAGAGCACCAGGCGGGGCTGAAACAGGCTGAGCACAATGAACGGGTGTGGCGGGTGTAATGGGTGATTAAGTCTAAACTCTGGTCATAGCCCCATTGACTTCAATGGAGCTGTTCTCCTTTACCCCAGCTGAGGCTCCGGCCCTAGACAGATCCTCCTAGCTCGGTCCAATTGTAAGTTCTGTGGGGCAGCGACGGTAGGTTTGTACAGCGCCTAGCGCAAGGGGAGCCTCTAAGCACCATCGCACTATGAGTGACTGACTGGTTGTGAAGCAGGAGCTCGGTGGACGTCACGTTGCAGGGCGGGAAGGGTGGTAATGGGGCCAGGACAGTGGGCTGAAGACAGTGCTGTGCCGGACTCAGGGCCTGGGAGTTTCAAGGTGATGGGGAATGAGCCAGGAAGCCGACAGAAGGGCCAGAGGAAGGGGGAGGAGGGTGTCGGTCTCAGGGAGAACAGAGGGGTCAGTGTTTCCATGACGGATGTCATGTCGCCCTCCTGCCTAATCCATTAGCCCTGCTCCTTCCATCTGATCCGGCTGGAGCATGTGTGTATTGCCAGAGGGCCCCCCTGGGAAAGCAGGCATGCTCCCCCATTTGCTGAGGGCGTTTAGCTCCACCCTGGCTGAGATCTCTTTTGTAGTGATCCTCCCGTGTAGCCTAGAGCTGTTAGCTTCACTGAGCCCAAATATGGAGCCGTGCTTCCCGCAGCCGTGCCTTGGGCCCAAATGTGAGAGTCACTGAATGAGTTTAGCAGTTCCAGCCTGGCAGGGGAATAGCTGGGGGCTTTCTGACATTGCATGGAGCTGGCCCTAGACTACACACGCTTAGCTGAATCCTCCTGTCCCAGTCTGCCTGCTGGGACTTGCCAATTGCCTGCCAGCCCGACTGCGGGAATTCACCTCACTGCCCGCCGGGTAACTCGCATGGACCAACCCTCCTCAGGGTACCAGCACCTCTGTCTGCTGGAGGAAATACAAGCTTTTCTTCCAGCCTCTTGTTGAAGCAAAGAGAGTGAGGGGTGGTACCACGTCAGTGGGCGAATGATCGCTCATGGAATGGGGCATGGTCTGAGGGGTGCTGCATGGACCTACTTCCCTAGCCAGGCCTTTTCCAGCACAGATGTCCCATATTAATACACAACAGTTGGGTGTCTCCGGCCTGGAAGGGGAGCGTGATTTATTCATTCAGCTCCCTGGGATTAAACTGTCCCTGCTGGAGATCCTTAGCCATTACTGCCATGGAAATAAACCAGGGCTACTTGAAGGGTGTGTTTCATTGTAATTATTCTTTTGCCCAGTCATTCTTTGTAGACCTGGTAGCTGTAAAGATCAGAAATGACAGTTTTATCCCGTTGGTCCTGTTATGCTTCATAAATTGCTGTATCACAAACACACCCATTCTTGTATTCCAGAGAGATTTGTAAACTGATGCATCCTTGCGTGAAGGCATCAGTAAACCGTGTAAATAATTCGAATCTCTCTGTTGAGGCGCCTAGAGGCGTGGTAGTGGGCTGCTTTCTGAACCTAAACATCAGTTGCTTCTAGCATCCTAGAACCCAGGAGGCTGAACTTTGTCAATTTCTCTGATGGCTGGTTTTAAGTCCTCCATCAGCCACCCCAAATGCCTGTGTTGTGGCAGTTTGTTTCCATAGCAGCACTGCGGGATTTCACAGCTGATCACACAGAGCGTTTTAATGAAGAGATCAGGGCTGTGCATCAGCAATTCCAAGCTACACGCTGTTGAAAAGAAAGAGTTGAAGAAACCCAAACTGGATTATGGTGCTCTTCTGCAAATGCCCAGCCTGTATTGACTGAGGAAAATAATTAGCGGATCCCCTGTTGTTCTCTCAGTTCTGCCGCTGATTTTCTGGTATAGATGAATCATACAGCTAGTGCATTTCAAGTTGCCTCAGCATTTCTACCTTATGTAAAACAGAGAACACAACATTTTTACCTTAGTAAATTCTGCAAGAGAATCGCAATCCATCAATGCAAAGGGGAAAGTAATACAGTGAGTACCTCGAGATTAGGTCCCCCCCAGCATTTCTTGTTCCTGGTTGTCTCAGAACCTACCACCTAGGTTGGCTCAATGGAGAAAACCGGTGCAGCAGCCCACATAGGGTAGATTAAATTGAATGCTCGTCCTTCCCTGGGGGAAGAGACCAGAGGACACAGCCAAGGTTATGGTAGAGTACAGCACAACCAAAACGTCTCATAGCACAAGGTTCGCTAGCTAGCACTCAGCCATAGCTTCCCTGCTTGTCCCCCTTCTCCTGAGGGGGGCTTTTGGGGGGCAGGAGCAGGGTGGGGTTGCACTGTCTCTGTGCCTCATGTTCCCAGTTGCTGGCCTGTGTTTCCATGGGGGTGTGGCTAATCCATCGCCTGTCATAGTCCAGCAACTCACCCATGTCAGCTCTCAGGCGGGTGTAAGCATTTGCCTGTTGTCCTTCGGTGGGCAGAAAGCTGCAGACCGTGGCAGTGATGAACTAAAGGAAAGTGTACCTCCTTCTGTACGTGGTTCATTTCACACTTACGCCACTGGAAAGAGCTGAATGGGAGTGCGGGGGCTCAAAACTCCTTCTTAAAGGGACTGAGCACCCTGTTACAATGGGGAAGGATTCCTCCACCAAGGGTCCCGTGCCTCGTTGGTCTTCTAGCTTCTCCCGATTGCCTCAAGGGAGGTCCTTCCTCTGAGGTCACTAGAGACATGGGATTAGCAAGAGGAAAATAAAATAAAAACTCCACGTAAGGAATCATCCATGCCAAAGAACAGGAAAAACCGACTGCCCTAAAGCACGTCCAACACCTCAGGAAACGTCAGGCCCAGCCGGGTTCTTCGGTGGAGGACGAGTCTACGCTAAAAACGCTCCATCTGTAGTGCAGACACTCTATGGCGCCGGGAGAGAGCCGTCCTGTCAGCACAACAAATCCACTTCCGCAGGGGGGCGGCAGGAGAAGCTCTTCTGCCACCATAGCGCTGTCCCCACCTGCGCTTAGGTCGGTGTAAGTGACATCACTCAGGGAGGGGGCTTATTCACACCCCAGTGAGGTGTGCAAGCCCTCAGTGTAGCTGAAGCTTAAATCCCCTGGCTTCAAAACCAGGAGAACGCTGTGCAAAAATATTTGGGGGAGGGGAGAAATCCCTTTCCCTGACTTTAATTAGAAATAACGTCTCCATGTGTCGTGTGTGAAATAATAGCTGCTGCAAACCATATGGCTCCTTTTAATCTCCAGAAGGAGGTGCGTTATTGCTGTAAGCCTCCAAAACACAGCTGCTAAATGTTATCCCTGGAAAGTCCTCATCTTATAAACCTCCTACTCGCGCCAGCAACTGGGCAGCGTTAGGAAAATAATTTATCCTCACGCCTCTAAACGAAGGAACACTGAACCTTTCTTCCCTTCCCAAATGATCAGTAAAGAACAAAGGACCGGTGGGAGACCGACAACATTATTAGAGTATTTTTCAACCCAGTGTTGACTCCAAGGAGCCATGGAAGAGTGTTTAGGGGGGAGGGATAGCTCGGTGGTTTGAGCATTGGCCTGCTAAACCCAGGGTTATGAGCTCAATCCTTGAGGGGGCCTTTTAGGGATCTGGGGCAAAAAACTGTCTGGGGATTGGTCCTGCTTTGAGTAGGGGGTTGGACTAGATGACCTCCTAAGGTCCCTTCCAACCCTGAGATTCTATGATTCTATGAACCAGGGTGGGGGTAGATTAAAGAAGATTTGGACAAAGGCCTCGAAGCAAATATCCTTAAGGTACCAATTGGGGTAATATAAGGTGGTACATCTATTGAATCAAATGTGGTTGTTCTCCGCTTGTGTCTTGACCTCTTGGTAGGTATCATCATTGCTTAGGTCTCTGCTTTTAGCGCTCTTTCAAAATTTCCAAATTCCCAAATGTTCAGCACCCACGATTGGGGCTGAATTTTCAAAAGAGCCAAGCAGCTGGCCTGCATGAGGCACACTAATATCTCCTGGAGAACCTGGTCACCTCCCGTGGTGCCTATATGGGGGCAGAGATCTTTGAAAACCTGTCTCCAGCTGCCTCGAACCCGATGCTCTAGCTTTGCAGGGAGCTTCTCAGGGCTCTTGTAGCTTCTCATGGGAATTATTGGCATAATACTAATGGATGGGGATATTGTGCCAAAATCTGGTGCCTCTTTGGTAGAAAACCAGCCAGTCCTCTAGTGAATGAATCCATCCTGCTCAGAGCAGGAGAGAGAACCTATGGGGGCCCCTTGCTCTCAAACACTCCCCTGTTGGCATCTTCCTCTTTGTGCTGTGGGTTGGTGCAGTGCCAGAGGGGATTGCCTAGGTGACCCAAGCCGCTCCTCCCTATGGACACTAGGTTACATCCTGCCAAATTGTGATGCCTTTTTACATACCCATTCCTATGGGGCCCTCAGGTCTGTGCAGCATTGAGGCCAGCAAAAACCCTGCTCCCCTCCATCGGCGCAGAGCTGCAAAGCGAAAAGAGCCGGCGGGAGGCTACGAATTCAGCTGGTGTCATTTGTAGCAACAGGCGTCAGAGGGCCAGCAGCACAGGAGTGTAGGATCATTTTATACCCCAGGCTCAGAGGAGTCACCATAGGAACTAGTCTCCAGCTTGTGAGATGGCAAAACCATCAGTATTCTGAGCTGCGGGTCCCAGCTGCTGTAACCAGCAAGACACATCCTAGCTTTCGAAGTCTCTGCATGACCCCATTGTCCTAGCCCCTCTCTGTAGCATTTGCCTCCTCTTCCTGTCCTCATTTCAATAGAGACTGGGGGTTCTTCTGGGCAGGGAATCTCTCCTTATTTGCTCTGTAAACGCCCACGCTCCGGTGTGGTGCTCCATTAATCGTTCGGGAGAACCCAGGGTTTATGCGTCTGGGCCGCGGAAGGTTTGAGCAAGGAGCGGCCTCGGTATTTCCACACGTGGGTGAATCTCGCAAACCGCTTTCATTTGGCTTGTGCTGTAGAAAGGGACACACTGGGCGATGGTGTTATGGTGCCTCCTAAGCAGACCTCGCTGCTGGCGTAACTCCAGGCATCTGCTTCCCTCTGTCCTTTTGCCGCCTTCTCCATGTCGGCCTCCTTTCCCTCTCCAGCTCCCAGCCCAGAGGACAAGAAGACTCTTAAAAGGGAACAACCCAGAAGGAAACGTTCCAGGGTGAGGTATCTGGTGCCTGATCCTGCAGTGAGAGCTCAAGATCCCAGCCACGGGCCTGAGACTGGCCTTGAGGTGCTATCAGACTGGGCCACCTTGGAAGAAGTGGGCGCTTTTGAGCATCGCCTGCAGCCAGGCACGTAACTGATCTACACCTTAGGGCTCAGCCTGTGCTCTCCAGCCATAGATCTCAAAGCGCTTCCCAAGCCTGTGGGCCGTTTGTCTGCCCCCAAGCCGGCCCCAGAACCTGCAGAGCAGGCTTGTTTCCCTGCAAGGAAAGCTGGAGCCGCTGTCTTCGCAGCACCCACAACCACCTGAGAGATTTACTGCCCTTGCTCGGCTGGTCCCACCTGCCAGTCGTGCATGGAACCCAATCCCCTCCCCAGCTCCTCCAGCCCCTGCATTCCACAGCTGTTGGGCTAAAGTGGCAGTTGCCTTCTAAGAACATCCTCGCCCCCCCCCTTCCCCCCCCCCCGGGGATCTTCTGGCAGGGTAAGTGCTGGGCAGGGGGAGCTGGGACCCCTCTCTTCACCCTGGGACTGGCAGAGGGGACTGACAGCACATGCCATAGCGAGCGCTGCTCGGCTCCGGGTCTCCCCCTTCTGGCACCAAAGAGAGTCAGCGTGTTCCGGGTGCAGGCGCTGCCCCTGTGAATTGGGGGGGAGCGGGGGAGTTGCTTGGAAACACTCCTGGACCCACGCAGGGTAACAACCTTCCCGCTCCTGCCAGCTGGTACCAAGCAGCTGGAAACACCCCCGCCCCCCAGCGTCTACCCCTGTCTGAAGCTGAGATTTTCCTGCCGCCCGAGGGCCCACAGACCTCCCTTTGGCTCCGAGAGGCTAGACTCCATGTCCCTGGGGCTAGACCAGTCCAGATGTGCAGGGAGATGGTTTTGACAGCATGGCTGGGCAGAGTTCCTTCCCCTTCCCCTTCCCCATCCCCATCCCATCCGACCTGCTGGCAGCTTGTCTTAGCCCTGGCGAGGTGGCGATTGGTTGGGGGAAGAACCCAAGTCTACAGCCATCAAATAAGCCACTGGGTAAGACTTTCACAGTGCTCCTGGTGCCAGGAGCCCAGCTCGGCTGGTCCCACCTGCCAGTCGTGCAGGTGGGACCAGCCGTGTCTCCTCTGGACAAGCGCAAGGCTACGAACGTTCAGAGGGCAGCAGAATCGCAGCGAAGGCTCCTGTGAATGGTGCCGTCTTGCTCCCACCAAATGTGAGCGCTAGAAAGTAAAGGAGCGTCTCAGCTTCCGTAGAGGCGACTACGCCCTCTCTAGGACGGCAGGAGCACAAGCAGCCGGATCTAATCTCAGCGGGCTGGAAAGAGAGACCTGAAGATACACACGCTGCTTTACCAGCCCGTTGGGCACGGGGTAGATCCTCTCGCTGACCCCTTCTGAGTCCCCTGGGCTCACACTTGCTGCATATGTCACCCCACCTACGGTTAAAGGGCTGGAGCTCAGGCCCACTGGAAGAGCCAAGGCACGGCCCTTCCCTAAAGAACCGAGCTGTAGGGGAGAAGACTGAGAAACATCAGGGCCTTGTCCTTGCCTGTATCTCTGTCTCATCTCTCATCTCTTCATGCTCTGTCCCAGGACACGGCCAGGATAAACCTCACAGTCCACCAACACTTGGGGTCAGGGCCGTCCTGCACAAGCATATCCAGACCCTGAACAGTGATCCTTCATACCGAGAGAGCCGTTCAGCCCGGAGAGCCCAAAGGTCCGTGGGAGGGGGAGGAGTTAGGGACTTGGAGAATGAGCTAGGAACTTGCCCAGAGTCACACAGATGAGCCTGTGGTGGAGCTGGGAATAGACCCAAGGTCGGTACCCTAAGGATTACTTTTGTTGGCTTCATTTGAAGGATGTGTATTCCCCCCTCTCCACCTAGCCAAGTGATTGGCAGCTGGTCACTTGTATCCCCCACCTTTGGGTTGGTGTCTTTAGGAGCTTCATGAAGATCCCGACTGACCAACTCCATGAGGAAGGAACACATCTTTCCTCTACCACACAACCCTCCCTGAGCCAGTCCAGCCCCTGGCTCCCCTCAGCAAGGCTGAATACAAGAGTGGTATTATCAGTTAAGACAAGGAGAGTGTTTACTCTCTGAGTAATCCTGGTCTGCTCCCCCAAACACACTCCTCCCTATAATCTCCCATGGCTCCTCCCCAATCAGGGATGGCCTCTCCCACAGGTGAATCTTCTTCCTCTTAATAGTTCCCTCAAAGGGCAGTGCAAGCAGCTTCCTTTCAGAAATTGGGTCCAGCTGCGATCTGGGGTGGGGGGCGGCAGAGCCTTCTTTCAGAAGGGTTCCTTAACACAGGCAGGCTTCTGGTGAGGAGCCTCTGAGCTATTTGTATTGAAATCATCTGAAGTGTCTGTTTCACAGGTTCCTGATGCCATCTCAGGTATGGACCTGCCTAGAGTGGGGACCTTGGTATCAGTTTGTGCTGCAGTGGGTTTCTGGTTCCTCTAGGCCCAGCTGATAAGTGCGAGCGTTCCTCAGTTAGGATCTTGGAGGGTTCTGTGGGGTGTCTCAGCCTTCTAGGAGCGTGAGCTTTAGCCTGGCCACCCAGGCTTCCCTATGTGGTCATTGTGGCTTGGCTTGTTGAGATAGGCAGTTATACCCACCGCTGGAGGGGGGAATTCCTGGGATTCCCCAGTTCTTGTGGCTGTGCCAAGCCGCTACTTCCTGTCCATGGGACTGTCTGTGCTCCCCTGGAGCGGGGTGCTAAGTTTGTCAAGGTCTAATTCTGGGATGAGCCCAGAAACTGCCCAGCTAGATTGCATCTGTACTGGCCAAGCAGAGATGCTAAGCGTCTTTGCCAGACCCTTTAAGCCATTATCTGACAGAGGTCCTTGGGAACAACCTCCTGCTCCCTCCTCCTCCTGTTCTGAGAGTAAGAAGCAAACTGAGGCAGGGCCCTTGCCATCTGCTCCGTCCCAGGCTGGCTCTGGCCATCATGGTTTTCTGTAGGGTTACCATCCGTCCCTATTCCCCGGACATGTCTGGCTTTTGTGTCTTTAAATAGCCGTCCGGGAGCAATTGGTAACAAGGTTAAAAGGTCCGGGATTTTTCCCCCTCCCTCCCTTCCATGCAGAGTGCGGCGTGGTGATTGGGCGGCTGGGCCTGATTGTGTCGCTCCCATTGGCCTCCAGCAGGCAGAGCCCCTCCCCTGATTTCCCCCCACACACACCCCCCAGCTGCCTGCCACGCAACTACACAAACAGTCCCACCTGCAGCGTGTTTTGCCTACGCGTGGAGCCGGCATGGGTATGGTAAGGGGAGTCCCGGGGGCAGTCAGGGAGCAAGGGGAGGGTTGGATGGGCCTGTCTGGGGGTGGGGGAGGCAGCGGGTTATATTCTTTTGTGGTGCCCGAGCTCCAGCAATATCCAGGGCCAGGGGCCCTGCTCCAGCAATATTTGGAGCTGGGTCTCTCCCCCAGCCCTACCTGGAGTGGGCCCCGGCCTCCACCTGCCACCGCCCACTCCCCCCGCGGGTTCCCCCTCTGTCCCTAGCCGAAAGAAAGCAGAGGGCCCCTCTCCCCTGCCTGCTTGTGCACATTCCTACCCTGCTCCATGCAGCAACTGCTGTCTGCTGCCCCAGGTTCCTAATGCCCCCCATCCACTAATGGCAAGGCAGGCTGCCCTTACCCTGCTCTTCCACCCTAGCCCTGAGCCTCTCCAACCCCCCAAACCCCTCAGCCCCAGCCCTCATCCCCCCGCATCCTAATCCTCTGCTCCATCCGTGAGCCCCCTCCTGCATCATAAACCCCTCAGACCCACAGCCCCCACCCCTGCACCCTCTCCTATCCCCAAACTCCGTCCCAAACCCCCTCCCCACACACCCCTCCTGCCCTCAAACTCCCTCCCAAAGCCTGCATCCCCTCCCTTTGCACCGCCTCTCACCCCCAAACTCCATCCCAGAGCCTGCACCCCTCACCCCCTCCTGCACGCCCAGAGCCTGCACCCAGCACCCAAACTCTGTCCCAGAGCCGGCACCCTGCACCCCTCCTGCACTCTAATCCCCAGCCCAGGACCTGTACCCCAGACCTCCTCCCCCCACCCAACCCCCCTCCCAGAGCCTTAGGCAGGTGGTGGGGGGGCGGGTTCTGGGCACCACCAAAATTTCTACAAACCTGCCACTTATGGGCAGTCAGGGGACAGGTAGGGTCCTTGGGGGGCAGTTAGGGTGGGGGGTTCTCAGGAGGGGGCAGTCAGGGGACAAGAAGCGGGGGGGGTTGGGGTTCTGAGGTGGGAAGTCAGGGGGTGGGAAGTGGGAAGGAGTGGATGGGGTGAGACGGGGCTAGGGTGGGGCTCCCCCGTGTCCTCCTTTTTGATTGTGGAAATATGGTAACCCTATTTTCTGTCCCTGAGCCTACTTGTCAGGTCAGTCAGGAAGATCTCCCCCACTTCTTCTCTCCCCCCTACTTTCCCCTTCTCCCCCCCGAGCATTCCACTTCAGGGAATCTGATGGCTGGCAGCGTGAGGATGGGATTTCTTGGCACAGGCCTGAGCTCCTGGTCCCCAATCCCGTCTCACAACGTGCAGTGGGGTTTCCTTAAGACCAGGCTCCTCATGGACTAGCCCTGTGGGGGTGTAAACAGCAGCCATTCGTGCTAGTGGGGAGCCTGGGCTGGACCTTAGTTTCTTGTGCTTATTCCTTCATGTCCGAAGTTATGGGCTTGCTGCAGTTATCACTGGGTGAGGTTCTCCGTGCTGTGCTCTTCAGGAGGTCAGACGAGAGGGTCGTCATGGCCCCTTCTGGCCTTTAAAATCTAGGAATCTCTGTTCCAGACCATCAGCTAGAACTCTTTGTTGCTAGTATAACTCTGCTGCGGGGGCGGGGGGGTCTCTTGTCTTGATGGGACTGGTTTCCCTGGAGCTACAGGCCTTGGGCTTTATCTTGGTCCCTTTGATATTAGTGGGAGTTTAGCCATTGACTTCAATGCAAGTCAGAATTAGCCCTCAGAAAGTAGCCTTTCAATTGCTCTTTCTTAATCCCGGAAGGCAGATGCAACGGAATCGTTACACGTTGATCTTTCTTACCAGACAAGGTAGCTTTTCATCTTCCCCTCTCACTGTCCAGAAGGGTTATTCATTCACGCTTTCTTATTGGTCAGTATGTAGCCTTGAATCTGGCCACGTCTTCCGGGTGAAAGCTGTCCTGCCTGTCGAGCGCCCCTGGAGTTCTTTGTGACTCAAAACCAGGTCTTCAAGAACTGAAGAGACCAATTTGTCTGACATCCGGAGCGAAGGGAGGGACCTGAGGCAGCAGAACCTTTGCCCACTTGATCAAGGAATGTCACCTTTGCATAAAAGTGGATGGTCCTTTTTGTCCGCTTCCTAAAACTACTTTCTACTCTGCAGGAATGGTGCCCGTCAGACCCCATCCCTGTGTAACCA
This sequence comes from Malaclemys terrapin pileata, assembly GCF_027887155.1. Classification (NCBI taxonomy): domain Eukaryota; kingdom Metazoa; phylum Chordata; order Testudines; family Emydidae; genus Malaclemys; species Malaclemys terrapin. The sequence goes on along the minus strand of NC_071522.1, from coordinate 19,259,752 downwards.
CAACTGCTCTCTTCAGTGACCAAAATAAGTTGTAACTCCTGTGTTTTCCTGTTAGCGTTTCCGAGCTGTCGGGGAGAGTGCTGGAACCTAGTCTGGCCTGTTCATCGGCGGTAGGGTCGTTTGAGTTGCCTTTAGAGATACTGCTCTTGGCCACACCTGAGCCCAAGAGCCTGCATCCTGCTCCACAGTGGTGGGGTTAACAGGGTGATAGAATTGGAAGAAGACAGGGTCACGCAGGTGGAAGTGCTGTATTGAGCCTTCACTCTTGGGGACCCTGCAGGAGGTGCACAGGGCATGTTTGCGGTACTTAGGGAAATGCCTTTTGGAGTAGTAAACTGAGGAAACCTGACCCGGGGACGCTCCGAGCCAGCCAACGTAGATCCCCAGAGTCCCCTTCCAGGGACACTGAGAACATGGTGTCCTCTTGGGTGGAGGGGCCTGGAGCGTCAGCCCCTCTGCCTGATGGTAGGCCTGAGTTCCTCACTGAAAGCTGCCTTTGCCCGGTCCTGTGGGCCCCTCTAGCTTTACTGGCTGGGATGGAGGAAGAGGAGAAGGGGCAAGGAAGAATTACTTACTGGTAATAGCATTTGTCATGGCACTCCTCTTCCCCCACCCTGCACCCCTCTGGCCCCCCTCTCGTCCGTAGGTCTGTTCGGCTTTACAGAAGGGCTGAGTGGGGTGGGAGTGGCCGAGGGCTCTAGACCAGCTGAGTGACTAGTCCTCTCTTTTGCCCTCTGCTAGGTGGAGTCATAACGTCGATTGTGCAAATGTTTCCCTTTACAGGCTGGTGGAAGAGCCTGATGGCGTCTATGATGGACACGGTTACTGGTAAGGAGCTTTGTCGCCCTGCCATCGGGTCGCGTGGCACCTGGTGATAGCGCGAGGGGCACCGGCCCACGTTCCCCTGGCTTGTGGGACCCGTCACAGGTTCTTGGCTCCCAGCTGCGTGGTGGGGGCTTCCTGAGCGCCCCTGTCCCGCAAGGAGCGATCCCAGTCTAACCCGTTTGGGAGGCAAGGGAGCTGCTTAATGGAGCCCCCTTGTCCTCTATGGCCCCCTGAGTGCTGCATCGCAGGGGCAAGGCGTCTGCTAGAGCAGGTGACCCCTCGAGCTGCATTTCAGTGGATGCCCCGAGGTCCCTCTGCCAAACCCATTCAGCAGGCAGCTCACGGGGCGGTCTGCGAAATGCCACCTGAGCTTTGTGTGCGTGTTTGGGGGTGGCATTGCCATTGGGGGAGAGGGTGGTTCATCCCATCTCCTGGGTACAAAGGGAGGAGTTCATTCTCTTCCTACACATGGGCTGGGTCAGGACCATGACTTGGGATTCTTCCTCCTTCTCCCCATGGGGAGGGATAGCTCAGTGGTTTGAGCATTGGCCTGCTAAACCCAGGGTTGTGAGTTCAATCCTTGAGGGGGCCACTTGGGGATCTGGGGCAAAATCAGTACTTGGTCCTGCTAGTGAGGGCAGGGGGCTGGACTCGATGACCTTTCAGGGTCCCTTCCAGTTCTAGGAGATAGATATATCTCCATTTATTATTATTATTATTTATTATTTTATTTTATTATGATGTTTCAGAGCAGGGGTGGGGGAAGCCTCCTGGGGGGTTTCACCTGTGGGAAGGAGTGTGGTGAAATGCCACCATAACCATGCTGGTCTGGAGCGGCTGGCCCCACGGCCCATGCTGGGATTGGCAAGAAGCTGGTCTTTGACGGCTGTTTGATGTCCTACCTGAGGGCGGCTAGAAGTCTCCATTCAGAGCCTCATGGACCAGTGCCCACCATTGTGGCACTATGTGTTCTCTGCCACGTAGGTGAGCTCAGTGAAGAGCACTGGACTGCCCCAGTCCCGGGGTGGTCCCAGACCAGAGTCCGGGTGAGGCAGGAGGGATGTCCTGAGGTACCAGCAGGGAGGAAATCCATTCCTGTGTTAAAGGGCAAGCCCTGGGACCGCAGTGGGGCATACGCGTTTGCACCAGCTCTCGGCTTAAGGAGAACTCTGGTCAATATAAGGATTTCAGGCCCTGATCCTCAAAGGTACCTGGGCACAACTTACATGGAATCAGTGGGATGCTTCAGTACCTTTGTGGAGCTGGGCCTCTGCCCAGTTAATAATTCTGGAGACTTGCGTTCATTTTATTCAGAAACCCGCTTATTTTAGAAACCCCAGTGACTTGTGTTCCATGGGAGGTGCCGGCCAAGATCAGCCATGAGACGTTCACAAGAAAGGCCCTTTCCTTTCCAAAGAAGGGTTTGCTTTCCTGCTAGGAATGCAATCTCCAGCAGTGACGCTTATGACGCTCTTGTGCTGCTTCGTGGCATAAGGAGAACACCTTGACAATTGCTGGATCTGACCTTGGCTGTGTCTTCACTTAAGATTTTTGCTCGGCTCTCTTTGGTATGAGAGCCCTAGTGCATATAGATAATGGTTTTCAGACTAAATATGTACTATCTATATAGTATGTGTCCGTGTGATGCTTTTTTTTAATGATGTAGGATCCATGAGACACTTCCACCATTGCAGTGTGTGTGGCCCTTGAGACACAGGGCTGCAAAATACTGGTATTTGAAAGGAGCCAGTGTCTAGTATGAGGGGAGAGCATAGGACAGCAAAGTATCGGCGGACTAGAGAGTGACTGAGCATCCGCAGCTCCCATTGACTTCAGACGGAGCCGCGGCTGTTCGCCCCGCGCAGTGGTAGCTTTTACAACCCGATTCTTTATCTCTTTGGCATTCACCGGGTGACGTTTTCTGGCCTGTGTTTTGCAGGACGTCTGACTATGTGAGCACTGGGCCCTTGTTTTGGCCTTGAGATCGACACATTTCCTGCACCCGTAGCATCTGAGCCCTCAGTAGAGTAGCGCTGACCGGTCAGAATGGCCCCTGCTGAACTAACTTGCTCCAACTCTAACCCTTAACCGTTTTCCTCGGCAGGCCGGCCTGCCACTGCTTCGCTTTCCTCCCTCCTCAGCCGCCTCTCGCTCATGTTGTACCTCCTGGAATCTTTATTTCCCTATGGTCTTTTTTTTTTTTTTTTTTTTTCTTTCTTCCCTCCCTTTCTTCAGTGACCCCCAGCGAGCCTGAGCAGGTGGTGAGGAAATACTTGGAAGAACTGAGAGGAGCCCCCGCTGATGAGGTGAGTGCGAGGAATCACAGGAGTCTCTGACCACAGCGTTTTCCCCCAATGGGGGGAAGAACGGAAGAAACGAAAGCAGTTGTGAGCTGGATAAGAGGCCGCCTTACTGCATATTGGGAAAGGCTCGTGTGAAACCTACACAGTTCTTTAGACTGTTCGCCAGGTCCTCAGCTGGTCACGTCACGGACACTATGCTCACGCACACCAGCTGAGGGTCTGGCCCATAGATGATTTCCCAATGGACCCCCTGTTAACGGTCTTGTCAACAATAAAGGCCTGTTGGTTGGAATATCTTGTATCTGCAAGGCCTGTACGCTGCCTTGAGCTCTCAGACAGTACCGAACAACGCACGTGAGTGACACTCCAGGGTCCCTGTTCCTACCCTACGACACCACTGCTCTCTGCCTTTCTGTGGTGTGTGTGAACGGGAGCTTCTCCAGACTCCACCACAGCCAGAGTTTGAAGCAGCCCAAACGAATGGGAGGCAGTGGTGGATGCTGACTTGGGACCTTAGACTGGTAAAAGTGCCCCAAAAGGCTGGGACATTTATTTAGAGGGTCCCATGTGCAGACTCTAATGCTCGGAGGAGACAGCTGCAATGGGACCTCTCTGCAGAATATTTGCATCTCCAAATGCATGTTGCCTGCAGAGATCTCCCGGGGAAAACGGCCTTGCTCAGCAGCTAACAAAATACATTTCAGTGCCCCCGAGTCCGCTTTGGCTCCGGGAGCTCAGAGGGGGGATACACACTGCTTCTTCAGATAGGAAGTTATACAAGGCTGCCTCCTTATTTAGCCTAATACTCAAGTGCGAAGAGGTTTGGCTTCTTTTAATCTGTAAAGGAGTAGGCTGCTCGTGGACAGAGACCAGCTAGCAAACCCCGCTCCCAGATTGGGGTGGCCCAGCTTTCCAGGGCGCTCTCATCTCGTAGCTACGAAAACGGTCTCGTCCCCCCACCTCCACCTTTCACCAACAACTCCAGGGTGTAACCTTTCGAGGCTAGCCCCGCTTGGGTGGGCACTTGTTAGTTGGTAGGATTTCAGGGTGTATGTACGGTAACGCCTCACTTAACGTTCCAAGTATCAGGGGGTAGCCGTGTTAGTCTGAATCTGTAAAAAGCAACAGAGGGTCCTGTGGCACCTTTAAGACTAACAGAAGTATTGGGAGCATAAGCTTTCGTGGGTAAGAACCTCACTTCTTCAGATGCAAGTCTTGAGGTTCTTACCCACGAAAGCTTATGCTCCCAATACTTCTGTTAGTCTTAAAAGTGCCACAGGACCCTCTGTTGCTTTTCACTTAACGTTGTAGTTCTGGTCCTGAAAATGCGACTTTAAGCAAAATGATGTTAAGTGAATCCAATTTCCCCATAAGAATTAATGTAAATGGGGAGGGGGCAGTAGGTTCCAGGGACATTTTTTTGTCAGACAAAAGGCATTATATACATTTTAAACACACAATTTAAAACCAGTATTAAACCGGCTGGCAGCCCCCCCTACCAGCTCCCCTACGCACCCCCTTCTCCCCCCCCCCCCCCAGCGCCTCCCGCCTGCCAGCGGACCCCGCAGATCAGCGCCTTCCCTCTCCTCCCCCCATCTCCTGCATGCAGCAATCACCTGTCTTGTGGCATTCAGAAGGCTGGGGGAGGAGCAAGGACGCGCTGCGCAGCCTCCCCCCTCCCTCCCCTGCCTCCTGAACGCCGCAAACCACCTGATTGCCGTGGGCAGGAGGCCGGGGGGGAGGAAGGGGAAGGCGCTGATCTGCGGGGTCTGCTGGCAGGCGGGAGGTGCTGGGGGGGTGGAGGGCGTAGGGGAGCTGATGGGGGAGGGGGAGTGGCTGCCAGCCGTGGACAAAGCACAGCTTTCAACAAGCATGTTCTGTAACGGAGCAGGGACGTAACATCGAAACAACGTTAAGCGAGAGGACATTAAGTGGGGAGTTACTGTATAGGACTTTGGGATCCTTCAGGATGGGAGGTGTTGTAGAAATACTTTTATTATTAGATTATAGGGACAGGCCTCTAGAGATCACACTGATAGACAAGTCAAACTAGAAGAATTAGTGTTTTCCCAACAGGTAAAAGCTCTGGGGGGTGGGGGGGAGGGCAGAGACTTCCTCAGACTTCAAAGTGGGGTTTTAATGCCACTGAAGATAATTTCTAAATGGTATCTCTGGCAAGCTGATGCATCCACAAAGCTAATGTTCCATGCAGCCCGATGCTGACGGTAAATGGCGTCTCTTGCTCTGTTTCAAGGACTGTATCATCTGTATGGAAAAGCTGGCATCGCCCTCTGGCTACAGTGATGCCTGTGAGTGCAAGACAATCAAGCCGGAAGCGGTGGGGCAACTGACCAAATGCCAGCACGCTTTCCACCTGCTCTGTGTGCTGGCCATGTATGCCAACGGGAACAAGGTACTGCACCGGCCCGGCCCACTCTTCCCTATGAGACCTAGCACTGCGGGGTCCTGACCCATGAGTAGGGCCCAGGACGGCAATAAGATACTAGTGCCAGTGACTCACGACTGTCGTGAAATCCCACTGACGGTGACCCTTTTCACCCACAGGATGGCAGCTTGCAATGCCCCTCCTGTAAAACCATCTATGGCGAAAAGACCGGCACTCAGCCGAAAGGGAAGATGGAGGTTTCAACTTTCACTCAGTCCCTTCCCGGCCACCAGGACTGTGGGACGATACAGATCGTGTACTCCATTAGCAGGGGAATTCAGGTACGTGGGCAGCTGTAAGCTCCGGTTCTGTCTGTACAGGCCCTGCTCCATGGCTGAGACACCTAGGTTCTGTCGTCATGCGCCTAACAAACAGAACCATGAACTAAAGCGAGTGTCTGCCGCGGTGGAACTCGTATCACAACGCTTGTTTTTAAAAAAAAAAAAAGATTGGATTGGGCTCCAAAGGATTAGACCAGAGGTGGGCAAACTACAGCCCGTGGGCCACATCTGGCCAGCGGGACCGTCCTGCCTGGCCTTTGAGCCCCCAGCCCCTCCCCTGCTATCCCCCCTCCCCTGCAGCCTCAGCTCGCCGTGCCACCAGCACTCTGGGCAGCCGGGCTGCAAGCTCCTACCAGGCAGTGAGGCTGCGAGAGCTGCCAGCCCGCCCCAGTGCTCTAGACTGCGCAGCGGTGTGGCTGGCACGAGCCAGGTGGCGCGGCTGCCAGCCCTGGTGCTCTGAGTGGCATGGTAAGGGGGCAGGGAGTGGGGGGTATTGGATATGAGGTAGGAGGTCCTGGGGCGCCTGTCAGGGGGCGGGGGATAGGGGTCGGGGCAGTTAGGGGACAGGAAGAAGGGGGGGATGGATGGGGGTGGGGTCCCAGGGGGGCGGTTAGGGGCGGGGGGGGGTCCCAGAAGGGGGCAATCAGGGGACAAGGAGCAGGGGAGTTGGATGGGTCAGCGGTTCTGAGGGGGGCATTCAGGGGGTGGAAAGTGGGAGGGGGTACATGGGGGGGGCGGGCAGGCTCTTTGGGGAGACACGGCCTTCCCTACCCGGCCCTCCATACAGTTTCAGAATCCCAATGTGGCTCTCAGGCCAAAAGGTTTGCCCACCCCTTGATTAGACTGCTTCAGATCCTCGTGGACCACAGGGAGGGAGGAGGAGAGTTTGAAGCTAGAGGAGCAAATGGGGATAAACTGAACATGACTAAGTGTAGGGTGGAAATTAGGAGGTTTTGAACCATCAGAGGAGTGAGGTTCCAGAACAACCTCCCCATAGGATTAGTGGAGGCCAGAAACAGAACTAATTTTAAGATGGATCTTGATAAATTTCTGCCTGGGATTATATGATGGGGGTTGATCGCAGGAGACTAGCCACTGACCCAGGAGGTCCCTTCTAGTCCTATGTCCTTAACTCCTCTTACCTACCCCAATTTTGGGTTTATCTAATGGAAGATCCCAGGGGATCTGGGCGCTACATTTTTTCCAAAGAGCTTGCTAACACACTTGTAAATCCATCTATGTACTAACTACCTCAGTGCTGTGTGGGGCATTCGATTCATACACCTACGGTTAAGAATGCACTGTCAAGGCTGACTTCATCACTCGGACTCCCATAAAGATCCGTTGAGAGACTATATCTTGTGGGGGCTGCTTAGCCTGGTTGACATGTGGCATTTGTGTAGCCGTGAACTATTTTCACCTGTCCTGCCCTAAGCAGCAGCGTTGAGCTTTTTCACCTTGGAAAGGGAGAAACACCGGAGATTCCATGAAGTCCACCGGAGACTTAGCCATCGCTGCTAACTTAGTATGGAAGGTGCCCGGATATTACGGTGACGAGTGAGAATAGAAAAACGCTCAATGGAAGGATGTTGAGAAGAGATGAACCCTTCTTTCCCAGATGGGGAAACTGAGGCATGGCTTGCCCAAGGTCATGTAGCTGAGCAAGTAAGCAAGCTTGGGCTGGACCCAGGTCTCCCAGGTGGTCTGCCTGTGCTCTCACTCGCAGCAGAGAGGCCGCCTGGTGTGCAACAGGAGGAGGATCGTGGTGGGGGTAAACCCCCCCCCTCCTCTCCCAGGACTTGGTGCAGCAGGGAGGGGGCAGGTCTACACAGTTCTGTTCTCCTGCACACACCCTGTTGTTGGAAAAATCAGTCAGTGCCGTCAGCCTGTGAAAGGAGCCGGCATTGGTACAGAATTGATTGATTGCCTTTATCTGTTGCAGGGGCCGGAGCACCCCAACCCAGGGATGCCATACACAGCCAGAGGCTTTCCCCGGTACTGTTACCTTCCCGATAACGAGAAGGGCAGGAAGGTAATGCAAGTCCTGATCCAAGTGGTGACTGCGCCAGTAACCGGCGCTTGACCGGAGTCTGGCCTTTTTCCAGTGGGGCCGAATGGACTTACTTCAAGTCTTACAAGAGCCACGCCCTCACTCCCTGTCTGTGCAGTAACTGAATTCACGTGGTGGCTCTTAAGTTTGCAAACCACAAGTGACCTGCAATCTTAGTCCATGGCTGGTACATCCTGCCTGATCGGAGGAGGCGTGAAGTGTTTTCTGCCAGGGGCTGAGTGCCTTGGACTTCCACTGAGTTAAGTGGGTATTGGCACTCAGTATCTGGCAGGGTGGGTCCCTTTGGTAAGGGAGCAGTTTGATAAGGGAGGCTGTGGAATCAGTTAGATTTTAACCAGCTATGTCACTGGAGAAATCTGCCCCCTGGAGTTCATCCGGACACCGCCCCCTCCTTGTGTCTCCTCTACGGGTAACTGTTAAGGATTGACACGTGTCTAGAAATGGAGGATATTGCATAGTTCCAGAGGGAGCAGGGCTTGCGTCTCCTGCCTCTCTGGGAGGGAAGGAAGTCAGCCGCTGGTGCTGCGGGTCATTAATACTGATACTTACCCACCTTTGCAGAGTGCTTTGAGATCCTCGGGCGAAAGGGGTTAAGTGTCATTTCCCCGCATTGCACAGCCAGGGAACTCGGGACCAGAGAGGGGACGTGATCTGCACCAGCTAGGTCAGGAATAGAGCCCAGACTCGCAGCCTGGTGCTCCAACCACTAGGCCATGCTGCCTTCACCACTTGGGCAGCGCTCCCACCATGTGGCCGTAGAGCCTGGAAAGGAGGGAACTGCAGGGAGGGAAATGGGCCCTGGACTTGGGTGGATAATCGAGCTTTCCCCTTTGCCGTCTCTAGGTCCTGGATCTATTGAGGGTGGCCTGGAAGAGGCGTCTGATTTTCACCGTGGGCACTTCCAGCACGACCGGCGAGAGCAACACGGTGGTGTGGAACGAGATCCACCACAAGACGGAGATGGACACCAATCTCAGCGGCCACGGCTACCCCGACCCCAACTACCTGGACAACGTGCTGGCGGAGCTGGCGGCTCAGGGCGTCACCGAGGCCTGCTTGAGACAGTAACTCGCCTCTGTCCCGGCTCCGCGTCCCGGCTGTGCAATGCACGGCGAATGCCCACTCAGGCCTCTGGCGGGCGGCTAGTGCACTTATTCCTGTTGCCTTAAGTTCCTGTCTCTAATCACTTGTCGTGTTCTGAGCAATAACATTGGGTTTGGGGGTCACGTGCTCTGTACAGTCTGTTTTCTGGAGAGCAGGTTATTTTTGTATAAGCAAAGGGGCCTGATGCTGGGGTCTCGGGCGTGACGCCGGAGCGCTCCTGCTGCAGCCAGGGCATGCTCGGGATGTGTTCCCTAGGTGGCTGATCAACTCGCTTTCGAAGCACTCGGGCTGTCCCAGTCCTGCTCCCTCGCTGCGTAGGGGGACGGCTTGCTGTACTCTGGATCAGCAACGAGTGGCCAGAAATGTCCGTCCTCCTCTGGCTAATGCACCGAGGCTCTGCTCAGACACTTCCGAGTGCGTCCTTTCTCCCCCACGTCCCCGGGTAGCTGACTTAATACATGTGCTGTGCTCCTAATAAACGCTGCATTGCTATGGAGAGTTGTCATTCGCCTTGAAGGCATCTCTTGTGTCTGATGCTTTATTCTTTTTCGTTCTGATACGTGGGCCTTCACTGGAGTTTGGCTAACGCTGGAGAGAGCCAGGCCTACTGTTCTTCTGCTAAAGATGGTGGTGGCTACCCAGCCTGCCACAGCAGGGCTTTCTCCATCAGCTGCGAGCCAGTGTGGCAGGGATACCGCAGAAGCAGTCCTGCCGAGAGGAAGAACAGTTCCTGGAGTCCGTGGATGGGCTCTGTGTCCCTGGTCATTGGGACCTCCCTTTCATGGTGCTGTTGTCTAATTCGGAGTAGCGAGGTTGTCTGCTGCACAATGCAAGCTGTGCCTTTCCTGGTGGAGGCTTTGCAGATAGTGCCGCAGGTCTCGAGGAAAGAGAGGGGCATGTCATTCCCCAGCAGCAGAGTCTGGGAGCTGTGGTCAATTCCCCACCCTCCTTGGATCTGTTTAGATTTGTGCCGTCCTACAGCATTACAGAGCTGTCCAACAGGAGCAGAGACCCAGCAGCAGCAGTCCCCAGGTGAGACAGGGTAGCACGTGACAGCCAGAAAACCCCTCTCCACCTGCAGCTTCTGGTTGAACAAAACCAGGGGCCCTGCCCCTGCATAAGGAACGTAGCAGGCTCTAAACTTGGGTAGGAAGGGCGGTATGAAGCTAAACACAGCTGGAGCCTTCAGGGAGTGATGCAGTGCCCTGAACGCTGGCTTGAAGTGGCTTGGCCCACCAGACTAGGTGAAACACTCAACAGTGATCTAAAGAAGGGAAGTGCAGGCACCTAGGGGGTATTACTACCGCATGCTCTACTGTAGTTAGCCCTCCCAGCATCCTCCCTTCTACTCCAGCAATGGGGCCGGGCAGGCATTAACGTGTTAATTGAGGAGGAGGAGTAAATGTCTTCCCTTCCAGGCAGGAGTAAATTAGAATCCTAGAAGATTAGGATTGGAAGAGACCTCAGGAGGTCATCTAGTCCAACCCCCTGCTCAAAGCAGGACAAACACCAACTAAATCATCCCAGGCAGGGCTTTGTCAAGTTAGTAAGGCTAAGCTCTGGTCTACACAAGGCCGCTTACATCAACCTAGCTCTGTCTACACTAAAATGTCACTTGCCCCCTTAATAACTCCACTTCCCCGAGAGGCGTGGAGACAAGGTCGATGCAGTGTCCGTGTGGACACGGCCTTGCTTGCGTTGACTGGTGCTGGCTTTCAGACGCCATCCCACATAGACGGCTCAACCGGTGTGAGGACGCACGTGGCCAACACGAGGGGCGAAGCGTGGACGCACAGAAGCGATGTAATTACTGCAGTGGCTGTATGTTAGGTCGACTTAATTTTGTAGTGGTGTCGACGTGCCCTATGTCTACACTTCAGCTGCTACCCGGTGCTGTACTTAACCCCCCTCTCCCAGAGGCAGTGACTAGGTCTATGGAAGAATTCTTCTGTCTCCACCGGGGGTTCGGTCGGCAGAGGTGTGGATTTTTCAGACACAGCTGTGCCGCTGTACGTTTCCAGTGTAGACCAAAGCTCTTGTGCCTTATGTAACCCAGGGGCTCAGGGTCTTGTCGAGCATTAAAGGCCCCATCTGTGCAGCTGGTGGCCATCAACCCTGTCTCTGCAGTTCCCTAAGCACTATGGGAATCGTTTGTCTGAGGTCACCACCTGTAGTGGTGCCCAGGTCTTCTGTGTAGCAGGCTCCCAGATGAACCATTCGGACAAGGGCAGAAAAATGCAGATGGTTGAATTGTTTCTTCAACCCTCAAAAGCCCCGAATGCCCTGAAGAGAGCTGGAGCACTTCTTAAGCATCCAAGCAAGCTCATGTCCTAACATGGACGCTCCTTCCCTCTCGGCCATTAGCCCTGCACTAGCTGGAGCAGAGAACCCTCCAACTACTATGAAGCCTCCTCCAGGATGTTCACCCAAGAAGAGCAGTAAAGCTGTAGGAAATTAAGCCTGCTCTGGGCCCAGGCACTTGGGTTTTCTCCTCCTTGAAACTGCGTGGGCACTGGTGACGTCCTTACGCTGCGTGGGCCTTCAGAGCGGCTCCCCGCTGAGAGGGCTGCCTGGCATTGCTCTCTCCGGTGCTGCGAGAAGTAGAGCTGTGACGGGGCATTGAATCCAGTCTGATTTCTCACTCGGAGGGAGGCCTGGAAGAAGCAGTGGGTGGCTCAGTTGGGTACACGCTGCCTGGCTTTTGGGGAGCTGGGTTGAGTTCAGACCATGGTTGTTACTGACCTAAAGTTACAGCCTCATGTCTGGGTGGGAGCCTGTGCACGGCCTCGTCCACACCCAAAAGTTGTACCAATCTAACTAAATCCAGGCCACCCCCTAGTGCGGATGGCCCAGATGATCAAAGATATTTAGATGCCTTGCTCCCGTCGCAATCAATGGGGCCAGGCGTCTAACTACCTCTGGGGAGCTGGGCCATTGGTCTTAGCTCGGTTTGAATTTCAGCAGAGACCAGTTTGGAGGAATGTGGTGAAAGGACGCCAGGGAGAGAGAAGCAGCAAACCAGCAACAGCCTGGTGGCTAAAGGTAAACCAGGGCCAGGCACCAGGGTGGCCCGTTTCGGTATAAACACGCTGGGGGCGTTTTAAAAGGTCAGGGCGAGGGAACAAGGAACTAACCAAGCAGCAAGTTCACCAAGTGCTGTGTGTGGTGTTCTAATCTCCTGTCCCCGTAGGGGCGTCAGGATGCAGCCAAGCGAGGGCTGGCGGACGTCGTCTGAGAGCAGCAGGCTCTGCGCAGCTCCAGGCAATTGTTTACACAAATGATGCGGGGGTGGAGGAGGCAGGGGACGATAAGCTCTTTGCTCTGTGTTTGTACAGGGCCTAGCACCGTCCACGACTGGGCCTCCTCACTGCTACCGCAATGCAACTGACGTCTCCTCCCAGACGCTGGCTCCTAGATTCCATGAGAGTTGGGGATAGGCCCAGGGCAGCTCAGCTCAGAGGTGATCCAGCTCTTAACCTCCTGGCTTGGCGAGTACCCCACGCCTGCAGCCGTGCCTGTGCTTACCCCGGAGCGATCCCAGACAGGAGAGCAGGCGAGATGGACCACTGGTCTGAGCCAGTTACGGGACAACTGAGCTCGGCTGAGCATGTGCGTAAGTGGTTGCAGCACCGGGGCTTCAGATTTACTGAGGCCAAGGGTCTTGCTCACCTCCTGCCCCATTCCTGGGTTAACTGGGTGAGAGAACCCATGTTAACCCTTAGAGCCCTGCCCAGTCCTTGCACCATCACGACTGGATTATGAGGGTGCTGCTAGGGGGACGTTGTGGGGAAGGGATTTGTGGGGGGAAGAGGGAATGATAGCTGGAGCCAACCCTTCCCTCCTTCCCCCTACCACGTTCCTCCTTCCTGGCTCCCTGCCCTGCTCTGGGGACCAGCATGGGACGGGCATAGCAGAGATGAAACCAGTGTTATTCCCTGGCACGTGCTCCACCTCCGTGCTGGAGAGATCACTGGCAGCAGAGACCGGGGGCAGGGGGTGACTTGGCAGTGGGGCTCCTGAAGGTTGCCACAGGGGTTGAGGGGCAGCTCCTAGGGACTGAGTCAAGGGAGGAGAGCGACTGGAGTCCGTTCTGAACTTGGACAAGTTTGCTGAGATGGGCTAAGGCCAGGGTAAAATCTTTCTCAAGGGGTGGAAGTCCTCATCTGGAAGAGGGAGGGGGAACAGAACAGCACAGCAGGGATCTGTCCCGATCCCCCGAGGACAGTGACACTATGTGGCATTTCTCACCCGTAGATCTCAAAGCGCTTTACAGAGGAGGACGTTAGCGTCCTCTCTGCTTTACAGCTGGGGAAACTGAGGCACGGACCAGGGAGAGCAACTTGCCCACGGTCGCAGAGCAGGTCCGTGGCCCAGGGGAATAGTCCTCAGCACGCTAAAGAACGGAAACCCGGGCAGAGTTCATCCAGCCGCAGCACCTCCGGGCAAGGTGCCGATCCCCGTAGATGATGCTTTCCTGACGCACTGGGTTGTGAGACCAGCTGGGTCAATAATTCCCGTGGGGACGGCATCTTGCGCTTCCAGCCGTGCTCTGGGCTATTGTGCATGAATGTGATGGTATTTAGCGTGTGTGGAACAGCCTGGGAGCTCTCCCCCAGCTGCTCAGCGTGGGACTGGCCTCCACTGGACGTTGTGCAGCCAGACGCTAGTAACCAGCACTAGGCTGCAAACCACCGAGGGCTGCTTGCTGGAGGGTGGGGGGAGCCCCTGTGAAAGGCTCAGGTGCTGAACCCCAATGCTCCAGCAGCCTTCGCTCAGGGCTGGACCAACACGCACGGAGCTGCTCGGGAGGGAGGAAGGATGGGTTTGCGGTTAAATCCCGGCACCGGGCAATCAGCAGCCATGGCAGCTCTCCCCTGCCCTGCCCTGCCCTGCCCCGGATTTGCTGGGAGGTCTCTGGGCAAATCACTGCTTAGCCTGATGCTCCGGTTTCCCCTGTCTGTAAAATGGGGACCCTGCCCTGCCGCCGAATGGGAGATGAGGACGGCCAGGCACTCGTGTAATGCCGCAGGACAGGTCTGAGCTGGGGAGCCCAACGCGGGGGAGATAAGAGATTAACTTCCCCCAGTGTAGGTCTGAGCTGGAGGGGGGGCAAAGCAGAGAAACTCCTCCAATGCTGCGGTACCTGTCTGCGCTGAAAGCAGACGCATGGCCGGAGGGAGCGGGGTGAGGAGAGCGGAGGAGCTCTTGTAATGCTGCAGGACAGGCCTGACCAAAACCTCCATTGTCTGGCCCTAGCAGAGTCCCTCTTGCTCACCCCCACCCGCTGCATTTCCTTTCGCCCTGGGCCGCCTCCTTTGCACGTCGCTCGCCTTGTCTTTGAATGGAATACGTGGGGGTTAGTGGCAGGAGCGGTTCTGCAGGTGGCTGCTGGGAATCGGGGCCCAATGGCCTTATGATGCTGGTTACAAAGGAGCGGAACCGGCGGAGGAGAGATTTTGTTTCTTTAATGCTGGAGGTGACTTGTTTTTATTGATGATTGGTGTATCGGCAGCACGTCAGGCCCCAGCCCCGTTGGGCCACGTGCTGTACGTACCCAGAACCGAGAGCAGTCTCTGCCCTGAGGCGCTTATCGTCGAAAAGACCAGCCAGACCCCTGCTGAATCTGAGCCTTGGGCAGTGAGGGGCCAATTTATAACAGCACAGGCCGTGTTTTCAAATACAATGTGATCTCCTCCTACAGCCTTTCCAAGCCCTGCGCACCCAGATCCCGCCCGAGGGGGCGAGAGGCGGCTTGAATACAATAAGAACTGACCCCCAAACCTTCCCTGCAAAGCCGGGGAGACAGATGATAGCAGGGAATGATGCAAGTCATTAGCATGGTGCATTGGCAGGCCTGGATGGGAGCCCAGGACTGGAGCAGCACCACTGGCAGGGAAAGGGGCTTGCAGCTGGACCCGGCCGGTGCTGGGAGCCCTCTCGGGTGAGCCTGGTATTAGCTGGATTGGCCGTGCGGCAGAGAATCCGGGTTCTCTCCAATTATCTATAGTGCCTAGGCCAGGGCCGATGGTTGGTTTGTTATTAGGTGGGGCCTGACCCTGTAAACATGTCAGCCAAGCCTCTGAACGGCGCTCAGGAGTCCTTCAACTAGTGACTCGTGGCACACAAATGTATCACGTGGCGAATGCAGGCCACCGCCTAATGCCAGCAAGCTCACTGGCAGAGCTCCCCCGGCCTTGCCTGGGCGCAGCCCTTGGCTCCCACCAAGTCCGCGGGGCTCCACACCAGAGGGTCCTTCTGCCGCGCTGTAAGGATGAGTAGCAGAGGACGCCGTGGTCGCCCCGTGCAGCCGTCCGGCATGCCCTAGCTGTGCCACCAACCAGGCTGTGTACGACCCACGGCTCTTTATTGTTTCCTATGGGAAATGGGTCTTAGAGCTGCTGGTAGAGTTAATTCTTCCCTACATCTCTTGCCAGCACCTTGCTGCTTAGCTCTGCCTGGCTGCCCCCGCCCGGTTAGTGCTTGGGGTGGGCGGGTGTTGGCTGAGGGGGTTATGGTTGTGAATCTGAATGGGGGAGCCCAGCATGTACATAGAATCATAGAATATCAGGGTTGGAAGGGACCTCAGGAGGTCATCTAGTCCAACCCCCTGCTCAAAGCAGGACCAATTCCCAATTAAATCATCCCAGCCAGGGCTTTGTCAAGCCTGACCTTAAAAACCTCTAAGGATGGAGATTCCACCACCTCCCTAGGGAACCCATTCCAGTGCTTCACCACCCTCCTAGTGAAATAGTGTTTCCTAATATCCAACCTAAACCTCCCCCACTGCAACTTGAGACCATTGCTCCTTGTTCTGTCGTCTGCCACCACTGAGAACAGCCGAGCTCCATCCTCTTTGGAACCCCCTTCAGGCAGTTGAAGGCTGCTATCAAATGTTTCTAGGCGGACGCCAGCCCGTGGTCTGAGGCTGGAGCTAACCTAGCAACCATTACTATAGAGAGCAGACGGGACTCAGCGTTCTGTTAGGAAAACAGCTGGTCCTAGACAACCAGCGTGGGAGCTGTAGAGTGAGAGTCGCCTCATGCACACTGCATGGGTCTGCTAGCTTATGTGCTCCTCCTGGGGCTAAGGTAACAGGAATCCAAGTTACCCCTAGATCCCAAATGGAGGCAAGGGGCCAGATGATCACTTGGTGTACCCCGCCATATGGAAGCTATGCTGATTTTCACCTTTCTCCTGCTCAGAGTCCCACTGCCTGATTGTGATAATAGCACCGAGCTCTCACCTAGCACTTTCCATCAGTGGAGTCCAAAGGCGGGCGTTAGCATTAGCCCCATTTCACAGAGAAAGTCAATGGGGGCAGAGCCCATTGCCAATTGGGCCCTGCAGTCCCGTAACGAGGAACAGCAAAGAACGAGGTACAGTTTGTAAGCTGGAGGCAAATCTAAGGGCAAGAAAGGTGAATTTGGGGGGCAAAAAATGGAAACCCGCCGGAGATCTTAAAGTTGCTTATGGGAATTAAGGACTAAGTGGTTTAGCGTGTTGAAATGACATTTCAGTGGAAACAGAGACGTGTCAAGAGATCTGGCTTTGCTGTCTGGAAACCTGCCGTCTATATTGAGTGCATTCATGTCTTATTGCATGGGCAGTGTGCATCTGCCCTGTGCATCTGCCCGGGTTCTGCACACAAGGGGCAAGGCCTGGCTTCTAGCCACTGTAGTTATGGAATGAACAGTGCAAGGACGGGGCCTTCTAAAGCGAGGAGCAGATACTGGTTCCTTTGGCCCCATAAATCTCTCTCTCTAACAAAAATGCTCCCCAAAAACCCCACCCAAAATATCTGGGATTAAATGAGTGGCCTCAATTTATACATCTAGGGTGAAATCCTGGCCCCATTGAAGTCAGGGGCAAAATTCCCAAAGATCTCTGTGGGGCAGGATTTTCCTTAGGGAACATTTTGATGTCATCGGAAACCCCGTCCCCAGCCCCGCTTTACTCTCCAGTCACTGAAAATGCAGTCCAGCCCAGAAAGCTTCCTTTCCCTGGTGATTTGTACACTCCTCGCTCCTAATTACCCTTGAAACAGATCCACCTGTCTCTAGGTAATCACCTCAGTGCCGGAACTGGGGGCAGTGGCCCTCACACTGCGTTCTGGAGGAGCGATTTCTGCACTCTCTGGAATGGCAGGAATGCTGTGTGGAAGCTGAGGGGGAGGGATGTTTCCAGCCCCGCAGGCCCAGAAGGGAGTGGGACAAGATAGGAATCAGCCTGTCGCCGACCACAGTACAGCTCAAAAGCCCATAAGGCAGCACAGTGCAGTGGATAAAGGCACCACCTAGGCTCTGCTACTTGCTCACTGTGTGACCTTGGGTAAGTCACGGGGGGGCCAAAGTTTTCAAAAGTGACCTTTAAATGTAGGTGCCTCCAATTTGGGGTCCCAGTGTTGGACACGTAGAGGGCCTGGCTTGCAGAGGTGCCCACTCGAAGCCATGAGGCTCAAATACTGAGCCACTCAGAATTCGAGCCCACTTTGGGAATGTCAGCTCTGGAAGGCTCGGTGCCTCAGTTTCCCCATCTATAAAATGGGCATAACGCTGTTGACCCATCTGTGTAAAACACTGTGAAATGCATGAATGAAGAGCGCTCTCCATCCACTAATCACCCCGGTTCTGTTTATAATCAGAGGCCTGAGGCATAACGCTCGGAGCTGGAGTTGAACCGGACCTGGCGTGGAAGGATGTGTGGGTTTGGGTCTGTCCACTCCAGAGATTAACCCCAGTCGAATAAGGCTGAAGCTGGAGTGGGTTCAGGACAGGTGGCCTGGCAGCCCAGACGTTGGACTGGGACTCGGGAGATGCGCGTTCAACGTCTAGTTCCACAGTCGCCCTGCTGGGTGACGGAGGAAAAGGCACCTGGGTGCTGACGTTCAGGCCCCCGCAATGGGCTAGGGGTTCAAAGAGCCCCGCTCCACTGCAGGCACCTAACGAGGGGACAGATGTCGGAAGGATCTGAGCAGCCGATGGGCCGAAAATCTGGCCCGGGGGTGGGTGCTGAGCCCTTCTGACCATGCTGGTCCTACACCTCCCTGTGTCTCCATCAGCAATACCCTGCTACCGCCAAGGGTCATTTAATGGGTGTGAGCGGACGGGGGGCTATGAAGACACTGCCAAACCCCCCTCAACTTCAGGGCTTTTAAGACCAGAAGGGGCCATTGTGACGCTCCGGCAGAACAAAGGCCAGGGATCCTTGCCCGGAGCTCGGCCTCTTGCCTTCCCAGGTGAGTGGGGTTCGGCTCCAGGCCCCTGGGGTGCAACAACAAGAGCCTGGGAGTCAGTTCAGCCGCTGAGGGCCGGGTGGAGCAAGGCAACGCGCAAGGAAACCGGCCATGGGGACGTTCATTCCACCCTTGCGAGCCTGCCTGGGCTTGAGCGGAAGGTTGCAGGCCCTGGGCGAGCCCAGCCCAGCCTCCAGAGGGGCACGGCCGCGAGTCATTGCCAGCCTTTGGGGCCCTGGAGCTCTGCTGAAGAACCGGCCCGACCTGCTTGCTATCTGGGCCTCGATCCCCCAGCGAGGAATGCAGGTGGCTGGGAACTGGAGGGCACAGCAGCGACCCTGGGGGCAGGGACATATCTGAACTGGGGGTGGGGGCGGGGAAGTGGTGGGGGGAGATCTTTCCCCTCTGCATCCTCTTCACAGTAGTGCCCAGGACACAGAGCGAGGCACAGGGGACCTCGCTGTCCCAGCTGCGTGCTCCAGGTCAGGCCAAGACACACACAGGCTGTCCTCTGCTGCGATGGAGATACCGCTGCTGCTGCTGGTGCTGACTGGGATCTGCGCGGGCAGGGTCCTAGGTGAATTTTTGACTCTAACAGCCGATAGTGGTCTGGGGGTGCTGCCCGCTGGGGATGGGGAGAGAAGGGAGAGCGATGGGGTGGGCGGAGGGAGAGGGAAGCTACGGGGTGGTTGCGGGGGGACGGGGGACGCTATGAAGTGAATGGGCAGAGAAGGGGAGGTTTGGGGATGGATGGGTGAGGAAGGACGCTGTGGGGTCAGGAGAAGAAGGGAGAAGCTGTGGGGTGAATGGGCTGAGGGGATCCTATGGGGCACGTGGATGGGGAGGGACGCTATGGGGTGGGTGGATGGGAAGGACACTATGTGGTGGGAAGAGGAAGGGAGAAGCCGGGGGGTGAATGGGCTGAGAGGGGGATCCTATGGGGTGGAAGGGTGGGGAGGGACGCTATGGGGTGGGTGGATGGGGAGGGATGCTATGGGATGGGGAGAGGAAGGGAGAAACTGTGGGGTGAATGGGCTGAGAGGGGGATCCTATGGGGTGGAAGGGTGAGGAGGGATGCTATGGGATGGGTGGATGGGGAGGGACTCTATGGGGTGGGAAGAGGAAGGGAGAAGCCGTGGGGTGAATGGGCTGAGAGGGGGATCCTATGGGGTGGAAGGGTGGGGAGGGACGCTATGGGGTGGGTGGATGGGGAGGGACGCTATGGGGTGGGGAGAGGAAGGGAGAAGCTGTGGGGTGGGTGGATGGGGAGGGACGCTATGGGGTGGGGAGAGGAAGGGAGAAGCTGTGGGGTGAATGGGCTGAGAGGGGGATCCTATGAGGTGGGTGGATGGGGAGGGACGCTATGGGGTGGGGAGAGGAAAGGAGAAGCCGTGGGGTGAATGGGTGAGGTGAGGAGAGGAAAGCTGTGGAGTCTAAGGGTCTTTTCCCCTAAATACTTAGCAGAGGGAGAGAATCTGGGGGACTTTTCTTCCCCAGAAGGTCTTTGCCGGGGGACTCCAACCCCCTGCGTGTATTGGGAGCTGTTAAACCCCTGCTCAGACAGGTGTTGGGAAGCAGTTTGGGGCCTGAGCCGAAGCCCACTGCGGGGCCTCCTTGACCTCCAAGGCATTTGGCGCAATCAAACACTTGGCGAGTTCGTTAGCTCCAGTCTGAGCAGTTTCCCTGCTGGGGAAGGCAGCCCCGGCTTCAGGATGGACCCAGGCTGGCTTCCACCGGGGCTTTCCCTTGGCGAGGGGGGCAGGGGCCTTGTCACAGGCACGGTCCCTCAGCCTAGCCTGGGCAGGAGGTGGGTCTGTAGTGCTTGGACGGCGATGGGGATACAGAGCCTTGCACCTCAGGCACATGGCTTCTGAGCCAGCCCATTGTGGGAACGACTGACAGCGGCTGTCTCGGGCAGCGATTTGGTGCCTGCCTGCGGACTCGGTCCAGGTCCCTGCTGCCCCCGTCACCAAATAGCCCTTTGTGGTCAGCCGCAGCAGAGAGGCCACAGGGCTGGCTGGGTTGTGGAGGCCGAACTGCCCTCTCAGGCCCCTCCACGCCCGAGGGGAACACATGATCCCAGAAGCTGGCGCTGCCCACGTCGTGCCAGAGCAGGTGAGCTCCGTGGGGCAGCAGGGCTCCCAGGCACTACCACACCCACAGCACCACCAGGGGATGTGGGGTCCAGGCGGCCATTCCAGCACGGAGGTCCTAGGCCCGGAGAGCACGTCAGCAGAGACGGCGCTCTGGCGAGGGTTTGTGTTTGCCCAGCAGGGCGCAGTGACCCGCTGGTGCTATTGTGTTGCTGCGTCATGACGCGGCTGGGTTCGAGTCACAACATCACAGTGGGTCGGGACGACATTGCCCCCCCAGGGACAGGCAGGGTACTGACACCACACGACATCACCAGCTGCCGGGCCCATGTCAACGGGGACTCCCCTGTGCCTTGCAGGATGGCAGCCGCGGGGACCCACCCTGTCCCTCCAGCTTAGCAGCACACTTAGCGGGGGCCCCGGTTCTCCCCGACAGGCTGCTCTAATTTCATATGGGGGGGGGGTGAGCTTCGCTCAGCTACACCAGTGCGAATCTGGCTTGACTCCGGATTCCCACTGCTCTAAGAGACTGAGCTTAGTGGGTCTGCAGGAAGCTCTTTCCAGCGCTGGAGTGGGGGGTCGTCCGTCACATTGGATGCTGAGGGCCAGATCCTCAGCTGGTGTAAATCGGGGTTGCTCCAGGGAAGTCAATGGAGCAATGCCCGTTTACCCCAGTAGCCAAATGACGCCAGCTGAGGAGCAGGCCCCAAATGCCAGTAGGGTCCATTTCAGTGACTCCGGCTTGTGATCAGAGGCCCGGGTTTGTGCCCAGAAGCTCGAAGCCTTAGATCCCTCAGCATTACGGATGATAACGCTGGATCTGCTTGTGATCCGGAGCCACGTCCAATCCCTTTGCGACGCGTGCTAAGGCACACGCTAGGGTGCTGGTCGTGCACGACTGAGCCTCTCGTATCTCGGACATGGATTCAGGTCTGCTCCAGGTCAGCAGAGAACCGAGCTGACCAGAGCCATCAGCCCCTTGGTCGCCTGTGTGAAATGGGCACGAGGACTGGCGCTATTAACGAGCGCCCTGGTGGGTGGTCTCTGCTCGGAGACCGAGGACCAGATTTGGCTCTGTTACACCGCTTCAAAGTGTTGGTGTATTTGGGTGGTCGTGCCCCAGGCATGGACCAGCTAGGAGCTGTAGGGACCTGCAACAAAGCGTCGGTCCCTGCCACAAAGAGGGGCAGTTGGCGTGTGAGAGGAGAGACCGAGGGGAGCCCAAGGGAACCCTGAGCCCATCTTGGGCAGCAGGGTAAGCAGCCGTCACAGCTCACCGGCTGCCACACACTCATGGTCACCGCTGCCGTGGGCCCATCAGCCCGGTGACAATGCTGCATTCAGCGGGAAATGAGAAGCGTTGGGTTCCCCGCCCCCCTCTCTGCTGGGCCCCGTATCCACCTCCAGCCTCGCGGCCTCACTCTGTGCATTTGTTTCTCCAGAGACGGTCCCCTACACGCCCCAGATCACTGCCAAGTCGCTGGAAGGGAAGCTCACCGCGACCACCTTCACGCTGGACCAGCCCATCTGCATCTTCGATCAGTACGTGAACAGCACCGATGACATCTGGCTGGTCGTTGCCTTCACTAACGGTACGTGTGGCTCCAGATCCCGCCAGACACCTTTCCCTGTGCCTACAACAGCCTTTGCCAGCCCCGATATGGCACTGTCTGAGGAGGAAGTTCACAGGCGCCTCTATTCCCCTTCTGGCTTTTCCTTCCTCCATCTCGCTTGAGAGATTGTAGGGCTGTGTCTCCGCTCTAAGGGGTTACTCCCTGCCCTAGTAAAGGCAACGGGGTCAGAGCACGGCACTAGGACGCCTGCGTTTTAGTCCTGGCTCTGCAACCGACTCACTCTGCGGCCTTGGGCTAGTCACGGAGGCTCACATTTTCAAAAGCAACCTCTGAACTTGGCTGCCTCCATTCGTGGAGGCCTGAGCTAGCGGGAAGTTAAATAAGATCCTCTGGCCAGGCCCGAGTCAGGCAGGGTGGAAAGCTGCCATCCAAATGAGCTGCACTGTGCCCAGCCAAGCGGTAGAGGGAGCCAAAGGACACCCTGGCCCCTAATTTAAATGAGTTCAGTGAAATAAGTGTTTGCATGAAATTTTCGGGTGGGCCCTAGAGATTCCTAGGAATGTGGGGTTTGCCACACCGGATCAGGCCGCTGGTCCTTCAGGTTTGGTATCTCGCCTCTAGCTGCGGCTTCAGGAGAACACCTGCTCCATTATGCACCTAGCCAATTGCACAATGCTGTGAATGGAGGGGAAATACCCCTGCAGCCGTCCCCTTACGCCCTGGAGCGGGACTTTGGATTGCTCATCTCTGAGCATGGGGACAACAGGATCGCTTTGCCAAGCCCTTTGAAAAAATCCCGCGGCAGATCGAGACGCTGACCACCTGCCGGCATTCCTAGGGGAGCAAGAATCCTCTGATGCCTAACCCAGCCAGCCTGGCAGTGATCTCACGTTCATTACCCACTGCCCCGTTTCCGCCGAGGGCGCTCTGCCTTTGTAGAATAAAGCCCGGTCCGCCCTTAAAACGGATCCCGCCTAGCTGTGCTGGCTCTGTGGAAAAACCACTGTCCCTGTGCCAACGCAGTGTAGACGCAGCTATGCTGACAGAAGACTGCTCTGCAGTGTAGACGCAGCGTCTTGCGTCCTGGCTCCATCCCCCAGCACTGGGACATCGCAGACGTCCTGTGCATTTCAACCAGGCAGCGTGTGTCTCTGCTGCAGCTGGTGCCGATTTGCAGCGTTAGCCCGTTCTCCGTGCCCGCTGCGACGCACTGCTCTCTGTCCCGGCGTGGCAGCTCCCTCGCTGGGACCCGCAGGCTTCAGGCACAAGGGTTTCACTGCACACGGCCTGGCGATGTGCCACCTACGGGCCACTCTCGCGATTTTGGTTCCTAATGTGCATGGGGCGGAATTTTTGCCGGGGAAGGCGCTCGCAGCAGGAGAATACCCACCCGTGGGCCATCCCTCGTGCTTCCGTTCACACTGCGACACGAACACTTAGGCCCTGAGGTGCTGGCCGTTGGCGTCATTGGCAAGACAGCTGGTAATGCAGCAGCTGGGCTGGACACGGTCCCCACCCACCGAGCAGACGGTCAGATCTAGGGAAGGTCTTCACTGCAGAGTTAACTCAGGTGATCAGCTCCTGGATCTGAGCACCCGGGTTAGCCTTGCCCAGGTGTCAGCAGTCCTGCTGCCAAGTAACTTCGGGGGGCCCGTCCCATGGTTCGTAGCGCTGCAGTGAGCTGAGCGGCTCTGACTGCGGCCCAGTGAATTGGGGAGAACGTGTCTGTCCTCCTGGGCGCACGGCGTGACTCGTGGGAAGGCAGCACAGTTATCAGCACTGGTGTGGTTCAGCCTGTGTCCCCACTGGAAAATGGACAGGTGGTTCGCCTGAGGGAAAGCCTCCCCCCGGGTTTGAGCCTATACCCCCGGCTGGGTCAGTTAGTCGGGTTGAAAAACGCCACACAATTGGGGTGAGAGGGTTTGGTATGTGGACGGGAGGAGGGCTAGGGGCAACCCATGAGTAAAAGCCAGAGTTAACTCTGCAGTGAAGACAGATCCCTGTTCAGGTCACAAGCCCTAACACTGCTCTAGCTAATGTAGATCCTATGTTGGCCCAAGGAGTAGCAGCTTGTGCTTTCCGTGCAGATAAACCCAAGCTCCATCCTTACTCACAGCCACAGGGGATGCTGAGTTTGCTCAAGCAATGACCATAACAGTCAGGGGTCTGCCCTGAAATGATCCCCATTCCGAACCTGTGCCTTTCTATACTTATGGGGTTTGGGGTGCAGGTTTATTCAAAGTATTTAGGGGCTTTTCTAGGCTCCCTATCTCCACAGCACCTGTGCCACTCAGCACCAATGGATTTAGCTTCCCAGCACATCTGTGATATGACGAAGGATTTACATATGGGGAAACGGAGGCACTGTGGGATTAAGTGACTTGCCCAGGGCCAGCCTGGGAGTCAGTGGCAGAACTGGGAATGGAACAACCATCTCCCAAGTCAAGTACCTTGACCACCAGCCCAGCCTTCCCGCCTAATCCGGTAACACTCTCTTCTTTTTCATCTGCAGTCACATCCCATTTCAAAAATCCAACCTCACAGATCCAAATCCCTCCCTACCAGAAGCTATCGACTGCTCTCCATTACATGACGCTGAAGACTTCCATAGCCTTCTACCCATGTGCTGAAAACAGGGCCCCTAGCGTGCTCCGGGTTGGCAGTGACACGTCCTGCAAAGACGACCGCAGCCTGGAGTACTGCAACGGACCCCTGCCTCATCCCGGGCCTTACAGGTACGACAGTCTGAACGCAGGTAGCCCAGCAGATAGGGGCCTGGCTGCCCTCTCCCTCACACAGCGGAAATCAGGAGTAACTGCCAGGCAGGCAGCGGACTCAGTCCCATATAGTTAGAGATTAGAGATCACCTGTATTTGCAGTAGCACCTAGGAACCACTGTCCTGAACCAGGGCCCCGCTGTGCAAGGTGCTGTACACACACAGGTTAGACAGATGGTCCCTGCCCCAAGGAGATTCCTGATAATGTTAACTCCCCTTGTTCCTCCATTCCCACCCTCTCTGGCGTTCTGTCTCCTCCGATCGGTGCAGCACCCCCGGCAACCTTCACACCATCAAACTTGCTCTTTCCCAGTCTAGAACTCACTCATTTGCTAAGGAGGCTCCTGGTTCTTTTTAACCCACTCTTTGTGGCTGCGTTGGCTGGGTGCAAGGAAGTTTAAGGAGCCTGCTAGATCCTGGCTCCTAGATCACAGGGCTGGCTCTGCCACCTCTTCCCACTCCAGCCACTCAGTTGCCTTTTGTAATTAACTGGCTCTTTAACGATAAGTGACCCAGTGTGGTCATTTCTGCCGTCCTCTCAGTCCTGATGCAAGAGGCACCTGCTCTTCCTCACCTGCCGTCAGGAAAAGGGCATTCCTTCTCTCTTCTCACTGTTCTTCCATTCTCCCCTTGCTCCCCAGCCCCTGTCTTAAGACACCAACTCCTGAGCATGGCGGGTGGAGTGGTTTGCAGATATCTAATCCCACATGGTGCTGGGGAAAGGGGCATCACCAGGGAAGTAACCAGAGAAGACCCCCGTGCCGGCTACCTGAGCGGAGAATTAGATTCTGCCTTTAGTATACATCCTTCCAGCCCGTTGACTTTAGTGGGGTTGTGCAGGTGTATCTCAGGGCAGGATCTCACCCAGGAAATTTGCTGGCACCAGGGGGCTTTGCATTTTGGAGGTTTCTACGTACACAGAAAGATAGAGAACAAACCTCTCTTCTACTTCAGAACTACAGTTCCTCGTGTTTGTGAGGATAGGTTCCTTGCGGAATAACATTCAGCCACTAGATGTCTCCCTGTGCTCCATACACTTGCAGGCAGGGCGTGGTCCCTGGTAAACAAGGGTAACCATGCTGGAATTTGAGCTGTGTGGCAACCTGTTTGTGTCTCTAGTCAGTAGCTGTATTCTTTAACAAATACCTCCTGCTTAAGGAGGACTTTGATTCCATAGACCGTGACTAAGGTTAAGATTTTGTCACTGTTATTTTTAGTAAATGTCACGGGCAATAAATAAAAATTCACTGGAGCCATAAGGTGGGGAAGAGGGGGCTGGAGACGGGAATGACAGCTGGACCCTGGGAGTGGGGGGGGCTAAGAGCCCGAGCCCCACCCTAGCGGGCCGGGGGACTGACAGCCCAAGTCCCACCACCATGGGGGATGGGCATACAGCTCCACCCCTGGCTGCAGTGGGGTGGGGGGCGTAAAGCCCCAGCTCTGTCCCCACTGCTGACAGCTGAAGCCAAAGTCATGGAGGTCCGGTAAAGTCACAGAATCTGTGACCTCTGTGACTAAATCGTATCCTTAACCCCGGCAGTCTGAGTGTCCCTCTTAGCATACACTGCACCTGCCGATCACTGTCGTACCTAGGTCCTGAT
This sequence comes from Malaclemys terrapin pileata, assembly GCF_027887155.1. Lineage (NCBI taxonomy): Eukaryota > Metazoa > Chordata > Testudines > Emydidae > Malaclemys > Malaclemys terrapin. The sequence goes on along the minus strand of NC_071522.1, from coordinate 19,233,445 downwards.
ATTCCAAAGGCGGATAATACTGGATATCTGCTTTGGGGGTCTTTAATCTAGAGGAGAAAGTCAGAATAAAATCCACTGTCTGGGAGCTGAGACTCAACAAATTCAGATTAGGAATAAGGCATAAGTATTTACTAGTGAAGGTAATTAACCACTTGCGACCCAGGGCAGTCTCCATCTCCTGAAGTCTCTAAGGCCGGAGCAAATGGCTTTCTAACAAGGATGCTATGGCACAAGTAGGAGTTAGGGGCTCGACCCGGGAATGAGTGGGGGAGGTTCTGCAGGAGGTCCAGCTACATGATCAGAATGGGCCCTTCCAGCCTTGAAGAACTAGGAGTCGGGGTAAAGGTGATGGCAAGGAGAAAGAGCCAAATCTTCTACTGGTGTCATTCACCATAGCTCCATTGAATTCAGTCGAGCTGCATTGAGATGTACCAGCAGAGGATCCAATCGATGGTGTCTTGGGCCAGCTGTCTGGAGACAGCCTATGGACAGACAGACAGACCTAGGATTTGTCGGTGACAAGTTGGGTCAGTTTTGCTCTCCAAGCGTGAGAGGTCTACATGGCTTTGCCGTTTGCACCTGCATCCCTGATGCTCCAACGTGGGCTGGGCTGGAGCCCTGCCAAATGTCACTGGCCTTCTCTCTCCTTTTCTCGCCCGCTCTTTCAGAGTGAAATTTCTCATCCTGGATACCAATGGGTCCAAGGCAGAGACAAGATGGTCCCAACAAATTATACTGAAGCAAGGTAACCCTGCGTTGTAAGCATCTTGGGGGAGGGTTCTTGTCTCCTTTAAGCCTTGTAAAGGGGGATGATCCCACCCCCACTCTCAAGGCAGCACATAGGGACTTGGGTTCCTGACTCACCCTCTGCACGCTTCCTCGGGCTTGTTAGGATGGTACGTACCAGCCAGAACTGGCAGTTCCCAGGGTGTCTCCTTGCAGGCCCCCTGTCCCTCCCGGCTCAGAGATACTCAGTCTTTTAAACTCTTGAGTTGTAGTTAATTGGGCCCGCCTGGTCTAGTTGCCCGGGTGAGTCAGTAGAACAGCTCTGCACCTCTCTATAGGCCCTTACAGCCTGATACTCAGTCAGAAGCCTTGAGTGACCAGGCTACATTACAGCTCCCTATTGGGAATCGGACACTGAGCTACCGGGGCACCGTGCCACCCATACAAACCTGGGGGAGGGAAGTGACTGTCTGAGCAGCACTAAGGGAGCTGGCCCTAAATGATCCCAGCTTCCGCCATCCTCCTCCCTATTTCCTCTCCTCCCTTCCCTGATGGATCCCTTCAGTCCCCACCACCGTCCCTGTCGGCTCCCTGCCCTCCCCGACCCCCTCCATGCCTGCGGTGAAAACTTCCCCTGCCGTGTGCCCCAGGTCGCAAGGCGCGCTCCATCGACACCTGGCCCGGGAGGCGCAGCGGCACCATGGTCGTCATCACTTCCATCCTCTCCAGCTTCATCGGCGTCCTGGTGATCTTGTTCCTGTGCACGGTCGCCTACGAGTGGTGAGTGCCGACGCCCAGAAGGAGGCGCAGCCCGGCTGAGCCTTGGAGCAGAGACTGGCTCGACTGGGGGGGGGGGTGGGAATCTGTGAGCCCAGGCCAGTGGGAAGGCTCTGGATGTGCGTCCTTTGGGGAATGGCGAGTGAGCTGCCCTCCCCACCTGGCACTCACGCAGCACCGACCCTCTCTGCTCAGCTACCCTGGGGTCAGAGGTCCGCGGTGTGCCCCGGCCGCGCTCCCCACCCCCCCCAGCACTGGGCTATGAGAGTAGACGCAGGGCCCCCAGCAGCCACTCGGCCTGGCGCTGCGGGAGAAGGGTTGGGCGCTGGGCCCGGGAGCTGCTCACCAGCTGCGTGTCTGTGGATTGTTTACAGCTTTAAGCTTTGGCGGCGAGAGGAGCCCGCGGTCCCGGAGGAGCCACGCGCCGGGTCCTTCAGAGAGAGGGAGTACGATACCCACCACATCCCCCCGTCGCAGGCTCCACCCCAGCCCCCCAGCGACGTGCCCCGGCCTCACTCGCCAGCCGCCTCCCCATAGGAGCCCAGAGCTTCCCGCAGGCCATCGTCCTGGGCTCAGCGGTCAGCACGCGGGCATCCCCTGAAACCTCACATCCCATGTATGCACCCCGTGCCCTCGCCATCACACACCCCGCTGCCCGGCATCCCCTATATACCCCAGCCCCAGCGTCCCCTACGCTCCCCAACCTCCAACATCTCCATCACGCACCCTGCTGCCCGGTATCCCCTATATACCCCGACCCTACGCTCCCCAACCCCCAGCGTCCCCATCACACACCCCGCTGCCCGGCCTCCCCTATATACCCCGGCCCCAGTGTCCCCTACGCTCCCCAACCCCCAACATCTCCATCACGCACCCCGCTGCCCGGCCTCCCCTATATACCCCAGCCCCAGCGTCCCCATCACACACCCCGCTGCCCGGCCTCCCCTATATACCCCGGCCCCAGTGTCCCCTACGCTCCCCAACCCCCAACATCTCCATCACACACCCCGCTGCCCGGCCTCCCCTATATACCCCAGCCCCAGCGTCCCCATCACGCACCCCGCTGCCCGGCCTCCCCTATATACTCCGGCCCCAGTGTCCCCTACGCTCCCCAACCCCCAACATCTCCATCACGCACCCCGCTGCCCGGCCTCCCCTATATACCCCAGCCCTACGCTCCCCAACCCCCAACATCCCCATCACGCACCCCGCTGCCCGGCCTCCCCTATATACCCCAGCCCCAGCGTCCCCTACGCTCCCCAACCTCCAACATCTCCATCACGCACCCTGCTGCCCGGCCTCCCCTATATACCCCAGCCCCAGCGTCCCCTACGCTCCCCAACCTCCAACATCTCCATCACGCACCCCGCTGCCCGGCCTCCCCTATATACCCCAGCCCCAGTGTCCCCTATGCACCCCAGGCCCCAGCGTCCCCATCACGCACCCTGCTGCCCGGCCTCCCCTATATACCCCAGCCCCAGCGTCCCCTACGCTCCCCAACCTCCAACATCTCCATCACGCACCCTGCTGCCCGGCCTCCCCTATATACCCCAGCCCTAGTGTCCCCTACACTCCCTGAACCCCAACGTCCCCATCGCACACCCTGCTGCCTGGCGTCCCCTACGTGCCCCAAAACCCAGCATCCCTGTCACACGCCCCAGGCCCCAGCCTCCCACACGCTCACCCTGGTGCTCTAGGATCCCCAGCCCTGGGAGAGGAGAGGATCCGTGCTCCCTGTGTGGGGTATCCAGCCTGGCCTGCCCTGCCCTGTTTCTTCCCACTTCCCTGTGGCTGACTTTACAGGACACAGCGCAACAGCTGGAGAAGAAGGGGAGCACAAGCCACACCCTCTGCTCCTGCCAATCAAAGGGGCGTTTCTATTAACTCCAATAGGCAGCTGCCTGGTGCATGGGGCTGGGCACTGGGGACACTCAGGGCACCTTGGTCATTTGTTTCTCGCGGGCTTTATTCACCTCCTGCAACTATTTATGAAGCCAAAATAACTGGAGGAGCGAGTGGCAGGGCAATCCCGTGATGAGAGCCAAGCTCCATTTACCGAGCCGCAGGGATTAAAAAGCCCTTGAGAAACAAAGACGATCCCCTTCCTGGCTAATGGGCCCCCTGCTTTGATTCCATTTCTTTACCCCCAGCGTAGGGAACAGGGCCCGTCTGTCCTATCAGCGGGAACGTGATGGTGGTGTTCCCGGCCCGCCTGCGCTGCGGCTCCAGGTTCACATGAGTGCAGGGCTGGGCCCCGAGCCATGCTCCTCCTGATCGCTGGGGAAGTTTGGGCCTGGACCTAGAATTCCAGCCCGGGGTGGCGTCGGCTGATTGGCATCTGAATACACAATGACCCTCGGCACCCCGCCCTCCCCACCACCTGCAATTGACGCAGGAGCCTTCGGGTTAGAATGACAGCCCTGCCCTTGCCGGGCCAAGGTGAGCCTGGCACACCTGTGCTTTAATGCGCTGGGAGGCCAGAGCCCAGGGAACTGTGCACAACGCCTGCTGATGTCAGTGTGGCCTCAGGGCTCTCGAGTGGGCGGGAGGGAGGCGCCTCATCTCTGACGGGGGGGCCCTTCCCGAAGTCTGCAGGCCTGCAACAGAGCCAGCCCCTGGCCCCTTCGGACCAACAAGTGCCGAGGAAAGAAGTCAAGCCCACCCCCCTCGCCCTTCCCAGCTCTGTCCCTGGAGTCTGACATTCCAGCCCCGCAGGACCCCAGCCAGGCCCAAGGGGAGGAGCTGGAACTCACCCCAACACCCATGGGAGTCACTGGGCTTTGGAGCTGGCCCCCAGCTCAGCAGGCTGCCGGATGGAGCGGTCCCTCCAGGGCATGGAGCAGCCCAGCAGCCGTGCGGCTTTAGGTGCTTCCCCCTCCAGCCCTTAGAACTTGATTAAAGGACCAGGGCCCAATCTCTCTCCCCTCCCCTCCACACTGGAAGCCTTCCTCAGGGACCAGCCGGCCGGCCGATGTGAGAGGTTCGGCTTCTGTGGTTATTGTATATCCTGATGGGGGAAGGTGGGTTTCTCTTTTCAACTCATCGGTGCCCGGCCAAGTAAACTGTAGTTTGCATTTTTGACCCGCTGCCTCGCTGTCATCCTTTGCGCCCTCCGCAGCGGTCCCAGGCCAGGGACTCCCAGCCCTTGGGCCGCAGGAGAGAGCTGTTCTACACAGCTGACGAGACACCACAGGCCCAGAGGGTCCACACAGCTCGCGCACCAGCCTTGCTGGGCTTTACCAGCCCAGCCAGACCCCATCAGGAATGCCAGGCAGCACACCATGCCATCTTGTGGCTGAACAGTGTAACTGCAAGTAAACGTACCGTTACCGAGGGCACAACCAGCAATGCCTTTTCATGCTCTTGCACTTATGTGGCGCCTTTCATCCAAAGGGACAGTGCGGCGTGCATTGGCATCAGCCTGCGCAGCGCTGTTTAATGGGGCCCAGCGTGCTCATGTACAACAGGACAGTGCCTGTTCTCCCCCAGCCTCAGAGGTGCCCATGCCAGCTGTCCCACTACCAGCGTGTGTCTCATGAAGTCCTGGCCCCGTTCTGTAAGGAAGGGAGGGTTGTCGTGGACAGGAACGGGGCAGTGTGCCTTTCCTAGTGTCTGCTGGGGTGGAAGCCACCAGCCCCTAACCCAGCAGCAATGTGTCCCTAGGCCTTGTACATTTGTAGCTAGTACCTAGTTAGTAACAAACTGATCTGGAACTCAAGTGTGCCCATGTGGTTTCCTCTAAATTTTATACGTTCGAGGGACATGGGTGTGGCCTGGCTCCCCCCTCGGTACAATGGGGGTAACAGTGCTGCCCTCCCTCACAAAGGGCTGTCAGATCTGCTGGTGGACGTTATTAGTGGTATAGCAAGAGCGGAGTTGGATGAGGGGTTTGTGGGGCCCTGAGCCAGAGAGGGGGCCCCACCCCACCCCTTCTGCCTGCAGGCCCCCCCCACACCACCTCCCCTCCCAGCGCTCCTGCCGGAGAGCGGGGTCGAGGCGTGGGGGCTTCCCCCATGCCACAGTGGGTAGGCGGAGCGGGACAAGCCCCTGCTCCCTGGCAGGAGCACTGGGCGGGTCAGGGCACGGGGGTGCCCCAATTGGCTGGGCATTGGCCCAGGGGCTAATCCGTCACTGGGCAAGAGCAGTAACACATCAAGCGTCTCAGCCACAGGAACTCAGTGTTATTCAATGGCCTTTTCCCCGCAGGGCAGAGGGCATGGAACGGCTGCATGGCCTTTATAGCAAAGCCTTTACCTCTGCTTCCCTCTTGGACAATGGCCCTGAGATTCTGAGCCTCTTGACTCTGGTGAGCCGGTCCTGGCACAAACACCTCCCTCCTCCCCCAGCTGCCATTACTGCTGGGGAGGGGCAGGAAGGCCTGGGGCGGGGAAGGGGGAGATGAGATGGGAGTGGAGAGGAAGGAAGGGTGTGTGAAAGAGGAGGGCAGAGGGGGAGAACAGCTCGGACATTTTGAGGGACAGGTGGGGTTGGCTGCTGCAGATTAGAGAAGGGAAGGAGTTGTAATAATCCAGGTGTGCCCCAGAGAGCAGCAGGAGGGTGGGGAGCGGGTGGCGGGAGGAGCGACAGCTCGGCATGGTTCTGTGCAACCCTCAATATAGCACATTGGGGGGGGCGGGCGGGAGAGGAACTCTCAGAACAGAACAAACATGGGGGCAGCCCATGGGGCGGTCGGGGCGGGGCCCGTGGCACAGGGCAGAGCAGAAGGCAGCAGTGGTGTGCAGTGGGTAGAGCATGGTCAGGAGATGGGGTCATGGCTCTCTCTGGGACAGTGGCAAGTTCCTTCCCCTCCGTTTTCCCATCAGTAAAACCAGGTCAATGACCCCAGCCTCATGCGAGCAGTCGCTTCTGTTTTCTTCCTGAGCCGCAGAGAGGGGGAAGGGAGCTGCCCGGCCTGTGAGCAGAGGCTCCATGGGACTGGGGCGTGGCTGCACGGCCTGTCCCCGTTGGGGCTGGGGTTTGATCACGTCACAAGTGGGGCTTACCCAAGCACGGAGAAATTCTTCAGCGTCTTACGCACACATCCATGCACAGACACACACAGAATGCATGGACACACTCACACCTGGACACGCACCAAACCCACGCACATACACACATTTGGCTGGGATGATTCAGTTGGGGATTGGTCCTGCTTTGAGCAGGGGGTTGGACTAGATACCTCCTGAGGTCCCTTCCAACCCTGATATGCTATGATTCTATGATTTGCATCTGGCCTGTAGCCCTAACCAGCAATCCTCTAATAAATCCAGCTGCCCTAAGCCAGCAGTCCCCCTATTGACCCAACGCGCCCCCCGCAAGTATATCTCTCTAGCTGCTTTCTGCGCTTTTGCCTGTTAGTCGGTGACCAGTTACTCTAAGCAGCGAGGTGCACTGTGCCACTAGTCACATGGGTAGGCCAGAGCAGAATTCAATCTGCATTTCGTTATCATTTCAGCAGATACGCTCAATGTTTATCTTCATGCATTTTTTTCAACTTTGATCGATTCAAATTTTCCCAGTTGCAGGAAATTAGGAGACAAGGATCAGGCAAGGGGGGCGGGAGGGTGTGTTCCGGACAATAATGATTTAACGGCCGTAGCCGCTGAGATGCTAAAGCGTTTATATCCCTTAAAACACAATGGGTCAGCATCACGTGTGGAAAGATACAAAGTCAACAGCCTTAAATGGAGCTCCAAGAAGGTCTCCAGCAGCAGGTGTCTGACTGCCTGGCCGCACGTTTCGCTTAGTAGCACCGGAAACCTTTTCTCCTCGGTTTGTGTGTGACCGATACAAACCTGATCCTTCCCAGGACCGGAGAACTGCTCCAGACCTGTGAGCCCAGGGGAGGCGCTGCTTCCCCCCACCCCAGCGCTGGAGCAAGTCCGGAGCGTAGCAGAGATGGGAGCAGCCATCGGGCTCCCCTCCCAGGGGTGGGAAAGCAGGGCGCCGGTGCTGTCACATACCCCAGCAGGGTATGACAGCAGTTGAGGTAGGCGCAGTTGGAGTGGCCCAGGTGTACTCATGGTCAGGTGTGTCCCTCACCCCTCCAGCACTGTGCGGATTCTCCATGGGCTGGGAAGGGAGACGCCTGTCAGTTTTGCTCAGGCGCTCGGTGACCCGAGCAGGGGAATGCATGGGTGGGGGGGGAGTGGAACTACCACACCCACCTTGTCTCCTTGAGTTCAGTGCTAATGCCTTTTATTGGCTCAGTTTCTGCTGGTGAGAGAGACACGCTGTGGAGTTTACACAGCTGCTCTTCAGGGCCATCAAGAGCTAAAGGCAGGGGCTGCTCGTATGAGTTGGGACGGCTACAGGCTCAGATCCCCTGCGGCCCAGGCACAGAGCGGGACCCCGACACACAGCAGTGGGTCACACAAGCACTGGTGGAGCCTGTGACGAAGTGGGAACATTCTTACCGTTTTCTCTGAATACTGTGAGGGTGCCTCAGTTTCCCCTGTGCCTTTCTTAAGTCTCTAGGGGATGGGATAAGGGGGTGTGATTGTTGCAGAGCAGAGGGCCAGTGTGATGCTGTCTGCACAGAGAATGGCCGACACCCTGTCTCCTGGCAACTGATGGCCTGGGCCCCTCCCCTGCAAGGTGCAAGCAGAAGGTGTTGGAGAGCAAAGAGATCAGGTGCCCCCCTGGCCCAGGAAGGGACAAGGCTGGAGGAGGAGCCAGGGGCTGTGGCTGGGGGGAGACTGCTGGAGGGGGTCAGTTTGAAGCTGGAGGGGGAAATGGAGGGAGGCCCAGATGGGGGACTGGTCTCCCTACCCCCACCCCCACCCCAAGATGGACCTGACTGAGGGGGTTCTGTTTCCTGTCCCTACAAGCTCTGTTTTGGACTGTGTTCCTGTCGTCTAATAAACCTTCTGTGTTACTGACTGGCTGAGAGTCCTGGTGAATCGCAGGAAGTGGGAGGGTGCAGGGCCCTGACTCCCCCACACTCCGTGACAGAGCGTGAGGGGCCTTATTTCATCATGGAGATGGCTGCTGGTTAATACCGGAGTTCCTGTGGCTGAAAGCCCTCCCGTATGTTTTCTGTACAGTCAGCATATCGCTTCGGCGACGTGAACCGCGAGAGGACGCTCACCCTAGAAACCGTGCTGGGAATCGGCTAAAAACAGGCTTTGGTACCAGATTTCCAGCTCGCCCCACGAGGCCCTAAGAACGTCCTTCCTCCTGGTTAGCTGGAGCCAGGAAACCCGGAGGCCCATGGAGGAAAAGGGTTTCTTACACTCGACCCAACGGGTCTGAAGCTTTGGGTGCAGATCTGGCCTGGCCCCCCTCTCACCCGGCCACACCCTAAGCTCGAGTGCGTGACAATGAGGGAAGGAGCAATAGCCATTAGCCACCATCCTCGCCGGCCACAGCGCGGGCTGCCCTGACTCGGCCGAGCCAGGCTGGGCTGTTCAGACTTGTCTCCTCCCGCACAGGTGTCTGATTCCCAGTGTTTGCTTTCACCCCCTTTCTGCAGAGGGGTGGGCCTGGCGCAGGGCCAGGCTGTTTTCTTCTGAATCCCTCCAACGCGGGCAGGGAGTTTTCGGACTCTGCTCCTGGTGAGGTCAGTTACAAAGGCTTGGACTGCGGGGATTTATCACTTGGCCATCAGTTTGGCCCTCTACTATAGCGTGACCAGCCCCTTTCAGAGGTAATGGGTCCAGCCCCACCTGCCCCTCACTCAGCGCTCCTCCCCAGGTGGGGCGCATCATCACAGCCAGGGCACGTAGCTAAATCAGGCCCAGGCCTAATGATGTGAAAGAAGCCTGCAGCAAGCCAGAGGGTGAACAGACAGGGGGCTGCCCGGAGGGGAAGGAGAGAATTCAAAGGGGGCCAGCTCAGAGACGCTGATCAAGGCCTACAGCCTGCCTCTGAGAAGGAGGACCACGCCCAGAGCAGCACACAGGCCCAGAGGGAGGGCTGTGGGACCCTGACCGGAGAAGGGGGACCACACCCAGAGAGGCATATAGGCCCAGAGGGAGGGCTGTGGGACCCCGACTGGAGAAGGGGGACCACATCCAGAGAGGCACACAGGCCCAAAGCGAGGGCTGTGGGACCCCTGAATTCAGGGGAAGTGCAAGGGGCTAAAGACTAATCGCTCTATTTAGCGAATGAGGAATTCACAGGGGGAATCTCAGGTTAAAGCCATCTGGCCTGGGAGTGGCTTCTTACAAGAACCAGACCAGGGGGAGCAGAGGACAGCGGCCGTGCAGAAGGGGCATCTGGAAGGGCTGTTGCCTGTCACAACTTCCAAGTGCCTTCAAGGCAGTGGGAACTGGGGGACTCAGCACCTTATCCTCAGGACGTACAGTATGTCCATGGGATGTCCTCTGCGCTGAGAGCGCTCCGCTTGGGCCCTGCTGGGCAGCTGGGAACCCCAGCCTCTCTCTGAGCCTTAGGTGGCAACATCTCCAAAGTTCTTCCCGCGTCCTGCCTCCGACAGTCACCAGCAGCAGCCGCTTCAGAGGGCTGTGCAAGAAACCCTGCAACTACGGGGCAACCTGCCACCAGGGAACGACTCAGGGCGCCCGGGATTGGACTGCAGGGGCCACTGTCGGAGGACAGGATACTGGGAGGGATGGACCTTAGGTCTGACCCAGTAGGGCCGTTCTTATGGAGTGACCGATCCCACATCAGGTACCTGGACTCACCCACTAGCTTTTCTCTTCCAATCAATCACAGTTTCTTTTGTCAGCCACTCCTCTTGACTTGATTGCGTTCAATCCAGAGTTACCCCCTGAGCTGCCTTCCTCCCCACCAGTCCTGCTTCCTGGTCCTGCGGATTCCCTGTCCGCCATGCCTGGTGTAATCACCCCCATGCCAATGGCCCATTAAGGAAGGGTGAAGCCCCATCGTGTGCCAGGCCAGTGCATGGCGACCCAACGGTCTCATGACGCTAGTGATGCCGGGCTGACTTTGAGTGGGGAATACAATGCAACCTGACTTCGTGTCTATCGTGCAAATGGTGTCCCCTCAATTCTGCTCTGCAGTCAATATAATAAGAGCAGAGGAATTAAGAGGTGCAGACATATTGGGATCGAATCTGATCTCACTTACCCAGGTCTACGCCGGCTGCCGTGGATTTACCCGGGGTAAGGGAGATCAGAGTCTGGTTCTGTGCGCTGCTGCTCGCAGGCCCGGTGGACCCAGCTGTGTCGCTCAGGAGTGTGAAAAACCCACAACCCTGAGCGCTGGAGTTAAGCCGACCTAACCCCTGGTGCAGACAGGGCTAGGTTGACGGAAGAATTCTTCCATTGACCTCGCAACTGCCTCTTGGGGAGGGGGATTACCTACGCCAAGGGGAGGGGGAGGTAGTGTTTACACTGAAGTGCTACAGCGGCACAGCTGCAGTGTAGACGAGCCCTCAGTTGCACCAGTTTAAATCCGGAGGGGAGAGAAGTCACTTCATATATGTGCCAGCGTCACAGAGATCAGAATCTGGCCGTCTGTGTTTGCAGCTGATGAGCGGGAGAGGCAGGAGCCGCAGAGGGGTGCGCTCTTGCACCATGTGGGGAGGGGATTGTTTGGAAGGGCAGAGAGGAGGCTGGTGCTACATAACAGGTAGGAAGGGAGAGAGGAGAGAGACATGCTGGCGCAAACCAGGGCCATCTTGAGTACTCCCTGACGCTGGCCTGGTGTTAAAGGGGGAGCCAGGCTCCTGTCTCTATGCAATGTCAGATCGGTGCCCCCAGGCAGCTGGCCCAGGGAGGGCGCTACAGGACAGCTCTCTCCAGCGATGCCCCCGACCCTGGCGCTGCCAAGCCCGGCGCGCACTCATGCACAGCAAACGCGCCCCAAGAAACTGGCCTGACCTGTTTGCTGTCAGCTCTCGGAGGAGAAGAGAGGAATGCAGGTGTCCAGGAGAGGGGAGGGTACAGGCGGGACCCACAGGGGCCGGGACACAGAGACCGTTCAGCCAGCGATCCTCTCGGCACTACCGCGCCAGCTGCCGAGCCGCCGAGAGCCCCGCTCCACCAGTGCCGCCGGGATGCCCCTCCTGCTGGCACTACTCCTGCTGGCCACCGCCACCTGCCCCGTGCGAGGCCAAGGTGAGTCTTGGGGATGCTGCCGGGTGCTGCAGTCTGGCGAGGAGGGCGACGCAGGGGGGATTCTGAATGATGGAGCTGGGAATGCCTTGGAACCGGGCAGGGATCCATTCACGCTGGGCCTGTCTGCGACCCCTGTCGGCGACCAGCCCTCTCCCCAAGGCAGCACCGCTGCAGACGGGCGAGTAACCGATCGGGGATGGGAGCCAGGCGCTGGCAAGCAGCAAGGCGACGATTCAGCTTGGGGCGTGTTTACTGAGCGAAATCCTCCCTGAGCTGCGCCGGGTGCACAGCCGTGGGTGTAATGCCCCGGCCACACTGTTAGCAGCTGAGACCACAGAACGACGCCCAAGCTGAGGACCGGCCGGCTGAGCTCAGGCAGATGCAGGCATCTGACATTGGACCCACGCTGGGAAATCGCAGCATGGGGCAATCGGTTGGGGGAAGGGGAAGGGGGGCTATTTGCAGAATATGATGCTAGTGTGAACACAATCCAGTCCACAGTGCATCAGGCACCCACGGGTGCTTCTATACAGATCCGTGTAAGGCTCAAAGTTCTGCCGTATTGGAAGCAAATCGCCCCCTGGCTGGGGAGGTGGGATGGGGGTTTCTGCGGGAGAGAGCAGGTCTAGGGTGACCAGATATCCCAGTTTTATAGGGACGGTCACGATATTCGGGACGTTGTCTTACATAGGCACCTATTAACCCCACCCCTTGTCCCGATTTTTCACACTTGCTGTCTGGTCACCCTAGCATGGTCCCAGCCCGCAGTACATGTGCCCCTCCTGAGCTCAGGCGTCCTGCCTCGTAGTCCCCCAGCATCGGCAGCGAGGTGCCAGGTGCTGTACAAACACCAAACAAAAAGGTGGTCCCTGCCCCAGAGTTTACCATCTAAGTAATTGAGCTTGATAGTCTTTTCCCTTGCCTCAGCTGAATGCCACCAGCTTCATTGCAGTTACTGCTGATTCCATCCAGCTGGAGAGCGGGATTTCTACCTTCGTAACCCGTCTCCATTTCGTTCTTGCTGCTGTAGTCAGTCAAACTAGCAGGGGGGAAATATATATAAAATTGGATTGTATTGTCCCAAGCTCCACCCACAAGCCAAACTCCACCTACTAATGGTGCCAAATGAGACCCCCACTCCCAGTAGGATGCTCAAGTTTTCATTAGGCTTCAGAGTGAACAGCCCATTGGCATTAATAGAGACAGTCTGCATCTCTCTCAGAGCCACTGTTTCAGGCTGATGTCAAACTCAGGCCTGGGCAACACAAGTTGCACCAATTCCACTAAATTGGTTTCTAAACTGGCTTGTTTCCACGTGAAGCTATATCAATAATAGTCACTCTTCAGCCAGGTTAAGAGGAGTGTCAGTGTTTTAATTCAACTGATTTAGAAACCACTCTAGGTGCAGTTTGTGTGTGTGGCCCAGGTAGGGTGACCAGACAGCAAATGTGAAAAATCGGGACAGAGGGTGGGAGGTAATAGGAGCCTATATAAGAAAAAGACCCCAAAATCAGGACTGTCCCTATAAAATTGGGACATCTGGTCACCCTAGACCGCTCTCCCCCACAGAAACCCCCATCCCACCTCCCCAGCCAGGGGGCGATTTGCTTCGGGAAATCGGGACTGTCCCTATCAAATCGGGACATCTGGTCACCCTAAGCCCAGGCCTTGGGCAGACAGCAGTGCATCACTGTGTGTCTGGGTCACAGCTGGAAGGTTTTCTGTGCAACTGGAGGGCCTGGAGACGTCGTTTGCTTTTTTTATTTTAAGCAAATGTTTAGCTCCTGGAGCACATATTGCAGCCCCCAAGGGAAAGTCATAATTACACCTTCCCCTCATCCAGCACGTCGCATCCCTAGACCTCAAAGCACTTTACGGAGGAGTTCAGTGTCCTCAGCCCCAGTTGGCAGATGTGGAAAGTGAGGCACAGAGAGGGGAAGTGACTGCCCAAGGTCAGAGCTGGGAATAGAATCCAGCTCTCCTCAGTTCCAGCGCTCTGCTCGCTAGGCCATGCTCCCCCCCTTGCTGTCATCAGCTTGCCAGCCCAGTTCACCTGCAGTCTGAGTTTCAAAGGCATCGTGAGGTTTGCTCCTGCATTTCTGCAGCTGCATTTCTGCCCCCACAGTGACCGGCCAGCTCAGAGAGTAGAAGGTAAGTGGCTGTCTACCAGCCTGCTCCGACTCACGGTCTATCTCCCTGGCTTTCTGCAGTCACCACCATTGAGTATGAGCCTGCAATCACTGCCCTGGCACTGGAAGGGAACATCACTTCTTCCACCTTCGTCCTGGAGCAGCCCCGCTGTGTCTTCAACAAGACTGTTAGCGACACCGATGAGATCTGGTTGGTGGTTTCCCTCAGTAGCGGTAGGTGTCGTTCCTGCATACGGGATGCGCTTGGCTCAGCGGAAGGGTCTGGGATTGCTGGGGCTACTGACATGGCCCCGGGGGCTTTGTACTGAGTGTATGCTAGGTATCAGGTCCCCACTCCACAGCTCAGCCGAGGCACTGGGAAGCCTGGCCCTGCCCGGGAGCCCTGACTGGCTGGCGATGGGCAGACAGGAACGGGCCTCTCCACCCTGCCCCGCAGAGCCCTTGTTGGCTAGAGATGCTGCCTGTACTCCTGGTGCCAGCTCCCTCTGATTGGAGACTGGGGATGTCCCTGGAGAAGGCTGCAGGGGAAGGCATGTGCTGGCCTGCAGAGATGCAGCAGGCCCAGACAAAGCCAGACGGGTGGGGCACAGGCCCACGGAGCTGCCTGTGGCGTGTTCCCTGTGAGCATTGCGTGGAAGAATCAGCCACTCCCTAAGGGCAAACAGTGCCTTGATCCAGGGGCGAGGAGCCAAGGTGGCTGGAGGCGCAGCCAAAACTCTGGCTGATGGAAGGAGAGCTCCTTTTTGGCCTCTGACTGCTCTTAGCAACGGGACAGATCTGTGCATTGGAGCCATTCCCTGCCAGAGCCAGTCGCTTCAGAACAGGCACTTAATTGTGCAATAGCATCGAGCTGGGAGAGCAGGCGCTTTCTTTCCATGTGTCACCCTCCTTAGAGTCCCTACAGGTGCCAATTTTTGCCCCAGCCTTACTGGGCTCTCTGCCTCAATAATTTCCTGTGGCAATGAGTTCCACAGATAAGTTATGTTGTGTAAAAAAGAAAATGTCCTTTCCATGCAATAAGTGTGCCATTCTCGGGGCTGGATGGCTTAGGGGGTTAGAAGACTGAGGCTTTTGCCTTAAACCCACTGGGACAAGTCCCGCCCCCGGTGGGAAGTGGCTGAAAGTCCTTGCCACCTGGCTAGATGTTGAGTGGCCTACAGGGTGGGATGGCTCATGAATCTGGGCCAGGCAGGGAACAGGGGCTCCTCTCCTACTGCCACTCCTCCAACCCTTTGGAGCCCAGTTTGATCCGTATTGTTTCCGTAACTCTGGAGAGAGTCCATTGGTGTCCGAAGACTTCATTCTCCTCTAACTTACACGGGTGTCACTCCGGAGTGACTCCATTGAAGTCTCTTCTCCCACTGTTGTAAATCAGGAGTAAAGCGTTTCACTTGCTTTTCACCGTTGTCCCTACAGCGATATCCAGTTTCACCAGACCCACCTCTCTGCAAAGCCTCCCTCCCTTCCAGAAGTTCCCGGAGAACCCCCAGTACATGACCATGGGCACCTCCTCCTTCAACTACCCATGTGAAAAGAGCTCGGGCCAGATCACGGTGCTGCGCGTCGGGAACGAAACCGGGTGTGTTTCGGACACATCAAGACCAGATTGCAACGGCCCCCTGCCTGGCCCGGGGCCCTACAGGTGAGCAGCACTGGCTGGGCTGCCGTGTTCATGTGCTAATCCCGGGGCAGCACAAGAGATCTAGGTACGCTTCATCTTGCCTCAGAGCCAGGGGGTGGCCTGGATGTGACCCCTTGAGGCCCCTTCCAGCCCCACATTTGACACATGACCCCACACTGACAGGGTAACAACCCTTGTGGATGGGGGGAAGCGGTAGATGTGGTATATCTTGACTTTAGTAAAGCTTTTGATACTGTCTCGCGTGATTGTCTCATAAACAAATTAGGAAAATATAACCTAGATAGAGCTCCTGTAAGGTCGGTTCATAAATGGTTGAAAAACTGTTCCCAGAGAGTAGTTATCAGTGGTTCACGGTCATGCTGGAAGGGCATAAATTTCATATCTGCCACCGTGTGTTCCTGTTGATTTACCTCTTAGCCCCGTTGTGTTCCCAGGGCATTCCTCCGTCTACCTCTCCTCGTTGTCCACAGGGATGGGTGATGATCCTCATGGGGTACAAGGGCAGATCTGGAGCTGGTGCAAACTGGGGTAACCCCAGTGACTTCGAGAGAGCGATGCCAGTTTGTGCCAGCTAAGAATCAGGCCTTTTAACTCATTTCCCGCCCCGCCCCATCTCTTGATTTTTGCAGGCTTGGGGTTGGCGCTGCTGGGAACAGAGCCTGCCACAGGCTCACCCCTTCCCTCTCCTCTGCTGCTTCCTGTGCCCCCTTGTGACCTTGAGCCCCCAGCCTGTGCATTTCCATGTCCTCTTCCCTTTTCTCTCTTCCCAGAGTGAAGTTCCTTGCGATGAGTCCTGCAACTGGCCCCAAGGCTGAGACAAAGTGGTCAGCCCCGATCACGCTGAAAACAGGTAACTGCCCGTACTGCTCAGCCACCAAGCGACGCAGGGGGCGCCGGGTTCTGACTGCCCCAGGCCGGCAGGGAAAGGAGAGGGTCACGCCGCGTGCGGCTGAGGAGGTGAAGCATTAGCAGGTTCCGGTGGGAGGCGTGTTTGGCCCGGGCAATCGGCCAGGCCAGAGAGGTTTTGTGGGAAGTGGGTGGAGTGGGACGGCCACACAAAAAGAGGAGGAGTGTCTGGAGCGGGGGAAGAATGGTGGCTTGGCGAGCTGGGCTCAGTTCCTAGCTCTGCCACAGGCTCCATGTGTGACCTTGGGCAAGTCACTCAACCTCTGTGAGCTCCAGACCCCACCTGA
The DNA here is from genome assembly GCF_027887155.1 of Malaclemys terrapin pileata. Taxonomy (NCBI): domain Eukaryota; kingdom Metazoa; phylum Chordata; order Testudines; family Emydidae; genus Malaclemys; species Malaclemys terrapin. Next base: position 19,216,911 of record NC_071522.1, on the reverse strand, counting down.
AGTCTGGGGATAATTGCCCTGCCCTGCTGCACAGGGGTGTTGTGAGTGTCAGGGGCTCAGACACAGCTGTGAGTGGGGCCACGGAAGAGTCTAAATGCCTAGAACGGGACATGTCTGCGTTCATCTCTATGGCCCTGGTCCGGGGACTTATAATGCCCCTCTTGTCTAGTGCTTTTCCCCAGCAGATCTCAAAGCCCTGCACAAAGGAGGCTAGTGTCATTCTCCTTATTCTACAGATGGGGAAACTGAGGCACGGGGCGGTGAAATGACTTGCCTAAGGTCACCCAGCATGTCAGTGATGGAGCTGGGACTAGAACTCTCCTAGGCCACCCTGCCGCCTTCTTAACTTTAAGCACATGACTGGTCCCATGACACCCACGACATTAGGGGAGTTATTCATGTGCTCAGAGTTCTCTCCCCTCCTGCCCGGGGTGGGATCCCTGCCAGTGACTGTTTCCCCTCCCCCCACTCTCTTTTCCAGGGAAGGACCCTGCCCGCATTGACACCTGGCCCGGAAGGCGCAGCGCTGGTATGATCGTCATCACCACCATCCTCTCCATCCTCCTGGCCATCCTGCTGGCCTGCTTCATCGCCGCGCTGGTCTATGGATGGTGAGCTCCACATCCAGGGGGCGGATGGGCAGGGCCTGGGTGCTGATCAGAACCGTGGGAGGCCTCCCTTCCCATCTCTCAGTCCCCCCCAATCCTTCCCCTAACCCCCTCCATCCCTACACTCCCATAGCTGGGGAAGGTCACCAGCTGGGACCCTCCCTGGGGTAGATGCGGGAACTAAATCCTGCCGGGAATTATCCAGGGTTCCCGTCAGGTTCGCACACCCTGTGCTGACCCTCGTGCTGCTGGGGCATTGTTTCTCCAGGACCTGAGCTAAGTCCGTTAAAACTGGCTCGGGAAAATCACCCCCCGGGACTGCAGGCTAGACGCACCCTGCGGGGGAGATACGTCTGCCGTGGTTAGCACCGCCAGCGTGGCTCTGATTTCAGCACACCTGGCTCCGGAGCCACAGCTCATTAATTCCTCTCCTGCCCCAGAATAGTGCAGGCTGCAGCAGGGGCTCGGGAGAGGTACCGGGGCTCGGGTGGGATGTTAAAGCCAGGTGCTCTCGTGAAGATTCAAACCTGGACTGAATTCACTGTAAGGGGAGAAGCCTGTGAAGGTCGTCCCATGTGCTGTGTTTATTCACCTCTGGGCCTGTGCGGAGATACCCTGCGTCCCGGTCCTTGGGGTCTGCGGAGGAGCCCAGCCCAGTGAGGGGTGACTGGGGATAACTGGAAGGGTCGGAGGGAGAGAAACTGCCTTGTAACGGAGTCGCTCGCAGCAGCAGTGGGCAGAGCTCTGTCTGTCTCTGAACCGGGGGTTAGGTTCACCCCGCCTCACTCCCCAGAGCCCGCCCTGTGGATCCCCCCTGATCCGCTGTCCACCCTTCCTTCGGCAGTTCGGACATTTCTGAGAGCATGGAGATAATGGACAAGCAGGACCCGGTGACAGTGAAGAGGTACAACACCCACCATATCTACGACCAGCCTGCGTTCAAGAACTGAGGCCCTCCCGCGAGACAGCCACCCCCTGCTACAACCCTGTCCCATCACGCGGGAGCTCCTCGGCCGACTCTCCGGCCCAGCCTGTGTGCGCCGGGAACAGCACTGGGAGAGGAGGGGACCCAGGGGCAGTGATCCGGGGTGGAACTGCCCCGCTTCTCCGCAGTACTAGTGCCAGTAGCACCCTTCCCCCTGCCCCTGCCAGGTTGTTTCTGCTCCCTCCCCTCCTCTCTCTGCTGCGTTCGTGAGCCGAGCTGAGTCCCAAGGCCCAGACCCAAATACTCCAGTCCCAAGCTGCAGACTCGGAACCAGGTCCTCCTCCTAGTGCTGATTCTCCGATCACCCCTGACCTTCCGGGGGAGATTTGACATTGGCGTCTGTCTCTTGGGCTTGGGCGCTGTGTCAAGGACCCAGTAGCCTGGGGCCAGCGTGCGGTACTTGAACCCAGGGGGCAGTGGCCGCCTGTGGGTCTCTCTGGCTGCAGAGGGCTCATCCTCCGGGCTGGAAGCCACTCCTAATCCCCTGCTTGCTGCCCATGTCTGAATCCAGCCGGCCACGTTCCCTGGCTGCCCCGATGTCCGCTGGGGGCCACCTCCGTGCCACCAATTTTGGTGCACCCTTTCCCATGGGAGAGCGCTAGCCCGCCTGGACTGGGTATGGTCCTGTGTGATCAGACAGGCTCAGCCCAGACAATAAGGATCCCCTTGCAGAGTCCACTCCAGCCAGGCATGGAAATCTAGACCGGGAGATAACAGGGGCTCCCACAGGTGAGGCGCATTAACTCCCCCAAGTAAGTGTTAGCCTTAAAGTGGAGAGGCTTCCCCCGGTTGCGGGGCCTCTGGGAATAACGGAGAAGCTGGACTGGATTTCCACGTGCTGTGGGAATGGATTCTGCCTGCCGTTTGTAGGATCCTCATTCAGGTACCTTAACCCCCACTTTAAAAGGGTTTGGGGGGCGGGAGGGGTAGCCTCCCTGCACCCTGGAATTTCACTGGGTCTCGGGCCCCTCACTCCCCTCTGTGCTTTGGGAAATCCCAGCCAGCGTTCCCAGGGAGGCAGAGGCCAGGCCCGTGCAGCAGGGCCAGTCCCCGTTTGCTTTTTCAAATGAACAATTAAAACCGATTGTCACGAAGACACGTTTCGCTGTGAGTCATTGATGGCTGAGTGCAATCAGCCTCCGAGTCATCCGAGCCCAGGCCGGCTGCCCCCACTTTGTGCTCCGCAGAGAGCGTCCACCACCAGTCACACGAGTGGGTGCAGAGCTGGACGGATAGGGGCTGCTGAATGGCCACTCCTGGGAGCCCCGAGCTGTAGCCCAGACTAATACGGTACGTGGCAAAAAGGCTCAGGGCTCGCCCGGGGAGGAGAGCTGTGCGGGACCAATGCTGAACAATTTCGCTTGACTCAAACCCCCAGACCTGATCTCTTCCTCTGTGACGGGGCAGTATCGTGACCCCAATTCTACAGGCGTCGCGAGCCAGCCAGCACATGCATAACCCATGCAAAGTCAGCATGGCTCTTTGTCCCCCTCTAGTGGATAGCCTGCACATAACCGTTCGTGCGCCTGCCCAGCAGTAGAGGCTCATATTCTAGATCTCCTGGGTTCAAGCCCCAGTGATACCCTGCCTAGGGGTGTCATTACAAGTGCGGACTCAAACAGGGAATGGGAACTGTTGTGAAGCCTGAAACAAGTGTCCTTGGCTCCGAGGGAGAAGTATCGTGAGCCCAGGTGTAGGGTTCCAGATGATGCTGGTCTGTGCAAGGAGCGGCAGTGTTTCTGATGTAGGGTTTTAGCATCGTGGTGGGTGTTTCGCCTTGCAGGGGGAGGTTACACGTTTGGCATCTGACTCATGGTGAAAACAATCTGTCTCTTTGAGGCAGAAAAGCTGCACCTAATGTGACTCATCCAGAAGTTATTTCAGGGGGTAATTATAAATAGCAGAGCTGGCCAAAGAGATTCAGGGGGGAAATCTTAACCGGAAAACTGAATCCTGTTTTAATTTTTTTTTCCCCAAATGTAAAACCAAAATCATATTTTTTACTACCCCAATATTTTTCTAATCGTGTTTCTTTTTTCTCCTACTTTCCTGTAGTTTTCAAACGGGCAAAATTTGTGAAAGAGTAGCACGGCGGGAGATAACCTACGGTCACCTCTTTTCTTGTAAACAGAAAAGAAAATTGGGAAAAGGAGGGTTTTTTCCACATTTTCTCATCATTCTTACTCTTTCCTAAATTTTGCCCGTTGGAAAACAATATAAAGTTGTGGAAAGTAGATTTATTCCATTTTCTCACACCTTTTCTCCTCCTTTTTCTAGTAGATAGAAAGTGCCCACGGAACCTCAATCCAGTCCCCTTGTGCATATTCATTCTGATACAGCCTTTCATTACATGGTCCCATGCTATTTTTTCCCCCACGAGGCACATTCCCCAGGCTGACCCCCACTGCCAAATTTCAAGCCCCTTGATGGTTCTAGAGCTTCTCACTGAAACTGTTTCAAGACTTTTTCACCAGGGGAGAACAACATTCTTGGAAAGGGCTGAACTCTTTTTGCTGAAGCTTTCCGACGCCCAGCGTGGAAAATTCCAGCCCGAATGGTTAAAGTTTGGCAAAGTTATAAGCCACTGAAAACAGGGTTTTATAATGGACATGGCAGGTGACTTTAGCAAGAGGCATCACTCCCAGCTCTGCCTAGACTCCTTAGCTTGTCTAATGACGATTACTTTTATTCGGGTGCATGGGGGCATTCATCTGCTTCCTGAGGTCGAGGGAAGGTGGGTGGATGTACCTCTGTTCTGGGGCGCTTCCCCGGTACAAACACACCCTTTATCCTTTCCAGGCTTCTGATGAAGTTGGCCACTAGATGGTGAAGTTGTACAGTTTTTGGTGCGCTATAACTGAGAATGACCATTGGCTTCACTGTAACCCTATAGCTCTGGGTCAGTCTGCAGAGAACTCTCCCCACCCCGCATTTATCATAATCAATACATGCACAAACCGAACAGATCACCATGAGCATGAAGAACAAGCGGTTAAAAGCTACAGGGCCCTGTGGGTACAGGCCCCAGGCTAGCTGTGGGCCCTGCAGAGTTTTCTTGGTTCCCCTTGGAGGGAAGGCTGTGTGGACAGAAGGGTGTGAAGAGGTTTTTTTAGTCCCAAAGCCAAGAGCCTTAGGGCACGATACACAGATCATGCCCAGATGCCATGGTGATGGGCAGCTGTAAATGCCAAGCCAATTCTCCACCAGCATCCCAGCATCTCTTCCCCACCAGGGGGCATCTCTGTCACCCATTCACTGAACGGCACAAGGGGCTTCAGGCAGATTCGCTCTCCTATCCTTTCCCTGATGTTTCCCATCTGCACTCTTTGGTGCAGCCAGCACTCCCGCAGCACGGACCCACCTTGCCCTCAGGTTCCACCGCAGGACGGCTCCCCCTGGCGGGGAAAGGGCAGGACACCGTAGCCTGGCAAGCGAGAGTGGGGTTAACCTCCCAGACGCGGCTGCTGGCTCTGCCACGTGCTGCCTGGGAGGGTGAGATAAAGCCAGGCTGTGTGGCCAGTGATCGGAGCTGAGAAGAGAGCTTGGCGTCCGTTAGACCACACTGCCTCTGTACGCAACCGTTTATTATTACTTGGATTGCGGTAGTGCCTAGCAGCCCCGTCACGGGTGTGGGGCCCCTGGTGCTAGGCGCTGTACAAACACAGCACAAAGAGACAGCTTCCAATGGAACCTGGCCTGTGTCTATCATTCATATTCGGGGACTGACGCCCATGTTATCTGCGGTGTGCCGGGCTGTGATTGGTGGAGAGTTGGGTCCTTTGCTGATCATTTGAACCAATCGGTGGCAGCAGGTGTGGAAAAGGAGGCGGGACGTTTCGCAGGTGGCAGGTAGCGGATGGGGAGCTGGTAAAGAGAAGGGGCTCCGGCCAATGAGGCAGGCGCTACTGGGAAGAGCCGAGCAACGTTTCCGCCCCAGACTGAAGAGGGAGGTGATTAGCTCCCGCCCCCACATGCGGAGCCTAGCCATGCCCCCGTTAGCCAAAGCCCCTCGTTTTCCGGCAATGTCGTCTATTCTTTGCCAATCAGTACAGTAATTGGTACCGGGCGCAATGTGCTACGCACAGCCCTGCAGACCGGGCAGCAGGTGCAGTAACGGACGCCACGCCAGGAAGCCGATAAGAGCCAGCCAGGACTTGTCATCGGGGCAAAATTGATCAGGCGGGTTGGAGGGGTGGGTCGAGCAGATGTGTGGTGGGAGGAGGCACTGGCCTGCTTTGAAGCTGCTGCTGGAGATGGGATGCTAGAAATGAGAGGCCTGCGGCTGATGTGTGTGGTAGGTGAACCAGGTCGGGGAATTCATGGTTTGGTCCACAGCGGCTGCAGGCAGCGCGTCGGGGGGGTCTCGGTCAGCAGGTACCCCAGCGTGGTGGGGGTTCTGGCGCAGCGGGGGTCCCAGGCTCTACGTGGCTCACTGTTCTGATCCGCTCTGACTAACCCCGTGTTCTGGAACGTGCTTTGCTGCAACAACTCCACTTTTCTGTTGCGGGGGCCGGTCCGTCCCCTCCCATGCTGTAACGAGCTCCTTGCAGGGATGGGCGAGCAAGCAGCTTAGGGGAGCGGGCTCCTCCTTCGGCGCGGACGCTGGCAGTATCTGCGCCAGGAGTGAGTCAGGCACGCGGCAATCAGCGCGCGCTCCCAGGCGGCAGGCCCTCAAATTGCTGCCACACATGGGTGGTGGGGCCCATGTGTGGGCTGGCCGGAGGGGGGGTCTCTGGAGGAGCCCGTATGCCAGTCCAGCCCTGGAAATAGCTGCGAGGCGATAAATCTCAATGACTCGCTAGGGGCTTTGAATCAGAAACCCAAAGCTGCCGAGTGTGACCAGCTGCAGAGAGGCCCATCCGATAACACCGCTCTGCTGACAGCTGCAATGACGCCAGGCCTATAATGCAGGGGAAGGGGGGAAAACAAAGAGATCGAAACCAGCCAAATCCCAGCAATGAGCATTTCATGGCACTCAGCAGCACCTGGGCGTTGGCAGCTAGCAGCTGCTGAGTGCTGGGTGGTCACGGTCCAGCCACATGGAGAAGGCTTTGCCCAACAGTCCCATGGGACTGAAAAGCTAGGGACATATCGCACCCTGCTGGCGGCACAGGATATAACCCCACCTTATCTGCAAGGGTCTCCCCAGCACAGCAGAGGGTAGATGCATCCTACAATGATGAATGGGGCTACCCTGCAACCCCCATCCCTAAGGTGCAACATCTGCTGAGTGTGGGTGGGACATTCTAGCCAGTTGCAGCCTCAAATCCTATACACAGGTGACTTGCAAAGACTTTGCCCCAACCCCGGTCTGGATCCCTCTCCAGCTGTTCCCATCAGATGTCTGATTGGCCATTCACTCTTGGGTGACCAGGTTTAGAAAGGGCACCAGTCCCAGCCGGACTCCTCTGAGGTGGCAAAGAGACCGTTCCAAGCTGCTACCCTCGTTGGACGTGCATCTCCCTAATACACACGTCCTGGGACCTTGTAGGGCACCGTGGACGTGAGAGCTTTGCAATTGCTCTGTGGCCGGCAGGGTAGAAGGCGGCTTGGAAGCTAGATGGAAATCGCTCATTTCAGCAGCAGCGTGGGCTGTACAATCTACCAGCACACCAGCCATAGATCATGTCGAAGCCTGGGGGGGTGGAGTGGGGAGGGGAGAGATGGAGCCATGTCAAAGCAGTAGGAGCAGTATCCAAGCAGCAAAGGCTCCGGCCTCTGAGGTCGTAAAAGGGGAGTGGGGAATGTCAGAGCAGACACGGGGCATTCAGCCGGCCCAGTAAATCACAGCCTCTTTTCACTCTGCCAGAGCGTGCCGCCTTTAAAGTGCCCTGGTTACCTCCGTGAGTGATCAGCCCACCAGACAAGTCCCTGGACCGACCGTTGTCCTCCGGCGTAGAGAGGCATCATTGTCAGAGCGACATTGACAACCTGGGTAAGCGGAAAGGAAACGTGGGGAAATCCAGCCGGCTGGGGGACCGCGGAGCACAGCTCATCACCCCGCATCAAGCCACCCACCTCTTGGACGTGGCTGGCCGGAGCTCTGGCCAAGTCCACGGTAAGTCAACGCTTTCCTGGGGTCATTGGGACGCTCGCTCAGTGGCAGGTGGGCACACTGCACCGGAAGCTGCTCTCCGTGCACCCCGCAGGGAAACAGGTGTGGACAACGGCGGGCTAGATGCCGAGCCCTGGGCAGCTTTTCCCCCCACCGGGAAGGGCGCATGGAGGCCCATGGAAGGAGGAGTAAGCAAACAGAATGGAGGCTGCACCGTAAGGGAAATCAGGTGGAATCCGGGGGCCAGGATTTCATTGCTGTGTTAATGGTGCTGTCCGGGTCCGTTGTGGATAGTTGGGTGAGGAGACACTAGTGACCATGTCAGTGCCAATGGCCAGGAGCAGGGCATTACGGCTACAGATTAGCCTCTGCTGTGGTCTCCAGAGGGGAGCGGTGGAACCTGTTGCTGGAGCTGAGAAAGGGGCATTGCCTTGCAGGTCGAGCAAGGGGCTGGAAGCCCTGGCGCTCAGTCGCCTTGAACAAGTCACTGAACCCTCTCTGTTCCTCAGTTTCCCCAATGGGGCCAATAATGCCTAGCTCGCTGGGGGCGGGGGAGGGGGGTTCTTTCATGCCCGTAAGGAGCTTGGCTGGATGTGCCAAGTGAGGCCAGTGAGGGGGGAGAGCTTCCTCTCCTCTCCTTTCCCCGGGCCATCTGCCAAGGGGCCAGGCGCTCCCTGATCAGTGGGGGACACCCTCTCAGCACCCGGCAGGACCACCCTTCCAGGCTGGACAGCAGGAGGACAGCAAAGCACTAGCCACGTGGCAGATTTCCTTATTCCCCTTTGCTGTAGGGTCAAGCGCTCGGTCGGCCCCACAGCCAGGACTGGATTTCCCCCCAGAGCCCAGTGCATCAAGTAAATGGGCCATTCCCAGGCCAGCTCTCCCAGCCAAAGCTAGAAGTGGGGTAAATCAGGGTGTTGTAAGGGAAGCTAGTTACCCCCTGCACTACTGCCCCTGCATAATGCCCCTGGGAACTCTCCGCGTCCGTGGGATGGGGCAAAAAGCAGCTGGGAATGTCACAAGAACCACCTTCCGCTGCTCCTGGCCGCCGCTCCAGTGTTTCAGTAACACGGCAGCCCCTCTGTCCTCGGGGTTTTTTCTCCTACTCTGACCTGCAACTTTGAGCTGCTTGAAAATGGAAAATAATCCTCTCTCTAGACATGTAACTGTACTCCCCCAAACCTCAGAGGTCCTGCAGGGGAGCTCCGGTCACAGTGGGTTGGTTCCAGGACTTTGGGACAATCCAAGTACAGGATGTCCCCCGAAAGTCCAGCCGAGGGTGCGGGGCTGAGCCCGTCACGCTGGGACAGGGCTTTGGGCACAGCTGGGGCCGCGCAGTCTGTAACCCACAGGGGAGGGTGGGGTGCTACCGGTCCCCACTGTGCCTATCCACAGAGCACAGGAGTTGTTAACGCCTCATCCAGCCACGGAGCTTTAACTCCAGCTGTAATCACGCCTGCTTTTAGCTTTGGAGGTCCCTGGGTCAGCCCCTAGTCGGCCCTGCAGTGCTAAGACAGGGGCTGTGTCACGGAGTATTGGGGGACTCAGGGCCCTGCACCCCCGGCTTCCTGCAATTCACCATGACTCTCAGCCAGCCAGTAAAGCAGAAGGTTTATTTGGATGACAGGAATACAGTCCAAGACAGGTCTTGCAGGCACAGACAACAGGATACCTCTCAGTTAGGTCCAGCTTGGGGTCCCAGGGCATCCCAGCCCACCCCCCTTTGGGGGGTCAGAGCCATCTCTGCCTCCCAGCCATCTCTCCAGCTCGCTTCCCACACTCCCCTTCAGCGACCCCTCCCACAGCCTTTGTTCAGTTTCCCGGGCTAAGGAGTCACCTGGCCTTCAACCCCTTCCTGGGTTCTCATGTTACACACTCAGGTATGCGCCCTCGGGCAGTCTCCCATCCTCCAATGCAGACTATCCCAGCCACACTCCCCTGTCAGCATTCACAGACCACAGTGAGAACAGGCCCAGTTCGTCACAGGCTGTCCTACAGACCCAATGAGTGAAGCCCAAGCTCCTTACATTGCTCACACAGCCTCAATCTAGGACCTCGGGATACAGCTGGTCTCGCAAACCCCACTAATAACACTGGGCCGGATCTCAGCTGGCGTTAGCTGGCGCCGTCCCAGTGAAGTCAGCAGAGCTGTGCTGATATAGGCCAACGAGGGACCTGGCCCCATCTTTCTTGTTATAAATTCAAGGGGGACTTTCATGCATCCGACGAAGTGGGCATTCCCCCACGAAAGCTCATGCTCCAATACGTCTGTTAGTCTATAAGGTGCCACAGGACTCTTTGCTGCTTTTACAGATCCAGACTAACACGGCTCCCCCTCGGATACTTTTCAGGCAGTAGAACAGGGGCAGTGAGATTGATCACCACAGTCCCCCCTTGTAGAGGTGCAGCAGATTTCTTCTGTCCTAGGCGCAGACGGATGCCTGTGTCCGGGTGCAGGCCGCAGAGATAAGCTCTCCTGGCCCGGGGGCGGTGCGGAGATAGGGCCTGAGTGATGGGGCCCCTCCGAGGAGCTGACATATTGCACAAAGGGAGCGAGGAAGGATGGCACAAAAGCTGCAGGGCTTGATTTGCCTGCCTGTCTGGGCACCACGGTGTGCACACAGCCTGTTAAGAGAGGACAATGGATGAAAGGAACCCACCAAAGGCCGCAGAGAGACGAAAGGGCTGGAGACTCAAGCTGGCTAACAGCAAGGGAGGAGGAGGGGAGTGACTGCCGGAGGAAGCATTGTCTAGTGGTTAAAGCCCAGGGCTGGGCTGCAGGAGATCTGGGTTCTAGTTCAGCACACGTGCTGCAGGACCTTGGATTGTTAGCGGGTGCCTAGAAACCCCGCCCTAAAGAGCTAAGGAGGGAGGTGGCTTATCTCGGAAGGCTCTGTTGACTTGAATGGAGCCAGGGCCATTTTCCCCAGCTGAGGGTCTCTGTCCAGCTAAGTGACTTGCCCTAGGTTATGCAGGAAGTCCGTGGCAGAGCAGAGACTGCCCCCCCCCCCCCCGGTCTCTCCAGTTGCAGGCTAGCACCCTGCGCCAGCCTTCCCTGAGACTTTCGCCTGCCTGCGGGAGCTGAGCGGAAAGCCGTGCAACAAAGCTGCAGCCCGGGAACCCTACTCACACTTCTTTCTTTCTAAATTAGCAGGGAACGAACAGAGGAGCCTGAGGACCAACCCCAGAGACAGCACCAGGCCCAACGCTCGACTCTCCCTCCATCCCGCCTGCCACAGCCAGAGCTCCCCGAGCCAGCCCGGCTGCCCCACGTCATATGGGCAGCGCTGACCGCGGCACCCACAGGCAGCTGCTTCCTTGTGTCCCTGCTCGGCAATGATCCGAAAGAAAGGCGGTCCCGGGCCGGTCGCCAGGCTCCTGCGGGAGGCTCAGAGAGCTCTGGCGTACTTCTTAGTGATGTACACGGTCTTGCTGGGCGGGCTCCTGTGCGCTGGGTTGATATTACAATACCTCGCACCGCTGTGAGCGGAGACACCACCGCAGGCCCAGCCTGGGTCCCACGAGACCTGGGTCCTCGTCCTGGCTCTGCCGGTGACCTCGGACAAGTGACGTCCCTGCTCTGTGCCTCAGTGTCCCCACCTGTACCGTGGGGGACATGCTGTTGGCTGCCGGTGCGAAGTGCTTTGAGATCTACTGAGGAAAAGCGCTAGAGCAGAGATAGCTCTTGTGATGATGCAGGGAAGGATTAAAGCTGTCTCACGAGCCACGTGGATTTTAAAAGCGTGTGTAATCCACACCTACTCAGCGTGGCGTTCTGGTCCCTTTTGTGGGGCCGGGGCCACCCGCAGAGAGGCTGATGAACCTGCTACAGCTGTAGCGAATGGCGGTGGCTATGTTAGCGCAGGCAGTAGTAGAGGGTTATGCTTTAAAGATCTCCAGGTTCAATTCCCACTCCCACCCCTGGCAGTGTTGTGTAGCACATTCAGTTACTGCCAACGGCGGCTCCATGCACCAGCGCTCCAAGCGCGTGCCTGGGGCAGCAAGTCGCGGGGGGCGCCCTGCCAGTCCCTGCGAGGGCGGCAGTCAGGCAGCCTTCGGCAGCATGCCTGCCAGAGGTCCACCAGTCCTGCGGATTTGATGGCAATTCGGTGGCGGGTACGCCGAAGCCGCGGGACCGGCGGACCTCCCGCAGGTGCGCCGCCGACTCCGCGGGACCAGGGACCTCCCGCAGGCAAGCCGCCGAAGGCAGCCTGCCTGCCGTGTTTGGGGCGGCAAAAAAGCTAGAGCTGCCCCTGTTTACTGCTGCTCACGTGTGCCGAGAGGGTGCTCCTCCGCCGGGGGAAGTGGGCCCACAGGGAAGATGCATAATGGACCCTCAGCAGTGGGATGCACAGCGGGGCCCTGATCTTGGCTGGAACGTCTGTGTGTGCAATAGGCTATTAATAATAATCATGTCGACTGTGGAAGTTGTTTGTATTTGCCAAAGCTGTGTCAGCCTATAGAGCGTTGTGTGTGATTAGATTCTGTCCTGCAAAGCCAGAGGTGGCCAAAAAGTGGGATCCATCATGGAGCATATAGACCTATAAAAATCGAGGCGGGAACTACCCCCGGGCCTCCTAGCAAATGCCGCCCCTGAGGGCAGTTGCCCCCCCTTGTGTCCAGGCTGTGCGTGACGCTGCCTTCCATTTAATGCTGGCATTTCCGGGGACCCAGGGTGGGGTGCGGAGAAGAAGAGATACTGCCTGTTGGACTCCATCCCTCGCCATGCATCAGCCCCTCACTCCCACTCGTGGGGACCCTTCCTTGTTTCTGCGGGACTCTTTGCGGTGGAAGAAAATGCTCCTTTGAAAGCGGTTCCTACGGGGTGGGGACGAGCCCTCGCTCCCTGCTAACTGCCGCGCCGGCTCCGAGTGCGTTATGGACACGGAGGATCATTAGGGTGGCTCCTGCCGTGCCCACGGGAGCGGTGCTGGTAATGCTCTGAGATGGACTAGGTTCGACCCGCCCCCTCTTGTTCCTTCTAGCTGCCTTTCTACAGCCGTTTCCGCCTCCCTTTCCACGGAGGGCACAGCACCCGTTCTCGGCTCTCATCATGTCCCCATCCCAAGAGCATGAAGCCTGCTGCTCCTGCTGTTTGCTCCCCTTGCCAGGGACAGCCCTGGAAAACGCAGGCCTCTTTAGCCAGAGAGCCGGTGCAGGCCAGCAGCAGCCACGCCCGCTTTTCCATCCTGCCCCGGGCCCTGGGACCACCCCGAGCGTGGGGCGCTTTCTCCACGTCCAGCCCAGCCATCACACAGGGGCTCCAGGCCCAGCAGTTGCTTTGACCCCCTGCTTCCCCCCGAGGCCTGTAAAGTTGGGCTCAAGGGCGACTGGAAGCCCTCCCTGGGCATGGAGGGAAGATAATCTCTACCCATAGACCTCTCCCCCTCTGTGCCTGCTCCCTTACTCATGGGGCCCTGGGTGCAAAGGGGTGTGAGCGAGTGGAGGGCGGGCATGGCCAAGGCGACGATGCGCCAGCCCCAGCCTGCCAGCGAGCCTCTGTGCCACACGCTCCCCTGGAAGGCCTCACGCCAGCCCCGGGGCAGCAGCGAGATCTGGGTCTGCGGAGCTGCCTGTCCGGCTCACGCCCTTCTCCCTCGGGCTGATACGTGCAACATGCAAACCCACCCCCCCCACAGGCCGCCTGCTCTTGAATGGGGGTCTCGGCCCCTCCCATTGGATTACTATAGAGTTGTACAATGGTGGCACAGAAACAACCCCACCGGCCAGGCTCTGCACCGCCACAGCATAACAGTCCCTGCCGCGGAGAGCTGATGGTCTAGGCCAGTGGTCTCCAAAGTGGGGTGCGCGGCAGGAGGAGCGCTTTTTTTGCTTCGTCAGGCGGGAGTCCGAGCGGATTTTTTTTTTTGCTTCGGCACGGCAGGCGGTGCGTGCTCAAAAATTTTTTACTCATAGGGGTGCGCGATCAAAAAAGTTTGGAAACCACTGGTCTAGGCAATGGGAGAGTCCTGGTCACCAGTCAACCCAGTCTGCCTTCATCCCAGTTATCTAGAGAGGAAAGGCTCGCTCCAGGCCTGCAAAGCCCACTGAAGTCGAGGGCAAGACACCCCTTGGCTCCAGTGAGCATTGGCTCAGGCCCCATCCCATCCTCTGAGCCATCTGCTCCCTCTCGCCTGCTTTTCTAAACTCTGGGACCGGAAAGCAAAAACAACTGCAAAAATAGCCCCGTGGTCCTTCATGTCTCCATTCGCCCCGCGCCCTGTCCCATTGCTAATACGGTCTGCGCTGCGGAACCGTTACAGCCAAAATCTACGTTTAGTCTCTTAAAGAATGAGATGATTTTCAGACGTGCTGTACACCAACAGTTCCCGTTTCAGTCCATTCACGTAGGTGTTCTCAGTAATTCTGGATGTAGGTGTCTGACCATAGGCTCCCAAGGCTTGGTTCTCTGCTGAGCTGAGAGGCAGCATTGCCTAGTGGCTAGGGTAGTAGGTGACCTGTATTCCCAGCTCTGCCACTGATCTACTCGGTGACCTTGGTCAAGTCACCCCCTCTCTGCGGCCCTGTTTCGCTTCCCACCTGCTGGCTATCTTGTCTATTTAGATTAGAATCTCTTCGATTCCCCCCTGCCTGCCAGAGGAGGGGACGATGGGTTTGAACGGGGGGAATCTGCCACCCCTCTGGCAAGTGCTCTAACTAGTGGGCTATGGGGTATCCTGAGGCGGGGGCTCCCCCAGTTTCTCTGTTGAAGCTGTTCCACTGTGGCTAAATAACAAACCAGGGACTTTAGCCAGGGTCTCCCCTGCGGATGTCTAAGCCCTGGACCGCAGCGTCAGTCTCACCCTCTCTCTGGCCCAACCACTGCACGTATTTAGCCACGGGGCCAGTCGGAGAGCAGCAGAGGTCTTGTGGATCACAATGGCGCCAAACCTGGGTGCCTAAACCTGAATCCTTGGTGCTAAAACTGGGGCTTAGGGGCCTAATTGCCTGTGTGGATCTGGGCCTTTCCCTCAGTGGGCCTCTGTTTCCCCTCCCGCCCCCGGGTCCGGAAACTGCTCAGGGCAAGGACTAGGATAACGGGTGCTGGGCTCAGCCCGGGCCTCTGGGTGTTGCCCTGATGCACAGAAAAGGTTAAAATGGGGCCACCCTGGGCACGCCTGGCAGTTAATAAAAGCATCCCGCAGCCTGGCGGCCCCCACGCCAGGGCACAGCCGCAGCTGGAAGGGTAATTGGGGTAATTGCATTGGCCTCAGTGGACAGTGATTTATACCAGCTGAGGATTGAGCCCACGTTGCATTGCAGTCTGATTAACAGCCTCTGGGCAGGGCTCCCCAGCGCATTCCCCTCTTGCTCTCAGCCTGCCTCGGACTCCTATGCAGCCGTTGAGGGAACGCTCTGGAGAAACCCGCCCGGCGGCGAGCCCAGATAACATGGGAGAAGCAGCGGCACGCGCTGACGTCCGAACAAACCGACCTTTCCCGGAGCCTGATCAGAGCTCCCTCCGCCGGGGCCTCCCCCGCCTCTGGCCTGCTGCATGCCACGGCCGGGGCTCTGAAATGCACAGCCCACCACAGCAGGCGAGGAGTCCAGCTCCACGGGATGACAGCCGGATCCGTCCTCCACAGGTAAGCCATCAGTCGAGGCGTTTCTGGGCATTCTCCAGTCACGGCCCAGCCCCGGTTCACAACAGCGGCTCTGCCGCTCCCTGTGCTGCTGTCCATGCCGAGATGACACTCGCGGGGCGAGGTGCTGCACAAACGTAGGAAGGGACTGTCCGTGCCCCTAAAAAGACAAGCCAGACACACGAAGGCTCATTGACCCCATTTTGCAGACAGGGGGCCTGCGGCCAAGAGCGATCAAGGGCCAGATTTTCAGCGCGCCTAGAGCTGCAGATAGGATTTTCCAGAAGCAGGTGGCACCCAAGTATGTTTGAAAGTCTGGCCCTGAGGAACGTGCCCTTTCACACAGGAATGCTGAGGCAGAGGTAGGCCTCAGAGGCAGAGGTAGGCCTCAAAGCCAGACCCCTGAGCCACAGGTTACTGTCTTCACCACCCAACCAGCCCTCCATTCCCAGGGCTGCTCTAGAATGTCTTCAGTCAGGGTATTTCCACATCCCCTTCAGGCGGCTCCTTCACATGGGGGCTGAGGCACTTTGCCGGACAATGTGGGAACCGTCTCAGGCGCTTGGGCTCTGCATCTGGCCCCTAAATCGGCTTTACAAATGCTACACTCCAACTCCTGGTAAGTGTTTTGCCTGGCGCCCTCCCCAGCTTCCCTCTAGGTAAAACCCGGCGTCCATGGGGCCTTCCATGAACCGGCTGCCTCCCGCTGGCTGCGTGCAGTCCCGGCCCAGGGTTTTAGCCCCAGGTGATGATGCACGTTGTGCTGGCGGCAACCTTATCCCCGGCTGAGCTGGCATCCGAGTGAAGCAGCATCTCACGGAGAGGCAGCCGTATGCTCTGCAAATCAGAGACCGTTTCAATGTAATGCCGGAGGGAAGCAATGCTCAGTCTGTCCTGAAATCCTGTGTAGGATGAGTCACAAAGCTGGGAACCCGCTGCAGAGAGCTTTCCTGAGCCGAGTTACTGAGCTGCTCCTTCTGGCTAGAGGAGATGGGGCTTCGCACAGACAGGGCCCTGGACTCTTCACAAGGCTGGGAGAGCAGCTCTGGGGGGGAAGGTGTCCTGGGGGAAGGCAGCGATTTAATGGTACACCATTAAATTTGACAAGTTTCAGAGTAACAGCCGTGTTAGTCTGTATCCGCAAAAAGAAGAACAGGAGTACTTGTGGCACCTTAGAGACTAACAAATTTATTAGAGCATAAGCCCTCGTGGACCACAGCCCACTTCCTCGGATGCATATACAGACTAACATGGCTGTTACTCTGAAACTTGTCATTATGCAAGGCACTGCATTTAGCCGTATGGAATGGAAATCCATCAACCTCATGAAAAAACTCATACAGGTTCCATTCTATATGCATCCGAGGAAGTGGGCTGTGGTCCACGAGGGCTTATGCTCTAATAAATTTGTTAGTCTCTAAGGTGCCACAAGTACTCCTGTTCTTCTTTTTGCGGATACAGACTAACACGGCTGTTACTCTGAAACTTGTCATTATGCAAGGCACTGCATTTAGCCGTATGGAATGGAAATCCATCAACCTCATGAAAAAACTCATACAGGTTCCATTCTATATGCATCCGAGGAAGTGGGCTGTGGTCCACGAGGGCTTATGCTCTAATAAATTTGTTAGTCTCTAAGGTGCCACAAGTACTCCTGTTCTTCTTTTTGCGGATACAGACTAACACGGCTGTTACTCTGAAACTTGTCATTATGCAAGGCACTGCATTTAGCCGTATGGAATGGAAATCCATCAACCTCATGAAAAAACTCATACAGATGGTTCCATTCTATATGCATCCGAGGAAGTGGGCTGTGGTCCACGAGGGCTTATGCTCTAATAAATTTGTTAGTCTCTAAGGTGCCACAAGTACTCCTGTTCTTCATTAAATTTGAGATGCTCTCTCAAAGGGGGTGGTGTTCCCCAAGCCAGGGGCTTTCTTCCAGAAAGGTCACCACTCAGGGAAGGAAATGGCAGGAACAAAGGGAACCATTAGTCTCCTCTCCGGCCGCTAATGAGCTGTCATCCCAGCCCTGATGGAATTAATGGTCTCTGTTATCTCCGCTCTGCAGCCTGGTGCCTGCTTTGTGATGCCAACCTGCCGAGAGAGAGAAAGATCAGAAAGGAAACAATGCCTAAGTCTTGTATAACAGGCTGTCACTATCTGCAAAGCTTTAGCTGCTGCCCTGGGGAGCTAATCGGGGTGGGCGGGGGAAGAGGAGGTTCGCCATTAGGTTTAGAGAGTTTGGCAGCCAGGTGCAATTCTAATCAGTTGAGGATATCATACAGGCCCAGAGGAGGTGTCAGCAGAGTACTTCTGTTCTGCACAGCTGGGGGACAGGACGAGTCTGCTGGGAATGGGCAGTTTTACGCCACCACAACCGTGCCCACATGTCCATGCTGCTTACCAAGCTTTGGGTCCAGAGATCTACTCGCCCAGAACAGGTAGCCCTGCCTGTGACCTTGTCGCAAGGGATGCAGGATTGGGAGTCCAGGAATGGAGGTTGTTCATAACGCTGAAATGTTCATAACTCGGAACAAAACATTATGGCTGTTCTTTCAAAAGTTCACAAAGGAACATGGTCGTCATACAGCTTTGAAATTTTACTATGCAGAAGAAAAATGCCGCTTTCCCTTTATTTATTTGTAGTAGTCTACGTTTAACACAATACTGTACGGTTCTGTAGTTGATTTTGTGCGTGTGTGTGTCTCTGCTGCTGTCCGATTGCTTTCGGTTCCAAATGAGGTGTGCGGTGGACAGGTCAGTTCATAACTCTGGTGTTCGTAACTCTGAGGTTCTACTGTCGCTAGTATTGGATGGGAGAGCGCCAAGGAAAGCCCAGGGTGCCGCCAGAAGTGGTGGTGGTGAGTCAATAGGTGGCGCTCTTCCCTCTGGGTCAGCACTGAGCCAGTGCCGATGGGACGCTTTGGGGAATCTAGGTGCAACTTCAGAATTCTGGCTGATCTTCATGAAATTGTTGTGTAAGGGAGTTCGCTGGTGTACGTGGGCTCCACCCTCATCTCTCCCAGAGCAGAGACAATGGAGAGTCGTTAACCTGAATGGCTCCCATTCATATGGGAGCACCCTGAAATGAGGAGGGTCAGTTTTCTCTAACTTCTGTGCAGGGGGCTGGGGTGTAGGGCACCAGAGACAGGGTGAGGAGGGGGCTCCCAGGAAAAACAAAGGATGCGGGGGCCGACCAAGGGCAAAGGAAATTGGCAGGAGAAAAGAGTGAGATTCCATGATTCAGAGAAGCCATGAGCTGTAGGGGGGAGGGACCCTGAATTCCTTAAAAGACTCTGGCCTGGCCCAAAAACACTTGAGAGTGGGGAGGGAACTGAGGGAGGGAAGGTGATTGTTGGGTCTGGAGCTGTATATCTTGTGTCCTGTCTAAAGTAAAGAGTAGCTGCTTTAGAAGCCCTTTTTGCAAAGCTTCTGTCTTACGTGGTTCAGCTACAGGGGTGAGGATCTCCAGGGTTGGGGCTCTGGAAAGGGTGTGCTTACGCGACCGGGGAACTGGCGCTAGTCTCTGTGCCTAGGCACTTGGACTGTGGGGTCTCCACTCCCAGAAAGGGATGCTAGACAGAGCATGTGCACCCCAAGAGTTTGCATAGAGACACCCTCTGCGTTCAAACAGAGGCAGTGCCTGAACTCTGCTCAGACTTAGGCAGCTTAAAGCACGTGGTGCCCAAACACTCCAGCAAGGGGCGCTCTACCAGGAGCATGTGGCAGCTCCATTCTGATGTTCCATCTTTCAGACGGGGCATAAAACCAAAGTCGTGATCCTTGGGACTCTCTCCAAGCATGGGAACGTAGCATCTAATTTGGAGGTTTGCACTCCATTAGGATGACCAGATGTCCCGATTTTAAAGGGACAGTCCTGATATTTGGTGCTTTGTCTTATATGGGTGCCTATTACCCCCCCCCCACCCCCATCCCTTTTTTTCACACTTACTATCTGGTCACCCTAGCTTACATTCCACCTGCATGCTGCACGCTTGCTTACCTGAGGTTAACTATGGTGCTGTTACACGCCTGCTATGTCCCATCCCCCCTGGAAGAGGTGGTCGGACGTCTCTTGTGGGTATAGTGAGTTTTATACAGACCGTTTGTAAAATGCATCGGGCTCCCGTGCAATGAAAGCTGCTCTGCATCTCCACATTATAGTTATGCCTCCATACATAGTCACAGCTTCTACATAGTCCATCCATACCGCCCTTCTGCATTAAGTCCATTAATGGCTATTAGCCAGGACGGGTAAGGAATGGTGTCCCTAGCCTCTGTTTGTCAGAGGGTGGAGATGGATGGCAGGAGAGAGATCAATTGATCATTACCTGTTAGGTTCACTCCCTCTGGGGCACCCGGCATTGGCCACTGTCGGCAGACAGGATACTGGGCTGGATGGACCTTTGGTCTGACCCAGTACAGCCATTCTGATGTTCTTATGTTCTCACCCTCTGGGGTATCATTACAGTTCCCTGGAGGTTGGTTATTAACCTGCCTACGCCACCTATTGCAACCTGAAATTTGGATTTTGCTGCAGAAGGCCCATCTCTGCCCCCCGCCGCCCCCCCCCGCGTTTTGTTTAGCGGCTGAGGTGTATGAATAGGATTGTCAAAGGGGCCGTATAGCATCTTTAGACTCTTTAAGGGCAGGGTGGCTTTTATAGCTCACCACTAGGGTGACCAGACAGCAAGTGTGAAAAATCGGGACGGGGGTTGGGGATAATAGGATCCTATAAGAAAAAGACCCAAAAATCGGGACTGTCCCTATAAAATCAGGACATCTGGTCACCCTAGCACACCCCCAGGGAGTGGTGGGGACCCACACACGTGAAACGGAGCTCATTAATAACCGATCAACAGCATATATGATGCAATGTACAGAATATAGAATTTTATTATTTATATAGTTATAGAAAGTAAATAATACATGGAAGAAATGACTTTGGCTTTTTTTTACATTATTTTTTTTGTTACTCATCCCTGCCGGGGCCCCGCCAAAAATGTTTGAATTGGGCCCCGCCCTTCCTAAAGCCGGCCCTGCTGGAGAGAACAGGAGGATTCAGTCAGCAGGGGCTGCCGATCCGTCCCATTCACCAGGGCTGCCATCCTGCGGCTTCAGCATTAGTGGCTGGGGTGACTTGGGGAAAGGTCTCAACCTCCCCACATCCCACTTCACTGCTGCCAGAATCCCTCCTGCCCCCCCTGCTACAGTCCCCTCCCTACCCAACCTGGGTGGGGCTGGAGGAGAGGGGTCTGAGAACTTGAGCTGTGGATTGGAGGTGGAACAGCTGTCAGGGGCACTGAGGGGGAGGTGGCAGGAGCTCCCCGTACAAGGAGGGGGGTTGCCACTGGAGGTCACTAGGAAGGACAACAAGACTCCATCCCGGGGGTCAGGAGGGGGAATCCATCCCTCAGAGGTGGGCAGGGGCTGGGTGGAAATGCTGCTGGTTCCAGGGGCCGTTAATCCCCCCTGATTCCTCGGAGGCATCTGAGTCTCAGACAGGTTCTCGTTCCCTTGCAGCAGGAGGACGTCACGGCCAATGTGATGCGCCAGCTCCGTATCATGCGGCACTTGCGCCAGGTGCCCGAGGCGCTACAGGGCCTGTGCCTCTGAGGCCACCAGCAACTCCCGCTCTCTGCTGCAGGTACTGCTCTGGCTCTCTGTAAATGGGGAGCTAGTGGAAGGGGAAATGGAGCCCCCTGGCACTCACAGAAAGCTGATTACAGAATGAGCCCGAACTGAGAGGCACCATATCCGCCCCCCTAAAGAGCCAGACTTCGGTGGTGATACAGCCCAGCTGGGGTAGCAACAGGATTGGGAACGAGGTAGGAAGTTCAGAGCAGCAAGGAAAGCCTGGAGGGGAACTTGAGAAGAGAGGTTGGAAAAGTGCAGCAAAGAGAAAGGTGCAGACCTAGCTGTTGGGTCCAGGGCCCTGAGCTGCTATCAATGTCAGGGTGGGACTGGGTTCCCCTACCGGCCCCAGAGGAGACGGCGTACACGCACCTGGAGAGGGTTCCCAAGCCCAGCAAGGGGGCTACAGGCTGAGCAAGTGCCCCAGCGATGGCAGAAGGACTTCTGTCTGTGGAAAGACCTCTTTGGACTTTTAGTGTGAGGCAAGCTGGGCCCCAGAAGGGTGGACTAAAGGTGGTGACCTGGCCGGAGTTACCAGTCAGAGAAACTGCCGTGGTGCTGAAGCGACCATGGATGGGGGACGCTAGCCCAGCGAGAGGGCTGTGATGCCATGCCTGGCCGCCGGGGGGCACCTAACGATGAGTAGATTCATTTATGATTGGCATAGTTGGCAGGATTGAGTTCCCCCTGTGATCCGTGAGGGAAGTCTTGGTTGCAGAAGGAATCATAGAATATCAGGGTTGGAAGGGACCTCCGGAGGTCATCTAGTCCAACTCCCCGCTCAAAGCAGGACCAATCCCCAGACAGTTTTTTACCCTGATCCCTAAATGGCCCCCTCAGGGATTAAGCTCACAACCCTGGGTTTAGCAGGCCAATGCTCAAACCACTGAGCTATCCCTCCCCCAAGCAGGTGTATCAAGGGACCAAGCTGGTCGCTGGATTTCCCACTTCAGTTCCAGGGACTGGCTAAGCAGCCAAAGCAGATCTAGGGGTTTCTCCAGCAGCTCCTAGAAAACCAACAGACGCAGAAGGAAGTGCAGGTGGAGCTACAGACGCAGCAGCAGCAATACCTGTGAGAGATCCTGCAAAGGGAAATCAACCCAGGCTCTGCTATGCCCATGGACAAAAAGAGCAGAGAAGGAGAGCATGCCTGGGCTGTGCTGAGAAGGTTAGCCCAGGGAGAAGGGCATGAGAAAGTGTACAAGCGTGGCCTAATGCCAAGATGGGAGCAAGAGTTCTTTGTTTTGGGGGCAGAGAAGCAGGCCATATCAAAAGACACGGCCTGCTTAGGAAATTGCTGAGTGGCTGAACGAGGGGCCAGGGCCCTAAGAAGTTAGAAAGAAAGGAGAAGGTGTCCTCTGACACAAACCCCCATGAGGCAGGCAAGGAGGAGGTGGCTGGGGTTGGCCATGGACCTTGCAGACCCTCCACCAACACACCCTGTCGGGTGCTGCAGGGAGATGAAGGACGAAATGATTGGCCCAGAGATGAAGCAGACTGGAGGAGGGACAAACACAAGGGTGGAGCAGTCCATGGTGGGTTCTCAGACCCTGACCCAAAAGGTTTTGGCAGATGCAGCGGCAGTAGCAAAAAGGCAACAGAAGACGCTAAAGGCTTCAGAAGAGGCTCTGCAAGCAGCTGTTCATGAGACTGAGTGGCTGCAGGAAGAGCGTCGGGATACTGCAGAAGAGAAGGTTTGCCAAAAACCTGCTGGTGGAGGTGCTAGCCCAAGAAATCTGTGACTCCAGGCCTTGAAGGAAGGGGCACCTATTGGTGAGTGAACTCTGTTACAAGCCTGCTTCCATTGTGGAAACAGCCTGGTATTGGAGAGTGGTGGGGATGGCCTGTGGGCGAGGATGGCTGGAGGGGTCATACAGGAGGGGCAGCAGCGTCCAGTGAGGAGATCAGGGAACGGGTTGTCTGCAGTCCTGCCACTGAGCGGTAACGTGATCCTGGCCAGGTCACTCTCCCACCTGGTGCCTCACTTTCTCTTTGAAATGGGGATCATCACGACCCACATTAAGAAAGGGTTTGATCCTCTGCTCTTGCTTCCCAAATCCCTGCCCTCCTTGCCCCCCACAGGTCTCTGCCCTGTTGCTCAAACTCCCATGCACATGTTAGTGCCTGTGTCACCCCCGCAACTGCAAGGTCTCATGTACAGTCTCCTGCCAGCAAACTGAAGCTGCCACTAGATCCAGAATAGGAATCGCAGTTCCTGTGCGCTGCCCTGAATGGAGTCTAGACCCTGGGCATGGGGAAGGCCAACGCTCACATCCAGGTAGATCATCAACCTACTCCTCTGTCCCAGGAGCAGGAAGGCCTCTGGTTTGTGCTCCCTTCGGTAGCTGGAGCTGCTGAGTTGGGAGTGTGGTGGGTAGAGATGGGAACAGGCCATAGGATGAATCAAGTGTCTGTTAGAACAAGAGTCTGATTTGGATAGGGATAGAGACCTCTTCAATGTTTTTAATGAAGTAAATACTAATGGGAATTGTGTGATCATGGGAGACTTTAACTTCCCAGATATAGACTGGAGGACAAGTGCTAGTAATATAATAGGGCTCAGATTTTCCTAGATGTGATAGCTGATGGATTCCTTCACCAAGTAGTTGCTGAACCAACAAGAGGGGATGCCATTTTAGATCTGGTTTTGGTGAGTAGTGAGGATCTCTTAGAAGAAATGGTTGTAGGGGACAGCCTTGGTTTGAGCGATCGTGAGCTATTTCAGTTTAAACTAAATGGAAGGGTAAACAAAAATAGATTTGTGACTAGGGTTTTTTTTTCAAAAGGGCTAACTTTAAAAAATTAAGGAAATTAGTTAGGGAAGTGGATTGGACTGAAGAACTTGTGGAACAGATGGATCAGACTG
This sequence comes from Malaclemys terrapin pileata, assembly GCF_027887155.1. NCBI lineage: Eukaryota > Metazoa > Chordata > Testudines > Emydidae > Malaclemys > Malaclemys terrapin. The sequence goes on along the minus strand of NC_071522.1, from coordinate 19,193,177 downwards.
AACAGGTTCCAAACCTCTCGGAGGCTCTGACCTTCTAAACAGGGATGTCTGTTTTCTAGTAAAATCAGGAAAAAGAAAGGAGAAAACTCAAAAGAGGTTCCTCCTGGTGCTCACATACATGAACCCAAATACTCTCTCAGTCCTCAAAGAGAGACCGCGAGAAGGAGACTTGCTGAAGCAAAGATACAGGGGACTCTGAGGTTTCCCTGGCCCTGCGCCCCTGTCCTGCCTGGCTGATGTCAGCATCTCTCTGTGAGGTCAGCATCTCTCTGTGAGGTCACCACCTCCCCAGCACCCTTGACCAATAGGCTGAGGTCCTGCAAAAGGTCTTTGTGATGTCACTGTCACACCCACCCCTCCCCTGAAGTGCTAATGTCCTGCCGCAGGCCAGACCCTTTGGAGGTTTGAGCTACTCCCTGTGGATCACCCCACTCAATGAGTGTTCATTCTAGGAAGCAAGCCGGCTAGACAGTAAAACAGCAGAGGCTGCTCCAATGCTACACTCGGTTTCTCAGAAATGAGTAGACTTTATGGGCAGAAGAGACAGTTAGAGCATCTAATCTGACCCCCCGCATATCACAGGCCTTTCTGCACCATATGGGGCAGGCAGAGCTCTGCCTGGGCGCAGGGGGAATGGGATGGGGGTAGATCAAGGAAAGGGGGGAGGGGAATGGGTGAGAGGGAAAGAGCTCCTGTCCCAGATGAAGGAATTTGGGGGCAGAGGAAAGGACCCTGCTCCACAGAGAGGGGAGAGGGTTTCTGTGAGTGCCAGGGGGCTCCATTTCCCCTTCCACTAGCTCCCCATTTACAGAGAGCCAGAACAGTACCTGCAGCAGAGAGCGGGAGTTGCTGGTGGCCTCAGAGGCACAGGCCCTGCAGCGCCTCGGGCAGGGCCGGCTTTAGCAAGAGCGGGGCCCGATTCCTGGGGGCGGGGCTTGCTGCAAGCCCCGCCCCCAGGAATCGAGCCACGCTCCCGCCGCGGGGGGGGGGGAGAACGGACCTGAGCCGTGCCGCGGGGGGGACGGGGTGGGGACCCGAGCCGCACCGCGGAGGGGACGGGGGGACCCGAGCTGAGCCTCGCCGCGGGGGGGACCCGAGCCGTGCCGCACCGCGGGGGGGACGGGGGGGAGCCGAGCCGCGCCGCGCCACGGGGTAATGGGGGGGGGACCCGAGCCGAGCCGCGGGAGGAACCGGGGGGGGACCCGAGCCGCGCCGCGGAGTGGACGGGAGGGGGGGCCTGAGCCGCGCCGCGGGGGAGCAGGGGAGGGGGCGGAGCATTCAGGGGAGGGGAGGAGGGGGAAGTGAGCTGGGGGCGGGGTGGACAGCTGCAGCGCGGGGCCCTCTTGGCGCGGGACCCAATTCAGCCAAATCGGCTGAATTGGCCTAAAGCCGGCCCTGGCCTCCGGCACCTGGCGCAAGTGCCGCATGATACGGAGCTGGCGCATCACATTGGCCGTGACGTCCTCCTGCTGCAAGGGAACGAGAACCTGTCTGAGACTCAGACGCCTCCGAGGAATCAGGGGGGATTAATGGCCCCTGGAACCAGCAGCATTTCCACCCAGCCCCTGCCCACCTCTGAGGGATGGATTCCCCCTCCTGACCCCCAGGATGGAGTCTTGTTGTCCTTCCTAGTGACCTCCAGTGGCAACCCCCCTCCTTGTACGGGGAGCTCCTGCCACCTCCCCCTCAGTGCCCCTGACAGCTGTTCCACCTCCAATCCACAGCTCAAGTTCTCAGACCCCTCTCCTCCAGCCCCACCCAGGTTGGGTAGGGAGGGGACTGTAGCGGGGGGGCAGGAGGGATTCTGGCAGCAGTGAAGTGGGATGTGGGGAGGTTGAGACCTTTCCCCAAGTCACCCCAGCCACTAATGCTGAAGCCGCAGGATGGCAGCCCTGGTGAATGGGACGGATCGGCAGCCCCTGCTGACTAGGGTTACCATACGTCCGGTTTTTCCCGAACATGTCCTGCTTTTCGGCAATCAAACCCCCGTCCGGGGGGAATTGCCGAAAAGCCAAACATGTCCGGGAAAATGCCGGCCGGGCACTTCCCCTCCCACGGCTGCTCTGCTCCGCTCCTCCCCTCTCAGACTTTAAGAGCCGAGCTGCCTGAGCCAGCGCTACCGGCTTCGGACAGCGCCCCCTACCTCCGGACCCCGAGCCACGGGCCAGGCACTTCCCTTCCCGGTTCCAGCTGCGCTGGGGAAGCGCCGGCCGGGGGCGCAGGTCTGGGGGCTGCCCGGCAAACCGTGAAGCCGGTAACGCTCAGGCAGCCCTTTCCCCGTGGCTGGGAGTGGGAGGGAGGAGGGGGCGGAGTTAGGGCAGGGAAGGAGCGGAGTTGGGGCGGGGTTAGGGGTGGGGAAATGGGCGGGGCCAGGGCCCGTGGAGGGTCCTCTTTTTTTATTTATTAGACATGGTAACCCTACTGCTGACTGAATCCTCCTGTTCTCTCCAGAACGGGTCCAGCCTTGCCAGCAGCAGGACAAGTGTCCCCTGCCCATGTGCCTCAGCCCTGCCTGGTCAGACGCCATCACCCGTCAGTCCTTGGCCTCCCAGGCTGCCAGTGATGGGAGCAACTCTGGGTGGTGGCTCGGGTGACACAGACACCAGACCACTAGGAATTGGGTGCGGCCCTGTGGGACAGGAGAGTCTCGCAGAGGGCACTTGGGGGACTCTCCTGCCCTTCCCAAGAGCGATAGCACCCTGTCCTAAGAACATAAGACTGGGATGAGGCAAAGCTTGTCGTTAATTAGCCTGCCTAAAGAGCTGGGTGGAGCTGCTCCGGGGACAAGCTGGCTCGCTCCTGCTCATGGAGGTGAATTCATCTCCCTTCCCAGGAGCACCTGCTCTCCCTTTCATTCCCCACCAGGCTCCTTGTGCCAGGCCAGCGAATGGCCACAGGATGGGAATGAGGCCTGGGCCCCGCCCCAATCTCCTGACTCTAATGCAGCTGCTCACCTTGTCCCCCATCAGCTGCTGCGTTTCCCCCAGGAGGGAGTAGGTGAGGAGCAGCCCAGCCTGGCTGACAGGCAGCAGGGGGGTGTGGATGGCCAGCACTGCCCCTCTGAGAACAACTTGCCAAAGGCCTAAAACCAACAGGGTGTGAGGCATTAGCAGATTGCCCAGAGCCAGGCTCCAAGTTCTGGGGCTAGAACGGCATCTCCGTCTAGTGGCCCAAGGAGGTACCCACTGCAGGGGACCCAGCCACCCCCACTCCCTGAGCTGTCTCATGCCCTGGCAGAGTGTCCTTATCTCCCCCACCCTGGCTGTGTTCCTGTAGCCCAGCAGCCTGCTGTCCTGGTGCCAGTCCCAGCACCACAGGTCTTCGGCCTCATGGATGGTCAGCCCTTGGAAAGAGACACACACACATTTATCCTTCTGGTTGCAGGGCTTGTGTCCTTCCAATCCCATTGGTGGCTGCACAGTGGGCAGAGTCCTCGCTGCGTGCCCGGCCCAACAGAGTTGCAGGGCGTGGTGTGGAACACAGAAAGAGATAGAGAGACTCATCCTCCAGCCGGGGTCAGTCTGAGAGAAATTGGCTGGGGTCCCAGTCTCACTCTTCTAGCGGGTGCCATTTCCCAGCTGGGTTCCTTACCCCTCTGGTGCAGCAGCAGCTGGTAGAGCCGGTAAACCCCCTCCCTGGCCTGCCGGCTGATGTCCTTGGCTGGGTCACTGACGGACAGAGCCAGCTGTGCCATGTGGTGACCCATCCTGGGGAATTCCGCTGAGTTCTAATGGACGGGAGAGGGAGAGGGGACTCCATCAGCATTTTCCTGTCAGCTCCCAGTCCCCCCCGGGCCAGGACTCTCCTTCCCCTCAGCTCCTCTGCAGGAGATGCTAGAGGATAGGAGCTAGAGCCAGACCCTTAATTTCCTCTGCCGCCAAGGAAGCCTGGAGCACAGGGCTGTGGGCAGGGCCCTCCATGAGGACTTGCTTCCCCAGCTGCTCCAGGATGACAGGGAGGCATGAACCTGGAGCACAGTCCCCTTAAAAGCCCAGAGTCACCACTTAACTAGGACAAGAAGAACTTGACTCAAGCCAGGCTCACTCCCTGCTCTGACTCTGCCTCCCCAAGAGGAACACTCCTAACCCACAGCCCCTGCAGCAGCAGATCCTACAGCCCGTCGGAGCCAGCCCACCTACCCCTGGAGTCAGGAAGCTGGGGTCAGAGGTCACTTACGTCAAACTCAGGGAGGGTGATGGTGGATCTGAGCAGGGCCGTGCTGCTCTTAACGGCCCTGGATCTCTCTCGCGGCACCCTGGACACGATCCAGTAGTTAATGTGCTGTGGGGAAAGGAGGCATTGCACTGACTGCCCTGACCAAGGATGCCCACTGGGGGCCCGGCTAGGAGGACAGACTGGAAAATGGATCTAAGAGTGAAGGTAAAATTGCCCCCACCCCTCTCATCGGGCTCACCTCCAAGATGTAGTGGAGCCTGTCAGTGTCTGGGGACTCTGCCAGCAGGTTCCCCAGCATAGCGTCCAGGAGGTCTGGCAAGACCCTAGGCAGATCCTGAAAGCAAGGGAGAGCCATGGGTCAGAGTTAGGGAAACTGGGGCTAAACTTGCCACAGGATGGGAAGACGGGTCTCTGGGAAGCACTGGTGAGACCCCCAAACACATATCCTGGCCTCTCTCCTTCACATCCCACTGCAGGCAATTAGCAAGGACTCATGGCAGGATGACAGCTGGCTCTTCAATCCATGACTTTAGCATGATCTACCTGCACTTGGGTGGTGTCCTTCTCCGTGCCCAGGGTGAAGACGGCGTGCAGGGCAGCTCGGAGGAGGTGGGTCTCCAGCTCTGGCTCCAGGGCAGGTGTCATGGTGCTGGCAAGAGAGAGGAGCCGGCATTAGACTGTGCAGTGCGGGGATGGGACTGGCACCAACACGCAGGTTAAACTGCAGGGAAATAGGCACAGGCTGGCAAGAAGGGAAACTGAGGCACCGAGCCAGGGAATGACAAGGCCAAGGTTTCTCAGACAGACAGTGGCAGGGCAGGAATAGCCCCTGTTCCCTGGACCCTGCTGCCCCTCCTGTATCTGATCGTGGGAGTGAGCCTCTCCCCAAAGCCGACGCAATGTTACTGGAGTGAAAAGAACAGCCCAGCCAGGAGAGAGTGAACCCTCCCCCCACCTCTGCCAGAGGAGCCACCCTTGGGCGGTGACCTGGGAGTGGGAGGGGCAGTGACTCCCAGCCCTGGGCCTGAGCAGCACTGGGGTTAGGGGAACCGGGCCGGAGGGTCTCTGTACCTGAGGTTGCCCACAGCAATCAGGGAGTTAGCGAGGACGGCGCCGGGTGGAGAGTTATCAGGCAGCTCCTCAATGAGCTCCTGTGAGACCCAAAGGAGACAAAGGAGCGTGTGAGATTCGGGCCTCACTGACACTTCCCAGTGAGGAGATTACACAGCCAGGGCCCCACACAGCCAGCAGGATCCCCCCACCTGCTCCCCGCTCCTCTGATTCCTGCCCAATAGTGACCACTCTCCGAATTTCTCCCATCTCTTCTCCCCAGTCTTCAGCCCCAGCAATCCCTGCCCTCAGCTGCCCCTCGAGCACCAGCCATCCCCCATCCATTGGCCTGGGGAGACCCCTGCCCCTCCCATGTCTCTGTCTTTCCTCCAGCTGCTGGGCACCGTGTCTCGCTCACCACAATCCTCTCCGCCACAGCCGCCTTGCAGCAGTGCGGCTCCAGTGTGTCCTGCCCTCTCTGCTGTGCAGCGAGACGCGGGGTGGATGGCGTGCAGGAACACGAGCTGCTGGGCCTCCTCCTGCACCCAAAGAGGAGACACTTAGATCTCAAAAATTAGATAAGATGCTTCAGTCTGAGCTAAGTAGTTGCTGCTCTTAACAATTGCAAAATAATACAATACAAATCAAATAAACTATTTCAGCCATTCTATTATGTCCTAATCTGATCTGAGTAAACATGATAGGACACCTCATCTTATGCACTGCTTCTAGTGACACTCTCCAATAGACCCAGCAGTCCTTATTTCCAGGCCCCTTCACTAACCACTGCTGCACACTCCCTCCCACAGCTGGCAATTACAACCAGGCCTTCATGTCCGGTCCCCCTGCTTTGAGAGGGAGTGTGCTCCGCTGGAGTGATTGGAGCAGGGAACTGGGAGTCAGGACTCCTGGGTTCCATTGCTGGTTTCCTATTGACCTGTGGGACTTTGGGTAAGTTGCTCCCCACTCTAGGCTCTGTCCCCAGCAGTCAAATGGGGATTTCATACTTTCCCACTATTGGAAAGTGCTGGGAGAATCCCCCAGCAAAAGCTGCTCTGACAGTGCTAAGCAGCATCTGACCATTAGAGGTCGGAGCGCACTGCCCAGGAGGAGGAGTGTTTGGTTCCGGGCTGTTGGAGTACGGGCTTGCAACCATCTGTGCACACATATTATACTAATTGCATCTAGACCACATCTCCCTAGTTGGTTTGTGAGAATGTCCTTATTAACACCAAGATGGATCACATCTACTCTTTACCCACGTCCACTAGGCCCATAACCCTGCCAAAGAAGGAGCTAGGATTGGTTTGGAATGATTTGTTCTTGACAAGTCCATGCTCACTAGTCCTAAGAACCAAATTGTCCTGTAGGTGCTGACAAACTGATTGTTTAATAAGGAGTTCCAGTATCTTTCCAGGTATGTTAATGGATGGGAAGACGTTCTTTTTCAGGGATCTCTGACGAGAACTGGGGCACAGCACTTAGTTTGTTGAGGCCATGAAATGGAGAGAGGCACCTCTTCTCTCCTCCCAGCACCCCAGATACCTAAAAGGGTGGGTGCTGGGAGGAGAGAAGAGGTGCCTCTCTCCATCCCTCAATGGGCTTTTAAAAAGACAATGGTTACAATGTGGCCCCAACCATTTCTGGTTTCTGCAGACTAGATGTTTAGCTAAGTTTAGAATTCATTGGTGCTCAACTCCCATTTCTCCTTCACAAAGGGCTTTAAAGCCCCTTATCTCACCCAGGCTCTCGACTGCCCAAAGTTGGAGAATTGTCCCTGTTCCCATTGCAGAGCACTCCCCACGACACACACACAGAGTCCTCCTGGTGGTAGGAGGGGAACAGAGGAAAGGACAAAAGAAGTAAGAGATGAAGAGAAAGGAGGGAGGGATGGAGGAAAAGGTAAAACAAAAAGGACCAACCCTAATGTCCCCAGTGATTCTAAGGGACAAAATCCCAGGTGGGGAATAAAATTTGGCCACCTTAAGCTAGTGTTTTCCATGCCTAGAATTCAGCTGGCGCCAGATGCATCAGACTGAACAGGTTCCAAACCTCTCGGAGGCTCTGACCTTCTAAACAGGGACGTCTGTTTTCTAGTAAAATCAGGAAAAAGAAAAGAGAAAACTCAAAAGAGGTTCCTCCTGGCGCTCATGTACGTGAACCTAAATACTCTCTCAATCCTCAAAGAGAGACCTCGAGAAGGAGACTTGCTGAAGCAACGCCACAGGGGTCTCTGAGGTTTCCCTGGCCCTGCGCCCCTGTCCTGCCTGGCTGATGTCAGCATCTCTCTGTGAGGTCACCACCTCCCCTGCACCTTTGACCAATAGGCGGAGGTCCTGCAAAAGGCCTTTGTGATGTCACTGCCACACCCACCCCTCCCCTGCAATGCTAATGTTCTGCCGCAGGCCAGACACTTTGGAGGTTTGAGCTACTCCCTGTGGATCACCCCGCTCAATGAGTGTTCATTCTAGGAAGCAAGCCAGCTAGACAGTAAAACAGCAGAGGCTGCTCCCAATGCTACACTCGGTTTCTCAGAAATGAGTAGACTTTATGGGCAGCAGAGACCGTTACAGCATCTAATCTGACCCCCTGCATATCACAGGCCTCCTGTCTACCACAATAGCTACTTCTGGGGCAAACACATTCCGGAAAGGCATCTAGTCTTTATTAACTGACATCAAGAGATGGAGAATCCACCACTTTCCTTGGTAGCTTCTTCCTGTGGTCAATCATCCTCGCTGTTGAATATTTGTTCCTTATTTGTCATAGGAATTTGTCTCTTTTCACCTTCCAGCCATTCCCAAACCTCAGCCAGCATTTGTAGGTGACAAATCTCACGAATTGTCACAGATTGCGGTGTTACTAGAGGAGGTTTTGGAATTAACTGATAAGTCACCGGGACCAGATGGCATTGACCCAAGAGTTCTGAAAGAACTCAGATGTGAAATTGCGGAACTAATAATTATGGTTTGTAACCTGTCCTTTAAATCAGCTTCTGTATCCATGACTGGAAGATAGCTAATGTAATGCCAATATTTAAAAAGGGCACTATTGGTGATCCCGGCAATTACAGACCAGTAAGTCTAATGTCAGTACCGGGCAAATTAGTTGAAACAATTGTAAAGAATAAAATTGTCAGACACACAGAAGAACATAAATTGTTGGGCAAAAGTTAACATAGTTTAGGTAAAGGGAAATCATGTCTTACTAATCTATTAGAGTTCTTTGAAGGGGTCAACAAACATGTGGACAAGGGGGATCCAGTGGACATAGTGTACTTAGATTTCCAGAAAGCCTTTGACAAGGTCCCTCACCAAAGGGTCTTATGTAAATTAACTTGTCATGGGATAAGAGGGAAGATACTTTCATGGATTGAGAACTGGTTAAAAGACAGGGAACAAAGGGTAGGAATAAATGGTAAATTTTCAGAATGGAGAGGGGTAACTAGTGGTGTTCCCCAAGGGTCAGTCCTAGGACCTATGCTATTCAACTTATTCATAAATGATCTGGAGAAAGGGGTAAAAAGTGAGGTGGCAAAGTTTGCAGATGATACTAAAGTGCTCAAGATAGTTAAGACCAAAGCAGACTGTGAAGAACTTCAAAAAGATCTCCCAAAACTAAGTGATTGGGCAACAAAATGGCAAATGAAATTTAATGTGGACAACGTAAACTAATGCACATTGGGAAAAATAACCCCAACTATACATACAATATGATGGGGGCTAATTTAGCTACAACGAATCAGGAAAAAGATCTTGGAGTCATCGTGGATAGTTCTCTGAAGACTTCCACGCAGTGTGCAGCGGCAGTCAAAAAAGCAAACAGGATGTTAGGAATCATTAAAAAGGGGATAGAGAATAAGACGGAGAATATCTTATTGCCCTTATATAAATCCATGGTACACCCACATCTTGAATACTGTGTACAGATGTGATCTCCTCATCTCAAAAAAGATATACTGGCATTAGAAAAGGTTCAGAGAAGGGCAATTAAAATGATTAGAGGTTTGGAAGGGGTCCCATATGAGGAGAGATTAAAGAGGCTAGGACTTTTCAGCTTGGAAAAGAGGAGACTATGGGGGGATATGATAGAGGTATATGAAATCATGAGTGATGTGAAGAAAGTGAATAAGCAAAAGTTATTTACTTGTTCCCATAATATAAGAACTCCACTAGTAACCTCCCTCCAGCCTGACAGTTCACCTTTCAGTACGACCCGTTGTAGTCTCCCCTTTAACCAGTTCCTTATCCACCTTTCAATTTTCATATTGATCCTCATCTTTTCCAATTTAGCTAATAATTCCCCATGTGGAACCGTATCAAATGCCTTACTGAAATCGAGGTAAATTAGATCCACTGCGTTTCCTTTGTCTAAAAAATCTGTGACCTTCTCAAAGAAGGAGATCAGGTTGGTTTGGCACGATCTACCTTTTGTAAAGCCATGTTGTATTTTGTCCCAATTACCATTGACCTCAATGTCCTTAACTATTTTCTCCTTCAAAACATTTTCTGAGACTTTGCATACTACAGATGTCAAACTAACAGGCCTGTAGTTACCTGGATCACTTTTTCCCCCTTTCTTAAAGCTAGGAACTATGTTAGCAATTCTCCAGTCATACGGTACAACGCCTGAGTTTACTGGTTCATTAACATTTTTTGCTAATGGGTTTGCAATTTCATGTGCCAGTTCCTTTAATATTCTTGGATGAAGATTATCTGGGACCCCCGATTTAGTCCCATTAAACTGTTCGAGTTTGGCTTCTAACTCGGATGTGGTAATATCTACCTCCATATCCTCATTCCCATTTGTCATCCTACCATTATCTCTAAGCTCCCCATTAGCCTCTTAAAGACCGAGGCAAAGTATTTCTTTAGATATTAGGCCATGCCTAGATTATCCTTAACCTCCACTCCATCCTCATTGTTTAGTGGTCCCACTTCTTCTTTCTTTATTTTCTTCTGACTTATATGGCTATAAAACCTTTTACTATTGGTTTGAATTCCCTTTGCAAGGTCCAATTCTACATGGCTTTCGGCCTTTCTCACTTTATCCCTACATGTTCTGACCTCAGTAAGGTAGCTTTCCTTCCTGATCACTCCCATCTTCCACACCTTGTAGGCTTTCTGCTTTTTCTTAATCATCTCTCTGAGATGCTTGCTCATCCAACTTGGTCTACAACACCCACCTATGAATTTTTCCCCCTTTTTTGGGATGCAGGCTTCTGATAGTTTCTGCAACTTTGACTTGAAGTAATTCCAGGCCTTCTCCGCCTTTAGATCCACAAGTTCTTCAGTCCAATCCACTTCCCTATCTAATTTCCTTAAGTTTTTAAAGTTAGCCCTTTTAAAATCAAAAACCCTAGTCACAGATCTATTTTTGTTTACCCTTCCATTTTGTTTAAACTGAATTAGCTCATGATCGCTCAAACCAAGGCTGTCCCCTACAACCATTTCTTCTAAGAGATCCTCACTACCCACACCAACTCTAAAATGGCATCCCCTCTTGTTGGTTCAGCAACTACTTGGTGAAGGAATCCATCAGCTATCACATCTAGGAAAATCTGAGCCCTATTATATTACTAGCACTTGTCCTCCAGTCTATATCTGGGAAGTTAAAGTCTCCCATGATCACACAATTCCCATTAGTATTTACTTCATTAAAAACATTAAAGAGGTCTCTATCCCTATCAGACTCCTAACAGACAGCAAACCCCCCCAAAGACAGGGATAGAGCCCAGGAATCGAGATGGTGGGGAAATTTCATTGAAACCGTTTCTGTCCGAAAATCCCATTCAAACTAAACCAGTTTGTTTCTTGAAATCATATCAAGTGGCATGAAAATTCTTTGCAAAAATATTTTGTTGCAAAACAAAAGCATCTTCTGTGTCACAAAAAGGAGTACGTGTTTGTCTCGTCGCACACAAAGGGGAGACACTTAGATCTCAAAAATTAGATAAGATGTTTCAGTCTGAGCTAAGTAGTTGCTGCTCTTAACAATTGCAACATAATAAAATACAAATAAAATAGACTATTTCAGCCATTCTATTATGTCCTAATCTGATCTGAGTAAACGTGATAGGACACCTCATCTTATGCACTGCTCCTAGTGACACTCTCCAATAGATCCCCATCCTCCACCCGCCGGGAGGTAGGTAGGGGCGGATTGTTATCCCTACTTGAAAGAGGGAGAAGCTAAGGCTGAGAAAGGACAATTGACTTGTCTTAGGTCACACAGCCAGTCCGTGGCAGAGTTGGGAATAGGACCCAAGAGCCCTGATTTTCAAACTAACCATCGGATCTTGAATTTCAGACATTGAATGACCTGAATAAAGTGCTCTCAAGTGAGTTCCAGACCAGCAAGAGTTCATAGTAATTATTCAGCAAGTATTTTAGGAGAACTGGAATGGTAGAGAAAATAATGAACTGCAGAGAAGCAGCAAAATTTGTCGAACATATGACTGGTTATGACTATTTACTTGGTCTTAAAAGAAAACAACAGGGACCTGAGTCTCCTCCCTGTCAATAACCCCCTGCTCAGCCAATCAGGGTAGAGACCGAGGGGCGGGAGGATGAGGGTTCTCACCAGAGAGCCCAAAGGATGGCCCAGGTCACCGCTGGAGATCACTGTCTGAGCACTATTTCAGCCCCACATTTTTCGGTGGACCTCCCACAATGGGAGTTGTAGGACACCCCCCATGACACACACACACCCCTCCTGGTGGTGGGAGGGGAACAGAGGAAAGGACAAAAGAAGTAAGAGATGAAGAGAAAGGAGGGAGGGATGGAGGAAAAGGTAAAAGAAAAAGGACAAACCCTAATGTCCCCAGAGATTCTAAGGGACAAAATCCCAGGTGGGGAATAAAATTCGGTCACCTTAAGCTAGTGTTTTCCATGCCTAAAATTCAGCTGGCGCCAGATGCATCAGACTGAACAGGTTCCAAACCTCTCGGAGGCTCTTACCTTCTAAACAGGAACGTCTGTTTTCTAGTGAAATCAGGAAAAAGAAAGGAGAAAATTCAAAAGAGGTTCCTCCTGGCGCTCACGTACGTGAACCTAAATACTCTCTCAGACCTCAAAGAGAGACCTCGAGAAGGAGACTTGCGGAAGCAAAGTCACAGGGGTCTCTGAGGTTTCCCTGGCCCTGCGCCCCTGTCCTGCCTGGCTGATGTCAGCATCCCTCTGTGAGGTCACCACCTCCCCTGCACCTTTGGCCAATAGGCTGCGGTCCTGCAAAAGGCCTTTGTGATGTCACTGCCACACCCACCCCGCCCCTGCAGTGCTAATGTCCTGCCACAGGGCAGACACTTTGGAGGTTTGAGCTACTCCCTGTGGATCACCCCGCTCAATGAGTGTTCATTCTAGGAAGCAAGCCGGCGAGACAGTAAAACAGCAGAGGCTGCTCCCAATGCTACACTCGGTTTCTCAGAAATGAGTAGACTTTATGGCCAGAAGAGACAGTTAGAGCATCTAATCTGACCCCCTGCATATCACAGGCCTCCTGTCTACCACAATAGCTACTTTTGGGGCAAACACATTCCGGAAAGGCATCTACTCTTTATTAAATGCCATCAAGAGATGGAGAATCCACCACTTTCCTTGGTAGCTTCTTCCTGTGTTCAATCATCCTCGCTGTTGAATATTTGTGCCTTATTTGTCATAGGAATTTGTCTCTTTTCACCTTCCAGCCATTGGGTCTTGTTCTGCCTTTCTCTGCTAGACTAGAGAGCCCTTTAATACCCAGTATTTTCTCTCCATTAAGGCATTTCAACACTTCAGTGAAGTCCCCTTCAATCTTCTTTTGAGAAGCTAAACAGGTTGAGCTCTTTCAATAGCTCACTAGAAGGCATTTTTCTCCAGCCCTCAGAACATTTGGTGGCTCTTTGCTGCCCCAGCTCCAATTTCTAGGACCATCTTTTTCAAAGGAGGACACCAAGACTGGAGGCAGTATTCCAATAGCAGTCTCACTGCTGCTGTGTCACCTCTCTATCCTACTCACGGCTCTGCTCCTTCGTCTAATGATGGCTTTAGCCCTGTTCACCACAGCATCACACTGGGAGCTCATGTTGAGTGGCTTCTCCACTCTGGCCCCTAAATCCTTTTCAGAGTCACTGCTTTCCTGGATTCACGTCCCCATTCTGGAGGTGTGGCCAGCGTGCCTTGTTGCCACGTATAGGACCTTGCATTGGGCTCTGCTCAAACTTGTTTTCTTTGAATGGGTCCAGCTGGCCGAATGAGCCAGATCGCTCTGTATCACTGCCCTCTCCCCATCAGGAATGACCACTCTGCCTGTATTTTGTCACCCCCCAATCTTATCCGCAGTGATTGTATGTTTTCTCCCAATTCATTGATAACAATTCTTTTAAAAAATTAGTCCTTGAGAGCTTCTTCAGACCCTTAGTACCCAGGACCTGCTCCCCACATCACAGTGAGAAATGCTGTCCAGCCCTGCTGGTACATAGGGGATAAGCACAGAACAAACGTACCTTTAGGAGCTGTGTTGTCCATAGGCTCTGAACAACATGTGGGGGTCAGCAGATTACAAATGCACGACAGACCTGTAGTGTAGAGAGGTCCCAACTGTGTCTCGGTTTCCCACCCTGTAAAATGGGGAGAACAAACAAAACCTTGATTAGCTCCATTTGATAGCTGGGGAAACCGAGGCACCCAGAGGTGCAGAGACTCTCTCATGGTCCCAAAGCCAGGAATAGAAAACAGCAGATCTGATAGCCAGGCCTGGGACCTAACCCTGGTTTTCCTGGCCTTGCTTCTCTAAATTTAGTCACAGCCTCCATGTCTTTTCCCCCGTGTCCCTTAACCCCATGTCACTGCAGAAGAGAGATTTTCTGGTAGCCAGCTGGCTCTCCTGCATGTGGATGTCGTTCGAAAAGACGTGCTCTGGCTCAGTCCCATGCTATGGTTGGCTGAAGGAACCACTTGGTCACATTCTAGGCCCTGAGTTATACAGGAGGGGCGACTAGATGCACATAATGGTCCTTTCTGACCTGAACCTCTATCAATCGCTACATTTTCTGCTGCTAGGAAGAGAACTCTGGACCTATTTTCCCTCATTCACTTTCAGTCGGAATAATTTCAATCCAGGCCAAAGGATTTCCTCTTCCATTGTGTCTTTAGCACATTTGGGAGCAACCAGTTACTGTTACCCACAGGTTTCCAGTTTCAACCTGTCCCAGGGTAAGATGGCCAGGAAAGGGGTTGGAGCTCAACTGCACCTGGCCCAGGTGATGCAGCTCCCTAGGGTGAAGGGAATAAGTGTGGGGGTCACGTGACAAGACGCAGCCTGTGACTAGGACCCAGGCCTGCTGAGAGATAGAAGGGCAGGCTGTGCTCAGCCAGGAGAGAGACCCCAAGGGAAGCAGGCATGGGAGGGGCTTGGAGAGTCCTTTAAAGGTCAGGGAGAAGCTGGGAAGGGGCCAGGCTGAGCACTAAGGACAAGGCCCTAGGAGGGAAAGACAGGGCAGTTTAGGAGATGGGGCAGATAGTCCAGTTGGTTTCGGCTCCCAGGACCAGACACCCAGAGGTGAAGGTGATTGTCGGAGCTTCTGTCCTTCTTCCCCAGTGTAGATTTGATAGTGGAGAAGACTGATGCCGTAAGCGGGAAGTGAGTTACCCCAAGGTCACCCAGTGAGTTTATATCACAAATGCATACTCGGAAGGATCCAATAGAAACATGGATTTTCCAGTCTCTTCTTTCTAGGAGTCCCCAGGGCTAAGGTAAAACCCCTGCGGCCCCTCCCCATTCTGCTCACCTCCAAGATGTGCTGGAGTTTGTCTGTGCTGGGGGGTGCTGTCGGGAGGATCGAGAGCTCGTCATCCATGTTCTCTGGGCAGGCCTTGCTCAGAGCCTGCCAGCGGAGGGAGACCAGGGGTCAGGAGCCTGCATTAGCACCGGTGTGCCATTGACCAGGAGCTGGCTGAGGTAAGCGCCGCCTGGCCGGAGCTCGCACACAGAAACCCTGCCCCAGGTCGGAATCCCCTCCCACACCCAAATTCCCTCCCAGACCTCACACCCGGCACCCCAACCCCCTGCCCCAGGTCGGAACCCCCTCCTGTACCCTAATCCCTCCCAGACCCCACACCCCCACCCGCACCCCAATCCCCTACCCCAGCCCTGAGCCCCCTCCCGCACCCAAACTCCCTCCCAGACTCTGCACCCCAACCCTCTGCCCCAGCCCGGATCCCCCTCTGGCACCCCAAACCCCTAATCTCCAGCCCAATCCCAGAGCCCGCATCCCCACCGGAGTCCTCACCCCTCCCTGCACTCCAACCCCCAGCTCCAGCCCAGTGAAAGTGAGTGAGGGTGTGAGAGCGAGCGACTGAGGGAGGTGGGCTGGGCTGGAGTTAGTGGGGGTGGGGCCTTGGGGAAGGGCATGAAAGGGGTTGGGTCAAGGGCATTTGGTTTTGTGCAAGTAGAAAGTTGGCAACCCTACTTAAGGACCTTTGAAAAGCAGCCTCCTTAGCACCGCTCCTGATACCAGGGGCCAAGGCGCCCCGGACATGAGAACCACAATAGGCCAGAGCAAAACGCTGCGTTAGAAATCGGAGCTCAGGCTGCCAAGCGAACGATAGCTGACAGCTGACCGACAGGAGATGCGGGAATTAAGGTTGTGCCTTCAGCCAGCAACTGGTGTTCATCCGTTTGCACCACACACACACCTGTAGGCAGGGCCACTATTTCCTTGTCGGTCTGCCTGTTTAGCGTCTCTCGGTCCTTACTGTGCCCATCACCGTGGTGTCTGAGTGGCAAACCAAGGGTTTGACGTGTGCATATGAAACTGCCTGACTGGAAGGACGTGGTTTGGTGTGCAAGGCTTTGTGCAGTTTGGGGCTTGGGAAGCTGCAGTAGTTCTGTGCAGAAAGTGCATTTAGGGGCCGTTAACTAGACCGTTCTGCATTGATGCCCACACGACCCCTCCTTCCGTGCACTACCCTCCCCTCGTCCCTCCAGGCTCCCGCCCCGCTGTGCCTTTCTAAGGGGCTGAGGGGTTTAATCACAGAACTCTTGTTTTACTGCTTCAAAGGAACTAGTTTATTTGGCCACGTAGCAGATCGCTGACTCACTGGCGCGGCGCCTCCTGCTGGTCATCCAGGAATTAGTTCAATTCCAGCACTAGGAGCGCCTCCTGCTGGCCGGTGTCTCTCCTGCTTCAGGCCCCCATGTCCCTCACAGACCCCAGTGCCCCTTACCTTGGGGTGCTGTCCCAAAGCAGTGCCCCCACACTCTGGGTCTCCCTTCCCAGGGGAACCCCCTCCCCCTATGCCCACCTTGCCGCAGTGGCTCCTGCCAGTCGTCATCGAGCCCCCTTTCTCTGGGGCAGATGCAGTCTGTCATGGCCACTCATCACTGCCAAGGGGGTTGGATCAGCTGCTTCTGCCTATGCCCAGGCGGCACCTCTGCAGCCCCAGTACCACCCTGGGCCTTACCAAGCCTCAGCCTGGGGAATTGCCAGGCTGGAGCTCCCCAGCTCCTCTTGCCCATCCCCGGTCCCCTGTGCTCCCCGGCAGCCAGGCCCTTCCCACTCCCAGCTGGAGTGAGACTGAGCCAGCTCCTCCCTTAGCCCTTCTAGCAGGGCCAAAGCTGTGGCTGCCTCTTCAAGCAGCCGACCTCAACTGCCTTTAACCTCTTCTCCTCGGAGCAGGGGTACTGCCCCGCTCCAGGTCACTTTTCCTTCTTTTGGCTTAAAGGGTCTTTTTGGAAGGGGAAATCCCTGGCTTAACCGTCTTTAGATGTTAGTAAAGCCCCTTGTCGGCAACGTTAGGGTTACCATTCGTCCGGATTCCCCCGGACATGTCCGGCTTTTTTGAGTTAAAAATAGCGTCCGGGGGGAATTTGTCAATGTCCGGACTTCCCACCCCCCCCATGCAGAGCGCGCTCAGCTTACAGGGCAGCCGGCCGGATCGTGCCACTCGCACGGGCTCCAGCAGCCTGAGCCCTTCCTCCACTTCCCCCTCCTCTCCCCTGAAACTTGACACCACTCCCCTCCTCTCCCTCCCTCCCTCCCCCCCCCCGCATTCGCAGATCGCCGGCCGGCCGTTCGCCTCGGGCCCCCGGCAATTTGGAGCTCCAACCCTGGTCCCCTCCCCCGCTGTCGAGCGCGCTGCTCTGCAGCACGGTAAGGGGGCCGGGGGGTCAGAGAAGCGGCAGGGAGGTTCTGGGGGGGGGTAGTCAAGAGACAGGGAGCAGGGGGGAGGGTTGGATGGGTCAGGAGTTCGGGGGGGGCTGTCTGGGGGTTGGGGGTGTAAGGTTTTGGGCAGAGTACAGGTGGGGGGGTCTCAGGAGGGGGCAGTTAGGGGACAGGGAGCAGAGGGGTTTAGATGGGTCAGGAGTTCTGGGGGGGGCTGTCAGGGGGTGGGGGTGCGGATAAGGGTTGGGGCAGTTAGGGGACAGGTAGGGGGGTAGGGTCCTAGGGGGCCAGTTAGGATGTGGGGAAGGTCTCAGGAGGGGGCAGTCAGGGGACAAGAGGCAGGGAGGCTTAGGGAGGGGGTGGAGTCCTGGGGGGCAGTTAGGGGCAGGGGTCCCAGGAGGGGGCAGTCAGGGACAAGGAGTGGGGGGGAGGGTTGGGGGTTCTGAGGGGGCAGGAAGTGGGAGGGAGTGGAAGGGGCAGGGGCGGGGCTAGGACAGGACGGGGGCGGGGCTAGGGCGGGGCTCCTCCCGTCCTCTTTTTTGATTGTTAAAATATGGTAACCCTAGGCAACGTAAGCAGCGGGTGAATGAGCTCTCCCCTAACATCTAGCCGTGAGCTGGGGGGAGAGTTCAGGAACAGGCCGTATTTGCACAGACACGCTACTGTGCCTAGGTAATGAGCCGATGGAGCTGTTTTGCCAAAGGGATCCGTTCTGGGTGCTGTTGGGTACAGTTCACGATAGTGTTGAGTGCAGGGGTGCTGAAGTGCTGTTATCCGTATGAGTAAAGGGTGGCAGAACCAATGGGAGATTAATGCACAGGCCCACAGGGCCCGTGCCCAGGGGCGCCAGCCAATTTGGGGGCCCCTGCAGGAGCGCCGGAACCTATGCAGAAGTGAGGGTGCCACTGGCTCCAGAACTGTGGCCCCGCTTGTCCTCTTCCCCTGTGGCTCTGTCCCCTGCCAGGCTGGAAGCTGGAGCCTGGCTGTGGTAAGAGGCGCCCAGGGAGCCGGGGCCAGTTGTGGGGAGCCCTGGACCCTCCACCTGCCCAGGGTGGGGGGCCAGGGAGCCCGAGAGCAGCCATAGTCTGTATCCCCACCCCCAGGGAATGCCGCCCAGGGTAGGTGGAGAGTCCGGGCCTCCCCATTGTGACTTGGGTCCCTAGGCAGCTCTTACCACAGGCCAGCTTCAAGCCAGGCCTGGGAGTGGAGCCTTGGGGGGAAGAGGAGGACCAAGGGGCAGGACCCCATGGTGAGGGGAGCTGGGGAGACCAAATGTTCTTTGTACCCAGCTCCCCAATAATCCTTAATCGGCCTCTGGGTGGTGTGGGCAGAGCCATGGGAGCGGGCGGTGAGGTTGGTGGCTGCATTTGGGCCAGACTGGAGGGGAGCGGCCAGGAGCCAGGTAGAGCAGCTAAGGGGAATCTGGGTTAGTCGAAGTCATGACACCCACACTGGATGGATGAGGAGCAGTGCTTTGAGGACTGGCCCTGCCTCCATAGCCCTGATTGGCTGGGGATGGGCACACAGGAGAAGCTGGCCTCCTGCCCCGTCCCTCAGAGCCCTGGCTGGCTGGAGAGCTGGCAGGAAATCCTGCCTCTCCTGCCTGCTGCCAGCCCTTCTCCCACCCTTCGAGAAGGGGCTGTCGGAGAGACATGCGCTGCCCCCGCAGGGACACAGCAGGGCCCAGGGGAGCCTGAGCTCAGGGCTGGGAGCTGGGCCCAGGGAGCCGCCCTGCGCATGTGCGAACGGGCCCTGGCCCAGAGGGAAGGAGCCTGTTGGTGCCCGATGCCGATAGAGCCTATCAGGCCTCTGGGATTGGTGCCCGGCCCCCTCCTGCTGATGGTTCTTGGCAGCGACGCGGGGCTGTGGCCAGGCTGAGGAGGGTACCAGGGTGGGTCTCTGCTCTGGAGGGATTCTGGGTGAATTCCTGCCTCCCCGCGGGTGTCAGAGTTTGGAGCAATCCAGCAGGGAGAGGCGCCCCAGTGCCCAGCGGATAACTGAGGCCTACAGCTGGGCCAGTGGAGGGACAGGGAGGCAAATGTGCTGAGAATACGCCCAGCTGTGGAGCTGGGAATATCCTCTGTAAAGCCCTCACGTCACTCGGCTCTCTCCTCCCCACACAGATCAGGGGAAAGGGAGCTTCCGGCACAGCAGAGCCAGTGACATGCGGGTAGCCCAGGGTAAGTGGTAAGTGTGTCCCGCTTGCATTGTCACCCCTCACAGGGGTGACACACACACACACATACACTGCAGAGATCTGGGAGCAGAGTGCCAGCGGTGAGAATTCCCTCCGGCACAGCTATGGGGACATCAGTCTGGCGCGAGGCTAGAGACCAGAGCTCACCTCCAGGACTCCTTAGTGCAGCCTGATCTGGCCAAGATGCAGCTGCTATTCCTCGGTGGAGGAGTTGGGAAGGAGGCCAAGGAAAGATTTTATGGAAACTCCACTGTGATCGTAACTCTGAGCGGGGTTTTGTTCCATGAGGTTTTGTTCTTGACAACTTGTTTCATTTTGCCCACAGCCTGGCCCAAGGACTGCAGCGAGATAACCTGGAACAGGGTCAGTGGCGTCTTCGTCATCCAGCCCACAGGACTCCATCAATTCGAGGTCTACTGAGAGCTGAACAGCACCAGTGAGGGCTGGATGGTTCTCCAGCGGAACCGGCACGACACACAGATCACCTGGGCTGAGTCCTGGAACCCTGCCCAACTCCTGCACAGACAGGGGGAGGGGAGGAAAGAGGCCCCTGGTGCTCCCATGCCACCTGGCACGGGGCCTGGCTCTTCATCTCTACATCCGTCCTGCCCCTGCAGTCAGCAGGGCCCAGTTCTCTGAGGGGATCAGTGCCCCCTCCTTCGGCATCACCGTGGAGCTGCTCCGTGTGACACCATCATTCAGCTTGTGCCGATCAATCCTTTCATAGGAAACATTTGAAAATGCTCTGGTTTGAAATCTCCCAGTTCCCTCCCAATACGGTCTCTCAGGGAGTGGCTTTGTCACTCCCCTGGGGCCTGGTCTACACTACGGGTTTAGGTCGACTTTAGCAGCGTTAAACCGAATTAAGCCTGGACACGTCCACACAACGAGGCCCTTTCTTTCGACTTAAAGGGCCCTTTAAACCGGTTTCTTTACACCACCTCCGACGAGGGGATTAGCGATAAAACCGGCCTTTGCGGGTCGGAATTGGGGTAGTGTGGACGGAATTCGATGTTATTGGCCTCCGGGAGCTATCCCACAGTGCTTCATTGTGACCGCTCTGGACAGCGCTCTCAACTCAGATGCACTGACCAGGTAGACAGGAAAAGACCCGCGAAGGTTTGAATTTCATTTCCTGTTTGCCCAGCGTGGAGAGCACAGGTGACCACGCAGAGCTCATCAGCACAGATAACCGTGATGGAGTCCTCCCAGGATCGCAAAAGAGCTCCAGCATGGACCGAACAGGAGGTACGAGATCTGCTCGCCATATGGGGAGATGAAGCAGTGATAGCTGAACTCCATAGCAGTAAAAGAAATGGAAAAGTATTAGAAAAGATCTCCAAGGCCATGAAGGACCGAGGCCATAACAGGGACACACAGCAGTGCCGCGTGAAAATTAAGGAGCTAAGGCAAGCCTACCACAAAGCCAGAGAAGCAAACGGAAGGTCCGGGGCAGAGCCGCAAACTTGCTGCTACTACGCGGAGCTGCATGCGATCCTAGGCGGTGCAGCCACCACTACCCCAACCGTGTGCTATGACTCTCTCACTGGAGAAACACACAGGGAAGACGGTTCGGGGAACGAGGAAGATGACGATGGAGGTACTGTAGGTAGCTCACAGCAGCAAGGAAGCGGAGAAACCGGTTTCCCCAACAGCCAGGATATGTTTGTGACCCTGGACCTGGAACCAGTAACCCCCGAACTCACCCAAGACCCTCAGGGCACACAGGAGACCTCTGGTGAGTGTAACTTTGTAAATATTTGTAAACATTACAAAAAAAAAGCAAGCAAGTCTGTTAACGTGTATGGGGATGGAGCGGAAATCCTCCAGGGACATCTCCAGAAAGCTCTCCTGGTTGAAATGGGGTGATTTTATTAAGGGGGACATTCAGAGGCACCCGTTCCTGCTCTTCTGACCAGAAATGTTCCCCGCTGTTAACCACGCGGTGGGGGGAGGGGTGAAGTGATCATCCCAGAGAATCGTGTGTGTGTGTGGGGGGGGGGGTTTACTTGTGTTTGTGCCGCATGTTAACCGGGAAACCGCAGCCCCCTCCTTTTACATTGAAACCCCATTTTAAATGGGCAACCCAATTCATCCTTGATATGGGAAATGCGCTGCTGTTTGCAACCTTTCCCGCATGTTAAGAAGGTTAAAAAAGCCAAAACACTGTGGCCTACGATGGCTGCCTGCAAGCCGAAATATGCGACCTTGTAATGAAAGAGTGTACCCATTGTTCCCTAAAATGTGTCTTTTTTAACCACCTCTCCCTTCTCCTCCGCCAGCTGCAAATGTTTCTCCTTCGCAGAGGCTCGTGAACATTAGAAAGAGAAAACGTAAGACGAGGGACGAGATGTTCACGGAGCTGCAGATGTCCGCCCAGGCTGATAGAGCACAGCAGAATGCGTGGAGGCAGTCAATGTCGGAGATGAGAAAAGCCCAATATGAACGAGAGGAGAGGTGGCGGGCTGAATCGCGGGAAGAACAGAGCAAGTGGCGGGCTGAAGACGATAGGTGGCGTCAGCTTGCAGACAGACGGCAAGAGGCAATGCTCCGTCTGCTGGAGCATCAAACTGATATGCTCGAGCGTATGGTTGAGTTGCAGGAAAGGCAGCAGGAGCAGAGACCGCCGCTACAGCCCCTGTGTAACCAACAGCCCTCCTCCCCAAGTTCCATAGCCTCCTCACCAAGACGCCCAAGAACACGGTGGGGGGGCCTCCGTCCACCCAGTCACTCCACCCCAGATGATCGCCCAAGCATCAGAAGGCTGGCCTTCAATAAGACTTAAAGTTTTAAAATGCAGTGTGTCCTTTTCCATCCCTCCTCCCCCACCCATCCCAGGCTACCTTGGCAATTATCCCCCTACCTCTGTAAGGAACTAATAAAGAATGCATGAATGTGAAAAAACAATGACTTTATTGCCTCTGCAAGCGTGAGGGGAGGGGAGGGTGGGGCGGGGTGGTTGGTTTACAGGGAAGTAGAGTGAACCGGGTCGGGGGGGGGGGGTTGGAGGGTTCATCAAGGAGAAACAAACAGAAGTTTCACACAGTAGCCTGGCCAGTCACAAAACTCGTTTTCAAAGCTTCTCTGATGCGCACCGCGCCCTGCTGTGCTCCTCTAACCGCCCTGGTGTCTGGCTGCGCGTAATCAGCGGCCAGGCGAGTTGCCTCAACCTCCCACCCCGCCATAAATGTCTCCCCCTTACTCTCACAGATATTGTGGAGCGCACAGCAAGCAGCAATAACAATGGGGATATTCTTTTCGCTGAGGTCTGAGCGAGTCAGTAAGCTGCGCCAGCGCGCTTTTAAACGTCCAAATGCACATTCCACCACCATTCGGCACTTGCTTAGCCTATAGTTAAACAGGTCCTGACTCCTGTCCAGGCTGCCTGTGTACGGCTTCATGAGCCATGGCATTAAGGGGTAGGCTGGGTCCCCAAGGATCACGATAGGCATTTCAACACATCCCCAATGGTCACTTTCTGGTCCGGGAAGAAAGTCCCTTCCTCCAGCTTTCGAAACAGAGCAGAGTTCCTGAAGACGCGAGCATCATGTACCTTTCCCGGCCATCCCACGTTGATGTTGGTGAAACGTCCCTTGTGATCCACCAGGGCTTGCAGCAGCATTGAAAAGTACCACTTGCGGTTTACGTAGTCGGTGGCTTGGTGCTCCGGTGACAAGATAGGGATATGGGTTCCGTCTATGGCCCCGCCACAGTTTGGGAATCCCATTTCAGCAAAACCATCCACTATTGACTGCACCTTGCCCAGAGTCACTACCCTTGCTATCACCAGGTCTTTCATTGCCCTGGCAAATTGGATCACAGCAGCCCCCACCGTAGATTTGCCCACTCCAAATTGATTCCCGACTGACCGGTAGCTGTCTGGCGTTGCAAGCTTCCACAGGGCTATCGCCACTCGCTTCTCAACTGTGAGGGCTGCTCTCATCTTGGTATCCTGGCGTTTCAGGGCAGGGGAAAGCAAGTCACAAAGTTCCATGAAAGTGGTCTTACGCATGCGAAAGTTTCGCAGCCACTGGGAATCGTCCCATACCTGCAGCACGATGCGATCCCACCAGTCTGTGCTTGTTTCCCGGGCCCAGAATCGGCGTTCCACGGCATCAACCTGCCCCAGTGACACCATGATTTCCACATTGCTGGGGCCTGTGCCTTGTGAGAGGTCTATGTCCATGTCAATTTCCTCATCACTCTCGTCGCCGCGCTGCAATCGCCTCCTCGCCTGGTCCGGGTTTCGCCTTGGCATGTTCTGGCTCTGCATATACTCCAGGACAATGCGCGTGGTGTTCATAGTGCTCATAATTGCCGCGGTGATCTGAGTGGGCTCCATGATCCCAGTGCTAGCTATGGCGCCTGGTCAGAAAAAAGGCGCGAAAGTAGTATCTGATGGACCAGGAGAGGGAGGGAGGGAGGGAGGGAGGGCCGAGTGACGACATGGCGTACAGGTACAGGAACAGGGAGAAACACAAACAACTGTCACACAGAATGGTCCCCCCAAAGATTAAACTGGAAACCCTGGGCTTAGCAGGCCATTGGTTTCACGGAGGAAGGGGAAGCAAATGAACACAGAACAAATCTATTTTTTACATCTTAAGGTGGCAGCCGACGGTGCAGCATGAGTGACAGCCATACCAGTATGACGACGATGGGTACCAATCATAATATACCATCATCTGCCAAAAGGCAAGGGGCTGCTGCGTAGCAATGCAGCCCCACGTCTGCCAGCCCCACGTCCGCCAGCACCCAGCATCGCCCTCGGCCTCTTCTGGGTGCTTAGCAGACAATATTGGGCAATTGGCAGAAAATAGTATATTACGACTGGTAACCGTCATCATCAAAACAGTAGCATGTCTGCCCAGGTGGCCATGATTGACAGCCATACCAGTATGACGATGACGGGTACCAGTCATAATATACCATCGCCTGCAAGGGGCTGGTGCAATGCAGCCCTACGGCTGCCAGCCCCACGACTATCACTCATGATACACCGTCTACCGCCAAAAGGCAGTTAGCAGCTGCTGCTGTGTAGCAATGCAGTCCCACGTCTGCCGGCACCCAGAGGACATATGGTGACGGTGAGCTCAGCTGAGCTGAGCGGGCTCCATGCTTGCCGTGGTATGTTGTCTGCACAGGTAACCCAGGTAAAAAGGCGCGAATCTATTGTCTGCCGTTGCTGTGACGAGGGGGGAGGGGCCTGACGACATGTACCCAGCACCGCCCGCGACACTGTTTTGCATCATCCGGGCATTGGGATCTCAACCCAGAATTCAAAGAAAAGGCGCGAACCGCTTCTCGGCTCTCTGAGCTGTGGCGCAAACGTAGTATCTGACGGCCTAGGGGAAGGAGGGAGGGGGGCCGAGTGACGACATGGCGTACAGGCACAGGGAATTAAAATAAAGAACGGTGGCTGTGCATCAGGGAGAGACACAAACAACTGTCACAGACTGGTCCCCCCCAAAGATTAAACTGAAAACCCTGGGTTTAGCAGGCCGTTGATTTGACGGAGGGAGGGGGAAGCAAATGAATACAGAGCAAATCTATTTTTTTACATCTTAAAACGACGGTGCAGCGTGACTGATAGCCCTCGGCATCTTTTTGGGTGCTTGGCAGCAAATACGGGGCGGTGTATGACGATGGTCTTCAGGCCTATTGCACAATCGGCTGCTCAGGGAAGACTCTGCTAACGTGCGATGACCCGACTTGTAATAGGATGGCTAACAGTCGTAATACACCATTTACTGCCAAAAGGCAAGCCCCACGGCTGCCAGCACCCAGATCGCCGATGAAGGCTACCAGTCTACTGTTCCGTCTACCGCCAAAAGGCAGTTAGCAGCTGCTGCTGTGTAGCAATGCAGTCCCACGTCTGCCGGCACCCAGAGGACATATGGTGACGGTGAGCTGAGCTGAGCTGAGCGGGCTCCATGTTGTCTGCACAGGTAACCCAGGTAACCCAGGTAAAAAGGCGCGAATCTATTGTCTGCCGTTGCTGTGACGGGGGAGGGAGGGGCCTGACGACATGTACCCAGAACCGCCCGCGACACTGTTTTGCATCATCCGGGCATTGGGATCTCAACCCAGAATTCCAAGGGGCGGCAGAGACTGCGGGAACTGTGGGATAGCTGTGGGATAGCTACCCATAGTGCAATGCTCCGGAAGTCGACGCTAGCCTCGTACTGTGGACGCGGTCCGCCGACTAGAGCACCTAGAGCATTTTATTGTGTGGACACACACAATCGGCTGTATACAACCGATTTCAATAAAACCGGCTTCTATAAATTCGAACTAATTTCGTAGTGTAGACATACCCTGAGAGACAGCTCAGCCAATGTTCGCCCTGGTCTACCCTGCAGAATTACTTTGGTATAACTACATCGCATTAACTAAGCCGACGGGAGAAACTCGCTCACGTCAGCTTAGAGCAGCCTCATTAAAGCGATGCAGCGTTTACAGCGTCAACTCCCCCCCCACACACAGGTTTTCAGTATAGACCAACCCTCAGCGTGTCATAGGTGAATACAAGGTGGACTAGATTGTTTAGCATAAGTAGCTAACGCACGTAAGAGGCCATTCAAGCTGAAGTGGTCTGTTAGCACCCTTGCAATCTTAGGACAAAAACAGGGGTTAGTGGGTTACAGAGTGTTGTAATAAGCCATAAATCCAGTGCCTTTATTAAGATCATGATTTTGAGTGTCTAGCAAAGTTAGGAATCTACGTTCCCAGGCTTGTCTTTGCGGACTGTTTTGGTGTGGACAAATTTTTTGCTGGAAAATTTTGATATGGCCAAAACTTTTCTCCCAGCTCTAACTGTATCCTGATATCCTCCTGTTGCAGCGTTGTACCATGTGGAGTTGAAATCCAAGGGCAATATTTTTTCTCTCTGTTTACTCATCCCATGGTGCAGACCACGAAAACTAGCAAGCCTGTCCTGCACCGAAACTGTGCTTGGGACCAGCTACAAAGGGGTTACATTCTCCTGGTCATAGTGAACAGACGGGCACAAAGGGACATGACTCAGCCTGCCTGACATTTCATTTTTAAAGACCTAGAGCAGAGAGCAATTTTTCCCCCCTCGTACAAAATAACCCTGTTCTAATAACAACTATTAAACCACATCCTGCATTCAAGGATATATTCTCCCCTCCTGTGCACATTAAGATGGTGACATTAAGGAGCAGAGAAGCAGCATTGTCTAGCGCAGGGGTAGGCAACCTATGGCACGTGTGCCGAAAGCGGCACGCGAGCTGATTTTCAGTGGCACTCACACTGCCCGGGTCCTGGCCACCGGTCCAGGGGGCTCTGCATTTTAATTTAATTTTAAATGAAGCTTCTTAAACATTTTAAAACCCTTATTTACTTTACATACAACAATAGTTTAGTTATATATTAAAGACTTATAGAAAGAGACCTTCTAAAAACGTTAAAATGTATGACTGGCACGCGAAACCTTAAATTAGCGTGAATAAATGAAGACTCGGCACCCCACTTCTGAAAGGTTGCCGATCCCTGGTCTAGCGGTTAGAGCCCAGCGTTGTGTGTCAGGATTCAGCCGTTTCCAATCCTACCCACAATCACAGAGCAAGGCAAGTTTCCTTTCCCAAGGGGAGGTTTCAGCAATCAATGAAAGTTCCTGGAGCTTAGAGCGAAGACCCAAGAGACATGCTAGGTTTTCTCAGGCGAGCTGCTAGGGGCCCCGTGGGAGCCATGCAAAATATTTGCCGTGAAACCAAAGCCAGACCCTCCTCATTCCAGGTACAGTCAGGAACTCCGAGGGCAGCTGAAGTTCATTGGAAGGCTCTGAGTTGATTTATGGTTCTCCATCAAAACCTTGTGGAATCAACTAAGCAATAAATGAGTTGGCAATTTACTTAGGGTACGTCTATACCCAGCCGCTAGTTCGGCGGCTGGCAATCGAACTTCTGGGTTCGACTTATCGCGTCTTGTCTGGACGCGATAAGTCGAACCCGGAAGTGCTCGCCGTCGACTGCGGTACTCCAGCTCGGCGAGAGGAGTACCGCGGAGTCGACGGGGGAGCCTGCCTGCCGCGTGTGGACCGAGGTAAGATCGAACTAAGGTACTTCGAACTTCAGCTACATTATTCACGTAGCTGAAGTTGCGTACCTTAGTTCGATTTGGGGGGTTAGTGTAGACCAAGCCTTAGAAGACTTTATCCTTCTAGCTGGAGTGTTAGAGCCTTATGCTGGTAATTTGGAAGTGCTGGGGCTCCAATCCTGATCCCATGCAGAGCTGGTGATGGATATGTTGTTACATCCTTAATTTGCAGGTGCGAGCCTGGGAATGGTACAATTACCAGGCCCTGTCCCAAGGCGCTTCCCACTTAAAGGCTGATGCTTGTGAGCTGGTATTGGTTTGGGAAGCAGGAAGGATGGCTGTGTTAATGGCTGTGGAGGGCAGCACAGGGGCAGGGGTGAGAGCTGGGTTTTAACTTGAAGTGGCAGTGAGATCTCTAAGAAAAGGGTGGGGTGAGGAGATGGGTGCAGAGGTGAATTAGGCTTTGTCTTCACTGAAGTTTCAAGCACTGGTGCTTGACAGTAGCCATGAGCAGGGCCCTCTGGGGCTGGGAGCTGTATAAACAATGCATCCGAAGAAGTGGGCTGTAGTCCACGAAAGCTTATGCTCTAATAAATTTGTTAGTCTCTAAGGTGCCACAAGTACTCCTGCTCTTTTTGTACAAACAAAGAGACAGACAGTCCTTGCCCTGGAGAGCTTGTAGTCTAAAGATGAGACAATAGGTGGATACAACAGACCGTGTGTTGGGGGAAACCCATGAGGGAACCATGCAGACAGTGTTGATCAGCATGGGAAACCCCCCGCAGCACTGTCAGGCAGATGTGGATTCACAGCTGGAAAAACTAGGCCAGGACAGGTGAGAGTTGTCTACACTAGGGGTTAGCATCAGTGCAAGTGCCCCTGGGGCTGAAATCCCAACGCAGATGAGGCCTTAGGCTTGTCTACATGGGGGGAGTTATTCCGGAATAGCTAATCCTGACGGACGCCACGTCTGGACCCTCCGATTCTGGAATCAGAGCACCTTATTCCAAATTAGCTTATCCCTTTGGACTGAGGTAGTTTGGAATGAAGATCTCATTCATCGCAACAACCACACACAGAATTAATCAGGAATAGTCAATCTGCCTCAAGTCAGATTCCTACCCTGTTGTATTCCCAAGGAACTTTCATGCACAGCCACGCCCTGCGATCTGCAAGAGAGGAATGCCTTGCTCACAGCCAACCCTTCCCGTGCCAGCAAAGGGGACCAATGAGTGTGCTCATGATGATAGCCTTTTCCCCCAAGGTGGACCGTCGTTCGCTGGTGGGAAATGGAGCCAGGCTCCCTCCTAGGGCCGTGGAACGGCCAGAAGGTTTATGAAGCAAAGAAACTGGTGCAAACGGTGGTGAAGGGCTTGTAAAGTCCAGGACAGCCCAGAGCGAGTACGCTGGCTGCTGGGAGCACCGGGGCCCGCACCCCGCTCTCCTCCAGCCGTATCCCCTGCTGGCATGCAGCGTTCTAGCACTGTGAGGTAATTGCATTGTTTGTTTCAGTGGCAGCCGCCCACACAAACCGGCTGCTGTCGCTCTGCTTGGCGTTTGTTATGACGTGGGGTTGAGGGGAAGCCATCTCTTCAGTGACAGCGTTAGCAGTGCTGGGAATAAAGCAGCGGGGGGCTGTGGGTCCTACCCGCTCTGGGAGGTGGGGGGGGTAGTGAGGAGCTCCCCTTTGGCTTTCTCCCCCTCCTCTTTGCAGGTCTCCTGACTCCCAGCCCAGTGCTCCGTCCACTAGACCGCGCTGCCGTGCAGCACAGCTCCGACATGCGATGTGTTTGGATGCAATCCCCAAAAGCAGCATTCCCCCCGCCCCAGTGTTCGGCTTTCCTGGGACACCGGCTGCATTTCCTCCTCCAGCCCCAGGAAACGCTGATCTCCCAATGCCACTCTTACCCCACCCCGCAGGGAGTGTCGCCATGGGAAGGGTGACCGCTGACCGCCATCCAGGTGCATAGCGGCTCTTAGCCGTAAGGCGCCAAATCGCCTTCGGTGCTTGTTTGATCCAGGGGCAGTGTCTGATATGTGGGGCCTGAGTGTCGTTCGGTGGGGTGAACAGGATTGAAATGTCCCATCTGTGTCTTCCCCCCCCCCGGCCCCGATGAAACCCTCTTCTGATCTCCCCCTTAAATGGATCCTTCCCGCCCTCGTCGCCAGGCGCCGAGACTGAGCCGCTTTCTTTCTCATGCTCCCCTGTTTATAGTCGCTCATTTTCACTTGCTGAGAGCGTGGCTAAAAATAGACGGCAAAGCTGTTCAAAATAAACCTTAACGAGCAGCTGCCTCCCCGCCTGGCTCTGATGCAGTTCAGCATCGTCCCTCCCGCGGGGGCGGGAGGGGGGGACTCCATTGTTACGCGCGGCTACGAGCCATTCACTACACCTGCTGCAGCCAGTCTGGGGCGGAAGGGAGACTTAGCGCGCAGGCAGAGGGGCCTAGGCATTAAGACCCATAGCCTTTTGATTCCTGGAGCTAAGAGAGTCGAGCTCCCAATGCCTGCCTCATGACTCCCTCCTGGCTGGCCCTGTGAGCTGCAGCCGTGCCATTCTGCCAGCAGGTATCGACGCTAGGCCAGCTGTGCCATGCTGCCCAGGCTGGGAAAACCATCCTACGGCCCAAGCAAAGGGGTTTTCTCATAGATTCATAGACTTTTAAGGTCAGAAGGGACCATTACGATCTTCTAGTCTGACCTCCTGCACGACACAGGCCACAGAATCTCACCACCCATTCCTGTAACAAACCCCTGACCTATGTCTGAGCTACTGAAGTCCTCAACTTGTGGTTTAAAGACTTCAAGGTGCAGCGAATCCTCCAGCAAGTGACCCGTGCCCCACGCTGCAGAGGAAGGGGAAAAACCCCCAGGGCCTCTGCCAATCTGCCCTGGAGGAAAATTCCTTCCCGACCCCAAATATGGCGATCAGCTAAACCCTGAGCATGTGGGCGAGACTCGCCAGCCAGACACCCAGGAAAGAATTCTCTGTAGTAACTCAGATCCCACCCTGTCTAGTGTCCCATCACAGGCCATTGGGCATAGTTATCGGCCTCCTCGTCCCCTCTAACAGAGCTCCCTGTGCTGGGCCTACCTCTGAAGTCCTTCCTGGACGGGGCATGTGATTCTGATTTCCCTTTTAAAGGTCAGAAGTCTGGCTGCAGGGCTATGGGGCACTCAGCTCCCTTCGTCACACAGACTTATTCTTTCTTGGTTGGTTGGTTGCCTTCATCTGAAAACTTCCCGCCTAGCCCAGGAGGGCAAGTTGCCTGGAAGTTGTATACAGAAGATGAGATACAAGCTGGGGAAAGCTCCCCTGGACTTTTTCTTTCCCGTGAGCCTTTTGCCTGCGGAGGCCCTAGACTCGTTTGAGTTCTGACTGTGGCACCGGTTCTGGAAAACGATCGCTGTGTAAGGACCACCCCCTGGAAACCCTGAAGCCACGTTCTCCTACACGCTGATCTCGTCCAACTCTGCGTCTCAAATGGCTCACTCTAGCATGCGTCCTTGAAACGCCGGGCACCGCATTCCACCCCGTCAGTTGCGCGGAGGGGCCTGGCTGTAACGAAGGCCCAGTGTAATGACCTGGCTGCCCCCCTGCTAAGTGGTAGCAGATCTGGGAGCTCTGCACGTTGAGGAGGTGAAGCAGCGATTTGCTGTATTTACATTTATATACAGCAGCCCTGGCCCAGAGAGTCTCCCAAATGGCACCCAGGCAATCCCCGTTCATAGCTCTCAGCTCAACCATCCCTGGCTGGTTCCCAGGGAGCGGGCCTGCCCTCTCTGGGGAGGGAACTTTTAAAATCAGGACTGGCCGATTTTCTAAGAGATCTGCTCTAGGAATTGTTTTCGGGAAGGCCGACAGCCTGTGTTAGCCAGGAGGTCAGACCAGATGTTCCCTTCTGGCTTGGGAACCTATGAAAAATGAAGACAGGCAGCAAAGTTTTCTGCTGTTTGCAACAGCTTCCCCCACCAAGATCCACATTACACAACTAACAATACACGCATATCATCAAAGGCTGAACATTGCTCACGTGTGGCCATCTGCTGACTTCTGCTATAGCAACGCTTAGCCCCATCCCTCCATAAATTGCAAAGTATAGGTCAGGATTATTTCCAGTGGAAACTGAGGCACTGAGAAATGACGCGTCTTGCCCGAAGGGGGAGAGTTAGTCAGCTGCAGAACCAGGTTTAAAACCCCGATTTCCTGCTTGCCAGTTTTGGTCTCACCCCCTGCATTACTCTGCCTCGGCGTGTCTAAATACACACACAAAATGAGCTGCACACGTTGAAATTGTCCAGATTAGCCTGGTCCTTCAGTGCCCATATGCCTGCAGATCCTGCTGCAGGCCGTTAGTCACTTTGACTCTGGATCCCAAACATTCACTCCAAAGAAGCTGCTCAGATGAGTAAAAACAGTGAACAGGAGAATGTGGGGGCTGACGGGGGGGGGAATCTGGGGGCTGATCTTATAAAGGGGAATTAAAGACAAGTGCCTCGGGTTGAACGCACATTCTAGCAGATTGGGGAACACGCTTCGCTGCAATACTAATTCTCCAATAGACCGATGTCCTGTAATTTGATGGAACAGGAGTACTTGTGGCACCTTAGAGACTCACACATTTATTGGCGCATAAGCTTTCGTGGGCTACAGCCCACTTCATCAGATGCATAGAATGGAACATATAGTAAGGAGATATATACACATACAAGAGAACATGAAAAGGTGGACGTTGCCTTACCAACTCTAAGAAGCTAATTAATTAAGATGAGCTATTATCAGCAGGAGAAAAAAAACCTAAGTAGTGATCATCAAGATGGCCCATTTCAGACAGTTGAACTTTTCTGTGGTGAATGTAAGGGGTTAAACAGGGCCAGGCTGTCTGCTTCCTTCCCAGGCATGGAAGAAGCTTAGAAGCTCCACGCAATGACCAGATATAACTGGAGTTTCTCCTAGCTCTTGTAGGGCCACATAGCAGCCCCCAGGGAGAAGGGGCCAGGGAGGGGTGGGGCATGGCCTGGCCATTTCCCCTCTCTCCCTGCTGGCAGGGTGCAGCGCAGGTAACCCGCTGCCCTGTCCTGAGGCATGGCTCTATGAGCATGTGTCACCCACACCCACTCACTGGGGTGCATTGTGTCTCTCGAGTGGTGGTTGGGCCCCAGAGGTTGATTAACGTTGACGCTGAGTTGGCCGTTTTAGCTCAGGGGGTCCAGGCTCTGTGCATTCAGACCCGAGGGCCCATGGTCAATCCCCACTACCAGCAACCCACACAGGGTCATGCTGTGCCCTGGGGTCGGCACCACCATGTTGCGATGGACACTTGACAAAATTACCGTACTTAGTGATGGACGTGGCAGGTGGGGGTTGTCATTCAATTTTTTTTTGAAGAATTACCATGGACCTCAACATTTTTACCATGGACACTGGTAATTGGTGACCCCTGGCTGTGACGCACACTCCCCCTGAGTGCCTGAAAGCTCCAGAAGGAGACGTGCCTCTATGAAGGACGCTTCTCCCCAGAGTTCCTGTAGAGGTGGGACAGCTCCCCGCTACCGCCTCAAGCGTGGCCTAGTGGCTAAGAGTGACAACTGAGACCACACTGTAACCGTGTATCTATACACACGCTAGCCACTAAAATCCTCGTAAAAGGGAGACTGAGCAAGGGACCAGGTTAGCAGAGATGGGACTCTATTGAAGGGTTCACTTTGTTTGCCATGCACAAGGAGCCAGGTCTGCAATTTCCATCTTAGAAAAGGGGAAAACAACAACAAAAACCAATCAAATCTGCGTCTCCGTAAGAGAGTGAGAGCACAGTGTGTGAGACTCTTTGCTTGGCAGCCATCTTGAGTTCATAGACTCATAGACTCATAGACTTTAAGCTCACAAGGGACCATTATGATCATCTAGTCTGACCTCCCGCATGATGCAGGCCACAAAAGCTGACCCACCCACTCCTGGAATAATTCTCTCCCTTGACTCAGCTGTTGAAGTCCCCAAATCATGATTTAAAGACTTCAAGTTGCAGAGAATCCTCCAGCAATCCTCCTCTCACTGCGCCATCCCCACAGCAGACAGGCAAGGAAACCCCTTACAGACGACAGCATCATAGCACGTCCTTTACAATCACACAACCAGATGGTCCAACGCAGTTATATTGGAGTCTTGACCATGCTTTCAAGTGCTCACTCAGCTGGTGAAGGCCCTGGAGTGGGATTCGGGAGACGTGGTTTCCTGACTCTGCCACAGACTTACCATGGGACCCTGGGCGAGTCACTGGCCTAGGAGGTCCCTTGCAGTCCTATGTTCCTATTGAATATTGCATCAGTTCCCTATCCATGACATGGAAATTACAGGGGGGCTGTGAGGAAAATACAGGCATGTCTGGGAGGTGCGCAGATACTATGGGGATGGGGCCACAGAAATGGTAGATGAAGGGAATGGGTTGCTAACTGAGGGTGTATCTTAGAGCACTGGTAGGTTTTGCTGTGTCATGTGGTTATAGCTGATGGTTACATAGATGTGGAGCCTCTTGTGAACACTCGTAAAAATAACATTTGGGCAGTGTCAAATGCATGGATGGCTGTGGCTGGATCCTCATCAGAGATGAAAGGGACACTGCTCTGCCTCTAATGATATAGCCCGTCTAGAGTATTGTTCCCCTTTTGACCCGAGCAGCTAGTCAAAAATGTGGGGGTCTAGTAGGTTGTTTCAGTTAGGAGGAGAAATTCATGATAATCAAGTAGTTCTTTGTAAATAAACAAAACTGCATCAAACGAATGTACAAAGTCCCGTGTCTCTGAACCCAGAAAGAATCAAATAACAGATAAATGACAAATAAGCGGAGATTTTCCACTTGTCCCAGTTCCTGGAGTCATGTGATTCTAAGAAACACCATGATATGATCAAATAAAATCATGATAAAATTGTGAGCATTGGCCATGCTGTGTTAGATCAACCACTTAGTGGCTTCAGTGTGTGCGTCAGAAGGTCTAAACCAGGGGTAGGCA
This sequence comes from Malaclemys terrapin pileata, assembly GCF_027887155.1. Taxonomy (NCBI): domain Eukaryota; kingdom Metazoa; phylum Chordata; order Testudines; family Emydidae; genus Malaclemys; species Malaclemys terrapin. The sequence goes on along the minus strand of NC_071522.1, from coordinate 19,158,543 downwards.
ACCTATGGCACGCGTGCCAAAGGCGGCACGCGAGCTGATTTTCGGTGGCATTCACACTGCCCGGGTCCTGGCCACCAGTCCGGGGGGCTCTGCATTTTAATTTAATTTTAAATGAAGCTTCTTAAACATTTTAAAACCCTTAGTTACTTTACATACAACAACAGTTTAGTGATATATTATAGACTGATAGAAAGAGACCTTCTAAAAACGTTAAAATGTATGACTGGCACGTGAAACCTTACATTAGAGTGAATAAATGAAGACCCGGCACACCACTTCTGAAAGGTTGCCGACCCCTGGTCTAAACTTTTATCTGTCTCCACGTTTTTCTCTAACTTACTTCCTCTTAGACACCTGGCAAGTCCACTAGATGGCGCTAGACCACACTACCACTGGCACTTCTCACAGGGACCTTTTTGCACCTGCTTTCCATATCCTGTTGTCGCGTATGGTCTCCACTCAGCAGCGTGCCATGAAGAGTTGCACCTTGTTTCACCTCTCGAAGAGGAACAAGGCCGAAGTGGACGTGGGCATCTCTGTCCTTGTGCTGCCGGGTGTCTCCATCTTCATGCAGCACTGGCAAATTAAATACCGGGTGGTGTCACCCATGCGGGAGGCTTAAATTTTGGCCGAGGAAAACAGCCAGGCACTCCTGTTCTCTGGGTGCTGCCATTTTGTCTGTTCAGATTGTAGTACTCTATGAAAGCGAGGCTGCGACCCGACACGTTCTTAGTCCTGGGGCTGCGGTGTACTGGAATAGAGGAATGCCCACGTAGCTCAGGCTGCTATAAGGCTGTCACAGGATCTAGAAGGAGCTGTCTACTCTTTGCCCAGGGCTCTTGCTGACTTTCCCTTGTGATTGTTTATGGATAATGACTATCATCATTGTTCCTATTGTCTGGGTAATTTGCCTCACACCCCCTTACGTAACTTACAAAGTGAAGCTAAGCTGCATTCAGAATAGATCCACTAGAATACGTTTCTCAGAAACCACTGGCCTCGGCGTCTAGCAATCGGAGAGGAATAGATTTATCGTGTGAATTACAGTAGCGCTAAGAGGCCCCAGCTGCACTAGGGGCTGTACGTACACATAGCATTGCACTATCCATCAGAGAGAGAGGCCCTGTCTTGAAGAGTTTACAGTCTAAATAGACAAAGGGCCGGAGGGGAAAGCATAGACACATTGAGGGGAAGTAACTCCCCAAAGTCGCACAGCGGGACAATGCCAGAATCAGGAAGAGAACTCAGGTCTCCTAGCTAGTATCCTAGCCACTGGCCGACACCACCTCTCCAGAGCACATGCCCATTCCATCTAGCCCTATAGCATGTCTCTGGTACTGGATGCTTCATAGGAAGGTGATCTACCCTAGTGCACCGAGTTATTTGGGAATAGTCCAATAGGTACGATGCAAAAGCAAAGCATTTTCTTGCAAGGGATTAGTATTCAACTCTTTCAATAGAGGTACATGCCGGTCCAAGCTCACTGAGCAGTCAGTGGCCAACTGAAGATTAGAACCCAGGAGTCCTGAGACGGAATGCAGAATTGGCGCGTGTGACTGAAGAATAAAGCAATTTTCCAGTAGACGAAGACAGGGGGGAAAGAAATAATACCAACTAATCTTATGGGCTTGGCTTCCAAGGTAACGAGGAGGTCACGTTAAAACAAGCCATCCCATCAGCGATAGCAAAATCTGAGAAGGGACTAAACTGCTGTGGTCCTTACTACTGTCCCTGTATAGTACTGCCAATGCATGCCATTCATTCACCCACAGCCAAATGCCACTTACTGGGCACGTTCCGAGAGAGAGACCAGCTTGTGACCGATCCCCTACGCGAGGTCACCCACACCAAAAGGTGTGGGGGTCGTGCCAGAAATTAGATCTTGTTCCCCAGGGGACGAAGAGTATTAAATAAATGAACCAAAGATAATCTCACCGGCAACAAATGGCCTTTTCCTCGTTCGAAACGGCGCTTCCTTTCTAAGCCATCTTCTGTCAGTTCGTTCAGTGAAGTACACGTTTCACTTGGAAAGCGGCTTAGGGGAGCTCAAGTGGGTTTAGCACCCAGTCACGTGGCTTGAAATAGAAATCGCATGTTGGGTGTGGGCCCCACGGGCCGCTGGGAAGGCAGGTGGTGTTCCTTCCCCCAAAGGGCTGGGAGGGCTCCCGGTCACAGGCAAAATGCCAGGCATTTTTAAAGCAGAAAGCTGAGTGTGCCTGGAGGAATCAACCTTCTGGTTCTGTGCTGCATCGTGACCTGGCGGGAGGCGTCCAGCTGAGTCTGCAGACTAGGAATGGCCAAGGCATCATGACACTGAGATCAGGGAGCAAAGCCAGATTTACTACAGCTCCAGGTAAAATGGCCTTCAACACCTAATAAACAGATAGGGCCACACACCTGGGTTCAGGCCCCGTACGCTAGAGAGGAATGTGGCTCATTGCCTTCAATGTGACTTTTAGGAAGTGGCCGTTCTGTTTCCCAGAGAATGGGGGCTGGATGTGCCTTCAGGAGGCCCCAGGTGAGGTGGCGATGCCTTTCAAAGCACTGTGATGACGCTGAGTATCTTCTCCAGGCTGTTCGACAAGGTCTGGGCCAGCAAGAGGGAGGTTTGCCCCATGGCGTGTGGGATAAGGCAAAGGAGAAAGGGTTCCCATTGGCTTCTTTATGCATTCAGAATCCCCCGATGACAGATCAGGCAATTGGCTAGCTGTGCTGGTCAAATCATGACTGAGAAACTTTCCCGAGAATAGCCACTGAGATCGTACGGTGATGAGGGCAGTACAGATACCTAGATGTGTCAAATCAACAGTGACTAGTGAAATCTCCTGGCTGACGAATGGGATGAACTAGGCTTTACCCAAGCCAGCTTTTCGTGGGCAAAGCAAACGTTCGAGTGAGGACAGCAGAACTGCGGGTGGAGCTGTTTAAAGAAACGGATGGATTTGCTTCGTACGCAGTGAAAATGCGCAGGGCTAGCAGGGAAGCCCTCACAAGTGCAGACTCAAAGAGCCAGGCCGCTAGGAGAATGGGAGCCCAGTGCCACAGCAAGCGCCGAGCCCTTGATCTTTGCTGTCTCCCAGCAGCAGACTTGTAAACTTCTGTAGGGGGGCCTACCCACTAGAGGAGGACAAAGTGCCACCCTGCATTCAGGCATCCCCCCTCCATGTTAAGAGTCTCCACTTTCCCCATAGGGAAATCTGTCATCCATCTCTGCAGAAAAGAACAAAGAAACCAAGGCCAGATTCCCAGCTGGAGTAAAGAGGCGGAGGGCCAGTTAAGTCAATGGAATGCCGCGGATTGACGCCAGCTGACCATCTGATCCTGTCTGTCTAATGGGTTCCGCTAAAGCAAAGTAGCAAAGAGAAGGCGATTGAGGGAGGGTCCACAAATCCAGGCCCCCAGATCCAAAGGGGGCCCCCACACTACAGCATCATCCTGTGTCATGAAGAAGGACGGCCCTGTGATGGGGAGTGCTCCCCACTCTGGCCCGGCAAGAGCTGAATTGGGCCAGGTGGGCCCAACCAACTAATTCGGCTGCAAACAGGGGGAGCTTTAGGCTGGAGACAGCTAATTCGAGAGAAGCTCACCTTTGAGGGACAGGCGGGGCTTCTACAAAAGACAGGAAATTAGAAGCAGAGGGGGTAAGCAGAGAGCCAAGTTGCCTAAATTTATTCCCTGGGAGGAGGGAGCAAGGAGTGGGGAAGGCCGGGAGGTCTGGACGCAGCTCAGGGGAAGGTGCAAGGATCCTGTGTAGGGAGTCACTGAACCAACACCCGGAATAGTGGGTGGGCCCGGGCTCCCCTGCCAGCCACTGCAGGAGTGGTATGTGAGGCAGTGAAGCAGGAGACAACTGGAGAACAGGAACCTTGTTTCACTCCTCCCCTCCCCCAGAAGGGGAACCCCGATAGTGACCCGGCCGGAGGGCTGAGTCACGAAGAAGACAGCAGTGGCTCCTGAGAGCAAGAGAGGGGCGGCAGAGGAGAAACCGAGGTGGAACCGCTGAAAGGGGTGTCGGCCTGGACCGAGCTAATCCCCAGAACGGCCAGGAGGTGGCACCATCCCGCGGTGAGTAGAAAAAACCCATCCCAGGTCCCCGGATCCCCATGCTCCAAACACTGAGCCTGTTCAGATCCAGGAGCCAAACTGGACCTGGACACAACTTCACCTGCGCAGTGTCAGGCCGTCCCTGGTGGGGGTAGAAATGCGTCGGTGCCGGCACCCCGCCAGCCGCCACAGTCAGAGAGCAAATGGGAGCCGCGGCACAGTGGGCAAGGGATGTGGGGGGCTGCTCGCCCCTGGCCTCCCGACATCATGAAACACCCCAGCAGCTGCTCTTGTGCTGATGCTCTCTGCAGTGTGTGCGTTGCATTCGGGGGGGGGGGGGAGCACGAAGGAGGAGGCTGCCATTCAAACCTGCCTTTAGAAGCAGCAGTCTGGGGAGGGGGGCTCGGCTGCATGACAGCTCAGAAAGCCGCTCTCAGTAGAGGGCTCCTGCCGGGCTGTTAATTCAGGGCTGCTATTACCTGCAATTACACGGAGAACAGCTTCACTTTTTTTTCTTTTGACTCCAGTCACATGAAATTGCCGCAGGAGTCAGGCTGCTGCCGACTGAATGGCTCTCAAGGCAGGGCTGGGTTGGTCGTGGGGGCACTTTGCCGGCTCGGTTTGTTCAGAGACCACGCCGCTGACGACACCGGCTATTATGTGTAATGGATTCCGGGGGCGAGGAGAATGGAGTGGGTGAGGCAGGCGCCCATTGGGGAGCTGTGTTAAATGGCTCACCGATCGTAGGCGAGGTCTTGGCGCTTGGTCCCCCCCCCCCACTCCAAGCTAGCCTTGCGGTGGGGGTTGCGTGGCTGAGCCAATGCATACGGTAAGATTCCTCCTTCCCGTCCCATCCTTTCTTTGCTCCTCATTAGTTAACTGGGAACTAGGCCCAGGAGGGAGCAGTGGCCGGCCATGGGCCTGAATTGTGACCATTGGCTGGTGCCTGGGCCGGGTTATCCAACCCGCTTCTCTTTGTGTTTTCGCTTGTTGGGGTGTTTTTTCCAAATGGTCCGACGGGGGAGAGTTCTTTCTCGCAGGACGCCTGCCAGGCTCGGGGCTCCCCCAGGCAGGTGTCCCCACGTCTCTGGGGTCTGGAAGCTCTGTGCACCCAGGCCCTGTTCGTGCTCCCGGTGAATTCAGTGGGGGCGGGACTGGACCTATAGCCAGCCAGTAGGGGGCGGCACTGAGACCAGCCTTAAGGGCTTGGTTCTGATGATGGAAAGCAGGAGTAAGGCTGTTGAAGCCCGTGGAGTTATAATGGTGTAGGACAGGGGGAAGAGGGAGGAGGATCAGCCCCGAGGTTACTAGTCAGCCCTTTCTGCAGGACCGCGCTCACTGCTGCGCTTTGCGGGCGTGTTCAGAAGTGGCCTAGAGTCTCGGCGTGGACTCCCCAGGGCCATGCCAGAAGGAGCCATCGCCTTGCTCCGACCACAGAGTAGGCGAGAGCAGGAGATAGCCCAGGTGCCTCTCCTCTCTAAGCAGAGGGGAGCTCCCAGTCCTGTCGCTGGCTTGGGCAAGCACTGCTGTCCAGGCCTGTCCCCAAGGTCTGTCTTCATTGCAGACCGAATCTGCGCTCTGACGCTGGGGATGCTGCTAACCTCCCCCAGCCCTCTCTCCCGAGGTCAGTGTGCTTTCAACCCGGGCTAGTTGGCATGGCTGGGGGGGCTGGTTTAAACCCTGGGTTCCGCTCTCACTCGGGCTGGTAACCCACCCACTTTGCAGTGAGGACGCTGGCTACACCACACCAATGCCAAGAGTCCTCCAGGGCCTTCCCACAATTCCTCCCTCCCGTGTGCCCGATGGGACCGATGAGTTCTCCCACAACTGTCGCTGGGGTTGGGCTTTGCCAGTGCCGGTCAGCAGTGTTCACTCTGCAGCGAAGAGAGACCTTTTAACAAGTTCAGGTGACAGCTGACAACAGTCTAGCGACGATCTCTCAGTCAAGCCTGTGACATACGCAAACAGCTGGTGCCTTTTCGGCACCGTCGCTTCTAGCGAAGGCTGGCGTGTGCCTTTGCGGCGTTCTCTCTTCATGATGCGTTTCAGACTATTAAGTCACGATGCATATGTTTGCCTGCCCTCGTCAGCTCAACAAAATCTGGCCCGCGCCTCTGCTCTGTATTTACTGGGAAATCTCCCAAATTCACATAATGATCCCAATTAAAACGCCTCTTCTTTTTTTTTTTCACACACAGAAATACGGTCTGGCACGTTGGGCTAAGCCTGTGTATCCTATCGTCTGTCTATGTCGGCTCCATTCTCTGGCTTATCGGAGCCATGCGTCAGTGAGGTTGCAGGGATGTAACTGACAGATTAGTTCCGTCCTTAAATGCAGCCACCCAGGCAGGATCTGGCTGCGTATTTAACCTGGGGTTAGTGAAATGGTTCTAGAGGCAGCTTATCCTTGTCTTCCCTTGCACCCATTGGCAGCAACGGGTGGTGGTTCTCAGGCAGACCAGGCCACATTGATTTATCATTTGTTCCCTGTAGGACTGGGACATCCAGACGCCTCCTCCGAGATCAAGCCCCCTCTTGTGCTAGGTGCTGTGCAAACATGTAATAAGAGTCACTACCCAGGCCAGAGGCGAGGGAGGTACTTCCCTGTTTCACAGCTGGGGTGGGGCTGAGGCACAGAGAGACTGAGTGACTTTCCAGGGACAGTGCTTTCCCATCATATCCCTGCTAGTTGTGACCTTCCAGCCTCACCGCACAGATTTCGTTCCCTCTCTCTGCATTTTCTTCCTCTTGTTGCTTTACCAGCCACCAGCTCCATAAATCAATGGCTGTGTGGCTGAAGCCCATGGTAACAGGAGAGATGCCGCACTGGAAAGTGACATGAACCTTGGGCTGGGCGGCAGCGTGACCAAGGGTTTGACCTTGGGCAGGAACAAGAAGTGCTCTGTGACCTGCAGCTGTACTAGCGAGAGATGTTTGGTAAACAGGCCTGGCTGAAGCCTTCCGTTCCCGAGCAGGTGGGGAGCCCAGTGCCCTTCGGCCGTGAGTCTGACACTTGTATGAAGGTCGGGTTAAACCGGCAATAATATCAAGCATGGAAAAATCTATTGGGGTAATTTCCAGAGGTTTCTAACGCGTCTTCCCTCTGGCTGAGATTTTCAAAGCCCCCAGAGTGATATGGGGCCCCCATCTCCACCAAATGTCAGCGTAACCAAGCCTCCAAATCAGTTAGAAAAAATGGAGACAGATTTCGTTCTCCCAGCCCCGTTGGACTCCTGGCACAAAGAACCCACTGGGGTTTCCAGGCAGAGGGCATGCTGGTTCTCAGCCAGACTCTGAGCTGCCCTGCCATATCAGCCAACCAATGAGCCAGCTCCATTTGGAGGGCATAAGCCAAGTACCTGCAACAGGCTCCTGGATTGGCTGGCTGGGACACGGGGTAGTTCATAAAAGAGCTAGGGCAGGTAGAAGAGGGGCTTTGTCTTGCTCCATTCTTCACTGCAGACCTCAGGGCTCTTCGTTTCATGCTACCCTCCAGCTCTCCTCTAGCGCGTTTCGTCCCTAAATCTCAAAATGCTTTACCCCCGAGGGGGAGTGTTATCATCCCACTTGCAAGATGGGGAAACTGAGGCACAGAGAGGGAGCCATGGCGTGCCAGTATGAAGAACAGAACCAAGGTTTTCTAAGGCTTAGTCTAGTGTTCACTGCTCTAGACCACAGTCCCTCAACGTACCCACTTGCCACAGTAGCTCAGGCCAGCGAACCATCTAGGCTCTTAGCCTGTCTCGGACAGTGGCCAGCACCAGATGCAGAAACTCTGCAGTTGGCAGCGATGAAATCACCTGCCCCTGGGGAAAGTTTCATCCTGACCTCCTTTCTTTAGAGGTCGCCTTGTCCTCTGACTCTCAGTGGGGTAAATCAGCAGTGACTCGATGTCTGGCAGTCAGATTCTTTGCTGTCCTGCACCTTGTACAATCCTTTACACCAACGCAACGTGACTGCAGACTTGATCTGATCTGGTAGCGTTTTATACCCGTGTTGCCCGGGTGTGCATGACCACACATGGTGCAGGGCTGTGGCAAATAAGGGGGTTTGTTGACCATCTCCCATCCCAACCCTGAGCAGGTTGGACCCTGCTTTGGCTGTGGTGAGCTCAAATCTCAAGACGTTATGGCTGCAGGAAAAACAGGTCGCATTATACAGCATTGGCACTTTTCCAAAAGCCCTGAGCACAGAGTCAGTGCCCAAGCGGAGGGGAACACTGAACCGGAGTCTGGTTACATTTGTTTTCCCTCTTAGGTCTTGCCTACATGGGGAAATTGACTAGTATAATCATACACTGCTGTAGCTAGAGCAGTATAACTCCCTGTGTGGATGCCTTTATTCCGGAATAGGAGTGCCTGTTTCCACTTCAGCACGTACCGCTGCCGAAGCAACATATCCAGAGTTAGATTAGTAACGTTTGGAAACAATTCCTGGAGTTTTGGAAGGGATCTAAACCCTCATGCTTCAGGCCGTGCACTAACTAATGGAGGTCAGGAAGAAGCTTGCCCCGGAGGGGCAGGTTACCCAATAACTGCCTGCTGCAGGGTTTCTTGCAGCTGGTACTGGTCACTGTCAGGGACAGAATATTAGTCTAGATGAACCGCTGCATCTAGCCTGTTTTAGGTACCTACATGGCCCCCAGTCCCGTGGTATCTGAGCTCCTCGTCATCTTTACTGTATTTATCCTCACAACCACCCTTTAAAGTACGGAAGGGCTGCTATTGACATTTCTCAGATGGGGAGCTGAGGTACAGAGAGACTTAGCCCCCAGTTCTCACAGTGAGTAAGTGACTTGACCAGGGCCACAGAAGACCTTGTGGTTGTGGGGAATTGGACCCTGGTCTCCAGCTAGTGCTTCAACCACTAACGCATCTTTCCTCTCCAGCCTTGCAACTGTCTGGTCCCATGCAACTGAGGGGCAGAACTCGTGCTGGAGGGTAGTGGACACTTCCTATGGCAGGGGTGAATCCCACAGCAAGTTCTGGGATGGGGCTTGGAGTTAAAGCAGCCCTGGTGACCCACCCCGGGCCAGCAGGCAGGAGCCTTGCCAGCTGCCAGTTTGTTGTGCCTGGGCTGCCTAAAATTCCCTTTTGCCATGTCAGCTGCCAAATGGAAAGGAGAGAAATGAAAACAAACTAAATATAGAGTGGAGGGTGGTGACTGTCTTGGCAGCGAGGGCCTCTCTGAGCCATAGGAAAAATACACCGCGAAGAGCTGTTCTCACCAATGGAAACGTCCTCTGCGGGGGAGCTTTTTCCCCTGACCTTTCTCTCTTCTTTATTTCACAAAAGCTCTCTTGTTATGCCACCAATTTTACCCCGTGGATTATATTGTCGCCTTACCACGCACAGACTGGATAATCCGCACAGTCTTCGTTCCCGAGTCGCTCTGTCTGAGCCTCTAGAGACGGTGCGCCGGATTCCTTCGGCAGCTCCGCTAACCGAGAACAGCAACATGTCGAGCCGCCGCATGTCGTGGTGCCCACATCCAGCCTGGTCCTGCAAGGCCTGCCCACGTCTTTATCCTTCTGCATTTCATTAGCTCCTCCGCTGGTGTAAATCCACATTGCTCCAGTAGTTCCCAATGTTCTGTGGGGGGAAAGGCGGTGTCGGGAGAGTGATGCTGACGATCTGGTCCCAGGTGCTTTGTCCTAGTGGGTTTATTTGTCTCTCCTTAAATCCAGTTCTTGGGTCAGAGCCAAATCCTGGATCAAACCATCCTTCTCCCGAGGCATTTGTTTGGGCATTTGTTTCTAGCCATTGCTCTAAGACAGACCCTGGCCATTTCTTCTGGCCTCTGTACAGCGTCTTGCATTACCAGAGAGCATTCAAAGAGGGATGCAGATAGCAGTGGTTCTACTCTGGTTTTTTTTTTAAGGTGAATTTAGATCTGGTCAAAGGTGGTGGATTGACACCCCTAATTTGGGGTGTCCCAGCTGGGAGCAGCTGGCCCATAGGCCAGTCATTGGGCTAGAGAAGGGGGTAGCTTCCCTCGCTGCCCATGCAGTCTTGAGAACAGTTCCAGGAGCAGAGAAAGGCCAACAAACCCTGCCCGTTGTATTGTGAGCATAACTCATTGCTGCCAGTCCCTAGCGACCCTCAACCCACAGCTCCCCCTGACATCTGTTGTGGGTGCTCCACACTTTTGAAAATCAGGTCCTGAATGTCTGGGACATCCATAATTAGAAGCCACTTAGGAAAATGTGAGCCTTAGCCGCTCTGTGCCTCAGTTTCCCCATCTGTAAAATGAGGCTGGGGAAAACTGGGCCAAGGGGGGGATATGGTGAAGCTTAATTTATTAGCGTTTCTGAAGCACTTTGAGGTGGCGTGGGGGGGGGAATGATACAGAAATGCAAAGCATAATTGGTTAAAGTGGAGGTTTCAGATTAGAGCTGCTAATGATGGTAGTTTCTAGCGCAGGTTTCCTTGTGATGCAATATCACCAGGGAGAGGATGGAAGAGAAGAGGTGTTTCCTTTGGTAAATATTTACCACCCAAGCTCTCACCCTTTCTGAGAAATAGTGGCTCCAAACATCACGCAAAATCCCTCTATAAAAAGCAAGTTAATCATTTTCATGAATTGCTTAGGCAGATTAACCCAGAACAGCTGGAAATGTCACACCGAAGGTGGGAGTGTGGTTACAGGGCCAGATCCCCTGCTGGCGTAAATAGCTCGGTTGGCCTCAATGGAGCTATGCTGATTTACACCCGCAGAGGACTTGGCCCATTGTGTGTGTAATCAGCAGAGTGAAGGATTCAGGTCAAACCATTTCCCCGTGAAAAAAAGCAGAGGTCTTGTTCCCATGTGGGTTGGACTCCCCAATATGCATCTGAATTATATTATCATCCTGTCAGGAGGCTGGATTAGACCGAGAATAAAGGCAGCAGGCACCTAATCCTGCCGTCACTCACGTCGGTGTAAATCGGGAGTAACCCCCTTTGAAGTCAGTGGATTAACGTGGTGTAAAACAGCAGCAAGTGAGAAGGGATTCGGGCCCAAGGGCTCCAGTCCCTTTCGTCTCATTGCTGATAGCTTGCGCTTTGCTGCGTGTTCTTTGCAGCCCTAATTAAGGGGCTCTGGGAACAGATGGTGAAGGCTTAGTTAAAAGTATTATGTCCATAAACATAACCCTGCTTTGTGATTGCTCACTGCCCACGGCAGCTTGGTGCGTGTACAAAGGCCTGCGATTTTTATATCACTTACCCCATAACACCGAGCTCCCACGTAGCGTACTTCACCGCTGGCGCTCAAAGCACTTGACAAAGCAGGGCGATCGCATCTGCTCTGTTTTACAGAGGAGGGAAACCGAGGCACGAGGCGGGGGAAGGTCACCCTGTAGGCTGGGAATAGCCCGGGGATCTTGTGCATGCCAGTCCGCTGCTCTATCCCACTAGGCCATGCTGTTTCCCAGCAGGAGTCACTCCATGGAAACCAGTGGTACTGTATATCAGACTGGTATGTGTCACAGGCTCTCCGATTGTAGGGGGAATGCTGAGCAGAGGGAGAAGCAGTGTGTATTAGGACAGGAGTCAGCTAGATTTATACGTGGGGCAGGCTGGCAGGGGGAATACACCGATGCTCTGCGCTGACAAAGCGGGGAGCTTGGGTTCGGCTAGTCAGGCCGGAGCACAAGCTGGCTCAGAGCACGGTAATAGGAGGGCTGCCTTTAAGGCCAGACGCTCAGCTGGTATAAACAGACATCGCTCCATTGACTTCCAGGCAGCTACAGTCAACACGAGCTGAGGCGCTGGCACCACGTCTGGGTTCATGCGCTGAACCCCAGCCCGGTTGGGAACGGCCATCCGTTATTACCCGCTGATCGGGGCTTGGTGGGTTGTGGTCCCTTCCTTCGCAGACAGGTCTCCAGGTCACAGAGCCACTGCTGCGGTGGGAAAAGTCAGCAGACAGGCTGGAGATTCGACAAGGTCTCGGGAACTGGACGGGGTCGGTCCCCCGGGGCGCGGGCGGAGGTGGGGTGGTGGAGGCCTGTTTTGCTCCTCTCCCTGCTACAGCTGTCCTGCGGACTGAGGGTCTCGGTCGCTAGCGACTGGCAGCATTGAGTTACGCTCACAAGACAACGGGCAGGGTTTGTTGGCCTGTCTCTGCTCCTGGAACCGTTCTTCTCAGAACTTCATGGGCAGCGAGGGAAGCTACCCCTTTTGCTAGCCCAATGAGTGGCCTATGGGCCAGCTGCTCCCAGGCCTGGAAACCAGTACTTTCTGAAGCGCGAAGCAGGACTCCCGGCTTTCGGTATGCTCCCCTGCTGCGTTTTTAGCTGAGCCGTGAGCGGTGTTCCCTGCCACCCACCAAGCTCATCAGGAACTCAGAGCAGGTTCCCCGTTAATCCCCCGTGTGATTAAGCAGCGGCGTTGGAAAAGCAGAACACGCTGGCTTGTTTTGACTCATCGTGTATTTTAGGCTACAACATCTATCATGTGCGTGGCTTCTTGAGCGTGGCACCTCACTTTTCATTTCCTGGCACTGTCTCTCTGGGAGATTAACTCCGTTGTAGATCCACACACACACACACACACACACATACACACACACTCTCTCTCTCTCCCTCTTTCTAGGTTTCAGAGTAGCAGCCATGTTAGTCTGTATCCACAAAAAGAACAGGAGTATTTGTGGCACCTTAGAGACTAACAAATTTATTTGAGCATAAGCTTTCATGCCCACTTCTATTTATTTTGTCTTCCCAGATTCCCCATTCCTTCGCTTCTCTGTCCCTTGCCAGTATCAGGGCCCCTCATCTGTCTACTCATTGAGCCAAATCATGCCACTCCCTTCAGTGCTGTTGCTTGGGTGTAAAACGAAGGGCCGAGTTCCGAGGTGTGGCTGAGTGAAGGAGGGTCATTGCCCCTTAACAACCTCGGCGAGAGGGAAGACTGTAATACTGATTATAAAAATCACACGAATCTGTGCTGACTTCACTGATCGTTACAATAGTTTCCCTTCCAGGTTTTGAGGGCAATAACCCTAAAATATTGCCCAAGGGATGTGAGCAGTTGCAAAGAAAGAAGCTCAACGCTCAGCACGGTCTTTCGCATGGCTGGTGATTTTCTGGCCCTAGACCAGTATTTTACACAGCTGTTGCCTCAGGTGAAATGATCAGTACATCTTAGTTATGTTTTATTTCTGTATTACATTAACACCTGAGGGTCCCCCACAGAGCGAGGGGCCCATATGTGTTCGGTGCTGTATGTACAACTAGTAAGAGACAGTCCCTGCCCTGAAGGGCTTACAATCGATCAGAGAAAGGGACTATTCTCCTGTTTTACAGAGAGGAAACAAGGCAGGGAGAGACTGGCCAGATAGATCATGAGACCAGCTAGTCTGAGGTTATATCATGGGCCAGCCCCCAGCGCAAGGTCACACAATGAGTCTGTGGCAGAAGTGGGAACTAAACCCAGATCTCCAGGGTTCCCAGGCCAGCGTCTTATCGATCAGACCAGTCTTCCTCTTGCAGCTCACTTCTCTAGGGCTGAAAAGAGAAGTGTGGGTGTGCAGCATCTGCTTTCTCGCCACTCGAAAGTGTCTGAGCATGTGCGATAGCCTCATTGCACAATTTTGGGGACCTAGTGTTGGCCTGCATTTTTCCCCCCCCCCCAGGCAACAGTGTCTTGGGTCATGTGATTCCATGTGGTCTGGCACCACTGGAATCTCCTCCCCTCCTCGATAACTGGATCGCCAGCTCGCGACTCCCAGTAATGATACAGGTGCTGAGAGAGAGGCCTAGCCAAGCTCACGCTGCCATTTCCCATGCCCCGGCTGCAGCTCTGAGCGGGGGCACCAAGCCTGTTTTATACCCCCCTGCGGGGAAGTCAGCGCAGGCAGAGCCGGGCATAGCAGCCACCAGCCAGCCTCCTGCCGCCACAGCCGCTGGTACGAGAAAGCTGGTCGTGCTGCCTCCAAGGTACAGGCTGCAGCCCCGGCTATGCCCTGCTGCCCAAGACATGCCCCCTGTATCGGAGACAGCTGGCTGGGGAGGCCTCCTGCAAAAGGGGCATTGCATGGGGTGGGGCTTGATGAAGGCTTTGCTGCTCCACAGCACCCAAGTCACAGGGTGAGCCTAGCTAGCTCAGTTGGTAGAGTATCAGCCTTTTAATCTGAGGGTCCAGGGTTCAAGTCCCTCCTCCATCAGAGGGGAGCCTTTCCCTCTGTGGCATCCTCCAAGGACTTCAAAAGGCAACCCTTCCAATGCAGTGGGGCCAGACAACCTGAAAGGTTAGCATGGGGAGGTGTGAACGGCTGATCCTGTCAGCAATGACCTCCCTGTGACAGTGGGGGGGATGGGAAGCAACGCCTGGCCACCTCACCCCCCTGAGCACTGCCAGTTGAGTGTGCTCCAAAGAGACTGTCTTATTGCTTGCCAGGGGCCTGATCCGGCATTCTCTGAGCTCCCAGGAACTGCAGTGGGAGTGTCTGAGGCTCAGACTAGGGAAAAGGTTCCCCGTCTGTGCATACCAGAGACCGGTTGTTTTATTTTCCCCCTTTCTTTTGGATCTTGGCCACTCGCTCTCTGCAGGGACTGGCTGGCGTCTCACACCAGGCATGGGAACCTGGCTTCACTGGGAGATTTTTGTGCTATGAAAAATGATGACGTTTACCCAGAGCAGCAGCTTAAAACCTCCTCTCCCTCCCTACTCCTGATTTGCAAGAGTAACTCCACTGGTCAGCGGGCATGAACCTCCTCGCTCGTGCTGGTGCAAACCAAAAATAACTCCTCTGGGCTCAGGGGGCCCGACTCTCCTCTCTTACACCAGCGTAGCCCGATTGACTGCCGTGAAGCTAATCCTGATTTACCTCAGTGCAAGGGTGCTCAGAATCGGGTCCAGCATCCGTATTGCTTAACCAGAGACCTCCAGCTGCAGAGCATCAGGGCCAGGTTAACTATTACGTGACCAGTGAGCAGCTGCCCTTTCTCCTGTTGTTTTCCTTTGAAGGGAGCTGGGATTGCTGGGAAAGGCATTGCTGGTGTGGAACTCGGTGAGCGTTTCTCTCACCACCTCCCGGATTGCTATCAAATCCCTTTCCTAACGATCAGCTGGTTAATGATGGCCCTGGTTAATGTCAGCTTCGGAAAGGATTATGCTAATAAAGCGGGAGGTTAACATTAGACAGAGGCATTTGTAGTTTGGTTTATACGAGCTTTGACGTGTCTGACGCTCTGTCTAGCATCAATAAATATAGACATCCCCACCGGCCCTGCAATAACAACACTCAACTCTGCAGCCTGTGGATATCAGGGCCTGGTTTCCAACCCCCTTTTCTCTTCCTGCTGCTCTCTCTGACTAGCCTTCCCTTTCAGAACCGGTGCTTCCTTACTCAAGATCTGTTGCTGGTTCCGTTCACATGGCTAATAAGTCCCATTGACCTCAGCAAACACTAATCTAACCCTGTATTGCAAGATCCAGTATCCAGATGCATGTCAGCGGCATGTTTTGGTTGTTCAGTGTGTTATTAGGTTTCAGAGTGAACGGCCCATCGCTATGAATGGGTGCAGTTCATGCTTCTCAGAGCTATTGATCCAGGAGTAATCCTACGGGTCAATATAGTCAATATAGTCCTCTGTACCTTCTCCATAGAAGATGTGGGGCTTCTTAGCCCCACTAGCTCTCCAGGCCCTCAGTTCAATCACTGGTGTTGCCAAGCTGGTGGCCATCACATAAGCGCTCTGCAGACTCAGGCAGACGTCCCTGCACTGCTTGCATTCAGGGCCAACCTTTTCGAGGGTTTCTTCCCGCCCCGAAAGGCTAGAGATGGATTATGATGAAAGCTGAGACTCCGGAGCACGATTCTGCAGCCGGCGCTGAGCCTGGCCTAACCGAGGTTGCTCTGTCTCTTCCCCTACCCCCCCAGCTCTGAGCAGGGGCACTACCCGGCCAAGCTTAGCTCCATTGGCCATTCAGCCAAAGGGACGGGGCTTGTCAGTAACAACCATTAGCTCAGCAGAGTAATTGGCCTTTTCACAGGGGCCTCCATTAGCGAGGACGGGATGGACTCCCTCACTGTACCGAGGGGTTGCTGTCTCTAGACCGAGGCCCTCATTCAAGCGAGGCACTTAAGGACATGCCTAACTTCAGGCACGTGAATGCATTGCTTTGGTGCTCTCCTTCAGCCGGGCTCTTTGGTCAGTTCCAGGTTCTCCCCCCTCCCATCTCCGCCCCACAGGGCTTGGCATGAAGGGAGGCGGTGTGGGAGCTGGCCCCAGCATAAGCAATCCCTATCCAAGTGGGAGGATGGGAGGTAACCAGGAGTCCCTGCTCTCCACTGGCCTGCCTCCCTCTTTGCAGATGCCATGGCTTGCGAGTGCTTGCTTTTCTTTCTCCCCAGAGCAGGGGCTATCCATGCCACAAAGCTCCCACCTGGCTGCTGCAGGACAGAACCCCTTGGAAGCTCACAAGTGACACTCCCAAGAGTTGCAGCAGCATGGCCTGGCGGCTTGGGTACCTAGCTAAGGAGCAGGAGACCTTGATTCTTTTCCCAGCTCAGCTGTGTGACCTTATGTCAGTCATGTCTCTCTGTGCCTTAGTTTTCTAGCGGTGAAATAGGATATAATGCTTCCTTGGCAGATATAAAAGCACATCAATGTCTTCAATCCCAGAACTCCCCTGTGAGGCAAGGTAACTATTATCCCCATTGTACAGGCTGGCCACAGAGATACTAAGTGACTTGCCATGGGTCATGCTGGAAGCTGGTAGTAGAGAACTGAATCCACATCTCCTACATACCAGGGTAATGCTCTAATCATAGGACTGCACTTGCCCTGCTCTGTCAAGGCACTTTGAGAGCTATGGAAGAAAAGTGCTATGGGCTATTTGTAGTGAAGCACCTAGGCCCGCAGGTAAGCAAGGCACCTAATGACATGCCTAACTTCAAGCATGTGAATTGACTCGTGCTGAGAGTTAGGAGCACTGGTTAAACTGGGGCCCTAGTTTAGTAAAGAAACCTGATGGCTCTTGGAGGCATTAGTGGGGGCCATGTGTTTGTCTCGCCCTGGTGTAAATCATTGGGGGGGACGGACATGAGTGAGGTGTAAATCAGGAGGGACTCCACTGAAGTCCATAGTTATAGTGGTCAGAGGGCAGAATTTAGGGCCCCTACAAATTCATTCGGCAAAGGCATCTATTCTGGTCTCCTGAAACTGGATCCCGGCTCAGGCTTCCTTTGCAGAGGCTGATCTGTTAATAAAATGCCATATGGCTTAGTCTGGAGAGGAAGTCAACTCTCTCCTAATCCTGGATCCAGCTCGTGTGTGTCACATCTGGGCAACTTGGATTTCTGAATTAAAAAACTAAAAATAAAGCTTGTAAGGCCAACATCAGCCAGGCCGTAAACAGCAGAGTACGTTACGTATCCAGTATAACCCGGCGAGAGTGCTAAAGTAATGAACTGGTGTGGATTTGTGCAAATTGAGTGTGGCAGGGTGGATTGTTTTTTTATTTTTTGGGGGGGGAGGAGATATAAAAATGAAAAAATTTATTATTTTCCCCTTTATTTGTAAAAGTGCAGAATTAGTCTGTACAAAACCCAAATTCCATATGTATAAAATTGAACAGTCACAACATTTAAACAGCATCGTGAACTCTTCCAGGAGCTGATAACTTACAGTCCAACTGTGCAACTATCTGAAATTTAAATAGTTTTAATTTTCAGTTCAGGGTAAAACACTAGAATTGCACCACTTGGAGATGGCAGGCAGGAGACTCAATCTGCAGGAGGATGTAAGGTAAATCAAACTCCCTTCACCCACCCCCACGTGTGCTCCCACACCCATTTATAACAGCAGAACACCGTTGACCTCAGTGGAATTTTTACGGGCTGTATGTGACATTCAATTCAATTGAATTCCTGAATTCCTGCCTGTTTTTCTTCTTTCCAAGAGTGACGATGAAGGGAAGCATATGGGAGGGAACTGGAGCAAGGGGAAGAGAGAAAGACAACAGTGTGGGTAGATGGAGTAGAGCGGCGTGTGAGTGTGTGTGTGTGTGAGTGAGATAATACTTTGCATTTCAGCTGCTGCTCTCATCCACACATCTCAAGGTAGTTTTCCCTTTCTTTAAAGAGGAACCCAAGACACAGAAAAATTGAGTTACCCAAGTTCCTGCAGGTGGGTAGCCAGGAATAGAATGGCAGAGTCCTGATGCTCGGTACTCTGTTCTGATCACTGCTCACATTGCCTTTCAATTAGATGATGCTCCACTGACTGGCACAATGTAAGAAAAAGGCCTGAAATGAGACAGAAAATAATAACGCAGGGACATTACGTGTGAATACCCAGCTCTTCTACAATGTCCAAGAATTTGAAAGCTTTTTATAAACCTTGATGTGTCCCACTTTTTTTTTTTAGAAAGGATTAATAAATTGCTAGATGGTTTAATAAATGGTTAATTGGTTGTTATAAAGGCCAATAGGTTGCTTATATCACCATCTATAACACCTGCTGCTGATGGGCTAATAACCATCTGTTAGGGTTACCATATTTCAGCAAGCAAAAAAGAGGATGGGAGGAGCCCCGCCCTAGCCCCGCCCCGTCCTGCCCTAGCCCCGCCCCTGCCCCTCCCACTTTCCGCCCCCCTCAGAGCCCCCAACCCTCCCCCTGCTCCTTGTCCCCTGACTGCCCCCTCCTGGGACCCCTGCTCCTAACTGCCCCCCAGAACCCCACCCCCTACCTAAGCCTCCCTGTGCCTTGTCCCCTAACTGCCCCCTCCTAAGACCCCCCCCACCCTAACTGCCCCCCAGGACCCTACCTCCTACCTTTCCCCTGACTGCCCAAAACCTTCTCCACAGTGTCTTGAGCCTATACAGCATTAGGCTACAGTTTGCTCTCCCGTTTCCTCAATGAAAATCTGAAGTAACTCCTTTGAAGTAAATCCATGTTTACAACAGTATAGCTTTGAGCAGAATTTGGCCTATACTCCTTTAAGGTCAGGAGGGACCATCATGATCATCTAGTCTGATTTCCTGCACGTTATAGGCCACAGAACCTCACCCAACCACTCCTATAATAGACCCCTAACCTCTGGCTGAGGTACTGAATCCTCAAATCATGGTTTAAAGACTTCACGTTACAGACATTTACACTAGTTCTGTAATTCAGTCTCTGAGGTCAATAATTTACCGTACTTTGATTTTGAGGTAACGCCCAGTGTGGGGGAGAAGGCTCCGAAATGAGGGACATCCCATTTACTGATTAACAGAGCACAGGTAGGGTAGGAGATTGGTCAAGAAGAAAATGGGCTTCCCAATTCTGCAGCCTTTATTCACGTGGGTAACCCATATCAGCACTAGTATGTCCATTGACATAAACGGGCTAAATCGTTACTCAGGCAAAACTTTCCTTGGAGAATTGTGTGAGCGGCTCAGGGTTTGGCCTAAAGGTTTTACTCAGATAGGTAAGGATTACTCCTGGGAGTAAAGTTTGCAGGTTCAGGTGTCTGGTTTATCGCATGCCTGATTCTTTTCTCTCTTATATCAGCTGCGGCTGCCTTGCACCGGCGAGTGACAGGAGATGCAGTCCCAAAGACCATGAGTGCACCAAGAAACACACACAGTTTTTCTGCTTGTTCCTGGAGCACAGTCGTGTTTGTTCCAAGCACTCAAAGTTAGGGCTGGCTATGGGGGTGCACTGAAAGGAAGGATCCCACACAAGCTGTTCTGGGCTCCTGTCTGAGACACGGTGCAGCAGATTTCCGTGTATGGAAAGGTGTGTTTATATTTTTCTTGGTCAGTTGCTTCTGGTCAATTGTATCCAGAGTTATTTAGGGTCCCTTAGGTTGTGTGTGAGACTGAGGGGATGAGTAGGGGACGCGTGGTGGAGGGTTATTTATTGGGAGGTGGATGGGAAGTTAGAAATGATTCTTTCTATTGTAGTTAATTAGTGGCTAGAACTTCAGCAGATGTAAAAGAGGCTTTAAACCAGCTGAGGACCTGGCCATCTATGTCAACTGTGATAGATTATTGAAATATAGACCCCCAACTCCCCTTTCCACTGAGGAAGATACAGACCTGACTTGTCCCAGTATAAATCCTTGAACTTCCCTGGAGCAGCGCGCGAGTCCCTTCATTGTAAGTGAAAAGAATGTTAGGCTCTTAGCCTTAATATAATTTTGTTTTAACCAGTGGTATTTTTTTTTCTTCAAGTTGAGGTGCATTGATAACTTTGCTGGCCAGTATTAAACGTTTCTTTGGTGTATTTTTCTTTTCTCCTGTGATCAGTAGGTTTTATTGGGATTCATCAGACAATGTGCAAAACTTTTGTAAATTACAGGCTTAGATTGTAAATTCCATGGGCCGGGGATCATCTGTTTGCTCTGTGTTTGTACAGCACCTTGCACAATGGGGTGCTGGTCTATGACTGGGCTTCTAGTTGCTACTGCTGCAGTACAAATAACAATGGGATGGGCTCTTTGTATGTTTCTCTAATGTTAGCATCTGGTTCTCTGCATTCAGTAACTTCTCAGCCCGCTTGAATGTATTTATCCCAACGTCTCCCTGTGTTTTCATGCTCATTTGTATTCTAGTTTGCAGGCAACACCGGATTTAACTCAGTGCAGGGCTTGGAAACCTTGGGTACTCGCTTGCTCAAGAATGTTGCTAATAAATCACCGTCTGAGCTCCCTCCCCGTGTATTATTCGGTGGGTGTGTCTGGTGCTGTAGGTCTCTGCCCCATGTTTGAAGGTGCCAGAGGGCGGACCCTCCGCCTTGGGCCGCCTCCTGTTTACATGTACATGAGGGGACTCCACTGAAGTCGATGGTGTGAAACTGGAGGATTGGGATTGCAGGCTGCCTAGGGGATCCAGATTGTGCCCTTGCAAAAGCATCAGGCGGAGAAGCCGCAGCTGTGGCTGATTCACCGACACTAATATCACCGGGGTTGCTCTTAGTTCAGGGGTGCGTTACCCAGTCGGGTGTCACACTCCGCCGCCTCGCTTTAGAAGAGCAACCCCCCAGAGTGGGAGCATTAAAGGTGCCTTGACCACAGAGCAAGCAAGGGGCTCAGTCTGTCGCCAACAGCCAATCACCGCTGGAGCTGCCCGCCTGGCCACGCCCCTCCCTCTTCCGATAGGCCAGCGAGCTGGCCGTGACGTAGCTCCCCACACATGGGGGAATGGAGCGGGCAGCTGCCCGGCTGGGCTCAGTCCCCAGCGTCCCGCTGCCGGGCCAGGCTTGGAGCGGCTGCAGCCCGGACTGGCACCGGCCATGGCCAAGCGGAGCTCGCTGTTCATACGGGTCGTGGAGGGGAAGCACTTGCCAGCTAAGGACATGTGAGTCAAAGCGCCTCTGCCCAGCCCCAGGGGTGGGGGGCTCTGCTTGGGCTGTCCCGCGTGGGGCACAGGCAGCCTGGGGGTGATTTGCAGGGGGGCTGGCACCATTTGTGCGTGTGTGTGTGTGTGTGTGTGTGTGTTTGTGTGTGTGTTTGCTGCTGCTGAGAGCCATTGAGCCAACCTGTAAACCCGGGATAGGATGGAAACCACTTCAAGCCGGGGGGTGCGGCAGCCCCCCAGTTCCAGCGCCTGAGGGGATTGGGTTGGTTCTAGCTCGCAGATTCGAGGTGGTGCATGAAACACAGGGAGGATAGAGATTGGTGCTGAGCCAGGGAAAAGGGATCTCCCAGCCCCACCAGACTGGCATGTTAACCCCCAGCCCCCCAACAGTAAGCATCCTTTCCTCCCCCCAACTACCCACAAGACTGTCACCCGCACCCTACCCCCCTGTGCAGGCCTGTCCATAGGGTTATTGCTGCTCAGATACAACCCCTATTGCAGGCAGGTTTTGAGGGATCTCCTCCCCACCCCTCACTCCCAGCGTAGTTCTTGCATGTGAACCCTCACACACACCTCCAGCGTGGGCATGTTTCCTCAACACAGACCCACACACCTCGCAGGGTTAGTCCCCCAACACACCCACTCATGCGTCCTTCCCAAGCAAGCGAGGTCTTGGTCTTAGGGTTTTCCCCCAACACACACACCCTCTCCGGGTGTAGGCACGCTTGAGGGGTTCTTTCCCAATATACGCCACATGCCTTTCTGATGCATGCATGTTTATTAGGATTCTCACCCCATACACACGTACCCCTCCGAGCATGCCTGTTCTGGCTCTGGAAAGTGGGTACAAGGCAGCGTCCCGGCACCTGCCTGTTCTTCACGTTGCTTCTCTTTTACAGACACTGGACTGAAACCAAAAAAATCATAATGTAACCAAAGGAGGTTGATTGACTTATTTATTTGCTTCCTGATTGATTCTTATTTTCCATCCTGCCTGGCCCTTTCTTGGGGAAGAGGAGAAGTGGCTACATGTTGCTTTTTTTCTGAGGGAGAGGAGAGGAAGCAGCTGCATGAGTGAAGGGGAAAAGGGTTAGTAAATGAAATAGATGAGATTTTGCTTCTTACCATATGGAGGCATTTGTAACCAGGGTCCCAGTGTAAATCCTGAATTGCTCAGCTAGGACAGCTATCTCCGGGGGCTGTTAGTGTTAAGGAATCAGCCTTCGGGTTGGTGGGACTGAAAGGCTGCCAAAAAAAAACCCCTAACAATCGTCATGGAAAAGGAATAGACCTAAATAAGGAAAGAAACGTGACTTTTGAGTGTTTTACGGGCCTGATTCTGAAACCAGGTTTATGTCCGTGTAATAATGCCATGCTCCTGATTTGCCGGTGTGTGAATGAGAGGAGAATTGGACATTACGGAAAACTGAGGGTGAAACAGCATTTTAAAGACTGTGTTGCCCATAGACTGCGTTTGCAGGGAACAGGGACTGGACAAGCTCCTGTTTCACCAGCGTGGCTGTGTGGTCTAGTGGGTACGGCATTTGCTGGCGAAACAAGAGACCTGGGTTCTATGCCCAACTCTATCGTTGGCCTTTTGGGGGACCCTGCACAAGTCACTTCCCCTCTGTAAAACAAGGTTAATTATCTTTATCTGCCTATGTTAAAGTGCCTCGAGATCTGGACCATTGTTCTTCTGTCTTTAACTTGGCCAGCCAAATACTGCTCAGGTTTATGCTCTGCATAGCCTCCTCCCCTAAAGCTGGTGGTCAGGCTGCACAGGGGAGGTGGTGCAGGCTCTGGGCACCGAGAGAGCCTCTCCATACAGGCTGCTGGAGCATGAGGGTTTGAAGTCGTGCTGCAGCCGTGAGGGTCTGGTGGGCCAATACTTCTGCCCTAGGGGGGCTCCACAGCCGGAAATGGCAAGTGAGGCAGTGCCGTCCCCACAGAAAAGCTTACGAGGAGCAGAAGTATCTGCTGAGGGCTGCTAGCGTGTGTCGTTTTGGGAGACAAGTTTTCTCATCCGGGTTCCATACACCATTTTTGAGTGGTGGCTGCTGCTCACCCAGGTGCTCTAGAGGTGACCGGTTGGGCTGCCATGAGGTGGATCCGTGTACCTGTGCTTCACCCTCTCTGCAGGGAGAGGGAATCGCCTCCATCACTCTGGAACAATTCCTACTCCAGCTACTCCTGGAGATACACCCAGCCAGTAGGGCTGGTGTAGGGTGCTTAGCATTGGGTGAAAGGAATAATGGGGTGATTCCAGGGGATCCCCTTCAAAAAGTTGGGCCTAATTCTGAGGAACGATCGTCCAGTGGTTAGGGCACTAGCCTAGGACGTGGGAGACCTGGGTGAAATTCCCTGCTCTGCTACGGATTTGTCTCGGCGCCTTAGTGGCACACCTGTGAAAGGTGGGTAACAGCCCTGCCCAGGCTCACGGGGGGCTGTGAGGATAAAGGCGTGCAAAGATTGAGGTGCCCGGATAGCCTAGTGATGGGGCCGTGTCAGTACCTTCGGTAGACGCGAGGGTGTAAGCAAGGGAAAGAACCCTGCTGAAGTCAATGGATCTTACCCCTGGGTGAGATCAGAATCTGGCCCAACCTGCTTTAACTTGGAGGGAGGCACAAGATGTGTCATGGGATGGGTGGCCAGACTGAGCCGGTCTGTCTACCTCCAGTGCGGCTCCGCAGTAGCGCTTTCTCCTTGCGACTCCGGTGCCTGGGCTCCAAAGCTAAGGACAGGATCCCAACCCTTCGCCTTGGATCGGACCACGGTTCCCAGCACTTTCAGTGACGTTCCTGGGTGCAGGGTTGTTTTTATTAATTGCTCTTCTGATTCAATCCGTTGAATCCATACACCAGCTCCTCAGCTGGTGTAAACCATGGTAGGGTCACTGAGCGATGCTGCTTTATACCTGCCCAGGATCCGGCCCATTATAGTTGTGGATGTCTGTGGGTGGTGCACCTGCTCTGCTGACGAAAATCTGGAGTAACTCCATTTGTTCCAGCTGAGTTACTCTGCGTTTACAGCAGGATTTGGCTCTGATCCTTGCTCCCGGCTTTCGCTCCGTGGGCCAGATCTTCAGCTGGCTTAAATCCGCACAGTTGCCAATGACCAGTCCTGTGCTGACTTGTGCCTGCTGAAGATCGGGCCCCACATCTGTAAACCGACCCAAAGCCCCAGCTGTAGGTACAACCGGCAGCTCCGCGGTGACTGATCCGCGAGGTTGCTGATAGCCACAGCTGCGCCTGTGGTGTCCAATTCAGTCCACAGGGCACCCTGACATTTTAGGCAGCCTATTTGTTAATATATTAATGGGTTTGCCTTCTCCGATGCCTGGAATGAAATTCGCTCCCCAGGCAGCCTTGGCTTGTCTCCAGCTCTGGGTTGGCTTCGCTGGCCCTCTTTGTGTTTGTTAGTAAGTGCTTTGAGGGGCCACTGCTGCGGCCATGAATCCCGAGGGTTCAAGACCCTGGACTGCTCAGTGGAGAGTCTGAGCTAGTGGTGTCCTGTATCCGTGGAAACAGACTGGGAAGGAAGCTCTGAACTTGCCACTTCACCTGGATTTGCCCTTCAGTGACCCTGGGGATGTTCTGCCCGGCCTGTAATCACTTCTGAGGTTGTAAAAGTCTTAAGGCCTGATTTTTTCCTCTCCCTTCTACCAGCTTTCCCCCAGTGTAACTCCACCAACTTCAATGGATCTACTGCAGAGTGGCACCAGCGTCAGCGCGAGGTGATTCAGGCCCTGTAGGGATCAATCCTGCTCTGGTTGGCACAGTTGTAAATCCAGGTTAACTCCATTTCAATCAATGGATCATTCTGGATTTACGCCAGGGTAGCCAAGGGCAGAATTTGGCCTACAATATGCAGCTCAGGATGGATACAGGGCAGGGATGACTTATGGAAACTCTGCCATAAGTGTGTCTGATTCGCCTGACACCGCAATAGACGCGAGCTATTTACCCAGTGTGAAGCAGGTGTGAGATATGAATCCGACCCAGTCGGTGCATGGATCCAGCTCCCGCAGGAATCTGAACAAACCCAAGTGCCTCTTGTTCAAGAGACGCTTAAACCTGACCCCAAATTTTCACCTCATTTTAACAATGGGAAAAGTCATTTTCAAGCACAAATCTCCCCTGGCAGTGTTTGCAGCCTAGACTTACTTGGCTGCCCTGAAAACTTGAAACTGACTAAACCAGAGGGAAACAAACCCCTTTGATTTTTCTCCCCCACTATGGTCCGAGCCAAGGGAGATAGTTTTGGTTTGTTTGTTTTTTTTGTGCAAAGAGCCATGAACAGCATCAAATGAACTGGATTTTTGACACTCCCTTTCAATAATCTAATGTCATGTTAGGAACACAGGGAAAGAAATGGGTTTCTGTCTGTGTAATGTGTTTATAGGGAAACCCCACCGTATGCCGTCCTGTGTACCAGGCATGTTCTCTGTGCAACATCAGCTCCGTTTACATCCATGTTTCCAAACACAGCCCCTATCTTTGGGTGCCTCACTCGAATCTCCTTCGGTGGGCCCTGTTAAAAATCCATAACCCCGGTTGACTTCGCTGGAGTAGCTGGGCCTCGGTGCCTTTCTGGATCAGGCCTGAAAGAGGGATTTGGACAAAATGCAGCAGAACCCGTTTGTGGAGTGAATCTACAACTTGCTGCTGCTTAACCAGGACAAACCTTGCGTGCTCCTAAATGATCTGGCTGTGCCTGAGTCATGCTTTTCCATTCTGGCTCTGGTACACCCTGGGTTTGGCACCTGAAATAAGTTTTTTCCAAGGAGGGCTGGGTCCAGGGCCTGGTGGCGGGTGGACCATTCTGGGAAGAGTGACTCCAGTTGCCAGCCAGGAGCCCAGCCCTTGCCAGCTGGCTGCCCTAAAGGGATTGGGTTTCTCACCTTCTGCAGTTTTTGGGTGCTCACCAGAAAGGCACCTCTCAAGAAGCTATTTCTAGACTGCTTGTAATAACGTGCTGTGTCCATGCGAATGATTCCTCTCCCCCCGGGGAAATGTTACGCGTCCTTCTCCCAAGCCGTCAAGCTGCCGATTGTTTATTGTTTAATTGTGGGTGATTCAGTGGCATTTGATAGTGGGGGACTCCTAGCAACCAGAAATAGCGCGGACAGGTGTTGTGTGAGCTTCCCTCAGCTCAGTTCTAGCCTGAGCTGCAACGCACATTTTGTTAATCTGATGCTGGGCCGCTCCCCACAATGCACCTCAGTTGTGACCTGCAGCTTGTCTCTTCCAGTTCAGAACAGGTTCCCCACTGTCATCAACTGGGATGTGGACTGTCAAGCCTGCTGGTTGGCGTAGGGGCCAGAGTCAGGAATGCAGTAACGGGGGCCAAGGGATCAGAGCCGGACTCAGGAACCGAAGCCAGGGGTTAGAGACGGAGTCAGGAAGCCAGTAGGCCGGCAGGAGCAAGGCTGGGAACAAGGCAGGCACAGGAGAGATCACAGCTGCAGGCAGGTGTGGTGAATCGCCAGAGCTCGGTTAGAGCTGGGGCACTTAACCGCCGGCTTGCTGGCTTCCTCGGCCAGCCAGGCAGAGTGGTCATCTCAGGCTCCGCTGCACTCACGGGAGGCCCAGTGACTGGGCAAGTGGAGCTGCAAGGCCTCACGCCTGACACCCTACACGGTTCTGCCAGTGAATCGCAGTCCTGGCTAGCAGCCTCTCCTGCTTTCCTGGGCTGTATCGTGCCTGGGGTCTCTCCCCTGCAGCCAGTGGAACTGGACCAGGGATGGGTTTGTCGGGTTTGCGTTGGGGACGAATGGGGACCACGTTGAGCCACCGTAGGTATTTCCCTTCTGACCAGCTCCTTGGTTTGGCACCTTTGGCAAGGAGCAGCCATTGCACTAACCCAGCGCTCTAACTCCTGAAGGCTGGTGGCTTTGACCCTGACCCCTCCCACGCCCCAGCCTGTGGACCTCAATGGAAGGTCGTGTGTGGAGCATTCAGCGGCACAGCAAAAGCATCCAAAATGGAACAGGTTAGTGCCAGCTGGGTGTTTTAAATCATTTCTAGCTAGCCCTGGTATGGCCACAGATTTACAGAGGAGATTAGAGTAGCAGGGCGTGGGGAGAGGGATGTGGCTAATTCTTAGGAGACTCCAAGCCGAGCATTCCTAGGGGATCAGGGGCCCCCTGGAGGCTTCAGCTGGAGCGTTAGTTGAAGAATTCCTGTGGCCGTTTTGTTGACCATGCTATTCCACCCCTCTGCCTTTCTGCTGTACCTGCTCCTTGTTCCTGGCCGAGGATGGGGCATGAATACAGGCTGCAAGTCACTTCACCTTTATAGACTGTGCTTGTACATCTGATCTAGAGAGGAGGAATATCCCTGCTGAATCCCAAGGAGATGGCCTCTGCAGGTGGGGTCATGGGTTATTTCCATGGACAGATATCCTAGCAGGGTCATGCTGATGCCTTCAGGTACAGTTTTGCCTCAAGTTTTTGCCCTCCTGCTTAGCTAGCACAAATGTAGACCCCAATATTGGAGTCTCATCTGAGCAAAGGCCGTTTCTGTCTGCTGGAGTTACCCAAGCTACTGGAATACAGTCGGAGCCCTTGGAGTTCGCTGCACCTTCCGCTGCATTTCCCTCCACATCTCCTCCGATTTGCACATGCTATCCGTGACCCCCACAAAGTCACAAAACCTCCCCGTCAGCTTCCTCCTGGGGTTGGCCAGGAGAGCCGTGCACAAGACCAGCAGCAGGAGGAGGAACTGGATGGGGGGGGCTTGCTCTGTGGCTGTGGATTCTGCTTCCGGTTCCTTGTATCACGTCTCCAGGCAGAGTCTGGTTGGGCAGGTGGTGTCCACTGGCTCCTCGGAGTCCTTTGAGGAACCGTGGAGGCTGTGTGGGGTTCTCTGCTCTGTGAGCCCCTCTGGATCCCTTGACCCACACTCCTGTCCCTCTTTTCTTGTGGGTTTTTTTTGGCCCCAAGGCCATAACCGTTTGCCAGCTGGGCGTTGTGGTTCCTCCCCCTCAGTTGAAGAGGGTGGGCCTCTGCCCACCCATCCCAGGACCCACAATAGGTAGACTGGGGCAGGCCTTTGCTGCTGGGAGCCCACCTGTAAGGAAAGGGGCTGAAGGCTAAGTCCTGTGGGACTGGAGACCCTTGTTTGGATGTTGCTTGAAGACTTGGACTAAGGGACTCTGTAACCCCGGAAGGGGTTGAATGCTTTAAACTGGCTTGGCCGGACGTCAAGTTGCCTGTATGGCCAAAGTAGGGCCAAAGCTGATTGTGGGACAACTGAGATGGGAACACCGTGATGCCAGGTCTCACCAGGCGGGAGTGCCCCGGGATGATGAGTTTTGTAACAAGTCTCCATTGCAAGCAAAGGTATGACTGCAGTCCAGGGAGGCCTATCCACGTTCGCTAAAACAGGGAAGACAAGATTTGACGTTGCCAAGGTTAAAAAAACCCTAGAAAACCCCCTTTAGGCCTTCTACATCCATCGCAAAGGGAGGGCAGAGCTTCAGTTTCATGTCCCTTGGCAGGTCGTGGCTCTTGTTTCTGCTCCCTTTAACCTGGGTTTTAGTTCTGTTTTCTTGGTAAGTCAGGCGGCTTTGGGGCCTTATAAAGAAAACGTGATGCTATTATTTTTTAGGACGGCTCCTTTGTCCTGTTAAGCAGCCATCCTCCTGGCAGTCGGAAAACACCAGCATCCTTAGAGTTAATGGTGGAAAAACCATCAAGGCAAAAGGAGTCACTGCCACCTTTTTAGTGGTGCTTTGATTCCCAGCCTCAGTCAGAAGTCCTGGGTCATTTAGCTTCAGCAATGATTAACAAACCCCTGAACGGGAAGTTTCCAGCACCGCAAGCTATGCACACAACTCAACCTTGGCATTTCGTTATAAAACTGTCAGCCTCCCCGGAGGATCTATGGCTTCCCATAAACAATGGGACATTAAAACCTGCTGGGAGGAAGCCTAAAAATGGCCTCTCTCCAGCTACGTTCGGTCAGGTACCTCTCGTGCTACCTTGTTCCGCAGCAACCTTTCTTTGGATTGCTTTCCTCCGTTCAGATGAAATGCCTGCTCCACCAGGATCTTTCTGAGGTGCTTATATGGCCCCAACCCAGTGGAAGGGTTTTTTCTATTGCTGTAGGAAGCCGCCTCTCCACGCAGCGGTAGCTAAGGGTTAACATGAAGTAGGTACCTTGTCGTTGCAGGGCAGCTAGAGTGCACCTCTTTGGTGCTCTCTGCAATTCACAACTCCGTAGTTCATGCTGTGGCACCGTGTAGACAGAGCTGGGTCAAGGGGAGAATTTTCCGTCGACTTAGCCACGTCTACACTGGGGGTTAGGTTGGTATTTTTCACACCCTCAGCACTGTAGCGTAAGGCCATGACTTGCCTAAGGTTACACGGGGAGTTGAACTCTGGTCTCTAACTAGCACCATAACCACTGAACCATCCTTCCTCTCTGCCGTTCTCTGGAGCAGTGAGCCAAATGGTTCCCAGGACTGTCTGATTCATTAGTTGTTGGCGCTGGCCGAGAAATATTGGAAGAGTTGGAAAATGCCATTGGGTTGAAATCAGAATGATTAGCGAGAGCATGTTGATCTTGACCCAACTTTCAATGGAAAAAATTTCAAAATGGTGTGCCGTTGAAATGGAGGGGTTGATTTCCATGGTTTTGTTTCATTTGGACTCTTGTTTTGGCTTTGATATTCTAAGTACGATCATATTTAATATTTTATTTCATATTGTTTCACAGTTGTTGAAGCAAAAGTTTTGATAAGGGCAGCTCCAGGGCCGGATTAAAACGTCTGAAGGGCCTGATGCAGCTCCTCCGGGCCATAGTTTGCCCACCCCTGATCTAGGGACGGACACTTAAGTGATGTAACTTGATACAGCCCCATTGGCCTCAATAAAGCTACAATGGTTTGCACCAGCTAGGAGCTGGTCCTTCATATCTAACCTGGAGTATGTAAAGAAACAATCTACAGACTAGTTTGCCCATATCTGACATTCCCCACATGTATTCCCTACGTACTTAATAGTTTGTCTAAGGCAGGAAATGTTGTCAGCAGTGGCCTATATTTAACAGAAGTTGATCCACTGATTTCATTTTAAAACCTGTCCAGAATGCAGTTGTAGCTCATTGAAATGCTGGGAGAAACACTGTCTTAGCAACCTGAAATTCCTTCCAGCAAAACACAGATTCAAATTATCAGCTCCCCGTAAAATGAAATTGCTTTGGAAAATGTGTTGTCAAATAATCACAGAGAATGTAAGTGAGGCGGGAGCAGGGAAAATGGTGCTGGTAACAGGACAAAAAGAAGGGCTCTTTAAAATAAATAAGGTCAGTTATTTATCTGAGGAGCCGGCTTTGGAAAGAACATGGGCATTGCCAGACTGGTCCATCCAGTCCAGTAACCTGTCTTTGACATTGGCCAGTACCAGATGCTTCAGAGCAAGGTGTAAGAAAGAGGCCCACAGTAGCGGATGTGGGAAAATCTATCCCCATATTAGGTCTCATCTTGGTCTAATAGTTAGAGATGCTTTCAGAATTATTGTTTTTACTTATCCATACTAATATTCAATCCCTTTCAGTCTAGGCCCCAATGATTTCATGTAGCAGTGAGTTCCACAGTTTAATCATTTCATTCTCTAAAGTGGCACGTAGGTACCCAAACCATGGGTGCCTCAGTACAGATTTAGCTGCTGCAACTTCAGGCAAGGTGTTGAAAATGGCGCCCTGCTGCGTTCAGCCGCCCCACCCCACTCTGAGATGGGTGTGAAGCACCAAACATGCTAAACAGATGAGGAAACGAAACCGCAGTAAGACTAAACCCACGTCTACCCACCACTGCTCTAGGACCATGCCCAACTCAGTGGCGCGGGTGCGAGCGACGGCGTAGATAGCTCTCCCCACCCCCCTCCCCCCCCAGCGCATTCATACGGTACTGAAAATGGCCACCAGAACCGGCGAGCTGTCTGCCTTCTGGTTGCTGCTAGACCAGTCCTGCTGAACTGATGTGGGTTCCCTTAGCGCTCTGATTACTAGTCGTCCCCCCCCCCCCCCGACACCCGCTCCCCCAAACGGCAGCTTTT
The DNA here is from genome assembly GCF_027887155.1 of Malaclemys terrapin pileata. Lineage (NCBI taxonomy): Eukaryota > Metazoa > Chordata > Testudines > Emydidae > Malaclemys > Malaclemys terrapin. Next base: position 19,127,165 of record NC_071522.1, on the reverse strand, counting down.
GCTATTCTGGGGAGTAAGTTTGTGGCAGACAGCAACTGAGGGCAAAAAACTCAACCTAGCATAAAAGCAGAGGCCCAAACCCTGCCTGCAGTTTGCAGCCATGCGACTAATGTTTGTTTTTAGTCTATCAGCCACTTAACGCTCCTTGGCAGAATTAACCTTTCTGCTGGCCGGGGGAATTGTTGCTCCGGCTGCAAATCATTAAGACAGTTCTGTAGAATGCCGTGTTTGGGTCCCCCTCCGCCCCCGTTCCTTCCTTTGATTGGAAACTTCATCAAAACAGCAAATGTGCCAAAGAGGCTGCATTTACCACTGGCCTTTCCCTGCTTTACGCTTGCCCCAAGCCAGCACGGTGCTGCATAGCAGTGTGGGGGGCGGGGGGGGGGAGGGAGGAGGGGGTCTCCTTGCCCCGTTTCTCCTCAGAGTCAGGGTCCTGCTTTGACCTCTAGCCTCCCTTTGGGTGACCATGTCCGGCACACCGGGACACATGGTTTCTCCCTGTCCAGACCCTGTAATAGGCCTGATCTAAAGCCCACTGAAGTCAATGAGCTTTGGGTCAGGTGCCTTTTCTGTCTGGTGACCATCACCATGGTATCTGGGCACTTGTGCTGGTTTCCCCCAAACTCTTCCCCTCCTTGGCTATGCTACACCCTTATGGGAATCTCTCCCCATGGCCGTGATGGTGGGGGCGGAGTGGCACCAGCCTCTTTACCACCTTGTCTAGATCTGCTCCCCTCCCTGCTTGGTCAGCAGAGAGGCAGCCTGCAGGAGAGGGTGTGGTGTGGGGGGGCTCTAGCTGCCTGGTGGAGGCCAGAAGGAGGCGCTGTTGTGCGTGCAGCACAGGTGTGTCCTTTGAGAAGATGGATAGTGGTGGGGCCCTAGCGTACTCCACACCCACTTGGCGGGGACCACAGATGCTGTGCAGGGGGATTGCACGTCCCCGGATCTCAGAGTAGGATCGATTCTGGATGAAATAGAAAGCCCTGGCAGCCTGGAATAGCTGCTCCGTCTATCCTGAGTCCTCAGGGCCTTGCCTGGCTCCCTTTGTTTTAACAGCAAGTAACACTGGGAATCCGTTTCTCCCTGGAGAGCTGCCAGGACAGACACCCTCGCCAGAGCTGCTGGAAGGAGAAGTAAAGGTCTCTGTCGCCAGCAGGTAGCACTGAGCTTGGCGTGACCGTGGTCTGGTTAGCACTGCCGTCCCTGGGGTGCCGCGAAGAGCTGTCGACCCTGGTTACCCTGAGACTGGAATCGGTGTCCGCACCTCTTTAAAGAGCCGTGCTTTGAACACAGAACGCCCTTTCCAGCCCCAGGCCAGACGGAGGCTGAGTTGTGCTGGGAAACAGAGGACTGTGCACAGGCTGGCTTGAGATCACCAGGCTCAGTCCAAGGCTGAGGGGAGTTCTCCTTAACCCAGAGCTGGTAGGAATCCAGCATTAGCCTCTCGATCTGCAGCGTGTCGCCAAAGACCCCATTGGGCAGGGTTTGCATTAGGCCATCTGAGGGCTTTGCCACAGAGCAGGCTGGATGCGGAATCTGCCTGGGATTCCCCACATGGCTCTAGGCCACCAGGGCAGTCTTGCAGAATAACTTCTGGACATGCTTGTGCAATGAAACCCCACCGTCCCTGGGTCAAATACAGCTTGGAGGAGATCCCCAGCTCCGTTGATCAGAGGGGCCCATGCAGCTGTCAAACGGGAGTGGCTTTCAGTCAGTCCTGATCTGGGCCATCTGTGAGCCAGCGGCCAAGGCATGAAAGGTCTCCTCTCCTCTTCCGCTTCCTCTGAGCTGGGCAGCCTTTTGTTTGTGGGCTGGTAGGTTCATGCCATGTCTTTTTCCTAATGAAGAGCATCTAGTCCTAAGCCAATTGTTTTGACTGGATATCTGCAGCACAGTTGTGGTAAGGACCTGCCTGAAATCTCGACCCTCGAAGCCACCGAGCTAGAGAAGCACTATTAGCGCTCGGTGGGCTGTTTTTTCCCCTCCATGCTGATCTGTTGAGTGGGAATTCCGGCCATGACAAACCTTGGAGGGCACTGACCGATGGATCCAAACCTTGCCGGTTTTCTGACTGCCGCTTGCGCTGGTCAGTGCTCTCCTTTTTCCCTTTGAGTTCTGTGCCATCAAGACCTTAAGTCCACGTGCAGAAGGATCTAGTCTATTCCTTGACCTAGAAGTCACTTTCAGGCCAGCACCACTTAACTCCAGATGTTTGGATTGTCGGGTCAGCACTGGGTCAGTGTGCCTTCCTGGCTGGGAATTAACCCCCCAAACCCAGAGCACTGGAACTTCCTCTTTCGGGGCATAAGGATATCCCTCCTCCAGGACGTGCGGAAAGCCCCCTAAAGCCCATCCCCGGGGAGCTACGGGAATTTTTGTGGCTGTTAGGAACGTGTGTGGGGCATGGGTTGAGAGTAGCTGGATGTGCTACGGGACCCATATGCCAGACTGAGAGCGTTGGCTATGACGAGGGGTGGTGCTGGGCCTCCTGGAGTTAGTTCTCAGGACACCTGGGTTCAGTGTTGGCACAAGGTAAAGTCAAGGAAATATCACAGATCTTAACTTCCCCGTGCAGTTTGTCCAATGGGGGAAGGAGAGGAAGAACCCGGTCGGTGGCGTTCTCTGAGCCCCCCGGATCTTGGGGGAGCGGGGCGGGGTCCAACTGTGTCTCCTTTTTGCTGCCATGACACTGTAGGAAGCACTGCATCGCCAGCAGCACTAAGTCACTCTGGCTCGAGCCGACTGGTCGCAACAGCCAGCGCCTGATGGGGGAAGTTGGACGTGCTCAGATCCGGTGATAGAGCGGGGGGTTTTCCACCCCTGTTTTGGAAAGAAGAAAACTTCTTGGCAGCCAGAAGGACTGAGAGATTCCCAGCCAGGCACCTCTGTGTTTACAAGGAAGCCAGGGTCTGAGATTTATTTCCTTCGCGCCTGACCCTCCCCCATCCTCCCCCATTTGGACATTAGGAAAAAGTTCCTAACTGTCAGGGTGGTTAAACACTGGAACAAATTGCCTAGGGAGGTTGTGGAATCTCCGTCTCTGGAGATATTTAAGAGTAGGTTAGATAAATGTCTATCAGGGATGGTCTAGACAGTATTTGGTCCTGCCATGAGGGCAGGGGACTGGACTCGATGACCTCTCGAGGTCCCTTCCAGTCCTAAAATCTATGAAATCTATGAAATAATCCTGGATCCGTTCTTATTTCTGTTCAGTCCAGACACTGTCGGGTGAAAGGGCTTGCATAGATTTCTAAGGCCAGAATGTCCCATTGGACCAGGTTTTCTGACCTACACAGGCCAGTTTTTTTCACCTAGTACCTTGTGTTTGATGAAAGCCTCCAGAATGGCACCAGTCTTGATTTAGAGACTTCAAGAGATGGAGAATCCACCACTTACTTCCTTTGGTTTACAGGACTCTTCGGTTCATTTTATTTCCTAGTGAGCTTAGGGTGCCAATGACTGGTGCCTCGCTGACGGGCCTGCTCCATTTGGGTCTCAGAGAAATAGCCTGTCTACGCTGCTCCGATTAGTTTATTTATTATTTGCATCGCAGTAGGACCTAGATCGCCCTGCTAAGATCAGGTCTAGAAGAGCTGTTCTGGAGCTGGGAAGGGTGGGTATAGCAGGCAAGGCAGGACATGGATTTTACCTCCCGCTGTCCCAAAAAAGAGCTGATACTTGCTGTGTGATTGTATCAGCCCTTCCTTAGAACTGCCGACTGTGAGCATTCAAAAACCATGAGTCAGGCCTCGAGAAAGTCATGAGATTGGCTTAAAAACCATGAGATTAAAACCTCCCACAAAAACTAATAAACAGAGTCTCCTCCCCTAACACAACATGCCTCTGGAAGCCTGCTGCTAGCGCTCTAAGGATACGTCTACACTGCAAAATAAACCACCCAGCAGTGAATCTCGGAGCTGGGGTCTACAGGCTCACGCTTCAGTGCTAAAGACAGGCATGTAGATGTTCTCGCTTGGGCTCTGAGACACTCCCCCTCCCTTACCCCCACCAGGTTTCGGAGCCCAAACCCCAGCCCGAGGGGGAACGTCTACACTGATCTTTTTAAAGCCATAGCATGAGTCCAAGTCTGTAGACCAGGGCTCTGAGACGTGCTGCCCCGGTGTTATTTTGACAGGATAGCCGTACCCTTAGACAAGTGGACCGTGACTTGCATAGGAGGGAAAGGCCATTGTGACTGAAGAATGAAAGCTGGGTGCCTTCTTTCCCTTGTAGCAACTGAGGTTAGAAATTCCCTGGGCAGTGAAGTCTGTGCTAACATGGGCATTTTGTCTTTGTTTTGCAGCACGGGCAGCAGTGACCCTTACTGCATCGTGAAAATCGACAATGAAGCGATCATCAGGTTACTGACTCATCTGCTTGCGCTCTCTAATGCTCGTTCACGTGGTCTTGTGCTCTCGCTCTCTCTCTCTCTGTGCAGACTCTATCCTCAATAGGTGCAAATCCACTTAGCTCTGCTGACATCAGTTAAGTTAGGCCAATTGACACCGCTAAGGATCTGGGGTCCTGGTTTGGCTTTTGTTGTTGTTTTTTTCCCTTGAAGTGCTCCCTGGAGCACACGCTGATTTCTTCTGCCCCTCTAGAATGTGTGTTCCATGTGTAACATGTATATTCCGAAACTTGAAAAGCCAGCGGGGGACTAATCCCGAGTGCCGTGCAGCTTGGCGCAGTTTACAATATTTGCCATATATAAAAAAAGTTTGCTGTAGTTTTAGGCTGTTAGGAGCCAGTGATCAGAGAGACGTTTCCTTTCCATGCGAAATGACCATTAGGGAGGTTATGAATTTTTCCTCCTCCTGATTAGAGATTAATGTCATGTTGATCTTGGAACCGCTGGTAGAATTGTCAACTCCCACCCCTCCCCAAGCTGGTTCTGTAAACAAGAAGGAGCTATCAGAAAAGCTATTTCCCATCTCCTGTTTGTCTCATATCCTCTCCAGCAGACATTGCTTTTTATTCTCCTGGGTTCGGAGCAGAGGGGGCATGAACCTGAGGTTTTGTTTCCCGGCGATCCATGACAAGCCAGCGCTAAAGCCTGAGACGTGTGCTGTTCAAGTATGATGGCTAACCGGTGATAGAATGCTAGTGTAGACCGGGCAAGTTTAACACATGTTAGAGTGAAGTTCAACCAGCTATCTTGGCTCTACTCTGGGATCCGGACCAGCTAACCCGTATTAGAGCTGACAGCTCACCCTGTCTGCACTAGGACTCTAGTATGTGTTAGCGATCACATTTTAAAAAGGTGCTTTATTATTTTTTTTTAACTAGTGTAGACAGGAGGCTGCTGTTGATAGTCACACACACATCCTTTTGCTGCGAGGTCGCTGATAATCCCCAGCCCCAGGTTAGTAGTGACCAAAAGCTGTTCGCATCGGAGCGTGGTTTAGGACAGACAGTGATCAGAAGGTGGTCATCTGGTGGGTCTCAAATTTTTCCATGCCGTGATTACAATAGAGAGAACTCCCGCTCCCTCAAGCTCCTCTAACCATAAAGAAAGAGCCGCTCGGCATACTCTGCTAAAACCTGATTTTTTGACCCCCAGGTTGAGAGCCCGTAGTGTATCCAAATTAAAGTTCAGGGGGAACTGGAGTCTGGCTAGGACACACTACTATGGAGACTTTCCCTGGGTCCCTGAGGCTATGTCCACACTGCAGTGTAAGCCCAGGGTTCAAACACCGGCTCAAGTCTAACCCCCCTTCCATCTACACATAAATTGCACTAACCCAGGGCTCAGACCCAGGACCCCTCGGGGGTGGAGGGGCTGAACCTGAATCAAGCCGGGACCCAAGTTTCAAGCCCTGAGTTTTGCAGTGTAGATGCAGCCCCACTGGACTCATGCTCTGGGAGTTTGTCAAAAGTATCCCACAATTCCCTGGGCCAACTTCCTTTGTCCTCTGGACAGTCAAGTTTTCGCACACTGCACCATGAACAAAGGGCTAGAGCAGCCACGTTTTGGGGAGGGCACTGGGAAGTCTGGGATATGGGGGGGCTGGGCTCAGGCCCGCATAAGGCAGGGTCCTCACTGGAGTCCCAAGTTGGGACCCAGGGCTCCACAGTTCCTAACCTGAGGTTACAACTGAGTGTAGACACTCAAACCCCAGGTTAACAAACTCATGGTCTGCTAACTCGAGTTCTCCTAACCCTGGGCTGCCACTGCAGCGTAGACAGACCCTCAATGACCATGAATGGTCAGGAGAGCTTGGGAGAACACTTCACGTGGGGCTTTGTTGCATGAGGAAGCTGGTGTCTCCCTGTCCCTATACGAGTACTTGGAAACGACTGCGATGTCTACTGCAGAAGACCTCAGGTAGGTGTCTAGAGGAGGTACATCTCAATGAGGAGCGGATGGTTGTTTGGGAGACGGGTACCCACGCTCCCGGTAATGACTTGTGATTAAAGGGACCCTCTTCCCTCCAGGACGGCCACGGTCTGGAAGACGTTATCCCCATTCTGGGGGGAGGAATATGAGGTCCATCTGCCGCCCACCTTCCACAGCGTCTCCTTTTACGTGATGGATGAAGATGCACTCAGGTATGGTGTAGACGCCTCTCCGACTCTTCTCCTCACTCCCACCGGTGCAGCTCCGCTGGCTTCAGAGGAATTAGCCCTGACTCTCCCCAGAATGAGACTTGAGCCTTGGGACGTATCCATGGCAGATCTCTCTAGACATTAGTATTGTTGTTTGTTTGTAGGACAGTAGCACCAGGAGACCCCACTGTGCTAGACCCTGTACTTACCGTCCCTGCCCTAAATAGCTTACCCTCCAAACAGACAAGGCCCAGGAAGTGCTGTTACCCCTTCATTAAAAGATGGGAAACTGAGGCACAGATCAAGTGACTTGCCCAAGGTCACAAACGGACTCAGTGACAGGTCAGGCCATTGAACCTCCCAGGTGTCCACAGTGCCTTAGCCACAAGACCATCTTCAACTGCAAGGAACTAGGGAAGAGAAATGACCGATCTGTGTCTGACTTGGCGGGTTCTGCTGACTCGCTGCTCCCTCCTCTGACCCTCTCTGAGAAGGACGGGTGGAAAAAATCCAAATAAAATTGAAGCCAGGAGAGGCCAAACCCTCAGCACCATCGCTGCTGCATCGGGGAAGGCAAAAACCAATCGTTTCAGAACCTTCCACTGCTTAATTCACAGGCTGCCCTCAGTGCTGAATATGCCAGCATGTGCCTGACTGCCATGGGGCATTGGAGACCCCCTCCTCCTGCTGGAATCCTCGGCTCCATGGAGAAAGGCTCCTGAAGGGAAACTCTCCCTGCGTCCTGTGCAAACTCCGCTGGCCTGGGCAGCCGCAGCAGGGAAGTGCATGAGTGCCCAGAGGAGGTGCAGGGTGGGCTCACGGCAGTGGTGCCCGGCTCTGTGAGAGAGATGGGCAAGTCCTGAATGGCGATGCATGTAAAACAGGGCATTTCCACTGCAGTGATTTCTGGGCTGGACTAAGAACCACCAGCCGCCTCGGGCCCAGATCCTCATTTCGTTGACCTCAGTGGAGGGAATGTGCATCAGGGCTGTCCCACAAATTGAGGGGCTTCTTGTGAGCCCCTTGCTTTCAGCTACTGGGCCCCAAAGCTGCCTAGGAATGAAAACATTCTTTCTTCTAGTAGGGTCCGTAGGAATTTAAGGCTTTCCCTGTCTTGGGCACAATGTGCTTCCTATGCTCCTTGGCCAGAGAGGGGCATGGAATGTGTTTGGCTCTCGGGCTGCCAGCTGTGAACGAGGTGAGGGGTTTTCCCCCCATCCTAGGAGCTGCCCGATGCCTCCTGCTGGCGATGCAGGTGGAGGAGCTGAAGACTCAGCCATGTGGGAAGGTCTTTGGCTCCCCTGGAGATCAGCCGCTCCAGAACCACGCTCCTCACTTAGCTGCCTGCAGAGCATTTCAGATAATCGCCATCAGCTGGAGAACAGTGCCCTAGCCTGTGGGGGCTGGAACAATGGGATGGGGTCCCTGCAGGGTGAGATGGCCTCGTTTCTGATTCTCTCTCCTTGAATGTCAGGAGGACAGAGGGCCAAACCCCCCTGCAGGCTACACACCGGTAATTGAGGGCACAGTTGCTGGTCCAGCGTCGGATGCCAAAGGGTCTGGCTGTTCGGTGCGGCGCTGGGAGCACTGGTTAACACGTGGGAGAGGAAACTCCAGATGAGTGGTTACCCCATGGTCATGGAAGAGGAAACCCTTGTCCGCTTGATGCACAAGAGTGGACACAATCGAGTGGGAATGGAAGAGGATAAGCCGTTCAAATCTAGAGGGTGCAGATCTGCACTGTCAGCCCAATGGGGCCTGCCTTTGTGTGCGCACACATAGAATTTGCTAAGTGTGTGTAACTTTTTATGGGAATTTATTTCTCACAACAAAGGATTCAGGGTGAGAATGGCACCTCGCACCTGCCCACAACCCTACGATAACAAACCAGCACTCCTAAGCAACCCTACAGTAACACAACAGCATGTGCAGTGCCAGCAGCCACACAGTAGCAAACCAGCTCCCCGGTGACCCTACAATAACACACACATTGTGCCCGCGGCACAGGGGAAGAATAATTTTGACCGGCTGCCACGTTCCCTCTCCAAAGCAGCGTGTTGGAAGCCTCTGCCAGGATGGAGGGAGGCAGTGTGGTCCAGTGGACAGAACGCTGGACTGGGTCTCGGCTCTGTCACTGGGTCGCCTTGGGCATATCACGTCCCCACTCGGTGCCTCGGTTTCCCCATCCCAGCAGCAGCACTGATGCCATCTTGCCAGCCTCTAGTCATTGCTCTGGTACAGCGCTGGTGCCTGAGAGCGCGTGTGTGCATACATGTGTGCACCATGCGGGGGGAGCGATGGAGCCCCCGAGCATCGCAAGCAGATCTGGATCAGGAAGCTTAATCAAGCTAACCGGAAAAGGACCGTCCCCCATCTCCCCCCAGCCCTGACCTCACCCCCGCGAGGAGCCGGGAAGCAGCAAAAAGCAGGTCTCCATAAACAGGAAGGGGCCGGCCCCATGCCCAGGTGACAGGCTTGGCTGATTGCCCAGCAGCGTCTCTCTGAAACTGATCCCAACAGGCTAAGGGGGGCTCCCAGGGAGCTGCAATGTTTCCACGTCTCTCTGGCTCGGGCTCTTTAAAGGGGAACTTGCATTGCGTGTTCGTGAGCCCAGGAGGCCGCATCCTGAGCAGGCTGGAATGGGGAGGAAGCCTGGCCTAGCGGGTGGAGCCCAGTGCTGGGATTTGGGAGACCTGGGTTTTGCTCCCAGCTCTGCTATTGGCCAAGTCACTTCACCGCTCTGTGCCTCAGTTTCCCCATCTGTGCAATGGAGATAACGATACTGACCTGCTCTGTAAAGCTTTGAGACCTGCTGATGGAAAGTGCTGTTTGGAACTAGGTTGGCTGAATGGGGCTTGGGTTTGAGGCCAAAGCAGGGTATAGCCCCGATTCAGGACTGCATGTAAGCAGGTGTTTATGTCCTATTTGAAGGCATTGGGACTTCATCACAGGCTTAGGTACCGCCCTGATTGGGGCTGTGGGTTGGGCTGGGTTATGCCAATATCTTGTCTGCAGGGCCGGCTCCAGGCACCAGCCGACCAAGCACGTGCTTGGGGTGGCACCTTGGGGCAAGGCGGCACTCGAATTGTGTTTAATTTTATTTGGATTCGGCGGCATGGCGCTCGGAGGGGGGGCGGGGGCTTCGGGCTTCGCGGTGCTCGGAGGGGGGGCGGCGGCTGGCATGGTGCGGCGCTCGGAGGAGGGGCGGGGGCTTCGGGCGGCACGGGGGGGTGGGGCTTCGGGTGGCGTGGTGCTGGGGGGGCGGGGATTTCGGCGGCGCTCACGGGGGTGGGGGGCAGGGCGTTCCTGGGGCAGCAAAAAAGTTAGAGCCGGTCCTGCTTGTCCATGTCTGACCCAGGAAGCGAGCTAGCTCCACCCCTGAACCTGAACCATGGGGCTCTGACCTGGGGATTCGAACCGGCTGTCTGCAGGGGTTTGGCGTGTCGAGGTTTTACATTGGCTTGGCCCCTGCACTGCAAGGCGCTTTGTTTTGTTTCCCCAGCCGCGATGATGTTATCGGGAAAGTCTGTGTCACTCGGGACGTGCTGACTGCGCATCCGAAGGGTAAGGCAGATTCTCGCTCCAGCGGAGGCCGGGTGGGTTTGGTTTCTGTGCGTGCTGCCAGACGCAAACCAGCACCGTCCCGTTCCCTGGCGCGCTGACGATGGAAAGCAGCTTGGAGAGCCGCTTCAGGGAGATTGCACCGGTGGAAATGAAAGCCAGACTTGACCCCACAGCCGAGCACAGGCTTCAGCCAGCCAGAATTTCTCTTGTGGCTTCTCCCCTGCCATTTACGCAGCCCCATCAAAAGCCACAGACTTGCCTGGTTGCATCTAAGGGTAGATTTGAACCCTCAAGCACTACGACCCCTCTACTGCCCCAGCCCCTAGGTGGGAGTGAAACCAACAGCCTGTCAACGCTGCATGTTGCCACTGTATCCCAAACAGCGGGGCTGCGCCAGGCACTGTGCAGCTCCCCAGGGCACAATGCCTCGGGAACCGGGGGTGGTAAATGCAGTGGCATTTGATTTGGGGTTTGGGCTGTCACTCATTCCAGTCCCCCTGTAAATCAGCGCGGTCTCCAAGGCATGTGCGGCGACTAATTATCACTGCACGCAAAGCGTCTGTCTGCAAGATGCTGCCCCAGATCAGTTCAGCCTGGGTCCCGGTGCGCCGTCTGGCACTGTGCTTTGTCGGTGAGTGTGATCTCTAGCCCCTGCTGCGCTGTAGCAATAGCAGTTTTGCAGGGACTCGGCGAGGATTCGCTAAGGGCTAGCTTGCAGGAGCGTAGCTGCCCATTCCAGCAGGCTCCCGCTCCGTCTGGGCAGAGAGCGCCCCCCGTTCTGAGCACTGCCTAGCTGCAAGTTGCCAGAGCCCACGGGTGATCCGCCAGCCCTCCGTGCAAACGGGCGCCAGCCTGTACTCCTGACGCTTCCACCCAGGTTCGAGCTAGAGCTGGATCGAAGGGCTGCACGCCAAGAAGGAGCAGAGAGTGTTTCCTCCTGGCACAAAGGGAGCTCATCAGAACTCAATCTCCCACCTATATCAGGGATGAGTCATGCAGGTCTCTGGCTGCCCGAGTCCCCTCATCCTTGAGTAGGCAGCTCACGTCCTCGGCTTACTATTATCTAGCGGCTGGGCAAAGGCAGCGAATGCTGCGTGGGTAGAGGAGGAGGGGAGAGGGAACGCTGCACTGGCCTCCCGCCTGCGTGTGTCTGTCTGGGCAGCTGGGCCCAGCCCAGGGGAGGCTGCAAAAGGGAAAGGAGCTGCCCTAGGGGAGGGTCTGTCCGGATTTGTGAGGACTTGGGAACTATCTGGCTCTTTTAGACACCAGAGAGGCTAAAGATCGAGGTAAAGGGTCCTGCCCCACCCTGCTGCCCCACCCTGCTGCCCCTAGCAGCGAGAGGCTTTGGGTGGCTCAGGGGGTTGGTAACTGGGTACAGCGCCTTTCCCCGCCAGGCTGCTGGTTTGGGCCTGGTCTGAGGCCAGCAGTGACTGAACGTCGTTACCCTTTGGTGGCTGCTTGGCAGCCTCGCCTGCAAACTGAGCTGCTGGCCCGGTTCTTATGGGACAGGGCCTGCGTGGCGCATGCTGCCAGCCACCACTCGCGGTAACGGGCACCTGTGTCGGCAGTGGGGATAGCTGGAGTCTGAGTGGGCCTGGAAATCTAGATCTCCTCTCCCTCCGGGTTAGGCGTGGGGCTCGTTGGGGGGAAGGGCTCTGCAGAGAGACGACTTTGGGCTCTAAGCCTGGTGCCTTTTGCCAGCACTAAATTCACTGTCAGTCGGTCTCTTGTGGGGGGTAGTGTGAGCCGACTGTGTGGCACTGTGATGGGTCAGTGGTTTGGGCACTAGTCTAGTGAGGCCTTGTGAGACTCAGTCAAGTCCCTGCTCTGCCACAGACTTCCTGAGTGACCCTGGGCAAGTCACTTAGCCTCTCTATGCCTCAGTTCCCCAGCTGTACTGTGGGGAGGACAGCCCAGCCCTGCCTCCCAGGGGTGTTGGGAGGAGAAATGCATTAAAACTTGTGAGGCGGTTTGAGATCTCCTGATGGAAAGCCCTGCATAAGAGCGAGATATTAATATCCAGGCAGGGCTGCTGGAGACCTGGGGAGTGCGCCCTAGTGGTTAGAGTGGCAGACCACGTGTCAGGACGCCTGGGTTCTATTGCAGGCCCTGTCGCTGCTTCATTGTTTGATCGTTAGTAAGTTGCTTGAGCTCCCTACGCCTGCTTTCCTGTGCGGAAAACGGGCCTGGCCAGACAAACCCGTGGCAGGGAGGCACACGCAGCTTTCTCTACCAGCGGTTCTCTCTGTGCCTAGGCTACAGTGGCTGGCTGAACCTGACCGAAATCGATCCCGACGAAGAGGTGCAGGGGGAAATCCACCTCCAGATTGAGATCCTGGGCAGCGACGCGACGAGGAAGCTGCGTTGCAGCGTGTTTGAAGCCAGGTAAGGGGGTGGAGCAAGGCAGAGACCGGCCTGCGGGGAGGAAGCTGCTAATGCCCCTTTGCTCTCCAGGAAGAGTCCAGAGAAGAGCAATGAAACTGATCAGGGGCCTGGAAAGAAGGAGGGTTTTAAAACCTCAGGGCGTGCAATGTACCGGTAAGGCTGTAAAGGGGACGGGGGTTCGTAGAGGTGGGTGTAGTAGAACGAGAACAAAGGGACATCCAGTGATGTTACAGGGAAGTACAGTGGCTGGAACACTGGCCTGGGATTCAGGAGGCCTGGGTTCTATTCCCACCTTTGCCACTGGCCTGCTGGGTGAACTTGAGCAAGTCACGTCCCCTCCCTATGCTTCCATTTCCCCACCTGTAAAATGGAGCTAAGTATACCGACCTCCTTTGTAAAGCACTTTGAGCTCTGCTGATGACCGTGCTATATAGGAGCTGCGTATTATTATTACGTGGAGTATAATTAGCCTGTGGAACTCATTACCAGAGGATGTCACTGAGGCCAATAGCTTAACAGGATTTGGAAAAGGATCAGATGTTTATCTGGATATTGAGAAAGTTCCGTTAAAAAGGCTAAAACTCCTCCTGCTTCAGGCCATAGATCAACCAATAAGTGCCTGGGGTTGGGACGGAATTTCCCCTGGGACCAGATTATTCCATTCTGGGGTCTCTTGTCCCTGCCTCTGCAATGGCTGTTCCGGGCCCCAGTTGGGGACAAGACACTGGGCAAGATGGACTCTGTGTCTGCTCCATCCTGGCTGTCCTTGTGCGCACCGCACACACAACGCACGTCCGAATCCCTGATGCAGTTGGCAGAATAGCAGGCGCTAGACTGAAAAGGCGTTTCTAATGAGGCGTTAATCTTCCCTGCAAATCCAGCTGAGCTCCCTCCATCACGGCCCCTGTTAAATGAGTCCCAAGACCCCCTGCTGCTACTGCTACAACGGGTGTGAGAATCTGGTGCAGGTGGGGGCCACCGGTGGGCAACTGCTGTCTTGGTTTTGCCCTAAAGGTTGCCTTGGCTAGAAAATGAGTAGGTGGGGCTGGGGTGCCTAGCGCTGCTTGGAGGGGTGCACGGCAGGGCAGAAAGGAGTTATTCGGGGAGCTCCAAGGGATGTCACTAGGAGGGATGGAGGGGATGAACATCAGGCAAAGCTTCCTGCCCTTGGACGTTAGGCTATGGAAGAGGGTCCCCAGGAAAGTGGGGGGAGCCCTGTGGGTTCAGATACCGTAGAGTCAGGCTGGCCAAAGCGCTGCAGAGTGGGGGTGGACAGGCCGACTGCCCGGGGCTTTCCCTTCTCTGACACCTGCCGCTCTCTCTGCTGCGTGTGCTCAGGCTGGGTACCACCCTCCAGGGCTGTTGGGGAATCTCTGTCCCCCCAGACGGGCAGAGGTGTGGGATGCCCCGTCTGCCGCGGGGAGAGGAGGGTTCATGCCACACGGAACAAAGGGGACGTCTTCACTGCAGAGTTAGCCCAGGCGATCGGCCCCACTGCAAAGCCCAGCCCCGGTTATTTGGCACTCGCGGTGCTGCGCTCCCCTGGGTGAGTCACTAGGACTTCTGGGGACCCGTCCCATGGCTCTGAGCGCTGCAGTGAACTGAGCTGCTCTCTGGTGCTTTCCCAGGGAATTGTGAGGGGGTTTAGTGTGGGGGGCTGAGGGCAACACCTGGGTAAGAGCCTGGGTTAACTCTGCAGTGAAGATGCTCAGGGGCAGGATAATGGGCTGATGTGTGCAAGACCTTTTAGCGACTCGAAAATGCAGGGCCAGATCCATCCCGCTGGCTCCAGGTGAGTGACCCCAAGGACAGGCCTCTCCTTCCTCTGTTCAGTCTCTGCGTAACCATTTCCTCCCCGGGGCCTGGGTTCCGCTCCTGGAGGCAGCTTCATGTCTGGCCCTGACTCTGCCATTGGAGAGCCGTGAGGCTCGGGGCTTGCGGGCAGTGCCGGGCTGGCGAGGGGGGCCTTGCCGCTGTGGTGTGGGCGAGACTGTGCCAGCTGCTGCTGGGCGATTGCTCCAGGGTACCAGCCTCCCCAGGCATTCGCTAGTTGGGGCTCGGTGACCCGCGAAGGCTGCGCAGATGGGAAGCCAGCGCTCTGTTTGGGCAGAACGCCCTTGAGGCAGCTCTCTAGTCCGCCCCCTCAGAGCAGCCAAGTGGCCCAGTCTGCGCTGTCAGCCAGGCACGGGGGGGGGGGGGGGGAGGAGAAGCCCCCGGGGAGCTGCAGGGAATCCGCTTCCCCAAGCCAGCCAGCTGCGTGGAGTTCCCTTCCCTGTGACTCCCCGCTCCGCACGATTTCCCTCCATCCCTCGCTCTCTTGACCTTTCCACTGGCTCTGTGGGGGGGGGGGGGGTACCCTGCACAAGAGCAATGACCAGCCGGTCTCTAATCGCAGTCAGTCTAATGCCCAGGAGCCTTGTTCCAAGGGCTACGTGGGGAGGGTACAGCAGGCCGCCTACGGGAGAGATTCGGACACAATTTCCTTCTGGTGTCTGCCCGGCCGCATGGAGTGATTCTCTCTAATACGAGCTGGCTTCTGTCTTGCTCTGAGCCAGCCTGCCTGCGGGCAGGGATCCTGGCACGCCTCCCTTTGCGGGCGGCTCTTGTCCAAGTGACGTTGCAGGGGGAATTTAGGGAGGAATCTGGTCAGGATCCCGGGGTTTCTCTTCCCAGGGGATCCTAATGAGCACAAGTGCTCAGGGCCACTTTCATCTGAAAGGCAGCATGTCCTATGTGACACGTAACCCCCGGGGTACGGTGCGCCTGGGATATTGGTTCAGTACGCAGTGATTCAGCTACTCCATCCAAAGTGCAAATTCCTGGAGTGCACCTACCCAGGTACTCAGCAGTAGTCCGTAGCGGTGGTATTATTTTTCTATTAACGAACAATAAGGAATTAATATTCATACAGTGGTAGCACCTACGGTCCTGATATCGACCGCAGCCTGTGGGTGTGGGTCTAGTCCCTCTTTGGTGGGGCAGGAGGAGAGAAGGCAGCCCCCTCTTTGCTCTGTTGGCCTCTCCGATCACTGAACTGCATCATCAAAGAGTCTGTGGGTTGCCCCATTATTGTTGGGCTTCATTATTTTCCATGTCAGCTAACCCTGCCCCTCCACCCCCCATCTCCCTGCTGCTGGGGGAAGCGCTGAGTGCAAATTCTAGGGGCGAGTGCCAGAACCTGCGACTCGCCATGAAACAAACGAGCCCCTTTTGTGACTCGTTCTGGGAAGTGCCTCACTGGCCGACCCTGCGTGTGGCTTTGACGCTTTGCACACGTAAGCCCGGCAGCAGCGGGTGGCTTTTCCTGGCTAGCAGTCGGTGACTCACCCTGCATGCGGATGGCACCGGTCACATGGCTCCGACCCGCCCTGTGGATTCTGGAAAGGGAGCACTTGCAACACGTTAGTCTCTTTTATTCCCTAATTAAAGAGGAGGATTCTGGTTTGGGTGTCTGGCTATTTTTAGCTTCTGTCCCTGGCGTCACTCCGCTCCTTCTGGGGAGCTCTGCTGAGTGTGTTGATTTGCGCTAGCTGAGGAGCCAGCCCGTATGAGTCAGACAGACTGCGTGGAAATGCGTCTTCCCCACTAGTCTTTGTACCTGCCAGTTCTCTCTAAGGCAAATAATAATCCTTCATAAAATGCCCTGGAGCCCTGCACACATCAACCCCGGTTAAAAGCAACATCACACAGGGATCTCTGCCATTTGAATTCTGAACAGTGGGGTCGGCCGAGCTCTGCCTTGTTAATAAAGGATCGTGTAAGTGATCAGAAGTGCTTTGACGCAACCATGGACGTGTTTAGATCTCAGGGAAAAGCTTGGCGCGTGGGAGGCAGAGCGAACTCGGCTGTAATAAAATGAATATGAAGGGGGTGTCATGGGAGTCACACGTACACACGCTCTGCTCTGCCATTGAGACTTTGCTTTTGTTCTTTCTTGGCCCGTCGTTCCTTTATTTGAAGCCATCCAGACTAAAAATACACCTACGGAAGGCCCTAAGCATTTTATTCCCAGTTTGTCAGCACCCCACAACGTGAACTTTGCCATGGAAAACCTACGTCAGTGGAAATAATCTCTTGGTCTAGTTTAAAGCGGGTGGGAATTGTCTTGCTAAAGAGTGCCGTGGAGAGCGGGTAATAAACCGGGCTGGCCGCGTTTTCAAAACCACAAGGGTTCCATTGAACTGCTCTGAAAAGACATGGGGGATGCCCCATGTGGAAATAATTTGTCTAGCTACAGAGAGCCTTAGTTGGAGTGGTGCTTGGATTTTGACGTGTGTGTGTGGGGGGGAATAAGGGCACTTTGGGGGGGCATATGTGTCTCCATAAGTTATAAAGTCAGAAGGCATATTGGTAGAAATATTTCAGACAATTCTAGTGCAAATTCTGCTGGAATCTGATCGATTTCATGCCGCCTTCTAACACATCAGTGTCAGCAGCTGCGTTGAGCAGTCAGCAAGGGGTTTGCCTCTAGGGAGGGCGTCTCTCGCCAGAGATCAAACCCAGTTACCGTAAGCAACAAAAGAGTGAGAACGCTGCCTCGGGCCTGGAGTGAAGCACGTTCCCGAAATTAGCATGATGTCGATGTATAAATCGGTAGCGTGTCCTTATCTGAAATAATATATCCCCCCCTGGTCACGCAACATTGAAAAGGATAGCGCAGGAGTAGAGAGGGCTCAGACGACAGGAATGATTAGAGGTCTGGAAAAAGGAGCGCGAAAGAGAGGCCTGCTTACCTGAGCGAGGCGACACACTGCCATAATGAATGATGGAGAGAAGGTAGATCAGGCCTTTCTGTTCACTCTGTCTTGTAATGTAAGTACAAGGAATGTCGCTGACAGACACACATGAAGAAATAAGTGTTTACTCACCGTGCAGTTGGCCTGTGGAACTCCTCGCCACAAGATGTCACTGAGGCCAAGAGCTTAGAAGGATGGCGAAAGGGATTGGCCATATGTGAATAATGAGAAGCTCCAGGGTTACGATAGTGGGGATGAAAAGAGAAAGGTGGGAAGGAATGTAAACTCTCGTTCTTCCAGCTAGCCTCTGACTGATGGGCGTTAGAAAGATGACCCCTCTGAAGCAGCTGATATTGGCCACTCCCAGAGACGGGCTATTGGACCAGTCTGCAATTCCCATGACCGGGGGAGCCTAGCCTGATGCTCCCAAAGGAGTTCTCCCCCGTCTTCCCCCGAACACCACTGTTGTTGGCTTTCCCCCGAGCACTCTGTCAAGGCTGCTTCCCCACTTTGAACTTTAGGGTACAAATGTGGGGGCCTGCATGAAAACTTCTAAGCTTAACTACCAGCTTAGATCTGGTCCGCTGCCACCACTCCCAAAATGCTAATTCCCTTCCCTGGGTAGCCTTGAGAGACTCTTCACCAATTCCCCATTGAATACAGATCCAAACCCCTTGGATCTTAAAACAAGGAGAAATTAACCATCCCCCTCCTTTCTCCCACCAACTCCTGGTGGATCAAGATCCAACCCCCTTGGATCTAAAAACAAGGAAAAAATCAATTACCTTCTTAAAAAGAAGGCTTTTAATTAAAGAAAAAGGTAAAAATCATCTCTGTAAAATCAGGATGGAAAATAACTTTACAGGTAATCAAACTTAAAGAGCTCAGAGGAAGCCCCTCTAGCCTTAGGTTCAAAGTTACAGCAAACAGAGATAAACACTCTAGCAAAAAGGTACGTTTACAAGTTGAGAAAACAAAGATAAAAACTAAGACGCCTTGCCTGGCTGTTTACTTACAAGTTTGAAATGTGAGAGACTTGTTCAGAAAGATCTGGAGAGCCTGGATTGATGTCTGGTCCCTCTCAGTCCCAAGAGCGAACAACCCCCAAAACAAAGAGCACAAACAAAAGTCTTCCCCCCACCAAGATTTGAAAGTATCTTGTCCCCTTATTGGTCCTTTGGGTCAGATGCCAGCCAGGTTACCTGAGCTTCTTAACCCTTTACAGGTAAAAGGATTTTGGAGTCTCTGGCCAGGAGGGATTTTATAGTATTGTACACAGGAGGGCTGTTACCCTTTCCTTTATAGTTATGACACGCTCATACAAAGAGCAGGGGACACTGAGCTGCAGTTAGCCCTTGGTTACCAAGCAACAGCTGGCACCCCGGGATACCACGCCGCTGGCGGCTTTCGGTGGCCAGTCTGGATCGCCCAGTGCTGCCAGACCTGCACCTGTCAATAGCCCTACCCCACCAAGGGATCCTGGGACAGCGTTTCCTGCTCACGCCACAGCCCTGTGTGACGCGTACAGGAGCTCTGTGGAAGCAGCTGGTAGCCCATGGGGAATGAAGTTATTGCCCTTCTCTCCTAGCCCTGACTGGGGCACATGGGAGATCCCTCCCTGGATCCGTGACTCCCCCTCCTTCCCATCAACATTCACACCAGTTATGGACATGCAGCTTGTTCCGCTTCCTTCCTCTGGCCCTGTACGCATGCAGCAGTGAGGAGTAACAGAGGAGGGACCACGCATTTGAAAGCTGCTTTGGTTAAGTAGCAGATTCCTTTATGGTGCGCACCATGAACTGGCCCCCGTTCCTTTGTGCTTTCAGTGGGAAGAGTGAGGATCTTGCAGGTTCCCTTAAAACAGGCAGAACTGGGCAAAGAACTGATTTTTGTTTTGTTTTTTTTGTTCAGTGGCAGTTCCAAAAAAAAACCTCTCTTGTTTGTTTCCGGTTGATCCACAACAAAATTTTTTTTTTTTGAAAATTTCCAACAAAAATGAAACATTTCATTTAAATTTTGAGCATTTTTTTAATTGTATGTTTTTTACGTTGGTTTCAATAAAACTGAAGGAAATTTCTAAATAAAAAGTCACTTGGAAAACGTCCAAACGAACCGTGTCCAAAATGAGTTTGGTTCTGGGCCGACGCCGATTGGCGAAATGTTTTGGTCGACCTTAATCTGCATTTTGCACTGACCTGTTTCAGTTGGAAAATGTTGCCAGCTCGAGTCAGAGGCTCTCTTGTGCCAAGGCCCTTCTGATTCCTCCTCTCTCGCAGGGATTTGGCTCGGAAAGACCGGAACGGCGCTTCCGATCCCTTCGTCAGAGTTCGCTACAACAGCAAGACCCAGGAGAGCTCGGTGAGTCGAGAGAGCTGGGCGGGGTGTTTGAGTCCATTGTGGGGACAGGGAGGAATGCAGCCCATGCTAGAAACTCCCTTCTGCCTTTCCCTTCCCCAAGGGGGGAACCAGGGAGGCAATCAGCATGGTGAGTCCTGTTCCCTTCGTGGACACAGCATGAGGGGAGGAGGTTACTCTTGGATGGATCAGTGAGTTACATGTGAGCATCACTGGGACCAGAGCGCTAGGAGCCTCGTTCTGTGCGGATGTTCCGTTGGCGCTAACGGGGTGGCTCAGGGGAGGTGTACGTCAGGCCAGAATTTAGCTCTTGTCGTGTTCAGGACTCAGGGAGGGAAACCGCTCAGGTGCGACGGCGTGAGCCATTTCGGTGACGTTATTTTGGATAGAAGACGAACTGCCTCGGGATGGGCCTGACCCAGACTCCCGAGATCTGAGCGACCCCAGGCTTTGGGAGGGGGGGATTGGCACCTCGATCGAAACGTTGCAGCGCGGCCCCATTTCTAGTGCCCTGTTTGACTCCTGTCGTTGCCAGGCTCACAGCTCGGCACAGTCTGTATCTGGCCTAGGCTTCTTTGCAGTGACCTAGTAGAGGAGTATAAATTAGCTCCAGACACGTGAGCATGGACTCTCAGTCCAGGTCAGCACCTCCTGCCTAGTAGAGCAGGGACAATCCGACTGGTACTGTCTGGTTACGGGGAAGTAGTTAGGCCCATCTGGGGAAGGGATGCAGTTGCTCTCTCGACATATGGCAGGAGGGTAAATGCTAGGGAGGGGGAAGAGCAGCTGAAGCTAAATGACAATCTTGGCACAAGAACTAATGGCGATTAAACTGACCCTGAAAAAACGGAGGCTGGAAATTAGAAGGCTCCTGACCATGAGAGAAGTGAGGCTCTGGAATGCAACAGGAGTAGTGGGGGCAAGAAACCTACCTGGTTTTAAGGTGGGGCTTGATAAATTTAGGAATGGGATTCTTGCCCGCAATAGCAGCGTACTAGACTCAGTGACCCAGGAGGTCTCTGCAAGTCCCGTGTTCCTGGATAGCAAACCATGCATAGGAACGATCTAGAGCCGCTAACTGTTTTCCTGTGGGAAGAAGTCAGCAGAGTGAGAGATCTGCTGACCCTGGGGATGGAAACGTAGGTAGTTTAGACCTAAAGTTTAACGTTTGTATAGTTAGGGGTTTTTTGTTTTTAAAGAAAGTTTTACCAGAGCTAATAGGAATCGAAATGATTGCACAATTACAAATGAAAAAAGGCATCAGTGCTGACAACCACAAACGTCCCCTCAAAAATAATGAGATTGGCTTAAAAAAAATTGGATTCTTTTTATTTGCCTTTGCTGTTCTTGAACCTTTGGGTCACATTTTTGCCTTTGAGAGCTAGAAACTTACTTCTATAAAATGAAAGCTACGATTTCCCCCCCATAATCACATGACTCCAGGAGCTGGGGCTTTCAGTGAAACGTGTCCTATGGCAAGACTCACTATGAAATCACAAGCGTGGTAACACTGAGTAATGGCAACAGGGGGCTGTGAGGAGTGAGGGTTAATGTTTGTGTTTGGGATCTAAACCTGCTGTAGTGCATGAGAATCAAAGGCCTGAATTCTTAGTGACACTAAGGCCCCACTACACCACTCTAACAGGGAAAAGAGGCCTTCTAGTGGTCTTAAATGTAAATTTATATGCACTTTAGTGCCGCTTTAGATTGCCAGAACCATTGACAAGGCCTTAGAGTAACTAGGAATCTGGGCCTCAGCAGTGAAACTGATTAGAAAGAGAAAAGACGGGTGAAATTTGATGAGCGTAATTCCGCTGCCCAAAGGGCAAAAAGGGAACTAAGAACAGCCAGGGTGACAAATCGATGGAGACTGGCTCCAAAAGCCCAGACTTCGTTAGACATCTGTATTTGAATTTTGCATATGCCACCTCTTTTTATAACGGGCTGCTCCAAACCCTTGGCCTCTCACCACTCCTCAGCGCTGAGGGGTTGGAGATCTAGCTCTGGCGATTGTGGCTTGAGGGCGTCTCTGACGCTCCCTGTCCTGGGCCTTGCGTGGTCCCTCACACTGTGCAAAGTGGGCCTGAGGCACATTGCACTGATGCGGACGACCACACAAGGTGCAGAGCCGCAGTGAATCGGGTCAGGAATCAAGGCCGGGAAGAATCGGGCATTAGGCTTTTACAATTCTTCCCACGTTGATAATCTAAGGGCGGTTAGTGACACAGGTAAGAACACACTCTTTTTAAAAAAAAAAAACATTATTTTTCCCTTGGTGACTCGGTGAGACGCTGGTCCCTTGTCCTGCGCTGCTTAGTGGAGGATTACAGATCCCGCTTGGGAGGGTGATTAAAGCTGTATTGCTTTGCCCTGCCCAAAGGTGGTCAAGAAATCCTGCTACCCCCGCTGGAACGAGACCTTTGAGTTTGACCTGGACGAGTCAGCCACAGAGAAGCTCTGCATTGAGGTGTGGGACTGGGATCTCGTCAGCAGGAACGACTTCCTGGGGAAGGTGAGGGGCGACCGCCAGCTGATCCGAGCCACCTCCATTGGCCTGGTTCTTATACACTCATTAGGATTAATATTTAATAAGCTTCATGGATCAGACATTGAGGTCCAGTTCCAGCGCGGCCACTGACTCCCTCTGTAGCTTTGGTAAGCCATGTTGCCACCCGGTGCCTCAGTTTCCCCCATCTTTAAAATGGAGGCAGGATGGCCCAGTGGTCAAGGTGCTAGTCTGGGACTCAGGAGACCTGGAGTCAATTCCCAGCTCTGCCACAGCCTTCCCGTGTGACCTTGAGCAAGTCCTGTAGCCTCTCTGTGACTCATCTGTACCAGGGGATGGCAGCACCGCCCTGCCTCGCAGGATAAGCGTGTTAAAGATGGGGAGGGGATCAGGTACTTCCCATCACTGTAAAATCCAAGAGAGAAAATTAGATACTTAGATAGAAACACCTAAGTTAGGATGAAATAATTCTCCCTTCCTTTGCAAAGTGCTGCCAGTCCCTCGGTGAAGTGTTTTCATTATTATTTTATCCAAACCACTGAAGTTCCGGGGCAGGCTGGGGGTTCAGATAGAAGCATTTGGGTCTGGGCCATCTCTAGGCTAACAGCCAACATCCTGAGGATGGCCTAGAGGAGGAAGGGGGCGTTCAGGATTACCGGGTATCAGTTCCCATCTTTGCCACATCCTTCCCGTGGGACTTCACGGCAAGTCACCCGATCTCTCTGGGTCTCCATTCCCCATCTGAAATCCTTTCTCCCACCCTGTCTCTCTTGTCTGTTGCACTGTAAGCGCCTTGGGGGAGGGGTGGAAGGGGGGACAGTCTCTCATTATGTGCACGGACAGCGCCTAGCGCCATGGGGGGCCCTGATCTCAGTTGCTGCCTCCTAGGTGGTGGTGTAATACGTGCAATTGGCCATGAGAACGAGCTAACGGTGAGAGAAGTAGCAGGTGACACTCGTCTCAACTATTCCAGAAGTGATTCGATAGCGAAAGTGCCCTGTGGTAACCCGGTCGGTTTTCCTTGCCAGCTTTCTCCTCCTGCGTTCCTTCCTAGGTGGTGTTTAATATCCAGGGGTCACAGACCATTCAGCAAGAGGAAGGATGGTTCAGGCTGAGGCCAGATAAATCCAAGCCCAGAGTGGATGAGTGAGTCTGTCTTTATCCAGTTACGTTTTCGGGCCATAAAATGCAGAGAGAACGCCAGGGGATTCAGCAGGGGGCGCTCTCCCTCCGAGGCAGTGGTGACCCCATCGTTCCTGGGGCTTGCAGAGAGCAGGGCGGGCGATGCAGTAGGGAGCGCTCTCCCCTCTGCGTCTGTATTTCTGTGCCAGCCCTTTCGAGGGGACGCCCGTCCATGGGATTTCTGCGCACCACGATCGGGTGGGTGTCCTCGTTGGTCCTGGCACACGTGGTATCTTATAGAAACATAAGAGTGGCCCTACTGGGTCAGACCAAAGATCCATCTAGCCCGGTATCCTGTCTTTTGACAGTGGCCAATGCCAGGTGCCCCAGAGGGAATGAACAGAACAGGTAATCATCAAGTGATCCATCCCCTGTCGCCCATTCCCAGCTTCTGGCTTCTCTCCACTCTTTGGTTCTGTGCTCCGTCCATTTCAGAGGCAACCTGGGCTCCCTGCAGCTGCAGGTGAGGCTTCGAGATGAGACGGTGCTGCCAGGCAGTTACTACCAGCCTCTGGTCCAGCTGCTGTGCCAAGAAGTAAAAGCGGGGCCCAAGGTGAGCTGGCTGCACCACACCATCCCACGCAGAACACAGCCGGGAGGCTGGGCACGTGGCTAGTCTTTCCCGGCATCACCCCCGTTCAGAACAGGAGTTCAGTCATAGATTTTTTTTCAGGCCACTCTGATCATCTAGTCTATTCTTCAGAGACCGGACCTAGCGATTCCTGCATGGAGCCCCATAACCAGAGGGTAAACTAGAGCATTGAGTTTAGAGAGATGTCCAGACTGGACGTAAAGCTCCCAAGTGAGGGAGAATCCACCACATCCCTTGGGAAGCTGTTCCAATGGTTACCGCACATGCTCACACATGCACATGAGCAAATGTTTTAGGCGCATGTGTGCTAGGTACATTACGCTATCCAAAGAATTAAACCAGTTAAACGCCCTTCGGAACTCAAATAATCTGTCACTGTAGGAGCTCCTGGGACTGGCAACGAGCTACGGAGCCCAGGACCCCGTTGTGATAGGTGCTGTACAAACACACAACAGAGATGGCCCCAGCCCCAAGCAGCCTACAGTCTGTAAGGCGTTTTGGTGGGGCTGCATGGGGGAAGCGAGTATAAGCCACACTAAGCGAGTGTGGTCTTTCTCTCTGTCCAGTGGCTGGCCCATGTAAAAGGACAACAGTCTACTACAGCTGGCAGCTAAGGGAGTGACTCCTGTAGCTCAGGTGGCAGAGGCTCGTGCTTTTACCACTGAGGCAGGGTTTCGAACCCCTCTGTCAGGCCAAGCAGGGTTGGTTACCCCAGCTCTGCCAATGCCCACGCTGTACCCACTCTGTAGACGACACTTCAGCCTCCAGAGCTGCCAGCAGCCAAGAAAACTCCCCAGAACCCAGCTCTGCCCTGCCGAGGGCGAAGGCCTTATCCTGGTTGCCTCTTCCACTCACTGCGGCCCCCGCTTCTCTTCCCAGCAGGATGGGAAGCTTCGCTTAATCACCCTGATCGACGAAACCACGACGGCGGAGTGCAGGCAGGAAGTGGCCATCAACCTCGTCAAGCTCTTCCTAGGCCAAGGCTTGGCCAAAGAGTTCCTGGATCTCCTCTTCAAGCTGGAGCTGGATAAAACGGGTGAGGCTATGGGGAGGAGCCTGTTATTACACTAGCCGCGAGTGACCCGGCTAGAGTCAAATGGTCTGGGACCCTAGTGGATAGAGTACTGGACTGGAATTCAGCAGACCTGGGTTCTATTCCTGGCTCTGCTGGCTGGCCTTGGACAAGTCATTGCCCCGCTGTGCCTCAGTTTCCCCACCTGTAAAGTGGGATAATGCTATTCACCTTCTTTGGAACGTGCTTTGAGATCTACCGATGAAAGGGGAGAGGTAGGTGTAGTTACGGGGATGTAAAACTAGCAGGAATTCACAAACCATTTTTCTCCTGTCACTTACCTGTCCCCTTTCACACCCGGGGATTCCATTAAACAACCCAAGTGATTCTAGGTAAGGGGCAGCCTGCTGCATGTGTACGGGATAGACGAGCGTCCCAAAAGCCAGGTGCGTGTCCTGCAGCTGTGAGCCCGGTTCTCCTCTCGCTTTCTCTGATGTAAATCCGGTGCAGTGCCACCGCTGTTACAAGGTTGTCTCTCGCCTGGTTTGTTTACCTGGCTCTGGGTATGTAAGTAGTGAATACAAAGAGCGCCATCTACTGGCAAGTAAGAAAATGGGACATTGTTCGTAAGTAAGGTAAAGTTGGTGTTTGGTTAAAGTGGCTGCTGAAGCCCCAGCTCTGAACGAGTTTAACTGCGCTGGTGAGAAAGGAGAATCTGTCCAAGGGGCATCTATGGCCGCTGTCACTGGAGGATCTCCGCCCCTCCCCGTCCTTAATGGATTCAACCTCGCAAAGGCCTTGGGTGGCAGGGCAGGACTATTATCCCTCTTGTACAAAGGGGGACCTGGGGCACAGAGAGTAGGTGACTTGTCCCAGGTAATACAGGAAGCCATAGACTGGGCTGCTGCTCTAACCACTGGACCGTCCTTCCTCTTAGAAGCAGGGAAGCTGAGAGTCTTTCATCAGACTGTCTTTGCCCTTCCCCACCCCACCCCTTCTCCCCCCATCATCCCCCAAGTCTGTCGCAAACACGGTGACGTCTGGTTCATGTTTTCAAACCCACCATGTCCCTGTAGGTTTGGGATGAATCAGGGTCAGCTGCCCCGGCCCAGGTGAGTTTTTCTGTCAACCTCCAAACAGCTGATGATGCAGAGAGGTCACAGATAAGAGGCTGGGTGGCTCTGGAGTCCACTGATGGCACTGAATTGTAAAACAGGCCAACCCCCCACTTCGGGGGTGTTCTGATCTGGAGCCAGGCTTCGGGAAGAGCTCTCTTCTCCTAGTGACCCGGGCTAACGTCTGCTGGCCAGGATGGAGTCACAAGGGCTGCAGTACCACGTGCGGAATAATGTCGCCACCTGGATTAATGTTGCGTTGGGAGACGTGGGCCCAAGTATCCGAGTGGGGCCGATCGCCAAAAGGCCTGGAGGGTTGGCTCAGCTCCGTGCTTGAGGCTGAACGTTAGTGGGAACTAGGTGTCAGGACTGCTGAGAGTCGCCTCCATTCCCATTGGGCCTGCACGGCTGGGCTGGAAGGCAGGAGACCCTGCCATGATGGGAATGCTTAGAAACTGCAACAGGAATGATAATAAAATAATTGGGGAAGGGACCTGAATTTTTCCAGGGCCCCCAAAGGGTCAGTTTGGGTTTGACTTGAGCTCCAAAGTGAAGCTTTGGGTTGTTCTTATTTTATCCAAGCACATTCAGGCTGGCCTGCAAGATATGCCCTAAGTGTGCTAGACGTGCCAGGAAAATTCTGCTCCCGGGGGCTCTGGCTCCTTGGCTCTCTCACGGGTGACGCTCTCATTTTCAGATGAGCCAAACACGTTATTCCGGAGCAACTCCCTGGCCTCGAAGTCGATGGAATCCTTTCTGAAGGTGCTGCCCCGTGCTCAGCCGCCACGTGTTATCCCCTGGAGTGTGTTATCGGTCTTGTAGTATCCACAGATGCCGGGGCGGGAGATGACCTCCTAGATAATTGAGTCTGGCCCCCTCCAGTTGCAGGCCCTAGTCTGCCTTGAGATTCGCTCCACGAGTTGGGAGCAGAGCTGGGTCTTTGCTGAAACCCGGTGACCGTGGGGAGTTTGGATCCAGATCTTTACTCTGTAGCCCGCCCTTATCTCTGTAACGGGCCAGGACAAACGCCCAGCTCTGAGAGCAATGAACGGTGAGGAGACCTGGGCCTGGATCTCTGTAGCTGGAGTCCATCTATAAACGTTAGACCTCCCATGCTCAGTGAGATAGTGGGGTGACCTCTGAGACTTTCATTGGCCAAAGGGCTGCAGTGGGGGAGAGATCCGGACACGTGGCGTGGATCCAGCTTTGCCCTTTGGATGCAGGACTATGCCTGTAAATGCTGGGGGGGCGGGGGGGGAGTGTGTGTGTGTGTGTGAGGGTGTGCGCGTGAGCTGCACACTCCTCTGCCTGCCTCACTGGCCGCCTCTCCTTAGGTGGCAGGGATGCAGTATTTGCACAGCGTCCTGGGGCCGACCGTGAACCGAGTGTTTGATGAGAAGAAGTACATCGAGTTGGATCCCAGCAAGGTGGAGATTAAAGAGGTCGGGTAAGAGGCCGTGCCGGGCGCCAGGCAGGGGACGAGAGTGGCAGAAACCCAAGAGCCTTGTTCTGGCTCAGACGCCGAGGAATGTGGCGCTGACATGTAGACTGCTACCCCGGATTGCCCTGGCACCAGCCACCCTGCCCTGAGACCACGCTGCTGCTGGAGCTGACAGCGCTCCCTGAGCGTAGGGGATGCGGGAGGCCGGATGCTCCTCTCCCCTGGCTGTAACTCCCATGAAGACCTGATGCAAATTTGATCAGGCCCACAATCTTTAAGAGCCAGAGTCTCGGGGTACGTCCACACAGCAAACCAAACCCCACGGCAGCGAGTCTGAGCCCGGGCAGCTGACTCGGGCTCATGGGGCTTGCGCTTTGGGGCTAAAAGAGCAGTGTAGACATTAGGGCCCAGGCTGGAGTCTGGGCGCTGAGCCGCTCCCCCTTGCTGGGTTTCAGAGCCCGGGCTCCCATCCGAGCTTGGATATCGACACAGCTATTGTTCAGCGCGAGGCCAAGTCAGCTGACCTGGGGGTTGGGAGGGGGGGGGTTGCTGTGTACACGTACCCTAAGGGGCCAGATCTTCAGCTGGTGGCATTGCTCCATTGACGTCAATGGATCTACACTGACTGACACCAGCTGAGGATCAGGCCCTAGACTCTGTGTGGCTGATGTTCCCCTCCAAACAGAGCGTTCTCCGAAAGCCTGTAAGTCCCTGGCTGCAAATCTCTCTCTCTGCTCTGGAATCATAGGGCTAGAGAGGAGCCCAAACCAAACCTCCAGCTCCCACTCCGGACTTGGTGTCTCAGGCCTGTCTCTAAACCGAGCCAGACAGATGCCAGGGGATTGGCTGATGACTTAGGAAGGAGGGAGCTAACTCACCCGGTGATGGTCCAGCTAGTTCAGTGTCCTATATCCCACGTCCGGCTGTGCTAGACTCTTCACACCAAATGGTGTGGTCCTCACCCCGGTGGAGAAGGGCAGCAATCCTTCCTGACCCCAGCCAGTGGCCAGCATGTGTCCTGAAGCATGTGGATTGGCAGCCCTGCACCCCAGCTGCAGAGACCACTCACAGTCTCCCCCAGTGTGCGTTCCTGACCGTGTCCATGTGGCTTGCCCGGCAGGTGCTCCGGGCTCCATCGGATCCAGACGGAGAGCGAGGTGATCCAGCAGAGCACCCAGCACCTGCAGTCCTACCTGACCGACCTGCTCATCGCCATCGCCAAGTCGGTGAGGACGTGTCCCGCCACCATCCGCGCCACCTTCAGGCAGCTCTTCAAGCGGGTCGAGGAGCGCTTCCCGGGGAACAAACACAAGGTCAGGTGCCAGGCCCTCCCCATCCCTTTCTGTCACCGGCCCAGAGAGAAGCCAGCCCAGCACAGAGACGGAGATGGTGACTTTCACTGCCAGACCATGACTCTCCGGGGGGACCTGGCTGTCCCGTGCTGTGGCTGGCTTCCAACAGGCATTGGCTGTGAGGCTGCAGAGCAGCTTAACCCGCCAGGCAGCAGCTGCCCTGAGCCTGCTGTCATACCCAGCAGTGATGGGAAGGGGACAGCCCTGGCTGGAAATCGCAGCCTTGTTTCTGTCTGGACCAAGACGGGCCCCAGTGCGGGGCCTGCTGAGGTGGGAGCTGCAAGGAGCAGCGCTGTGGTTCAGCAGGGGGCGCTCTTCCCTCTGGGCCATTAATGAAGCAATGGTGGCCTGCAGGGCTGGTCAGAAATTAAACTCTTCTGGGATGGAAAATGGGGTTTTTGGCTAAATAATCTTTTTTTCACAGGAAGCGCTGTGGAGAATCTTGAACTTTTTGTCAAAAAAATGAAAATTGAAATATCTTGATGTGGATTAGCCTGCCCCGGTGTCTTATGGGAATTGTAGCGTGGTTCTCCTTGGCTGTTCTACATGTCCCGTGATGCACCAAGGCCAGGGAACCCCGTGGTGCATCATGGGAGATGTAGTCCAACCAGGAAGCTGTACCAATATAGGAGAATAGGAGAGCATGAGGCACCGAACTACAGCTCCCATGAGGTACCATGGCAGCAAATTGAAATGTACCAGTTTTCAGATTTTCACTGAAATGTCAAAATTCTCCAGAGAAAATTGAGATAAAAATCATTCCCCCCCTCCCCCTCTTCATCTGAATTTTCTGCAGGAAGAAAACTGCATTTTTCTGACTGTCCCCATATCCAGCATGGTACATGTCTCCCTGAATTCCCCTTTGCAGTTTAAGTTGAATGCAGGATTCTTCCCCACTGTTGGCTGCCTTGTCAAACAGCTGGCATGTTCGTTCCACCCCAGAGGTGGCTGCATTACAGTGGCGGGAGAACACACTGTATAATTGCGAAAGCACTTTGCGACACTGCTGACCCATGGAGGCTCGGGGGGCCTGATTCTGATTGTGCTTACACAGAGATCAGCTGACAGACCCATAGCATCTCCCTGGGAGGCCTAAGTTACTGCTATTGGTGTTTAATGAATGATTTCCTTCTGTCTCCCTGCTGATACCGCACCCCTCCCTGGCCGCTCTCCTCCTGCAGAACGTGAAGTTCATTGCTGTCACTAGCTTCCTCTGCCTCCGCTTCTTCTCTCCTGCCATCATGTCCCCCAAGCTCTTCCACCTGCGGGAGAAACATGCAGATGCCCGCACCAGTCGGACCCTGCTGCTCCTAGCCAAGGTAAGTCCCGTTTTGCCCCACGCTGTGCTCCATTGGCGGCAGGGGGTGGGGTGTCTGTGTCCATAAGGGACCCTGCCAGCGCTTCCCAATGCAGCGTTTCCGATCAGACAAGCCGAGGGGCTGGCATGGGAGCACAGGCGGTATCCCCCCAGGCAGCCCTCGCTGCCTGCTGACCCAGTGTGCCATGCTCCCGTTGGATGGAAGGCAGCAATGGAATCCGCTAGCTTCCCTGCAGCTCTGAGCAAGGCCAGGACATTCAGGGGAGACTCCAGGCAGCTGTGGGCAGCGTCAGTCACGCAGCCAGAGCGAACCACAGAGTCTGCCCGTGTCTAGCTGCCCGTTTCTCTACAGTGGGGGACTGAGAATCAGGACTCCTGGGTTCTCTTCCTGCCCTGAGGTCAGGCAGAGGGTAACTCTCCTGGCTTTGCCCTGTGGGCAGCTCTGGTGGCGTGCTGTGATCCTTCCCTCTCGTTTGGCACCAGGCTATCCAGACCGTGGGGAACATGGACGCTGCGGCCAGCCGGGCCAAGGAAGGCTGGATGGCCCCTCTGCAGCCCACCATCCAGCAGAGCATCTCCCAGATGAAGGAGTTCATCACCAAGCTCATAGACCTCGAGGAGAAGGAAGGTGAATCGATCTGCTGGAGCCAGTTGGCCTAAGGACCCCACACTTTGCTCCATCTGTCTCCAGGGGGATTCACAATCGCTGATGTGGCTTTGGGCTGAATCCTTCTTCTAAAAGCATAGCAGCTTCTGGCCCCCACAAGTAGGACGCTGGGACTCAGTCTCTCTACTCAGCCTAGATGGATAGAGCAAGGTGGATCAGACTGGGATCAATGAAGTAGCCTGTCACAGGTCAGGGGACCTGTATTCCTGCTCCATGGATCAGCAAGGACACCCACTTTTAGTCCTCAGGCCCCAGCCATCCCCTTTCTTGGACAGAGACTCACATCTCACAACCACCTGACTCGGGTTTCCCCAGGCTACACAGTCCCCTGCCTATGCTGTGATAAGCCCAGCAAGCCAGACTGTCTAAAAGGCCAATGTCTGCGCTTTGCTTCCCGTCCAGAGGCTAGGACAGGAGAATTTCCCATAGTAACCAGGTACCACGCAGCCCTTTCTAAGCAAACACCCTGTTCTTCAGGTGACAGCGTTACAAACAGTAAAAACCTACATGTGTGCTAATATGCTTACCAGAGATCACCCCCAGCTCCAGCAAGGGGTGAGCAGCCCTTCACACCACACCCAGGGGGGTTTCTGTGGTTACAAGGTTGTGGCAGCCTGTGCATAGGTTAGCCTTTCCTGTATACCTCCCCAGAGATTCCCTAGGCAACCCACTTAACTGTTTGTCCCCCAAAGGTCATTCTTGTCTGGTCCATAGTTTCAAACGCTCCCTGGGAGTGCAGAACGCTCCCTGGGAGTGCAGAACACTCCCCCGGGTTCACATTGGTCCCGTCTGCCCCTGGAGGCATGACATGCAATCCCACAGCAATGCATAAGCTTTGCATTCTTAATACCATGGACTCCAGGCCCAAGAAGGTTTTCCAGGGACAGTGCAGGAAATTGTCATCTCTGTCGCAGACGGCCCTGCCTGCAGGCGGTGTGCTCCAGCAGACAGGGCACTGCCTTGGGCAGGAGACCTGTGTGCTTGCCCCAGCTGTGAAATGGGAATAGCTCTGGAACTCACTGCTCTGAGGCCTGCGGCTGCCCGGGGGCTAAGCGGCAGCTGGCTGGTTCTGAGGGCATCCCTGTTGCTTGCAGAGGTGGACCAGCCGAAGGCGCAGACGCTGGTTGTGAAGGAGGGGCCTTTATTCATCCACAAGAGCAAAGGCAAAGGGCCGCTGTTGTCATCTTCCTTTAAGAAACTCTACTTCTCGCTGACGAGCGAGGCCCTCAGCTTTGCCAAGACGCCCAACTCCAAGGTAAGGGGGACGCCCCCTGCATTAGTGGGGGGTGGTTTGCAGCCCATCCCTCGGACGGGCCCATCTCAGGAAGGCAGCTGCTGGTCCCATGTCTTCGGCCCCAGATGGACACGGCTCCACCTGGACCTGGCAGACAGATGGAAGCTGCTTCCTCACTCAGCCCCCAGCCCAGCCCCTGCTGCCAGCGTCGCAGTGAGCCCCCCGGGAACACTCTGCTCTAGGGGATATTCGTCCCCTGACGCACCTGGCAGCGACACAGGGCAAAGACTCTGCTGGCCTGTCCGTGGGGGGGAGGGGAGGATTCTCTCGCACTGGTGGGACTGGGAGCCGGGGTTGGGCCTGTACCTCCATTTGCCCATCTGTGATGTGGAGCTGAACTGCTGGCTTCTGGGGGTGGTGGTGAGAATTCAAGATGCAAAGCGCCAGGGGTGGGTGAAGTGGTCGTGAAGCAGCCCCCGATCCTGCTCCCCGGTTGGAGTGGGGCAAACTCCAGACCCCACTCCCCAGCAGGAGCTCGAGGGCCAGATTAAAACCGCCATTGGGGTGGGTGAACTGGCCAACGCTGCCCCAGGGCCTTGAAGGCTCTTCCTGCCCATCCGTTCGAGAGCTGAAGGGCAGAGGGGGCCGCTCGGATCACCTGGTCTGACCTGCAGAGCACAGGCCAGAGAAGCATGGCCAGCCGTTCTGCAGTGCAGGGGATCCGCTGGCATCGTCTCTAGAGTCTGGGGAGGCTGGTCAGACAGCTTTCTTCTGTGAAGCCCCGTCTAAAGGGTGCATGGCCTCTCCCTGGGCGAGCTCAGATCTCCTGGGCTCTGCCATGGGGCCGGCCCTTGCCCCCTCTCCCCTGCTGAGGTTTCCATGGTGCCTGCCCTCCCCTTCATTTCAGAAAAGCTCCTTCATTACCCTGTCCAACATCCGGGCGGCCGAGAAGGTGGAGGAGAAAAGCTTTGGCAGCTCCCACGTGATGCAGATCATCTATGCTGACGAGGCGGGACAGTTGGAGATGGCCTATCTGCAGTGCAAGGTGGGCTGGTCGGGTGTCTGTTCAGGGAGCGGGTGAGGATGCGTGGGAGACTGCTCCAGTCTGAACGGAGACTGGAACTCATGGGCCTGGCCGTGGATGTCCGGTGTCGTCCCCCTTCCCTGACAGCGCAGCGGGCTGGGGGTCAGGACTCCTGGGTTCTATGCCTGCAGGCCGGCCACAACGCTCTGCAGTTTGAGAATGTGTGAGCAGCAGTCCTGAGGCAGAGATCAACACAGCTGGTCAGTCCCAGGGGCCAGAAGAGGCTCTTGTGCTGGGCGGTGAGGGGCGGACGCTTCATTTGCCTCGTGAGGCCGGCTAGTTCGGGGAGGAGGCTCTGGCACTAGTGCAATGCACGGCTGGCACGCCACGGATGGGGGCCCTTTGCTTTGCGCCCAGTCTGGCACACGAGCGTTGTGCTGGGCAGTGCCCATGGGCTGCAGCCCAAGTGATGCTGGGGGCCGTGGGTGGGGACCCTCCAGTCACTCGGTGCCTGGCGCTCCTGGCAGGGACATAGGGCAGTGCCCGCTGTGTGTGTCTGTTTCAGTGCGTCAATGAGCTGAACCAGTGGCTCTCGGCCCTGAGGAAAGTCTGCGTTAACAACGCCGAGATGCTGGGCTCCTATCACCCGGGAGTGTTCAAAGGAGACAAATGGAGCTGCTGCCACCAAAAGGATAAAACAGGTACTGTGCTTGCCCGGCCTCCTGCCAGCAAAGGGGAAGGTTTGGGAATGGAAAGGGAGTCTAGTGGTGAGAGCAGAGGGACAGAGAGGCGTGGCTCGTGGGTGGGTTCTAGGGCTGTAGTTCTGCCACTGCCTCATTGTGTGACCTTGGGCAAGTCACCTGATCTCTCTGTTCCTTCAGGGTCCCATCTGTGAGAGGCATGCCTGGGCATCAAGTGTTAGTCTAATCTACAAGTGGGTGGGTGGGATGGGTTCCCCTCTGTGTCTGACCCGCAGAGGCTGTGGCTGGTACAGTCCAAACTAGGGACGTGTGGGTTGTCAGCTTGTTCTTTTAGCTGTCTGCCGAGAGGGCTTGGAGCCCCTTGGCTCAGGGCTTCTCTACACTTACAAGGCCGCACCGGTGCAGCTGCGTCGCTGTAGTGAAGGCGCTCCTATGAGAACGTCTCCCGTCAGCATACGTGCTCCACCCCCAGCTCCCTGAGAGGCGGTAGGAGAAGCCGTCCTGTCGATGTAGCGCTGGCTACACTGGGAGTTCGGTTGTAGTGTAGACCAGGGCTCAGGGGCTAGAGAAAGGCAGAGTATTGTTCCTGTGTCCTTGGGCGCAGAGCTGTGTTAATTTGCTGTACTGATGGCTTGGGAACACCCGGACGCTCCCTCCTCCAGGGAAGCCAGAGCAGGGGGAGTCGCAGAATGCCTTGGTGAGTGTGGTTAAACCCGATGGCTCTTACATCCACTAGAGGGCACCACTCTGATACCAACAGTCCGCCTTTGGGGGCCCACCTCAAATTAACCTGCTGTCCTGGCTGCTGTCGCCTAGGTTTGGGATGTGATAAAACCCGGCATGGAGTCACTCTGCAGGAATGGAATGACCCCCTGGATCCCGATCTAGAGTCTCAGTTAATTTTTAGACACCTGTTTGGAGTTAGAGACTTAATGAGGTGAGTCGCTTGATTCGTGCGGCATGATTGGGGCTGTTCCCCTCTAGGAGTTTGCACCCAGGGATCATCTCTGTGCCCTGCGAGGGGCCTGTAAGCATGGAGTGAGTCTCACACACTGTGCTCTTGCTCACGGAGGACCATCTTTGAGGTTCCCAAGGAGGGAGGGGGGCCAATCAGCACAGTGAGTTACGTGTCCCAGGGGCCAACAGGCCACGCACTCTGCCCCGGCAATCATCTGCCTAAGGCCCAGAGTTCTGCTGTTTCAAAGGTCCGTCTGGAATCAGCCTGGAGTTCGTACCTGTCTATATGCACAGGTCCCAGGCATTCTGACGGACGCCAGAGTGAGGGTGATCCCCAGGGGCCCCCTCTACACTGGTCTGCAGCCTGGGATCCTGTGCAGAAAGATATCATTAGTGACTAGCCTAGAAATTGGAGATTGGAATCCCTGTTAGGTCACATCTTGCCCATCCCCAGGCCAGGATTGTTCCCTTCAGTCTATTTCAGTGCTCTGTCCATTCTAGTTTAAATGCCCCAAGCAGTGGGGCTTTCACCATCTCCCTTGGGAGGTTCTTCCATTATCTTAATGGATTTCACGGTGCAGGAACTCCTGACACTCACCCTGAGTGTTCCCTTTCTGACTGTCCCCATCCTCCTTCATCTACACCCCATATCACCCTGAACAGTTCCTCCTTCCTGAGCATTCACTGGGGCTACATCCCAAAGAAGGAAGTGTGGGTGAGCAGGGGGATGGACATATACAAGAGGCTGGGGTGGCTGCTCAAAGGTCCTTAGAAGAAGCCACCATGTGTCCAGAGTTAGCCAAGGGGAGCAGACACACACAACTTAATCTTGCAAGGTCCTGACCATCTCGTGAGATGCTGATTGTCTTCAACTCCTGTTATCAGTGGCATTGTGCAGGATTTTACCTTCTGGCCTCTTGGCTTTGAATATAGTGGGGCTAATCGGTTAATTGCGGATTACATCTGAAAACCCATTGTTGTTTCATCTTGCTCCCTTAAGGGAAAAGTATCTGGAGATGTTGACGGAGAAAAATGAAAACGTTCTTCTGCGCCAAAGTGGAGGTATTGCTTTGTTGTTGATGGATTATTCATCTTTCCCAAGTGGGCATGTGCTATGATTAGCAATTATATCTAATAATCAACACTCTCCTCCCTTTTCCCAGACAATGCCACTTTACCTTGTAATAATTCCCTGTCCTGGCCATCAACCATGGCCATCATTTTCAACCAGCCCTAGCTATCATCCTTTGCTGCTGGGGGTGGGCTCGAATTTCTGGTGGTGCTGTCTCCTCTGGTGATTCTTGGGGCTGGTAGTGTTGTCAGCAGCTGCTGTGCAAGCACCACTCCACTCAGGGTAATTCTCTCTGCTTCCCTGCACCTCCACAGGCCCCGAAAATGTGGACGGACCCACAAGGCTATTCCAGGTGCTGCAGGACCTCGAAGATGCCCATCACACAGCCGTCTTCAGCTCAGGCACCCTAGCTGACCGGGACAGAAACTGCCTCCTGGAGCTGCAGACGTGACTCCTGGAGTGAACCACTCCATCGCCTTTCACTCTGCTCACTTGGTCCTGCTACGTCCATCAGAGCTGCCAACACTAGACATCTTTGCAATGGGAACTCCCTCGACACCGTGTGCTCTCACCATCACCCCGCTGCTCAAAAAGCCATGCCATGGACTTCTGCCAGCTTAGCATGTCTCCATTAGTGAGCGGCTTGTCAATGACCCTCTTGTGCTCTCACTAGTCCCCAGAGAGGGATGGGGGCCTGTGCAGAAGCTTTCACGTCTCACCTCTGCCAGGGTTGCACTAGGGAATCTCTCTCCACTATTATTTTCACCTTTCAGTCAAGATCCAGCTGTTTTGTCAAGCCTGGTCTGATGTGAAATCGTAGCTCCTCAATGCAACCTTATATCTGAGCTGCTCCACCCTGGGTTTGAGACACCAGGGTCAAAATGACTTGGTGGAGCACTGAAGCCAGTAGTGATGCATCCACAGAAGAGGAGGGGGAATCTCTTAAGGCAGGGGACCGGGAGTCAGGTGGCTTGGATTCCATACGCTCTTCTGCCACCGACCCACAGTGTGAGCTGGGGCAAGTCATTTGACCCTGCTGTGTTCCTGAGTTTCCCCATCTCTGAAATAGGGATGATGAGCCTTCCCCTCCTTTGTTAAAGTGCTTTGCAATCCTCTGCTGAAAGGCGCAATGGAGGTGCAGAGTATCCATTAACTGGAGATGCTGGCTGACGCCTGGAATTTGTAACCAACGTCCCTGAGCTGCACATCCATCCGTCTCACTGGGTTGTTGAATGAACATAAATATGGACAAGTCTTGAGTCAGCACCTCAGACCCCATTGCGTGGTATGTGGTTACTGCTGGCTGATCAGTGACCATTCCACACCTTGAGGAAGAAGAGAGGGGGAAGTGGTTCGTTAGAGCAGCTGATTCTGAGCCAGGCCTCCTGACTCTATTCCCACCTTTCCCCACCCTGGGTAAATTGCTGGGTTTTAGAAGCACTTGGCATCCACCTGCAAGAGTCAGTGAGAGCTGGAGGGGCTCAGCACCTCTGAAAGCCAGGGCCTTGACCTCTGCGTCTGTTTTCTGATCTGTAACTGCGGATAATATATATTCGGCTAAACCAAGTTCTCAGTTGCAATCCCATCGGCAATCACTGAAGGCAGATTTTCACTCCCCATGCCCATCTGCCAGGGGTCTTGCAAAGCTTACTTACCTGTCATGTGGTTCTTGATCCCAGGAAATGTAAAATACTATCTGTATAACGGCTTCCTGTCCAAAAAGTGCTTTCACATCCCTGGTGAAAGGTGCTATAGAAATGCAGGCTGGCCACTACCCCGTATGCCGCATTTCAGGCCCACGTAAACATATGCTCTGAAACTATTGAGCAGGTGGCCTGGCTGTTACTGCTGTTGCTGGTTATAAACAGTCTGGTTCATGGCCATTTGGGGGTCAGAACAGTGCACCTGCCGGATCACATGGCCCCTCCATTGAACTGGATGGAGAATACACAGGGTTAGACCTGCTGTTCTGCGCAATAAGTTAGTTAAGTTAATGGAGATATCCCATCTCCTGGAACTGGAAGGGACCTTGAAAGGTCATCATGTCCAGCCCCCTGCCTTCACTAGCAGGACCAAGTACTGATTTTGCCCCAGATCCCTAAATGGCCCCCTCAAGGATTGAATTCACAACCCTGGGTTTAGCAGGCCAATGCTCAAACCACTGAGCTATCCCTCCCCCCCAATATTATCACTTAGCGCAGCACATGGAGTCAGCACAATCTAGCAGCCTGGTGGAGGGACCCAAATAACCATCCATTTGCCACAGAAAATGTGTCCCTTTGGCAGTTCATCAGATTGCATGCGGGGCCAGGGCTGGTGCGCTCATTGCAGAGGTGGCTTAGCCCTGATCAGGTGCATGTGACCTAAGGAAATAGACTCCAGAGCAGACCGGTGTCAAAGGGAGTAACCAGGGCCTATGCCTTCCCATCCACTGTACAGAACCAAGGCTAGAGAAACAGCTGTGTATTTGAATGTACAATAAACACCTCTTTTACCATGAGGCCATGTGTTTGCTTTTCATTCCCTGCCAGCATCTCCCTCGGGAGAAAATGCCAGTGGCATGTGTGGTCACTCAGTTGAGTTCAAGGGGAGAGACTGTTTGTTTTTAACCCTTTCAGTTAATTGAATTTACTTTCATGTTCAGAACTGGGGACAGGCCCGGCCTGCGTGTGAGCCACCTGTGGAGCCGGGTCCTGCTGGCA
The DNA here is from genome assembly GCF_027887155.1 of Malaclemys terrapin pileata. Taxonomy (NCBI): domain Eukaryota; kingdom Metazoa; phylum Chordata; order Testudines; family Emydidae; genus Malaclemys; species Malaclemys terrapin. The sequence goes on along the minus strand of NC_071522.1, from coordinate 19,088,704 downwards.
CCTCAGGCCCTGGGTGGGGGGCTGCCCGGTGAGAGAGGGGCTGTGCAGATGCAGGTTTGGGGCGTTGCCATCAATAACGATGTATTGTGTCTCCCTCAGAGGGGGGTGCTGCCCGGGCTGAGGGTCACCGGCCACGACGGCGCTAAGAGGGTGTTGCTGCCGGCAGGGGCCCGATGACGGGGTGGGTGACGCTGGTGAGGATGTTGCTATGGGCGCAGGTGTTGCCGTGGGCGACGATGGTGAGGATGGTGCTATCGAGGGGGGCGTTGCCATGGCAGCGCTGGCCACGAAGGTGGTAACCAGGGGCTTGGCGATGGGGTTGCCGGTGGTGACGGGGCTGGTGTGGCTGTGGCTGAGGGCAGCGCCCCTGGGCCGGGCTCAGCGGGGGGTCGCTGCCTATTGCTGAGCGGCAATTTCTCCTCGCTGCCGGCAGGGGGCGCCGCTGAGTGCCCCGGAAGCGGAAGTGGCGGGCCCCTGGGTGCTCCCGGAAGCGGAACCTGAGCTCGGCGCTGCTGGCAGCGGACGCGCCGCCGGCGCCGTTACCGCCGCAGGATGAACGCGCCGCCGGCCTTCGAGTCCTTCCTGCTCTTCGAGGGGGAGAAGAAGTGAGTGCGGGGGGCGGGGCCCCGGCGCTGTGAGGCCCGAGTTCGACCCCGCCCCCCCGGACAGCGCCAGCCCCCGCCCCCCTCCCGCCGCGCCAGCCCCCCCCGCTCCTCCTTCCATCCCCCCCGAACCCCTCTTCCCCTCCCCCCCCTTCCCGCCGCGCCAGCCCCCCCCCGCTCCTCCTTCCATCCCCCCCGAACCCCTCTTCCCCTCCCCCCCCTTCCCGCCGCGCCAGCCCCCCCCCGCTCCTCCTTCCATCCCCCCCGAACCCCTCTTCCCCTCCCCCCCTTCCCGCCGCGCCAGCCCCCCCCGCTCCTCCTTCCATCCCCCCCGAACCCCTCTTCCCCTCCCCCCCTTCCCGCCGCGCCAGCCCCCCCCCGCTCCTCCTTCCATCCCCCCCGAACCCCTCTTCCCCTCCCCCCCCTTCCCGCCGCGCCAGCCCCCCCCCGCTCCTCCTTCCATCCCCCCCGAACCCCTCTTCCCCTCCCCCCCTTCCCGCCGCGCCAGCCCCCCCCGCTCCTCCTTCCATCCCCCCCGAACCCCTCTTCCCCTCCCCCCCTTCCCGCCGCGCCAGCCCCCCCCGCTCCTCCTTCCATCCCCCCCGAACCCCTCTTCCCCTCCCCCCCCTTCCCGCCGCGCCAGCCCCCCCCCGCTCCTCCTTCCATCCCCCCCGAACCCCTCTTCCCCTCCCCCCCTTCCCGCCGCGCCAGCCCCCCCCCGCTCCTCCTTCCATCCCCCCCGAACCCCTCTTCCCCTCCCCCCCCTTCCCGCCGCGCCAGCCCCCCCCCGCTCCTCCTTCCATCCCCCCCCGAACCCCTCTTCCCCTCCCCCCCTTTCCCGCCGCGCCAGCCCCCCCCCGCTCCTCCTTCCATCCCCCCCGAACCCCTCTTCCCCTCCCCCCCCTTCCCGCCGCGCCAGCCCCCCCCCGCTCCTCCTTCCATCCCCCCCGAACTCCTCTTCCCCTCCCCCCCTTCCCGCCGCGCCAGCCCCCCCCCGCTCCTCCTTCCATCCCCCCCGAACCCCTCTTCCCCTCCCCCCTTCCCGCCGCGCCAGCCCCCCCCCGCTCCTCCTTCCATCCCCCCCGAACCCCTCTTCCCCTCCCCCCCCTTCCCGCCGCGCCAGCCCCCCCCCGCTCCTCCTTCCATCCCCCCCGAACCCCTCTTCCCCTCCCCCCCTTCCCGCCGCGCCAGCCCCCCCCCGCTCCTCCTTCCATCCCCCCCGAACCCCTCTTCCCCTCCCCCCCTTCCCGCCGCGCCAGCCCCCCCCCGCTCCTCCTTCCATCCCCCCCGAACCCCTCTTCCCCTCCCCCCCCTTCCCGCCGCGCCAGCCCCCCCCCGCTCCTCCTTCCATCCCCCCCGAACCCCTCTTCCCCTCCCCCCCTTCCCGCCGCGCCAGCCCCCCCCCGCTCCTCCTTCCATCCCCCCCGAACCCCTCTTCCCCTCCCCCCCTTCCCGCCGCGCCAGCCCCCCCCGCTCCTCCTTCCATCCCCCCCGAACCCCTCTTCCCCTCCCCCCCTTCCCGCCGCGCCAGCCCCCCCCGCTCCTCCTTCCATCCCCCCCGAACCCCTCTTCCCCTCCCCCCCCTTCCCGCCGCGCCAGCCCCCCCCGCTCCTCCTTCCATCCCCCCCGAACCCCTCTTCCCCTCCCCCCCTTCCCGCCGCGCCAGCCCCCCCCGCTCCTCCTTCCATCCCCCCCGAACTCCTCTTCCCCTCCCCCCCTTCCCGCCGCGCCAGCCCCCCCCCGCTCCTCCTTCCATCCCCCCCGAACCCCTCTTCCCCTCCCCCCCTTTCCCGCCGCGCCAGCCCCCCCCCGCTCCTCCTTCCATCCCCCCCGAACCCCTCTTCCCCTCCCCCCCCTTCCCGCCGCGCCAGCCCCCCCCCGCTCCTCCTTCCATCCCCCCCGAACCCCTCTTCCCCTCCCCCCTTTCCCGCCGCGCCAGCCCCCCCCCGCTCCTCCTTCCATCCCCCCCGAACCCCTCTTCCCCTCCCCCCCTTTCCCGCCGCGCCAGCCCCCCCCCGCTCCTCCTTCCATCCCCCCCGAACCCCTCTTCCCCTCCCCCCCTTCCCGCCGCGCCAGCCCCCCCCCGCTCCTCCTTCCATCCCCCCCGAACCCCTCTTCCCCTCCCCCCTTTCCCGCCGCGCCAGCCCCCCCCGCTCCTCCTTCCATCCCCCCCGAACCCCTCTTCCCCTCCCCCCTTCCCGCCGCGCCAGACAAACCCCTCCCGGGCCCCCTTCCATTCCCTCTCCCCCCGAGCGGGACAGCGCCAGACACCACCCCGGTCCGTCCCCCTCGAGCCGCGCCAGAGACCCCCCCCCGCGACTCGGGCAGCGCCAGGCCCCCCCCCGGCCCCTCTTCCCTGCCCCCCTTTCCCGTCGCGCCAGACAAACCCCTCCCGGGCCCCCTTCCATTCGGCCCGCCCCCCCCGACCTGAGCAGCACCAGCCCCCCCTTCCCCGCACCCCTTTTCCACCGCACCAGACATCTTCCCCAGACCCCCTTCCATTCCCCCTCGCCGGGCAGCGCCAGCCTCCCCTCGCCCTCCTTCCCTGCTCCCCCTTTCCCACTGTATCAGACCCTCCCCCAGCCCTGGGCAGTGCCAGCTCCCTTCCACCCCCCTTCCACCCCAGCCCCTGAGCCGGGCAGTGCCGGACACACACACCCCGGTCCCGCGGGTGCCAGGGATTGCAGACCCCCTGAAACCCGCTTGTGGACTCCTGCTTGAGAACTGCTCGACTAGATGAGCTCTTGAGGTTCCTTCCATCCCTACGTTTCTCTTATTGTAAAATCTCAATTGGCAGAAGGACTCAGAATTAGGTGGCAGACCATAAATCTATTTCCAGCTTAGAGATAGTATCAGAGGGGTAGCCGTGTTAGTCTGAATCTGTAAAAAGCAACAGAGGGTCGTGTGGCACCTTTAAGACTAACAGAAGTATTGGGAGCATAAGCTTTTGTGGGTAAGAACCTCACTTCTTCAGCTGCAAGTAATGGAAATCTCCAGAGGCAGGTATAAATCAGTGTGGAGATAACGAGGTTAGTTCAATCAGGGAGGGTGAGGTGCTCTGCTAGCAGTTGAGGTGTGAACACCAAGGGAGGAGAAACTGCTTTTGTAGTTGGATAGCCATTCACAGTCTTTGTTTAATCCTGAGCTGATGGTGTCCAATTTGGAGCTCAGCAGTTTCTCTTTGGAGTCTGGTCCTGAAGTTTTTTTGCTGTAAGATGGCTACCTTTACATCTGCTATTGTGTGGCCAGGGAGGTTGAAGTGTTCTCCTACAGGTTTTTGTATATTGCCATTCCTGATATCTGACTTGTGTCCATTTATCCTCTTGCGTAGTGACTGTCCAGTTTGGCCAATGTACATAGCACAGGGGCATTGCTGGCACATGATGGCATATATAACATTGGTGGACGTGCAGGTGAATGAGCCGGTGATGATGTAGCTGATCTGGTTAGGTCCTGTGATGGTGTTGCTGGTGTAGATATGTGGGCAGAGTTGGCATCGAGGTTTGTTGCATGGGTTGGTTCCTGAGTTAGAGTTGTTATGGTGCGGTGCGTGGTTGCTGGTGAGAATATGCTTAAGGTTGGCGGGTTGCCTGTGGGCGAGGACTGGCCTGCCTCCCAAGGTCTGTGAAAGTGAGGGATCATTGTCCAGGATGGGTTGTAGATCACTGATGATGCATTGGAGAGGTTTAAGCTGAGGACTGTAGGTGATGGCCAGTGGAGTTCTGTTGGTTTCTTTTTTGGGCCTGTCTTGTAGCAGGAGGCTTCTGGGTACACGTCTGGCTCTGTTGATTTGTTTCTCTATTTCCTTGTGTGGGTATTGTAGTTTTGAGAATGCTTGGTGAAGATCTTGTAGGTGTTGGTCTCTGTCTGAGGGGTTGGAGCAGATGCGGTTGTACCTCAGCACTTGGCTGTAGACGATGGATCGTGTGGTGTGTCCGGGGTGGAAGCTGGAGGCATGAAGGAAGGCGTAGCGGTCGGTGGGTTTTCGGTGTAGGGTGGTGGTAACGTGGCCATCGCTTATTTGTACTGTGGTGTCGAGGAAGTGGACCTCCCGTGTAGATTGGTCCAGGCTGAGGTTGATGGTGGGGTGGAAGCTGCTGAAATCATGGTGGAATTCTTCCAGGGTCTCCTTCCCATGGGTCCAGATGATGAAGATGTCATCAATGTAGCATAGGTAGAGAAGGGGCGTGAGTGGACGAGAGCTGAGGAAGCGTTGTTCCAGGTCAGCCATAAAAATGTTGGCGTATTGTGGGGCCATGCGGGTGCCCATAGCGGTGCCACTGGTCTGGAGGTATATATTGTCACCAAATTTGAAATAATTGTGCGTGAGGATAAAGTCACAGAGCTCAGCAACAAGCTGTGCTGTGTCGTCATCAGGGATCCTGTTCCTGACAGCTTGTATTCCATCTGTGTGTGGGATGTTTGTGTAGAGAGCCTCTACATTCATGGTGGCTAGGATGGTGTTTTCTGGGAGGTCACCAATGCATTGTAGTTTTCTCAGGAAATCAGTGGTGTCACGGAGATAACTGGGAGTGCTGGTGGCATAGGGTCTGAGTAGGGAGTCCACATATCCAGACAGTCCTTCAGTGAGAGTGCCAATGCCCGAGATGATGGGGCGTCCAGGATTTCGGATCTTGGGTAGTAGATAGAATAACCCCAGTCGGGGCTCTAAGAGTATGTTGATTTGTTCCTATGTTAGTGTAGGGAGTGTCCTGAGTAGATGGTGCAGTTTCCTAGTGTATTCCTCAGTGGGATCTGAGGAAAGTGGCCTGTAGAATTTGGTATTGGAGAGTTGTCTGGCAGCCTCCTTCTGGTAGTCAGACCTGTTCATGATGACAACAGCACCTCCTTTATCAGCCTCTTTGATGATAATGTCAGGGTGGTTTCTGAAGCTGTGGATGGCATTGCGTTCTGCATGACTTAGGTTATGAGGCAAGCGATGTTGTTTTTCCACAATTTCTGCCTGTGCACGTCGGCGGAAGCATTCTATGTATAGGTCCAGACTCTCATTTCGACCCTCAGGAGGAGTCCATGTGGAGTTCTTCTTCCTGTGTTGTTGGTGGGAGGGTATCTGTGTATCAGTGCGCTGTTCAGTGTTATCTTGAAAGTATTCTTTGAGGCGGCGAAAGTAGGCTTCCAGCTTAGAGATGTTTCAATTGTTTCATTGTGTGTACACAATCCTAGGACATTCAGTCATAAACAAGTATGTCCCAATCAAATCCTTTCATTTCAAACTCCTGCTCTGTTTTGCTGTGATATTTGGTACATATGGCTATGTTTGTCATTTTGCAGCTGCCAAATCAATGGTTGCATGTTGCACCTTTTACCTAGTCTCTGAGCTGCACAATCAGTCAAAGTTATGGGTTAAGTGAGAAACTTTCAGAAATACAAATGGATTAAAGACGGAAAAAAAATTGGTAAGCTAAATCTTCCAAAAATTATCTGAATTATTAAAGGCAGCGTCTACTGAATAGACAATTTGGCAAACAGCTCAAGGATAAAATGTTTGTGGCTTTACAGTATTCATCGTGAAGTGACATTTAGAAGCTATAATTTAAAAGATGGTGCAACTTTGAGGTTGACGAATTATTCTATATTTCACCCACAGAGCTTGTAAAATGATCTGCTAAATTACCCTTTTATTAGTGCACTGTGCAGAGTCATTTTTGGCACATGAAAAAAATTCTCCCTTGCCAATACCAGTACACAGCTACAGCTGTGTGGGAAGCAATTGCTATTACAGTAATTCTTAAAGAAGGAAACCGGGCTCTGAAATTCATTAGTTTTCTTATGTCACTGTTGTGCGGCTTTAGCAATGCTGTAGGGATTGCATAAACTTCTCCTTCTGATGAATCAAAGTATCATTGTGATTCCATATTGACTTCATAACTTTGTGTATCCAAAACAGGTACAAAAGGATCTATCCGGTGTGAATCTAAAGATAACCATTTATGACTGAAAGCATAGAACCGTTTGGTTTGATTTGTTAGATAACATCACTTGCTTTAATGCCAATATTTGTCTTTTACTCAGGATCACAATTAATAAGGATACAAAAGTACCAAATGCCTGTTTGTTTACAATCAACAAGGAAGACCACACACTTGGAAATATTATTAAATCGTAAGTAAAACCAATTCCTGTTGTGAAGGTCTAATGGTGATGCAGTAGCTTACATTTAGCTGGGAAGATTGCCAAGGTGCAGAGTGTGACTCTAACCATAAACACTGGATAACTAGCCGTTTTCACTAGCATGCAGGCCTATTTGTGGTAGTTACGGATGTGAAGTTATGTTCATTGACACCCACTTCTCATTGTGGCCCTTGTTACCACCATGTGTCAAACTTTGAGCTGGGGGGCGATTCTTCTGCTCGTGTACACATACTGGTGCCAGCTCCTAGCGTGAGCATAAATAGCTGTGGCCGCAGCGGCAGACATACACCCCCTGGTTTCAGGCAGGGTTGTACTTCTGCCGCTCTGAGAGCTAGCAGGAGTATGTGTACATGAAGCATGGGAATCATACCTCTAGCACAGGAGTGGGCAGACTACGGCCCAGGGGTCACATCCGGCCCACCAGACATTTTAATCCGGCCCTCGAGCTCCCGCCATGGAACAGGGTCGGGGGCTTGCCCCGCTCTGTGCAGCTCCTGGAAGCAGCGGCATGTCCCCACTTCGGCCCTTATGTTTAGGGGCAGCCAGAGGGCTCCACACGCTGTCCCTGCCCCAAGTGCTGCCCTTGCAGCTCCCATTGGCCGGGAACCACAGCCAATGGGAGCTGCAGGGGCAGTACCTGCAGATGGGGCAGCGCACAGAGCAGCCTGGCCGCGCCTCCATGTAGGAGCCAGAGCAGGGACATGCAGCTGCTTCTGGGAGCTGCTTCAGGTAAGCAACTCCCCGAGCCTGACCCCCTCCTGTGTCCCTTCCCCAGCCCTGATCCCCCTCCCACCTTCCAAACCCCTCAGTCCCACCCTCCTGCACCCCAAACCCCCCAGCCCCAAGACCGCACCCCCACCCCCAATTTCATGAGCATTCACGGCCCACCATACAATTTCCATACCCAGATGTGGCCCTCGGGCCAAAAGGTTTGCCCACTCCTGCTCTAGAACATAGTGTTAGCATATAGCCTCTAACTTTTGGGTAAAGATTGGTTCTTTGTAACACGGGAAGACCTCTTCCCCCCCCCCCCCCCCCCCCCCGGTCAAATTGGCAGTGACCTTGTGGGTTCCTCCCCCCCCCCCCCCCAGTATGTGGGTGCAGGTTGCTTGCCTGAATGATCTGGTTATATCTCACTTTACCGTTTCCCTTGCTATTACTGGGCCTGATGCATCTTGATCCCTCGTAGTCTCTGCCTGCGGTACATAATAGTGTAGTCTTCTGTGGGCTGTAATAAATTGGTCAAATGTTGGTTGTTGGGTTTAGTGCAGGGGGTGGTAGTGGCCTGTGATATACAGGTCAGAGTAGATGATCCAGGGCCCCCATCTGCCCTTAAAATATGAGACTCGATCTGGGTGGCAAAGGTGCAAATGCCTACTTTTTTTTATAAATTACAAATTAGCATTGTAGCAGTACACACTGATTCTAGTGAAGCAAGAAACTGTTAATTTAAGAGTGTAGGAAATTCGAGAATCTCCAGGGGTAAACCAGGTTGACTTCACATGGTTGGACATGGCAGGAGCTAATCCATTCATAGCTAGTGATGCAGAAGGTCTTTTGCGTAAGTCCCTTCTGTAATTTATAAGCTCAGAACAGCAGCACGTGGCCTCCAGTGATAGGAGTAAATACTGCTAAACTTGGGCTCTCTGCATCAGATGATTGAAGTATGCTTTTGATAGCTCTTCTGCATGGATTTTTGCTGGAAATGATTCTAGTTATACCCTGGTGCTTTGTTCATACGAACACCACTGCTCAGTTCTTGCTAAGCATTTCCCATTATCCCTGCTGTTCCAGTCCTGGATCTGTCAATGCTGCCAAAATGTGCAGTGGTTTTATGAAATGTATGTACTGGCATGGACATAACATTCCCTCTAGCCCTCAAAAAAAAAAACTTTATGGAAAAATTCTCCAAGGATTGAATTAGCCTGTTAGAAAGGTGTGATGTGTGGCAGAACCAACTTCATGCTTTGGGATCTTACAGAAATTTTGCAGCTAAACTGTTTAAGTCATGTGTCTTGTACCCTCTAAATGCTCCCCCCCCCCCTTCCCATTTCAGGCAATTACTGAAAGACCCTCAGGTGTTGTTTGCAGGATACAAGGTCCCACATCCTCTGGAACATAAAATCATCATTCGAGTTCAGACCACTCCTGATTACAGTCCCCAGGAAGCTTTCACCAATGCTATCACGGACCTGATCAGTGAACTCTCCCTTCTGGAGGAGAGATTCAGGGTAAGTTTGCTTCTCTGGCTAAACTGCGGTGTCACTAATGTGGGGAAAAGTTATGAAACTGTGACCTGGTTTAAAAATGACAGTTAAGTTACATTTTTCATATGAAAGCAACAGCTGTAAGGTTATGATCAGCCCAATTCAGCTCTGAATACCCATGTGTAAATTCCACTAAGCCGGAGCAGAATTTGGCTGTGTTACCACAGGACACTTGAGATCTTGTTCAGTTTCCCACACCCCTTGTCTCTCTAGGTGTCTAGCATTTGCTTTCTCTCCCTTTTCACAAGCATTTAAGTGTGAAAGCCTGTTGCCTGGAACAACTTACTTGAAAAATTCTGCCTTTCAAATCTTTTTCACATGCCAAGAACTCTTTAATAATACTTTCACTTATGTGCCCTTCTGTAATTACTCCATTCCTTACTGTACAGTGTCTAACCTCAAATTGTTTGAGATACCATTGGTCTGAAAAACATTTCAGAATAAAACTATAGTGAATTTCATACACTCCTATTTGCTAGTTCCTTAATTGAATCATATCCTTGACTTGTTTTAATATAATCACAGCAACTAATGATATCTCAAAGAATAAAGCAGTTGACACACAGGAAATCCTTTGAAAGTTTTCCTCTTTTCATGTAAATGCCTTCCAGTAATTAATAAAATGTAAGGGAAAATGTATAAATATGCATTCTCCCTCAGAACATTTCCTGTTTTCCATCAGGAGATGCTCATATTTCTGCTGCTGATTTAAACCATTGTTTCTTTACTTTGTATCAGAATATATGATTAAATATTTTTTAAACCAAGTCATCTCTTTAATCTCAAATATAGTTTTTATAGTGATGAATGTTTTGCTCAAATTATTGGTCTTCAAACCCTATTTAGAGAGGAAATAAATGAGATCACTTTCTGGTACAGAATTCCTTTAAAACAGATTATCTATTTCTTTTGTTTTACAGGTTGCCATCAAAGATAAACAAGAAGGAATTGAATAGAACGTGAAGCTTAGAGTGGACTTTTTTTTTTTTTTAAAACCTGGATTGTGTTATAAATTTTGTTTTCATTATAGTGGATGTGACTACTTCGTTGAACAAGTTCTTTAAGGATTATTTTTAACTTTTTCAGTAAGAATTAATGTCTCTAATAACAGTGGCTCTAAATTCACTTATTTGTAGTTAGTTTGCCCAGAGAAAGCAGCGTTTTGATTTCTGTACAGGATAAATTATTTGCAGGTAGGATGGTAAGTGTCTGAGAAGTCTTGTATCAGTTGAGCTATTAAACTTTTTTCAAAGCTGTGTGTAAGACTTCCACTTGCTCAATCCATCATTTACTGTCAGTGAGTGTAGAGCCTTTGATTACTGTTGTAAGACCCCATGAAACTTAACAGCTGGGTAGTTCTCCACTTTATTTTGTCCTGTGGAGCATGTTAGTTTTTTCACCATGTAGTATTGGGCTTAGTAGCTGTACGTCCAGAACAAGATTAACTGCTGAGCTATGCTGGCTAATCTATTCTTGTGCCACTGATGCCCCTCCTAGATCTAGGGCAGCATTCCCTCCCATCCCCAGAAGTCATCTCTTCACTACCAAGTTAACAGGTATTACGTTTTATTAAGTATCATATCTCTATAAAACAAATACACAAATTGTGAAAACTCACAGTAAAAGAAATTGGCTATTGTCAAGGACAGGATGTGTGCCAAGTCCCTTTGCTTTTTCTCTCTTGCATGATAAGGGCTGGTTTAGAAAACTTCATGGTTAAACAATCACTAATACTGCACTATTTCAAAACATCACAGGAATGAAATTTTCCATAAAGAACAAGCTATGTTTTCTTCCATACAGCTGCTATATTTACGCCAGTTAAAGCAATAAGGTAAGTGAAGGTAGGGTCTGTCACCACATTGTTTATTAAGACTTCAGTCAGCAGCTCTCCATTTGCTCGAAGCTCTGGCCACTCAAGAATCTAGCAAGAGAACAGATTAGTTGTACAAAGTCAGTCTTGGTTTGGGTTTACCTCTGTTTAGAAAGGAAAGGTACAGCTACCCCCCCCCCCCCCCCCCAAGTCAAGTCTTCACTGGGGGAGTGTATAAAACACTGACCCCCAGTCCATCCCTTTATACCTACCAGTTGTGGCAAGATTATATAAAAAGTTTGTAAGTAAATAGGGTTGTGGAGTAGCTACTGGCTAACAGCATGCGATGGCAGTAGTCTGGAAAAGTCACCTACGAAAACTACATGCTAGCAGTTAGAGCCTCAGTCGTTGGGAGTATATCAACACTGATCTAGGACAGTAAATCTATTATAGAGATGTAAGCTAGGGTAACCACATAGATTTTCAAGTGCATGGAAAAAATTAGATGGTTGCCTCTCAAGTTATCTAAAATCTCTCCTCTTGTTCAACAGCTTTAGTCTTAACTCGGGTTTTGATACTCATTGGTTTAATCAAGGAAAGACAGTAGGTAATGCGGAGAGCCCTGTTAAAGACCAGCTGTTGGGGGGGGGGAATCATCAAGTTTTCAGAGCTGGTGGTGAAAAAACATCAACTATAAATTGGTACTGTCAGGACTTAGCATGTGAGAAGCCTTTCAGTAGGAAGAGGTTAATGGCACCAGAGCTTGGGAAAGGTAGAGACTTACCCCACATTTAGTTCCCTGCTGACTCTAACAACGCCTTTTAGAATTAAATTGAACAGTCTGAATTTTAAAAAAATTTCTTAAGAGACATCTAATGACAGTGCTGTTAGTTACTTTCATATGCTAACATTAATGATCAGATTTAAACTCAAATCTGTACAGTTGTTAAGTAATTTGTCTTATGCCTCCTGTTTGCACAGCCTCACTGATGGGGAATATCGTTCAATATAAAAACCAAAGGCCTACCTGTGTGGGAGCTATTCTGTTCTCTGAGCGTTTTCCCTTGGAGGCCCTCCAGGCTGAAGAGTACTTGCTGAGATTGTACATCCACACACTTCCCTTTTCATCGCCACAGAACACATACTCTGCTGCTGCAAGAGCAAAAGGACCAGGGCAGGGTTGAGATTTCTGATGGCCAAGACCAAAACCTTCTCAACCCTCTACCATTCATTAACCTGATGTTCCTCTTCTTATGGCAGACAGAGCCCAGGATAATGAATGTCACCTTCCAGATGAAATGTATCCCATTCTTAATTGCTGCAGTGTGTTAAGTAAACCCACCTTACAAAATTCAACTCCAATGATTTTTATGGGCTAGTCCAATATCATTTGTCGTATCATATGAAGGAGGTGCTGAATGGATTTTGGGCTCAAGGTGGTATGTTTTTATGACTATTTTGCAAGGCTGAAATAAACATTGGTCTTGCACTGCTAGTGTCCCTATTGTAATGCTCAGTTGGGTGCCTCCAGCAGACAGCTCAGAGCGGTGGCCTTTGTTAGGAGGCACTCCTTTCAAAGTAAGGCAGTAGGAGGGGAAAGAGTGTGGATTATTTTAAGATTCAGGTTCCTCCCGGAAATTTGTCACTATTATGAGGGCCGGGCAGAAGTTCTACCACCAGTTTTAAATGCAGCACAAATGGTAACATGCTGCCCACCTGTATAGTGAAAGCACCCCTCATTTTAAAGTGCTTTGCAGATGTTCAGACGGTAGCTATTAGCATTTTAGAGGCAGCATCAGAATAACTGAGCAGCAAGACCTGATACCTTACCTGATACCTTGGGCAGGGTAAGTAAAGCAGAAATGGCAAGGTCTATTAAAAAAAACAACTTGTAGCTTCTCGAATCCAATCCAGCCTTCTCCATTGGCAGCTGTAAAAGTGGGCTTACCGGGGCAGGTGCTGAGGGTAAGGTAGGGCAGGTCTGTTGTAGACCACTCCAGTTCAGCTAGAATAAGTGCGGGTCGTGTTCTGTGACATGATTTCCCCTGTGCCTCAAACGACTGGCTCCAGCTCCATAAGTAGATAGACCCTGTCTTAGAACTCTTAGAAACTGGAGGAGAGAGCAAAAGCGTATCAGGAATGAATGTCCTAAAATATTCAGACATTTATTTCAAAACACCCAGCCCTCTTTAAATACTGCCTTTCTGACAGTAACATGGCTCCCTATTACGAAAGAAATCTAGTCACCATGTGTGGTGATAGCTGAGGGAGCTTTCTAGCCACGCTGGCCTTAAGCAGACTGATAGTGAGAGACTAAAGGAAGAATTAAACAAACGTGATTTTCCACCCCATAGTACTTTAAAGCAGCACCCAAGGACCCTGGAGCTAGTGGGGCCTGGGAAGCAGCTGCTGAAAACAGAAGGCCAATGAACAGCTGGCTACTATAAAGGCTAAAAGGTTGTCCATCCTGAGAAGTTTAGTGCACAGCAAGGTAGGGTGTGAATTTACAACACATTAGCTACACTGCACTAAAAGTGCCCAAAGTTACTTAGTGCGAATGTCCCTGTGTGGAGAGGCCCATAGAGCCAAACCCTGCCAGATTTCAGGGTGGGAATTAGGGGCCCTGAACCAAGAAAGCATTTTCTCCAGTTCTATTCAACACCCAAAGCAAGTACACGCCATCTGCCTTGCATGGCTAGAGGTTCCTCCTTAGATTAAGAATGTAACGTTACCATATTCACGGTATGTGGCTCCAGTCCCAAATCTGCCCCAGCTGTAGTACAAATTAAAGTTGTTCCAGTCTTCCTGAGACCAGGAAGCATGACTTCTATTGTGTGTAGGAAGTAACTGTGCTTATGGCAATCTGCCTCCAACTAAGAGGGAACTGAGTTCATGCTTACCCACAACATCCTTGTTCAAAAAAGCCAATCCATCCACTCTGTGGGAAGCTGTCTCTTCTCCCTCATCATTAGGAAACTGGAACGCCACTTCAAAAGGCCTGATGAAAAATTGAGAAGTTAAATAGTGGTCAGCTACCGAATAAACAAACATCATCTCCAAGCACCACGTGATCCGTTAAATGAGACAGTCTCACAGAGTTCAGTGATGCAAAAACAGCGTGTCATCTAGCCCTTCTCGGTGCCTAGGCAGGATTATTCTCTAATACGATCTAGTTTTAGATGTGCCAAGAAATAGGCCTCCTATTATGCTGTGATAATCAGGTCCTGACACCCCAAGGGAAGAACAGAAGGTTTAAACCCCCAACAATGAGCACGTGAAGTAACTGATTGCGTACTATATTGTACTATCAAAGTGTATCAAGTAAAGTCTTTTATGAAAGCCTGTAATGTGCTGAACTTGATGGGTTTTATGAGAGATGTATACATACCTGCACTACAATTTCAACTACATCTCCAGCATGGAGGCATCTCCTAAGCCAGGTATTTTCAAGAAACTGGCTTCAAGTAATGACCCATTGTCCAGTCAGGAAGAGACAACGGTGGAGCATTAGAGTTAATGGAAAGCCATCCATCCAACCCAGCTATAAAGTTAAGAAGGGATTTACACACTGAATAAACCCTGGACTAAAAGGGGGAGGGGAGTCTTTTAAAAGTAAGCTTGTAGCTGAAGGGTTTTTTTTTTAAATCTGGAAACTGAGGGACAGCCTGGAGGCTGTCTGTGAAACCTGTATCCCCCTAGAGTTACAGGGTACTGGGGGAACCTGTTCAAAGGCATTAGGTAAATTGTTTTAGAAAAGGGACATTCTCTAATGTAGAAGTGGAAAGCCTGAGGTTAAGCCTTTGTCATTTGTGTCTGTTTGCTTTCCCTTACTATTTCATCTCTGAATCGGTGGTTTTTATATTAAATGAACGTTTTGTCTATTTCTATCCCAAACAGGTCTCTGTGGTGCTAGGAATGTGGGTGCCAAAGTGAATTGATAACTGAGGACTGGTTTCATGTCTTTGGGATAATGAACCGGGGGGGCAGTTTGAGTGTTTGGTAGTTAAGAACTCAGGGAGGACAGATCTGTTGGTGTCACCCTCCAAGGAGTAACTAGCCTGGTGAGAGCCAGGTGAAACCTTGTGCTTTGGAGCTCGCTACTGGAGTCAGGGATCTGAGCATCATACGTGCCAAATAACTGCTCTCTATACCTCTTGCTGGGGTCCACCATCTTGTAAGAGCTGGGGAATTATATCCAGATCTAATAGGTTTTCCTCATCTCAGCCCTCTATAATCAAAATCCCAAAGCCCTCAGCATGCTTATGGTTGTGGAAAGTGAATTTGTGTCCCAGGCCCATGGTTCTTACCTGCTCTTCTGTGGCTTGTCCAGTCTAATATCCCAAGCAAAGCAACCGTCTTCACAACCAGCCAGCAGGAACTGATCTGGGCAGGATGGGACCAGGGCAATCCGTAATGGAATAGAGGCAACTTCCAGCACCATCAGTTGGCTGGCAAATAAAACGGACACTTAGTCCAACCTCCTGTAACAGTTGCTTCTCAGGAGAATTTAATGGCGTGAATCTTGTTTCTGAACACTTACCTTGCTTTGAAGTTGTAATCACAATCCGGAACCCCAATATCCCAGAGGCCGATTCTTTTGTCATAGGATGCAGCTGTGGGGGGACAAAAAAAGGTACCAGGTAGTTACAGACCATTACTTGCCAACTTTTCTTTTTGTTCCACTTAAAAATTCCACCTGGAGCACTTGAGAGGCCATTAACACAGCATCAGCCATATGGGCTTTGGCCCAACTAACAGAGCAGCCCAACCCTATCTTGTGTGAATTTACTGCTGGTGAAGAGTGCCAGCTTCCTAGCTCTGGGGCCCTTTAGCCACAGCACAGGCAGTGTAAGCTTCCCCCATACCAAATCTGTCTTCTCAAGGGAGCTCTTCGAAGGGGGAAAGGGAAGTTGGTTTTCCAGCCCTCTGAGAAGGCCAATAAGAGGCAGTGTTGTTTTGGTTACTCGTCCCAATGGACTGCGACCCACCAGTTCTTTCCACATCCTTTATTAATCATCATAGAACCTCCCATTGTGGACGCTAGGCACCAAGTACAAAAGATTTTAAAATCTTTTTTGGCATTGAGAGCTACGTGGTACATTTCCAATAGATTATTCGGAAAATAACTCAGACCCCAATCAAATGATTGCCCTCAAACTGCCACTACCTGGGCACCAGACCGTCCTTCAGGGAACAACTGTTAACCCCTGCAAAAAACCCACAACTCTACAAAATAAAATGGCCCTGCCTCTATTCCGGGTCCCTGTGGTTGCCAACTCAGAACAATTCTCCAGGCGAAAGTCCCCCTCAGCTGGGCTAGGCTCTTGTTTTTAAATTCCTGAGCGTACTTTTGCCACATGTCTATTAGTTTTGGCTGCTTCCAGAAGTTGGTCACCCAGAACTGGAGGATTCCAAAGTTAGTGGATGCTTCTGAAAGTTTAAACCTTCATGAATTCACGTGGCACTGGGCACACAGCAGGATGAGAGTCGTTTCAGACGCAAGGCAATGTACAGAATGCGAAAAAAAGAGGGGTTGATCTATATCAGGGGTCGGCCACCTTTCAGAAGTGGGGTGCCGAGTCTCCATCGATTCACACTAATTTAAGGTTTTGCGTACCAGTCATACATTTTAACACGTTTAATGAGGCCAATGAAGGTATTAGGGATACTAGCACCGTGACAGAGGGGCAAACAGAATGGGGGATTACCATATCCGAGGTAGAAACAAAGCTCGAACGCCTTAATGGGGCTAAGTCGGGAGGACCGGACGATCTTCATCCGAGAATATTGAAGGAATTGGCGCAAGAAATAGCAGGCCCATTAGCGATAATATTTAATGAATCTGTAAACTCGGAGGTGGTTCCGTTAGACTGGAGAATAGCTAATGTGGTTCCTATTTTCAAGAAAGGGAAAAAAAGTGATCCGGGTAACTACAGGCCTGTTAGTTTAACATCTGTAGTGTGCAAGGTGCTGGAGAAAATTCTGAAAGAGAAACTAGTTGAGGACCTTGAGGTTAATGGCAAGTGCGATAAATTACAACATGGTTTTACGAAGGGCAGATCGTGCCAAACGAATCTGATCTCCTTCTTCGAGAAAGTAACGGACTTATTAGATAAGGGAAATGTGGTGGACCTAATATACCTGGATTTCAGTAAAGCGTTTGATACTGTACCCCATGAGGAATTATTGGTTAAGCTGGAAAAGATGGGGATCGATATGAAAATCCAGAGGTGGATAAGGAATTGGTTAATGGGCAGAATGCAGAGGGTCGTATTGAAGGGTGAACTGTCAGGTTGGAGGGAGGTTACCAGTGGAGTTCCTCAGGGTTCGGTTTTGGGACCCATTTTATTTAATCTATTTATAACTGACCTCGGAACCGATTGCAGGAGTGGACTGATAAAGTTTGCGGGGATGATACGAAGGTGGGAGGCGTTGCCAATTCGGAGGAGGATAGGGATATTCTGCAGGGAGACTTGAATGAGCTTGTGAATTGGAGTATCAGAAATAGGATGAAATTTAATAGTGAAAAGTGTAAGGTGATGCATTTAGGGATGACTAACAACAATTTTAGTTACAAGCTGGGGACGCATTGGTTAGAAGTAACGGAAGAGGAGAAGGACCTAGGGGTTCTGGTAGACCGGAGGATGACTATGAGTCGACAATGTGACGTGGCGGTGAAAAAAGCCAATGCGGTCTTGGGATGCATTAGGCGAGGTATATCTAGTAGGGATAAGGAGGTGCTGCTTCCGTTATATAAGGCGCTGGTGAGACCTCATTTGGAGTACTGTGTGCAGTTCTGGTCTCCCATGTTTAAAAAAGATGAACTCAAATTGGAACGGGTGCAGAGAAGGGCCACTAGGATGATCAGAGGAATGGAAAACCTGTCGTATGAAAGGAGACTAGAGGAGCTCGGGCTGTTTAGTCTGACAAAGCGAAGGCTGAGGGGGGATATGATTGCTCTCTTTAAATATATCAGAGGGATAAATACAAGGGAGGGAGAAGAATTATTCCAGCTTAGTACTAATGTGGACACGAGAACGAATGGATATAAACTGGCAGTGGGGAAGTTTAGGCTTGAAATTAGATGAAGGTTTCTGACAGTCAGAGGGGTGAAATATTGGAACGGCCTTCCGAGGGAAACGGTGGGGGTAAGGGACCTGTCTGGTTTTAAGATTAAATTAGATAAGTTTATGGAGGGAATGGTTTAATGGTAAAACATATTAGCTAAGGAATACCGAGCAATAGCAGGTAAATAATATAATGGCTAACAAGGGTCAGGCTGGAGACTCTTGCCTATATGCTCGGGGTATTACTGATCGCCATATTTGGGGTCGGGAAGGAATTTTCCTCCAAGGTAGATTGGCTGAGGCCCTGGAGGTTTTTCGCCTTCCTCCGCAGCATGGGGC
This sequence comes from Malaclemys terrapin pileata, assembly GCF_027887155.1. NCBI lineage: Eukaryota > Metazoa > Chordata > Testudines > Emydidae > Malaclemys > Malaclemys terrapin. Next base: position 19,070,463 of record NC_071522.1, on the reverse strand, counting down.
AGGGATCGCTAGCAGGAGGGTTCTCTGCCAATTGAAGTCACCAAGACACAGGATTTGGGGACTTCATCAGCAGAGTCAAGGGAAGGGTAGGGACGGTTTTGTGGCCTGCAGCATGCAGGGGGTCAGACCAGATGATCATAATGGTCCCTTCTGACCTTAAAGTCTATGAGTCTATGAACATTTTTAGAAGGTCTGTTTCTATAAGTCTATAATATATAACTAAACTGTTGTTGTATGTAAAGTAAATAAGGTTTTTTAAATATTTAAGAAGCTTCATTTAAAAATAAATTAAAATGCAGAGCCCCCCCGGACCGGTGGCCAGGACCCAGGCTGTATGAGTGCCACTGAAAATCAGCTTGCGTGCCGCCTTCGGCACATGTGCCACAGGTTGCCTACCCCTGCTCTATATGTTACTGGACACAAAATACAACTCTAACTTGTAACCCAATGGTTATTACTGGCTGCTCACTGAGCACCAAACCACGCTGTCTACCCAGGCAAAACTCTCCTCAATGTCAGGATCTGGCCCTGAATAAGGTCATTAGTAAGAGTGAGTAAAATCAGAGGTCGCTAAATTTTTTTAACAAGTAAAGGCACAGAACTTCATTGATCTGAAGCAATCAAGCAGCCCAGGGTAAGCTCGCTCATTTGACATGGGGACTGAGTCACAACTGATGCACAAGATGCAGCATGGACTCACCCTCCTTACTCCCTGGCATGGAATGGTTGGGGTTTTATGTGGTCTCGGTGGGACGGCCGCCCTCACGGGCAAGAGCCTGAGCTGCTACCACTTGAGCGAAAGAATCGAGGCTCTACAGCAGAAGGCTGTAACAACTCCTATCCTCTGTGGATAGACACCGAAGGGAAACTTGTACCACACGCCCCAGTGAGGTACATGTGCGTCTCAACACTCCTCCACATCAATACCCACCTGCCAGTACTGACGACCATGAAATGCCTCCTTATTTGGAAGCAAGGCCTTTTCCCTGCTACTAGAGAGATGCAGAACTGGAGACTTACTAAAGAGGTGGGTCTCGCAGGTTGGGCTGAAGCAGGCTGTAGCAATGGGCTTTTTGTGAGCCTTTATCTCTCCGTAGCAGAAATCAGCAGATACATGAATCAGCTTTACAATTCCTCTTCTTCCGGCTGCGGCCAGGATATTATGTTTTTTTTTCCGACCGTCATTAGTTACCATGGTCAGAGTTGTCCAAGCAACGGTGAAAAACTCCTAGGACAGAGAGAGGTGAGAAGTTGTGAAAGGTAACACAGGAGGATGGCTGTGAGGTCACGGATTAGAGAGCAATCTAGGGCACCAGTGAGAAGCTGCATTTTGAAATGACATGAATATTCAGTCAGGGGCCATGCATGTCAGACCAAACTTAAAGGGAAGAAACACGCTGTGAAACAGATTCAGCAGCCTACAAGTGGGGTAGCTAAGTTTTACCCTGTATTATTATTTTCAGCATCAACAAATGACATTTTCCGTCTGTCCACCCTTCTAACAGGCTGTTTTGTAACACGGTTATCGTCACTGTACTCACGCCCCTACCTCGGCAGGAACTTTATACTTTTTCAGCACGATTCCGGTCTCGCAGTCGATAAGACAAACAGATTCCCCTCCGCACGTGGCCATGGTTCTGGAGGTGCTCACTACAGGGTCTGAAAGGTGAAAGGAACTGGTAAGAAATCCCAGGGCTTGTTACACTTCTGCTTAATCATCATAATCTCTCGGTTACCCGAGGCTCCCCCTGTCTGTGCGGTACTGGACCGATTCTGGGGGCTGGCATCTCTAGGGAGGTTAACTTGACACAAAATTCACACAAGCTAACCACAAGAGAATCCTGATCTATTTTATAGTCAAAAATATAAGTAGGTAGCAGTGGAAACTACTGCTTGAAAGTGGAGGGGTCTAACACACGAGTCAGTTGGGCATCGTGCCCACCACCCCCTTCGCAAAGGGTTTGTGGAGTCATTCTGTGAAGCCGGCCCACTGCAAAGTGCTCTCCAGGTGCCTTTGAACAAACTCACCTTTCCTCGTCCCAGAATCCAACGGCGGCTCGAAGACACAGGACCAGAGCTGCGTTTTAAAATCCTCCCGGCTGTTGCCTTTACTGTGACACTGAAGAAAATGCAATGGCTCCAAACTGATAACTTCCTGCAATAAACCTCATGGTTAGAAAACATGCGCCAGGAACGGGAATAGAAGATCAGAAGCCTGCTACTCCAAGGGCTTGTTTAAACAGGACATCAGTGACTAGATCCAGAGGCAGATGGATCTTAGGTGTTTACACAGCCCCCGTCACTGCAGCTAGGAGTTAAAATACAGTGTAAAAAAAAGGGCAGAATACTTCCTATAAAAGGGATCTGCTCTTGCCTACATAGGTCCCAGCTGCTTGTACTGGTGTGTTAGACACCTAGTCATCATCTCAACCTTTGGGAAGGTTAGCATATAAATTGGGAGGTCTGCACCAGTCTCTGAAGGGGATCAGACTAGAGGCTGCATTCTATTTCCTGAGGTCCCACAGCCTCAGATCCAGCTGCTAACCCTCTCTCTGGGCCTCTCTGCTTTCCAAGTCCTTAACAGTGCCTAGACATGAAATGTTCCAGGCAGCAAGGCACTCCCTTAGGTAGGCTGGCTAGAGTCCATTAGGGTTTTGAAGACAAGGGCTCCGATCCTGCGCTATATCCAAGTTGGGTGGAAAGGTGGCTTTGTGCCCCAGTCATGCTCCCCTTATCCTGGGACTGGCTGAGAAATGGGCCAGTTCCTGCTGTATGTTAGAGCAGTTTAAGGGCTGCTTAAATTTATTTCCAGACACTTATGGCACCAAGGGGTTGCTCGGCTAGGCAGGGATCAGTGGGGCACTGTGCATCAGGGAAAGCTGCGTGAATTGTTGAGATGCCTTGAAAGAGCAGAACCTTCCCATCCCCCCATCTGAACGTGGATCCTCTCTGCATGCCCAAGAGGCCAAAAACCAACCCCAAAGGAGAATGATCAATGTACCTTGTCTTCTAGGTTCTTGACCGGGGTTATGGTCAGAACCCTTTTGTCCTGCTCCTGGCTTTTCTGCTCCTCTGTCAAGTGGCTGGATCTTCTGTGGCTTTGTCCTTTCGGAGGGTTTTCTCCATTCCTGTGAGTCTCTTCGGCCACCTTGGCCTGTTGGTTCGATGCTCTTGGTCTATCGGGAGTCGGGTCATCCTGTGAATGGCTGGACTTTCTGGGACTAAGCACTACTTCCTCCTCAGTGTTACACTGGGACCGTGGCCTTTTGCTCGCAGATCCCGCTGTTGAGTGATTCCCTCTTCTCTTGCTGGGGATTAATGTGACCTACAAGACACACTGGCAATGTACTGGGTTGTTTCCCACCCCAGCCAGCATACAGACAGCTTGTAATACAGAGAAAGTCTTCACCCAAAACCTGATTCCCTTAAATGCCCAGAGACTGGGCTCCTACATCTGGCTAGTATTCTGGGATACTAACCCTGCCTTCACATTCCTCGGGAAGCTTAAAGCTGGCACCAGATGAAGGTGCCACTAGCTTGCAAGGTTTGTTAAAATAGGATAATACCGGAGATGCTGCCTGTGTTACAGAAGGGTAAGTTTTGGATGCAACTGATGAGTATTGTTGAATTTGTAAGAAAATCAATTAAAAAAAATAAAAGTTAACAAAACCAACCCCTCGTTTCAATTAGGATTTCTGAAAGTCAGCATGCAGCTGCTGCATATCATCCCAGAGGTGGTGGCATTTTAGTGGTGGGTGAAGCAATCCCTGTATTGACGGAGAGGCAGCCTGGTCCAGTGGCTACGGCACTGGACTAGCAGTCAGGAGACCTGTTTCTGCCACTGACCTGCTGTGCCTCTATTCCCCCTTTGTCTTGTCTGTTTAGGTTGTAAGCTCTTCGGAGCATGGACAATCTCTCACTATATACAGGTACATCACCAATCACAATGGGGCCTTGATCTCAGGCTGGGGCTTCTAAGGCCACTAACCGAATACAAATAATTCATAACAGCAGCATTCATTTTGTAGAGGACTTTAAGTTCCTTCTCGATCAAAGTAAAAACATCGATGGAATGAGCTGTCTTTACTTCCCTGATGAGGCTGCAACTGAATCTGCTACGATCTCCGGGCTGGGGATTCCTTAGTAGAGAAATATACTTCTTGAATGCAGGTTTGTTACATCAAGATCATAAAGCTGACCTCAATGCCGGGTGTAAAACCTAACTGGAAAAGCAGTAGTGCGCGGTCCCTACTCTTTAATGCAGTATTCTTTTAAAAAAACAAGAAGAATCCCCTGGAGAATCCTTACCTGCGCAATATCATCATCTCCCACCTCCCTGGGGTTTTCTGTAGTCTCCTCCTCATTATCGTCCATCCTTTCTTGTGTTTCAGGGTTTGTGTTCTCTTCCTGTCCCAGCATGGATGCCAGCAACTCCTCTGCAATCATTTTCACCTAGCATTGCAAGTACATTTTTAAAAGGCATCACTTAATGGAGGACAAAGAACAAGACCATCCTGACTCAGCTATGCAATTAGTTTGTAATAGGGGAGGGTGTTTTTAACCTTTGCTTCCATTAGATATTTTGTGTGTACTTACTGGCTGCTGGAAGGACCCTGGGCTGACAGGCAGGGAGACTGAAGCCCTCTCTTTAGTCACAGAATTCGTCCAGGATGGGAAGCAGCAGTGCAAGATGCCCCATGCTGCCACCCTCCCGTGCCTCATTCCTGATCTGGAGGGACCACTGCTAGGAGGTTGGAATTCAGCCTCATTCGGTCTACAGCCTCTCTGCTGAGGCTGCTAGCAACCAGGGTCAGTTACGATAGTTTAAAGACAGCTCTTTTTAGAGTCCAAGAAAGGAGCAGGTGCTTGGCAATACAGTGAGCCCGGAAGCAATACGGGTTGACGCAATGAAAAGATAGCCAATTGAAACCAGTTATTAGCCAAAGACCAGTGCATCGGAACAGCAATTGCGACTCATCGACCAAGGGGTGCACCTGGACACCGTGAATGGCAAGTGATAGATACTGGTGAGCTGGGAGACCAAAGTGCACAGGCAGAAATGAGAGATCAGGGTGAACTGTCTGCATTAGCACAGCAGAGTTCTGCAACATGTGGTGAAATACAGGCCTGTTTGACTGCAATCTTAACCTCCACATAGGACTTCTGCCAATACGTGTTTTGTTTTACTGGGTATGTCTGTGCCACGTAGACCAGGCACCCCACTCTGTTACTGATGCCAATGGTGTCACCTGAGGAAGGAATGCAAAAGCAATAAAGCTAGACAAAGAACAGATGGAAGTCTAGGGCACATGCCATTCAAATACTGAAACAAAAGGGCCTATTTCCCTCTGGCGATATGCACACAGCGGCCATTAGCGTTAATGGGAGCTGTGCAAAATGAGCGGTGAATACACAGTGGTTGCCATTAAAATCATTTGCCACTTGCAATGACTACCGTATTTCTATCAGAGGGGTAGCCGTGTTAGTCTGAATCTGTAAAAAGCAACAGAGGGTCGTGTGGCACCTTTAAGACTAACAGAAGTATTGGGAGCATAAGCTTTCGTGGATAAGAACCTCACTTCTTCAGATGCAAGACATCTTCAGATGCAAGAACCTCACTTCTTCAGATGCAAGAACCTCACTTCTTCAGATGCAAGAACCTCACTTCTTCAGAAGTGAGGTTCTTACCCACGAAAGCTTATGCTCCCAATACTTCTGTTAGTCTTAAAGGTGCCACAGGACCCTCTGTTGCTTTTTACCGTATTTCTAATACTTAATTACTATGAGTACCTTAACTACTGGCGAGTAGAAAACAAAGACAGTATAGACCATCACTCCATCTGGAATGGAATGTATTGCTGGCGCTTGTATAACAGCCACAGTTAATTAGCAATGAAAACCAAAGACGGATACTGTCGTTTGCCGGAGCGCCCCTGACCAGGAATCATTAGATCAGTTTAACCTTATGGGTGCACAAAATGAAGCTGCAGAATCCTGGTGTCGGGCAACTCAAAAAAAGCTCAGAAAGATCAGACACTTACCCTCCATCGGGTAAATTCACCAAGGGAGCTGGGTCCGTATATGACGTGGGTTTGTGCAGACTTCAGAAACTTTTTCCTGATGAACTTCACGTGCTCGGCTGAATACTTCTCAGGGAGTTGGCTTCGGAAGTGCCTCTCCCAGTGAGCTGTGACCTAGGCAGAGAGATTTGGTTTACTGAACTGGATACTTCATGGAAATCAGAAGGCTCCCTACTAAAATTGCTCCAGAAATGGCCAACCCCTAGACCCAGACACTGCTCTGTCTGCCATTTCCTTGATCAGGTGCTTGTATATGATCTCAGCTCATTTGGGAGGGGGAGCGGGAGGGGAAGGACGATTTGTTAACACATTTTGCATTTGTGTTTTTACTTTAAAGAACACGTATGTGTTAGAAAGAGGCACCCTGGAAGCATCTGCAAATAACTGATATATTTACATAGCACCTTTATTCGTGGGACACGTGTATTTTTAGGTCTGATTGTGTAAGCAGGTAGTTTTTAAGTGAGGTGACAAGACCAATCAGACTCCTGAAAGGGGCACGTTAGTCTGGAAAGGTTGAGAACCACATACTTATGGGTTGTTGCAGTAAACCCAGAGAAGCTGAAGGCCCCCGACACAAACAATCTCAGCCAAACCCATTTACTACGGGCTGCAAGGGGATCTACTCATAGACTTTAAGGTCAGAATAGACCATCATGATCATCTAGTCTGACCTCCTGCACAACGCAGGCCACAGAATCTCACCCACCCACTCCTGTAACAAACCCCCGCCTATGTCTGAGTTACTGAAGTCCTCAAATCATGGTTTAAAGACCTCAAAGTGCAGAGAATCCTCCAGCAAGTGACCTGTGCCCCACGCTGCAGAGGAAGGCGAAAAACCTCCAGGGCCTCTGCCAATCTGCCCTGGAGGAAAATCCCTTCCTGACCGCAAATAGAGCGATCAGCTAAACCCTGAGCATGTGGGCAAAACTCACCAGCCAGACACCCAGGAAAGAACTCTCTGTAGTAACTCAGATCCCACCCTGTCTAGTGTCCCATCACAGACCATTGGGCATATTTACCGCTAATAATCAAAGATCAATTAATTGCCAAAATTAGGCTATCCCATCATACCATCCCCTCCATAAACTTATCAAGCTTAGTCTTGAAGCCAGATATGTTTTTTGACCCCACTACTCCTCTTGGAAGGATGTTCCAGAACTTCACTCCTCTGATGGTTAGAAACCTTTGTCTAATTTCAAGTCTAAACTTCCTGATGGCCAGTTTATATCCATTTGTTCTTGTGTCCACATTGGTACTGAGCTTAAATAATTCCTCTCCCTCCCTGGTATTTATCCCTCTGATATATTTATAGAGAGCGATCAGATCTCCCCTCAGCCTTCTTTTGGTTAGGCTAAACAAGCCGAGCTCTTTGAGGGCTGTCAAATCCCCCCGGTACAAAGGGGAATTCCAGGTGGGAAGATCTGCCAGCTTTGCAGCCCCGATACACCAGCACAGCTGGTAGACAGGTGCTGCTGGGAATCCCAGAATTGGGGCCCATGTCTTTTAGCGCTGAGCATGCTGGTTTAAATTGGGGGCACTGGACGGTCGTGAAGGCTGGGTGGAGTGAGTGTAAGGAGACTAACAAAAACCAGGAAAGCAATCACGAATTGATTTCGGAGAACAGGAGGCCAGTGAAGGGGACTCTGAAGTATTTACAAGGACTGTTCACACTGCAGATGAAACTGTGCTACCGTATTTAAACACGCCGGCTGCCAGCATGGTTTCAATGGCAAAGTGGAGGACAGCGGCTGAGGCATTAACCTGAATATTGTATTGTATCTACCGTAGAACCTCTGAGTTACAAACACCAGAGTTACGAGCCGACCAGTCAACCACACCCCTCATTTGGAACTGGAAATACACAAGCAGGCAGCAGCAGAGACCAAAAAAAAAAGCAAATACAATACTGTCTTAAATGTAAAATACTAAAACAATAAAGGGAAAGTTAAAAAAAAAAAGATTTGACCAAGTGCTTGTTTCATTTAAATTAAGATGGTTAAAAGCAGCATTGTCTTCTGCATAGTTAAGTTTCAAAACTACATTAAGTCAATGTTCAGTTGTAAACTTTTGAAAGAACTAAAATGTTTTGTTGAGAGTTATGAACAACCTGCATTCCCGAGGCGTTTGTAACTCTGAGGTTCTACTGTAGGAACAAGCTATTTCTTAGGCATGCCTGGGGAAACGTTACACATCTTACCTTGCTGGTCAGCTCTCGGCTGTTGACAACTCTCACGTGATTAGCTAATTTGGTGACATCCTTGCCATTGAGTAGCCGAAGATTTTGTAAAAGAAACATGACCTTATAGTCATCATTGGTCTAGAAAACAGATAAAATGTTTCAGTTATGGTAACACATGTATGATAGTCCCTTGAACAAATAATCATTGTTTGTTTTTAAATTACAAAACCACCAGGAAGGAACTGAAGATATTTATTCCACAATGGGGAATTAATAAAATAATTTAGCACCGCACAGGACTTCCTGATCAAATATGCTTCATTTACAAGTAAAAGCTTTTTCCTGACTTCCAGCCCTGGAAACTCAACCTGGGGTCTGAAAGTCAAGTCGGGCTCTTTCCTGTTCATACATCACCACGACTAAAATCTCTGCCAGTAGCTACACCAGAGAGAGTTGTGCAGATATGATGGCTGGCAGAATTTGCTTCTGCGCGTAGAACTCAGTTAACTCTTCTGTTGATGACCTCCCTTGCTCTCCTACAGTTGTGGCACATCTGCAGCGTTATGTGGAGTACAAAGTAGCAAAAGGGTTTTTGTGGTCCCTGAGATCCCTTTCACACTTAGCACTTCCATAGAGTTTTCCATCTTCAAAGCGTTGCACAGAGGAGTGATTTAGAACACCCTGAACAAGCAGCCCTGGGTGGGAAGTTTCCTGTAGCTGGCCTAATGACTAGAGCACTGGTCTGGGACACGGGAGACCCGGCATGCTGGGTGACCCTGAGCCCTCTATGTGCATCAGTTTCCTCATCTGTACAATAGAGATAATGCTACTGACCTCCTTTGTAAAGCACTTTGAGCTCTACTGTTGAAGAGTGCTATATAAGGTACTATTATTATTTACTTCCCACTCAATATACTGCTTATCACCTAAGGATGGAAACTGTATCACTCACTGTCAGGTACACATTGTTTTCATAGTTTAGCTCCTCCAGCAGCGGGAACTGCTTCAGGACAGTCACATCTTCCAGTTGGTTGTTATTGCAGTTTAGGACACGCAGGTCTGGCAGGCTTAGATTAGCAGGTAGCTTGTCCAACAGATTATCAGAGAGATCGAGATTTTGCAGATGTCTCAGGCGGGAAAACAACCGGGGGTCCAAGTCTCCGGTCTTTAACTGTAGCTTGGATAAGCTGAAACAAAACAAAAACAGAACACATGCTGTCTCCAGTTCTCCAAAGGTAAGGACAAAGGTGGACACATCTGAGTTTTAATGGATATAAAGTCTCATTCTGCTGCACTTCTCACTCAGGCAAAACTTGCTGAGTAAATCTTGCTGACCCTACATTAACTTTTGAGTGTAGTGCTACAGGTTTCAAGCATAAATCTGAAGAGGACGAGAACAGAGTTGTTAAGTGTAACCACAAGTTTGGTGGGTGAACAGTAACCATTGCTAACATCTACAGGCAAAACCTGCACCTGTTACTTACTGAGAAAACAGCCATTTGTGACACTCCCAATAAACAGTGATATGACTGTATCTTAATTCCCAGGCCATGCAGTCTGTGGCTCACTATGAAACAAAAGTTATTGAACACCTATCACCCATTCTATTCCATATCCTATAATGATAACAATTATAACTAGCAATTTTGATGTATCATTGTTGCTGAATTCTCTGAGTTCACATCTTTCAGAATCCACACTTGACTTCCGGAACACTATTTCCAAAAGAGAAACAACATAGCAGAGATACTTTCTCATCAGACTGTGTCTGTTGTATCCATTTACATCACATACATGGCGGCCAGACCCACAGGATACACTATATTTTTCATGCACCTCAAAGCACTTCCCTCTCTAACCACTAAACCATCTAGCCTGGGATCAGACCCTGGGCAGTTTCCAAACAACTGACTGACTTTCAAAAAAATAAATGATGTTTTACTTTCAATAAATAAAATAAAATCAACTAATAAAAACACGCTATAAAAGTGTTCCAATGTGGAATTCCACCTCCAAGCCCATGATGGCCTGAGGTACAGAAAGGGCTGAATCCTATCCTAGAACAAGCAGAGGTTTAAGGTAGTTGTGAACAATTGGTCCTATAAAAAAAACAAACAGGTGTTTCATCCCATTGGAGAAATGGGAAATTCTCTTTCTAAGGGAATAGAGAACCTTTCCCACCTGACATATCATGAGAATTGGGGTCAGACTGGTCTAGTTAAACCTTTACATTACAGTCCAGATTCCGATCCCCTTACTCACAGCAAGTAGCACCTTACTCCGTGAGTGGTTTCCATTATAGACAATGGAGGAAAGTGCTATTTAATGTAAGGAGATCAGAAGCTGGCCCTCCTTAAACAGTTCTGCAGTAAAATACATGGCATATGCAGAATATACATGGTGGCAAAGATCTTACAACTGCAGATAATATGACTATCTAATTCTTGCCTATTCAACCCTATAATGCTGATAAAACCCCTGTACCCATCACACCATCAAGTATTCCATATTTTATAATGTGTGTTATTTCTAGGGCTCTCGATTAATCGCAGGTAACTCACGCGATTAACTAAAAAAAATTAATTGGGATTAATCGCACTGTTAAACAATATAATAACAACTGAAGTTTATGAAATATTTTGGATGTTTTTCTACATTTTTATATATATTCTGTATTGTAATTGAAATCAAAGTGTATATTATTCTTGATTACAAATATTTGCACTGTGAAAGATAAACAAAAGAAATAGTATTTTTCAATTCACCGCATACAATACTGTAGTGCAATCTCTGTGTTCTGAAAGTGCAACTTACAAATGTACACTTTTTTTGGTTACATAACTGCACTCAAAAACAAAACAATGTAAAACTTCAGAGCCTACAAATCCACTCAGTCCTACTTCTTGTTCAGCCAATCGCCAAGACAAACAAGTTTGTTTACATTTACAGGAGATAATGCTGACTGCTTCTTATTCATAGTGTCACCAGAAAGTGAGAACAGGCATTTGCATGACACTTTTGTAGCCAACACTGCAAGGTATTTACATGCCAGATATGCTAAAAGTTTGTATGTCCCCTCATGCTTCATCCACCATTCCAGAGGACATGCTTCCATGCGGATGACACTCATTAAAAGAATAATGCGTTAATTATGTGACTGAACTCCTTGGGGGAGAATTTTATGTTCCCTGCTGTTTTACCCACATTATGCCACCTATTTCATGTTATAGCAGTCTCGGATGATGACCCAGCACATGTTGTTCATTTTAAGAACACTTTCGCTGCAGATTTGACAAAAAGCAAAAAAGGTACCAATGTGAGATTTCAAAAGATAGCTACAACACTCGATCGAAGGTTTATGAATCTGAAGTGCCTTCCAAAAATCTGAGAGGGATGAGGTGTGGAGCATGCTTTCAAAAGTCTTAAAAGAGCAACACTCCAATGAGGAAACTACAGAACTTGAACCACCAAAAAAGAAAATCAACCTTCTGCTGGTGGCATCTGACTCAGATAATTAAAATGAACATGTGTCGGTCCGCATGTTGAATTGTTATCAATCAGAATCCGTCATCAGCATGGACGTATGTCTGCTGAAACGGTGGCTGAAGCATGAACGGACATATGAATCTCTAGTGCATCTGTCATGTAAATATCTTGCAACGCCGGCTACAACAGTGCCATGAGAATGCCTGTTCTCATTTTCAGGTGACATAAACAAGAAGCAGGCAGAATTATCTCCGGCAAATGTAAACAAACTTGTTTGTCTGAGTGATTGTCTGAACAAGAAGTAAGACTGAGTGAACTTGCAGGCTCTAAAGTTTTGCATTGTTTTATTTTTGAATGCAGTTATTTTCTGTACATAATTCTACATTTGTAAGTTCAACTTTCATGATAAAGAGATTGCACGACAGTACTGGTATTAGGTGAATTGAAAACTACTATATTTTTTTTGTTTTTTTACAGTGCAAATACTTGTAATCAAAAATAAGTATAAAGTGAGCACTGTACACTTTGTATTTTGTGTTGTAATTGAAACCAATGTATTTGAAAATGTAGAAAACACCCAAAAATATTTAAATAAATGGTATTCTATTAACAGTGCGATTAATTGCGATTCATTTTTTTAATCATGAGTAATATTTTTAATCGCTTGACAGCCCTAATTATTTCATATTCCAATGACACTATTAAAAGAAAGAAAAAGGGGGGGGTATAGCCTAGGTTGGATTCAACTGGAGTTTGATGAGAGTCTGGTTTGCACTTACTTCAAAGTCTCAATCTTTCGTAGCCTAGTAGATCTTGGAACTGCTCTTTCCAAAAGAAGCTCTGTAGTAACTTTTGACATTTTTAATTTCTGTCCCTTTCCTGGAAACACAGGGCCGTCAGCAGTAGACTGTCTTCTTGGCACCTTCCTGGTGAAAGAAACAGGAATTAGGGGGAATCCTTTAAAACTGTGTCCCAGCAAGAGAAAGAAAAAAAAGTTATGGTGCAACTACCCCTTGTTGATAAAGCTGAAATCATTGGGTAATATTAGCAACCCAGCCTTGCAAAACAATCAAATTCCACTTCACCTGCCCTGACTGCAATGATGATAATAAAAACACTAGTGATACTTTGCTCCCCCATTAAAAGAAGTTACTCCTTACAGGTGAGTTGTAGCCTAGATTGTAAGCTGGTGCAGGGACCACATTTTAGTTCTGTTTGTACAGCACCTAGCACAACAGGGCTTGGTCCATGACTAGGGCTCTTGGGCGCTACCGCAATGCAAATAATAAATAGTCTGCCTACTGCAAGGTTTCTTCCTCTGAAGCAAGTGTTCCTGGCCACTGGATAGGATACTGGGACCACTAGCTGGATCCAGTCTGGCAAGTCCCAGAATTGTGCAAAGCTGGACTAACTGGCTGATTCCCCTATCCAAAGGGAGAGAAGGTACAAATGATAATGTCCATCACCTTTGATGGGCACTAATTTCTCACATGGGAAAGAAATGCTAATAGCAATATTGTAGGTTATTGCTGTAGAAAGGGGAAACGACACATATTAAACAATACTGTGTACAGAGCCAGAACAGCCTTATGGAACTGCTGTTGGGGTTCGCTTTCTTTCCAGCCCTCGTTCTAAAGGAAGGGAGTACAAAAGAGCTATTAGGCCATGATCATGACCTGCCGTCTAGTCCCATTGTTGAAACCGAGATTAGGCTGCAAGTCGATGAGAGTATGTGGAGTTATGAGCCATGGCACCATGTTAGAAACTGTGCTGATGTCTCAGACACAGATGTGTCACACTGTCATGGGCCACATTATGGGTCACACCGGGGCCATATCATGGACCATCTCAGGGGCTCTGTCACCACTGCGTTACAGATCACATTATAGTGACTGCATTACAGGTTTTGCTATTACGTTACAGGCCACGTCACTGTCATGTTTCACACAGCCACGTTCTGGACTAGCACTCACTCAGGGACACATCCTTGGCCTGTTCTGGCTCAAAGATGCCAACACTATGTTATGACAAATCCCCATGTTCTAGGCTAGTTATGTATCAGGGCTGCGTCACTGTGTATTGGGCTGCACTGCTGTGTTCAAAGTTGCTTCTGGATCAGAACAGCGCTAAGGATGGCATCACCAAATTCTCCTCCAGTCCTGGCTCAGCGTCACATCACCGTTATGGATTAGGTCACTATACTATGACAGCATCGCCGTATCCACATTGTCACATTCTGGCTCAAGGTTGTGTTGCCACATTATGGGCCATGTGGCTATGACCACGTCACAGTATTCTGGTCCAGTTCCGGCTTAGGGTTGCTTTGCCGGCTGTGACTGTCGCCGTGTCCTGGTGCGGTTCTGGCTCAGGGCTGTATTGCATTGGTATGTTACAGGCCACATCTGAGAGGCTGTCACTGTGTTTTGGCTCAGGGCTGCATTGCCATTTTACAGGTTCCTGTGGAGCTGTTACGGCATCACCATGTTCTGGTCCAGCTCGGTCTCAAAACTGTGTTGCCACATTATGGGTTCCCTAGCTATGGCTGCCTCACCATGTTCCGGTCCAGTTCCAACAAAGGTTTGTGTTGCCATGTTGTTGATCATGTGACTGTGACTGAGTTGGGGTGTTCCGGTTCAGTTCTAACACAGGGATGCGTTGCCGGGCTATGGGTTGCATGGCTGTGACCAGGTCGCTGTGTTTCAATCCCATTCCAGCGTGGGGGTTGCGTGGCTGTGACTGGGTTGCTACGTTCCAATCCAGTTCTGGATCCAGATTGCGTTGCCATATTAAGGTTCACGTGGTTGTGTCTGAGTCACCGTTTCGATCCAGTTCTGGCATGGGGTTGTGTTGCCATGTCACGTGGCTGTGACCGGGTCGCCATGGTCGGGGCTGGTCCAGTTCCAGCGTGAGGTTGTGCTATTATGTTATGGGGCGGGTGGCTGTGACCAAGTCACCCTTTCCCAGTTCAGTCCCAGCTCAGGATTACATTGCCGTGTTTTGTCATGTTGCTGTGTCCTGGTCCAGTTCCAGTGAGACGTGGCATTGCCATGCTCTGGGCCATATGGCTGTGTCTGAATCGGCATGTTCTGGTCCTGTTCCGGTGCTGCGTTCTGAGACACAGGGCTGCGTCCCGGTCCAGTTGCAGAGCGGGGCACGTTACCATGTTATGTGTTAACATGGCTGTGACTATGTTGTGTTCTGGTCCAGTCCAGTTCTGGGGTGGGTCTGGGGGTGCAGAGCCTCCCCGGGCACGTCCCCACATATCAGCTCAGTCCTGACTCAGAACCCGGCCCAAAGTATGGAGGGCGGCCAGACCCCCCATGCTCTAGGCCGGCCCAGGCTCGCAGCCCTGCCTGCAATGGGGGGCAGGGAAGACCTCCATGCCCCAGGCTCGGGGCCAGGCCTGCGATGTTGGGGGATGGGGTCAAAAACATCCCATGTCTCATGCCAACCCTGCCTGCGCGTTGGGGGGGCAGAGCCTCCATGTGCCGGGCCGGGCCGGCCCTGGCTCGGGCCCTGCCTGCGGCGCTGGGGGGAGGGAGCCCCCGTGTCCCAGGCCGGCCCGGCCCGAGTTGGGGTCGGCAGAGCCGGGAGCTGGACCCTGTCCCCAGGGGCAGGGGCCGAGGAGCGGCTAAGGCCGGAAATAGGGGGAACTACAACTCCCAGCATGCCCCGGGGTCGAGCTTGGCCCTCTAGCTTGGCCGGGCGTCCCGCAGACTGCTGGGAAAGCGAGTTCCGCGTAGGGGCGGCCGGATCGGCTCTGGGCCTGCCGGAGCCAGGCTGGGGAGCCCGGGTGTCCCTCCCCCCGCCGCGGGTCCCCTCCCCTCATCCCCCCCGCCGCTCACTCACCTGCCGCCGGGGCCGCGGGCGGGCCGCGCTGGGCCCTGCCGCCGCGGGGGAGCCGGAGCGCGGAGCCGGCTGGCGGCGAGCTGGGCCCGGGGCGGGGGGGCCGGGCGGGGCCTCTCCCCGCGGGATGGAGGCGCGGGGAGGCGGCGGGGGCGCGGGGCCCGCCTGCGGCTGCAAGGGGATCCGCTCCTGCCTGCTCTGCGAGGGGCCCGCGCCGGCCGCTCCGCCCCCGCAGGTAGCGGGGGGAGGGGCCGGGAGGGGGCAGGGGGGGAGGATGGAGGGGGGCAAGGAGCCAGGGGATGGGGCAGACTGGGGGGAGGGGACAATGGTGGGTTGGGGTAAGGGCAGAATGGGGGGGGGGTACGTGGGTGGGAGGGGTTTAGGGGCGGGGTTACCTTCTTTCAGCCTCTTGGAGCCCCCCCAATACCTCTTGCCCCCTTGCTGCCCCCGAGGAACAGAGAGCGGCAGAGGGGGCTCTTGTCTGCCTCTCCCTACCTGGAATAGTTTTGCATCCTCCCTTCCTTCGAGGGAGAGGGGGATCTGTAAAATCATCCGCTTCCCTTCCACTGCCCTCCCCCACTCCTGCCAGGTGGAGGAAACCCCACAAGGGCAGCCCCTGCCCTTGGCATTGCCAGGGCATGGGACTGGAGATAGCTTCAGGCAACACCCAGGCCTGCGGAGCATGAGCATGACATTGATCTCTACCTGATTAGGAGTGATGCTAACGAGCTTCAGAGGGCATCCCCTCTAGCCAGGGCAGGAGATGTTGCTTCGACTTAGCGTGCGGCACTGTCAAGCCCGATCTGGATCACTTCCTGTTTAGGCCTGTGTCAAATGCATCAAAAGACTCGTTAGTTATACAATTGGAGCACCCCAGTTGGCCAACCCACACCCAGTCCAGAGTCAGTTACTCACATTTCACCTAGAGGCAGAAAAGACACAAAATCGTTATTGGGGCAGCCCTGGGGCTAGTGCACCAGACAGTGGATCCATTTTTAAAGCATAGGATTTTGTTACTCTAACCAGCAGCATTGGTAGAGGTGCCTCTGGTTTTGCAGGGAGTCCAGCAGTCTTTGCAACCAACTTCACTGGGGCAATCTGGAGCACTGAGGGATGGGAGAGGGGCAATAATCCCTCACCTATACACTGTTTTAAGAATGCACAGTTTATTTTTCCCCCCAGTGGTGGCTTGTACTATAGATGTCACTGTTCAAGAAAGACAGCGTCTATTAACCTGCATTGCAAAGATGCAACTATAAAAGGAGGGAGACATTTCCATGAAGACAAGCAGTATAACGGTTTAACTCTACAGCAGTCTTATGCATAGCTTACCTGTTGCAATGCTATACCAACAGATATAATGGCAGTGTCTTATCTTGCTGTGTCCTTTTTTATTTCTGCAGGGAAAGGGTAACTTCACTTATTGTCCAGCAGCAGGTTTAGCAGTAGGAAATGAATGCTCAGAGTTTGCTGGCTGGGCATTTCCATTTCCAGGCGTGTTCTTGCTGGAGGAGTTTATAAACCAAGATGAGGAATCTGAGATGGTTCGGCTGATGGATCAAGATGACTGGAAACTATCACAGTCTGGCCGAAGGAAGCAGGTCTGATTCCAGAAATATGCTTATTTCTAACTCCCTCTGGGGAAGGAGATTATTTCTTCAGTTAAAAATCATGCTTTAGGTTGAATGTTTTCATTCAATTGATTCTTTTTGAAATAACAAAACCATAATTGTATTTGAAATTAGCCAGGATGGGCAATGGTGGTGTCCCTAAGCCTCTGTTTGCCAGAAGCTGGGAATGGGCGACAGAAGATGGATCACTTGATGATTCCCTGTTCTGTTCATTCCCTCTGGGGCACCTGGCATCGGCCACTGTTGGAAGACAGGATACTGGGCTAGATGGACCTTTGGTTTGACCCAATGTGGCCATTCTTATGTTCTCTCAAGAGTGCATTTGTGATAGTTATGAATTACACTTGATAGTGCACATTCAAATACAACCTCATATCACGTCAGTGTCCATAGACAGGAAAACTGAATACAAGATTATACGACTTTCATGGGGTCATATTATCAGAACATGACTTGCACCAGCAAGTCACTGGTAAAGATGGGAATAGAACCCAAGAGACCCAGGGCTCCTTGGTTTGTCCAGAGGATAGTGCCTCCCTAGAAAACCAGGCCCCAGATTTTTATTTATCATCATCTGGTTTTCCTTTTCAACAGGACTATGGGCCCAAAGTGAACTTTAAGAAAAAGAAGCTGAAAGCTGGTGGTTTCATTGGCTTGCCCAGTTTTAGCCAGGAGATTGTGCAGCGAATGAAGGCTCATTCTGCGCTAGAGGATTTCTTTCCTGTTGAGCAGTGTAACCTGGACTATCTACCTGAAAGAGGTTCTGCCATTGACCCACACTTTGATGACTGGTGGCTTTGGGGGGGGCGACTGGTTAGCTTAAACTTGCTCTCAAAAACTGTGCTGTCCATGTCTTGTGATTCAGAGGACAGTCTTCAGTTATTTGCCACTCACAGTCAAGGAAGCGGGGAATCAAATCTCTCTGCCTCACCTCAAGTTTCTCAGACCCATAAACCAAACAACCTTACTCCCACATCAGCATGTGAAAATGTAGACAGTTGGGATATGGACCACTCATCTTCCCCAAGACTTATTCCATACAAAGAAGTTACTGTAGACATTCTCTTACCTAGGAGATCCCTGATTGTGCTGTCTGGAGATGCACGCTATAAGTGGAAACATGCAATTTACCGCAAGCACATTGAGCATCGCCGGATCTGTGTCACCTTCAGGGAGCTGTCTGCAGAATTCACTTTGGGAGGAAAGCAGGAAAAACTGGGTAAAGAGCTCCTCGAAATAGCCCTGACATTTCAAGGAAAACCAGTGTGAACATGAGGGGGAGAACATCGGTATTATGAGTTGTATGGATATTTGAAAATTAAAGTTCAGAATTTTTGCAATTTATCACTGTCTTATTTGGAGATTGTTTAAGGGCCATTATCAGACCAAATTATGCAAAATACAAAAGGTAGATCTCATGGAAATGTTACAACATTGCAGCAGATTGAAGGTGGTTGGTTGTTTTTAAAGTAAGCCTTCTCTGGCAGTATCCAACCCAAAACATTGTAGTGTTAGCTGCTGGATGAGAATCAGAAACTGGCTATTGTACTTTTGTCCTTACTGTAATGAAATGCAAGGTAGTAAACAAACCACTTTAAAATAATCACTTGAAGCTAAGGTGTAAATCAGGACGGAAACTTGGTTCGTAAGTGACTTTCAATTTGACAGTCTGTATAGTCTAAACATTATTGTAAATTGATCTGTGTTTATTCTGATGTTTCAAATTACTGCAAGCAGAAAAGGGTCTTGTTCTTTAAGCTTTTTGGATCATCTTTCTGCCTTGACTTTTCTTTAAGGCTCTATTTTAAGAATGCAGGTGCTCTGCCTAAACTAATTAGTGAATGAAAAATAAATGTCCCTTCTTATGGGACAGAATGTTTCACACTATCATTCTAGGAACCAGTCACTAACCTTCTGGTTCAAATTCAGTCCAAGCAATGGAGCAGATTCCAAACTTTACTGGTCAAGGTTCAGTTCTGAGACACTGCTTTTAGAGCTGCGCTGTTCCTTAGGGACATAACTATCTTCTTGTTTGCATCAGCTAGTTCCTTTAAAGGCCAGCTCTCCAGGGGAGGAGCATAAGGAGCATATCTACCCATAGATAATACTATACACAGAGAACTAATTAAAGTAATTTTCCCTTTACTGAAAATATTAACTGTGATTGTGAGAATTAATCATATATATATATATAGTGTATGACCTACATCTTCTGAGATTTCAGGGTGACAGCAACATTTGCAGTGGGCTGTTTTCAAAGACAACTCAGACATCTTCAGTATCTGAACTCTGTTTAAGTAGCTTGTGTTCTTTTCTGAGCATCTGTAATCTCTGAATCCTGCCATTAATTCACAGTAATAAAAGTATGTTTTTAAGAATAACCAAAGAGGCAGACTACAGCAGGAGTCCTTTCCTGTAATTTCCAACAGAAAGGCTCAGGTTTGTGTCACTCCATGTAGGAGATTTGAGAAGTCAGCTGTGGCAGAAGCTAGTTTCTTCATGTTGTAAGTCTTAGGCTTCAGCCACTTGTATTAAAAAAAAAAAAAAATCTACTCACTACAAACAATTGACACAAATAGAAAAAGCATTGAGTTATCTGATATTTTAATCACATTGAGTTTTACATACACAAACACGGGTCTGTTCATAGTTGCAGACAAAATGAACCAGTTTCAGTTTAGTCAAATATTTAAATGCAAATACACAAATAGCAACATATTACATCGATTAGCAAGTATTAAATGTACATCGTGTCACACCCGTGACTCCCGCATAAGCTTCGAAAGCATGAGCTGCTATTCAGATTTGCTGACAGCAAAGCATTTGCTTCACACAGTTAAAGCATTCCCTCTCTCTGCAGGGAACAACATACTGTCACAGCAGGACAATTCTTTGTGCCCGATACTACTGTAAAAATGCAACATGCATGAGACTTGTTCACTACAGCCACGTCGTTTATTTAAAAAAAAACACGCCACCTCTCCCATAGGCTATAACCTTTTTGGTCCAATCAGAAAGCAGGATTGTGTGTGTAACTTGTGCTCTTAAGCTAAAGGTCCCCTCAACTTTTTCTGGTAAATGTACCGGTTCATTCTAACCTCTCCTGTACTGCTAGCACCTACTTCTCAGTTGCATAGCGTGCTCCATCACAAGAGGAGTCTTGGGGTGCTCCCAACTCCATCTCAATTCAGTGCATGTCCCATTGACTGGAAGGAAGGTAGTGGCAGAATCCTGGAGCGCTGTACAACGGTTCAGTAAGTTAGGAAGCCTAGAGTACCATAGTTGTATATGTAACAATACTTTGGATCCATGGTCCTAAATCATCCTGTTTGCTGTTAGCATTTAGCCTCTGCAGTAATATGCTCTTCGCTTACTAAGCGACAGTAGACAGAATATTTAAATTAGTGTTTGGTCCTTATATTTCAGTCATTAACCATTCTTCCTTTAACTTACGCTCTGTGCTCTCACTCCACTGCTAAAATACTACATATGCCCGTTGTTTTAATCTCAAGGTAGGATACCAAATGGTTTCATGGAGAACCTAACTCCATAACAAGGAGATAAATTGTAATACATATTTTGGCTCACATTTTGCCATGTGTTTATTGGCTGTGTTTTCAGCCCTGTACAATCTAAATGAAGACAGTCCCTGCCCTGAGGAAAACAGACTAGAGAGACTCTGAATGAACTAATGTTATTATATTCTGAACTACAAACTAAAGGGTTTTACACTATGTATTTTAGAGAGGCTGAAGTTTAATTTGGTCACTGTTTGCTTCTTGCTGCATCTTAGTGCATACTTTTCCTAGGTACACACTGACATGGGCACCTGTTTAAGGAGCTCCTGAATGCAATATCTGTAAGCCTGGCATTTCATGCTGCTATTGCATCAGTAACACACAGGGTGGCTCTGTTTTGATTTGTGAAAAGCATATGCACGTTCTCTCCTGAAAAGGCAGAATGGCAGCATTGTAAAGACATTAATAGTTGTTTCGGATGATCAGATATTGTGGAGATCTGTGAAAAGAGGTTTTTAATCTGTAACTAGTAGCCGCTAAGAAGAGTTTTGGTCTTCTTTGCTAATGCAGTTAATGTAATACATTTAAACTATTAAAGTTCAAT
This sequence comes from Malaclemys terrapin pileata, assembly GCF_027887155.1. NCBI lineage: Eukaryota > Metazoa > Chordata > Testudines > Emydidae > Malaclemys > Malaclemys terrapin. The sequence goes on along the minus strand of NC_071522.1, from coordinate 19,049,116 downwards.
GCAACAGTAACTCCTATCAGAGCAGTATATTTTCTTAACCTAGATTAGTGCTTGTAAACATATTCCAAGAACAGGATCCTTCTCAAAAATCAAATGTATCAAGTTGACGTGCATCCTGTACATTTTAGAAAGGGGGAGCCTACCACGTTTGGTCAAATTAATTAAATTAAGTCAACATCCTAATGTACTATTATATTTTCTTTGTCCATACAGGACACTGGATAACTCAGTCTAGCCTTCAAAAATATAGTCTTAAACAGCATGACAGTGTAAAGGCCACTATACTTTAGAAAATGTTTATCCAGTTTCACATAGGATGGGTTTTTATTAGTCACACATCTAGATACAGTCTAGGATATATATGTATTCCATAAAATACTCCATGCATAGATAAAGCAAGACTGGAACAGGAACTAGCCCCACAGACTTCAAAAGTTTTCTCCTGGCACTTAAATTATTCAACATTTTGTTCTCGATATCAGTTGTTAGAATCAAAGCAAAGGTGAGCTTTGAACGGTATGTACAGATATTAATGTAGATGTTTGCTATATTCAGATGGTTATCAAATGATTTAGAGTATTAACTTTGAAGTGGACACAAAGGAGATTGATGGTGAGAAGTTAATTAGAAAATAAATGGGCTGGCCTGATTGTGCTGGCACTTGGGGGATAGAACTGGTTTCTTTGTTTCTCTGGCTGAAAGGAATGGGAGGGGAGGGGCTTGTGGCAGTGGTACAAAGCTTGGAGGATAGGGAAGGTATGAAATGGGGAATGTTGAGGGCATGAGAATTTAAAATAGGAGAGGAGGGAGACAGGAGGATGGATGTCCTGAAATACAAAACAAAAATATTGGACAAGGAGCTTAGGCTCCAGTCCTGCAATTTACATTGCATGGCAGACTATTGTGCTTTCATGGAGCCCTAGTGACATCAATATGGCTCCACACGGACACAGCATCCATCTGCGTGTTGTAAATTGAAGGATCAGAGCCTAAGGATACACTGCTAAAGTCACAAAGTCAAGCATATTAATTCTGTGGTGGTGTGCATTCTACCTTCCCACATCTTACTACCACGTATTGTAAAATGCATGCCATACCTTAATTCATCCATGGTGTTTAAGACATCTTAATCATAGGAACATAGGAATTACTAGACTGGATCAGACTTGAGGTCCATCTGTATCTTGTCTCTGACAGAACCTCCACCAGATGCTTCAGAGGAAGATGCCAGAACCCCATAGTAAGCAGATGTGGTCTGCCCCCATGCAAGTCTCATCCAAATCCCCAAGAATCAGATTGGCGCCATCTTGCATCTGGAGTTTTTATCCCTGCCAAAACTCTGTATCTTGATTGTGATTTTAAGTGAGCAGCCTTAGGCCCCAACCCTTCCAGTACTACAGACGAGTTCAGCGAGCGTACTCATGTGCTTAAAGATATTCAAATGTTTGCAAGATCAAAACTGTGATGCTGCATTACTGTTGTCTGGTGCCTTTCCTTTCCTGACAAATAATTTGTATTTGTCTTATTATTATTGTGATGCAGTCTAAAGAGGAAGGTGGCCGTTTACACTAACATGGTCACCGCTGTTGCAAAATTGTAATAAATCTTGTACAAAGTGTGCCTTGTACGGTATCATTTAAAAAAGTCATAATTTGCTGAAACTCATTGTCCTGTTTGAATGCATCATCGTTGTATATGAAGTTATGAAATGTTGATATATATTTGTAACTCAAACATGTGTGAGCTTGAGAAACACCCACAGATTAGCTCTTCAGAATGACAAAAACTGTAAACAAGGGTAAAGACACCTCAGACGGCATGTATGCAGAAAGGGGCAAGCAAAGATTTGAAATTCATATGAGGAACTGAGGGCAAAGCACTTATGCCATGGAACTGCTTGACCTCTTGAGACAGCCAGGATTTTTCCAGCAAAACCAAAGCGTCAAGAACAAGATACAAAAGGAGAGAACAAAGGCTCCTGGCCACCTCTTTCCTACCCAGTCTCTGGATGGTGAATTCTGACCAGGGAAGTTTTAAACAAAAGGACTGAGGTCCCAAAGCTATTTGGGCAACCCAGAGAGACTTATAAGAAACTAGCAAATTTAACATCCCTGCTAACATTTTGGACTACATTCTCTGATCCAACAGTAATATGTCTTAACCTTTTAATAACGCATTTCTTTTCTTAATTAATAAATCTTTAGTTAGTTTACTAAGGATTGGCTACAGAGTTGTTTCTCATATAAGGTCCTGAGCATCCACTGACCTGGGTAGAACCTAATGTGTGGTGTTTTTTTCGTTTTAATAACCTTACATCACAGAAGTCCGGTTTGTCCGGGCGGTAATAAGGGGCTGGAATGCCTAAGGGAATTGTTTGTGGCTCCCTTGTAAAATTAGTATAATGCTCCAGGAGCATATTTTATTACTGTCTTGGTAAAATCTAATGGTAGAATATACCACCAGTTTCGGGGGTCTGCCCTATTTTCTGACAATCTTCCCTGAGTTTGGCATTTTTAGCCGTGACCCACTCCAGGCACAATGACAATTATTTGTTTATTTAAGTCTTGTGTTATGGATGTTATTTGTCCCTTCACATAACACGAGAACCAGGGGTCACCTGATGAAATTAATAGGCAGCAGGTTTAAAAACAAACAAAAGGAAGTAGTTCTTCAAACAATACACAGTCAACCCATGGAACTCATTGCCAGGGGATGTTGTGAAGGCCAAAAGTATAACTGGGTTAAAAAGAAAATTATCTTAAAAAAAAAAGTTAGATAAATTCACGGAGAATAGATCCATCAATGGCTGTTATCAGAGATTGTCAGGTATGCAACCCCATGCTCTGGATGTCCCTAAGCATCTGATTGCAAGAAGCTGGGAATGGATGACAGGGGATGGATCACTCAATAATTGTCCGGTTCTATTAATTCCCTCTGAAGCATCTGGCACCAGCCTCTCTCGTAAGACAGGATACTGAGCTAGGTCTGACCCAGTGTTGTCATTCTTACCTTAATTTGGCTTTGAAGACCATACCTATTTCAGTACCGAAGGGGAGAGAATTCTCACCTTTATGGCTGTCACTGTTTGGGCTGGAAACAGTTTTCTTGCAGTTTACACTGTAATTTGCATCAGAGGCACTCTGAAATCATGGGCTTTTTGCTTTTCTGCACCTGCACTTTTCATCTTTTTCTTGCAGCAAAATCCTCCACTGACACATTTACAGTCCTAGCACCAGCTGATGTCCCTGTCTGGGCCCTCTGCTAGCAGGGAGAATTTAAGTGATGTTGAAGAGGGAGGGAGTTTCAACAGGCTCTACTAAAATCTTAGCAGATGCACCATGAGCATATTCAGATGTGATTTTTTTCCTTAATCAGTTTTTCAATGTCTCATCTCTTTCCTCCTCAAAACAAAGGCACACATCCTTGGAGGATTTATGTCCCAGCCAAGTTTCAGACTCCAGCCATTTTTTTTTGTAGCCGTGTTCAAAAATAGTTTGGTTAGAAACTCCACATGTGCACAATACAGTACACTGGGCCATTTTTTTAAATTAAAAACACAATTTTGCTTTTCACCCTGCTTTCAGTAAGACAGTAAGTGGATTTTGCGAATCTTTCCAAAAAGTCCCCATCAGAGAGAGCCAAAGCACATCTTATCGTATATTAACCTGCTTAGCGATCCTAACTGTGTCAGGTACTTGCAAAGAAACAATTGAGGAGATGAAAACAAAGTCCACTGTACCTTTAAGAGCTTTTCCCTATTATGATCCCCAAATCTTTGGTCTGGACTACTGTTCTGTCATACATAAGCCAGCTTTGGCCTTAGACTTATTATTTCTTATTATCTAGAGTAAACTTCATTTCCCTAAGAAAGATCTAGATTCTCGAAATCTGCTTGCATTGTTTCCCCCTCCTATCTGGGGGCAGCAACGATTTAAATGTGCATGTTGGAGTCATTGTGAATAGTTCTCTGAAAACACCCATTCAATGTGCAGCCACAGTCAAAAAAGCGAACAGAATGTTGGGAATCATTAGGAAAGGGATAGATAAGACAACAGAAAAGATATTGCCTCTACATAAATCTATGGTACGCCCACACCTTGATATGATCGCCCCATCTCAAAAAAGATGTATTAGAACAGGAAAAGGTTCAGAAAAGGGCAACAAAAATGATTAGGGGTATGAAACGTCTTCCACATGAGGAGAGATTAAAAAGATTGGGACTGTTCAGTTTGGAAAAGAGACGACGAAGGGCGGATATGATAGAGGTCTATAAAATAATGACTAGTGTGGAGAAAGTGAATAAGCAAGTGTTATTTACTCCTTCTCGTAATGCAAGAACTAGGGGTCACCAAATGAAGTTAATAGGCAGGAGGCTTAAAACAAACAAAATAACGTATTTCTTCACACAATGCACAGTCAACTTGTGGAACTCTTTGCCAGAGAATGTTGTGAATGCCAAGTATATACCAAGGTTCAAACAAAAAACAAAAACAAAACAAAAAAAAACCTAGATAAATTCATGGAGGATAGGTTCATCAATGGCTATTAGCCAGGATGGATAGGGATGGTGTCCCTAGCCTCTGTTTGCCAGAAGCTGGTAATGGGAAAAATGGGATGGATCACTTGATCACCTGTTCTGCTCATTCCCTCTGAGGCACCTGACATTGGCCACTGTCGGAAGACAGGATACTGGGCTAGATGGAACTCTGGTCTGACCCAGTATGGCCATGCTCATGTTCTTACCCCAACACACTGCTTTCAACACTGGCTTCCCAAAGAAGACAGTCCAGTTCAAAAAGTCACAGTCCTGATTTTCAAAGTCCTACACAGAACTGGTCCCAAACCCCTGAGACCACATATCTCCCTGTGTGATAAGGACCTCCCAACCACTGTGTTTTCATGGGGAAATGATACTGTCGACCAATAGGTGTAGGTTTGTAACTATGGGAGACAGGGTCTGGACTAAAAATATGGAACTCACTTCCAGAAGAAGTCAGAACAGCCACTAACCTCAATGTATTCAAAGCCAAGTATAAAACCCATCTCTTCCCCTAGACTTTCCCACAATAGTGCCCTTATTCTCAAATTCATTCTTTTCAGAAATACTCTAAGCCTGATACCTGGTGGCAGTGAAAGAGAAGAGAAGAGATCATTGTCATCTTGTTCAGTAATAAGAGGCGCCTCGACACTATGAAGGGAAGGGGCCTTATAAGTACCTAGATAGGTAGCTTCTTTCCCTCAGCAGGGGAGACAGACCTGAGAAGAGCAGCAGCTGGGTGGGAAGGCTCATCAGGGATAGCTTGGGCCAGGGCCTCCATGGTTCCCTGCTAAAAGGGAGCCACGGAAGGAACTGCCTGAGAAGACTCAGAAGAAGACCTGGGGAAGAGCAGTCATCAGGGATCTGCAGCGAAACCACTGGTGGCTCCCTGCGGCAAAGAATCAGGAGCAGAGTCCATGAGGGGCTCAGTAGAAGACTGCAGGAAGAAGCCAGGGAGAAAGCCTGAACAGAGCTAGATATAAGCAGAATGTGGCCCTGGGAATCATAGAATATCAGGGTTGGAAGGGACCTCAAGAGGACCTCATGAAGCAAGCAGTTGGGAGTTGAAGACAAACTGTTGCTCTACAGTATAGGAAGGTCCCAGGGGTGAAATCTGGAATAGAGGGACTAGAGGCAGTGGGGGAAAATGCAAGACAACAACTGGTAAACTGAGACAACTGAGAATGTAATGGAAGGAAACAGAAAAGGCACTTACAAGCTTCACTACTGGAAATCCTGTTCGTGCGAAGACAAGCAGCAGCTGCTGGAATTTTTGGCATAGTGGCTCAGACACGCCCAGCTGGCCAAGATAGGGCTCAACTCCATGAAGCCTTAGCAAAAGTCTAATTAAAACAAGCTCATACTGCTTCAGACATTGCTTGGGAAACGGCTGAGTTTCACCATGCTGCCAAACACCCTTTTTTGGATCAACTACAATTCCCGTCGCTGTGGCTGACACCATATGCAACCTTTAAGGAACACACGTCAGTGAGTCTGTATGCGAGAGCGGTGAGGATGAAGACACATTAGAGGAAGATGAAGAGGCACAGGAGAAAGAGAAAAGGAACCACTACTCTTGGGGCAGGAGCTGGAGAGGAGCCATGGCAAAAAGCTGATGAGAGGATCTAGGAATGCCTGGCTGTCGTGGACCCCTGCAGCCAAGCAGTAAAAGAACTATTGATGCCAGGGGAAAGATTAATGCCCACACACACACTGGGCAGGGATGTGGCCTGAATCTTGCTTGTTCTTGTTTTGACTTTATTTGCCATGGCAGAGGATGATTTGATTTAGCTGGAGGGCCAGATCATCCTACTGGCCTGCAGGAGACAGCCTCTAGTGCAGGGGTTCTCAACCTTTTTCATTCTGAGGCCTCCCACTCCCAATATGCTATAAAAACTCCTTGGCCCACTTGTGCCACAACAACTGTTTTTCTGCATATAAAAGGCAGGACCAGCATTAGGAGGTAGCCCCATGAAACTAAGTTGCTCAGGCTTCAGCTTCAGCCCCGGGTGATGGGGCTCGGGGTTTTGGGGCTTCGGCTTTCTGCCCTGGGCCCCAGCAAGTCTAATGGCAGCCCTGCTTGGCGGCCCTCCTCAAACCTGCTCACGGCCCCCCTGGGGGCCCCAGACTCCTGGTTGAGAACCGTTGCTCTAGTGGACAAACTTAGGCACAGCCTGAGGCCTGGTCTACACCAAAAACTTAAGTCAACCTAGCTACTTCACTTAAGGTTGTGAAAAATTTCATACCACTACATTTGAAAATCTGATTTTCATTACTGTGATCCTGATCTGGTTTTGACATGTCAATACTAATTTTTACTGTGGTGAGATGAGAAAAGGGGTGAGGTGGGACAGAATTCAACCCTAATGTCCTAGCCAACCTCCACATCAGGTAATTATATTCTACCTACCTAAACTATCCCAGCAATTTCAACTGCAATCAGAATTAAAGTTCCATCCTAAAACTTGCATGGTGTACCTGTGCAATGTCAAATAGTGGCTACATTTCAATAACGGATGAAGAGATTACTGTGTGACATTCAAAACACGTTGGGGTCCTTAGGATAGAGGTACTACATATAAGGAAGTGTATTAGCATTTGGTATGGAAGCTCACTGAAATTACATTCAGGAGCTTTAGCAGGAATTTTAAAACTACCCCTTACAGGAACAAGGTCCTTATATTGTGTATGTGGAAAGTAGTAGGTAGTCCTATGTAAACATGGCCCATGTTGATGAGGGTAAGAATAACGGATGAAAAAACAGACACGTGCTAAGCCGCTTGCCCAGGAATGACTGAATTAAAATGAAAAAAAGGATTGGAGTTGGCTTTCCAGGAACTTGTCAGAGAGAGATATTTAAAGCTACATTCTCATCTTGCTGCACGCATTATTTCACACACACTCCATGCTGGGAATCTGACTTCGTACACTGACATATTTCCTAAATACCACTGGTTAAAGGGAGGGGATTAAATAGAACATTACAAACTTCTTCAATTATTTTAGAAATATTCAAGAACTGGCAGAAATTGTAAAACTATTATAGAATGCAAGGGAGTAAGGCCTGAAATTAGCACTGGCGGCAGCCTGCAGATTACGGAGCGTGATGAGACAGGACCGGACCATTTTGCTTAAATATTTTGACATATTTCTGTAGCTGAAATACGTATGACTTTTCCTTTAAAAACTAAAATCAAGCTACTGATTGCAGAAGAATATTTTGCCTCCCCGTGAAGTAGTTGTAATTAGTTGGGACTTTATTAATACTTTCACCCAGAAAGATGCTACAGCGCTTTACAAGTTTCACTCACTAAGCTACATAAGCACAAACAAGAATCACTTCCTCCACTGCTGAAATACAGCCAACAAGTGAAATGTGATAGTACTTTAACTGCACGCAGCTTTCCCTTTGGAATAGCAAAGGCTGTTTGCAGCTCACCCTGAACTCAAAAATGCAGCTCCATGTGCCACAAGGGGTATGGGTTGTTTGAGAAAATGCAAGATGCTTTCTTCCCTAAGAGGTAAGAATGCTGAATGCTCTCAGGCACAACTAGCACAAAACAAGGGAAAGGCACAGGATCTGGACTCCGAGCCCTCTGTGGCAAACCAGGCCAGCAAAACACATGAATCATTCTAGTATATACAAAGCAAATGAAGAAAGCATACAGCTGAAATCTGTCACTGTGTTATGTGCTATCTTTCCTCACCCCTTTAAATCTGCTTTTCTAGTCCTTCGAAATTCTATGCCAGGTCTTTTTAAATTCCCAGGTGGTTTCCTGCTTTAACAATGTCTTTGTTGTTAAAATGAAAATACCTGTAAGCCTTCCCTGAACACACCAACTTTCATTATCAGTAACATTAGAAGATCTTGGCATGCATTCATTGTAAAAGAATGGACACTACTGAAGCAGGCAAAAACAGAGCTTCCCAGCCTCCTGCCAGTCTGAAATTCTCTCTCCCCTGTTCTAAAAGAGGGTTAGACACTAGCAAGAGAGGATAGCAAAAGGAGGACATATGTACTAAGACTGCCGATTTCTAACCTCTTGCGTCATTCTAGTGAGCAGTTTCTGTCATATCCATTTTATAATAAAGGTAACACACACCCATGTTCTGCAGCGCATTCAGAATGTCCTCAGATTTGTAGTTGATAGCACTACTTATCACCTCAACCCTGGAAACAGTCATTGTCAGTTTGCTGCTGCACAGCCAGCAAGAGAGCGCGGACACTTAAAAATAACCCAAACAAACAGATCCTACAGAAACAGTGGCTTTCTTTGAAGTGTCAAGTAGTTTCACTCTTGGCCAAAGAAGGTTGCATTGTTAATATATAACAATTTGGAAACCACCCTCCAGAACATAATGTTAAAGTAGATAAAGTTTTGGTTTTTAACTGTATGGCAGTATCAACTTAAGTACACAATTGTGTAGGACTAGAAATAGGCCAGACATCCCATTAGTTTGGAAAAGCACTAGAACCCATTGCCCTATAAATCAGGCAATTCACATTTTAGTTTGTTAGACCCCCAAATAATCCATCATTGGTTTGGGTTGCTCATGTTAGCAAAATATTTATTTTGCTCTTCGCCTCAGCAAAATGATTTGCTTTGAAACAGATCCCTGTTCCTCTGTCACACTACCTGCAACCCTCTGTCATGTCCATCTAATTGCACTTTCAGTTTGTGAAGTTCTTCAATCTCCCGGTTATGTCGCTCCGTTTTGTGCCGCACCAGAGAACGGTAGAAGTGAATGGTGAAAACAACAAAAATCAGACCCACTGGGACCATGATGATGGTGGAGACCAGAGCCGCTTGCCAGCCCACATGGCCGCTGGGCTTTTGGATGACGGTAGTCTCGTTTTTCATAATGGAGTCCACAGGCAGAAATTTTATCCAGCACAGAAGCACCACCTCAGCGAGGAAAAGGAGGATTCCCAAGACTGTGGAGAAACCCCAGGCCAGCTCTATGTAGACATGCATGCGTTCGTGTGGGGATTCGCTGATGGAGTTTAGGTTGTGAATGTTACTCACCGCTTCCACGTTAGGTAGTATACAGGTGCTGATGAGAAGGGCGAAGAGATGAACTGCTACCAGCACTGTTGTGCAGGCACTGAACGCAATCAGCAGCATTTGGGGGTACTGATACTGCATCTCTAGTTGCACCTCCACCATGGCAACCTGGGGGGGAGGGGGAAAAAAGGATGGTCAGTTGCTAGAATTCCCATATTTCACTTTTCAAGGCTCCAGTTCAGGAAAGCATCATTGTTCAGAGTGCTTAAAGCACATACTTAAGTGCCTTCCTGAATTGGGGCCTAAATGGATCATTCCTTTTTTTCCCTGAAGATGCATGAACAGTCTGTATCTTTCCCTTTCTCGAGGCTAACTCACAAAGTTACATCCAAGCCCACAGGAAATTATTTCAACATCACACGGTTGGTTTTTTTTAAGCAAACTCTCCCTTAAATTGTGACCCATATGAACAGCATCAAACAAAAGGCTCAAAAGGGGAATTTATTAGGCAGCAAGTGTAACTTTGGCACAGATAACAGCGCAGCCAACCATGCAGTTCATCACATAGCTTCAATTTGCATCATTAGTAGTCACATGATAGGAAACACTGACTTCTGGTGTAAAAAGGGTTAAGTCAGAAAAGTTGTAATTCTGGTCATTGGATAGGTGATACTATCTCTCAAGCTACTGAATAGTTTAACTATTCCTTGGTTAAATGGGTTCCTCCTATTATTTTAAATCCTTATGCCACCACAAATATAGCCAGATAAAGGAAATTATTTCCATCCAGAGTATCTTTCTCAGTTTCCAATAACTACTGAATATTCAAGAGAAATGGAGGATAGCTGTGTTATATGGCGTTACTAAGCATGCATAAGTGAAAAAAGAACAGGAGTACTTGTGGCACCTTAGAGACTAACAAATTTATTAGAGCTTAAGCTTTCGTGGGCTACAGCCCACTTCTTCAGATGCATATAGAGTGGAACATATATTGAGGAGATATATATACACACATACAGAGAGCACAAACAGGTGGGAGTTGTCTTGCACTTTTGTTTCCAATGTACTCTACAGAAATTAGCTTCACAGACGCTCACTTTATAAAGTGTATTTGATCATTTTGCCCATACACTGTTGAGTTTTATCACTTCATTAAGTTAAGCTCCATGTAAAAAATAGAATGGAGCATGTTCAACAGAGCAGAGGATTGGGTGTCAGGACTCAAATGCCAGTCCACCTCTACTACTGGCTTGCTGGGTGAAATTGGGCAAGTCACTCAACCTGTCTGTGACTCAGTTTCTCCATTTATAACAAGAAAAATACTCAGCATAGCTATATCCCAGGTTTGCTGTGAAATTTAATCTTTGTAAAACACTCAGAAAATCCAGAGTTACGAGAAGCTATGTAAGTGCAATGCCCCTGTATAACAGTTCAGTCAGATACTATACGTCTCCGCTAGTCAGCCTCCAGCATATTGTTCAAATTTGTTTGCAGCTGTATTTATTGATTTTACACTGATTAACAAAGCGTGTCAGTAAGCAAAGCAATAAAAACAAATGTGTTGGCTCATACTCTCCCTGATCTTGTATTCCAGTGAGGCCCCATCACCCATGTCTGTTAATAAAAGAGGATCAAACAGGGATGGCTTTTGGATACCAGCACCAGATCAGTCCCTGTCAGGAGGGACCTCAGTATGTTTACAGGAGCTTAGTGGAGGCAGAATGAATAGCTTGACCATAGCGCTGGGTGAATGGATTTCATCGGGCCAAGTGTCCCCACTTTTACAAAGGTTCCATTTGAAACATGTCTTGAATAGCTTTTCCAGGCTCTACACAATACCTCAATTCATTTATTGTGGGGTACGTCCTATTAGCAAGATCCTTTAAAATGCATTGGGAGTCCAGGGATACACTCCTGTTTCCAGTCATGTTAATGGAAGCTCTGCAGTTAATTTCAGCGGGACAGGACTAGGGCCAAGGCTAGGTGACTGACCTTTCTACCTACCATCTACTCTGAAACCACCAGCAGACTGATTAGAAGCTTGCAGGAAAGTTGTATTAGCAAATACATACAGCATACCGGTGTACACAGGTGACATTGTTATTTTTGATTTAGCTGAACAAAACCTGTTCCTACAGTGACTGAAACTGTGAATCTCCATGTTCTTGGACTTCCAACAAATTGGAGAGAGTCCAGAGGAGAGCAATAAGGTTTAGAAAACATGACTTAAGAGGAAAGATTAAAAAACCTGGGCACATTTAGTCCTGGGAAGATGACGACTTAGTGGGGACCTGCTAACAGTCTTCAAATATGTTATGGGCTGTTATAAAAAGGATGGTGATCAATTGTTCTCCATGGTCACTGAAGGTAAGACAAATCATCAGGTTAATGTGTGACCAGGAAGAGATAGGCTAAATACGAGGAAAAGCTTTGTAACTAGGTTACCAAGGGAGGTTGTTGAATCCCAGTTATTGGAGGTTTTTAAGAACTGGTTAGATCAGTGATACTCAGACCTCAGTGGTTCAGGAGCCAAATTGGTGATCAACATTACCCAAAAGAGCCAGAGTAGTGTAAATTCATGGTTTCATTTACTATAGTACTATTCACATTTAAACAGTATGACAGGGGAAATATTTAGTGTCTGTGTATATTATATATGTTATTCTCACAGCAAATAAGGCACATTAAACAGTCACTTTCAGCTCACAAGCCACAGTCTGAGTGAGTATCACTGGGTTAGACAAACTCCTGTCAGGGGATGGTCTAGATATAGTTGGAGGTGTCTCAGCATGAGGGAGCTAGACAAGATGACCTCTCCAAGTCCCATTACTCTTACATTTCTATGATCATATGATTCTCATTTCAGTAAATACATCTCAAGTGTTTTGGATACTGAATCTCCTGAAATATTGTATCCTTTCACTAGTGTTTACATACCGCTTTCCAGGGCTCTTCATTGGCTCTAAAAATGAGCTCCTTCATATGTTGACAGGATTAATGAAGGTTTTAGCTTTGCCATCCATTACAAGCATGAATCTTTTAATCAAAATGTATGTTTTGTTAGAAATATGCTTGCAGACGTTCTCTCCTTGTAATTCTCTCTGTTTTGATTCAGCGAGGGACCCATCAGCCCTCAACTATTTGAGTTCCCAAGTGAAAAAGGACTCTCATTCTCCACTTTGCTGTTCTACAATGCTGCATGTCAACCACACCATATTAGACTGGAAAAATTATATAGTTGTTTGAGGGAGGGTACCAGACCCAAAGGACATATACAGTATTCAGCATATTGGACAGGAATTTTACCTATATATAGGATTTAAGGCTTTTTATTAATCAGCCTGGCTTGCCAAAATATCAATTTCCACTTGCAATTGCTACCCTTTGTGCGGACAACAGTTTCCAGTTGATTGGGTGCTCCCTGTCACACTAACGTTCCCTAAGGCTGGCCTTAGTGGTGTGAACTGATGAATCTTTAAGATCGACTGATGACTGTGATATTTCACAGGTAAGCAACAACCGTCCAGAGGAAGATGGACAACGGGAGGTGGAAGAAAAGGAGGAAGAGATTTTATTTAGCCCAAACAAGTATTGAAGAAACGCAGTCTCCTCTTAGCACTTTTCCCCTCAAAGGCTGTCATTACTCTCTGGTCAAAATCAGAGAAAAAGGACAAGCTAACATGCTAGAAGTCCTGGTAAATGTTTCAGTACATGTAATTCAGCATAGGGTCAGCCTGGCAAAATTTTCCATATTAGTCATTTAGTCAAGTTTATTTTTATACCTAGAGTTTATTTTAATCTCTCTGTAAAATAAAATATTTTACTGGACAATTTAGACAGCTCGAAGTTAGTCTTGGAATCGTTAATTCAAGCAGTCACTGGTGGACATCTTTGAGAGAGAGAATAAACTCTGACCTTGAGGGAGGCAGGCAGGCACAGGATCAGACCATTTAAACACAAGAGTTAGGCAGAAAGGAGATTGCAGTTTTCTTCTTCATATAGCGACACAGAATGACCGGCAAGGACCATTGAGAGCGCATAGCCTCTGGGTTCCTAAACTGTAGGTGTCATTAGGCTCTCAATATTTAACATAGTGTTATATCAAACACTACATTGTCTCACCCTGGCCTCAGGGCCTTATACTCCCTTAACTTGGCCCTGGAAATGTAGCTAGAGATACCTAGAGTTCGATCCCCCAATTTGCTGAGCAATTTGCCCTGACACAGCAAAGAACTTAAGCATGTGCTTAATTATAAGCTTGTGAGTTGAAGCATTGAAATCAATGGGACTACTCATGCATTTAAAGCTAAGCAGGCACTTAAGTTTTTTGCTGGGCAAGGCAAAGGGCTCAAGGTCCTTGCAGGATTGAGCTCTCGATTTTTTTCTCCATCATCACATCATTTAGTTCAATATACTCCCTGGCTTCTCCATAGCACAATTACAGAGAACTCTCTTACCTTCAGAAATGGGGCTAGGACTGATGCTGTGAGGCAAGATGTTGACAGTAACTCTGAACACAAATATATTACTGTCAGGCACATGGTTGGGCAGCCTCTGCAAATAGTCAGGCCAGTAGATCTGGGCGGGGGGGGAGGGAGGGGGGGGAAGAAACCTGGACAAATCTCAGAACAATTTGACAACAAGCCAAGGAGGCTGATTGCAGAAGCAGCTGTTATCTCAGACAGGAAAATGATGAAGGGGATTTCTGAAGATCTTTCTTCTTAAAGTGAATTTAGTGCTAGACTGAGACCACGGGTACCAGGGGCCCTCTGTTTGCAGTGGTCACAGGCCAGGTGCAGTGACAATGCAGACCTTCTCCACCTGCCCTGACAACATGCCTCAAACTAGACCTAGAGGGAATATACCTACAGGAAAAAGAGGAGCTCTGTCTTCCTGACCTATTCGGTCTTTGGCCTCTCCGCTAAAACGGCCAATAAGAGCATCAATTAGTGATGATTTGTGTGATAGGATGCCTGCCCAATAGGAATGGGACCCAGACCAGCAGCTTGATTCACATAGATCATTAAACAGCTATCAGCTGGTAACAATTTTCAGCCACTACTGATCTGTGTTGAATTGAAAGCAGCAACAGGGTGGTGAAAAGATCTGAATCTGCGTCCCATACTACATTATTTTGGACTTATTTTATTTACATATTTAAATATACATAAGACTTCGGAATACATTTTACTTCCATCAATAGCCAGATTGTTGCCTCTCTTAGGACAGAGTACACAGCCTGCTTAATAAGTATTTGCCTACCAAATTACTGCAGCAGAAATAAATTGGCTGCAAATGATACCATGGTCGTTAACTGGGATGCCCAATTCTATCAGTTGGAGAAAAATTAGTAAAAAGACTTGCACAAATTAAAGGAATCCCTATATTCTGAAAGTTAGGTTTATGAAGAAAACATTGCAAGTAATACCAAAGACCAGAGATCCCACTTCTTTGAATGTAAACGCATGCCATCCAAAATGAAAGTCATTTTGGTCTATTTTCGTTCCATTTAAAAAAAAAAATATACCCAAACAACCAGTACTCCTTGGAGTCAGCTCTGAAGTTCTCACAACAGTTGCACTGAAAAAAAAAAATCTAACAGATCCAATAGCACAAAGTGAAGTGGATAATTTTAGCAGAAACATTTAAACACCTTGTGAATATGCCATAAATAGAAGTCAGATGGTTTATACTGGATATTTGCTGAGAATTTTCCATTGCTGTTTGTGTTCAGTGAGTTGAGAAGTAGTGTTTTGTTTTTAAAGTGACCACTGTGATTTCCGATCCTGCAAACAGACCTATGTGGGTAGACCCTGAGCCCAGGAGCAGTTCTGTGAACTTCAGTGACACTCCACAGGGCCATAGAAGGTCCGTTTGCCTAGATCAGGTTGCAGAATTCATTATAGCTAGGATAATGACACTGTTCTTACTACAAAATTCTCTCTCTAAAGACATACAATTATGCTAAATACTACTAAAAGGAAGCAGATTTTACCTATAGATTCTAATAGTGCCTAATAGCCATATTCTTGTAAGGAAAACAGAAAGGAGAATAAACTCTGACAAGTCACGTGCAAAAGTACAACCAAGCCAAGTAAAATGTATTTTAAAATAAAATAAAGCAGGCTATGAAAGAATTTGAAGGGCAACTAGCTAAAGACACACAAACTAACAATGAAAATTTTTTTTAAGTACATCAGAAGGAGGAAGCCTACCAAGCCGTCAGTGGGGCACTGGACGATGGAGGTGCTAAAGGAGCACTGAAGGAAGACACGACCATTGCAGAGAAGCTACATTAATTCTTCGCATCAGTCTTCACTACAGCAGATGTGTGGGAGATCCCCACACCTGAGCCAGTCCTTCAAAGTGACAGATCTGAGATGCTGTCCCAGACCGAGGTGTCAGCAAAGGAGGTTTTGGAACAAATTGACAAATTAGTCACCAGGACCAGATGGTATTCACCCAAGTATTCATCTAAAAAATATGTATTAGAATTGGAAAAAATACAAAGAAGGGCAACAAAAATGATTAAGGGTATGGAACAGCTTCCATACGCAGAGAGATTAAAAAGATTGGGACTTCATCCTAGAAAAGAGAGAACTAAGAAGGGCCTTGATAGACATCTATAACATCATGAATGGTGTGGAGAAAGGAATAGAGAAGCAGGGATGCTGGAACAATTTTTATAGTGGAGGTACTGAAAGCAGAAACCACATATTTGGTTGTTATTACTACTTCAAGACTAGGGGTGCTGCCCCACCCCTAAGTCCCTAGTTCCAGCACACCTGGAGAAAAGTGTAATTTCCCCCTTCACATAAGAACTAGGTGTCACCCAATGAAATTAATAGGCAGCAGCTTTAAAACAAATAAAAGGAAGTTCTTCTTCACACAATGCACAGTCAACCGGCGGAACTCATTGCCAGGGGACATTATGAAGTCCAAAAGTATAACTGGGTTCAAAAAAGAATGAGATGAGTTCAAGCTATTAGCCAAGAGGGTCAGGGATGCAACCCCATGCTCTGGGTGTCTCTAAATCTCTGACTGACAGATGCTGGGGACAACAGAGGCTGGATCACTCAATATATTGCCCTGTCAGTTCATTCTCTCTGAAACATCTGGTCCTGGCCACTGTCAGAAGACAGGATACTAGACTACACCCAGTACGGCCGTTCTAATAACCAACTTATTAACTATTGATTTTTACACTCAGTCGTCTCTTGGTTAGGACAAATCGGGGCAACCGCTCTGGGCCCCGCGCTTTGGGGGGGGCCCCGCAGGCCAGTGCGATTAGTCAGCTCAGTCGGTTCCAGAAGACGTAGGCACGGGAACTAGGGGTGAGGAGGATGCTCCACCTCCTCACTACCACACATATCTGCTGCGCATGCATAGGGATAGGAATTTCAATTCCATCCACTAATGAGTGAGATCCAGAGGTTCGATAAGGGGGGAGGTTCATCACTTCATCATCTTATGCAAGTGTTCTGTTTATGCCAAAGACTCTTGCTGGCTGTCAGTTAGCGACCGGTCAGCTGATACTTTGGGGCCTGGGTTTGGGGGCTCCCTGAGACTATTTTCTAGGCAGCTGATCTCACAACACTGCAACAAATGTCTCGAGTTAAAACTTTTCAACAGCAGACCAACAAAAACGCACACACTCCCATTTCTTACCACCTAATAAGGAAATGGAATGTCCTGCTCTATGTACTGAAAACAACCCCTATTAACAAAGGAAGGTTTTACACAACTCAACATTCACAATCCAGCAACTAGAAATACATACCATAGCAAATCCAGAGAGCAAAGCAGACGTTCTGCTGGACGCTTTGAGCTTGGCTCGACTCAGGTACAGTTTTCTCCATGCGAGGGCCTGAACCGAGTGATGATTTGAAGTGACCAATTCCAGATAGCTACGCCGGACCCAGTCCCGATAATCCATGCCCTTTGTGCCAGGTTCAGAGCCGCAAGCAGGAGTGGCAGGATCCGCCGGGACATTTAACTCGGAACTCATGATGAAAGCAATGCTAGAGAAATAAAACATTTGCATGTTCAGGACAGGAACAACTATTGAACAGGAGAGGGCAATCCCAGAGACTGTTTTATTAGCCTGATTTGTAGAAGGTGTATGGATAGGAATTCAGTAAAAAGCTACATTAAAAAAAATTACCCTCAGGAGGTAGATGTAAACTAGATTGCATGGCATATAGAGCTCTAATCTCTCCTCCCTGCTCATCTGTAGCTTCTGTGAATGCCTATGGGAGTTACAAGGGGAAAGACTACATAAGTAAGGCTGTGAACTACTTTCAGCATGAGTTCAGGATGGGCTGGTGACAGTTAACCTTTGTATCTCTAGGTTGCTGCCAGTTTGCATTTCAACTTTAAACCATTGCTTAATTCTGCCCCCCACCCCATTCTTGTTTGTTTGTTTTAAGATGGTTGCCCTTATTTTTTCAATCTAAACCTTGCTTGTTCTTTCTACTTTGTTTCCAAAGTGACACAGTTTAATTCCATGCTGCATCATGGGTGTGTCTCAAAAGCTTCTTATTAAAGCACTGCTGTAATATCGGCTACTGCATTCAGTGTGTCCATGTTAATTATTTTCTAAATTGAAGCATTTTCAATTAAGTCGCCCTGAAAGAGATGGCAATTTCCTGCAGTATCCTTGAAAAACCTTATTGAATTAAATGTAAGTAGCTTTGGAGTTCATTGTATCAAAGGCAAATTTTATGTATTAACATGGGCTGGGATTGTATGTAGTATCGTTAGGGGGGGAAGATGGGATTTCAACCTGGGAAGTTTTATGAACTTCAGAGGACTATTTTCAACAATGGGCCGGATAAAAATGGACTTTTGGACAAACAGTGTCAAAAGGTTTGCCTGGGGAATCTCTAGGGGGAAGCAAATGCAAATTCCCACCTCCAATTTGGCAAAAGTCCAGCCTTTTGAAGCTATATCCTGAAGGGAGGACCATTGTCTACTGATTACCTGTCCTAGAGTCACAAGGTCAAAGGCCCAAGCTGTATAAAGGAAGGACTAACCTATTCTGAGCTAAGGCTGGTATGAACTTGTAACCACAGAAAATCTCCTGTGTGGGTTTTGAAGGACTGACTCCTACCAAAGTCCATGTTGGAATTTGGGGAGGGGAAGGGGTTGTAGGCTCTGGTTTGAGCGCTTAACCTACACACATGCTAATCTTTTGTTGTTTTAATATGTTTTCACTGTAATGCCTACACCTTCAGAATAAACGTGTTCACTTACAAAGAGCTGTGTGGTAACATAACTGCTGGCAGTTAAGTTGGTCGTAAGCCTTCGAAGAGCAAGTAAAGTACAGCTGTGGGCCTGTTTAGGAAGTCTGGTTTGCTGAGAATACCACAATGTAGGTAGGGAATCGTGCAGCCTGGGGAAAAACCCAGTCACATGGGAAAGGGAAGTGGGTCTCTACTCAACAGAGGTAACAAGTGGGAGTTGGAAGCCTAAAAATGGGTGCCATTGCTGGACCATAGAGGGGAAATGGAGGTGCAGTTGCCCTGAACCGTAACAATCACATCATGGAGCACAATTCATTTTACAATTCCTCCCGCCACCTGAGATTGCAAAGATACGAAAGGAGTTGAATGGCATATAGCATAGAGCAGTTGAACTGGCTGATACCTTGAAAGGGACAGCTGTGGATTTCCTAACCCACTCACCCCATTCCATGCTTATCAGCCAATATTTGTGCTTCTTTACTTCTATCAGCCTCGCTTAGTGAAGGAGAAGATGTGATTCTTAAAGGGAAATCAGGTTTTACTTCTCAACTATGTAGTTTCATAAATGTTCAAACATCATTAGATTCAACCAACTGTCTGAAAAGCAAGTTAAATCAGCAAGACTATTTCAAGTGACCACATACAACACTGGCCATGACCGAAACATCACCTTCATTAATACTATGAGTTAACCTTATTGCTATTTAAAAGGCAACCTCTTGGGTTATGATCACAGTGTTACTCATGGACATGGACATACAGTAGAATTTAACTGAGCAGGGTTTATGAACTCTAGCACAAGTTTGAAACTCATATCCTAATTAGGAGGTTTCAGATCAACAACAGAGACCTTGACCCTGCAATCAATCCTTGTACCAACAAGACTGCCACTGACCTCAATGAGAGTAACACACAGGAGCTACTGCAGAACTGGATCACATCAGCATTTTAACGCTATGAATATTTATACGTATCTAAAAGGAACACACATGACGTGGTACTAATTCATCTCAGCACCACACTTCAAGGTCAAAAGCACCTTGCCTTTAGTTTGGCACAAGTTACTTTTTATTCACACCCATGCAGTACAAATGGAGACTACAAACATAACTAATAAACCAGTATTTTCCCCAGGGTTTCAAGCAGTGATGGAGGTAAATGTCACTCGAATGCCAACAATATGTAGAAACGGTCTTCATTCCATACACCATTTTAAAACGGATGCTACTTCTCCATGCCATGGTGAACCAGGAATAGAGTAGTTTACTGTGGCCAACAAGGGAAAGTTGCTCACCAGCAATTTCTACTATTTTGCAGATACAATGACAGAGGATTCTCACTCTTGAGTCTTGTGCTCTGCAAATTCTTTCAGATTTTGGCCCTCTGACATGGTGATAGTTCGAGTGCAAGACCCTCCTCCTGGTCAGCTTGCACCAGCAGCTACAGCCTCAGCCCTTGGGGTATTCCTACTCCGCTCCTGAACTGTGCGGGAAGCAAGACCTCCCCATTTATTTCCATTCAGAAATCAGATAAAGTGTCTATAAAAACCATCCCAAGGCACATGACAATAAAAACCAGAACAAAATCACAGAAACATCCCTGCAAACAAAGAAGGAGAAGGAGGCTCCACATGGTAAGTGAGACTCCAGCATGATATTTTCAAGAAGCAGATTCACAGGTGAATAATTTTCCCTTTTCAAAAAAATACCGTTAGTACAGGATTGTGACTCGGAGTGCAAGCAGCTGGACAGATGACCTAAAATGAATGTGAACAACACTGCAACAAGCTAAATAAGAAAAGGCCAATGCCAGATAAGCAACAAAAACGTTGGTGGGAGCACCTTTTCTGACTGCAGAGGGAAATGACTGGATGGTTCTGAGGGCTGAGCTAGGAGACCCAGAAGGAGATTCCTGTAGGGATGGCGTCTTTAACAGAACAGTTTTACTGCACAGTAATCAATAGCCGGGCCTCTGAGTAGAGAGGCAGAGTAATTGTAGGAATCCTGGTCCTGCCCCTGTCATACTGCAGGGCAGGAGACCACCAGCTGTTGCCTCTGGTAGAATGGAAAAGAAAGGGAAGTGAGGGCAGATGTGGAAGAGCGTAGTAGTGTTCTCCAAAGTCTATTCCCCAGCACTAGGTCATGTTTTGGACCAAGGGACAAGGAGACTCTTCCACAGTCTAATAGTCCAGGGGTCCTCAACCTTTTTCCTTCTGAGGCCCCTCTCAAGCGGATATAAGAACTCCGCAGCCTACCTGGGCCACAACTGGTTTTTTTCAGCACTCGGGAGTAGCGAACAGGACAGCTGCCTTTTGCCGGATCATTCGCTGAATGAATCTCAGCAGGGTCACTAGGATTTCAGGACCCTTGCCCGGTTTCACCATCTCCATTGGCTTCGCGACCTCCCCGGGCCATGCCTGCCTACGGGAATGGGGGTGCCGGGGGAAGGGGGTTCCTTCCCTCCCGCACGGGGTCACGGTTTGCCCCAGTGGCTCTCAGAGCCCCCCCCCCCGCCGCTGTACATGCGGCTCCAGCCCCCCCGCGGCACCGGGACCCGAAAGTGGAACAGCCACAAAGCCCAGGCCAAGCCCCGGGACAAGCGGCGGGGGGGGGGGGGAGTCTCGGACATCAGCTCCCCCCTTAGCCCGGGGCACGAGCCCCAGCACCCGGGCACTGAGCCCCACGCCGCCCCCGCCGCGCCTCCCCGGGCCCGACCCCCCCGGCACCCCCGCACTCACGCACCGCGGCGGGGGCCGTGCCCGGGCGGGTCCGCTCAGCCCCGCTGACTGCGCTGGAGCCGCCGCCGCCGCCAAACAGACCCAGCCGCCTCCGCCGCTGCCACGGCAACGCCGGACCCCCCGGCACGTGACTCGGGGAGTCCTGCACCACGTGACCGGAGCAGCCCCGCGCCAGGCGGGGAGGGGGCGAGATGGGCGGGGCCTGCGGCTCATCCCCATGGGGATGGCGAGGGTGGGGTCATCTCTCGGCGGGGGGGGAATCTGGGGCTCACCCCCATAGAGGGGGCAGGGGGAGTCTGGGGTCACCTCGCTGCCGGGGAATAGGGGGAGTCTGGGGCTCACCCCCATAGATGGGGCAGGGGGAGTCTGGGGTCACCTCGCTGCAGGGGGACAGGGGGAGTCTGGGGCTCACCCCCATAGAGGGGGCAGGGGGAGTCTGGGGTCGCCTCGCTGCAGGGGGACAGGGGGAGTCTGGGGTCAGTTCTCTGGGGTGGGACAGGGGAAGTCTGGGGCTCATCCCACTGGGGGGGCAGGAGGAGTCTGGATAGGAGTGGATGGGGCAGGAAGGGTGCAGAGCCCCCCCCCCCCTGCAGTGCTGGCCCTGGGAGCCACAGCAGCCACACATGTGGGGTACCTCACTGCTAGGGGATTGTGTAACCCCTGCGGCTCCCAGAGCCAGGATGGGGACTGTGGGGCTGGCCCTGTTCATCCCAGGCTCCAGGGAAATCCCAACAGGTGGCAAATCTCCCCAACTCTGCAATGGGCAGACCCCCTCCCCGCAGGTCCCAGCACCCTGCAGGCATAGCCCCTTGGCTGCAGAGCACTGCGGGGGTGAGAATGGAGGGACCCCACACTACCAGGAGCTGCATCTGCCACACCCATACCATGTGTGGTTTACAAGCATCAGATGGAGGAGTGCACTTGGCTGCTGCAGTGTCGTGCTATATACAAGGCATAGATAGAGCCAATGACCCAGGAGCAACCAAGCAGATAATCGTGTTTGCAGGGCCTACAATCTTTGAAGGAGGCTTTTTTGAAGATCAAAAGACAAATCCGGTTGCATCAAAATTTCATCACACGCCCATTCTGATGTAATCGCTATTCTTTGCACCGAGGCCAGGATGGAAAGAACCACCCTGTTAGCTTTATTGGAGAATAAATAATTATGCACCCCCGCAATCATCCATCTATCTTACAAAACATCCCTGTTTGTCCCACTGAGATGAACTCAGAAAGGCAGAGATCTCCTCTTCTGGGCTGCAGCACAGGAAAGTATCCCTTTGTATATTAGAAACAAAGCCAGAGTGCTGCACCTTCTCTCTATAGCCTCTGCAAGAAATCGTGTAGGAGCCCATCACAAGAGGGAGCAGGGATGGGGACTGCTTTGGAGGGAAGAGGCTGTATTAGTTCTTTACTTAAAAAGGAGATGCAGGAAAATGGAGATTCCATACCAGAAGTTACCAGGACAAAGTAGCACAATAGGGCAGCTTGACCCCCAAAGTCATCCCCATCTTTCAGAAGTCAGTTTTCTGGGTGGGAGGGGAGAAGGGGGGGAGAGAGAGAGAAAACAACAACACACAGCAAAAGCCCATTAAAGGAACTGCACCAATCCAAATAACTTCTAGCCCTACAATAATATAAATATGTATTTAATTGACTTTTCACCATTTAGGTTGTTCAATTTTTGCATTCATTCAAGGTGAGATGCTGAAAGTTGCTTAGTTTTACCATTGTAGGCTTTATTTTACCAATCCTCATTTGGGACTGCATGGGACTAGAAATCCAGAGACCTGGGTTTCTGCTACTGATTTTTCATGGGACCCAGAACAAGCCACTTCCCCTGCTGTACTTCAGTTTTCCTTTCTACATGAGGAAAATGATACTAATTTTCTTTTATAAGATCACCACAGCAGACTGTGCTCTTCGTCTTCAGGGGGCAAACATACTGCATAGATATTTACTGTACAATGTCTGTGATCTGGAAGAGACACCAGTGAAACATATCCCTAAAGTAGCTTATACAGTTCTTTGCAGGATTTCTTGCAACATACACCAAACATGGCCTGAACTGGCGCACACATTCAGCCCTCCCAGAGACTGCCAGCGAGGGAGACAGCAGGACACATTTCACCTTCAGTGGTGCAACATCAGTCCTTTGATGAGTTTCTCATACAAGCTTAATGTTCTTGGAAGGAGATGTGTGTGTGTACGCAATTCGCTATAGGTCGTTAGGGAGTCATAAGGCGACAGTACCAGGCAGCATAGCTTGAATGCAGTTGGAACCTAATGTAGTGGGATAGACAAGTCCATCTTCACCATTCAGACAAGAGTCCTCCGGTGACACACATGCCTTTTATTAATGAAAAACCCCATTCATTTCATTCAGTCCAGCAACCTGACAGCTCAGAAGAGAAGCAATGCCTCAGGGTATAGTTTATTCATGAGACTCATGCTCCTCCCCTCCCTTTCCCCACATACAGGCTGGGAAACGATCTATATTTTACCTGTCACCTACAAATCATCCTAGTGTGGAAAGTCTGCCCACCCTCCTGCCTGCCTGGAGCAAGCAGAGGGCACAGCCCTTCTAACTCATGTCTGTACCAAGATCCCTGGGGAAACGCCACTGATCACAGCGTGTTGTTAACATGTAGCGTACCTCCTTCCAGCACACTAAACGCCTCAACAACTACGTGGGTGAAAGCAATCACTACGCTCTCGTGTGAGCTCACAGGAAAAGGAAAAAAGATACACACACCCTGTCACCTGTGGGTGAAAAATCTTTCAGTCCTCATCCACAAAGGAAATCTGCACAATACCGTCAAAGGACGAGCCTGGGAATTTAAATAACTTTGCTAGACACTAAAAATCATGGACGGAATAGGGACACTGGAATTGTGGCTCACTACAACAGCCACTCTGCCCCACTCCCAGCTGCCTTTCTTTTCCCCTTCTCCCACATGACAGGTGTTGACAGGCCACTTCACCTTGAAATATACATTAACCACTCAGGCTAAACAATCTGTTCCACCTTGTATTTAGCTGGGACATGAGGTACATTTCCCAGACCTGAAGAAGAGCTCTGTGTAAGCTCAAAAGCTTGTCTCTCTCACCAACAGAAGTTGGCCCAATAAAAGATATTACCTCACCCACCTTGTCTCACTGATCATGGAATCATTCAGTCTCTTCAATCCTACTCCCGCATTGGGAGTGGGCTAGAGACAGCATACAAAGCAAAAAAGGGCATTACAGCACCACCTTCTGCAGCGATGAGCTCCCAAGAGAGCACAATGCAGCTTTCTACCACTGAAGGAGAGGTTACCTTGCCACAGGCCATTAAGGAAAGGGATCTAGTCCTCAAGAACTGGAAAAAACCTCAGTGGAAGCGACAAAGTCTGTTTCCCTGTTATGCAGATAACTTTACAGAGAAACAGAACATTAACTTGCTCAAACACCACAACTGGTTTCAGGCAGCAACATCAGATGCAGTGGACTGATCTAATAGTCTCCCTTTCTTTTAAGGTTATTTTACATAACTTAGCATCAGCAAAGGCTTTTTGGACTAAAAGCATTCAAAAACATGACCAGCACTTCCAAGTTAAAAAGAAACAAAAGTTGTTTTCTTCAATTCAAGCTGCAGGCAATGAACACAATAATGGGTTTGGGGTTTAGTTTTCAGCGCAGATGGAAGGTGCTAGATTGACAACTCCTGAAACCTAAAGTCCTCGCTCCACAAAACGGGCACAGTTCAAGCAATGGCAGGGCAAGGTGCCCTGCTAGTGTGCGTCAACCGTGAGGCTGCACTGTGCTGGGGCTTTTTGCAGAGACCGCCCCTAAGACAGTCTTTAAGAGAAGGATGCGTGTCCCAGGACCGCAAAACATTTAACACAGCAACACAAGGTTCAAAGCATGATAGAAAGAGAGGCTGCTATCCCTTAAGAAATGACTGGCTCTGTGGTGTTTACAGACCTACTTTCTTTTGGAAAAATTAGAAAAGTTCCTCCTATCAGAAAATTAAAGGCACAGTATACACAGCAGCTCTCAAATCCGTTATCTCTATGTTAAGCGTCAGTATCACTACTGATCTCTTCATCCCCTTAATCCAAACATGGCTGGGATGGTACAGCATTGCCATATAGTGTTAAGTATTTCTCCTTTACTGTAACTCTAGATTTCCTGGAATTTCACATGCTTCTCTCCCCCCCACACACACACCCCCATGAAACAAAGTATCATGTTCTTTAAAAACTCCTCAGTCTAGCTTTAAAATCAACAAGCAAGAGGTTCTTGTTTTAGTTAAATCACATTCAAATAAGAGCAGACAGGAAAATCAGACATTCCCTTTTTATTAATAGAAAAATTTAAAAGAAAGTAATAGGGCACATCTGAGCAATAAAAAAAGGGTTTCTCTGTTTAAATACCTATCACACCCGTCTAGCAACAGAAACCGACTTATTCGGGTTAGAGACGGGCCCAATACAAAACCCCAAATTGAAAACACTCACAGTGTGGGGAAGTCTGGGCCCAGACCAATCTTTACTTCAGGCTAAATTCTGCCCTCAGTCATACATCCCATTCCTATTGAGTTCAATGAATGTTGTGTACACAGCCTTCAGGGTAGAATCTGCCCTAAATGTTGATGGACATGTTTTAGATCTCAGCCAGAAAACACTTTGGGCCATGCTAGAAAGAACTCTAGGGTAACGCAGGCTTGTGGCTGTCTCGTTAGAGCAACCTTATAGCAGACTGCACAGCAGTTATACAAGCAGTTATGAAAATATTCTTATTTGGCAGCCTTCTACCAAAAGCCTTTGGGACTCAGATGTGAAGGTCACACCTCCACTGTCAAGCAGGTACAACATATGCTAATGGGTTCTGCCCAGCTGAAATGAAAGCTTCTGTGTTCCTGAACATAAAGTAATGAACGTTGTTTCCAGCTGCCACTGCATTATCATCATCTTCTCATCACAAAGCTGGGCTCTTCTGTATCCTCCTCCTTCTCCTCTTCCTCCTCCTTGGTATCCTCATCTTCTTCCTCACTGGTCTGTTGCTCTTGAGACTGGTCAGACTCTAATGGGGTAAAGAGAACGTGTTGATTACCTGTAACAAGGCGTGCACGCCAATGTATTAAACAGCAGGTTAACCTCAGAAATTAGAAGAGAAAAAGCTTATTAGGTTACCCACCTTGTCCAATCCTAAAGGGTCACTGCAAGATTGCTCTCTACCATGTATTTACCAACGTTTTGTCCAGTTAAATTTTAAAGGCCCCATGTGACAGGCTTCCAAGTGAAATGATGGACACACCAGAAAAATCACACCTTCAGGAATACTCCCTCACTGCATCTTCTTAATTGTATCCCATTGCTCCTAGTTATTACTAGCACTCCTTGTACCACTAGGTAATGCCCATTCAAGATCACAGCTATTTTATAGCTAGGCTGGGATCTGCAACAGATTGACAGGTTTGGCCTTGCTTAGGAGTATGCCGAGCTCTTTGGAGTATGTGTTGCAAACTAGGTTCATGAAAAGCGTCTCAGGTTTCAATCTGTTGGAGAAGGACCAGACCTGGGACCATTTATCAGAACCCCAATGATGACCTTTGGTTGGATACAATGGGACCCTTGATCCAAAATCCCTCCGCCAGCTCCTGCATCTGAATTTGGTTTGGGACACAACAGTACTCATCCCAAGTGCCAACCCTTGCCCACAGCATTTATATTTTAGTAGTTTGATGCCACCAACTGGTGAAGCTGTGTAATGTCGCTTGATATTAGGCACCACACTTTATTGGAGAAAAGAAAAAAAAAAAGCGAAGGCGACAGGAATTGGATTCACAGTCCTGGAGACTGATGTCCTATTTATTCAGAGAACAAGCTTCCATACCCAATCCAACCAATAAACTTCCACCTTGCTTTGGAAGGGCTCTCTCTAGAAGACAGAGGGGAGTGTGATCTCTGTTGAGACTTCCAAGACATTTGCCAGTTACAGCCAACTGTGATGCTAGTTCAAACCAACAACCTAGTTGTGAAAGATTCCACATCACATCACAAGTCCCTGATGCAGCAATTCCATCCTCACCAGTACACAATTTTAGTTAAATATGACACTAGTCAAAATAAAGACTCTGCAATTTACGTTCCCCTCGAGATCAAGCTCCACAACAAACTAACGAACTGATAACAAGGGACCAAATCCACCTGTAGTGTCACTTCAGTGGAATTACGCCAAGGATTTAATAGGTCACAGGCTGGCAAATGTCAGGTTCAAATAGATGCGTGTTTTACAAGCAGAAATAGTCACACATCTAGCAAAACGGTCAGCATTGCTACAGCCCTCAAAGACTTCCTGTGGAATCATAATTCAATGCCACAAAGTGCAGTTATTCCTAAGAAAAGTGAGTTATAGTGCTCTCACTAGAGCAAGTGTTTGATTCTCAAATCAGTGATCTTGATTGTACTAAGATACCTGATTTTCCAGATTTAAACAGAACAGCTATAGAATTGTGGAGGTTTCTTTCTATATGTGGAACACGGATGGTACTGGAATAGATCACTCTTTTACATGCAGTACCCTAAGTCAGTTTCTGGCTGGCCACAGAGTATGTAGTTTTTTCCTCAGTGGGGTTCTAATTTTTCTGCCCTGTCCTCAGTGCGCAAGACTATTTTTATGTCATCTGATTCCTTCTTTAAAAATGCCTTTTGTAAAATGCTCTATTTCTGCAAGTTCTCAGTTTGACCGAGTCAAAATATTTGCAACAGCATCACCTTAGAAAAACACCAACGTTAGCTGCAGTTCAGGAGCAAACGGACCCAGTTTGTAGGTCAGCGATACTTGGAATGAAGGGTAACATTTTCAGAAGCACCTAAGGATATGTCTACATTGCAGCAGGGAGGCTGCTTCCCAGCCCGGACAGACAGACGCGCTAATTCTGCTCAAGCTAGCACGCTAAAAATAGCAGCGTGGACACTGCAGCATGGGCAATGGCACGGGCTAGCCACCCGAGTACACACCCGCTCAACCCTCTTGGTCCGTACTCTGGTGGTGAGTCTGCGCTGCTATCTCCACACTGCTACTGTGAGTGCACTAGCTGGAGCAGAGCTAGCGCGTCTGTCTGACCCTGCTGCTGCAGGCATACCCCACCTGATTTACCAGCCTAGCTCCCATCCTAAGTGAATTCCAATGGGGCCTTTGAAAGTTGGACTGAAATTTCAAGTTTAACAGACTGGCTTGTCCTCAATCACACAGGTACAAACTGCAGGCTCAGAGGGGGTGTGGGTGTGGGGAATCAGCTATTGCCCTTGTATTGGAAAGCAGAACTGAGCCCTGAAAAAGGGGGAAATTTTATTCCACTGACCTTCTTGCTGCTTCTTTTGCTCAAGTTTACTTTTCTTAGCCAGCAGTTTCTTCTCTTTTAACTTCTGTCTGTAAAACAAGAAAAAACACTTGTAACAGTGAAAATTCCAGCATGTCCATTTTTTTGTACATTTTAATGTGTTAGACAATATGTTGCTGTCAGATTTGAAGCTTGGACCTTAAAAGCCAAGTTCAGGTCAAATCTGGCCTCACATTTCCGTTCAGTGAGAGCGAAGTTTGACGAAACAAGACCAACAGAAGTGTCCCCAAGTTGTTTTTATTCCAACTGAAAACTTTCTATTTTAGCCATTTCCCTGGGGGACTTGCAACCCAAGTGCTAGTACAGGAGAACCTGAAAATGGAACAGACATGAAACAAAAATGAATGTGACTCATCTATTTTCATTATCCAAGGCAAAAAGCCCCAAAAGCAAACAGAATGGCGAAGTCAGTTTGTTAAAGCTGAACATTCAAAAGAAAAAGGAAGGCATTATCAATAACAACAATTTTTATATACAAGTTTTTAACTTGAAATCATCTCTCTAACTATACTGACCTATTACAAACATCTCCCCAGCAGCGTGCTTCAGCTCTAACTTAAAGGCAGCACCTCTAGGCGTAGGAGGGAATTTCAGTCTCCAGGGCTCATTCTCTCCTTGGCCCTTATGTCAAGAATGCTAACAAGGGACCAGTAACAGTCAAGGGTGACAAGGCTGTTTGTGATGTGGATATTTGTGCACAGATACATTAACTGAGACCAGCAACTAATGTCACAGACCTTTCAACAGCTGGTAGCACCTGTCAGTCACTAGAACCCTGAACACTGACCTCCAGTGGTGGTGAATGGAAGCTGCAGGGGTTCAACACCTGAAAATTCAGTCCTCTAGGTGTTTTAAAAAGACACGGTACTAAACAAAGATTGCAGACTTCGCATGCCTCCATCATTCCGATACAATTCCTGGAGTACGCTTGTTAACAGGAATTTATCCGTGTCAATCCCATATATGCTGATGGATGGCAGTCACTTATGTGGTTTTAAACATTTCACATTAATCAGTGGTTCCATATATTTGGTATATTTTCAGAGCTGAATTCATTACTGGTATAAGAGAGCACACACAGTACTGTTGACTTAAATAGTCAACTTAAGTAGTAAATCTGATCTGCAGTCTTTTTGAGCGTCCACATAAAACAATGAGCTGAATAAATCCTGTTGATTTACACAGAACACTGATCTACAACGTCATCAGCTTTTGTTCTGCAGGCTCATACCCCTGCAAATTCCCAAGATGCACAGTCATTTTCTGAACTTAAAGTTCTTGGCTCCAAGTGCTACAGACACTCACTTAAGAAACTTTTAATGGTGACACTTTTGAAACTGATCTCTGTAGCCAGACATCTGAGCTGAAAGATCTGGAGAGTGGAAGACAGCATTTAGTCATAGTATGTAGCTACAGGCAGGACATAAAGCATTTAGAGTTTCTGTGTTCAGTCCCCCGGGAACAATTTGCTCTCACCGCTTCCTTCTGCGTTTCGCTGTCTGCTCCTCTGCAATTATCTTATTCTTCTCCAGTTTCTTCTGGTATTCCTCATCCAGTTTTTGCTGTAATTGATCATATGACATTTTGGTTACAATCTAAACAAAATGTGATTATATAAATTGTCTCTCGATGTTGGGAGAAGTCTCTTAGCAGACACACTGGGAAGATTTGCCAGCAGGTTTGGTGTGCGTGCCTGTTTATATTAAAAGGTGTGTATTGATAAGAAAAATGTTCTATGTAAAATTTAACAGCCAAATTCCAAGATCCTTAACTGAGAGGGGAGGGGGAAAGAGTGAGGTCTCAATCAACATCAATTGCAGCAAGAACCTGAGGATTTGGCCCTAGAAAATTATATAGCAAAAGAGGGAATAACATGGAAGACATCAGCAGCAACATACGAATCAAGTGGCTTTGAAAGATGTGCTGAGGGACAAAGATCCATGGGAGAGCAGTGTTGATGTATCCTGGTCCAGGACTTGAGAGCAAGTCCAGGAAAGTGCAATTTTTGATTCCTCACTTTATAGAAGTACTTGTTTTGATGCTGTCTTTGTAAGCTAAGGGCTGTTAGTCAAGGAAGCATAACCAACACTGCTCACTTTTTTGGCTGGGAAGAATCTACTCATGTTTCTATTGATTTTTAAAGCATTTTTAAGTCGTATTTGGGAACGGGGGCATAAGCACTCTGGCTTAGTCCACCTCCAGCAGGGTCACCCACTACAGAAAGGGGATGGCACAGTCTGATGCAAAGAGCCAGATGTGTTAATGCTGGTTTTCCAGGGCACATATCCCATATTAGGAAAAACAGCCAGCTTGAAGTTCGTCTGATTTCAGACACTCTTAGAAAAACAGTGCAATGAACACTGAGTAATCGGACAATTGACTGCAACAAGGGGCCCGCTTACCTTCTCAGCCATGGCATCCATGAAATCCTGCCTCTGGTACTCTCGCCGACGAAGATGTCGGTACACATGGAACTCCCCACTGCCAGCTCCAGCGCTGGAACCTGCCAACGGCACAGGGATCATTAGATAGTCTGCTACTCTTAGTACAGTCTGTGACGTTTCACTCCATATTCTTTATGAAAATATGCTTGTATGAATATGACATAACTAATGTACTTTATGCAAGATGGGTCTCGTAAGATATCATTGGAAAGGTTATAATTTACGGAATGCGATTATCCAACGTGTATGCCTGTATCATTTCTGTAACTGAAGTTAGGAATAGCGACTGTGTATTTGTATTTCAACTATGCTACTTTGGGTAAAGCCCTCTGCTAACACTTCAGGTACAACAATGGAAAAGCCAGACAGGGCTGATGACCCATCAGCGAGGACAATGGACTGTGAAAAGGCCTGGCCTTCCTGCAGACTGCTCCATACTGCCACTGACTCATGGATGCGATGATACTACAGAGTCAGGTGGTCTTGTCACCCGATACTAAACATTACCTGGGACGACTTGTAACTTTCCACTGGAAGGGAAGGGGGGGGGGGTGTGAGAGGGGTCAAATTTTGGTAACAAAGGATTCTCACCTTATGTAAATCCTATTTAAGGGTGGGGAGAAAGGCAAGCATGGCTCCTCCTCTCCATGGTGTGTCTGCCCAAGAAGAAAGATTGCTAAAGCCACCTGAAGGGAAGGCCGGGGGGGGGGGGGGGGGGGGGGAAGGGTCCAGATTGAGACAGGGGTCCACTCTGAAATGGAATATAACTGGAACTCTGAACCATAGAAGCTTTGCAACCTGCCTAAAATCACATTTAGGGTGAGAATTTACATTTTGTAACCTATTTCTTAAGTTTATTGAGCTTAGCTTGCGTACTTTGGTTTATTGGTTCAGTAATCTGCTTTGTTCGGTCTGTTTTCTCTTATATTCACTTAAAATTCACCTTTTGTAGTGAATAAACTTATTTCTTGTTTATAATATAATCCAATTTATGTAATTTCTAACGGGGGGGGGGGGGGGGAGTTGTGCATATCTCCCTCCACATTGAGGGAGGGGGCGAGTTTCATAAAACCTTTGGGTTTGTGCCCCTTAAAGGGAGTGGGCACCAGAGTGTTGGGGCGAGCCCCTAAGGCTGAATCTTTCCAGAGCAGATCTCTGTCTCTCTGTACAGCTGGGTGTGTCCCTGCCTGTGTGCTTGACTGGAAGAGGCTTGTGAGCCTAGCCCAGCAAGGCCAGGTAAAGGGAACCCAGGCTGGCAGAATAGGTTGACTCAGTGGCACCCCAGCACATCATCAGGTGACACCCCAAAGGGCCCAAACCTGTCACACTGTATACATAGCACCTCCTAAGGGAAGGTCAGAGTAAGATTTACCTAAACTCTGCCCCTTTAAGCACTGACGTCTGCTGAGGAGATCAAAGGGAATGGCCCAGGGTGCGGAAGCAGAGTCTGGTGTGCTCTGAAAGGACTCAGCAGCCCTGGGGCGTGTGTCTGGAGACTGAGTTTAACAAAACTCCAGTTTTAAAAATGTCCCTGGTCTAAGATGCTCCCAAACGGATGCCTATGGGATTAGGGTGACCAGACAGCAAGCATGAAAAATTGGGACGGGGGTGGGGGTTAATAGGCACCTATAGAAGACAAAGCCCCAAATATCAGGACTGTCCCTATAAAATCGGGACATCTGGTCACCCTATATGGGATACAACTGACTGAGGGATTGTAGGAAGTAAAGACCATCACAAGTTGGTAACAGCATATTTTTATCATTGATTTTTATCCAGCCCAGGTCAACAGGGTTTGAAAGCCAGAGTGAGCTATGAGACCCCAGTGGCTCAGTCCAGCTTCCGTTGGTCAGCAGCTCACATCACAAAACCATCACCATCGTCAGTTTATTGACTAGACCTCTTGCCATCAGTCTCAGCTGAGTCTCTAAGAACTGAACGGGCCATGGAGACTCAACTCATCCCCCATCCTGGTTCAAGTAACGGTAGGTTGACTGGGCAATGTGGTACATATTGTCCCGCTATGCACACACAGACCAGTCCCTCCCACCTGCCTCCCTTTCCACATGCATCGCTAAGTCTTATACAAAGTCAGGGAGGGAGAGCAAATACAGTGGTAATGAAACCTTTGTAGTCTATTCACCACACCTTCTTTTAAGGCAATAATGGTATTATAGATATAATTGGCTTCCCCCTGCCCTTTTGTAAAGTGATCCTTGGAGTTCCCTCTTTCTGGTGTCAACCTGCACCCAGACTCTCACTGCGGCTTCACCTGCAGGATCTGTCCCTTCCCTTTGATTGCTAAACCACCTCTTTAAGGCCCCAATTCAGCAAAGTACTTAACAGAGACACGGCCCCAAACCAGAGGATGGTCTTTAAGGCTCAAGTCTAAGTATCAAGAGATCCAGGTTGATCCTGGCTCAGATGTTCATTATGTGCCTCAGTTTCCCACCTTCTGAGAGATGGGGATAATACACTCAGAGAAGGGGCTGTGAAGTCTGAATTAGCATCTGCAAAGCACTTTGAGATCCTAGAGGAGGACAGAGTTACTACTTACTATCAATACAGCAGCACCTTGCCTTTACCCACACAGTCAGAAGTGCAGACGACCGTTTTGGGGAGGCTTAGGTGCTGTTCACATTACACTCTGAAAATAAACAGCCACAACGTAGACTAATAAAAGGACAACTTGGAAAAATGCTACCAAAAGCCCATTCCTGGCTGCTTTTCTTAACAAAGGTGGACAGGAGAAGAGCTCTCTCCCCCGTCTTTATTGCACATTCATCTAGGATTAGGCCATTTGATCTATAGTTATTTGAAGAACAGCGAGTGCCCTTACCCATAACATCTCTCACAAATTCCGGGGGAGGGCGTGGTGCCCATTCATTTAGTTTTTCAGGAATTGGAACAGTCTTATCCTACAACAAGAAACAAGCCAACCATCAATATCTCCTCTGGGCAGAGAGTGAAGGTTTAATGCATTATCGAAAGTTGATATACGCACAATGGTGGAATCTCTCCATGTCAGCACAGATCTTAGTGGAAATAGAATTGTGCTAGCTCCTTTCCCCCAGCAGAAAAATTGGGGATCAGTGGCCCCAGGGAACAGGAGTCAGGGTACACCCCCAGAATGGGAACTGGAGGTCAGTGCCAGCCACCCCTCCCCACACATACTGAATTTGGGATTTCCTCCTGGGATACAGAATGGAGGATTACAGTGTCTACCCAACACAGGGGATGGGGGAACCAATCCCCCCAAGGGGGAGGAATCAGGATGCCCCAAGCACAGAGGTATAAGGGATCAGTCTGCCAGGGAGGAGGGCTCAAGGTGCCCCCAGCGAAGGGGTATAGGGGAACAGTCGGGGAGGGGGTGCATGGGGGGTTGGTTCAGGCCCCCAGCATAAGGAGGGATGTCAGTCCTGCAGGGGACCCAGTCCCAGGGAGGTCAATTTGGGCCCCCAAAACAGGGAGCAAGTTCAGTTTGGGGAAATGGGTTGGGGTACCCCTGGGCAGCAAGGGCGAATCAGTTCCCAGAGGGGGGATCAGGGTGCCCCAGGACAGAGATGGTGGGGACAGTACAAGTGGGACCAGTCCTGGGAGAGAGGGGTGTGGTCCAAGCCCCCAGCAGAGGGGTGTGGATCAGTGAGGGAAGGGGAGTTTGGTTCAGCTGGTGGGGGTTGTGATGCCCCAGGGCAGCAAGGGGGGGAATCAGTTCCCAGAGGGGGTGGGGGGTGCCCCTGGGCAGCAAGGGGGGATTCGTTCCCAGAGCAGGGGATTAGGGTGCCCCAAGACAGAGATGGTGGGGACGGTACAAGTGGGACCAGTCCTGGGAGAGAGGGGTGTGGTCCAAGCCCCCAGCAGAGGGGTGTGGATCAGTGAGGGAAGGGGAGTTTGGTTCAGCTGGTGGGGGTTGTGATGCCCCAGGGCAGCAAGGGGGGGAATCAGTTCCCAGAGGGGGTGGGGGGTGCCCCTGGGCAGCAAGGGGGGATTCGTTCCCAGAGCAGGGGATTAGGGTGCCCCAAGACAGAGATGGTGGGGACGGTACAAGTGGGACCAGTCCTGGGAGAGAGGGGTGTGGTCCAAGCCCCCAGCAGAGGGATGTGGATCAGTGAGGGAAGGGGAGTTTGGTTCAGCTGGTGGGGGTTGTGATGCCTCAGGGCAGGAAGGGGGGATCAGTCCCGCGGGGGGGGGGTTTGACGTGCCCCTGGGTAGAGCTGGAGAACAGTCAGACGGGGGCCGGTCCGGAGGGCTCGGCGCGGCGGGTCTGTCCGGGGGGGGGCGGGCAGGAGCCAGTCCCGGTCCCGGGGGCTCAGCGCGGCGGGTCAGTCCGGGGTATCAGTCGGGGGCCGGTCCCGGGGGCTCGGCGCGGCGGGTCTGGCCGGGAGCCGGGGGATCAGTCGGGAGCCAGTCCCGGGGGCTCGGCGCGTCTATCCGGGGGCCGGGGGATCAGTCGGGGGCCGGTCCCGGGGGCTCGGCGCGGCGGGTCGGGCCGGGGGATCAGTCGGGGGCCGGTCCCGGGGGCTCGATGCGGTGGGTCTATCCGGGGGCCGGGGGATCAGTCGGGGGCCGGTCCCGGGGGCTCGGCGCGGCGGGTCGGGGACCGGGGGATCAGTCGGGGGCCGGTCCCGGGGGCTCGGCGCGGCGGGTCGGGCCGGGGACCGGGGGATCAGTCGGGGGCCGGTCCCGGGGGCTCGGCGCGGCGGGTCGGGCCGGGGGATCAGTCGGGGGCCGGTCCCGGGGGCTCGGCGCGGTGGGTCTATCCGGGGGCCGGGGGATCAGTCGGGGGCCGGTCCCGGGGGCTCGGCGCGGCGGGTCTATCTGGGGACCGGGGGATCAGTCGGGGGCCGGTCCCGGGGGCTCGCGGGGGGACCGGGGGATCAGTCGGGGGCCGGGCTGGGGGCTCGGCGCGGCGGGTCTGGCCGGGGACCGGGGGATCAGTCGGGGGCCGGTCCCGGGGGGCTCGCGGGGGGACCGGGGGATCAGTCGGGGGCCGGTCCCGGGGGGCTCGCGGGGGGACCGGGGGATCAGTCGGGGGCCGGTCCCGGGGGGCTCGCGGGGGGACCGGGGGATCAGTCGGGGGCCGGTCCCGGGGGGCTCGCGGGGGGACCGGGGGATCAGTCGGGGGCCGGTCCCGGGGGGCTCGCGGGGGGACCGGGGGATCAGTCGGGGGCCGGTCCCGGGGGGCTCGCGGGGGGACCGGGGGATCAGTCGGGGGCCGGTCCCGGGGGGCTCGCGGGGGGACCGGGGGATCAGTCGGGGGCCGGTCCCGGGGGGCTCGCGGGGGGACCGGGGGATCAGTCGGGGGCCGGTCCCGGGGGGCTCGCGGGGGGACCGGGGGATCAGTCGGGGGCCGGTCCCGGGGGCTCGCGGGGGGACCGGGGGATCAGTCGGGGGCCGGTCCCGGGGGCTCGCGGGGGGACCGGGGGATCAGTCGGGGGCCGGTCCCGGGGGGCTCGCGGGGGGACCGGGGGATCAGTCGGGGGCCGGTCCCGGGGGGCTCGCGGGGGGACCGGGGGATCAGTCGGGGGCCGGTCCCGGGGGCTCGCGGGGGGACCGGGGGATCAGTCGGGGGCCGGTCCCGGGGGCTCGGCGCTGCTCACCGGGTTCTTCATGAGCCGCTCCAGCCGCAGCCGCTGCTCCTCGGCCGCGCTCCGGGGGATGACCAGCGGCTGCGGCTCCTTGCGGGGCCGGGGCGGCCGCGGGGCCGAGGGCGCCGCCATCTCCGGCCTCTGCCGGCAGCGCCTGGGCCCGCCCGGCCCCTGCTGATGACGTCCTGGCGGCGACGGGCCGCGGCTCATTAGCATACATGAATATTCACCAGGCCAGGCGGATTACTAATAAGTGCTATGCATATGCATGAGAACGTCAATATTCATAGCCAGGCGCTGATCAAGGAGCGTGTCTGCGCCAGACCGTGTTATTGTAGGGTCGCCTGGAAGCTCTGGCTCCTTATTCAAGCAGCATCAAGCAGCATCCCTTGCTAGCACCCGAGCTGGTTTGTTATTGTAGGGCCACTTGCGCAACTGGTCTGTTATTGTCAGGTTGCTGGTTAGGACTGAGCCTGACACCCTGGTTTGTTAGTGCAGGGGCTGCAGGTGCCCACGGCCCCAGAGCAGGGGGATCACAGCGGATCCAGCCCCACCCTTCCTGGCTGCTTCTCCCCCTGGCTGCAGGTTGGACCCGCCCCGGCAGCCGGCCCCTGCGGTTAGTCACACCATGAGGCCATTCCACCTCTGTGCCCTGCTCCCCTGGCACACCAGGACATGGTGAAGGTGAGCCAAGCCCCGGCTGACGGGCGTTTCAGGGAGGCCGTAGGCCTGCTCCCAAAACGTGGGGTGGTCCTCACACAATCCGTGTAGGGCCTGGGCTCTACCTAAACACTAGGTTGACCAAGCTAACTTTCAGTGCAGTGGGGTGGATTTACTGCAGCCACAGCAAAACCCCTTCCATGGCTGTAGTGTTTACACTCCAGTGCTACAGCACTGTAGCATTGACAGTGTAGACACAACCCCTACGCAATACCCAGGCAGGAACACACCTAATACCAGCACTGATCCATTCTCATAGACCCAGCACCAGCCGTGTTAGAGCAGGGCATCCAGGGACGCTCATGCCACTCACACACCCCTT
Source organism: Malaclemys terrapin pileata (assembly GCF_027887155.1). Taxonomy (NCBI): domain Eukaryota; kingdom Metazoa; phylum Chordata; order Testudines; family Emydidae; genus Malaclemys; species Malaclemys terrapin. Next base: position 19,011,127 of record NC_071522.1, on the reverse strand, counting down.
TAAGCCATGCCTGGACCCCCAACGGTTCAGCTGGCTCAGAGCCAGTCTAGCCAAGGTGGTAAAACAACACAATTGTTTAACTGCTGGGGCCCTGTGTAGAGCATAGTTCTCACCCTTGCTATCCCTAATACAACCTCCTCTGTATTGGCAAGGGCAGAAAATGGTAGTAGACACAGCTGAAGAAAGTAAAGAAATACACACATCATGTAAAGTACATGAAGGTCTACAACTGCAAAATGCTTAGCATTATTATTAGAGCTCTAGGGTATTTTTTCTCTTTGCTGAGGTATTACAAAACACTGGAGGTTTAATACTGATGATCACCAGTCATACCGCACCCTTCACATCCAAAGCACCTTCCAGATATTATCTCGTTAACCCTCTACAGGGTAAGTAGAATTACACCGCTCTAAGGCACAGAACGTTTACGTGACATGCCCAACCCTACAACAGGATATGGGGCAGAGCTGGGATTACAAATCAGTTGTTCCCAAGTCCCGGTCCTGTGTTCTAGCCACTAGATTGATTTGCACCAGTGTTTTGCACCAGCATGCCTGCCCGTGCCAAATTTCTACCTCGGTGACAATGTAAGCGAGACCGTACTTCCTAGCACCTCCCTGTGTTGCTGCTTGCGCCATCTGTTCCTGTCACTTCAGTAATTAACTAGCGCTCCACGCGACACCTCACAGGCTTTTGTGCACAGACAGTGATAGATGACGGTGGCTTGAGGGGAGCTGCTTCCAACAACATAGGCAATCTATATGGGAAAGAAGGCATTGAGGTAGCTCCCAGTCCCTGCCTGTGAGTCTGCACCATGCACATCCCCTTTCACAGCCTTTGACGGCACAAGGCTTGTACCAAGAGGGAGATTGTAAACCTGAGCGACATTTAGCCATTGCAACAGCTGGAAATCAAGAGCCGGGAGTCAATGCAGAGCCCAGCTGGGACACAAGCTTCATATGCAAGCCAAATTTCTTGTCAGCCAGCTGTGTGCTACAGAAATGGCATGACATTCACTCAGGCTGTGTGCATGCCAAAATTAGCTACTAAAGGTCAGGTGCAGTGGAAGAGGGGAATATGCCTTTTTATATTTTACACCAAGATTGGCAGACGCTGGATCCAGATCTCAGATGGCCTAAAAGTGCAAAGGATGTGCAGGGAGAGAGCTTTGGGTCAGCGCTATACATTTAAGGACCATTTGCAAAATCTGGAACCCGCCCAAAAAAGACAGAGGACGTGAAGCTGGCTTTCTGGTTCAGCCCCCCCTCTGTGTTTACATAAGGCTCCGTTTTAGCTCCTCTGATTCTGATCTAGAAATCACACTGGTTTATGCATCGTGTTGGTCTTACAAAACTGATTTTAAAAAGAACAGTGTGAATTTATCAGAGGGGTAGCTGTGTTAGTCTGAATCTGTAAAAAGCAACCGAGGGTCCTGTGGCACCTTTGAGACTAACCAATACTCCCACTACTTCTGTTAGTCTCAAAGGTGCCACAGGACCCTCGGTTGCTTTTTAGTGTGAATTTAGTGCCGGCAGAGTTCCCAAACGGCTGACAACACCAGAGCTTGAAGTCTGGACAGCCACAGTCCAGGCAGGAGCAAGATAACCTGCCCCCAGCCCAGCACGTTCCTCAGGCAGTCCTGTCTCCACGGCTCGTTCAGCCCTTGGGCCGTCTGCTGAAACGGCCAGAAAACAGGCCCGTTAGTGCCAGTTGGGATGGTGGTTCCCGTGATGTGGATACCTGTTCAGCTTCCAGTGGACAGAAACCAGCTCATTTCCCACCAGCCATGGAATAGCCCTTGGTCCATTTCCAGTCACAAGCAGCCTGGAGATGAGAAGTGCTGTATACAGCATCGTTACTAATCCACTGACACCCAGCCAGTCCCTCTGCATCGCTTAATACCTAGATGCTCACCGGCCGGTCTGATTGCCCTACGATGCCCTGTTTCTTCATCACTGCAGCTGCCCCCTCTACAAAGCTGTAATTCCAAGATAAACATTTCAATATTGGGAACTACTGCCTGGCTGTCAGGTCATGGTTCTGGGGGCGCTATCCCCTAATGAAGGAATGTTAACTGGGAGTGTAGAAACAGCTACAAACATGGACCTGGCTAGCTTGTTTGTGTAGATAGTCCAAACTATGGTTTCCCACCTGTAACAAGGTACGACCACATAAAATCACAGCCACTTCGCTGGTCATCTAAAGGAGCCCAAACATGCAGTATGTGGAAAGAGCAGTGAGCACGGTGTGCCCTCAAACCACACGTCCCTAGGAAATTGCCCTGAGCCAACAGTGCAGTTGGTACTTGCTTGTTATTTTGAAGATACTCACTGGAGGCAAGACAATTGTCAGGGTTGTGCAAAAATAGCAACTATTCCTTTGTGAAATTTAAAAAATCCCCATATAATGACTCACAGTTTTGTGGTGGGGCCTTGATCAATTCCAAAATTGTGCTGACTGCAGCCTGGCAGGTTTTACATCAGAACAGGAAAACATTTGCATGTTTTAACAGGAAAAAAAAAAAACAACCCAACCCTGCTCTTGGTCTAAACAAATGTTTGCATTTCAAAATTCAGCATTTGGAGGCACTTTCTTGAAAACGGGAGCATTCTTGAAAGAAACTGAACTTATCGGTCTGACATGCTCCTGCATTTGGATGGGGAGGTGGGACAGAAATGTCCATTTTTGACATTTGAGCTTTGCAATATCTAAGTGAATGAAATGTGAAAATCTTTGATCCTGAGGGGTCTCAGGTTCATTGTAAAGCAGTCTCTGCCCTAAATCACACATGCTACAGCAGTTCCGATTCCATCCAGCCGAGGGCAGCGGGGCTCCTACAAATAAGCCAGTATGCTACACTACAGCAGGCTTGTCTCTTACATTGTTTCTACTCCCAGATCTCTCTGTTCCTTACAAATGGACAGACATGTCCTTCTCTCAGCTTCCCAGGAATCCTGTAAGAGGAGGACAGAACATTATTTTCCAGCACACCCCACAATTCCTTCGTCCCTGCTGCAGGAGGTTGCAGTTCACCAACACACCAGGCACGAATAATTTACTAATCCACAACAGCACACAACGTAATTGGCCCTGGGGCTTGCCTTAGGGATCAAGCAGTATGAGGGTCCTAGAGCCAAGGATTCCATCCTGCTTCTCCTGAACATGTGATTGCTTTACCAGCTGTCTGGGCCTTGACTGAGGAGTTACCCAGAACTGGCCAAGGTCCTGTCCGTACCGCAACGGTGGGGTTTGTAATCACCCCAATCACCTGACCTGGTTACAAGAAACTGGGTCCAGCAGCTTGTGCCTCTGCCCTCATCAGGCTGCCTAACTGTGCTTGTGCCAGGGCATTCTGGGAAAATCCAGACAATGCCTCAGCAGCGGAGAGAACGTCGGCTCCAGAGGATATAGGACCATGTGCCACAGACAGCAACGGAGCAGGGGGCTGGCTGCGGTTAGCGGCTCACAAGAGACCTCTAAAAACAGGCTACAACTAGCAGGAAGCACCTCGGATCCATGACACAGAAGGGTCACCGTTGGCACAGCACCGTGGACCACTTGGAAGTGCTTTGGTGCCCAACAGTGCTCCAGCCACTGCCGTTTGAGGCACTGTCAGTGCTGCATGTGAAAGAGGAAGAAGAGTCTTGTGGTTAAGGCTCTATCTGGGGAGCCACAAGACCTGGGTTAAATTCCCAGTTCTGTTTACTCCCTTTGTGACCTTGGGGCATGTCACGATCGCTCTGTGCATCAGCTTCCTCAGCTGTTAAACAGCCAACAGGTACTTCCTTCCCACCCTGTGTAGGCTGGACGCTCTTTGGGACAAGGACCATCTCTTGCTCTATGTCTGTACAGCCCCTAGCATAATGCAGCCCATGTCTCAGTTGGGACTTCTTGGTGCTACCGTTCTACAAATCATAAACAACCTATTCACACACACAGGGCGTGTGGTCCACGACTGGGCCTCCTACGCGCTCAGAGATGCTGGAGCAATTTGTCGAGTGGGGGTGCTGAGAGCCATTGAACCAAACTGTAAATTGTGTATATGATGGAAACCATTTTGAGCCAGGAAGGCCGCCACACCCCTAGTTACAGCACCTATCTACGCACTCAGAGAAGCTAATATGGCAGCCGGCACTCTTCTAGCAAATCCAGGGACGCCCCTATAATCACTTTCAATGCAGTGTCTTGGTTCAAGTGGTTTTATTTCAAAACTGGAACTCAATTTTTCCATTTGTTTTACAAGTTGCTTAAATAAATTTAGTTATTCTACAGAACATTACACTTTTCCCTACTTCCCCCTATTTACAAATCAACATATTTGCTTGTAGATCATTTGCTACCCCCTTTCCCGCTTACCCCACCCCCAAGGCGGAATGGGAAAAAGCCGCCAACTGGCGAAGGTCTCCGAGGCAATGCTTTGCCTCTGTCCGGCCAGCTCGCTGAGTCTGTCTGGAGGAGGAGAATGGCAGCAACCATTCAATAGCTGGACGCGCCCCGTCAGTTCCTTGGGGGCGCAAACACAGCAGGTCTATTTCAAACTCGCTACCTGCCTTTCTCTGCAGCACAGGATGGCACCTGTTTGCATATCGCACGGGCTCCTCTGTATGTGACCCCCCTAGGCTGGGCTGCTGCAGCAGGCAAATAAAAACCCCAAACTAAATCAAACCCCTCCCGCTGTCCCTTCCAGAGCCTTTGAAAGCAGAAGTGGCTGTAAGCAGAGGGGGATGGGCAGCCGAAGGCTCCACTCCCCCCATCCTGCTTCAGGGGCACAACACTTAAGCAGGTGGTGCAGGCTGGCCCAGAAGACCCATTCTTTGCCTTTGCAAGTGGGGGGCAGGGGAGGGGAAGAGCTGGCCACAGGAAAGGGGAGGGGGGAGAGATGAGGACACATTTTGCTGGCTCAGGAAAGAAGGCACCAAAAAATGCCAAAGGAACCCTTGAGTGGGACTCAAGGCCTTGTCTACACACACAAGTTGTGCTGCTTTAACAACACCTGCAGCGCAAACCCTCCCTAGTGTGGACTCTGTTAGACTGGTAGATAGGTGCTTACACCATATAACTTGTTCCCATATGGAATAATATATAGTGTTAAAAGGCAGCTTTCATAATACCTAGCTCTTATATGAGGCTTTTCATCAGTAGATCTCAAAGCACTTTACAAAGGAGAGGTCAGTCTCATTATGCCAATTTTACAGATGGGGAAACTGAGGCACAGAGACAGGACGTGACTTGCCCAAGGTCACCCAGCAGGCTAATAGTAGAACTAGGAACAGAACCCAGGTCTGCTAAGTCCCCGTCCAGTGCTCAATCCAGTTTGCCACACATGCACACTAGAGGTGTACTGGTGTAACAATTTCAGTTTAAATAAAAATACACACACCAGGCCCCAGCCCACCAACTGACATAATTATATCAGCATTAAATTGGTGTGTAGACCTGGCTTTAAGTGCTGGCTCTCTGCCCAGGGGGAGTTTCATCCAGCCATGAATACATATTTTTTATTTTAAATTAAAACCAAAAGCATACCAACCAAACACTTCAGTTATTTTATCTATGTATACAGCAAGAAACAGCCCTCTTTTCTCCAGCTCGCTCTTCTTAGGCAGTTAAGTTTAATGGGCAATAGTTTCAAAAGTAGCCCCTGATTTTCAGTGCCTTAATTTTGGGGAGCCCAACCAAATTTTCACTAACTTCTAACAGAGTAGAGGGGGCCTGGCCCTCCTGAAAATGAGGTTCCCTGGGCATCTCTAGCTGGGGACCCAAACACTGGAGCACCCCCGCCAAAATGTGTGACCACTTGGAAAATCTGGGCCAATGTCATATTTTAAAAGCTCTGTCTCTAGGGGATGGAACTGATTGAATTTGCCATGTTAGCCAAAAGGTGCATTTGCAATTGTGTTCCTCTTAGCAACGACAATGGAACATACAGGGGTTAGCCATGATTGGGATTCAACCAGGAACTTTCACATTGGTGTATGTGTGTGTCAGAGAGAAAGAGCATGCACGTAAAAGATTGAGTGAGTGAGAGAGAGAATATGCATAAGAGACACATGTGCATATGTTACCAAGAAGCCATTGACAAACGGGGGGAAGTTCAGAGAACATAAACACAAATGATCAGGGCCTGAGGAGATGGCTTTAGAAGGAAATACTAACAGAACTTCAAAGATACAGGCTGGATAAGAGGTGACGGCGGCAGGGGGATTTTATTCCACCCCTCAAGCAGCTGTAGGATTTAAAAAACCAACAAGGAAAAGGAATTATTAGGGTGGATAAAGTGAAGAAAAGGAAAATATAGGCTGGCTATCAGGAAAAACTTTCTGACAGTCAGATGCATTAGGCTGTGGGATAATCTCCCCCCGGGTTTGGAACTCAAGTGGACAAACCCCCCTACATTTCCTGCAGTGAACAATCTTATAATAGCAATGGAAAGGGACCAGATAGTTGGATGGGTCTTTTCCATCCCTGACTGGTGTGTGTGTGGGCACCTTCTCTGTGCTAGCAACAAAACTACCTTGGCGAGATTTGTCATGTACAAGGTCACCTCAAAACGTTACCAGCCTGCAGTGTCTTGTTTGCAGAACTCAAGGTAATTATCCCTGAAGGGAAGTAACCGTTTGAGGTGACCTTGACTATGTTCCAACACTGGCAACGTCTAGTCCTTTCCATCAAGGAAACGCCAGGAGATGCTTTCATTGTGCACAGCTAAGGGAAGAACGATATAAATCAAAGCCATGAATTCCTATTCCAGGAGAACCACTACATGTTACTAGACCCAAACGGGAAGTGAAAAGTCCCGATCCGATAGCAGACAATGGAGAGACAAGCAGGCGAGTCTTCGTAGGAGTTAAGGGAACTGACCACAAGCTGACAAGGGCAGAGAGCGGGCACTGCTGACCCTAGAACAGGTCCCTTAATGGCACTGGTGTCTTTGGCCTTCTGAGCTCAGAGCACGAGCCAGATCTAGGGAGCCGTGAATGTGTTTGGTTGGGACAACCCCAACGTGGTTGCCAGGCTGGCGAGTCGCTCATCGTTCAAACCATTCTCTGAGCTGCCAGGGGGAGACAGGACAGCCCAGGTCCATTGCTGGTAATGGATGGAGTTGGCACCAGTGAATCGGACACAGAGGTGAGGGGCACGCCAGAGAGTTGACAAGAGAGTGGGGACAGCCCAAAGCTTTGGGCCATGGCGATATGTAAACATCCACTGGGGGAGGGAGGGTCGGAGATTGGAGCCAGGCTCATCGGCAATCCTCATGAACCACAGCTGCATCGGTAGGCCAGGACACCCCACACAGAGGGCTGGCCTCCACTCTGTGACCCCTCAGTAGAAAGAATACTGGTTCTCAACCGCCCTGGTCCTGTTGCGCGAGCCGTCACTCTCATGGTAGTCGTCCGCGCTAACGCTGGGCGACTCCAGCAGGCGCTCAGTGCTGTTGCTGCGGCTCCGGGCGCTGAGGGTCCCCTCCATTCGGTGGTACAGAGGGTGGCCGGTGGAGGAGGAAGAGGCGACAGCCCCCTCCACGGGCGACGCGGGCTGGAAAGGGCCTGGCACAAAGCTGGAGAAGTAGTGTTGGGACGGGAGGTCGCTCCTGCAGCTGGGCTGTTGGGAGGCAACAGCTGGAGCAGGGCTGGCATCTGCAAGGTGAAACACAGAAGAGTCACGTGCACGGCGAATGTTTTACAAGCCATTCAGTGCTGGACTGACAGCTGTGGAGAGAGGAGTTCTCCAGCCCCAGGGCACATACCACACAGGGACGCTTGCCCCGCACAACCCTGCCAATATGCTTTGCACTCACACAGCACCTGTCATCAGAGGGTCTCGTGTGCTTTACACAGGTGAGTGTCATTAGCCCCAAGTTACAGATGAGGAAACTGAGGCACCCAGGGGATAGGTGGAGGGGGTCTTGCCCAAGGCCACCCAGCAAGTCAGTGACTGTCAGGACTTCAGATCTGCTGCAGATCTTCTAACTCCTAGACACTAGGTGGTGTGGTCTCCCATGCCCTCAACCAGTTGAAATATGGAGCCAGGCCCTGGGAGTGGCCATGCTGCACTGGGCATGGGAGGAAGGGCAGCGTGGTACTGGCATGGGCTGTTCTATCGACTAAGGAGCTAGCTCATTGTCCCTGCCCATCTCGCAGCGCTTTGCAAACTCTGGCTCGGCCTCACAGCGCCCAGACCAGGCGAGGGAGCAGGCGGGATCACCCGCGACACTGCAGGCAAGTCCCCACATAAAGTCAGCGGGAGAGCTGAGAAAGACGTTAGGTCTCCCGAATCCCACGCCAGCTCCTCGCTGCAGATCCCCCAGTGGTTCCGATTCCAGTGCTCGGAGGCCAGGAGCTCCATCCTGTCCCTCCCAGCCTCTCACACTGACCCCCGGCAGGACACCGACGAACCTGCTCTCAGTTGATTTGGGTCTTGGCCAATCTGGGGACAGCCGCCCTCTGAGTCGGCTGCGTGAAGCCATGCAACCCTCATTGCCTGCAGCGGGTGAGTGCAGCGATGGGCCCTTCCTTGCAGGCCTCCGAGGGCAAAGGGGTGGCTCCTTCTCCCCAAGCGCAGTGGCACAGTCCCTCCACTCTCATGGCAATGCCCTGGCCTGCCCCATACCCAGCTGGGACAGCACTGGGCTGTGTAGGCCTCACCTCGGAAGCCCTGTGCGTCGCTAACACAGCAGGGGATTGAGAAGCTGGTGCAGCTAAAAGGCCTCCAAGGGGAGCACAAAAATCTACGGGGCCAAGAGGCGAGGGCAGAAGTGCCAGCGCTGTAACTTTGCCCCTTCTACCTCCAACTGCACAAGTGCTCAGCGGGTCTGGATGGGACGCACGGCCTAACGCCCCCGCTCCCCAGTGGACCCTGGATGGGGACCTGGAACAAGATTAGGCCCATCAGGTTTGCATCATCTGGCGCAGATCCCCCCTCACTGCTGTAGCAGGGTGCGGGGAGGACAGCAGCTGATGTGGGGACTCCTGGCAGCATGTCCCTCCGGAGGGATTGCGGGGCGTGAGGGGTGTGGGTGACAGCCCAGAGGCAAGGGGATTCTGCACGGATCTGGTGGCGCCCCAGAAAACCAGGCAGGTCTTGGGGAATACCAAGGTCCTTGGGGGACTGGGCCCCCTGCCACTTCCTATGCAGACGGAAGGAACTGGGAGACAACACTGAGCCCCATATGAAGGCTATGTAGGGGAGCACTGACCTCTGTGTCTCATTACGGCCCCCATTGCTCTCTGGGATTGCTCATTTGAGGCATGGGTTTTAAAGGCATCCACCCTACACCACTTTGGAAGCAGCGCAGCCCCAAAGGATCACAACCCCTCGGGACACAAGGTGCTCAGGGCTCTCGCCCGGTTCAGCCCTTCAAGATCTGATCAGACGCCCGACACAGGTAATAAAATCCTTCCCACAAGGGCCCACCTAACTGCATCTCGAGTGAATTCACTCGCCCTGCCTCATCAAGCATGTGCAACAAGCCATTCAGCACATCCCTTATCACCGGAGCAGAAAATACACACACCGGCCCCCAGAACGCTCTGGAGAGACGTGGGGATGGATACACACACAGAGCTCTTTTAGATTTGCTACATATGGAGGCAGCACCTCTAGTGGTTAGAGCAGAACACTGGGCATCTGTAAGGCCAGGTACATGGTTGTCAGTAGGGACTGAACCTAGGACCTCTGGATGCTAAAGCCCGCACCATTACTGCCTGAGTAAAGCAGCTGGCTCTGCTAGCCAGGACTGTAGCAGGCTCAACCTCTATATATGGCCTGACCACCACTAGAAGGGGCACATCCACATCCAGGATGCTGGTTTCTATTCTAATCCCTTGCTGTAGGACCCTGAGCAAGTCAGAATCTCACTGACCCTCAGTTTGTCTCTCTGTAAAATGGGATAATAGACACAGACCCACTTTCATACCGTGCTTGGAGATCCCTGGATGAGAGATACCAGAAATTCCACCCCAGCCCATATCAAAGGGCGCCAGCCTGTAAAGCCGGCTTGGTCCTTCTAGCCAGGGAATCTTGGATGCGGTTCCTTCTGGAGCCAGACACCATCATTCCTGAGGTGGCTGCTGGTCAGAAGAACTCCAGGGCTAAGTGAAGTGCTCCTAGCCCCACTCCCCAAGGGTCAGCAGAGGGGCAACACCTTGGAATAAGCAGCACAGCTTTGGGGAAATGGTATTGGAGGGGAAAACACGAGAGAGTCTTTTGCTTTTGGATGGTTGCAGGAAACTTGGTGCAAACACGTTTCTCCTGGAGACGGCCCTGACCCCAAGTCCTAGGATCGCATCCGGATCTGAACTCAGGCCCATCTCCAGCTCTCCTCACTCATCTCCTGTGCAGGATCACGAGGGAGGCCGTGCTAGCTGGGTGACCTACCAGAGAAGGGGCCCTGCGCCACGACATAGCTGCGGAGAGTGATGTCAGCTGAGCCGCCGGACTCCAGGGGGATGGGGTGGGTGTGGAAGTGCCGCAACATGTCGAAGATGGTCTGGAACCAGAGGTGCTGCACGTGGCACTGGCCGGTCTCGTTCAGGGACAGCCGCAGGTGCTGCAAGAGAGGAGCGCAGTGAAGCAGATAGGCCGGCCAAAGGGCAAGTCCCCCACAGCCGTGGATACTGACCCAAGCGTTATTTCTGCCACAGATCATGCACGTGGCTCGGTTCCTTCATGTGCTGGGTAGAACATTTACAGCCCCCCCAGTCCAAAGGCGACTGGTTATCTACAAACAAAATTGTTTTTTCCGCTTCGCTAGCGATTTGGCTCAAAACAGGAAGATCTCACGTTTCAGAGCATGTCGCATGAAACTGATTGGCTGCCAAGCAACAGTTGCTATGACCCATTCAGAAAGCGTCTGGTCAGGGAAGCCGGCCTGTCGGGTTACCAGCAGCATGAAACCGAAGTGTTCTTTGAGCAGAGTGGGAAACAAAAAGCAAAGAACCTTTACCAAAAAAAAAATAATAAAAATCTGGACTAGAGGCTGCACAAAGAGAACATACAGCAGAGAGCTTCTGCTCTGTGACCTTTCATTGACACTAGCACGGCTGCATGCAAGTTAAAGTGCAACTGAATTGCAATTGCAGTGCAAGACATTTGCTGGGAAATCAAGGGCCATTTGCCCTAGTTACCACTTTCTGCAGTGGAGTGGCCTGTTAAAATGTTATCACTTCACCCCTACGGGGCAGTATTCCTTATAAACACTGCACGTTTAAATGGCCTTTCTGAGTTGCAAGTCCCTCCAGTGAAGTGTGAGGTTCCTCTGCGTAGCTCCTACCAAACTCTGGGGTGTGTGTTTATGAATAAGCCCAGGAGATTTAAAAAGGACCCTATGTAGTGTGCCCCCTGGTGGAGAGGTGACAAGGCTTGGCTGCAATAAAGAACAGGATTTTCTATTGGGGCTGCTGGATACTTCTCTCTGGCTCGCCAAGCTGCCAGACCACCTAACACAGCCTGTGCTGCCCAATGTCACCGTACAGGGTCTCCCCTCAGTTCTGGCCTGGGCAGCCATGGAAGGAACTGCTGACTACCCCCCACACCTCTCTCCCTTCCAAGTGTCTTGGCTCTGATGAAAGATGCCAGATTAATAATCGTGCGAAACGAAACCCAATGTTCATCCTCAGCAATCGTGATGTGAGCTTCCTGGCTGGGCTCTCAACCCAGAGCCTGGGAGGGCAGCTCAGGGGTGACGCAGCAGTTCTGTGGTAGGCCCATTCAGTGCTCTGCGGTCGGCCCACCAGCACAAATTGCAAGGGGCGCTTTTTGTGATGCCGACGCTGGTTCACACATAACTAGCCTGAGCCTGCAACCCCGACTTCTGAACAGGCACGGCTGCATTGGAACCAGTCACCTAGAAGCCGAGAGCTCCACAGTCTGGTGAGCCATCTCGGTCCCCTAGGCCGGCAGCCTTTAGGTAGAACATAACCACACACCAGAGCACACCTTAGAAAGGGGATGTCTGGCTCTTTCTTAGCAGTCTGGAAAGCTGCCTTACGTCCCCTTCTATCCGAGCTAGGAGAGAGACATGCCCCATCCCTGGATCTCACTGGCGCACCCGCGAGCTAATGCTTCCTCTGACGCCAGTGACAAACTCTCTCTGGTGTCAGTGGGAGCAGCCTGGAAAAGTCAGACACAAACTGCAAATCCTCAGATTATCTGGCAGACAAGGGTGCATCCTATTCCCAAAGTTATGTTCTCGGCTGCATCCTTCCCCCTCACCTTCCCAGCACAAGGAGTCCCATTAGCGACAATGGGACAGATGACCGTACTAACCACGGTAACGCAAGCAGGATTTGGCACACAGACAAACTGTATCCAGCAGCCTCTCTGTTGTACTGTAAGTCAGGAAGCTGGTTCAGCAATCTCCTATTAAAAGATCTGTTCCCCGGGCTCGGAAGTCCATTCCGTGACTGTTTATCAGGCTGGCACTGAAGGTTTGAATTTGACGGGGCTCTGGATTCTTCTCCCCTTATGTTAATATCTTTAAAACCAGGCCTGTTTTTCAAGCTTCAGAAGTTGCATCAATGTATTTTGGGAATGGAGTGGTGGGGCAGGCAGGGGATGAATTTGGAATATGCAAAGATAAACAGAGGCCCTTAATCTAGGGTGTGAGCTGAGCAGTCTTGAGGGAAGAGCCCCCAGAGGAGTCAGGCCTGGAGAGAAGGTTGGAGCTCAGCTTTGTTATGCTGCACTTGATTTCTTTGTTAATAAAGCCAAGCCGGAGGAAAGGGACTAGTTAGCAAGTCGACGTGCCGGGTGACTGTTGATTTAGATCAGGTTAGGCACAGAACCTGCACCCAAATCCGAATTCAGCAACAGGACACACGGCATGTGCAGATTTGGAGCAAACAATTATGTTCTAAAAATAAAACAAAAAATATTTATGGAACAAGAGCTTCCTCTCTTGGGGCCTGAGCCTGAGAGGTGCTGAGCCCCCACAATGTTCCCTGAAACCAGGTGGAGTAGAGAGCACTCAGCATCGCTCAGAATCAGGCCTGACATGACTTGCCAAGGCTAACACTTGCCAGGGGGACATCTCCTTTGGCCCTGCAGAGTTGAGAGCGCTCAGAGCTCCCTCAGCCCTAACCCATTTCAGGAATGTCTCTCTTTCCCCGTCCCCGACCCAGGGCTTAGCAGGGTGGCTGCTGGACCAAGCACACCCCTGCGATGTCTAATAAGAGAGGATTTGCACTCAACTCTGCCACTGAAACCTGACAGGTTTCTACTTCACTGAACCCCCTCAGACGTCACCCACAGCACCATTCAGGCGAGGGCATTTCGCTTTCACGCATCAGGCCAGGAAACTGTGCGGCCAGCACCAAAGGACTAATAGATCTCTCCATGGGAGATTAACTAGCACATCACCAAGGGGAGAACATCAGTTCTGTCCTTCGCTAGAACATGGACACTTGGGAGAGTCATTGCTACCGAGCCACTCAGGCTGTCCCAGCATTTAGGGCCATCGATACCAAGCAGAAACAGAAGAATAAAAGGGAGGCTTTTAATCCAGTGATCTCAAAGCACCTTAGAAAGGGAGCCAAGTATCCGCCCAGTTTTGCAGAGGAGCTGGGAATGGAGCTTGAGTAACCTGCCCATGGTCACTCAGTGAGTCAGTGGCGGAGTAGGGAATAGGCTGCAGATCTCCAGAGTTGTCCCCTGAGCTAAGTACGAGGTCCAAGTTGTTCTGCTGGGATCTCTTCTCCCACTGGACAATTAAGCAGTGTCAGCCTTTCACTGGCTTGCAGGCTAGCGGCATCATCTCGCTGCTGACCCACAGCTATGCTGCATGGTATCATGGAGTTAAGCCAGCCACGTTACGGAGGGACAGACTGCAATGGGTGCTGACAGAGTCGCATAGTCCGTGCTTAATCCAGGGCATGTGAGTCATACACCGCATAGAAAAGGGTCTGCGTTAGACGCACACAAAAAACCAGCCAGCAAGAACAAACGGGCTTTATATTCAACAACAACAACAACAACAAAAAGCAGGCCTTGCTCTGATCTTCCTATTGTGCCGTTCCTGGCAGGCTGGCACTGGGAGAAGGCACTGCCAGCATTGTTTCTTTTAAAGCCTTCCTGCCTTAGCAGAGCGCTGTCAAATCTGCAAGATCTCAGTGGCTCAGCATTTCCACTCCCAGCTTCATGTTCGGAGCAGCCAGACAGAGCCCTAGATAGTGGCTGCATTTCTCTTGGGGGGAGGGTGGTTAATGCTCACTTGGGAGCTGAGCCCGGAGACTAAACTGCAACTGCGTGGGCTATTGGCAAAGTGGGTGGTTTGGGGTCCCCTTGGGCGTTTTACTCTCTATTCATTAGAGCGGGTCTGGCAGGGCCCCCTCTGGCAGCATCTTGAGCCAACAGGAAGCTTTTGCTTCCTCCTACACTCTAATCCTCCAGGGCTGCTCTCAGTCCTCTCCCCGCACCAAGCGGCTCATTCACTCTCCTCTAGCACTGCAGCCTTGCTTCCCACTGGCTCCCTGGGCTGCTCCAGGTGGCTAACATCCAGCTTCCTTTAGAGCCCCCGCAGGCTTCCTTCGCAAGGGGTTTGGTAGCCCCAGTGTCCTGGCTACATTCCAATTCTGGTAACCGCCTGACAATCCCTTCCTCACTTTCAACTGGATCCAGGTCCCTCACATCGCTCTGGGGAGGTCTTCACTGCAGCTAGAGGTAGACATATGCACACTAGCTTTGATTAGGGTAGCCGGGGCAGCGCAGGCGGCAGGAGGGGCTAGCCACCCCGAGTACCCTCCCGTCCGAGACCTAGGCCCGTACTCAGGCCATTAGCCTATCCTGCTACCCTGCAGCTATGTTGCTATTTTTAGCGTGCTAGCTCAAACAAAGGTAGCACATAGAAAGAAGAACAGGAGTACTTGTGGCACCTTAGAGACTAACACATTTATTAGAGCATAAGCTTTCGTGGACTACAGCCCACTTCTCCGGATGCATATGCAAGTACTCCTGTTCTTCTTTTTGCGGATACAGACTAACACGGCTGTTACTCTGAAAGGTAGCACATGTATATCGACTCGATGTACCCTCCGTACTGACTCAGTATTTCTGTGCCCTGTTAAAAGGGGTCAGCGTTCCGCCCCAGAGATAGCTGCATTTCAGTGATGGTGAGTTAATCCCTGTTCATTACACAGGTCTCCATCTTGCCTTCACATACAAGGGTGTCACTTCCACTGAAATCAATGGGAGCTTTGCCTAGAGAAGCTGGAGGCAAAACTGATCTGCAGTGTTGTAGCCCAGTAGACTGCGCACTGGACTGGGACTCATGACACCTGGGTTCTATTTCTAACTCTGCCATTGGCCTGCTGGGGGACCTCAGGCAAGTCATGTCCCTCCATGTGCCTCAGTTTCCCCATCTGTAAAAAGGGGCTAATGATACTGACGTCCTCTGTAAAGTGCTTTAAGATCTAACAATGAAGAGAATGAGGTAGTAGTAGTTTGTGGAGTGCTTCCAGTTCTGGTAACCACCTGACCATCCGGACCTCTGGATAAAAGGCCACACAAACTTTAGCTCTTTTCATTCCCCCTTATGCAGCACAGAACTAAAGAGACAGAGAACCACTTGGAGACAGCATTTCTCTTCCCTTCCTGTCCTAATTTGTAATACAGCATGGCCGTGTGTTTTAAACAGCTGCTATGGGTCCTCTGCAGAGGTGGCCACATTTCAGCCACACATAGAATGAATCCTTGTGCATCATTCTGGGATGAAAGGCACTTTCAAGGGTCAGAGGATTATTCGTGTTTGGGGATCTCGGCAATCCCAAAAAAGCCCAGTCAATAACGACACTTCCGAGCATCTTTTTAGAAGTCAGCAGAGCCATCCTGCTTCCAAGCCCCACTGTAATCAGACAGGTAGGCCAGACAAGCCCCCTGTCCTGCTCCCTGCATGCTACATGTCGGAGTGACGCTGATAGGTGGAAAGACAAACTAGGGATAGCATCAGAGAACAGTGGGTGAGTGCTGCTAGTGCAGTTCTAAAACCAATGAAATAATCAGCATCACAATGGCACTTGCCTTTGCTTTCCCCTGGAAGTTAAAAGTCAGCACATATTCGCCTGGTCGAGTTTCACTCTGCCGAATGACAAACAGACCGTGACTCCTGGTCCCACCAAAGAGCACCAGCTGGGCGGCTTTGATCCGTGACAGCGTCCCGTGGAACCAGGGGAAATCTGAGAGGTTGATCTCCGCTTCTGTCTCGCTTTCGTCCCCTGTACAGTTGGAAAGGGGCAAAAGAAAGGCCGTTTAGAGAGGGAAATGTTTGTCTTTCGAAAGGGACGGCAGCGACAGTGAATAGACTGCAGGGCTCTGGCAGAGGACGTTCTGGCTATTCCAGCAGGACCAGGAAGTCATGCTGGGAAGATAACATCTGAGCAGGCTGGCTACTGGGTGCTCCACTCAATTCCACTGAAAGAGTGGACGGGCAGGGCAGAAAGAGGATTTCTATATTAAACTAATGGGCTCCTCTGGCTGGGAGCAGCAGGGCAAGGTTAGAACTGAGTGCACTCATCCCTCCGGGCCTGCCTGTACAACCTCCCCATCACCACCTCCCCACCAGCATTATTCCTGGGTCCACACCAGGCACACCCACCCTATGTATGGGCACCTCATGTACACACCTGTCCCCATGAACACCCCTTTCTTTAATTCGCCACCTCCCCCCTCCTACCCTTTGCTCTAATCAGAATGCAGCAGTTCTGCTCAGGGCTTGCTCAAGAGACCCACGTTGCATTGCAACGGGATTTTTCCCTTTTCTTCTATTAATTGTGTCACATGCAGCAAATCAGCTGGAAGGTGGCCAATGTGGCTACATCCCCCTTACTCCCCCAGAGCCTTGCAGGTACCTGCTAAATGACTGCTGGTGGCTGGCGACTCCAGGGTCTGCAGGAAGTTTTCCAGTGGTATGTGGGCCAGGTGTTCCCCCGAGGAGTCCCTGGCCCTGCCATGCGGGGCTGATATGACAGTGGCAGCGGTTGGGGTGGTGGGGTGGGTGGCGAGCACAGAACATCTGTCTGGAGTCCTCTGCACACCTGAAAGGAATGCAGGCTTTAATGGCTTAAAGCTCAGAGTTTCTCTGCAAATCAACCCACAGGCACCTGTCTCGGACCCACCAGATCGGTGCTACGCCCTCAACTTTGGAGCAGTTTCTTGGAGGACCCCTTCAGTTGTTATACCAATAAAAACTAGCAGGATCTTATTAAAGGGACAAGATAAAGATGCCACATTTATTATGATAATTTGATTTATGACCAATAACTAATATCTTAATCCTTATACACACACATTATACCTAATACCTATACACACACTCACACACACTCACACACACACACACTCACACATCCATCAGATGTTCTGCAGCTGCTGCATAGTTACCAGTCCTGCTTGAGTTTGCAGCTTGGGTTCGTAGCTTGTGGCGGCTAACTGGCCAGGAAAGCCAGGCACAAGGACGAGCTGGGTCTCTGTTGGGCATGCACCGATGCCCTTCCATGTTGGCAGCAGAATGTTACCCTCCTCCAAAGTTTTCCATCTCACCCATCCTTTTTGTAGGCTTTAGTTTGAATCCAGAGTCTATAGGTCTTGCTGTGTCATGCTGCCTTCAGGTTTGGTGATTGATCACCCGTCAATTGCAGACATGACTTTCAGACTCGGACCGGGCTTTGATCTTCCTTTTATTGTACCTTTTCTTTTTAGGGTGGATTCTCCTTACTTTGTTAGGGCTCTTGTCTGCATCTTCAGCCGTTGGTGTTTGAACTCTATTTAATCAGGACAGGCTGGGGCTGGAGGTTGATTCCATCATCCATACATACCTCATTCACACATCTAAACTAAACTAATAAGATTACAGCAGGGTTTGCAAAAATGAAGGTTGCAGCAAGCCCTTACAAAATGGAGTAAGCGTTTTAAAATGGGGTTTGAATTACAATATGGCAAACAGTGAACAGAAGTTACAATATAGACAAGTATAATGGATGGCAAACAGTGAACAGAAGTTACACTGTAGGCAAGTGTAATAAATGGTGAACAGAAGTTACAATACCGAAACAGTGCAAGTCTTAGTGATTTAAGCAGGAATTGGATTGACAGTGAAACTTACAAAGGCAGCTGACTGAACAACTATGGCTCTTAACAAGCATCTTAATTGTTAATTAGCCAGTTATTGGGGTAACCGGTTTTATGAATGAATATTGTTTCATTCATAAAACTTTACTTATGGTGTTACATTAATAAAGTGAACAATTAAAAACAATTTCATTCATTAGTTCTACACAGTGGGCCAGACCCCCAAGGGGTCTCGCTCCTCCTTCAGGGCAGGCCACGCAGCCTCCCGAGACTGAGCCTCGGGGGCGCCAACACTCCTGCTTCACACCGCGAGCTCTGCTCAGCGAGTCCAACTGAGATCGACACCTGGTAGACTTGTCCACCCACCAGGGATTAATGCACCTCAGCACGTATTGACAGGGACACTCAGGCAGTGTTGTCAAAACAGGCGGGTTTATTAGTCACCCACAACGGAGGAAGTCCCTAGGGTAGCATAGAGGAATGAGGGTTAAAGCATAGCCTGGTCTGGCTAGCCCAGAGCCCCAGCCAAGCTGAAGTGAAACTCCATTTTCCGGCTCTGTCTCTCTCTGTCTGCCTTCCTTAGCCTGTTCCCAGGTGAGTGAGCTCCCAGCTTCCTCCAGAAGCCAACACTTTATCCCCCCACCTCACACCTTCCAGCCCTTTGTTCTCAGGCTGGGGTCTTTGTTCAGCGTCCCTCTGAGAGGTGGGGAACTCCATCTCCCTGCTTACCGGGGTCAAGGTCTGATTGACTGGGTTTTCCGTTGATACAGGTTTGAATTTTCTATTGCTACAGTATCAGCCTTGACCAGTCCTTTTTAGAGACACATTCAGGCTCAGGCAGCTAGGTAAAAAACACACACACCCCCCTAGGTCTCTTAGCCTGCCCCCAGAGACAACTTAGTCCTCCCCCCCCCCCCCCCTCCACTGGGTAGCCATGCAAAATATAAGGGAAACTGAGGCAAACAGAGGCTTCATAAAATATTATAGAAAATCCCCATGTTGTCAGCACCACATTCAGTAATAACGGACTTGGTATATTGTCCTCTATGTGGTCTGCTCCTACTAGAGAGAGAAAGGTAGACAGTTGGCTGGTTTAGTTTTAGGGTTAGTTCGTGCCAGACTGGTCATCCTAGAGACTGCAGTCTTCCATTTACCCAGAGAATGGGTCCAGCCAAGCAGAGCCACTTTAACCCTTTCCTACATCACCCTGCCAACATGCTACAACCCTGCCCCGAAAGGACAACCTCTAGAAGTCAGAGAGGGTTGTTCAGTCTCAGACAGGCCATTCACTGTGCGGCTGTGTAGACATCCGATCTCATCCCTGCGGCGCCTCCTGCTGGTTGTCCAGGGAATTAGCTCTACCAGCCTCTCGAGCACCCTCTGCAGGCCGGTGATCCACCTTGTCCTCTACTGGCACCCGTGTCCCTCCCAGGACCCAGTGCCCCTATTACTGGGATGCTGCCCCCTGGCAGTACCCCACAGATCTGGGTCTCCCCTCCCTGGGGAAACCCCACCCACTATCCCCACCTTGCCTCAGCACTAGGACACTACCAGTCACCAACTAGCCCCCGCTCCCTGGGTTAGACTGCAGTATAGGCCACTCATCACGGGCAAGGGGGGGTTGGACCTGCTGCCTTGACCGAGCCCTGGGCTGCCCTCTGCAACCCCCAGTATCCCTTTTCTTTTGCGGTCAGCTGCGTTATTGCCTTGAAACCCAACCCAATACCACAAGATGACCAACATCTGAATCCAACATTTCTGGTGATTTTCTCCGGGTGTCCTTACCATCGGCCAGAAATTCACAGCTGCAGGAGGGTACCCTGCCTGGCAAGCAGGCTCCCTGCACACAGGAGGAAAGTTCAATATCATCTCCGCTGTCCCTGCGAGGAAAAAGCAGAGCAGATGGTCACATGCAGGCTGTCACTCTCTGCAGACACACACCTCACCGGGGACGGGGTGGGCGGGGAAGAATTTCCACTCCCACGTAGGAACCATGGTTCATTTGACTGATGTTATAATTCTGGGTAAATTCTAGCTCCGTGCACTCAGTTGGGTGCTCTGGATCTGTGCCATGAAACAACGGGCCCCAGCTCGGCCAGACGGCTGCTGTGCCTGGCTTGCCAGTCCCTGGGATGCAGGCCAAGCTCCCATGCTGGCCAGTAATGGCGGTGACTCGGAGGCCATTTGGGTTGGAAGCGGAGTTCAAAGAGAGCATCTGGGACCGAACAGATGGGGGCAGGTAGGGAAAGAAGAGCAGGTGGGAGAGATGAAGGCAGGCCAACCCCAGAGGTGGAGGACACCCATCTGGAGATGGAGGAGCTGATGTTTAACATGGGGGGGTGGAGTGGGAGCAAGATAGGCCTGGTGGACCTGGAGACAAGGTCTCTTGGGGTGACGGCAACAGCCAGTCCAACAGCAGGAACGTCTGACCAAATGACCCCCTATGGGAACAATGCGTGTGCACATCCCTGACCATTGGCTGATTGCCCCTGTCGGTCACAGCTGTGCCCGCCCCTTTAGCCTGATGTCATTGTCATGCAAAAAGCCACGCTCTCTTGAAATCCTATTTTTAGCCCGGACGCTCCCGATTGCCCCATTGCGGTGAGATGCGCCCTCCAGTCTCCGTTACTCTCCGAGCAACAGCCTCTAGCTGAACCAGGAGGACGCGTGCTAGCAGGCAGCTCAGGAAGCGGTTTGTGTTAGCAGTAATTGTTTGGGAGGGAGCTGCTGAATTATTTAGTAATCAGTGAATGAATCAGCGATCGGAGTCACTCAACTGCAAGCCTTAAAAAAAAAAAACCTCTGCAGAAAATGTGTTGACAGGGCATTGACGAGGTTTCCGATTCAAACCCTTGGCAAAAGGATCAAGCACAGCACACACAAGATGAATGAAAATTCACTCGTGGTGCTCACCGGGCGTGCCCGTGTGTTAAATCCCAGAGCGCTCTACAAACCCGGGCCCTGATGCTGCAAATACTTATGCCCGTGCTTAGCTTCGAGCCCACGCAGGGTCCCTTGCATGGCTGCAGGGCTGCTCACGTGCTGGAAGTTAAGCACGTGCATGCCCGTTTGCTGGATCGGGGCCCTTACTCCTGTGAGGGAGGCAAAGTATTTGCCCCCCCATATTGCAAATGGGGAGAGAGCCGCGCAGAGATGTCAGAGTCACAGAGCATGGCAGTGGCAGAGCCAGGAGTCCTGGCTCCCATCCACTGCCTTAGCCTCTGGATAACACTCTTTACAAGCTGCAGGGCAGTGACCAAAGTGCATTAACGTGGTCCTCTAGACTCCAGAAAGCCCTTTGACACCCAAACCCTTGACCCTTCTGTGGGCCGGGCGCTCTCAGCTGAGGGCTCCCGGTTGCTCTCTCTAGCGGAGCAGAACATGTATAATGTGCTCCCAAGACAGGGATTCAATAAAAACCAACAGACCCCCCCTTTCCCAGTTCCTCCCTTCACAGCTGAGCCACCAGGGGATTCCCCCTCCCCCGTGAACAGCTTAGTATTTCAGACATGTTTGGAATTAGGATGGAGTCTTATGCTGCAGAAAGGCAGCTAAAGCCAAAGCAAATAAGTCTATTTGCTACTGTGAGATGTTTAAGGTATTTTAACCTTTTCCATGATGTTTTGAGGAGTCAAACCCCCTCCCCCCCCCCCAAACTCTCAGTGAGACTAAGACCATCTTCAACAGCATCTTGCAACCTAACAGTTACCATACCAAGCTGGTAGTAGGCTGCACACACAGGAATCACTGCCTGTCAGCGAAACCCGCAGCAGCTGTCTAAACCGTAGCACTCCACAACAGCGTAGGAGAGGATGTGAAGACAAATGCTGTATCCAATTGCAACTGCAAGCAGAACCAGACTCTAACCCACCGGTTAGCGTGTGCAAGACATCCGGGATTCCAGTCACAAATAAGTCCCCACTTATAGGATGTCCACTATATTAGCTGACACACTGGGGATTTAAACTAGGAACTCCAGAGCTACAAACATGAGCTGGTTTAGCTAGAGAGACACGCCTCTATAGCTGCTGGCTGTAACAGGCTCAGATCCCCTGCGGCTCAGGCATAGATTGGGACCCCCAACACACACTCAGCAATGGGTCACGCAAGCACTGGGAGCGTGAGGGGCCTTGTTTCATCATAGAGATGACTGCTGGTTAGTACCAGTGTTTCTCTTCCAGTCAGCTGTATCTGAAAGCTGTTCCCAGTCTGCCAGGGCAGTAGATTGGTGGGTCACTCAATGACTAAAGCTAGCCAACCTTTTATGAATAAATTTTGTTGTTGAAAAAAATGGGCTTAAAAAAAAAAATAAAGCATTTTGGGGTGAAAAAAAAATCGTTGACTTTTTTCATTTTTCTCTCTCTCTATCTGAGCACCTCACCATTCTTTGTAATGGATTTATCCTCACAACACGCCTGTGAGGTGAAGCAGTGTTGTTATCCCCACGTTACAAATGGGGAACTGAGGTACCAAGAGACTAAAGGACTTTCCTTGGGGTCACACAGAATATTTGTGGCAGAGCAGGGACTGACTCCAGATCTCTCGGGCCCAGGCCGTGCTCTAACCACTGGATAATCCTTCCTCTTCTGAGATGGAGAGGTGCTTTTTGAAACAGGGAGGGCAGCTTCCTCAAGTGAGCCTTACCCAGGGTCTATGCAGTCCTGGATATCCGCCACCCAGGAGTGTTTCTGGAGGGAGTCAATGGTTTCCAGGATATACTCAGCGCCATTCTCCACCTAGATGGGGAGAAAAGTGTGGGGGGGGGGAAGATGCAGTCAATTTACAATTCCTTTACCTGTTTGAAATAGACTCTTCCTCACTTTGTCACCCACCCCGGAGATGTGAAAGGAGAGGAAAAATAAACTGCATAGCGCGATCAGACTGGACCGTGGAGTTAAGTAAATGCTCGTATCACGCCTTCACCCACCACTGTAATGCAGCTACCTCTCTGACACATGGGCAGCTGTTAAATACCTCACAGCACATCAGTTCAAAATGGGAAGTGAAGGAGCATATTCTGTCCAATAGAAATTATGATGTGGGATGGAAGGGGAAATTTTCAGGCGTTTGACTGTAACTACCTAAATTGGAATTAGACAGAACATCCCTATTTCTGTGAAATGTGCCATGGGATTTTTAATGGACATGACTTCAGTGTAAAGGCGCTTCTGAAAAAGACAGCCTAAGCCCAACACCACAATACCCCCTAACTCCATGCTGGAACATTAGCTCAACACTGACTCAGAGGAAAGAGCCGACTTACTGATCAACCAGCCTCACTTCCTGTAGTACCCCAGGCTTTCTTTGAAGGTCTCCTTTCCACATACTAACCAGGCCCAACTCTGTTTGATTCACCACATCGGATACCACAGCCAGAGGCAGTATGGCCAACCCCAAGTGTTCGAAAATCACAAGTCAGCTCTCCATCCTCCCAAGAAAAAAATGCAAGATTATCTTAAAAATAATTAGATTTTTAAAAAAATGTAATATATTTTAATGTCTTGTTATTTGCTTCTGGTTCCCAAGTTTTTGTCTGCAACCATGTGGGCTAAAAACATATGTGAAAAAATAGCAAGCTGACAGTCTCGTATAATCACATGACTCCAGGAGCTGGGGCTTTAAGTAAAAATACCAACAACCCAAAGATGTGACACAGCTGCAGAAGCTAGGGCTGGAAGGGGCATCATAAGTCACCAAGTAGAAACTCCTGCATCTCTGGCAGACTTTGCCCCATTCTACCCCACCAAGCATGTTATATGATCTGCTAACTGGACGAAGGCAGACCTGGCTCAGTCAGGGCATCACATAGCTGGCCAGGATGACCTTCTATCAAATGAGCCTAATCACATAGAGCTGAATCATTGCACCCAAAATAAACAAAAGTGAGAGCTGAGAGCGCCCAGCCCACAGAAGGGTCAAGGGTTTAGGTGTCAAAGGGCTTTATTTTGTTTATTTTGGGTGCAATGATTCATCTCTATGTGATTAGGCTCATTTGATAGAAGGTCATCTTGGCCAGCTATGTGATGCCCTGACTGAGCCAGGCCTGCCTTCGTCCAGTTAGCAGATCATATAACACGACGCTTGGTGGGGTGGAATGGGGCAAAAGGAGCTGCCAAAGCTCTGTTCAGGATCCCCAATCAAAGCCGGACAGCAGCGGGGGGCATGAATCTGTCCTCCTGCCAAGAACCAGACAAGCAAGCGCTGTGACTTAGCAAAGCCACCCCCAGCAGATATGCCCAGGGTGAGCAGGTGATTACTCCACTCCTGTGATTTACCTCACCATAGGTGAAACTGACACCTACACTTTATAAGAAATAACACAAAATATGCCTGGAAGATTTGGGGATTCTTAAATAGTTTGAACAAAAGGAAAGGAAAGGAAACAAAACACAGTGTTTAGATATCTTGCAAGGCACTATTTTTCTTCACAGTGAAAGGAAATGTAAGCATACAAAAGGGAGCACTCAGTTAAAAGGTGTATAAATACATTTTGGCTGAAAGGAGAGACAAAGTGCAGGGCCAATTTACAAGGGAGGTCCTCTGAAGTAGAGAGGAAGGTTTTCCATTCACAAATATGTGCATTTCCTCTTCCCTCCATCATAAACCCACCGCTGCATACAGCCGACACAATTCCTCCATACATCAAATGCACGTGGGCAGCTGAGAGCGGAAGCCTGCTGCTTTGACTCAAAAACTACAGACCTCCTCCACCTGAGGAGAGCTCCAATAGCCAGCAGAGGTAATAGGTCCCTTATCCTTGCTGGGCGTCCAACCCCTACATCAGTCACTTCCACACTTCTTCAGGGGGGCTGGAATAATTTGTAGAGTGGGGGTGCTGAGAGCCATTGAACCAAACTGTAAACCCTGCATATAATGGAAACCCCTTTCAAGCCAGGGGGTGCGGCAGCACCCCCGGCACCCATAGTTCTGGCATCTATGCACCTCTTCCCAAAATACATCTTTGCAGTGCATCATCTGGGTCCCGCTGAATTCACCACACGCTTTCCCCACACTCGCTAATTCTTAAGGCAGAAGAGGTTTGTGGGAAGATAGCAGTGTGTAAAGGGGGAGAAGGTTCTGGCTCTGGGACTTTCTAGGCAGTTATGTAGTGGTCAGTGCCACGCCAATTCCTAAAAAGTCAGCAGACCTTTTAAACACTTCCCTTCCCTGAGGAGACAGAGAGCAGGATCTCAACAAGCAGTTATGGGCTTTGAAACTAACAGACCAAATAAACCCCTAGGGGAAACTGGGACTGAAGCAAAGGGGAGAGCCGTTATTGTTAGGGAATTATTGGGAAAATGTAGGAGAGGAAAGAAGGCACATTAATCCAGCTACTATCCCAGGACACGATTCCACCTCACCCTCACCTGCCTTGCTCACTCTGGAAAGAGAAAGTGTGAGGAACACCCCCTCTCTCCTCCCGTAGCAGAACACCAAATACGAAGTTTTGTGCCTCACAAAGTCCCTTTGTCCTCATTGAAAAGGAGTGCGGGTGAAGTTTGCATAAGTTCGACTAGTCGAGGAACCGCCATCCAAGGGAAAGAACCATTTCCATGGCAACCTCTGTGTGCCACGGGGCATCTAGTCAATTCAAAGCGCTTTCCTAAAGGCCTGGTAGGCAGCGGGAAGTGAAGTGCCAGGCTTTTAATCAAACTATGGTAAAGACAAAGCGAGACCCTACTACAGGCAGTTTTCCCCTTGACGTTTATGATTGTGAGATCTTTAAACAGGCTCATCCACACAGGCAAACTGGCCTCTGAACTCTTCCTTTGAAAATATGCTTTAGGCAAACAATGCAGAAGAGGAGTGATTTAAGCAGCAATGGGATGGGGACGGGGTGTTCTTGGCTTTCGTAATGGAAGTGATGAGCACATCAGGTGTCTAATAAACTCAGATGCAAGCACAAGGGCTAGTGGAAGTCAGAGGAGGCCGGCACTGGACCATAAGTGAATGTTCCTTTCTCCAGCAAGGCTGTTCAAATATCACATTAGCCCAGTATGATTTGCTGCAAGGAAGGCAAGATCTAGAGTAAAATTCTGCATGCAAACAGTATTTTCATCAGTATTCTACATTAAGTGTATATAATGGAAATCACTTCAAGCCGGCACCCCTAGTTCGGCACCTGTGCACCTCTTCCCAAAAGACATCTTTGCACATGTGCATCATCTGGGTCCAGCTGAATTCCCCACATGCTTTCCCCACACTCGCTAAGAGGCTTGTGGGAAGACAGCAGAATGTAAAGTGGGAGAAGGTTCTGGCTCTTGGACTTTCCAGGGAGTCATTTAGTGGTCAGCGGCATGCCAATATATTCATCAGTATTCTACATTAAGTGCAAAACTCAACTCAGTCTTCAAACTATGGAGCTGCAACTGGCACTTCCCTAATAAATGAAACGCCACAGCCAAGAGGTCACCAAGCTGGTCCTGATGCCAGACAAGGAGCCAGGATTGGGGCCCGCTTTGCTCATGTGCTTGGACTCTCTCCTAATACCCCAGTTTCTCATTTCTGTAGCTCTGATGGAAATGAATTTAAGACAGCAGCCAGGAAATACGGGTTAGGGTGGACGTTGATTCAGAGATGAGCACCCCCTACTGCGTCACCCTCAGTGCTTGTGGCAGCACAGTGCCTCCTGGCATCCCACTGGGAGCTTAGGTTGGGTTCTGGCTCAGTCAGTGCCAACAGTAATAAGACATTGCATTGCTCTAGCTTCTCATGCCCCTGATCCCCAATTGCTTTGCCAGGAGAGGGAGCATCAGTGTCCTCCTTTTAAACGACAAAGGCACAAGGAAAGGAAACAACTCGTCTCAGGTTCTACCATACACCCAGGGCAGAGAAGGGAGCAGAACACTGTCTCCAGCCTCAACCCACGACTAGACCAAAGCTGCACCAGCATGTGGGTTTGAACTGGGACCAAAAACAAAGGGACCAAGATATCCTGAGAGCGCCTGATCTTGTAACCGTCGTCTCCCAATTCTGGGGACATGTGTCGTTTGGAGAGTTCAGACAGGCAGCTGGATCTCTGGATGCTCACAAACACGTAGTGCTTGCCCAGCCCTGGAACGGATGCTGGTGCACTGAAAACCTAAGGCGATTTTCACTCACGTATGCATGCTAACCTCCTGGCTGTAGCCGTAAGCGTTTCTGATCAGGCTCAATGGGGAGCGATAGTCCATTAACACAAACATCCCATAGAGAGCAGCTGATGTGAAGTGGCAGCCGCATTAGTCAGAGCGAAGCACTCTCTTTTGAAAAAAAAATATGTAATTTTAACTCAGCATTCAGTGCGTGCTTTCGCGCGGCAGCCCAGGACGAGCGAGTTCATGCACTGAGCCAGATTCTAGGAGCTCTGGGGTTTGGGGGCTGGAGAGAGAGTGGGGGGGGGAACCTGGATGGCGGGGAATGAAACTCAGCAGCAAAAAGGCAGAGCTCAGCTCCGGCTGCGGGAGCCGCCTCCCAGCTCAGCGGGCAGCACGGACATTTTCCACCCCTTCTGCTTAGACCCAGTGGGATGAAATCCCCATTTGTAGGGGGAGTTTGTTAGCAGCAGCTGCCACCAGCATGCTCTACAGGATAGCAAGCTAATTAATTGTATTTTATGGGAAACGCTTCTCTGGAGTCTCTAGAGCAAGCGAGCGAGCGACAGACTTTTACTATCTGCTCTCCCGTCTGCTATGTGTGATTCCTCATCCCTAGGGGCTGTACAGCTTCCAATGCCAGGGAGGCTCCCACAGATCAAACAGCATCTGCCAGCCCCTTATTGATAAAACCATCACTACACTCTAGTGGCCTAGAACAGCCGCATTTACATACCAGGGCGCAGCTCCCTAACAGAGGAAGCATGACTGTCTCTGAGTGTGGACGAATCCACCCTTTGCCAGCCAAACAGGGCTGTCTACCTAACAAATCCTTTTTTAAAAAGGGGAGAGCCTCTTCTGTAATCTCTCTATATGGAGAGGTGCCCAGAAGGCAACCAAAGACCAAATGCAGCCCCTAAGAGGGAGAGGACAAAGCAGATAGTCTTTGTGTTCTATTTGTCTAGAGGCCCCATTGTTCCAGGCACCATCCAAACACATGGGGAGAGACAGTTCCCCTGAAGAGATTACAGACAAGGCAGACAAAAGGTGGAAGGGGAAACAAATCAGAGGAGAATTAACTTGCCCAAGGTCACAGTGCCAGAGCCAGGAGTAAAATTCAGGGCTGCCAAGTCTCCATCTGCAGAGTTTTACTGCTGATTAAGACAGGGAGCAAGGAATTGCTGTTCGCCTATAGGAAGCTAAAAGAATGGAAAACCCTACATGATCACCCAAGTGCACCTATCAGCTAGCACGGGGAGAGAAGTATAGGAGCCGATACAAGGGGAGCACTTAGTTAATTGTTGGGGAATTGTAAGGTGTAGTCCAACACAGAAAAGTAACTGTGCAAAAATGGCACCAAGACAGATCGGTTGCGTATTTAGTCTCCAATCTTCAGGCTTCACTGTAAAATATTAATTTTCTTAGCTCTGCAAAATCCTCACAGCTCAGAGTAAGCAGGATTCTATTCCGATTCATAGAATATCAGGGTTGGAAGGGACCTCAGGAGGTATCTAGTCCAACCCCCTGCTCAAAGCAGGGCCAATCCCCAGACAGATTTTTACCCCAGTTCCCAAAATGGCCCCCTCAAGGATTCAACTCAACCCTGGGTTTAGCAGACCAATGCTCAAACCACTGAGCTATCCCTCCCCCATGCATCAGCAACAGAATTGTTACCCAGATTCCAGCCACCGAATCTTGGTTGCTAGAAACAGCTATTGTTACCGTGCCTGGGAACTTTCAGATAGGGCAGAAAGATCCCAGCTTAACTGGCAGATCCCGGGGGAGGAGATGTGCATAGGGAAAATGCATCAGTTTCCTTGTAAACTGAGCAGACTTGCTCTAGAAGCCAGAGAGAGTATCACACATACATGCCATTGTTATAGTAATTTTAGGACAGCCCTACAGAGTCTGGCAGCGCACCAGACCTCCCCCGGCCAAACAGATGGAATTTGGCCCTGATTCGGAGCCTGGGCCCTCGGGACAGAGATTCAGCACCATCACCACCTTGTCTCTCTGGAGTACCTTCCATTGAAAAACACCCGTGAACCAAGCCTCATGACCTCACTGCACTCGCTAAGTAATGCCACCAGTTAGCTCCCACGCAGTGCTGGAGAAAGCTACCAAGCCCTGGGTTGGCACAGCGGAGGCAGGGTTTGCCTCAGGGACAGACATCACTAATGACTGCTTGGGGCCACTGTGTTTAAGGGTATGTCTACACTGCACACTAAGCCTGGATTCTGACTCAGGTGTGAGCCCAAGGCCTGCTTCTGTCTACACACAAATCAGTCTGACTTGGGTCAGCAAGCACTCAGCGCCCAGGTCCTCTGATCCTGGTAGTGGGGAGGGGTAGGGAGGGCAGGGAGGGGGTCAGAGCCAGAGTCCTGCTGTGATTCTGGTCCAAGCCCTGCCATTTTGCAGTGTGGACACAGCTCAAGCCGCAGACCCAAGTCAGAAGGTCTGCACGGTGTAGCATGGAAGCGTTAGCACGGCTGGATGACTCGGGTCCAGCCAACGTAAACCCAGGTTTACAATGAAGCGTGAACACGCAGGTGTGGACCCAAGCCCCACAGGCAAGGGGTTAGTGTGCTGTGTAGACGTACCTTAAGAGTCTCCATAGTCCAGCACTGTTATCAGTTCATCTGCCCCTTCCACACTCCATAAAGATGGCCATGGAGGAGGAACGGCAAGACAAATGCAACAGGGCAGTTGAATGTTAATATTATACGTGTACGCTACGTTCAGGGGTAGATTAAAGCACCAGAGGATCTTCAGGCAAACAGCTGGCAGTGGCGTGGTGCACAGCTGATTGGTGCCAGCCTTCGGCAGGGAAGAGGATCTGTGCAGTCACTGGCTGCTGGGGAGCGGGGAAGAGAAGCCCAGAGCTTTGGTGGGTTCAGTACAGTCTCAAGGCATCCAGGGTAGCCAAGCAACCTTACCTTCAGCACAAAGGTGTTGTCTTTGTCCGGCATCTCCAAAGGCATGGTCGTCCGGACCTCAATGATGGCGGAGAGCGGGATGCTGACCTTAGGTTTGGAAGCCTGGAAGAAATAAAAGGAATGAACAGGGCCTGTATAATAGAAGTTCTCCCAATGGACGATACAGCCCAGCTCACAGCAAGGCAAGCTCCCGCCCCAGTCTGTGCAGTTATTAAAAAAAAAATTTGATTTCCCTCATGCGCCTGATAACTCCAAGATCTTTTAATTAAGCCAAGAGACGCCCCGGTGGAAGATAGGAGAGTTAGCGTATTTCACTGCCAACCCGCTTGCTTATTTCAGCGCCTGCTGACATTCCAGTTCTGCTGACTACATTAATGTCTCTCTGTTTTTTTAATCTCTCTCTCTCTTTATTAAGATGTGCTGGGAAGAAATAATGCTATCTGATCAAGGAAATATTTAGCCGGCACAAAAGGCAAGGGGAGTCAGAGCCTGGAAAGGGCAGCTGGACGGGGGATGTGACAGTTTATCTAGAAGAGAGAGAGGCATTTCAATAGGTAAGTGAAGACACATCTGCTTTGGGAATTTTGACAAAAAATTTCCCACTGGGGTTGCCACCGGCTCAGATGCATCAGTAAGAGTTTTAGTGGGGATGCAGCTCTGGTAGCTTCCAGTTTTTCAACACAATGTGCCAGAGCCTCGTCTGCACTAGGGTTGAGATCCTCCACAGCTGTAAACTGACATAGCTCCACTGCAGTCAACTGAGTTCCCATGATTCACCCCAACAAGAGGCTCCAGCCCCAGGGTACCCCCTGGAAGAGCTGAACTGACAGCAGCACCAGTGGGAATCTGCTGCTAAAATTCTTTAATGTAGACACAGCCACATCTTTCCTCACACCCATGCCGGCAGCAGACTCTAGAGATGGGTTTACAAACCTCAGCAAGGCCCGTTTGTCCAAGTGGGGGAGAGAGTGATTAGCAATTGAAGCTGTACATGAGTGGATACACCAGATGTGCTGGGGTCTATGCAAACACAAAAGGTAGCACAGTCCCAGCCCCAAATCTCTAATCTCTCCGTGCCTCTGTGTCCTTACCTGTAGAGTGGGGATAAAAATTTGCACCGGCTCTACAGCAGGAGTGCTTTGCATGTAGCTGTACTGGAATACTATGCTGGCAAAGCACTCCTGCTGTGGCCAAACTTACATGGCCAAAGCTGCACTTTTGCTGGTCTTGCTTATTCCAGCCCCCTACACTGCATTTCTCCTCTGTCTCCTGTGGTACAGTACTACGGCCCAGTGTACTGCTGGGCAGCTCACGTGTTCCACCCCAGAAGTAGCTGTGTTTCAGTGGACAGAGAAGAGTTTCCCATGTCTGTAACGATCTCCATGATGAAGGCTCTTTACTAAGCATTGAAAGACACTTTCAAAGTGAATCTTCTCCTATCCTCACCCTCCTGTCTTGCCCAATAGGCAAGAACAAGCAATTTCAGAGGCATAAATGCTGCTCTCTCTGGGCAATGGGATGGTCTCTATGCACCACTGCAGTCCTGGTAACAGACATACAACCCGATGCATGCTAAGCACTTTGCACCCTTAAGGGCAAGATAAATAATAAGCTGCTGTGTATCTCAGCTCCAGATTTGTGGCGTCTCCTTTTTAATAGGGAGAGGGAGTAGACAATACGGTCAGGACTCCTGCGTTCTGTTCCCAGCTCTCCCAGTGATGCGCTGTCTGGCCTTGAACAAGGGACTAGACTGTGCCTCCGTTACCTCCATCTCCTAAATATTTACCTTCCCCTCACAGGTGTATAATGGTTGGTTGTTGCCCTCCACCCTAGAGGTGGCTGAATTTCCGCAGTGCTGCATGCTGAAGACAATTCAGTCCTGCTTCCATTGAAGTCGATTTCAAAGCTCCCAGTCCCGCAGTGGTACTGGAATGGGCCTCACGTCTGACTGCAAACACTTGCTACTGAGTGTAGTACTTACTCCCATGAAACCAATGGATGCATGCCACTAGTAAACATTATAACTGGTAGCAAGTGTTTGCAGGATTGGGCCCTAAATGTATACAACGCTTCGGAATGAAAGGTGCTATACAAATGCAACATGATTATTAGTAAAAGCTTGTCAAGTAGCACATCTGAGCAACAATCCCCAGATTTCTAGTAAACTGGCCCCCCTAGAATTATCACAGTTAGGGATTTGGAAGCGAGAGTTTCTCTTAACTAGACGGACAGACTGGCTAATCCTCCCTGAAGCCGTGCACTTGAATTCAAAGCAAGCATCTAGAGAAGGAATAGGAAGGCAACGTAATCATCAGCAAACCGATGAGTTATCCCACGTGCCTCCAGACCCTTCAATAATAGAAACAGGGTCATGAAGTGCATAATGCCACAGCCTATTAATACAGGGTTCTGTTCTCATTTTGTAAATCAGTGTTGCTGTGAAACAGGAACCAAGAGCTGCCTTTCCCTTCCCCTAAGATTTCATTTGCCTGGGCCTGGGAGTTTCTGACCACATTACTTTCACTGCAAGACTCAAAATGAATGAAGGGCCCTGATCTTTAGAAGTGCGGAGTGTCCACAGAGCCAAGGACCACTGAGGCAGCACAGTGGCTCCTCTAATGCTTGGTCTGAAGCAATGAATTTGCAGAAGCTGCTGGGCTGTTTGTTTTTTAATTATTATTTATTTTTAACCAGAGGTGGATCAGAAAAGAGGAAGCAGCTGTTTAAAGGGAAGAAAATATGACACCAGCTCTGAGGGGTAGAAGGAAAACTTGCTCTGACTCTTCTCAGGGACGGCAACCAAAAGAGCCAACAGAGGGAGTCTTCACTGAGTTCCCAGCCCTGCAAAACACTGGCACATGTGACAAGTCCCACAGAAGTCAATGGGACTCCCCAGGTAAGTAAAGTTACTCCCTGCTTAAGCGCTTGCAGGCTCAGGCCCTGCGCTTGGGCGGTGGTTTTAGGGCTTGCTCAGAGACTCATCACAGGAATAAATGGGGGCAGGCAAGGGAGGTTTTTGTACTTTGAATCACCATCAAAACTGCTAGTATAACACCAAAGGGTAAGATGGGCTGCTGCCAGGTACTTCAAGCACCACATTTAATTTCCCTTCATGTTTTCAATCACTGTTGCTTTGGGAAAATATATACACACCTAACTTTGTTAGAAAGTATAACATCTACTAGAGAGGGGTTTTTCTTTTTCTTTCTTTTTTAAATGAACACCCAATTCGCCCCTATTTTTGTAGGACCCACACAAAAACAAAGTAATGTGTTCTTGTGCACGCTCAGGAGCAAAAATGTAAGTTCTCTTCCCACAAACGTACAAGAAAGCGAGGTTAATGCATCAGTGCCTCTCAAAGGGTGGAGTTGTGAGTGGAAGTACAGGAACATTTGCCAAATGAAGAAGATAGCTATCATTAGGGAAAGAAATTTCAGCGAAAGATTTCAGGAGGTTGTAACGATAACAATAGAAGACAAGACTGTTTTCATAAAAAGCACTTAAAAGAGTGTCCTTTTAACACTGATTCTTTTAAAAGGGAGATAAAAACAAACCTGAAAAAATACCGATTACCAGCTATAATATTGCTTAACAACAGTTACGGCTCCGGTTAAACCTATGGCCGTATCAATCTGCGCATAGACTCACAAGCACTGCTCCCAGATGAGCCAGTGCCAGCTGCGCATCTTTCATGCCCTAACGGCTAGTGTGGAAAGAGACTCTGGGGCAGGGAGCTGGGAAGCGGGCGGGGAGGAAGGTAATGCAGTTAAAATTAATTAAATAAATAAACAAACCAACCCTCTCACTCGGTCTCCAGTTCTCTAGGGGACATTAGAAAGGTTAGAAGTCAGTGAATGGAAACCAGATATTTCACTTGTTTGATGACACCCAGAATTCAGACACTATAAATGGTTTCACCCTAATGGATTTTTCACGTGTTCTGATCTGGTATGTACATGGGTGTTTTTCCTCCATCTCAATTTCAGGTTAATACACTGTGAGAAACAGTTTATATTTGACTCAAATATCTTCCGAAAGGGTATATATTTCTCTCTCTCTCTCATCACACACACACACAATTTTTATTGAATGCAAACATTCCTCTGCCAAGTTGTAAGCCCAAGTACAACAAGAGTAAGGACCTGATTTGAAGTCCATTTCAGATCAATGGGAGATTTCCACGGACTCGGATAGGCTTTTGATCAGGGACTTAGTATAGGAGGCCCAAACTGTGAAATGACTAGTGAACGTGATTACTTCAGTTCCACTGGGGAAGATGAATGAAATACAAAAAACAACAACATAAATGGCACAAAAGTAAATGATCTATGTTTAATAACCTCCGATTTAATTAGTGATAACTACCTCATCTGCAAAAGGTATCTACTTGGAAGCATTAGTTAATGTTTCTACAGTGCTTTGAAGAGAAAAAAGTGCAAAGTGCACGCCAAGTAAAATTAATGTGTCTCCACAGGTAAGAACAGTGCATAATTATTTTTAATCTCAGCAGGAAGGATGGTCCAGCAGCCGTGGCACTAGCCTGAGACTTGAGCAACCCAAGGTCAATTCCCTGCTCTTCCATGGTCTCCTTGTGTGACCTTGGGCAGGTCACTTAGCCTCTCCCATGCCTCAGTTTCCCATCTGTACAATGGAGGATAATTGCACTTCCCTGCCTTACAGGGGTGCTGTGAGGGTACACACATTAAAGACAGTGAGGGACCCAGCTACTGTAATGATGGGGACCATATGGCTCCATTCCATAATGGGGATCATTCAGTCTCTCCGTGTCCCCAACTCTAAAGTTGGGATAATAATTCTCTGCCACGTTTGGGAGATGCTCAGATACTTGATGGTAAAGAGGGACATGCAGGTAGGTAGATATTAAATTGCATAATGAATCTATAGCAGTTGGCTCTTTTTTCTGAAGCTTTCTTTAGGACCCTATGGAAGGAAAAGAGTGCAGGGAAGAAATAGATAAATAAATAAATGTTCAGGAAGGTAAGTAACTGAGAAGATTTGGGAAGGTGTGTTACGAAAGAGGAAACAGGAACAATATTTACTATATGGGCTAGAATGCTCCTGGCAGAGGACACTGAAGTCTTTCGTTGAAATGTTAGTGTGTGTGTGTGTGTGTGTGTGTGTGTGTGTGTGTGTGTGTGTGTGTGTGTGTGTGTGTGTGTGTGTGTGTGTGTGTGTGTGTGTGTGTTGAAAGATGATAATCACCTTACATTTCTTTAGCTCCATTCATCCCACAGGATGCGACAGCACTTTACAGACTTACTCACTGCTCCACAAACTATACACAAGAACCATTTCCTCCACCTCTGAATGCGGCCAGTGCTGGGATGAAACACGGCAGCTGTTTAACAGTGCACAGGAACACTTTTGGAAAAGAAGTGAATAACTTCAATTTCCAGTTGAAAACTCCCCTACAGTTTAGGTAAGCAGAATAGAAAGTTGGATTTGCCTAGGACATTGGAGGCAGCATAATTATTGCGGCAAAGTGCCCTGGGACCTTTAGTAATCAAAAGTATTTAGTATCTTGGCTCTGCTTCTCACCTGAAAGAGAGCGCCTCCAGCAGCAGTCTCTTAAAGCTGTACTGGGGTATTGATTCAGGGGTGAGGGAGGAAAGAGTGCCACCTACTGACATATCACTACCTGCCTGACCTGTGGCACCCTTACAAGTCTCCAGTGGCCAAGGCAGCTACTGGCCATGTGCTGAAACGCTCTCTCTCGTCAGGATGATGTCACTGTCAATTGGCCAAGGAAGCTGGACTCAATTAGGCAAAACTAGGGAAGGTTTGGTCTAGGTTCCATTCAATCTAAGCCACCACATTTCTCAGATAAAGATGTCTGAGTATACCGCAAAGGATCACAGTGGAGAAGCTACAGAAAAGGCTGAAACAGCTACTCAATTCTACACCCCTCTTTTCACTCCCTCACAATGGTCTCAATGCTATTTCCTATGCACGAGCAGAGGTTCAATTCTGATTAAATTAAAAAAGGGTCAGGAATTGAGGTTCACAATTTAGCCCATCTCTAGGGGGAATGTACCATCCTGAGGGCAGGAAAGGGGGCATGGCTGGAGTTCTTTATCCCCTGTTACAGTTACCTAGCGGTACAGAGAATCTGAACCTGTCAAAAACATGGGTGTGGGGTTCACAAGTTGCCTTCCTACCTGAAATTAGAAATAGAAATTAATGGAGATATCCTATCTCCTAGAACTGGAAGGGACCTTGAAAGGTCATTGAGTCCATCCCCCTGCCTTCACTAGCAGGACCAAGTACTGATTTTGCCCCAGATCCCCAAGTGGCCCCCTCAAGGATTGAACTCACAACCCTGGGTTTAGCAGGCCAATGCTCAAACCACTGAGCTATCCCTCCCCCCCCAATGCACGAGCAGAGGTTCAATTCTGATTAAATTAAAAAAGGGTCAGGAATTGAGGTTCACAATTTAGCCCATCTCTAGGGGGAATGTACCATCCTGAGGGCAGGAAAGGGGTGGGCAGGGCTAGTCCAGGCTCTGTACTGTGCACGTCTGAAGCATGAGTAACAATGCTAATGGGCCGAGAGAACTCAGGACTGGTCAGGCTCATCCCAAGCTGTTTTTACATCCCTGACATCCAGTTGGTGAACGATCAGTGCAGCACCTGACAGAGCCTCGTTAGCCTCGCAGCTAACGGGCAGGGAGATATGGAGACTCAGCCTAGGCTCCAAACGTTTCCCCGGCAGAAATGAAAGGTTAGAGGCGGTTCCTGTACGTTGCAGGTTAACAGCTACTAGAGAGAAGTTCACTGGTGTATTGGGAGAGCTCCTGGCTTCAGTCTCCTGCCAGGTAAACACCGGGATCCGAGTTCACCCAAACGCCTGGCTGACTCATCACAGACTGCCCAAATGGCTGACAGAACAGAAGAAATAGCAAGGGGATAGAAAGCTAGAGAGAGTCACCCACGCTTTGTTCCTAACCTATAAGAGTGCAAGTTACAGGGCCCTCTCGGTGCCTGATCCACAGAGGATCCGAGGCTGTTACACCGCAACTTGTAGCAGTGGCTCTTTAGCTCAAGCGATAACAGCTCCTGCTTTTAGCTCTGGCCATCCCTGGCTCAATCACTAGTGTCAGCCAAGATGGCGGCAATCACAACAGCACAAGATGATGGGTCCGGGCTCATCACCACCAGAAAAAAAAATACTGCATCGTATTACGCGCAGGATAGCACCCTGGCCAACCAGGAATAACTCCGCTTGCTTTTCCCCCATGTAGACAGGAACCGATCCATGTTACGGAGTCATGTTCCACCCCTCTAACGAGATTACCAGTTTGATCCCCGTCTACATGAGGGAAAACGAAAGCCAAGCTCTGAGCGTGTGTGATTGGGGTACAAATCGTGTGTATTACATGAATCCCAAGACAGGGTCGCTAGGCGGGTGCAGATGGATGCCTTCAGTGCTTCTTGCTATTTGAAATCAGACCTTGTCCCTAAAATCCAGACAAAGTAGCACTCAAACATGAACCATTTGAGTCCCTGAGGGACTGGACGGCTTGGGGAGGGGAACTGGTAAGGAAGTTGGTGACAGAGCAGGGAATTGGGGCCAGGTCACCCAACTCCGAGGCTAGAACCCTAACTACTAGGCCATCCTTCCTTAGTGATGGATTTGGGAAGCGTCACTATCATAAAAGGCTCGTTGACAGCCTCAGTAGCTGTGCCTGCCTCAATTGGCCCC
Source organism: Malaclemys terrapin pileata (assembly GCF_027887155.1). Classification (NCBI taxonomy): domain Eukaryota; kingdom Metazoa; phylum Chordata; order Testudines; family Emydidae; genus Malaclemys; species Malaclemys terrapin. The sequence goes on along the minus strand of NC_071522.1, from coordinate 18,973,335 downwards.
TTTGCTTTCAGTCTTAACTGAGAGGCCAGTGACTGAATGGACTGACATTAGGAAAAACTTCCTAACTGTCAGAGTGGTGAAGCACTGGAATAAATTGCCTAGGGAGGTTGTGGAGTCTCCATCATTGGAGATTTTTAAGAGCAGGTTAGACAAACACCTGTCAGGGACAGTCTAGATAATACTTAGTCCTGCCTGGAGTGCAGGGGACTGGACTAGATGACCTCTCAAGGTCCCTTCCAGTTCTATGATTAGGGATACTAAATTCCTCTTTCACCCCTAGGAGGTGGATCTTCCAGTTCTGAGGTGAGGCACACTGGTGGTGGTAAAAAAAACTCCAAACCCTATTCAAATCCAGCTCAAAGACCTATAAGATAGATAACGAACTAGGAGCACTGGGCATCAGGAAGTCTGAGCAGACAGTAACATTGTTTGTCAGAAACTTGGTGGAGAGCTTGGCACAGACAAAATAAGCAAAAACACTGAATTATGCTTCATCCCATAGAGTGGATTAAGACCAGGAGGTGGAGGATTAAAATAGACAATCTGAAACAATAGAGGAGCAATACCCATCATTGGGCAGCAGCACACCAGCCCATCAGAGAGCTGTAAAACTGCCTCGGCTGTCTGGAGCTCTGATGAAGCGCAGCTCGAAGACATGTCAGCCGGGATCTATGGCCTCTCGGGGCGAGGAACGTCACATCTATAAACTCTGCAGCCTGCGGCCAAGCAAGTCAATATAGATAGGAAGCTCAACCATGAAGAACCTACAAGACCTACCTTTGGAGGCACATAAAACTCCAGCAGGAACCTCTCTCCCTCCATCTTCACAGCCTTCCTGAGCATCAGCCGACATTTCTGCCACTGAGAGCTACCCACGCAGTTCGTGTCGTCCGCCACCATGTAGCGGAGGGTGCCCTCCCTCTGAATATCCACCAGTTCCACCTTGGAAGACTGGACTTTTGACAGCCGTAGCTTGTGAGTCCATCTCTCCCTCATGTCATTGTGTTCCTTGTTCACAGAGGGACAGTGCTCTCTCTCTGACCTCCGGCCACCCTGCGTGGCCTCCACGCCTGGCTCCGGAGAGGACTTCCTGTGCCACATCTCCTTCATGCCATCCACCACGCACAGGCTCATATTCCTCAAGGAGAAGCCTTTCTTGAATTTCGGCTTGGAAGTAGCATGGACAGAGACGTCCTCTGAACTCCGAGAGTGACCGTAGGAAGAAACTTTATGGGCCTGAGCCTGCTGGGACTGGCTCAGATATCGGCTGGAGTTCACGGGGTTGTCCATGCTGTCCAGGGATTCTGTGGAGGTCTCCTCTTTCCTCTGGAGGATGTCTCGGCCGTAAGGCATGTGGCAGTTCTGTAGCCCCACAAAGGGCACTATGTTGTACTTGGTTGGGGAGTCGGACACAAACACCCTACTGACCTCCAAGCTGAAGATGTCCAAGAAATTGGCAGCAAAGTGATGGGAGAAGGAGGTTTCAGCCCCCGGGGTATCGTAATGGGGGTTCTCCTTCAGGAACTGGCAGAACTTCTGAGCAAAGTCCACCGCGGCAGCCTGGGCGTGGAGCTCACAGAATTCCCTCCAGTCGGGAAGCTGGGAGGAAGACTCTTGGCAAAGGGCATCACCATTCATGACTGTCCCATTCCACCTACCAGCAAACTGCAAAGGCAAATCAAAGAGAAGGTTAATGACAGTTCAGATAAGGAATTCCAAATACAAACACACACACCACTGCAGAACTACCCATGGCCAAGGGAATCCACAAGAAAAACCAAGGACAATTGATGGTATGTAACATTTTAAACAGCTGCTGTCACAACATTCCACCAGGTCTAGAAAGCATGCAAAACTATGGTTAGTGCAACCTTATTTCTGCCTCTATGATCACGTCACTTCAGATGCTAGCCCTAACATGTTCCATGTCTTAAGACCACTGAGTAATGGCTATGATTTCCAAGGATCCCACAGGGCTTTACAGGGTGGTGGGGCAGTGGGAATCAGGTTCTAGAACATCGGTATCTTAGTTAGCACATCCCGTTTCACATCTGGTGCTCACATCAGCATTTTCACAGCTAAAGTACCAATATGAACACCCAAAATGAGGAACTGGATGCCTTAAATTAGAGGCCTACAATTGAAAACCAGGCCTTGTATATATCATCTGCACCATGATGATCTCACTCACTACTGAAATGCATCCACCTCTGGAGCAGAACATATCCACCATTTAACAGCAAACTACAACACCTCCCTTTAGGGCAGAAAGAGAAGAGTACCCTGTCCAATTGAAGCTACAAGAGAGACTTTTTTGGTAAGCAAAATGTAAATACCAAATACAGATTTGGCTAGGACCCAATGATCAACAGTTTGGTCTTTTAAAAGAAGAGTGCTACCATTTCACAATGACAGATGGTTCTCTCAGCATCATGACTGGGACAGAGACAAGTACGGACTCAGAAGGAAGAGCATCGTCTACGGAATCACCAACACCACTTCCTGTGGTGCAAAGTTTTTCCTTAGACGTCTCTTATCAGCACACTATCCAAGTGTATCGTTCGGAAGCAGACAGCGTCCCAGACAGATGCAGCAGGGCTAGGCAGACACCACCAACCATATGGGGGGGGGGGAAAAAATCACAAAATTACTGCTGGGAGTTCAGAGGGATAAGTCAAAGTTAGGGTATACGTACAGAGCCAGCTATGCACAACCTGCCTCCGGAGCCACACAGTGAACGAGGAAACAGGAAATTCCATCCACTCAGAGTTCTAGTCTATTCTAAGTTTTTACACTGTCACACGAGTGCCTTCCAGTAGTGCTTTCAGTAACACAGCCACGCACCTGTCACACGTTTGTTCTCTCATCCTCTGCCCAGAGGGAGAAGTGCATGGAGATGAGCACCTTGTTTTGGTCAAGTCCTCCTGCAATGCTGTTCCTTTCTTGCCTCAGGAGCAGGGATTATTTCGGGAGACGGCATCTTTTACAGATGGAGTCAGTGCACGACGACAGGAGCAGGGAGGGTCTCATCCAAGCAACAAGGGAACCCCCCCCCCGATCGGTTAAAACAGGCACAGCTGCAAAGGCATAAAAAGCCAGCCTTTGCCTTTGCTTCAGTGCTGGAATAAGTTAAAGGAGTCTGCTGCCATAACCAGCCTCTGCTATTGCTGATTCTGGAGGTGGAGTGTGTGACGTTGCACTTTCTATGCTTTTATGAAAATATGCTAATGTAACTGGAATATGCTTTATGCAAAAGGTCTCTTTGTAAGGCATCATTACAAAGCTTCTAATCTACTGAGTGTGATCATCCTATTTGTATAAATGTTCCACTCTTGTATCTGAAACTAGAAATATGAAATATAACTCTGAGGGCCTATTGTAATGATGCAAAGTGTGGGCAATTAATAGTGGTTTGGAATCTTGATGACTCCCATTAACCAGGACAATTGACTGCAGGTGGCTCTGTTTTACCTGTGAGTCTTCCTGTATACACGTGTGCTGGCAAGTGGGCAATGAAGTCTGACAGTGACATGTGATCATGTCACCTGAACTGGGATCCATCTTTGACCTGGTGCTTTTCCATTGAGAAGGGGGGGCACCCAGAGGGACAAAGGATTCCCGCCTTATGCAAAAAATATATAAGTGGATGGAACAGAGAAAAGGGAGAGCCATCATGAGGAATCCCCTAGCTACCACCTGAGCTGGAACAAGGGCAGTACCAGGGGAAAGGATTGTGCCCAGTCTAGGAAGGCGTCCAGTCTGTGAAAGACTTATTGAAACATCTTTCAGCGTGAGATTTTATCTGTACTCAGTTGTATTACTGTATTAGGCTTAGATTTGCATGTTTTGTTTTATTCTGCTTGGTAATTCACTTTGGTCTGTCTGTTACTACTTGGAACCACTTAAATCCTACTTTCTGTATTTAATAAAATCACTTTTTACTTATTAATTAACTCACATGTGTTAATACCAGGGGAGGGGCAAACAACTGTGCATATCTCTCTATCAGTGTTATAGAGGGCGAACAATTTATGAGTTTACCCTGTACAAGCTCTATACAGGGTAAAACAGATTTATTTGGGTTTAGACCCCATTGGGAGATGGGTACCTGAGTGTTAAAGACAAGAACACTTCTGTAAGCTGCTTTCAGTTAAGTCTGCAGCTTCGGGGCAAGTAATTCAGACCCTGGGTCTGCGTTGGAGCAGATGGACGTGTCTGGCTCAGCAAGACAGGGTGCTGGAGTCCCAAGCTGGCAGGGAAAGCAGGGGCAGAAGTAGTCTTAGCACATCATTTGGCAGTTCCTAAGGGGGTTTCTGTGATCCAACCCATCACAGAGTGATACCAATCCACACCCATGGCCTGCCACCTGGGGGAGTCACTCATCTTCTCAGGAGCACATCTGGACCCGATATGCCCTGCTAAGTATTAAATCTTAGCTGGAAATGACCATGCTCATCTGCTCCTGAAGTTACACAGCACACCGAGAGGGGCTGCTGTAGTGGTCTCAGGTCCCTCACACACTCACCCTCTCATCATGGATTGGATGTCAAGGTGCCAATACCGTGACCAAGGTTAGAGCAATTAACATGAGGAATTGCTCCTAGGGCCAGCAAATTTATCCAGCTAACAGGCCATCGTAACTGCCTTTTGCAGCCATCCATCATGTATCTAACTACACAGATCCCTCCTGTTGCGAGATATGACCTGACTTGCATAACCAATCAACACCGCACAAATGTACAACCCCACAGTTTTTATCAGTAGTGCAGTAGATTCATAGACTTGAAGGTCAGAAGGGACTGTCGTGATCATCTAGTCTGATCTCCTGCCCATCCCAGGCCACAGAACTTCACCCACTCCTGAAATAGACCCCTAACCTTTGGCTGAGTTACTGCAGTCCTCAAATCATGGGTTAAAGACTAGAGGCCCTACTTGAGATCACCAGCCCCAGCGTGCCGGACGCTGTACATACCCAATCCCCAAAGAGCTCACACACTAAATAGACAAGACAGATAAGTGACGGGAAGGGAAACATAAGTCACACTTCATTGCTGGGTTCATTAGGTCAGGAGCTCTCTAACTTTTGGCAGACCGTACCTTAAAAGGAAGAGCGTGCGTCTCCAGATCGGCCTCCCCTCCCATTCAGGATCGTGCTGTCCCGCCTCCTCTCCCATTCACAATTCCTTACAGCTCTGATGTAGCTACTTGCAAAGGCTGCCATTGAAGAATAGCCTCAGGAAAGGATGTGATATTTTTAGCTGCTGTTCAGTGCAGTTCAGCAGCTGAAGCAAGGAGGAGCCAGCCAGCCCTGTGTGGTCAGCAGGTTCGATGCAAACTGCCAGCAACTGTTTGGTTGAATTCTGCTCTACAGGCCACTGCTGGTCAAGAACCTCAGGGGCAGGTCATTGTCTGTCTGCTGGTGGGACTAGAGGGGATTGGTCCTTACAGCATACGCTCCAGGGCTTGTGCAGCTCAGGCAGGTTTCTAGCTCTGCCCTGGGGAAAGCATTCCGCAAGCTAATAAGCTGAATTGCCCGGTGAGGAGAAAAAAAAAAAACAAACGTAAATACATCTGCTTTGTCCTCAACGCCACCCTGTTACTCACACTTTCTGTTAAGGGCACATGTATAGCATATAAAGGGTTAATAAATGATTCATAGGGGTTCTATCATGTTACGGGCATGAGTAGTTCATCCTATAGGTGGTTATACGCACAGCAGTAGAAGGTATTATAGATGGCTGTAAGCCGGGGTTATAAGGACACTGCCGGACGCTGTAACAGTTTCATAGCCATTTATTGGAACATCTATGGATGATTCTTAACCTTTTAAACACTCTGGACACAAACCCCCAGAGTGGAAAGCGTGATCACTTTTATTTATCATTGCTTGGACCTTCCTCGGCATCTGTCCCCAGAGAGGCTGGGTGGAAAACAGTGAGCTTGAAAGTAAAACCACTTTCCCCAGGGGAAGTGCAGGGTCCTTTCGAAATCCCCCGTGGGATCAAGTTTGGAGCAGAGACAGAGGCTCACGAGCGTCAGCCCCTGAATGTGCTTCTGCTTGGCCCAGAGACAACCTTCCAAGCCGACACAGGAAGAGGCAAGGCAGAAAGCCCAGCGACGTGGTCTAGATGAGGTGAGCAGAGAAAAGCAACGGGGTTTGGGCTGAGCTTCCAGGTTTATCCACTGATGAGTACAGCTGCTAATGCCAGAGTTGGACTAGCTCTTGCCGAAGATTAACACACAGGCCCAGGCGTCTGGATTGCAGGGCTCTCTTTCCCCACCCTGACACAGACTCATGATGCGATCTTGGGCAAGTCACTTACCCTTTCTGTGTCTTGGTTTCCTTATCTATCTAAAATGAGGGTGAAACCTCCCTACCTCACAGGCATGGTGTGGCCAGATCTAGCTCGTTAGTGCTTGAAAGGTGAAGAGATCACACCTGTTCCTATGATCATGGATAAAGGAGCCAATTCTGCGCAAGCCCTGGGTTTGACACTCCCAGGGAAGCCAGGGAGAGACCCATGCACAGCATCGAGCCTTATAATCACAGGCTTTACCAAGCTTATAAATCCGGCTTGCTCCCAGTTAGTGTCAATGGAGAGCAAGGTGCAGAGGGGAACCCAGGGATATTAAATAATGCTTTGATGGGAAACCAAGCCAACAGGAGCTGAGGGGGGAGGGCAGGGGAGTCTGATGCTGATCGTTATTGATGGCAGGGATGGACTGCGTCAAGGGCAGGGAATGTCACACGGATCAAATCGGGAACACAGAGTCCACCCAGCCCCTGACAGCCAAGCAGCAGGATTAGATAGATTTTTGAGGCACATGCTGCCTGAACTCATTGGTAGGGAAGCCGAAAATAATCCGGCTCACCCCTCTGGATGCAATTTGGGGCAAGTGACTGCCCCTGCTTCCAACAGAGCAACACCTGCGGTGGAAAGAGAGCCAGGCTCATTTGTTAAGCCAGCCTAGCAACTAATTAATCCCACACCTGGGCTAATAATCTCTCCCCTACTGGGCAGGGGAGTCAGGGCCAGTAAGTGCTGCTCTGGAGCTGCATGGCTGGCGTTCGAAGAATTCCTTTTCATTACGGGGAAGCCTTGCCTCTCCCTCGTCTTCATCAGTGTCAGGATCTACGCAGGGCAGCATCTCAAGAAGCAGCTGCAGCACCTGGGTGAAGGGAAGCGGGAGGGGGACCAGATTCTAGTGCAAACGTACATGTGCCCTGAGTAAAGCAACTGACAAGTAGCCCATTCTGCAGGTGCATTCACGGTTCTACAGCTGTGCAAATCTGTTCCGCTGCTGAGGAGGCCTTCATTTGACTGGTAGCTGTCTAAAGGCAGATTTTGAGCATGGGGGATAAAGTGAGAGACCCCTTTTGGCATAAACCCTCTCTCCCAACAAACTGGGCACGCAATATCTCCCTACCCCTAACTAGCCATCGCCATGCATGGGTACAGGTCTGTGTGGATACATGGGTACCCTCAGCCCAAGAAAGAATGAATGGATTCTCAGCTTTACAAGTCTGGAAATCACACCCACCCACCCCTACTTTGTACTAACAGTAGGGTCTGAAAACTGTTTTACATAGATTCACATTGTCTGTAATGCAACAGAGAATTCCATGATCCCCATTTTAGAGAAACGGAGGCAGAACATAGGGAAGCAATTTGCCCAAGATCGCCCAGCAAGTACGTTGCAGAGCTTGGAAACAGCGAGACCGGCTGTCAGGACTGAGATCCCCACTTTGAACTTTAGGGTACAAATGTAGGGGCCTGCATAAAAACTTCTAAGCTTAATTACCAGCTTAGCTCTGGTTTGGCTGCCACCATTTTCAATGGATTCCCTCCCTGGGAAACCTTGAAAAACCTTCACCAAATCCCTGGTGAAAACAAATCCAACCCCTTGGATTTAAAACAAGGGGAAATTAACCATTCCCCTCCTTCCTCCCACCAACTCCTGGTGAATCAAGATCCAAAACCCCTTTGGATCTAAAACAAGGAAAAAATCAATCAGGTTCTTAAAAAGAAGGTTTTTAATTAAAGAAAAAGGTAAAAATCATCTCTGTAAAATCAGTATGGAAATTAACCTTACAGGGTAATCAAACTTAAAGAGCTCAGAGGACTCCCCTCTAGTCTCAGGTTCAAAGTACAGCAAACAAAGATAAACACTCTAGTAAAAGGTACATTTACAAGTTGAGAAAAACAAAGGAAAACTAACACGCCTTGCCTGGCTATTTACTTACAAGTTTGAAATAGGAGAGGCTTGTTTAGAAAGATGTGGAGAACCTGGATTGATGTCTGGTCCCTCTCAGTCCCCGAGAACGAACACACTCCCAAACAAAGAACACAAACAAAAACCTTCCCCCCCCAAGATTTGAAAGTATCTTGTCCCCTTATTGGTCCTTTAGGTCAGATGCCAGCCAGGTTACCTGAGCTTCTTAACCCTTTACAGGGAAAAGGATTTTGGAGTCTCTGGCCAGGAGGGATTTATAGTACTGTACACAGGACAGCTATTACCCTTCCCTTTATAGTTATGACACGCCCCCCAAATCACAGATAGTGTTGGATGTTCGGTTCCACACTGGCTGTGATTTCTTCCTGGAGTTCTAGGAGAAAACAGAGTTAATAAGACACATGTACCTTTAGACATACTACTGATTATATAAAAACTAACAATATGTTTCATTCCAAAAACAATTGTTAACCAGTTAACTCTGGGAAACTTTCCCGGGACAGTGCATCAGCCACTTTGTTAGAAGCTCCCGAAATGTGTTGTATTTCAAAATCAAAATCTTGGAGAGCTAAACTCCACCGAAGAAGTTTTTTGTTATTTCCCTTGGCGGTATGAAGCCACTGTAGCGCAGCATGGTCTGTTTGTAGTTGGAAACGCCGTCCCCAAACATATGGGCGTAGCTTTTCCAGCGCATACACAATGGCATAGCATTCCTTTTCGCTGATTGACCAATGGCTTTCCCTCTCAGACAGTTTCTTACTGAGAAATACGACAGGATGGAATTCTTGATCCGGTCCTTCCTGCATTAAAACTGCTCCCACGCCTCGCTCGGACGCATCTGTGGTTACTTGGAACGGTTTGTCAAAGTCTGGGGCCCTTAGCACAGGGTCAGACATGAGTGTTGCCTTAAGCTGGTTAAAGGCCTTTTGACACTCATTAGTCCACTGAACTGCATTTGGCTGTTTCTTTCTGGTTAGGTCTGTCAGCGGGGCGGCGATTTGGCTGTAGTGGGGTACAAATCGCCTATAATATCCAGCCAAGCCTAAGAAGGATTGGACCTGTTTCTTAGACTTTGGAACTGGCCACTTTTGGATAGCATCCACTTTGGCCTGGATGGGATTTATAGTTCCTTGACCCACCTGGTGCCCCAGGTAAGTCACTCTGTTTTGGCCTATTTGACACTTTTTAGCCTTAACAGTTAGTCCTGCCTGCTGGATGCGCTCAAAAACTTTTTCCAGGTGCTCCATGTGCTCTGCCCATGAATCAGAAAAAATGGCCACATCATCGAGGTAGGCAACTGCAGATTCTCCCAATCCCGCTAGGAGACCATCTACAAGTCTTTGGAAGGTGGCGGGTGCATTTCGCAACCCGAAAGGGAGTACATTGAATTCATACACCCCTGCCTGGGTGACGAAGGCTGACCTTTCCTTAGCGGGTTCATCTAGTGGTACTTGCCAGTACCCCTTGGTTAAGTCTAAAGTAGAGATGAATTGGGCATGTCCCAATTTCTCCAATAGCTCATCTGTGCGTGGCATTGGATAGTTGTCAGGACGAGTTACAGCATTTAGCTTACGGTAGTCCACGCAAAAGCGTATTTCCCCATCTGGTTTGGGAACTAGAACCACTGGAGATGCCCATGCACTCTTAGAGGGGCGGATTATACCCATCTGTAGCATGTCCTGGATCTCCCTTTGTATAGCAGTTTTGGCATGAGGTGACTCCCGGTAGGGTGGGGTTCTAATAGGGTGAGCATTACCTGTGTCAATGGAGTGGTATGCCCGTTCGGTCCATCCTGGAGTGGCTGAGAAAATTGGTGCAAAGCTTGTGCACAGCTCCTTGATCTGCTGTCGCTGCAGACGTCCAAGGGTCATGGAGAGGTTCACCTCTTCCACGCCACCATCCTTTTTTCCTTCGTAGTAGACACCTTCAGGCCACTCCGCGTCATCTGTTTCCTGGGCTGTAAACTGGCAAACGTTTAATTCTCTGGAATAAAAGGGCTTAAGAGAATTAACATGGTATACTTTAGGCTTTATGTTGGAGGCGGGGGAGGCTATGAGATAGTTAACAGCTCCTAGGCGCTCCTGGACCGTGAATGGTCCTTCCCACGACGCTTCCATTTTATGGGCCTGGATTGCCTTTAAGACCATGACTTGGTCTCCTACTTTGAAGGATCGTTCTCTGGAATGTTTATCATACCAGGCCTTTTGCTCTTCCTGAGCATCCTTTAGGTTTTCTTTAGCAAGGGCCAAAGAATGTCGGAGGGTGTTTTGTAGGTTGCTTACAAAGTCTAGAATGTTTGTTCCTGGAGAAGGCGTAAACCCCTCCCATTGTTGCTTCACCAACTGTAATGGCCCCTTAACCTCACGGCCATACACAAGTTCAAATGGTGAAAACCCTAAACTGGGATGTGGTACAGCCCTGTAGGCAAAAAGCAACTGCTGCAACACTAGGTCCCAATCATTGGAGTGTTCATTTACAAATTTACGTATCATGGCCCCCAAAGTTCCATTAAACCTCTCCACCAGGCCATTGGTTTCATGGTGGTAAGGGGTGGCAACCAAGTGATTCACCCCATGAGCTTCCCACAGGTTTTCCATGGTTCCTGCCAGGAAGTTAGTTCCCGAATCTGTAAGGATGTCGGAGGGCCAACCTACCCTGGCAAAAATGTCTGTTAATGCCTGGCACACACCTTTAGCCCTGGTGTTGCTTAAGGGTACTGCTTCCGGCCATCGGGTAGCAAAATCCATGAAAGTCAGTACGTACTGCTTTCCTCTGGGTGTCTTCTTTGGGAAAGGACCCAGAATATCCACAGCTACGCGCTGAAATGGGACCTCAATTATGGGTAGTGGCTGGAGAGGGGCTTTAACCTGGTCTTGGGGTTTTCCCACTCGTTGGCACACCTCACAAGACCGGACATAATTAGCAACGTCCTTGCCCATTCCCTCCCAGTGGAAGGACTTCCCCAACCGGTCTTTGGTTCTGTTCACCCCAGAATGGCCACTGGGATGATCATGGGCTAAGCTCAAGAGCTTTACCCGATACTTAGTGGGAACTACCAACTGCCTTTGAGGATGCCAGTCTTCCTGGTGCCCACCAGAAAGAGTCTCCTTGTATAAAAGTCCTTGTTCTACAACAAACCGGGATCGGTTAGAAGAGCTGAGAGGCGGTGGGGTGCTCCGCGCCGCCGCCCAAGCTTTCTGAAGGCTGTCATCTGCTTCCTGCTCGGCCTGGAACTGTTCCCTTGATGCTGGAGACATCAGTTCCTCCTTGGACTGTGGACTGGGGCTTGGTCCCTCTGGAAGCGATGCAGGTGCTGGGGCTGTTTCCATTGACTGTGAACCGCTGTCCGCTGGTGCACTATGTGGTATCTCAGGCTCTGGCTGAGCCTCTTGGGTAGGGTTATCTGCTGCTTCTGCCAGTTCAGGCTCGCTGGTGCCCTCTGGCGTTGGAGTTGTAGACGGGTTTGCAAGGGCTGGACTCAGGGCTGGCAATGGTTCTGGTGCTGGTTGCGTTGCCAGTTCCGGTTCTGGGACTGGCTTTGGCTGGGTCTCTGGGATTGGATCCACTACGGCTGTTGCAGTCGTTGGCAGAGGATCCAGTTCCACCACCTTTGTCTGGGTCTCCGGTAACACAGACGGGGCCCTGGTGGACGGCTCAGGAACAGGGATGGGGGTGAAAGCTTGCTTAGCCTGGCTGCGGGTGACTATTCCCACCCTCTTGGCTACCTTCACATGGTTGGCCAAATCTTCCCCCAGCAGCATGGGAATGGGATAATTGTCATAGACTGCAAAAGTCCACATTCCTGACCAGCCCTTGTACTGGACATGCAACGTGGCTGTAGGCAAGGTTACAGATTGTGACACGAAGGGTTGAATTGTCACTGTAGCCTCTGGGTTGATGAGTTTGGGGTCCACTAGGGATTGGTGGATAGTTGACACTTGAGCCCCAGTGTCCCTCCAAGCGGTAACCTTCCTTCCGCCCACTCTCAAGGTTTCCCTTCGCTCCGAGGGTATGAGAGAGGCATCTGGGTTTGGGGATCTTTGGTGTGATTGGGGTGTAATGAACTGTAATCGGTTGGGGTTCTTGGGGCAGTGAGCCTTTATATGTCCCAGTCCATTACATTTAAAACATCGCCCTGCTAAGGTATCACCGGGACGAGGTTGGTTGGTGGAGACTGGTGTGGTGGGGTGAGAAGGCGTCTGGGGTTTCCCTTGGGATGTGGGTGGGGCCTTGAGTTGTCCCCGGTGGTAAGGTTTTGTTTCGGCTTGCCCCTTCTGATATTCGCTCCAACTGCTACTAGTTTTTTTCTTTTCTGCCACCTCCACCCATTGGGCTCCAATCTCCCCCGCCTCAGTTACAGTTTTGGGCTTCCTATCTAGGATGTACCTTTCTATTTCCTCAGGAACACCCTCTAAAAACTGCTCCATTTTTACTAGGGAAAGCAGATCTTCCAGAGATTTAACATTTGCTCCTGATACCCAGGCATCACAATTTTTGTCAATGTGGTAGGCATGACGGGTAAATGACACATCCGGTTTCCACTTTAGGGCTCTGAACCGCCGACGGGCATGCTCGGGTGTTAGCCCCATTCTGAGTCTGGCCTTGTTTTTAAAAAGTTCATAACTGTTCATGTGTTCCTTAGGCATTTCAGCCGCCACCTCTGCTAAGGGTCCACTGAGCTGCGGCCTCAGCTCTACCATGTACTGGTCTGCAGTGATGCTGTATCCAAGGCAGGCCCTTTCAAAATTTTCTAAGAAGGCCTCAGTATCATCGCCTGCCTTGTAGATGGGGAATTTTCTGGGATGGGAAGTGGTACCTGGAGGGGGGTTGTTAGCATTGGCTGGTGCATCCTGCTTAGCCTTTGCTACTTCCAGTTCATGCTTCCTTTCTTTTTCTCTCTCCTCCATCTCTTTCTCTTTCAGCTCCATAGTTCTCTTGTGAGCCTCCTCTTTGGCTTTTTCCAGCTCCATCTCTCTTTCATGGGCCTCCTTTTTGGCTTTTTCTTCTCTTTCTCTCTGCTCTGTCTCGAGTTTTGTTAATTGAAGCAGTCTCTGATGTTTTCTTTCATTTTCTTCTGCTTCTAGTTTGGCCAGTTCTATTTTGTTAGCTACTTCTTTGGTAGTCATTTTCCTGTTTTCTTGTGCTGGGTAACCCCCTTTGCAGTTGACAAACTGGGAAGCTCTCAGCTCTGGCTGCTGCAGAGTTAACAGTAACTTTCTAACTAGCTACTCCAGAGGATGTAAAAAGAAAAAAAAAACAATTCAGCTTGTAAATACCTTTTACCAGTCATTTGCTAATTGAACCCTTCTCTTAACAAAGGACCTGTAAAAAAAACTTAACACCTCTGCCTTCAGGCAAGGAGAGATAAGATATGCATCTATCTACTTCCAGCTCGGCTTTCCAAGCAGCTAGAAGGAAAAAAAAAATCACTGGCTTTTGGGTTTAAAATGATCCCACCGCTATTCACCATGTCAGGAGTGGGATCCCCACTTTGAACTTTAGGGTACAAATGTAGGGGCCTGCATAAAAACTTCTAAGCTTAATTACCAGCTTAGCTCTGGTTTGGCTGCCACCATTTTCAATGGATTCCCTCCCTGGGAAACCTTGAAAAACCTTCACCAAATCCCTGGTGAAAACAAATCCAACCCCTTGGATTTAAAACAAGGGGAAATTAACCATTCCCCTCCTTCCTCCCACCAACTCCTGGTGAATCAAGATCCAAAACCCCTTTGGATCTAAAACAAGGAAAAAATCAATCAGGTTCTTAAAAAGAAGGTTTTTAATTAAAGAAAAAGGTAAAAATCATCTCTGTAAAATCAGTATGGAAATTAACCTTACAGGGTAATCAAACTTAAAGAGCTCAGAGGACTCCCCTCTAGTCTCAGGTTCAAAGTACAGCAAACAAAGATAAACACTCTAGTAAAAGGTACATTTACAAGTTGAGAAAAACAAAGGAAAACTAACACGCCTTGCCTGGCTATTTACTTACAAGTTTGAAATAGGAGAGGCTTGTTTAGAAAGATGTGGAGAACCTGGATTGATGTCTGGTCCCTCTCAGTCCCCGAGAACGAACACACTCCCAAACAAAGAACACAAACAAAAACCTTCCCCCCCCCAAGATTTGAAAGTATCTTGTCCCCTTATTGGTCCTTTAGGTCAGATGCCAGCCAGGTTACCTGAGCTTCTTAACCCTTTACAGGGAAAAGGATTTTGGAGTCTCTGGCCAGGAGGGATTTATAGTACTGTACACAGGACAGCTATTACCCTTCCCTTTATAGTTATGACACCGGCCATTCTCAAAGTGCAGTCCCTCCCCAGTGGTGGACAGAACTGGATATTCTGAGACCTAAGCAGTGTCAGAGTTTAAGGCCAGAAGGGAACACCAGAGCATCTAGTCTGACCTCCTGGCCATGACCACCACCCAGCAGCTGTGCACTAACCCAACAGCCGAAATGAGACCCATGTATTACGCCCCACAGAAGACTAGATTATGTGCCACTGGCACAGAACAAGAGGAACCAAATTGCATCCAGCAATGGCAGGGAAATGATTCAGTGAGATACACCCAGATAATCCTGGCAAGCGGCCCGCACACACATGCTGCGGAGGGAGGCGAAAACCTCCACTGCCAATCTGACCCCGGGGAAAAATTCTTTCCCGACCCCACGCAGCAATCAGTTAGACCCTGAGCACATGAGAGAGAACCAGCCAGCCAAGAACCAGAGAGAGAATGCTCAGTGCCACCCCAGAGCCCTGCCCTGCCTCCCCCATCCAATGTCCCTTCTCCAGCCATGGCCATCCCTCATAATCCAGAGGAAGGAGCATTTAGAAAATCCCTTTCTGGCCCCTGCAGGTGTCTGGCTGAAACCGTGTGGTGGTTTGGGGATGGGAGGTGGGTTTCTCTCTCACATGAAAAGGTCTGCAATACGAAAGGACTGGAGAACCCCTTCATGAGGCCATGTTCATTTAGAATGTAGATGAAAGGGAGACTGAAGCAGCGCTAACAGTGGATAAATATTTAACAGTGACCCCCCACCACCACCTAGCCCCCAAGAGAGGAGCAGCCACCATACAGAGAAGAGAGCAAGGGAAGGAGCCAATAGCAGCTCAGCGGTTATCCCAGGTGGATTATTAGAAATTATTCCATGTATTTAAGATTCTCTAACAAGTCTAGTGAACCAGGCGAGAAGTGAATTATTCATTGGCTTGGCCCAGTTTTCAGCGTTGTTTGGTCTTAGAGGGAGCAGACACTGGAGTAATTTTATAGGCTGAGATGCTTCAGGATGTTGCACCTGTCTAGTGGGCTGCTAGGACGCTGGTTGTCACCCTGGACTCTGCATTCACACTTTGTAGAGCTCTACAAACGGTGCAGCGTTCACTGCTGAGCAACAGTGTGATGGGGTTCGCTCACCACTGCGGTGCCTCCTGCTGGCTGTCCTGGGAATTAGCTCTGTTTGCCAGTGCGCCCTCTTCTGGTGATGTCTTGCCGCCATCACTTCTGCTCCAGGACCGACGTCACTCCAAGGACCGCAGCATCCTCTTCAGGACACAGCCCTCCGGCTGTGCCACACTCCATGTCCCCCTCCCCACCCCGTTCCAGGGGCTTGTACCACAGTCCGACGGTCCAGCTTCTTCCTCAGAGGCGAGTGGGGGTGAAAGGGGATCCGGACCCGCCCACTACTCTGGGTCTCGGCCCAGAGACCCTGTAGATGGCAGCCATGTTCTGTGTCCACTCCAACCTCTCCATCTACTTCTCTGGGCCCCTTCCCCGCAGCCCCAGCACCTTCTCCACCCTTATCTCAGGGCTTGAGCATGCCAGTCTTAGCAGTCAGCCAGGAACTCGCTCTCACTCCCTTGATACAACCCAGCACTGCTCTGTCCAAGGTGCTAGCTTTCTTCCTCCTGCAAGTCCTCCCTCCTTGAGCTCCAGGGAGCAACTGGAGCTGCTCTGCCATGCAGCTCTTCTTATATGGGCCTGCCGGGCCTTGATTGGCTGCTCCTCTCAGCCCTTCTATGATTGGCTGCCTCCTGCACAGTCTCCCTAGGGCTCTATTAACCCCTTAGACCCCAGTGTAGGGCAGTCGCCCCCATCACAAACAGCAACAGGCGGAGTTGTTCATCAAGGCGTGGGGCGGGTGTTTCTGTCCCATCAGAACAGCATCCTGAGAAGAAAGACGAGCTCATGGTTAAGCACAGGGCTGGAACTGAAAAGACCTGGGCTCAGCAGACTCCCTGTGTGACCTTGAACAACTTATTTCACTGGTCTCAGTATAATGGAGAGAATAATACTCCCTTTCTCAGCTATTCTCTTTGGGGCAGGGGCTGCCCTATGCAAATGGAGCCTCTGGGTGGTACCATAATATAAATAATAAAATCACACGGCTTAAGGCTAGAAGGGACCATTGTGATCATCTAGTCTGACCTCCTGCATCACACAGGCCAGAGGGGCTGATGTACCGAGATAAAAACCATTGGCAAGGGAGCTTGATGAGGTCAGATTCCTCCTAGTCGAGAGACCGTCGCCTCACATGCAGACACCGACAGTCGTCCCCCTCGTTGTATCATCTCAGCAGCTAGGTCCAGGGCAAAGAGTGTCACTTCCAAGGAGGTGATCCCTCCAAGCCAAGGATGAGCGGCCATGGTAAGGTGGTGCTGGGGAACGTTTGCCCTGGGCGGCCCATGCTGCACCTGCAGGCAGGATGTATCTGTGGCAAAGCACAAGTCTGGGAACTTGTCCCACTGACCCAGCTCAGCCCCCAGTTTTGTACGTGTCCTGGTGGAACGAGGAGGCTCAGTTCATTAACTGCTTTGAGATCTTCCAACAGAAGGCACTATACAGGTGTGTCATATTGCTTCATAGAGAAAGGATTTTGATCTGTAGTCGCATCAGACTGGCACGTTTCCCTCAGCACTATTATTCATATGAAGCGAGTCTATCTTTTTTTATTAATCCAAGTTGAATGGGACATTTGATCCCTGCAGTATCTCAGAACCTCGCCATCCCCCGGACACACTGCCAGCCCACAGGCAGCGGGAAGAGCACTGCAGCGGAGTGTGAAGTCTTGCAGCTAACGCCCCTCTGCTAACACCCCAAGAACAGCCAGGGCAGTGTGCTCCAGCAAGCATGCATGTGAGGCTATTCGCATTTCACCCTGGCCAGCACTACACTGGGCTCAGAGAGGAGTTTTGCCAACAGAACACAGCACACAGTGGCAGGGTGAGAACGGGGCTGGCTAGAAACTCAGCATTGATTGCAGGGAACTCTATTGACTTTTTAAATTGCTGACAAGTTTGGAAGAAGTTCCATTCAGTAGAACAACAGCTTCCCACAGACAGTGGGTATAGGCGAAGGAGGTCAGCAGTAATACCTTCTGTTTTCAGGAAGCAATAAATACAACAGCCTTTTATCGCCTCAGTTATACACTCCCACTCTCTGCCCCCGGGAGATCCAAGTGCCAGATGGATGAATTAGAGAGAACGGGGAAAGGTATAAAGGATTCTATTTAACGTTATCTACACAGTACCAAGGAAATGCCTTGAAGGCAGACCCAGCTCCTGTTGATGGAGCCACTGAAGTAGAACTGCCGAGAAGGCACCTGTCTAAACACAGGCTTCCAAGAAATCCCTGGAACTGGTGCTCTGGACCCACCCACCTCAGGAGTTAGGCAAGGATTGCCAGGGTGGGAGAGATGAAATGGGTTTTGCAGAACTAGAGATGTCTCCGAACCAGAACTAGCTCAAAATCCTCCTCAACTTTGAGGAAGGCTGGGTCCAGACGTAGCAATTCAAGCCCATCTTGAAGCAATGTCCAACACAAGTGTGATTTAGATCTGGATCCCATTTTATCAGCCTCCACCCACCCTCCCTTGAGGCTTGTGGTGGACGTAAAAAAAAAAAGGCTCTGGTTTAGGGTATTTTTTTCCTGGAGAACAAATTCCTCAGTTTAACCATAAAACAGGCAGAGCCCAGGGATCGACCATGTAGGCTTCCCATGCACCACACTGCTGATGAGTCTCGGCCGCCCTGGAGGGACCCCACCTATCTCCACAGTCCTGTCAGTCCTCGCCCTCTCTGCAGCATTTGCTAACATGGCATCAGTTAGTGCAGACTATGATAACGATTTGTGCGATGGGGCCCGCTGGGCACTGAGCGCCCGACTGAGACATACAACAACTACCCTCACACCGACGATTGCAGAGCCATCAAGTGGCGACAAGGTGTTGTGTAGAAAGGCCAAGACAAACCGGCCTTCCTTAGCCCTGGTCCAGTCAGGGAGGTCTTAGCTTTCTGTGCAATTACCGTTCCAGGCAACTGCTGCAGATGGAAACGAAAGAAGACCAGTGAGAGAAATCATGGGGAATGCCTCAATATACAAATGAGATGCTTTTCCGCCTGTGTCCTGGTGCCAGTTCATTGGCTACTCACCTGACAATTAGCTGCACCCTCCCCCACCCCCCCTTGGAAGGGGAGTGAGAGGTTGGGAAAGCAGGAAGAGAACAATAAAACCTTTCTACTAATTATTCAGAGATTAATTTCCATTAATGTGTCTGTTACCAGGTTAGTTTGTTACACCAGCTGGGAAGAAAACACACCAGGATGTGGACTAATGACAATAAAAAGGTTACTTGTTTGTATGTCAAATTACTTAGGTCATTTTGAACACCAGAAAGAACATGGCCTTAGGCAGATTTTATTCATGACGGGACATTTAATTTTAGTAACTAAAGAAAATATTTACAGTTCTGGGGTGAGAGAGAGCTATTTGGGCATGTTGGGATCATTTATTTCCTAGTTCTGGATGTTTGGGGGTTTGCCATCATTAGCAAATGGGATAGAAAGTTGGAGACAAGGTAGTTGCTCACTCAAAAGTGACTTTAATCGGGATTCTAAATGGGAATTAGGCACCTCATTCAGAGTGACACCTAATTCCTGTAGGCACCTTTGAAAATTCCCACCCCAGTCTCAAGGCCAGGGAGGCATGCAGGAGGGAAAAAAATAAAAAATAAAAAAGTGTTTCCTCCTAAGAACCTGGTTTAGTTTATTGCTTTGGGTTATTCCACCTCTGCCTTATATCCTGGGAAACACGGTCTTCTCAGAAGCCATAAATTGCATTTGTTTTAGGATTACGACCATGCAAAAGGATTATTGATTTTTCATAAAGCCACTAAGGAGCCCCACCTGAAAGTTCCCACCATGATTCACCTTCAGGATTTACTGATCCTGTATCGCCTCCACAATCCCGACTTGGTAACGTGGCCGTATTCTTTATAGGGCTTACTTACACTCAGACTGGAGTGTAGCTTGGTTTCCTAGGAAAAACGGACCCAAAGTAGCACTACTTCTGAAGATATTATTTATCCCCTGTTCCCAAGATGTTCTACAGGTCTTTCATACCAACGCCAGGATTTTAGTGTCAGCCTATTAATTTCTTGGGCTGGATTTCTGTCATGTCTTTTGATCCATTTTTGTATCCATGACTTTTTGAAACGACACAAAAGATGCAGGACCCAACCATTTATACAGTCTGCATAAATTTTAATAGCACCTATACGTTTGGTTTCACACCTTGTGTGCTATGGAATTTTAATCTGAATTCTCCAATAAACATCATATCGCCTCTCTTTATAGACAGTCCTGAACCGAGACCCTCAGACTCCCTATTTGGTACCATAACTGTGCCCCCTGTTTTTATCTTTCTTCCTCCGTCACTCGTGCTGAGCAGGGCTGACAGCTGAACTATTGCTTGTCAGGTTGATTCTCCATCAGCTAGATCCAGGCTTTGGGACCCAGTCACAAATTGCATGGAAGGAGCTTTGTCCAATTTCTGACCCATTCCTTACTTCGCCATCCCCTGGCTGACAGCTGAAGACAGGTCTACTTGACGGATGAATGTCACTTGGTTGACTGACTCTGGATCCATGAACAGATCACTAAGCAGCCAGGATATCACAGGGGAAAACGATCCATCAATGCTTCAAGCAAGTTGAGGGACAGAGTGCTGCATTCTATCCACGGGAACCAGTACAGATCACCTGCACTCTAGAAAACCTCAAGGCCAGGGGAACAGCAGCCCTGATCAGACATCCATTTTGTTGCGCCTTCTTATTGACTGATCCTAAAAACTACGCAGATGGAAGAGACCGAGTCGATTATTCAGACCATCCCTTGGATTCTTTCCTACAATGCATTTCCCAAGGCTCATAGAGACATCAACCACTTTCCCAGGGAAAGCCTAGCAGTGCTCAGTTCTAGGAAGTACGTTTCCTAATATTCGGTCTGTATGATTGTCTCGTTATTTCTCGATAAACCCATGTTAAAGAATTAGGTTTCTCTGCAGGGTGCTTGCACAAATACTTGTAAGTGGTGTTCATAGCTAAATCCCTTTTCCTCCCCGACAGCTGCCATCTTGACCACTGCACCAAGGACTGAACCAGGCACCTCCGAGCTAAAAACAGGAGCTGCTACCGCTTGCGCTACAGAACCAAAGCTCCCAAGGTGCCACTGTAACTGATTCCTATCCTCTGTGGATTGGGCACAGGGATTTGTAATACACATTTAGCAGTGGGTTACAACACACCCACTCAGCTTTATATAGATGAAGGGGTGGAGAGCAGCCTATTACACAGTGAAGATGGTTGGAAGAGAACCTGCTGAAAGCACTACTTAGACAGGACTTTGGTGCTAAGCAGAACTACCTGGGTCTTTATACTATCCCCATCACCACGGTACCAGGACGCCCAATGCCAATTCAGGACGTTCATACTGAATTGGAGAGCAAAGCATGAAGCAACAGCATAGAAATAATTTCTGAGAACTGAGTATCTGAACGGTGATGTGGGAAAAGGACTAGAACACTCAACACACCCTTGCATCCCCAAGGCAGGTGGTGAGAAACATCACAAGAGGACTGTGGTCAATCAAGGAAC
The DNA here is from genome assembly GCF_027887155.1 of Malaclemys terrapin pileata. NCBI lineage: Eukaryota > Metazoa > Chordata > Testudines > Emydidae > Malaclemys > Malaclemys terrapin. The sequence goes on along the minus strand of NC_071522.1, from coordinate 18,952,174 downwards.
TTGACTTGGGGATAACAAATGCTGTTTGATGCGGGTAAATCCAGAATAATGAGCCCAGGCCAAGAAGTTTCTGATGTGAGCGGTTATTGCAGTGACTGGGATAGCACCTGGAGCCTGACGAGCAGCTGCACTGAATAATGTAAAGCAGGGTGCAAAGCAGCACAGAGGGAGAGAAATGCAAAAAATGTGAAGGAGTAGATTGGGTCGCTCCCACAGCAAGGCAATGCTTGCAGGGCGGGAGTGCTGGGGAATGAAAAAGATAATAAGCCAGCTAATTGATGCTAACGTGGATTGTTTCAGCAGAGGACTTTCCAATGGCATTTGCAGCCAAGCCACTTCGGTCCTGCGTTCCTGACCTGGTCACGCACAGACTGTTCCACTAAGGTCAAGGCTCCTCCAGGAAGGGACATAGCATGGAATGACAGTGGGCTTCAAAAGTCATGGGTTAGCTCTCTTTGGAGGAAGATCGGTTTGTTAATTCGTTCTACAGGGGTCTCAGGGTTCCCCCTATTTTTTTACTGCCCCTTCTCCCCAAATGAGCTTCCATCCATGTCCTGCTGGGCTCCCCTGAGCCCACTAGGGAGGGGCAACTTGAAAAATGACATGTGGTGTTTCTTCCAGGGGCTAAGGGCATTACCTGTGCAGCACAACAAGCGTCGGGGCCAGCTTTGTATTCCCCATGTGGTAGACAGAGACAGCTTTGCAGGTAGCCAGGTTTGAATATTGAGGTCAGAGTGCAATAAATAACACTACACTTCGCATTTATATGATGGTCCACCACAGAAGTGCAGCCACTTCTGGGGTGGTGCGCAGTAGCCATTCTGTGCCAGCAGTATCTGTAAAATCGCCAAGGCTTGCTTTATGATTGGCAGGTGTCCAAAGCTACCTACGGTGATTTTTGTAGAGGAGGAGAGACAGAAAAGCCAGGAGACCTCCTCCTATCACCATCCCGTCCTTTTGCTGCAAGGAAAGATATGGTTCAATTCATTAATAGCAAGTTTCCCCCAGGACTACAGAAGCGCAAGGCATCCTAGCTGCTACCTGTATTGCCCTGGTAGCTGGAGTGCAGCACTTTCCCCTCCTTCTGAGCACTGCTAGGAAAAAGAAGGCAGGAACAGAAGAATCCACATAAACTGTCACATGCTAAGTGAGCAAGAGCCAAATGGCTCCTGTTAAAAAGTAGGTTCAATACTCGGGTTCAGAATCCAGTTTCTTAAGCATTCTCAAGGCCCAATTAAATGGTTCCATTGCCCCATCTCTCTGCCAGCTTCCCTGGGCTGGGATAGCTCTGCACGGACCACCCACCCCATGCTGGACTCCTGAGGACCAGAAGTGGTGAAACATCTGCAGGCAACTTGGAAAATGGGCCAGTTTCATTAAAATTCACCTACATTTCATGATATACTCCCCTCAGAGAGCGTCTGTGTTTCCAGTGAAAGAAGATTATTAATAAACAGCCAGCAGATTAAGTGACCAATTATTAACTGTTGATCAAAGGAACTACACAGTGCAAGGGACAGCGGGTGAAATTCAGACCAGGAGTAATTACCACTGATTTCAGCGGCCCCTCACCCACTTACTCCAGGTCTGCAAATGGAGTGGTGTGTTTAAAAGCAGCACTATTGTCCCGGAAAACAATGAGTGTGTGCGAGACCCCACAGCACTGGCCATTGTGTACCAACACTCCCAGACCTAAACGCATGTGGTGCTAACCCTATTAACCTGAATTTCCAGCTCAAACAGAAACTGCTGGTTACCAAAAGCACAACATTGCTTGAGAGTCTCAGATGGTTGCTACGGATCCCTACATGATGGTTCAGTGAGGCTGTATTGTATATCTATCAGAGACCCTTAGGTATTCTGTTCAGCCAATGGCACTGCTCTTGCTCTCAGTAGAGGAGCTTGCATTGCACTAATTGGCTAAGGATGGCTAGACTAGACCATATCAACAGAGCCCCAGAGACACCGCTGGTGAGGAGTTAGGCACTTTGCCTCTGCACTTCTCCCATGCCCGAGGTCCTCCAGAAGCATAAAAGTCAGGCAGGCATTGAACTCACATCTCCACAGCTGCCCAAGCAGAAATCTGCAGGGAGAAACAGTCTGGTCTTAGAATCCTGATCACAAAAGAAAGCCGGGTTTCTGATTCCATCCTTCTCAGCAGGCGGTTTGCTCCGCTTGGCTGGAGTCGGAACTCCTGAAACAAGTGAGGGTTTTGTGGGTAACCACTAAGTACCGAGCGCTTCAGAACAGGCAGATGAGAGGAAGGGGGCTTAGAATCTGGGTTTGCAGCACACAAACCAAAATTAAATAATTTGATCGGTGTGATACTGCAGACGCAGGAATACTTGCCAAAAAGAAAGCCAAGCCTTGTTAAGGAACTGGGTGGTTATAGCTAAATGCAGACTATTGGCTGATCCTGCTCCCCCGTTGCAGTCCATGGCAAAAGTCCCTCTAACCTAGTGGGGGTTTAGCAAACACTAAACATTTGTTATCAGCCTTCCAGGAAGAGAAAAGAGGAAACTAGGCTGTTGGCCGATCCACCATGCAGAGGAGGCTAGAAAGAGAACAGAAGTCAGAGGCCCCTTTTGCCTGTGCCACGTGGCTACTTTCCAGGTGGGAGTCCTTGAGCCCCAACTCTTGCAGAAAAGGAATAATCCGAGCATTCTGGCCGTCACGCCTTTTGGCAATCGACAGGTCTCTATATCCCGGGCTAGGTGCGAACACACTTTTCTGCCTGCCTAGACAGGCACCACAATGCCAGGACCTTGCTCTCCAGGCCCGTCTATACCATAGCAACTACCATGTTGCAGAATCCAACACCGCCACAAGTGTCCCCCGCACAAGGCTCAGCCTCTCTTTATTCCATGCGGTAGATAGCAGGAACCCTAACCTCACCGGGCCTTGAGTCACAAGTGATGCAAGCCTGGTGGTTTCGAGCTGCGGCCTTAAGAGATATGCACAAGTGGCTGCTAGGAAGCGTGTTTAGATACAACTCTGACCCACGCCATTTAGTAGAGACCCAGATTGGAAATGCTGGTGGGTGTTGCAATTCACCACTGCTGTGCTACAGCAGAAATAGGTCTCTCTCTTTCAAAAATCTTGGCTTCACTGAAGTTAATGGCACAACTCCCATTGTCTTCAATGGAGCCAGGATCTCCCCAAGTGTCAGTATGAGCAGGAGGGAAGGCTGCCCAGTTATCTGAACTCCCTACCACCTTTTCTGGCCATTAACATCACACCCCGGTTTTGATTCGGGAGAACCACATTCACCCAAACAGGGCTCTGCTCCAGCTCCAGGCAAAAACCTGCAGCTCCGCTGCTCCGGAGCTGCTCCAGGCTCCGCTCCAAAGCCCTGCACCCAAACACTGTGGTGGTGTTTTAAGAGCAGCATCTGCACATTCCCCCCAAGGGACACTGTAAAAGCAGCAGAGAGAGCAAAACTGGTGTGTTACTGGGCCAGCTAAATATTATTCCCGCTTATCCATCCATCGCTGAGTGGAGAGTTTAATGTCTTGGAGCTCAAGACCAGCTACTTTGCCTCAGTGTTAAGATTCCCAGGAAGAATGATCATCCATTCAGAGCCACACAGCACAAACAAGGGGGACAGGAGGGCCACAAGAAAGGAAGCTAGGCTTGGCGTGGGGGGGGAGGACGGGGGACGACTAAACCTCACTCCTCCCTCTATCCCCCGAGCCCAGACAAACAGAGAACGTGGGCTATCGCCCCTGTCCCACGCTTGGCCACAGAGCATGCACAGGTCCCAGAGCTGGCACTAGGGATCTACAACCAGCAGACGCCCAGAGCACGGGAGCAGCAGTGATAAACCCCTCGGACAGGAAGAAGAGGGAAGGGGTAGTGGGGCAGGCGAGGGAGACTGCAGATATTGGTACCCCACCGGCAATGCTTGCATTTAATTGTTCTGGCTTCTATCAGGCCAGAGTTACTAGTGCCTCACTGGAGGGAAGGAAGGCGCAAAAGGGAGGGAAGGAAGGGGGCCGAGGGAAGACCAGAAGGGAGAACCAAACTAAGAACTCAATTTGCAGAGGCACTGAGCACCCACTGCTACAGTTCAAGTCACCGGGAGCAGCAGAGGCTCCGATCTCTGAAAACAAGGTCCTCAGCATTAACAGCATCAAAAGCCTCTTCTTAACCCCCCTCCCTCCGCCCTCTGACAGCTTCTCCTGACAAAGGGAACCCCCTGCCCCTGCAGTAGGGTTGCCAACCCTTCAGGATTGTCCTGGAGCCTCCAGGAATTAAAGATTCATCTCTAATTAAAGATTATGTCATGTGATGACACCTCCAGGAACACATCTCACCAAAACTGGCAACCCTGCCATGCAGAGAGCGCCAGGCCTCCAGCCACTACACTTGCAATTGATGGACTCTGCTTTTCGCACACCCCTTTCCACCCACCAATTCATTGCCAGCTACAAAAAGATAAATCTGGGGATGGCTGGGGTTTTTGGCGCAGATCCAGAAGAATTCCTGCCTAGCACCCCAGGAGTTATGCCAATGCCTCCCGACCCGCAGTACGGCAGGGGGGTTGAAGGAGTGAGGGCAGCTCCCGAGGGAAAGGGAGGGAGCCTTTGGGAAGTAATGGAACTGGAGCAGCCCCCGAGCCCGCAGCCCTAAAAGGCAGAGGCTTAGAAGAACAGAGTAATAGGGACAGCGGGGATGTGGAGAGACAGAGACATGGGAAACCAGAACGGAGTTTGCCTGGCTGGTGCTGCCTTATTTTATTGCTCCAATCCTCATGGTATGTTTCCTCCCCAGAGGGCCAGATCCGAGCAACTTCCTTGGGGGCGGGGGGGGAGGAGGGGGAGGAAGGTGTCTCTTCTCTGGGGGCAGAAGGGAGACAGGAGATTTCACCAGTTTCTACCCCTGCTTACACTCCAGTCAATGGGAAGTTGTAGACACGTTATCAGAGAACGGCCACCTATATATTAAAGAATAGGGGACCAGGTGTATCATTAAAGTGACACCACCTCCACTCCCTGTGCTCCGCTCACAGTGCAGAAATCGGAGGGTATGTCAGTGTCTGCCCCTTTGCACAATTATTGCTTGAAAACTGGACTCTCATCAAATGCTATTGGCTCCTCAGTCCAGATAGGATGTGGGGCAATAGGCCACAAATATGGGATGTCTCTTAAAGCACTGGGGAGATGAGGATTGGACCCTACATTTTTAATTCTACTGCTTTACAGTAGAATAGGTCTACGTCTCCCTCAGGAGTTTTTCACGGATGGATCTGCACCAGTGTAAATGCATGGGTACGAAGCAAAGCTTGTGCCATGGTGACTTAAGGCAGGGCTCGTGTACCCTGCGTTATCGGCAAGGCAGCACTGCTTACCGCTCTAAAGCAAGGCATCCAAATTGTTTGAGGTTCCAGGGCTGGCACTAACCCCTCGGATGTCACTGATAGCCAGCAGCATGGGGGCCAGATCATCCCTGTCACTGAAGCTGTCCCAGCTAGCAGGGAATGGGTGGCCAGGCTGGAATGGCAGCTCCCTCCCTTGGCCTCCACTGCAGCTCCCAGAGGTCTGAGGGGCCATCTTTGAGAGAGGCAGGGCAACCTTCCCTCACACCCAGCCACACAATGACCGGTGAGGAGCGGGCAACCAAGCCAGAGCGTCGCTGGTGTGGCAGCTGCTGGCAGTGCGGGGGCCCTTAGAGGGGCAGAGACCCACGTAACTATCCCGGATGGTGGAGATGGGCAACAGGAATTAGGCGTCCTAGGTAGCTGGCTCTAAGGCCTACCCTGCGAGGTTCACCCACCACACACGCAAGTCCCACGTCAAGGTCAAGCAGCTCGGTGACATAACTAAGGCCAACACGTGTGGAAGAAGCGAGTTCCTCTGCTTCCCCAAACCATGGCCTTCTACAAAACCCAGCGCCTTAGGCCACCGACTTTCTCCTGCTTTCGTCCTCTCATTCACCCCACGGCGACAACGTTTCCCCTCATTGCTCGGTCCAGGAGAGGGAGGGAGCTGAAGTGACAATTCCTACAGGCCAAAACCTGCGCGGCACAGAGAACGGGAAACGACGTCAAGCCAAGTTCCAACAACTCTGAGAGAAACGCCAGGCTTCAAAAACAGCCAGGATGAGAGAGATTTCAAAACTCTCCCCGAAACACAGGCCCGGCAAATTCCTTTCATCAGCCTGGGGCTGACAGGCTTGAAAAGGCCCTTTTATAAAAGTGAAGCCGCACTGAGAGGTCTGAGGGAATGGAGGAGAGAATTATTAATAACACTTTGCACTTCCATGGCCCCCTTTCATGCAAGGAATCCCAAAGCGCTCCACAAAAACGAAAGCATCGAGGCATAGAAGGGGCCTGCGTTTTTGGAGCCGGAGCATGAGGGAGACCGTCAAGAGGTGACTTGTCCTGTCATTGGGGCTGTAGCCTAGGGGTGCCACCCGGAAAGTCCGGTTTTTGGCTTCTGTGTCCGGGTGACATTTAGGGTTGTCAGGTGCTCTCAACCGGAAAGTCTGGTCGAAAAGGTGACCCGACAACCCTAAATGGCGCCCGAACCAAAAGTCTGGTTACTACGGGGTGGGGGGTGGCACCGGGTCATTAACCTGCACCAGCCCTTGCTCAGCCAGGGCCATCTCCTACCTGCAGGCAGGCTCCTTGGGACAATCCAGCGAGCAATGGGGGTCGGGGGGAGAGGAGCAAGCAATGAGGGCGGGACCTCGGGGGGCGGGGGGGACGACAGGCAGAGAAGGGGGCAGGGCCTCAGAGAAGGGGTGGAGCCTCAGGGGAAGAGGCGGAGAAGGGGGCGGGGCCTTGGGTGTCCAGTTACCAGCAATTAGGAAGGTGGCAACCCTACTCTAGCCTAAGACTTGGGAAACCCAGGTACAATCCCCTGCTCCACCACAAACTTCCTCTGTGACCTGGGCAAGTCACTTAACTTCTTTGTGTCCCCATTCCCCATCCGTAAAGACAGGGATAATAGCACTGCCCTCCTCACAGGGGTGTTGTGAGATAAATACATTACTGTAGTATCTGAGCACCTCACAATCTTTAATGGGGGCCCTATAAAAACCTCAGATCCTTTATAATTTCATACATAGGGGAAAGATATGACAGTAGAAGGCTCTTTAATCTAGCAGACAAGGGTCTAACAAGATCCAGGGGTTGGGAGTTGAAGTCAGCATAGTTTAAAATGAAAATCGATGTAATTTTTTTTGAACACTCAGGGTGATTAACTATTGGAACAGCTTCCCAAGAGAGGTGGTAAATTCTCCATCGCTTGGCATCTTTAAATCTAGATGGGACATCTTTATCAATGATACACTCTAGCTCAGCCACAAGGGTGTTGGCTCGGTACAGGAATTGTGGGAGGAAGTTCTCTAGAGTGTTGTTATTCAGGACGGAAAACGATCACAACACTATCTTCTGGCCTTACAAATCTATGAATTCTGTCTGACCCTGGGATGTAGAGCAACAGCTGTGAAGTATTGGTGGCCCTGGATTTATTGCAAGTTTCTGAACCAACCGGCAGAGATGTGGCAGCAGGATGGAGTCCCCAAACACAGAACATTAGCCAAATAAAGCCATAACCTCAGAAGGGAATTCCTGTTTGAGAAGAAAAGGGATTGCTGGGAACAGGTCAAGCTGAAATCCAGCTTTTGCTATTGCAAAGCCAATGTCAGCTGCCTGTAGTAATGTTATAAAAATCTCTCCTGATAAGCTCTGATGTGGTCCTATGTACACCAGGGATGCAGGTCAGCAAAGACAAATGACAAGAACAGAAAGTCTATTTAAGCCACCGACCTCAAGAAGAAATGAAATTAATGCCGTCAGCGAAAATGCAGAGAGTGAGAGCATGCGTAACATCAGGGGTCAAGAAGGAGCAAGGAATAGTTACCAATTCAGCAAGATTCACTGAACCAGAGAACTAAATGAGGATAGAACTAAGGTGTAGCTAACATACAGTGATCCATTATTGACACAGATTCTCAGCTTGAGAGACCACAGGGTATAGTCATCATGGCACCTAGTCCACAAATTTTGTATGAAAGAAAAAATAAGAAACAGAAACAAAGCCAAACCAGCCCCTAAACAATTAGCTACCAATGCGATTTAGGAAGACCTCGCTCAAAAGTGGTGAGTGACATTTATATAGTGCCTTTCCTTCAAACGGATCCTGAAATTATTTACAAACTGCTTTGTACACACTGGATTCATTTCACCTAGCACAGACATGCGGCCAGCTCTGGACTGGAACATGCAAGCTCTTTAACAGTGCATAAAATTACACATCAGTTTAGAACGGGAAGTGAAGAAGAACATTGGCTCCAAGTGAAACTACAAAGGTGAGAAAATTTACGACACGGAATTACACAAATCAGAATTTGCCCAGGATGCTACATCTCTCACAGAAAACGCCATGGGATCTTTAATGACCACAAGTGGACAAGACTTCTGGTTCTGGAGGTACCCTTCCTTTGCATAAGGCATATAGCCACATTATTCCTTTACCACCATGCTGTAGGGTTGGTTCAGTACCAGTTCAGAGAACAACAATCAGTATCACTTCCTGTAGTAACTGTTTTCCTTGGAGGTAGTTCAGCTCCATCTGGCACGCAAGAGCTAACAAATCACACCGGCAACAGTGTGGTGGCTGCAGCATGATGAGGGATACCCAACCATCACAGTTTGGATGCGATTGCAATGTTTTATTCAAAGAATGCAGCTCCCAACCCCCAGCTGGGGCATGGCTGACAAATAAGGATCCACACGGCTGTGAGACCTCAGCCACTGGCAAGAGAAGACTGATATAAATCAGAATTCAAGGGATCCATCCTTGAGATAACAAGTCACCCATCAGCTCCCTGAATGTTACGAGAAGAGTCCTTTGTGGGCACCAGCTAGTCCGTGCAATAGTCACAGTGCAATAGTGTAACACTGTAGAGTCCGTGTACTCTACAGACATTTCACAACTGCTCAGAGAGGAGGAAAGATCCCAGAACATTCACCTCTATGCAGCGCATCTCCAGTCTGCCTGTGCCACAAACAGCAGAGATCAAGCCCCGCTTGCCACAAAGGGGACATGCCTGGTTTCTGTGGCAAGGCAAGTGCTGCCCTCTAGGATCCACCGGGTGGAGGCACTTTGCTGGCAGTTTTCGAGAGAGTCGTGTTGTAACCCTCCGTGGCTGCACACAGACAGCTGCTGAAGATGTACATGGGGTTTGGAAGAATACAGTTCATTCCCAGAGACACAGTCCTGCCTGGTGAGCTGGGAGCAGTTCCATCAGCTCATGTAGCAGAGGGAACCAACACGCACTCTACCCAGCAGACGGTAAGCGCGCACACCCACCAGCGGTGTCTAACCTCTCACACCCAAGGGCCTAACATTATTTCAAAGAGGTCAAGAGGCCACAATCAATACTTTGGGGTAGGTTCTCTGGCTCACTCTGCTCCATCTCCACCCCTGAGGCCAGTGCGAAGGGAGCAGAGACCATGCACAGATCCCTACTCGGGATTCCTCCAGTGTAGCAGAGTCCCTGGTAGGAGCAGAGCCTGAGCATTTGCCCCTTTGCTTCCCTCCTTGCCACCCATGGTGCAGGGGGACGTTGGGGTGCAGAAGGTGTGTTGAGGTAGCGGCTGGTGCATGCTGTGCTCTGGCTACCCCCATGTGGCGTTCGGTCTCTTGGGAGCCAGAACCAGCTGGCTTGAGTTACAGCAGCCCCCCGTGTGGGGTCAGAGAATCGGGGAGCCGCAACTGGCTATAGGTTCTCAGCTTCTGCTCCTTCCGTTCCCTGGGGGGCTGCGTGGGGGAGGGGAACAGTCCTTTGTTAGGGTCCCACAGCCCAGCAGGGAAGCAGGCAATGGAGCAGCCGGAGCGACCTGCCTCTATCCGCTGCAATGCAGCCGGTGGCCAGCAGGGTGCGGTTCAGCAGCTGCAGCGGGGAAGGTGCCCTGCTCAGCATGCTCCCAGAGCTGCCGGAAGCAACGCTCCTACCTTCGCCCCATAGCCATGGGTCTCAAACAGCCCCCCCCCCCCCCCCAAAGCCCACAATTTAGAGCCTCAAGGGCCAAAAGTGGCCGCAGCTTGGATACCCCCGACGTCCATGGTCTGCCCCCCGTCTGGCAGGGGACTCCCACAGCCCGCGCAGTCGTGAAAAGGGGCACAAAAGAAAGAGGCAGAACAAGAAGAACAGAAATGGCCCAGTCCCAAGAGCACCTCCCACCTCCACCCCCTCACGTCTCAGCTACAGTGCAGAAGCAGCGAGGGAGAGCCAAGCTGGCAGCCGGGTCTCCATGGTTCTTAATGCTGTAGAAAGAAACTCACTGCCTTTTTATTGTTACGCCGCAATCTGGTCCCTTCGCAGCACACAGAGCAACTAGTGTTAGCAGCAGAGAACTGAGTCAGAGCCCCCCTTTGTCTCAGCGTTCTAACTAAGAACCACATTGGTCTCTCAGACCAGCCTGCTCTGCCCCTTTTGTGAGTTTTCCCATCCCTGGCGTTCTACAGGCCTGTCAGCTTCCCGACCTGAGAGACTCGCCTGGGGGACTGCAGTGCTGCTGAGGTATCCGAGCGGAACTATCAACCCTGCTCCACCAGAACATACAGCATGCAAATCTCAATGGCAAAGGAAGAGCGGTGCTCAGGCGGGAGGGATGTAATTAGATCAGTGGCACCCCTGCTCTGCAGGAGCCGGGCTGGGAGGCTGGTGGGAGGACTGGAGCACCCCAAGTTTGCACGATCAGGGGGGAAGTGCCAGAACAGCCTCTTCTGGTATTTCAGGACTTACTCTTTGGACTGCAGTCACACCGACAAGCCCCAGCCATGGACAGGATCCATGCTGCTAGGCGCTGTACAAACACAGACCAAAAAGAGGATTCCTGCCCCAAAGAGCTCACAATTGAACTATAAAGACAAGAGACAATAGAAGGGTATGTGAAAAGGAGCACAAGGAAACAATGAGAGAATATTGGTCAGCATGACAGGCACCCGTCTCAGCGCTGTCACCCTTTTTGTAGGCAGGATGGCAGAGGAGAGTTTTAAGGAGGGATTTGAAGGAGAACAGTGAGGCAGGACTTGATACTGATCCCAGACTGATGATGAATAAATGAATTCTTTGTATTGCAGTAGCACCCTGAGGGGCCCCCGACCGCGTTCAGCCAATTGTGCCGGGCATTGCTACAAATACCTACTGGCTACGTCCACGCTGGAGCTGGAAGGTACAATTCCCAGCTGATGGAGACGATTGAGCTAGCCTGCTACAAAACAGAAAGGCAGCATCGCAGTGCGAGCAGTAGAAGGGGCTAGGCCCCCCAAGTATATGCCTGGGTCTCAGATGGGATCATACGCAGGGCGGCCAGCCCCTCCTCCCACTCGCGCCGCCGCATCTACACTTTTAGCTGTCTAGCTCAATCAGAGCTAGCACAGGTCCGTCTCCTCAAGTTGGAAATCACATCTCCAGCTCCATGTGCAGACTGACCCCATGAGAGTCATTCCCTACCCTCAGAGAATTCACAATCTAACGAAACTAGACCAAGGCTAAGAGAAAGAGAGGACTCTTATCGCCACTTTAGGGAAACTGAGGCACAGAGCGACAAAGCAGATTGCTCAAGGACACGCAAGGACTCTGGCAAAGCTTGGAACTAAACCCAACTCTCTCGAGTCCCAGTATGGTCCCTTAGCCATGACTTGAGCTCCTAGGCTCCATGATAATAAGCATCCAAATTTTCCTGTGACAAGTTCCACTGCCTCCATTTACCTTCTCTGCCCACTGTGGTGGGAATAGAGGAGCCTGGCCTTTTGTTTAATGAAGATCTATAGGATATAAATAGGCACAGTCAGACTGGATGTCTGTTTCCTCTCCCGTCCAAGTCAATCTTCGTGCCCCTGTTATACAGTCTGTCCCACTGAAATATTCATTGAGGAACATTTTGCCCTCCAATTTAATGGTCAAGCTACCTTCCCCGAACCAATCACCTGCTAAATGCAGGCTTTGACTCACTGCCCAGACTCACTAAAGGGCCCTCCTGTCATTTGGAGCTTAGGAAACATTTGTCCAGAGAGAAAAGGCTTCTCAGTTCTTATCCGCTGCCCTATTAGGAATTCTTCCAGCTGTAGAGTAAGCAAATTTAGCTTTTAGAACAGATGCCCCCAAAACCACTGAACAGCCTCCCCACTCCAAGCGAGAGGAAGGAGATCAAAACCAGAGCGTTCTGCTCGCCTTTTAATGAAGGTCTCCCTCCCCGCAGCCGCGTCTCCAAATGGACTTCGGCACTTGCAGAAGCGAGACTCGCTGTCTGGCCTTCAGCAAAATGCAGACCACAGAGTCAAGCGCAGCAAGGTTTCAGCTTGTTCTTCCATTAGGTGAATGGCAGCTCCATAGAGGAGGGGAGGAAAATTGCAGTCATGTGAATGAATCATTAATAAAAAATATTATAAATCCAGCTTTGGAAAGGCTCTCTTGGTAAGTTCCTTGATTCAGAACAGTGCCTGAGTGCATCCTGTTCTATCAAGGTTATGCAGCCAGAGACCTCGCAGCTAAGATCAGTGGGCCAGATCCTGCTGTCAGTTACATGAGTTTTAATCCAGAGCAACTCCAGTGAACATCTCTAAGAATAGAATGTGGCCACATGTGTGGCTGTTTGAGATAAGGAGGCCCCCAGTGCTGCTGATGGGGTGGAAGCAGCAAAGGAAGGGGTTTAAGAGGAGGGCTATCAAAAATGCCAGGAGATTTGGGCACCAAATCTCTTATGAGTAATAAATAACAACCCTATTTCTTATCTAGCGCCCAAAGCACTACACAATCTTTAGTGTATTTTTCCTCCCATCACCCCTGTGAGACGGGGCAGTGGTATTATTCCCACGGGGATGGGCAACTGAGGCACAGAGAGACCAAGTGACTTGCTAAATGACTTATGGTGGCCTTGAAACATCTCAGGCTAAAACTTGAGATGCTCATCTGCTCAACATCCAAAGGCAATGGGACCAAACACTGCAGCATGGGTCTGGAAAGAGATGTGCTGGTCGAATGCCTCCCTGCTGTATAGCATCTGAGTGCCAATGAGCTGGAGAAATGAGGCCAGCAAACTTGAGCAGGAGAAAGGAAAGTGGGGATGTTGCAAAACCTCATGCTTCCTATGGGTGGTGAATATTTAAATTGCTGCTAACTCGATCTTAGGTACCTCTATGGCCCCCATCAGGATAATATCTGAGCGCCTCACAAGCTTTAGTGTATTATCCTCATAACACCTCTGGGAGGCAGGGCAGTGCCAGATAACTTTTCAGATGGGGAACAGAGGCATAGCGAGACTAAGTGACTTGCCCAAGATCAGCACAGGAAGCCACAATCACAACTCTGTAGAACATTTCACTACTCACCACCTCCCCCACCCCAGCACACACACCAGCCCAGCAGAAACTCCCTAGCTCTAGGCCCTGAATTGTTTGACGCAGACAGTAAGCAATGCTGCACTCAGTGGAAAATGGCGTTCTGGCTCGATTCAAGCCTTGGTATGAAAGGACTCTCCGTCTGCCGAGATCAAGGTGGAAGATGGGCAAATAAGAATTTCCATTGATATAATTCAAAGGTCTCAAAGCCCTTTATGAATGCAGGTCAGTGCCACTGTATGCCTTTAGAAATGAGGAAAGTGAGGCACAGAGCGGTGAAGGGACTTGCACAATTAGAATCCTGGGCTCCACATTCCAGCCTTGCATAGCTAGTGGCACGTGTCTTTTCTATTACAGTCTAGGTGAACGCTTTTGAATTTCACCAATTGTCCGAGATGGGTTCATAGAGCACCGAAAGAACATCTGTTAAGCTCATGATAAGAAAAGCTTTGAAGCATGGCAGGAGTCTACTGTTCCCAGAACCTCATAGAGAGGGAGGATCTTCCAATTCTAGATCATGAGAGCAGCTAATCTTGCATCTGTCCCCATAAATAACAGGCGTATTGTCCATCACAACAAGCCTTGTAATCACAACTTTAAAGAGAAGTGTGTGAAGACGAGAGATCAGCCAAAAGCTGTTGGGTGAACTCCAGACACCTCTGCCTTGGTGACCTGCCACTCAACACAGACATTTTAAAATTACGCAACTCACAGACATGCAGCTCCCTCCCTCGCCTACTAGCATTTCTGGGAGTAATGTTAATCGTGATGAACGACTCCCTCCCCTCCCCCCCTCCCACACAGAGCAAAGAGCCGGCGCAAATCACATCCACTCCGTGTGGTGCTTTGTCCTCAGCCACATACAGTGGTTGATGAGCCTTGGCTAACAGAGATAGGTCTTTTAGCTCCGGCCATAGCGGCTGATGCTTTCAGAGCCAGAGGTCCCATGTTCTATCCCCACCTACACGGTTAAGCGATGGCCAGCTGCACACGCAGACTGGACACTCAGGTTGGCAGAGCATGTCAGTCCCCGCCCCTCTCCCTAGTGAGGGGTCATTCGAGAAGAGAAGGACAAACATCTAAGCCATCCAAACAGGCAAGCTGATGGCCTCCTACCTTTGACTGAAGCTGCCGTGTCTGCCGCCTGACCCGACCTCCAGTGCCCAGCAGCAAGGGAGCATTAACTTGACACCTAGGGGGATATCCCACGGATAGGAGAGCTCATGAAAGGCTGCCTTAATGCAAGTCGGCTGCATGAGGAAGATGCGCTAATGTCCAGAACCAGCTTGGCGTGTTCATGAAGCCTGCAGGTGTCCCATATTGGGAATCCTTTAGGTGATGTCCCCCACCTGGAACAATCACAAGCTAGCTGTGCTGGGCTGGAATTTGGAGCTTACAAAGCCCATGGTGGTTGGTCAGCACCCACTCAGGTAATGGGTCTCCACAGCATGCATTATAATATAGTGCAGCCGAAGGGCATAGACCTTGTTCTCAAGGCATTTTAAGGACCATGCCAGAACACTTACATTGTGACGTAAAATGAATGGGTCTCATTAGGACTGGGACATAGACTGGGCGTTGCATGCTGTACATATTACTGTTAAGTTGCTGCTATTCATCTTCACCACGAAAGCTTTGAACAGTTCAGCCTTCACCATCATCTCTTCCCTTCACCTGCTCTAAATCTCTTACCTGTCCCCTCTGTAACCTTCTCTCATGCCATCCTACCCTCCTGGGGACAGCCTCTTCTCCGGCAAACCCTTCCTCCCAACACCACCTCTCCCGCCGAGGCCAAGCCCTGCAAGATTCTCACACCCCCTCCCCGATCACAGCAGCACTCACGTACCCTGTGGCTGATGTGTGTTTGAGCAGGACCGTAGAGTCCTCGGGGCAGGGACCATGTAGGGTTATTTGTTTCTAAGGTTCTAATCAAACTGCTGGCCCTTGGCAAATAGAGTTAAAGGACAAGCATTGCAGTATGTGATGGACAGAATTTCACTATACGAGGCAGGTGTTTTTGAATGATTAGGTTGTGAAGGAAACCCATTTCCCATTGCAGCCATCACATGCTGGATGGATCAGTGTGCATGAAAGAAGAGGTCCCACGTTGCTGCTCAAGATGAAGGAGCAGCAATACTGCCTATCAGTGGGATGTGGCATTCAGCTCTCCAAGACATCACAGTTTCAGGTCGCCAAAGCCTCTAAAGGCCTTCAGAGACCGAACAGTCAAAGTCAAGTCTGCCTTCATATGGGAGCTTTGAAAATAAAGAGGACTGCGAGTTAGGCAGGATTTTTGGCAAAATATGATCTCATCCTTCCCCTCGCACAGAATGCTTTGCTTATGCACCTGGGTGCAGCAACAACCGAAGAAGTGGGCTGTAGTCCACGAAAGCTTATGCTCTAATAAATTTGTTAGTCTCTAAGGTGCCACAAGTACTCCTGTTCTTCTTTTTGCGGATACAGACTAACACGGCTGCTACTCTGAATCTAAACAAGTAGTTATCCAAAGTTTCACAATGAGGCCCAATTCCGCATCCACTGAAGTCAACTGTAAAGCACCCACTGATTTCAATGCTACAAAAGCAAGCATTTGGGGCCCAATTTGCAGAAAAGCCGCCCAGCTCAGTAGGTAGTAAGATCCGCGTTGTTCCAAGCTCTGCTGCTGACTTCAACAAGAGTTCTGCGTTGCTCAAAAGCGTTTCTCTTGCATCAACAGAAGTTGGCCCAATAAAAGATATTCCCTCACCCATCTTGTCTCAGTAATTTGTGGCGTGTACTTGGAAAAGTCACTTCCCTTCTCTGAGCCTCCATTTCCTCTCCCACTTTTTGGCTGGCTGGTCTGTTTAGAGTGTAAGCCCTTGAGGGCCAGGAACATCTCTCACTATGTGAATGTACAGTGCTTGGCACATTGGAGCCCTGATCTCTGTTGGGGTCCCGAGGCAATATTGGAATACAAACAATAATAAACAACCCACCACGCATGAAGCTTTCATTGATTGTAGTCAATAGCACTTCGATCAATTTCCACCCTATGTGCTCTAGGCTTGCTGTCAGGACATGGGACAGTCGCTTAGCAAAACCTGATGTTTTATATGCTCTTGTCACTACTAAGATTAAGTGGAGATTTTCATCTCACAGGGCTTTTTCCATCCAAAAGTTCATCCCCGTGGCATTTCTGTTTTGTGTTTTACTCCCTGTGCTAACAGCTGTTTGAGAAGACAACCAGTGAATACACACGATCTGTAGACTTGTCCGATTATGGTGCAACAGATCAGGAAAAGAGAATACAGAGCAACACATGGAATTCCTTCCGGTATGCACAGAACGGAGTCCACAGTCAGCCACTATGCAATTATCTGGACAACTATACAAGCAACCTAAAGGAGTCCAATGATTTTTAGCTTGCAGCATGGGGTGTCACGGGGTTTGAACCTAGGACCCTCAGCTTGGCACCTTCTATGTGCTTTGTAGTTTTGGATCAGAAGTGAAAACTATTTCATAGATTCAGATTACAAAGCCAGAAGGAACCACTGTGATGATCTTGTCTGACCTTCTCTATAACACAGGCCATAGGACTTCCCCGAATTAATTCTGGTTTGAATTATAGCAGATCTTTTATTGTCTACTTCGTTATGGTGGGGGGGAATCCAAAGATTTTTTTTAAACCCTGCTGTTCCATTGTCACACATAATAAACATGGGATTTAGGATGTTGGGGTACAATTACATGGGTTTGTGTTAATTTTTTAAATTGCAGATGTCACTGCCACTCCCAGTTTGCATCATTAACATTATCTGCAGGCAGATCTGAGACAAACTGCCGTCTAACAACTGGGGAAATTTAATTCTAGGCAGCATGTTAGCAATAAATGTAGAAATCCCCGCTAATTACTTAAGTGGCGTATTAAGCAAAACCCCTTGTAGAAATTCCGATGATCTTCAATAACTTCCCCACATAGATCCCTTGTTAAAGTGATTTCTATAAACCCTGGTTATGGCTTTAACCTCAAATGCTCCCCTCCTACTCTGTCTCACTAGGCAGCACCACGTTATACAATACATTCAATGTACAACAATGCAAGATATTCAGAGAGGGACGTCCAGCTAAGACAGGCTAGCCCAGCTCCTGCTGCCTCAGCTGGGACAGATTTCCATTTGGCCCACACAGTAACGTTTCTTACTTCCAACAGCAAGGACCCTAGTTAGAGTCTTGGCTGCAGGTTACGTGCAAGACGGGAGACACAGCTCGTGGTGGGGTAGACTCGCTGGTCAGCACTGTTCCCAGGATTTTGAGGCAGACATAAGTGAAACGATGGAGGGGCCTCTAGCTTAATCAGGCTCCAACAATCCCCCACATGCCCCTAAGCCAAGCTCTTGGGATCTTTTAGATCAAGCAGCTAGAGCAAGAAAATGCTAAGGTTTGGACTTTGCTCACACTGTGGCCTGCCTCTCCTCACTTTCATTTCAGGAGGGACTGGATGGCTGAGCAAGTTTGTCTCCAAGTCACCAGACCAAGTGCAGCCTGATTGCTACCGTCAAGCAGACGGTACCGGTGGCTGTTCAGAGGGCTGTGTGAAGCGAGTGTACTGGATTCAGTCCAGTCGTAGGTGTCTTTGGCCCATGAGCTATGATTACATTGACACTCTCAGGACAGAGGCCACAAATTGAATGAAGCATGGTGACAGAACCTCCCCTTCATGGCACACGTGCTCTCTACAGGGGAGAGGGGACTATCCTGGAGTTTCTCAGCTGTTTGGCCTGCAGTGCAGAAGAGAAGAATGCAAGAAGGTTTGCTAGGCCCTCAGCCCAGCAGAGGAGGAAGACTCCGCCCGGCCCTAAATTCTAGACACTGGAGAGACTGGGAAACAAAGTGCAAGCCTGTGCTAGTCTATGCCCTTCCTGTGCAACCCTGTTGTCTTCCCCGAGAGCCAGTTGACTGCACAGTTGAGCACAAGTCTCTGCTTGAGTGGAGTAAGTGCAGTTCACCCTCATCATGTCTGTCAACAAATCTGCAGACAGACAATCAATATACAGGAGAGAGAGATGAGCCCAGCAAGGAGACACTGTTCCTACCTCCTCCCATAAAGGACAGAAAGCCATTCACGCGACCCCCAGGAAGCATCCCTTTCACTTAGCCCTCCACGGTGGCCATTTCCTCCAGTACAGAAGGGCTGGCTGGATTGTTCCTTTGGAGCTCAAAAGTCATGCTTCTAGACTGAAGGAGTTTTACAGAGGATATTTTACAGATCTACAGGTACAGCACTAGTGAAATGCAGCTGCCTCTGGAGCGGACAGCAGCAACCTACTAGCTCACAGCATGCTGCACAGTAGTTAGGAGGAGGAAAAAGGGGAAGCCAAGAATTCTGGGTAGACTCCTACTCTCCCCATCAGTGCCAAGGTCAAGTATAAAGCGGAGAGGTCCCTACCGATCTTGGATACTTATAATGCACGCAGAGTAATTAGAAGTCCTTGGTTTTAAGTTCTTATCTGACAGACACAAAGTAAATTTCCTGGAACACATTAAAAAAAGATGAAAGGTTTAACTGATCCCACTGGGATTTGAACCTGCGGTTCTGGGGAGTCTAAGAATTTCATACCGGACACAGATGCCACTAAACCTTCCCCTCTAAGCTAATCCTACTGACCTTCCACTTTTCATAATTCTGGAAGTGAGAGGCAAAACACCCAGCCAACCAGAGCCGGACCATATCACCAGAGCTATCATTCCTACCATTTCACTTCCATTCCCAGTTTTCAGGCAGACAACATTTTATTGGAGCAACGGTATCTGAAATACAACATGCGGCATGACACATTAAGGAGCAGAGGGCAGCTAGAAAGCACAGCAAACAGCTAGAGATGCAGCTGGTACACCCAGGCTGCAGAGACTGCAGCCATCAAAGGTTGGGGTTTGAGGGTTTCCCCACCAGAGGCTTGGAGCTCACTCTTCTTCAGGAACTGGTACTTGATGGACAGTTCCCAGGTGGCAAGAGACAGAACGGTGGCAGCAGAGGTGTGTGTGTGTGCAGGCCTCTTTAAACTTAACTTCTGTCCACCTTTGGGATTCTCCAACATCCTCTTATGGGGTTTCCTCATTTTCTTCACATAAGTGAAAACAAAACTCTAACCTCAGTTTCTCTCTCAGAGCTCAACTCACACAACTAGACCAGCTAGGTCCTGATGATACGGATCAGTATCAGACCCCAACTCACTAAAGCAGAAACCAGAGCCACAATTTGGACCATCGGAGAAGAAACTATGTGCATCAAAAGTTTGACACCCCCCCTCTATTACACAAGAGCATAGATCCTGTATTTACCCAGCATATGAATGAGGCAAAAATGGGGATATGAATAAGTAGCTCCAAGTTCTAGACATATGTATTAACCAAACAAATGGGAGAGGACTGCTGATAGACTCAGCGTGGGCACATGACCTTTGTCCATCACTACAATGGAGAAGAACCACCAGGGAAGCCAACACAATCTCTGTGCCATTCCCCAGGCAAAAGCCAGATGGAACGGGGTCACGGCACACAGAGGACTCCAGTTGGTACTAGGGTGACCAGAGGTCCTGATTTTATAGGGACAGTCCCGATTTTTGGGTCTTTTTCTTATATAGGCTCCTATTACCCCCAACCCCCTGTCCCGATTTTTCACACTTGCTGTCTGGTCACCCTAGTTGGTACCAACTTCCTCAATAACCTGACCCAAAAAGGAAGCATTAGACAGGATGCTATCTGGGACGTTTGTCGGCATCAAGAAATGATTGATAGCAACTGTTTGATACAGGAGGGACCCCAGAGAGCAAGGAATGGCAGGAAATTGGGGTGGTCTTGGCAGAGGGGAGCAGATGACACACACACACACACACACACACACAAGACCCCTAGAGATGAGGTGATGAGGCCAAAAAAGGAGGGAGAGCAGAAAGAAGACGAGTTGAGGGAGCTGTAACATAAAAATCACCACAATTCCAAACCTAGAGAGAAATCTTGAACATGAGCAACTAGAGAGAGGGAGGGCAACATGTTTTAAAACACAAGTCACGGTGTGTTATCTCAAAACACACATTCACAGCATATTCAGCAGCAAAGGGAATGAGCATCAGCTCAAAGGAAGTTATTACAGGACTGACCACACTGTCACTAAATAAATAAAAGAAAGAAAGAGTTAGCTTTAATTAGCTAACTGAGACAGAGAGTGAAGTAAAGGGGAAAACCCGAGGAGAAAGGCAGCCCTTGAAATACAGTACAAATTAGCAGACACGCAAATGCATTGGTTTCCAATTAATAGTGAGATATGCCAGACATCCTACAGGAAAGGATTAAGTGACTTAAATAAAAGTAAGTTATTTAACTGACATATATGGGTGCGAGGCAGTGTTATATAAAAAAAAGCATGAATGCTACGGAGCAAGACGCAGGAATATTCACTACATAAAGATGTGGACGGCTTTGCAAAGCTCTTAATCAAATCCAGGGGATACTGAAGCACCAACTCAGCTTCTCTTATGATTAGTGAGAGGGCCATTTGTGCAAAGACAAGAAACTATACATCCCTGAACGTATCAAAGGAGAAGGACTCGGATTTTCAGGAGAGTGACATAGGACCACATGACCCACTGATTTTCAATGGGACTGGTTCTCCTACATCATTCAGATGCTTTTGAATACTCTACGTAAGGAACATAAGGAGCTGTGACATGTACTGGAACAAACATTCATTTTTTGTGGATAAGATAAATGTTGCTATATGCAAGGATTTTGAGCAGTAATGAAGAGGCTAGTTTAGAGGATCAGAGGGGTAGCCGTGTTAGTCTGAATCTGTAAAAAGCAACAGAAGGTCCTGTGGCACCTTTAAGACTAACAGAAGTATTGGAGCATAATGACGCAATGATGAAGTGGGCATTCACCCACGAAAGCTTATGCTCCAATACTTCTGTTAGTCTTAAAGGTGCCACAGGACCCTCTGTTGCTTCTTAGTTTAGAGGAGTTTGGAATGATCGTAATTATCAGCTCCTGAAGTTCATACATCCTACCATAACATGGTCTCAATAAGGATACATTTCAAATCTCTAAAGCATGGATCTATTGTATTCTAGTCCAATTTTTTACAAAACAGCATCAACAGAAACTAGAGATAAACAGAGCTGCCACAAAGTCCCCACGCTGCCCAAAGACATGGGTCTGATTCTTTCACTTACACTATGCAAATCAGGAGCAATTTCCCTAAAATCAACAGTTATACCAGTGCAAAATCAGGATAAGAAAGAGGAGAATCAGGCCCATTGACTGCAAGGGGAGTTGCAAGTGCTCCATACTTCTCAGGATCAGGCCCACAGAAGGGAAAACAACTTGCTAAAAGGGAAATGCAAATCTCTCCAAAGAAGAGAGCTCTGTGAGCAACAGGGAAACCCATGAGGCCCTAGAAAGTGGTACTTAAAGGATAAACATGGTTTTTGTATATTAATTCACACACACACACCTTGAACCTGCAAGGTGCGCAGCACCCATTCACTTCCCTGGTAAGTGGAGATGCCCTGCACCTTGCAAGCTCAGGCCCTAAATGAGGAAAGAGAAATACTGCCAATCTTTTTTATTTACCAATAATAAAAGTCTGCCAAGCAATCACACAAGTTACACCTCTCTCCACCCTCCTACTTGCCCAAAAATTCATACCTGTTGTCTGCCGTCCCCCAGCATGGACTTTGAGACCCCAGACAGCTCTGAAGACCACTCGAAGTTCAGACCCCATGCCTTTTACGTGATCAAATATTTAAACAAAACAAATCTACTTACATACAATGCCACAGTTGCATCATTACAGACCTAGTTTAGAGCCACTCAGGGGGAGAAAAAAAACAGGGGGGGAAGAGAGAGACAGTAGCTAGAGATGTTGAATTTCCAACAAGCAAGAAGAACAGCCGTCCATCCACAGCTTTCAAGACAGACAGCAGAATCAATCTAGAAGTCTGCTGCTGTATGGTTTAATCCTTGCTCTATAACCCTTTCCTCCACTTAAAAAAAGCCAGCTAGACACCTGAGCCTAACCTCCAGCAGGATCCGAGGAGGGGAGTCCTTGTCATTTGTCTCAGAAGGGACACGACATCAATCATCAGCTAAACTGTAACCTCGATCAATCATGCAATAGGTTAAAGGGCTGGAGGGGGAGGGAGGTCAGTGGGACACGGCTATATAGGACCAGGATTTCCCCTCCCTCAGCCCTGCTCGGTTCTAAACGCACAGACCCGAAGCAATGCAAGTGTGGCCCCCAATAGAAACCGATCATTAAATAACCAACAGGGATCCATGTATAGGAACAATCCTTCCCAGCTGCTTCAGCCAATGTTCACTGCCCCAGAGCCACGAGGGTCTCGGAGTAGCCCCCAGCACCCCCGTCCCTTTGGGTCCCTGGAATAACAAGGGCGCTCCATGACCGGCAGAAGGCGAGGTGGGCAGTAATTTGCAAGGAGGTGGAGGGATCCCCGCTGCTGATTATTTGCTGGGGGGAAGGGACAACAGCACGGCAAGGGGAAGGGGGCTCCGTTCTCCCGCCTCGAAGCAGCGGAGGCCCCCGCAGACCAGCCTCACCCCCCCGGGTCCAAATCCTAGCAACGGCACCGTGCGAGCCCCATGCAGAGAGGCGGCTGCTGCAGGCGGCGGCTCCATGGCAAGCCCCGGCCGGCGGAGCGGGAGAGGCACTTACTGGGCTCGGAGGCTCATTGCACGGGAGCGGGGCTGGTGCCTTCTCCTGGGCGCTGGCGGCTGGGGGGGACCCCACGGGTGGGCCGGCTCCTGTCGATCCCGGCGGGGTGGAGACAGATGCCAAGGAGCCCCTGCGCACCGCCACTGGAGCGCGGCGGCCAACCCAGCCCGGCCCGGCCCCCTGCTCCGCCCACTGCCCGGCAGGGTTTAAAGGGCCCCGCCGCCGAGCGCCCGGCGCTGGGCCGGTCCCGCCCCGCAGCCACACGGGTACCCCGGTGGAGGGAGGGGCCCCAGCAGGACCCCGAACAGAGGGGGCGCCCGGGGCGGTAGCAGCGCGCGAGGCCCCCCCCCCGGGGGGAGCTGCGGGGCGCCCGGGGCGGTAGCAGCGCGCGAGGCCCCCCCGGGGGGAGCTGCGGGGCGCCCGGGGCGGTAGCAGCGCGCGAGGCCCCCCCGGTGGGAGCTGCGGGGCGCCCGGGGGGGGGTAGCAGCGCGCGAGGCCCCCCCCCGGTGGGAGCTGCGGGGCGCCCGGGGCGGTAGCAGCGCGCGAGGCCCCCCCCGGGGGGAGCTGCGGGGCGCCCGGGGCGGTAGCAGCGCGCGAGGCCCCCCCCCGGGGGGAGCTGCGGGGCGCCCGGGGCGGTAGCGGCGCGCGAGGCCCCTGCCCGCCCAATTGGGGCTGGACACACTGCTGAAGCGGGCAGCTAGCGAAGAAATCCCCTTCTTCCCCCTGGTCATGTACCTGATGCAGGTGCTGTGCTCAACCCGTCTTCAAGAGGAAACCAACCACCACCCCCCCCCCCCCCCTCCCACACACACACTTACTTTTCTTGGCGGGATGAGACCGGGCCAGAGAAGGGAGCACTGGCTGCTGCCCCCTCAGAAATCTCGGGCTGACTGCTGGATTTTGGTTGTAACCTACACCTGGCTGCCTGCCCACCAGGCTTGGAGACCCACTGCTCCGCCTGTGTACCCAGAGAACACCTCCGCCTTGACAGTATGGTCTCAACACAAAACAGCCAGTGTGTCCCGTACTTATGGACTGGTATTTATGATGATTCCATGAGGCCCCCAAGAAACCAGCTCCACCTCTCCTGGTTACCAAGAGGTGGGCAAAACACTGCAGCTACATGAAGGGGGGAGTGTATTTATTTATGCCATGACCAGTGACCTCTCTAGGTCAATGTGTTTTGTGGGGCCCTGGTAATTCACATTAGCGGCTCTATCTCCATTTTTATGTGGCCCCTCTATGAGCCCTTCCCAAATACTTATGCTCACTACACTCCTGTTAGGCCCCCATTTTGCAGATGAGGAGCAGAGAGGTTAAGGCCCAGACCCTCGAATGTACTTAGGCACCTAACTCTCATTGGTAAGCCAGGTCTCAATGACATATAGGAAGGTTGAGGGGGGGGGTCAGTCCCAGGCTCTGCCAGGAGTCCTAGTTCAGTGCCCTGACCACTAGCCCATCCTTCCTCTCTGCTCAGCCAAGGAGACTAGCTGTGTAAGTAAGGCTTATTCCCAAGAATAAGAGTTTATGGGGCAAGACCTAAGGTTGGTAAAGCACTTTTCAGCTGAGGATGATTGTTACATAACAGAGACAAGGCGGATCGGGTAATAGCTTTCATTGGACCAACTTGTGTTGGTGAAAGAGACGCTTTTGAACTACACAGGGATCTTGTTCAGGTCTGGGTTCACCCACTTTGTGTCTCTAATATCCTGGGACCAACAGGGCTACGACAACACTTTTACATAAGACGCATTCAAGGTGATATTTTATGGAGAGTGTGGTGAATAAGTGGAATGGGGCTTTCAGTGAAAGTCAAATGGTATTAAGTAAAGGTTGATGACTACAGGGAATTTAAGTTAAGTGGTTATTTGTCATTTTTGTGCTCAGGAGTAGCTAGACTCTGGAGGGAATTTTCCATTCATTGTTTCCCCACTCTTCCATCACCAACCAACATTGACTGCCAGGGTGTTTTTTTTGCATGGCGATGTACTTCTCTCTCCAAAACGTTGTCATCGTTTAGGCCCAGATTTACAAGGTATTTTGGCTCCTAGCTTCCAACAAAGGCAATGGAAGTTAGGAGTCAAAATAACTTCTGTGTGGATCTAGGCCATAGCTCTTATGCTTTATAGCAAAGTACAAACTAACTCACTGAGCTTCACAACACTCCTATGAGGTGAAGAAATATCCTCATTCTACAGGTGGAGAAACTCTGGCACCAAGAAGCAAAATGATTCACCCCAGGCCACGCATTCAATTTCTGGAATTAGAGTTTAGGAATTCCTTTAATCTATACTTTCTCTGCAAACTATGCTGCTTGCACCAAACAATCCAAGACACAATGGGCCTATATCCTGATTCAGGTCCTACAGGACATTGTAACCCCGAGTCACCTGTAACATGTATAAACTGAAGATCTTTTTAAAATTCTGTTGCAGACTGGAGGTATGGCAGGGCAGTTATGATGTTTGAATCTTGCTATTCACCTGCCCCTATGTTCCATCATTTGTCTTCAGCCTTCATCCCTTTTGCCATAATTATTATTACAGTCATAGCCATAATTAATATATTTGGATGTGCAAATAAAGAATAATGCCCTGATCCTACAATGAGATGTGTGCACAGAGACCATTGCAGCTGCAAGAAACCCCATTGGACTCAGTGGGGTTCTGTACCTTTCATTGCAAACACTGAGGTCTATGTTCATTAATACCAAGTATTCTCACCAAAAGGCCTGTTACCAGGTCAGCGTATGATATGCCAAGCACTTCTGCATAGCAGATAAGTTAGCAGAGCACATGTCTGAAGTTTCAGCAGAGCATCGTCATCCCCTTAAGGGCAGCCAGCTGTGTCCCAGGTGTGCAATCAGGAGTGCTGGGAAGAGAGCAGTAGCACCTTCAGGTTTTAGCTTCTCTGAACTGACCATGGCAGAGTTGATTGTGTTTTCTTGGAAATAACAGCTTGTGTTGAGTTTGGAAAGGGATCTTCTGGGATTTGTTGTTGTTCTCTGCATCTCTAAAGTAGGAGCTGTTCCCCAGGAGAGGTTTTGGGGGAGGGCACCATGTGCCCCTTCTGCCGCTCACCACTTGTAAGGTGAAAGGGATATCTTGCCTCATGGAGTCTGCTGGTGGATAATATTAATCCTTGAAGAGCCAAAGGAATTTGACTTTACATAGGCACCCTCAGGTATGTAGCATGACTGAGACTTGATCTGCTGCCCCTTGTAAAGCCTTCTAGATCCTGTTTCTGGTTGGAAATTGCTTTTTAAACAAGGAGCTGAGGTTCCGTAGAGCTAAAGTTGTCTCCTGTGCTTGCCATGTTGTAAGGCATTTGGTTTCCCTCTTATAACGCTGTATAAGCTCCTCTCTGCAGGAACTAGATAATACTTAGTCCTGCCATGAGTGCAGGGAGCTGGACTAGATGACCTCTCAAGGTCCCTTCCAATCCTATGCTTCTATAACTCCAAGATCAGCCCTGTATTTTTGTTTCACAGGCTTTTAACATCTTGCTTCGGGAGGGGGGAAAAATAAGAAAACTGTTTCAATTTCTGCCCTCCAGGAACTGAAATCCTCTTGGAAGATGAGGGCCAAAACTTTGAAAAGTGTCCACTGCTGCCTTTTGGATGTTCAACTTGAGCCTCCTTGGTGCTGATTTTCAGAGGTGTGGAAGATGCATAGCTCCACCCAAAGTTAATGGGAATGGGCATACTCCGCACCTCTGAAAAGGGGCTAGGTGTCCAGAACTTCTGAAAGTTTTGGCCCAGACTTTTTATTTTCTCAGCCCCATTTAGGCATCAAAAGTGCCTGGTGGGCAAAACACATAAATGCAAGAAGTACAAACACTACAACCTGTACATGCTCCTTAATGTCTTTGCCCTGCCATTAGGGGATTATGTATTGCTATGCTGCAGTGTGAGAATTACTGGCAAGCCGCTGCCCATGTGTGGATTATGACTGCTATTGAGAACCCCGCACAGCTGGGGAACAGGACATAAATTAGGGACATCTAAAGGGCCAGATCTGTGTAAACCAGCTCCATTGACTTCAGTGGCATTATGCTGATCAAAACAACGGAGCTATGCTGACCGACACTGGCTGAAGGGCTGTCCCAACATGTCCTCCCTCCGCCCCTCCGATGCCCTCTCCATGTGACTATAACGTGAAGGGAACGCTCTGCAGTAGCATAGCTTTATTCATGAGCAATAAAGACAAGTTTTTGTCCTGGATATTTTTAATAAAAACATGGACAGGTCACGGACAATAAACAAAAATTCATGGGAGCCTGTGACCTGTCCCTGACAAAAGGGGTAGGCAGGTTCAGCAACCACTGCTGCTGGGGCTTCCGGATCCCCCACCGCTGCAGTGCGTGAGAGCTGTGGGGTCCCCCTGCCCATGGGTCTGGACTGCTGCAAGGTTGCCTTGCCCCCAGGGCAGCTGGGAGCTGCAGGGGCCACTGGGCAGCTGCGGGGTCCCCCCCATCAAGGTGGGAGCTGCGAGGGTGAAGCTAGCTTGGAGCTCCAGCCCCGGGGCAGAAAATGTCCCAGAGGTCGATGGAAGTCATGGATTCGCTCCACTTCAGGGCAGTAATATACTTTCCTCGCAGGAGTGTTTTGATGCCTAATTAAAGCTTGTCAGGAGAATGGAGATACATGCCTGAAAGTGTTTGTTGCAAAATCAGGCTACTTTGGAGTAAGCACAATGTCAGTGGCATTTCCTTCTGGCCCCTTTAATAATGGAGATATCCCATCTCCTAGAACTGGAAGGGACCTTGAAAGGTCATCGAGTCCAGCCCCCTGCCTTCGCTAGCAGGACCAAATACTGATTTTGCCCCAGATCCCCAAGTGGCCCCCTCAAGGATTGAACTCACAACCCTGGGTTTAGCAGGCCAATGCTCAAACCACTGAGCTATCCCTCCCCCCCCTTTGCTTGAGCCATTGACTGTCTTCCCCCCCCAAAAAATCTTCTCCCATTCATGTACATTTTAAAAGAAAATATTAGACAATCAATAGCCTCTTAGTCTGAGATTTCATTACAGGTTTCATTGCACTTGGTATTTATTGCCTTGGGAGTGCTGGGGTCTGCTACATGTGGTGGTAACCCACGGTGCTGATAGCTGTAAGGAGATAATGCTTTAGCTCCATTGTTCACACACGAGATCAACTGGCGGTAAACAAAAGTTTGACAAGTCATCACTGGTGCAGTAGCTAGCCTCATGTTCTATCCTGCAGGGGGAGATTTCAGCACCAAATTAATCCCCGTCCCGCTAACCAGAGCAGTGGTATCTCTGAAAGGTCATGCAAGGTAAACACTGCCTATCCTTCTTCGAAAATGATACACCAGGGGTTCTCAGCTTGGGGTATCACAAACCAGTGCCAAAGGGTCATGACTGTAGCAATCTGCATGGAACTTGGAGGGAAGAGTTTGGAGGAGGCACCAGGAAGCTAGTCTGTGTACACATGGCTGGAATATTACCTGCAGTGGTAGCACTGCTTAACAAAGAGCTGGTTTGGTTTTAGAAATGTGGACTCCTCAGCCCCTGCTACATGAAACAATGACCACTCTGCTCTTCTCATATTGCTAAGTGGGATTGAGGTGGGGGATCCCAGCTAGATGTGAAAGGGGCTTCAGGGGTGGATAGTGCAGGACTGTCAAGTATCAGGGGGTAGCCGTGTTAGTCTGTATCTACAAAAACAACAAGGAGTCTGGTGGCACCTTAAAGACTAACAGATTTATTTGGGCATAAGCTTTCGTGGGTAAAAACCTCACTTTTTCAGATGCATCTGAAGAAGTGAGGTTTTTACCCACGAAAGCTTATGCCCAAATAAATCTGTTAGTCTTTAAGGTGCCACCAGACTCCTTGTTGTTAGTGCAGGATTGAACCCTACCTGTTTGCACGCTGCTGTGGAAAGAATCTCTTTTCAGCTGGATGACTGCACAGAGGTCAGGGATGCATCTTGTGTTCTAAGCCATCTGCATTTTGGGCTGTCCCAATTTTCACATGTACACTAAGCCCAAGTGTCATCTTTACAGTACCCTAGATATGTCACAATGTGGATTAATTGAAATTCTGGTCATGGTGAATATATTTATGTGCCACCCTAGGCCCACTCATTGAGGGCCTGATCCCAAATCATGGAGGTCACTGGAAGTCCGATTGACCTCAATAGTCATATGAACCCTTTACCAGAACACTCTCCACAGTCTCTCTCTGTAAAGGCTTCTGCACAATGCTATTCACTTCAAATGCTGCTTCCCCCCCGCCCCCTCCCCCATGGGATCCTATTACCATAAGAACTTTTAAAAATCCCCAGCTTTTATTAAACATCACTCAAGAGCAAACATGGCTTTTTTTTTTAAGCTTAAAGTAAATGCCCTGAATAAAGAATATGCAGTGTTATTGTAACCATTGGTAGCGGGATATTAGAGAGACAGGCTGGGTGAGGTAATAGCTTTTGTTGGACCAACTTCTGTATCTAGCTGTGACACTCTGAGTACATTTCCGAGACCTGAAGAAGAGCTCTGTGTGAGCTTGGAAGTTTCTCTCGCTCACCTACAGAAGTTGGTCCAATAAAAGATATTGCCTCACCCACCTTGTCTCTCTGAATAAGGAGAGCAGTTCTGATCCGGCAGATAGCTCGGTGGCTACCGTATATTAATGAACTCTGAGCTCTCACTCCAAAGAGTTGTTAAAAGGGGCTTACTTGCTTACTAGAGGGATGGTTCTGCCGGGATAATGTGCACGCTTCTCTCGTGCCCTCACTTCACAGACATCGTGACTTGTGCTCACAACATCCCAGTGAGGTCTGCAGTGAGCTGTTCTCATTTCTCAGATGGGCAAATCAAGGCACTGGAAGTTTGGACAGGAGGGAGTGGTAGGGTTGGGTAGAGAATGGTCATTCCAGTTCATGGAGATTTTTGAGAGCTGGTTTTGTTTCAATTCCTAACAAAATCCCCGAATTGCAAATTTTTTCCTAAATGGAATCACCGTTCTCTGCCCAGCCCTGCTGGGAGCCCTGTCTCCAGGGCACAGCACCCGTTGGGCTACTCTGCAGCCGGGGCTGATGGAGAACTGGGAGCCAGGGCTTCTGGGCTTTCGGCTTCCATAGTCTGGCTGCTGGAAACCAGGCAGGTTTCAAAACTTGTCTGGCAGGTAGGGTTTCATCAGACACCTGCCTGGCTTCTGGCAGAACTTTCTCAAAATGGACACATTCCTGAAGTGGGTTTTTTTTTTTTTATTTTGCTAAATCAACAAATTCTGATTGATATATATATATTTTTCTG
The DNA here is from genome assembly GCF_027887155.1 of Malaclemys terrapin pileata. NCBI lineage: Eukaryota > Metazoa > Chordata > Testudines > Emydidae > Malaclemys > Malaclemys terrapin. The sequence continues at coordinate 18,921,836 of NC_071522.1, read as the reverse complement.
ATCACAAGAGTGAGTGGTCAGCTGAGAGCCTGTGTAAGGGCTCAGACAGAAACTGAGGACGAGGAAATTTTCCAAGCCAGTGTTTGGCTGTATCAAGGTCTCTGAGAGCCCAGTGGCTTGTGCGTGCCAAGGGAGCAGAGAAGAGAAGCCCACCCACTGTCTTGTTCAGAAGGATCAGGGTTGCCCCAGATGCTCAAATGCTAGTTGTGTCAGGGGCATGACTAAGTCAGGAGGTGCAGGTTAAAGTGTAGAAACATCAATCCCTACAATCTGTGCTCCCTGAAAACTGACCACGTGCAGGAAAGGGACTCATCTGCCCACAGGCTGAGCTGTCAGCTAGAGAGAACTGGGACATGCTGAAGACTTGCCCAACGGATGAGGAAAGTTGTGAGGGACAAGGTAGACAGGATTGGGGCTCAGATTTCAGGGTGGGGCTGAAATGGGTGTGACCTCCCAGGAGAGAAGTTGTCGTACAGCACCCAACAAAACGGGGGCTGTACATTATAAGACAACCAGAGGAAAGCAGGTGTCAGGCCGACGCGGCGAAGACTCAAAAAGGGGCTCCCTTTTAACAGGGTCCATGAACCTTGGGGGATGGGGTGGGATGACTCCACTGAGGTGCCAGCTCACCCCATTCCTCCAGCGATGAACTCGAGAGGCCGGTACCTAGGCGTGGAGCTTTCTCTGTGCTAGTCAGGGTCAGCATTGTGCCCTGTGTGCTTTCCAAGAATCCTCAGGGACTCCTGGTGGCACAATTCTTAACCTCATGCTCAATCTTTTGTCTCTCTCCAGGAATTGTGAATTGCTTTTTGGCTCCAGAGGCTGGTCTCCGGGAAGGTGTCGGGGTGTAAGTGTGTGATCTGGTAAGTGGCTTTCGATAAGGATAGTTAAACACTACAAAACTAAGACACAGAGCCCTGTTGATAGCTGCAAGGGCCTTTCTCTTCCTGGCCACGAATACCGCTGGTTTTGGGATTCATATGGAGGAGTTTTTGAGGCCTGAGATTACTGATCATCCGGAGATGTGTCCGCTGATAACAGGTGACCATGAGGCTTTGCTGAAGGACTGGCAGATCAAAATGGCATTGATGATGGGAGTGACGTGGCTTTATGGAAGTGCGTATGCCTTAAAAGTTGCTCCACTGAAACGTTTGGATTGAGAGGCAGGGTGGCCTAGTGGCTAGGCCACTTGACTGGAACTCAGGAGCCCTGGATTGTACTCCTGGCTCTGCCACTGATTTGTTGTGTGATTTTTGGGCAAGTCACTTCCCTTTGTTTATCCTCTGCCTTTTTGTCTTTCCATTTAGACTGTAAACTCTTCAGCAGAGGGGTGCAAACTTTGTGGACACTATGGTGCCTGCCCCATTGGTGGCCCAATCTTGATTGGGGCCTTTTAAGTTCTAGGCACTACTGCAATACAAACAATAATGAACTATTGACTCTAGGTTATACTGGCTTCGATTTGTGCACTTATTTAGGTTTCTAGATTGGAGCAGCTGTCATTCTCAGCTGTTCTGGTAAGTTTGTTTAGTTTGGTATTTAGAGGGGCTTATATACATATGTTGCTTCTCCTAGTTCCACCAGCTTTCCACAGAATGACGTAGAAAGCACAGTGAAGTCTGTTAGAGAAAAGTTTATTAGGATCCAGTTATATATAGTGACCATGCATCAGCTGAGCACACTGGGCTGATCCCATGAAGCCTTTTTCACCCTCTATAGGGGAGGTGTCCATTCACATTCTCGGGTAGGTAGGAGAAAGGGGAAGTCCACAGAGGGATGCTGTATTTTGGTTTAAATGCTGCGTCTCGTGCCGGTAATAATCATGTGCAACTGTAGAGAGGAAGCATGGCCTTGTGGTTAAGGCATGGGACTGGGACAGACTTCCTGCGTGACCTTGGGCATGTCCCTTCATCACTGTGTCTCCGCTTCTCCTCTGTAAAGCAGGGATCAGAATCTTTCCTTTCTCACGCCCTTTTGCTGTCTTGCCTATTTCGACTGTAAGCCCTTCGGGGCAGGGACTGTCTTACTCTATGTATAGTGCCTATTGCAACCAAACTTGGTTGCGGTCTCTAGATGCTACTGTAATATAAATGATAACCTTACTCTTTCAGATCCCTCCCTAAAGACTCCACTAGAACTAGTCAAACAGTTTCCGTCCAAGAGTTGTTGACAGAAAATGGTTATTTTGTTGATGTGGAAACTTCCAGGGGAAATGTCCTGTTTTTGTCAATAAATACGTAAAATCAATATTTTGACAAACAATTTTTTCTTATGCTTGGAATTTGCTGTAGGGGTGGGGTCGGGGAGAACTAATTTCCTGCTCAGCTCTACTAGCTATGTTTGGCTGGCCTTCCTAGGCTCACTTCTAGTCTTGTGGTTTTGGGTGGTAGTTGGGCTTTTTTAACTCCTGCTTTCACTTCCTCAGCTTAGAACAAGATTTTTTTTTATATAAAGCAACTGACAACCTACCTCTTGACCTTCTCCCTGTGGTGTTGCTTGCTGTACTAGATCTAACTTTAATAGTAACCCCTGATAGGCAAAATGTCTTTTTTTACTATTTGGTAAAGCGCCATACATCCCTCTGGTACTGTATTTAAAAACACAAAACAAACAAACAAACCCAGTAACTACTAAAGCTTACAAAAGTCCTTTCCAAGCACTGCTGTAAAATCACCGATCAGACCTTTGAAAAATCATGTTGCCAAGATCCTAAAAATGGATTTAAGGGCCTAATTTTAGGCATGTGCATTTGGCCTGACTGTATGCAAAACAGTAATGTGGAGTGGCCAGTTTAAATTTCCTCCCCCTCATAATTTCATTAGGAACTATGTTCACAGTAGAAGGATACAGTTCAAAGTCCCTCCCCTCCCAAAGTGTTTGAAAGCATTTGTTTAAAAGTAAAATGCTAAGGCCCACACTTGAATAGCAATACGCTGTTTTGGGGATCCAATCCAAAGCCCATTGGAGTCAAGGAAAAGCCTCCCGTTGTCTGCAATGGGCTTTGGTTCTGGTGCTTGGTGCACATCTCTTGTACTGAAAATGTTCTGGGCCTGATCTTCCTTTTGCACTGTTTTTATAACTCCACTGATTGCAATGAGGAGTTACTCCTGATTGACATCGGTATGAGGTCAGGATCAGACCCTCCTTCAGACTTGGGTATCACGGCTCCTCCAAAACACACACCAATAGCTTGCTAAAGCACGTCCCAGGGTAGCAATACATTACTATCCTGGATTTATAGCTAAACCTTTTAAAGGAATAAACTTGTAAGTAGGGCAGAGCGTAACATGTTGAAACACAGCCCTCTGTTAAATGGTTAAAATGGTTATTGAATAAATCTAATAGCTTACTTCTGCCAATTCTAATTACAGAGCTATTAGCCATCGTATTTATTTTAAAAAAAATCCCAAAACTCTACAAGGAATACACTTAGTGCAGCACGCCTATGGAAGAAGCTGTGGCTGGACTTTCACTTTGAGCTTGGTGTGCACATGAAATCCTTTGCCTAAAAGCATCTGTGGGCCCAGACAACCCCAACATTGGCAGAATTTCCATTGTGTGCTGCATCTTTGGTGATGCTCTGGTCGCCACAAAGTTGTGGCTTTATTTTATTCTTCCCTTCTGTGGGTTGAGATTGGGCAGGTATTTTGTCTCTCTCATTGTTTCCCCCCTTCTCATTTAATGAAAGAGACACTGAGGCTGGGTCCGAACTCAAGAGAGAACTTCTATCTTCCCAACTTGCATAACTCCAGAAGAGCTGTTGACTGAAGCTTCGGAAGAGAAGCTGAAGCAGAAGGAAGAATTTGTGTACTTGGGAAGTACACTTAGGGTATATTTACACTGCAATAAAACACCCATGGCTGATCCAGGTCTGAAGACTTGAGCTCGGGCTGTGGGGCTATGAAATTGCAGTATAGACATTCGAGCTTGGGCTGGAGCCCAGGTTCTGAGACCCTTCCCCCTCATGGGGTCCCAGAGCCCGACCTCCAGCCTGAGTGTCTACACTACAGTTTTATAGCCCTGCAAACCCGAGTCAGTTGACATGGGCCAGAAGTGGGTGTTTAGTTGCAGAGAAGACATACCCTTAGTGCTACTGGAGAGAGAGCTGGAGAGTTGAAAAGAACAACCCAAGGTGCATGGGCAGGAGTATTGTGGGACCAGCAATTAAGTAAAACTGCAAGGAAAAGTGTATGCTGCATGTGTTTGTCCCTGCCTGCTATATAGTTTGGAAATGGTGGGTCTCACGGAGGTATCAAAAAACTAACATACTGAGAAGAATGACAGGCAAGCAGAGGGTAGACGGACAGGGCCGGTGGAAGGATGTTTCGCACCCTAGGCGAAACGTCCACCTTGCACCCCCCCCCACGGCAGCTCCCCCCCCTCCGCCCTGAGGCGCCCCCCCTCTGGCAGCTCCCCACCCTGAGGCACCTCCCCCCCCCGCCCCAGCTCACCCCTGTCCCGACTCCTCCCCGAGCACGCTGTCGCTCCTTCACTTCTCCCGCCTCCCAGGTTTGCTTAAGTGCCGCAAGCCTGGGAGGCGGGAGAAGTGAAGCAGCCACAGCGTGCTCGGGGAGGAGGTGGGGCAGGGGTGAGCTGGGCCGGGGAGTTCCCCTGCGTGCCGCCCCCCCCCCCGCCCTTCCTGCAGGCGGCCCTCCCCGCGCTCCACTGCCCCAGCTCCCTCTGCCTAAATGCCGGCGGTGACCGGGGTGGCCGAAGATCCGGCCGCCGCGGTCGCTGCTGAAGAAAATGGCGCCCCCCAAATCCTAGTGCCCTAGGCGACCGCCTAGGTTGCCTAAATGGTTGCACCGGCCCTGTAGACGGAGTATGCACCGAAGAAGTTAGGGGGAAGATGAACTTGGGCTTCGGTGACCGATAGACCAGAGAGCACATGTTTGAGGTGGTCTGGACATAAAATAAGTATGGGAGAAGAACGATCAGCAAAGAAAGCATTGATGGAAGAGGATAGGACGTAAGGATGTGGAAGACGGAGGACACAATGGAAAGACTGTCAAGAGAAATCTGAAGAGAAAAGGACTGGAACTCCAAGACTTACAAACCCATGCCATGGACCAGATGGAGTGGTGAAGATTCACGGCCATCTCCAACCCCGTGTAAGTGGGAAAAGGAGTCGTGAAGTGGGACTTCGGCTTGGTCTAAACTTAGTTTTACCAACATAACTATGCCTGTTAGGAGTGTTTTTTTTGTTTCTGTTTTTTAAGAAACATATCTATTATTGCCAACCTATTTATGCCAGTAAAAGCCCTGGCATAGATAGAATAATACCAGCATAGTTTTTTGCTTCCCTGAACTGGCAAAGTTAACACAACAAAACTTTTAAGTGTAGACAAGGGCTAAGAAACATGGTAACATCACTCGTCTCGGGGTACGGCTACGCTGCAGTCAGAGGTGTGGTTGCACTTTAGGTAGGCACACCCATGCTAGCTTTAGTCTAGCTAGCATAGCGAAGACCCTGTGGCAGGACCCTGGTGCAGGCTAGCAACATGAGAACATACCTAGGGTTCACGGAGGGCTTATACAGGCCATGCTCAAAGCTGTGCAGTGCATCTTCACTGCTATTTATAACGGAGGTAGCTAGATTAAAGCAAGTGCAGTTATGTCTACATGAGCTGCAATCACACCTGATTGCAGTGTAGCCTTATCCTAGGTTAGTGGGAAAGTAACCCCAGTGGGAGCTTGTTGACTTTAGCACCCAAAGAGGAAAGACGGTCTTAGTGGGAAGGCCATTCTGGCGATCTGGATTTAATTCTCAGCCTTGCTACAGACACCCCATGTGATTTGTTTTCTGGGCAAGTCACTTAATCGCTCACTGCCTCAGTTTCCTGCCTGTGAAAAGGCAATATGATCCCATTCTTTGTCTTAGATTGTATGCAATTTGGAGCAGGGAATATTTTACTATGTGTCTAGGCAGTATCTAGCCCAATGGGGCCCTGATCTTAGCTGGGGGTCTTTGGGCACTACTAGAATACAAATAGAGTAGTAGGTGTTTAATTTTATTGGGTATGTCACGGAGAGAAGTATCTGATCCATATTGGGGTGGGTACAAGCTAAATGAATCTTAAAGGAGATATGTTCCCATCTCCGTTTGTAAAGAGTAGGAAAAGCTTCCCAGCATGGAAGTACTGCTGTTGGCTAGTGACTAGTTTTGGGGGAACACTTATGCTATATATGCAGACTGTAAATCAGTTTCCATCCTAATTAACTGTCTTAGCACCAGGACTGGACTAAAATGAGAGGAGCCAATGATCCAAGAGCTACTCAAGCTCCATCCTGCTTGATGCCTCAGTCATCTTTTGTTGTTGTTTCTCTCTCTCTGAGTCTTGGCTTCTCCCTGGGTGGGCTACATGTTAAACCAGCGGCTCGGAACCTTTCCAGACTACTGTACTCCTTTCTGGTGTCTGATTTGTCTGGTGTACCCCCAAGTGTCACCTCCCTTAAACTATTGCTTACAAAAATCAGACATAAAAATACAAAAGTGTCACAGCAGGCTAGTACTGAAAAATTGCTGACTCTCATTTTTACCATATAATTATCAAATAAATCAATTGGCATATAAAAATTGGACTTGCATTTCAGTCTATAGTATATTGAGCAGTATAAACTAGTCTTTGTCTGTATGAAATTTTAGTTTGTACTGACTTCGCTAGTGCTTTTTACGTAGCCTGTTGTAAAACAAGGCAAATATCTAGATGCGTTGATGTACCCCCTGGAACACCTCTGCGAACCCCCAGGGGTACACTGCTTGAGAACCCCATTATGTTAAACTATAAATGTGACACAGAGCGGGCTCAACTACAAAGTGATCTCTAACTTTGGCTGTCTGTTCAGGTACCTGCAGCCTGATTTCCTGAGACCACTCAAATAGCCACGTCCAAACCCTTCGCAAATTTGGGCCTGCCTGACCGTAGAAACAATAATGCTTAAATCCATACTGCTAGAGAACCTGGGGTCTTAAGAGCTTAAAACAGTTTTAAAATTTTAAGTAAGCCTCAAACCTGCATGTGGGGCTGGTGAATATATTAGCCACACCTTACAGATGGGGGAAACTGAGTCACATGAGTGAAGCAATTTGCTCACGGTCACCCAGCATGCGAGTGGCTGAGTAACCTTGGATTCCTGGCTCCATTATACACACTCCCTTTAAATAAAAAATCTACACTTCTCCTCCTGCTTTTTTTTTTTAAAGCCAGTAGAAATGGGTTTAACTGTGCAACAGCAGGCTCTCATACCGATGCAATTACAAAGGAGGTTGTTTGTCAGCAAACTTAGCAGTTCAGAAATTCCAATTGTAATCTTATTTTCAGAATCATTTCATGGTTTAGACACGGTAAGATATACTGCATATGTGATCTTTCAGGACGGCAAGCCAGGCAAATAAATGCAGTTTTTCTTCTTAGAGTAATGAAAATGGTGGTTACAATAGCAAATTGTCCAGGAATAGTCCTAAGTGTTCTTTTCTCCTCTCAAAGAAACCAAGCGACTACATCTCAAACAATGTGCTGTGGAAAATTGTCATAGGTGGGTGGGGGATAATAGGAGACGGCAATTTACTCGCTGGATATAAAACTTAGTAGTAATTGACTTTTCCAGAGCATGAATCAGTGTTTTCACAGAATTAAAGAGTATAGGTACTGAATGATAGCCAAGCTTTGTCTATAAGGAACCTCCTTTCAAGTGCTGAAGGTTCTGTACATCAAAGAAATGTAAAAGACCACGGGCTAACTTCAGTTGTAAACCAGAAGGGTGACTGTAATGATATGGGAGAAAAGATCAAGCAGAAGGCCTTTTCCTCATAGGTAACCGATGTTTCTGTTACAATCAGAAAGTAACCAGAACAAAATCTCTCCTGCATGATGGCTGAAGATCCCTGGGTGCAGAGCGTGTCCCTTTCAAAAGCATCCTTCCCTTCTCCCAAGAAAACTGCAAAAAATGTCTAGCCTAAATTGGGGAGCAAGTGGGGAAATCGGTTGGTTACCTATCATGGCACAAGAGGTGAAGGGGGAGCTGGTCTGGATCCAGCCATCAAACATGTGCACAAAGGATAATCCAGGCTCACGTCGCACACCAGTCCAATGAGATAATTGGGGTTTCCAAACAACTATGGAGAGTAAATTGAAGGCCAATGCAAAGCAGTTGGCAGACAAGCTAATGTCCCAGGACAGGGAGGATCGGGGGGCAAGAACAGAACCAACAGAATTTACAATTAATGCTGAGTGAATAAGTGGATTTTTTGGTTCAGCCACCCCATCCCCCTCAAAACATTTCAAAGCAAAATTGAAATTGTTTTTGTGGGGGTGCGGAGTTGGCAAGACAAAACACCAAAAAAAAAAAATCATTTGGGTCAAATGAAATGTTTTGAATGTTGAATAAAAATAGACATTTTTGAGGTTAGAGTTTTTTGACCAAAATTATTTGTTGAATTCACCCTGAATTTGCAGATAGTTTTGGTGCCCTGAAAAATGCATTTTTCAGAAAACTGACTATTTGCTCAATAAGCTTGGCATAGATCTAGTTAAAATCAAGCCTTGGTCAACCGTGCAGGGGAATCAAAATGAGCAAGGGACTTGGGCAGGACGGAAGACTGAAAGTAAACACCCCAACCGAGAAACTGGTTGTGATGGGAATCAGGCTACTGCCAGCCAGGGCCGGCTCCAGGCACCAGCGCAGCAAGTAGGTGCTTGGGGCGGCCAACAGAAAGGGGCGGCATGTCCAGCTCTTCGGCAGCGGGTCCCTCAGTCCCTCATAATTTGGCGGCGGTAGAAGTGCCGATCGCAGCTTTTTTTTTTCCCCTCGCCACTTGGGGTGGCAAAAACGCTGGAGCCGGCTCTGCTGCCAGCAATGGTAACGAGAGAGGAGGCTGCTCCAGAGACTGGAATACTTACAGACTCTGTATGAGAGAGGGCTGAATGCTGGCTAGTCATCCATAGGCCCGATGGTAAGGGCCATGCAACGTTGGGCCATACAGCAAGAGACTGATCTAACACCCACCGATGCCTTGCCATCAATCTGAATAGGTGTTGGATCAGGCCCTAAAATTGTGATTTATGGATCAATATTAGCTCCCGTAGCCTTGAGCACTTACTTCCCAATGCCTATAGAGAAGAATGTGTAGAGAGAGGAGCCCTCTGTCCGAGGGAGAAGCATTTAAGAAACAAACATGATGAATTGAAGAGGCAGGTCTTGAGAACAGGGTGAGCTGGCAGCTGCTCCTGTAATCGTGAATGAAAAGCTGTTTAATTCTTAATCAACTCTGCAGACTTCAGTTGCAGCCTGACACAAGCTAGAGTGGTGCTATCTCCACAGTGGCGATTGCCCAAACCTCACCTGCATGTGTGAAAAAGGGCCATTGAAGCTGCGTGAGAAATTTGGGTGTGTGGGTGGGGTATGTAATCCCCTGATCATCTTGCAGTATAAAAAAACAATTCCACATCCTTTTTCCCCCCTCAAACGCCTGCAGTTCAGTTCCCCTGCTGTGTCCCAGATCCGCCATGTTTTAACATCTGTTAGGGATTGTATTGTGTGACCTTACGGTGTCGGCTCCAGCTGTGAAGAAAGCAGATGATGATATTTCTGACTGACTGGGGGGGAAGAGTCTGGCCTCCCTGGCTGCACTGGTTACGACACCGATCAGTGAGAGGATTTGCTCCCAACCCCTCTTGGCACGCTTGTTCTATATGGGGGCCCGGGTCAATTTGACGTGGCCGGGGGAGGGGACTCTTACTTGGGGATCAATAGAGTCTTATGATCAATCAAATGATTCGAGAGTTTCCCTCTCACTTTTATTGTAATCTGGTGAGTGAACTAGGTGCTCTCAAGGGAGAATCTCTCCCCCCGACCTCTGGTAGATAGGACGTTATTGCTTTCCCGCCGAGCCCCATTGAAAATACCAGCCTGAGCGTCTTCCTACCCCGGGAGCTCTCTCAGGAGAGGGAGGGTGATGCAGCAGTTAGGGTGCTAACTGGGGACTTCAGCCCTGGGTTCAATTCCTTGCTCCCCCACTTGGGGCAAGTCCCAGAGGTTATGTCTACACAGCCTGTAGCAGTGAGCCTCCTGCACTGAATAGAGCTGTGTAGATGTTGTGGACCGGCTTAAAGAAACCACTGCCTGCACAACTCTTTTTAGTATGGCAGTAGGAGTCCAAGTCTGTCGACCCAGACTTGGAGGGTCACTGCCACTGGCTGTGTAGATGTTCTCTCTCTCGCTCTCTCTGTGCCTCAGTTCCCTCTCTGTGCAAGGGGATATTAGCACTGCCCTACTTCCAGGGGGTGTGGAAGGATAAACACACTAACAACTGGTGTGAGAGAGGGGCCATAAGAACTTTACAGAAAGAAATTCTTGAGGGCAGCCAAGATCAAAAAGCACCTAGATAAGCAAGCAAATGGGCAAAACTTGGACCCCTTTGTATTTTACTGGCAAGGGCAGCTTGTTTCATAGAGTTTAAGACCAGATGGGACCAGTAGATCATCCTAGTCTGACCTCCTATATGTGGGGCCGCTAAGTGCCATCTAGGTAACACTGCTGAGACTTGCATTAGACCCAAGTATGTCAGTCCTCGGGGAAACTAAACTGTTGTGTGCCACAGGGAGAGACTGAGACCACCAATGCCTGAGCCCCCTGCAATTAGACAAGGTATGTCCAGATGACCCCAGAAGGTGATCTGTGCCCCATACTGCAGAAGAAAGTGAACCATCCCCCCACCCAGTCCCTGCCCATCTGACCTGGGGGGACGACAACTTCCTGACCCCAAAATCCGGCCAGCAGTTTCACCCTGAGCATGTGAGCAAGACCCACCAGCTAGGCTTCTCTGCATCACCCCAAAGCACTGGGCCACCCCATCCGCTGTCCCGTCTCCAGCTGTGGCCAGTCTCTGCGGGAGATTCCCCCCAACACTCAGCTGAATGACTCAATGGTGCAAACATCCCACTGGTGACACCTACGCTTTCTTGGAAATGGGTTCAAATCCCAGCAGGCTGAGGACAGAGCTTTGTCCTTCCAAGGTTGATAGATGGAGTGATATGTTGTCTACTGAAGAGGGGGTCCTTTTAAAAAAAACAGATCTGCGGTGTGTGAGTGAAATAGAGTATCTCTGAGAAGCAGCAGTCCTTACTGGGGACTTCAGGCCTAAGGTACCTGTATTTCTAACATACAGTCAACACCACCTCTGCTCCCTCAGGTACTGGAGGGTAAGGCTTTGCACAGGTGTTCAAAACAAAATCTCTCCCATGCACGCACACATGCTGTCAAAGAGGTTGGTCTCTGCCTTCCAATATAAAGGTGGCTGCAATTCAGGGTGCTGCACATGCAGACTTTGGGATTCTTCAGGATGGAAGGTGTGACATGAATCTCCCACATTATAAGGGATGCCTATTTAAGGGTCTAATCCTGAGCTTTTCCTACCTTCTTTAGTCTCAGCCAGTGAGATCCAGGGAAATAGCCACTGGCTAAAGAATCCACTATAGAACTCCATTCTGTCAGTGTTTCCTGACTATAATAAACCTAGGCAGAGAAATTGCCCAACCTACTCCTTGGGCAGCTTCTGCCTTCAAGTGTCTCTGTCCCCCAATTAGATGACACAGGGGCCACTATGGTGTTTCAGTGGCTCTTCTGATCTACAGAAGTTAGCAGCTAGCGTTGTGCTAACCTGCAGCAAGTTCTCTCAGTAAATTATTTCCTTTTTCCTCTTAGAGAAACATTAGTGGGCTGTTAACAGCAAGTGTGAAAAATTGGGAGAGGAGGTAATAGGTGCCTATATAAGAGAGAGCCCCAAATATTGGGACTGTTCCTATAAAATCGGGACATCTGGTCACCCTAGTTAACTGTAATCTCGCTTGCTGTCCCCAAAAAACTCGTCTCCTTGGCACTATTCTTCACAGTTAGAGTCCTACTTAAGGGAACATTGCTGAGGCTTCATCTCTCTGGACTTCCAGCAGTCAGTGATGGCCTCTTTTACATATCTCACCACGAGGCAAATCCATTTAAATCGGCTTCCTGCAGCACAAAGGAAAAAAATGGTGCAAGGCTCAGCTCTAATTCTCAGATCACCTTCCCATCGGTCATCCTATCTTACAGTAGAGGAGGCACACTGTTCACACGGTCCTCTACAAATAATAGGTGGGGTCTTTAATTGGATAGACATAGATCTGATGGATAGACACAGATATAACACACATCTTCTGTATGGTCATCGCTCTGCCCCAACTCACTGAGTAACCTTGGGCTGGTGACTTCATCTCTCTGTGGCTGCTTGCCGCATCTGTAAACTGGGAATGATAATTATCAACCTCCCGGGGATAAGGCGGCTCCGTTTGTTAACCCTTTAGGCGATCAGAAATGCTCAAGTGACAAAAGCGCAGAGTATTCTTTATTGAGACAAGGCCCCTGCCCCAAGTGACTGATTAAGGAACATGGACAAACATCCATAACGATTGGACCAAACAACTAATGCAAAGGGTCAGAGAACTATGTGACAAGGCTGGGTGTAGGAGATGGCTGGGTGTGGGGGAAGTGGGAGGCAGTTCCAAGCATAGAGACGGGCAGGGAAGAAGTCACACAGGTGAGAGGAGGATGAAAGAAAAGGAGCTGGGAGGAGGAGGAGGAGGAGGGGTAGTAAGAAAGGAGGTGGAGACAGCCATGCAGTGTCCTGAAGGTTAGTAGATCTAAGCTTTGGGGTTTGAGGGCTTGGCAACAAATAGCTGAGATGGCAGGAGAGGACTAGCATAAGCTTTCCCTCACACATCAGGTTAATGGACCATCGCTGTTCCATTCAGTTAAGTGTGTTTGCTCACTTCACTGTGGCAGATGCTAGAGAATAGAATGTGATGCCCGTACTCAGCACTTCTGCAGAGCCCTACAGCTGAGGCTGTCTGAGAGCTTGACGTAGTCTAAGCTCCACAATCACCCTGTGTGAGCTATTCTGGGATCACTTGACCCCCAACCCACGTAGCACTGCAGGCATCTGTATCTTTGATCACAGCAATACTACACAACAGTTTAGGACAGGAAGTGAAGACTACCATACTCGATTGGAACTGCAAGAGGGAATTTAGGGAAGTGGAATGTGACTGCAGGAGTTGGATTAGTTTATGTTCATAGCGCACTCACAAGTTAAATTAAAACATAAAATACTCTTGTTGGAAGGCTGTAATGTAAATACTATTTTATTTTTTAGAATTTAGAACCCTAACACACAAGAACCCAAAACCAGAAAGAGACAAAGCAGGCTGCTCCCTAAAAACAGAGAGGCACCACTCAACTCACTTTGCTCCAGGCTGCTCTCTGCAGACTGAGTTGGATCACACATGCTTCTCTGCAGAGCCCCACAGACTGCAAGAAGCACCAGGAAACAATTTACAAATTATAGTGATAGCTTGTAATTTTAACACAGTTTTTCCCATACACCACTCATTGGACTTGGCAATTTTTGCAAGAGTAGGAGTGTTAAGAGTTCTCTAATGAACCCAGCTGTCAGGTCCTTGGTTGTGCAGTGCCCCTTAGTACCAGGCAGGGGCATTGGTTTGTTACTGGCACAGAGGAAAGTGCCACATTCTGCAACACCTAGATTATCTCTGGAGGTTTCTCACCCAAAGCAGTGACTCAATGTAAGGCTGTTTAGCTTGTATGATGTGACCAGGTCACAGCACAAGTGGGAAAAGGCAGCTGCTGGAAACTGTGCACCCTCAGTATACAACTGGCCAATGCTCTCCCATGTGAACCCTGCTGCAGGAGGGCTTGCAGGATTGTGCTTTTGGTATCCTGCACCAGACGGGTAGGCAGAGTTTCTGGGGAAGAGCCGAATGTTTCCACGCATGCATCTGTTAAATCCCGCTTGTCTCTCTCCTTGTTCGCCTCTGGACTCTCTGTTACCTTGCTCCAGACACAGCGACTTAAACCGTCCAAAGAAGAAACCGTCCACTCCTGAAGGCCACTTATAATACACTGGCTTAGTGTGCTTGATTGTCTCCCTCTAATGGCTGGGCCCGGCAACTTTAGCAGCCTGCTACTTACGCACATATCCAGGAGCTCTCCTTTATTCAAGTGGTGGAAACCTCTGCTTTCTGATGCAGAAGGACCTGGGTTTGATCCCTGCTGATTACCATATACGCATCCCACGCTGTGCACACCTTAACTGGGCCCATTGTCCTGCACATCCAGCCAGTTACATTCGATCCTGCTCCTTCCTGATCCCCATCACACTTTTGTGGCTGACAACCTGGGCTGCGAACTAGCTGAGCGCCTGTCAGTTTAAATCCAACCAATGGCATTCCCTTAGTGACAAGGCTTTATTTTTAAAAGGCTCTTTCTGTAGCATTAAATATTAAAAACATGTTGGCCTTGATTAGGAGCCGCTTTTAAAAACGTCATCTGCTCCAAAAATCCCAGATCTCCCCTAGCTTTGAAAGCTTCTTCCACCTCTTCAACATCCCCAGGCCCTGGGGAGGCAGTAAAACGCAGCTAGAAGCGGAAAGGTTTGTGTGCAAAATGCCTCTCAAATGAATCTGTGCGACTCACAATAGAAACTGTGAAATTTCTGAACTCCATAAACTTCAGTGGCTTCTGAGTGTGGCAGGGAGCTCTGTAATGTCACTTCCACAGAAAGCCCGAGAGCCTCTTGATTCTGGCCCAGTGCTCTGATTGTTCCGATAAGAAGCCACACCCCTGCTGCAGCCTCCACTCCAGGGAGTGGGGGCTGGAGACATCTGATCTAGGGTGACCAGACAGCAAGTGTGAAAAATCAGGATGGGGGTGGGGGATAATAGGAGCCTATATAAGAAAAAGACCCCAAAATCGGGATTGTCCCTATAAAATTGGGACATCTGGTCACCCTATCTGATGCAGCCCCAAAAGTTGGAGCTATGTGAGGGCCATGCCAGCTGAGTGTCTCCTCCCCCGTGAGCTCTGCTGTATTGGAGGGACCATGAAGCCCAGCTCTCAAAGTGCTTAATACAGAGCCAAGAGGGGCTGGGACAGCCAGGAGATGCACTCGTTCATTATTGCTTCCCAAGCAGCCTTTGCCAGCAGGGACCCAATTAAGACCTTGAGGAAACTTAAAGGTATAATCCCTCAGCAGAGCCCCTGGGAGAAACTTGGCAGCAATAATGCCAGCTGCCCTTTCCCCACCGGTGAATTTCCGCCTCGCTCCCAGCAGTGGGTAGAGTGGCTTGAGGGCGGGGAGGGTACTGCCAGAGCTCACAGACAGAGCCAAAAAAGGAAAATTGAGCTGCATTCCTGGTGCACTGTCCTATCAAAGCTGCTGCTCCCAGATGCTG
The DNA here is from genome assembly GCF_027887155.1 of Malaclemys terrapin pileata. NCBI lineage: Eukaryota > Metazoa > Chordata > Testudines > Emydidae > Malaclemys > Malaclemys terrapin. Next base: position 18,906,552 of record NC_071522.1, on the reverse strand, counting down.
ATAGGAACCCCACCCACCTATCCACCCACCCACTTTAAGCACTGCCTCCCCAGGCAAAGGTGGTGTGCTGATGGAAGCCCTTTGCAGAACACAGCGAGTTTCATACGTCCTGCAAAACTTAGAAACAATATTCCTGACCACCACCTCCAGCTGTTGACGTGTATACAGAGAGAGCAGGTGCTAGTAACAGTGGGTATCCTTTGCAACCCCTGTGCCAACAGGCGTGGGTCTGGCCCACTAACATGTCTGCGTGTGTGTGTGTGTGTGTGGTGCACCTTTCTCTACCGCTGATTTCTCAACTTTGTGGTGTGGGGGAGGGATCCACCCCTAGTAGGATTCTAGCATAGCTGGAACCAGAAGATGCCTCTTTCAAATATTATATAATCTCTAAAGGCTCCTAGCTGGAAGGAGCAACATCCCTAGGTCTGATTTTTCCTTGTGTTTGTAAAATGGCAAGACTCCTTTTCCCAGCCAGGCTACTGCATACTGCTGCTCCCTAGAAAGCCAGCCCAAGATAAATATGCCCAACCTGTGGGCTGACACTATTAGGAAGTGGTTTCCATAGCAACAGCCACCTGAAAGGCCTCCGATCTTAGGCGATACATCTATAGCTATAATAGAATAGACATGATTGGTTGCACACATCTGTGTCTAGCCGGTGCAGTTGGACAGAAGCAGAGGAACTCGTTGCTTTGTTACTTGCAGCATTCTCAAGCAAGTGCCATACTCCATTGGGTCGTATCGTAGGTGGTGCAGACATGCCCTAGGTGGCCCTCGTTAACTGTAGGGACATGAAATCCTATATACTGGCAGAGCCCCAGAGCCGTATCCCTCCTGACTTGCAGAAGACTTTCGGTTTTGCCGGGTATCAGGGGGTAGCCGTGTTAGTCTGTATCTACAAAAACAACAAGGAGTCTTGTGGCACCTTAAAGACTAACAGATGTATTTGGGCATGAGCTTTCGTGAGTAAAAACCTCACTTCTTCGGATGCATAGAGTGAAAGTTACAGATGCAGGCATTATATACTGACACATGGAGAGCAGGGAGTTACTTCACAAGTGGAGAACCAGTGTTGACAGGGCCAATTCAATCAGGGTGGATGTAGTCCACTCCCAATAATAGATGAGGAGGTGTCAATTCCAGGAGAGGAAAAGCTGCTTCTGTAGTGAGCCAGCCACTCCCAGTCCCTATTCAAGCCCAGATTAATGGTGTTGAATTTGCAAATGAATTTTAGTTCTGCTGTTTCTCTTTGAAGTCTGTTTCTGAAGTTTTTTTGTTCAATGATAGTGACTTTTAAATCTGTAATAGAATGACCAGGGAGATTGAAGTGTTCACTTACTGGCTTGTGTATGTTACCATTCCTGATTTTGCCGGGGAACTCCACTGAACGGGTACCTGTGACATTCTCTTCTTCCAGGCATTTTAAGGCTGTATGTTGGCTCTTTTCCCCCAGCTGTCTCAACTGCAGAGCTGCAGTTCTAAGTGTTCCTTACCCACAGGGGATGACTTAAAGGCAGGACACTTGGCATCCAGGCTTCAGGGTTGCAATGTCGCAGGGGTTTCTCTGAGCACCAGGTAGCACGCTGCCTGGCTGACTAGTGCTGGGCCAGCAGCAGGTGAAGGGACTTGGTAAGGTTAGGGTGGACTCAAGAGTCCCCAATTTCCTTTTACTGCCTTGTGACATGAATCAAGGGCCCAGCAGTGGCAGGGATTTGTAGGGCTCAGGTTCGGTCAGCTGGCTGCCTGCAAAGGTGGGGGGGAATTAGGGGAGCAATATTTTTATGGACCTTAATCTACTCCTATAGGCGCACAAAAAAAAATCAACACCAGCACACGCTCTGGTTCTTACTGACTGATTCTTGTAGGAGGCGTTGTATTTGTCACCTGCACAGAGCGACTGCTTGGGCTGGGTGGTGTTCGTGGGGTGGAGGATAGTTTTGCCACTTACTGCTGCCATAATTTCTTGTGCATCCGTCTTTGCTATGCTGCAGTGGCTTCTAAGACTGGAAAAAGTAAAATAATTACAATAATTGGCCCCCAGTAAAATATTTTTTTACCTGTAATTTTTCATGAAAATGGTGTATTGTCAGCCCAGATCAAACTATTTGTGAAATAGGAAAACTAGCAATTCATTTCCCATCTTCTTGATTGACATCTTCATGACACCTTGACAGGTGTGTTGTGAACAAGACACAAAAAGTCATTCTTCTGCTCTGCTCTACTCTGCGCTGATTAGGCCTCAACTGGAGTAGTGTGTCCAGTTCTGGGCACCGCATTTCAAGATGTGGAGAAATTGGAGAGGGTCCAGAGAAGAGCAACAAGAATGATTAAAGGTCTTGAGAACGTGACCTATGAAGGAAGGCTGAAAGAATTGGATTTGTTTAGTTTGGAAAAGAGAAGACTGAGAGGGGACATGATAGCAGTTTTCAGGTATCTAAAAGGGTGTCATAAGGAGGAGGGAGAAAACTTGTTCACCTTAGCCTCTAAGGATAGAACAAGAAGCAATGGGCTTAAACTGCAGCAAGGGAGGTTTAGGTTGGACATTAGGAAAAAGTTCCTAACTGTCAGGGTGATTAAACACTGGAATAAATTGCCTAGGAAGGTTGTGGAATCTCCATCTCTGGAGATATTTAAGAGTAGGTTAGATAAATGTCTATCAGGGATGGTCTAGACAGTATTTGGTCCTGCCATGAGGGCAGGGGACTGGACTCGATGACCTCTCGAGGTCCCTTCCAGTCCTAGAATCTATGAATCTATGATCTCTGCACATTCCCCAGTTCAGTGTCTGCCCTTTCCCTTATGCTCCTCTTTATCGCTAGGAAGGATCCGATTGAGAATGTGAAAGTGAAGTCTATAGCTCGGACCAAAGCACAACTTAAGTTGTTCCCGAGTGGTACTAGCAATGCCTAGGAGAGCTCGTTCATCAACAGCAGGCTCTTTGTCTGATGGTTCTTGTAACAATGGGTGGAGAGTTGCATTTTCCCCTTTTGATAAAGGCAGATTCCAAAACCTTGCCTCACTGAGCAACCCCTCAAACGGCATTAACACCTCACCTGTACAGGTTAGGCTAAAGCGGGGGGCAGGGTGGGGCGAGCACTCTGATCCTTGTCCAAACTCTCACACCCGGGAGTCATTTTATTCTCAGTTGGAGGGGAGACAAAGCAAGGTCTTAGGACCCGAGTCTTGAGGGCTTACTGGCCCAAGTCAAACAGATTTGTGTGCGGATGGAAGGGGGTTTGGGCTTGAAACGGAGTCTGAGCCTGCGCTTAGATTGCAGTGTAGACGTACCCCCAGAGGAAAGTGCCACAACTATGGGCTACAAACAGCAGGAATCAGGAATTTCTGTCAGCACCTCCTTCAGCTCCCTATAAGACATTGAAGATGGTCTAGTGGGTAGAACATTGGACTAGGACTCAGGAGACTTGGGTTCACAGATTTCTGACCTTGGAGAAGTCACTTTACCTAGCCCATGGCTCAGTTCCCCATCTGTGAAATGGGACAGCATTTCCCTACCTCAAATGCATGTTGAGGATAAAAACCCATTAATGATCATGAGACGCTATGGTAATGAGCGACATCTAAGTACGTGGACCGATGGTGTATTGACATAGACTTTATAAGAGGCACCTTGTTACGTGAGGGACCTTCAGAATTTCATCCTAACAAACTGATCAGTGTCTAGGTCAACGGTGGAAATGCTGCTAGAGATCCCCAAGTCATGGTCATTCAGGGTCAGATCACATAGCTTTTTCCTCACCTCCCCTTACATTTAAGCACATTTCCACCCACACTCTAGCAGGTCTCCCCAAGCCAGGACAGACCTCCATTAAATGACTCGGCTCCCTCTTGTTCCCAAGGAAGTCCAGGACATAAGTGGACGTGTACTGGTTTTACGGTTAGGCAGAGGACTAGGAATGGGAAGATCTGAGTTCTCTTCCCCTGTGTGCCACTGACAGGCTGTGTGACTTTGGGAAAGGCCTACTAGCCTAAATAAAATGGGGGTGAGGAGAACCAGGCTCTTAACCTTTATCCCCCTGCATTTCCTCCTCTGTAAAACAGGGATAATATTTACCTCCTGGTGGCCTTGAGGCTAACTGCCATAGCGTGTGTTGGAAGGCACTGCTGACTGCCAAGGTCCCTCCTGCTCCACATAACCGTGGCTTTCAGAGCTCATTCAGCTGCCGACAAGTTCACCAAACCAGCATGGCCTTCTAAACCAGAGCACTCTACTTTACTCCAAATTCTGGACTCTCCAAGCGCGACAGCCCATCTCTCGGAAAGTGACGCCGTGGAGTTGTCCACTCTAGAGGCTTGGGCATGCTGGCCACTGTCAGAGGCAGGATACTGGACTGCATGGCCTCCAGACCTAATATAGTTTGGCAGTTCCTCTGCAGTGCCCAAGAGCTAATCTGAATTAGGCTGTCACTGCCGGGGGAGAAATAGTCGTGAGCCCAAAACTCTAGCTGTGGCAGGCTGAGAGGATAAAGTGGATTCCACCTCCCTGGTTATTTTTAGCCCATCGGCCAACAGCCTGTGCGTGACTCGTCCCTGTACTACGTTCAGTGACAGTTATTCTGGGTAACAGGCAATGTCAGATGAGTTCACAGTCAACGCTGCTTTATGGGGGCAGGCGTTCTGGCTGGCTGTAGGTGAAGCCAGTGCAGCCTTGCGGGAAATGGGAACTCGCCTGTGAGTGGCACGCTGGCACTTCCTGACTCTGCTGCCCCTGCACAGCGAGGGAGCAGCAGTTCTGGAGGGTCTTTGGGGTTTCAATAGATGTCTGCTTCCTCCTTGAAGGAGATCGCCTCCCTGCAGCAGGTCTAGACGCTAGCTCGCTAGTCTTGGGCAAAGGGTGAGTTGTGCTGCTAAGGTTCATTGTGGTGTTACTTAGCAGCCCCCAGCTAGGGCCAAGTTTTAGGATTCTCGAGCTCCAACTTCTCAACAACCCCCGCACGACGGCAACTTTCTACTTCGTTAACTGCATGCTACCAGGAGAACTTAATGTGCAAAATCAGCCCTGTCTCTGACACTTGTATTAATTTTCAGAGCTAACAGCAATAAGTTCATAATGGCAACTCTAATGTGGCGGTGACACAGTTAAATGGGTTGCTACTAAAATCAATAAAGCTCCGATTGCATTAAATCGATTTGCCCCTATAGAGGGTACACTCACCCCTGGCGTGCCCTCTCGCGGCTGTCCACGGTGTAGCAGACTCTCGCCTTGCATCCTCTGCCGACAGCTGCTCCCACGCTGTTGTGGTCTGCATCTTCTTGTGACTTGGCCTCCGGTCCAGTCACACATTAGTCCCACCCCTTCCAGAGTACTAGAAAGTCGGACAGAGTCCAGCATCCTTACAAAAGGTCTTCAGGCCCAACTCTGGTCCCCGTGGTCCCCACCCCATCCTCTCAAGGCTTTCAGTCATCTCAGGTGCCTTCCCCAGTGGCTGGCGGGGGAACCCACCACAATGGGCTCCAGTTGAGGGGCCCTATCACCAGCAGCCAAGGTCTGCTCCATCCAATTCCCTGCTGCTGCCTCTCTGGACGACTTCCTCCCGTAGCCTGTCAGCAGGTCTCTCCTGCTGCCTAAGTTCACCCTTCTTTCTGGGCCAGGACTCAGGGATCTCCCCTGGAATCCCTCAATAAATCTTAACCCAACTTCTGCCCTCCTCAGGTTTGGCCTTTCATCCCTCTAAGATTCCTCCACTGAACACCTCCCTTTCTTTGGAAGTGCAGATCCTGCCCTTTTATCAGGGCCCCACGCGGACCAGAGCCTGCTCCATGGCTTCCCTGACAGCTTTCTCTACTTAGGAGAGGAGCTCAGGGCCAATCATCCCCCCGGCTTCCTCCTTGACCCATACCCGTCTCTGTAGCCCAGTGCTTAATTTGTAATGAAAGAGATGCCGGGGCTCAAGCAATTTTTTTACATTCATAGCTGATGCAGCAAGCCCAGAGGTGCCAGGGCTCTGAACTGCCAAGCCTAGAGGTGCCGGCGCTCAGTCCTGGCAAAAGTTAAGCGCTGCTGTAGCCCAAGAGATGAGCTGCAGCATTTCCCCCTGTCTCATGGCAGCCTCCCTCTAATCTGCACTTCCTCTCTTTATACTCACTGCCCAGCTCCTTCCCCAGCTGGGCTTCATCTTTAATTAAGCCTGGACCACCCTCCAGGAGCAGCCAGATGGGCTAATTGGCCTCTCAGGCCCACATTAACCCTTTCAGAGCCTGGATGGGATATATACCATTTAAACCTCTCCCCCAGCCAAGCACAGACAGACAAGGAAGAGACAGGAGAAGAGGTAAAAGGAAAGGAAGATGGTGGTTCTGGCCAGGTTTGATTGTAGGGGGGTTAAATTAGGCTGACGGTGGCAGGCGCACCCTTGTCCACGGACACTCCATCAGGGTGGAGGTTGGTTCAGTTTGACCGACAAAGTTTCCTTCTCTCTCTGGGGCAGCATGATATGAGCCGGCAGAGATCACACCTAGGAGGGTTTGTTGTGAAAGCCCAAGCGCACTAGGACCTGAGCCTTGCTTGGCCAAATGCCAGTTAGACCCACTACCTGGAGTGGGGAGATGGGACAAAAACCAACACACAGGGTTTTTCGACTCATCTCCCCCCAGCCCCTCAGGGTTTGTAACTCTCTTTCTTCCATACTCTGCCATCGGCCATCTGTGGAAGATTTCAGGAGTCCTTGGACTCAAAACTCTGTCAAAGATCAGGACTTGGACTTGTCTGGACAATGTCTATATTATGTACAATCCAGGCACACCATACCTGTGAACCCTCTGCACCTATCAGCAACAACCCTAGTTCCCAAAACAAGTCAGTCTCAGCCAGACTCCAGTCAAGGAAATGTGGCTTTCCCATAATTCCAAGGAAATTGTCCATAGTCCTCAAGCCATCCTGGTGTCTCTGCTAAAGGCAGATGGTGCTGGCAGATAGTTTCCATTGTCACAACAGTGTTACCCTCTTCCCCCCTTCCCTCTTCACTTTAATTCCTAGTCCTAATGTAATTTTTCTACCTCTTAAGGCATCAGGCTGCTTAAGCAAACAGGACAGCCTTATGGGTACGTCTACACTACACGCTAATCCGGGTCCTGACTCAGGTTTGAGCCCAAGCCCTCCTTCCGTCCATACAGAAATCTGCCTGGCTTGGGTCAGCAAGGTCACAGGTCTTAGGACCTTACTAGGGGGTAGGTCGAAGCCTGAGTCTTGTTGTGACTTGGGTCCATGCCCTGTCATTTTGCAGTGTGGACGCAGCTCAAGCCACAGCACCGAGTCAGAAGATCTGCGCAGCGCAGTGTGGATGCATTAGCACAGCTGTGAGACTCAGTCCAGCAACTGTAAACCAAAGTTTCCAATCCAGAGTGGATGCTAAAGCATGGACCTGGCAATGCAAGTCCACAAGCGTCAGTCCTACAGACCCAGGTTTACAATGCAGTGTAGACATACCGTAAATGGCCTCACATCTCTTGGGCTTAGGAGAGTCAACGGATAACCTGTTATACAAACGGCAGCACGTCACTGCTCAAGTTCCGAGCAGGAGGTTTAATTTAGGGAGAGCTATCTTGCAAAGCACTTCCTCTGCTTTGTCCCCAAGGGTTATTTCCCCACAGCTTGTGTACTGACCCCATAGAAAGGATTAGAATAGTTGGAAAAAGAGGAAAGCAATTTTTCCAAAAATGTCATCACACACACGGTTCAAAGTAAATTTTTTTTGCAATAACTTTTGCCAAAAAGTGGAAATCATTATTGATATTTTTGGTTTACTGGGAAATAGATGCTTTCTCATTGAAATGTTTTGTTACCAAAACCCAGTTCCTGTCATTTCAAAAACATCACAGAAAATTTGGCCTAAAATGGAAAATGTTGAGACTGTAACTTTCTGGAAAATTTCATTGTTTGTATAAAGGGAAAAAAGTTCTTGTGTGAAAAAGCGTGACCAGGTTAGTATGCTAAACTAGTGTCAAGCTATCCCTTCAACAGGCCAGATGGGCCTCCTAGCTATATTTTCTATTGGACCCCACTTACCCTGCCAGGCAAAATTGGTTTCCAAACCCACCTCTTTTCAGTTGAGCCTCAAAAAGCCAAAATCTGAACACTATCACGTCTGAGCATGTAACGGATACTGTACTGTGGAGTGAGATGCAATATAATGACCTAGATAGGCCACAACCACATCCAGGCGATGCTCGCTTCAGGAAGGAGAAGCCTGTCGGTCGTGTTTATCCCAAATGGAACTGGTAGTGCTGCAGTTGTGACAAACTGTGTGGTGGTTTGTGAAGCGGAGATCTCCCCTAGCAGATGCTAAACTTAATAGATGTGTGAAACAGGCCCAGTTTGACCACAAGGGAGGTAAAAGGCTAGTTTAGTCTTGTGCGACTAAATCACATACCCTTCCTTCATAAGAACGGCCATACGGGGTCAGACCAAAGGTCCATCCAGCCCAGTATCCTGTCTACCGACAGTGGCCAATGCCGGGTGCCCCAGAGGGAGTGAACCTAACAGGTAATGATCAAGTGATCTCTCTCCTGCCATCCATCTCCACCCTCTGACAAACAGAGGCTAGGGACACCATTCCTTACCCATCCTGGCTAATAGCCATTGATGGACTTAACCACCATGAATTTATCCAGTTCTCTTTTCAACGCTGTTCACTGAGGCACTGATTCTGCAATGCACCAAAGTCCCGTTGACATCAACACGTGCTTGCGTGCTTTGCTGAATCAGGGCCCTAGTGAATTCCCAAGATGCAGCTGAGTTTCAGTTGCACCCGGTATTCCTTGCTTCCTGTCTGAAATGCTTGTAGAGAGTCACCGGCTCGGTAAAACAGCTGCCTCATTACTCTCCGGGGGCACCAGCATCTCCGCAGCGGAGATTTCTGATTTCTGTCAGTCTTCTTCCACGCTCCTCAGGCCGAGCACGTGCTGTGCCCTGTGAGAAGCTCGGTAGCACTCCCCTCTGAAGGGAGCAGGAGGAGGAGGCCTCAGTCTGTTAGAAGATCGGTTTGAAGCGTTGGACATCTGTAGAGCGGACCAATGTGCCGTTGCATTCTCTATTCTACTGTGATTACAGCCGCTCGTTGCTGGAGCGCACCACGCCTCTACGGTGCTAGTAGCACCCTGGGTGCACCGCCATCCAGAGGCAAGTGCTGAAAATGCTTCGGTTGCTGGGCCCACTGGGTGCCAGCCCTGGCGGGTCCCAGTAACAAGTCCAAAGTGGAAGGGCGTTCCACTCGGGCCGGCTGGAAATGGAATGGCTCCAAACACCCAAGGTGCAGCGGCTTAAGCTGTTACAGCTCGCAGTGGGCAAGAGCAGGTCTTATCTGGGCCCTTAGGGGGGCAGTCCAAGGGTTAGGGTTCTCCAGGCCTAGGGTGTGCTCTCCCGGCCCGCCCTGTATTCAAAGCAGATAGGAACTTGTGGGTTCCAGGGCAGGATCTTCTAGTGGTGTAGCTTTCCTGGGGGCCTCCCAGCCCATTCTCTGCTGCGTCCCCACCTAGACCTGCTGCAACGTCCGACACTCACACCCTGTTCCACACACACTTCCCCATCTCCTGCTGCAGCCTGCCCGGTCCCCATCTCCTGGGGTGTTCTCCCAGCATCAGGCTTCCCTGTTGCCCTGCCAAATGCCAGGTCACTTCCTGGATCAGGGTCTTCCCAGAGTTTCTGGCCCTTCAACTGCACCCAAGGAAGAAAGGGGATGTGCAGCGGGGAGGGGGTTGATGGGAATAGTCGTTCCCTGCTGAGCAAAGCCATCACATTGGTTAAGTTTGATCACCCTCCCCTGTGTGCGTGTGCGCACACACACACACACACACACACACACACACACACACACACAGTCTTCCACTGCCTCTGGACAGTACCTTCCTCCTCTCCTTAGAGCCAGTGGAGATTTTGTCCTGTCTAAACTGCCAGGCATTTTGCTCCTAGAAAAGGAATTTGCAAAGCAAAATCACTCTAGGTTGAAACGGAGAGACTATGGGGACATTCGAGCGCTATAGCACCAGGCTTCCATCTCCAATCCCCACCCACCCTGCCTCTGCACCCCGCCCTCAGAAGCTTAAGAGCCTTTTGTCCTACAGCAGAATCAACACAGAGGTTGAAGAATCCCACCGAGAGATCCTGAAAAGGGCGAGCATTGATGTTTCTCTAATTAAAAGGTCGCTCGCAAATAACGGTTGCAGCCTCTCCCAGCAGCACTAATGGATGGGGGGCGGTGGTGAGATGCACATGTAAAAAGAGAGAATTCGCAACAACCCCAACAGGGAAACATTAGCCGAGTAACTAGCTGCCGATCGATGCCCGTGTTTTCCTGAATGATTCCCCCAGCTATTTTTTCCCCCCCAATTGCACTCTAGCAACAGGGGAGGCTTGTAATAAACCAGGACAACTTCTCCGTTCATGGCTAATGGGGCTGCTGCTGCACGAGCAGGAGAATGGCACAAGGCCTTGGCAGTGATGGCTCCCCGAGGCATGGCTTGTCTGATTTGTTTAAAAACTGAAGGGGGAAAAAAGTCGCTCATTTCTAAGGACATTTCCAAGGGTCTGAGCTGGACTCTTGCGTCACTGCGTTAAAGCAAGAACAAGCCACCAAAAATCCATTTGAAGACTGTTTAAAGCTGAGCGGTTCTCTATTTTCTTGAGGGTTTATGAAACACTGGTGATGCAGGAGGCAAATCTAGTTCCGCAGTTCTGCATTGGAAGAGAAGAGAAATAGAGATTTTTTTCCCCTGAGCGCCCACCACTTCTGAAAACCACAGCATAGGTGTCTCCAGATGGTCATCCAAAATTGGTGGCTACTTGGGGGAAAGAACATGGCCATAACTTCAGAATTGTTTAACCTCAGTCTGTAAATCCACACGTAGGTGGGGGGAGGGACGTTTATGCATGGGGCAGTACTTTGTAAGTCTGAGATCTGCAGATGGAGCTTGCAGTAGAAGGGCAAAGTATTGCTATATAAATTGCATTGTTAGATTTTGCCATCTATGGGTGATTTAGGCCAGAATTTTCAGCACCTGGGAATGGGCCAGCTTTTTCAAAGAGCTTTGCACATTGGGTGCTGAGCTCTATTTGAGCCTCTTGTCCCAGTTTATGGGTTCTGAGTACCTGTAAATCTGGCCCTTGGAGGGTCTCCTAATGAAGCCAAAGATTCCAGTCTCATCTTGCTAAGGGATCCGGGTCCCGCGCATGGTCCCAGTTAATGTAGCTGGCGCACTCTCGCCATTAAAAACAAAAAAAAAGTCTCTTGTTCTTTGCTGGCCTGTGAGAATTTCCCAGGACCATCTGTTCTGTTTTTTATGTTTCACTAAAACACAGCAAATCGCACACCTGTGATTTCCATTGGTCCAATCCCAAGCCATCACTTCACAGCCCTCTCTTTTCTTTAGATGCTTTAATGACATTGGCTCCTCTCGCAACGACGGCTGCTCCATTCTCACGCGTTGCTTCAGGCTACACTGCAGCCCTGCACTCAGCCAGAATGGCGGTTGCCATGATCTATATTTTAGGGAAGCCTTTGCTATATTGTTAATCTTTATGATCGGTTATAAAGTATTGGATTAACCAATGAAATGATGATTTTTAGCCTAACCCCTCATTAATTTTTATTCTATAAGCTCTGGCCAACATGTTTAAACCTGGCTGCCTTGGCTCTTAAATCCATGTTTACGCACTTAAAAATAAAAGCAGCCTCACTCTTTTAAAAGGTGCTGAGGAAACAAAAAAATCCCCCTTACTTCAGTGGGAGTCACACATGCTCAGGGCCTTTTCATCATCAGGCCGCTTTCATTTAGGTGCCTAAATATGGATTTTGGAGCCGAGGCAGCCAGGTTTGAACACGTTGGGCCAGTGCCTTTAGCTGAACCACTGAGGGCTGTGAATCCATTGGGCCTCCTACAGGAAACATGACCAGGCCTGATAGGAGACCTCAAGCAAATCTAGGGTGGTGCCGAATGTGGTATATTTTGTGTTGTAAGGGGTGTTCTTCCTTAACAATTAGTACTGGACCAATGCCACAGCACGTCTGCGAGGTGGGGAGGTTGTGCTGCTGGAGATGTTGCCAGGCCTGGCAAGTTAGAACGTGTGGCTTGACTTTATTGAAGGTGATTACAGCTGCCCACCTAAAATGCCCCGAGGACTGTGTTTCCCATTGGATGTGGCACCCTTCTCTCCCAGCCCTTGACTCCTGTGATGTGCAATGTCAAATAGCTGCTGCATTTCGGTGGTGGGTGAGGCGATCCCTATATATTATATTGTGCCATTGGGATGCTTTTGAGGTCAAAGGTCCTATATACCCAAATCCTTATTTAGGGTCCCCCATGTGAGGGAACTCTAGACCCCAGCACTGTGGCATGTTTCTAGGTGTAAAATTGCACACTGTAAGATTGGGATCTTGTGGCTGCATCCCAGAGAACAGCCGCAGAGCTTGGCACCTTTGGCAGCTGCTGAGTAAAGGAGATCTAGGAATCGATCAGCGATGGGTACATGGTTACAGTGAAGGACTGCAGAGTTGGGTGTGGGGAGGGTGCACGGGGCTTGTATATTTTTATGCTTTGCTCTGTGTCCGTGTGGACCAGTGTTTATATAACTGAGGGTTGGCATAGCCACATCACCTCTGCGGGGGCCTTAGCACTTACTTACCCTAGAATTTCCCTTTTCATATTTTAACTCACAAACCTACCTTTACACGTGAGCTGCTGAGGTGCTCTCTTGGGTTTGCAGCCAGAGAGGTGTGAACTGCCCCATTCATCTCGGTGTGGTTTTAACTCTGGAACTTAACCTTGTCCAATGACATGGCATCACAACCTATTACCCAGCTGTCGTTAGGAACAGAAACATCCAGATGCTCTGGGATCCTGGGCAAAGCTGACATTGCATCACCTTCCCTCTCGTCCTTCCCAGCCTCCTCTGTGCCTTGTTAATAGCTCCTCGCTTTTATGGGCACAGGGGTCTTTGCATCCAGACTACCACTACATCTTGCGGAGTCTTGCTTCGTAACCTCTCTAAGTTACGGCCTCTCTTATCCCCACTCCACCTCTCACTCAGTATCCATCTGTCAGTGCTTGTCTCCTCTCAGTCCACAGTGCCAGCCTCCACTGCCCACTTGTTAGCATGAAGGTGTTCGCAAATTTGTCTCCCATGCTGCCCCGCACGCGTGGGAGGAGCTCCCCATAATCATCTGCAAAGTTACCTCATCGCCAGTCTTTAAATCCCTACACAAAACTTGACAATGGTCAGGCTGCAGGTGTGTAGATACCACTCCCTATCGTGCCAGCCAATATTCTCTCACGGTTTCACTTGTACGCCCAGCCCTACCCCCCCACCTGTAGTCATCTCTTGTTTTGTGTTCAGACAGCAAGCGCTTTGGGACACGGAATGTCTTTTTGTTCTGTGTTTGTACCGCGCCTAGGGCAGGGAGTCCCAGATTCGGGCTCCTAGGTGTTACCATAATACCAACTCATGTTAATGATAATAGGGTTAATCTTGGAAGAGGGGAACCTGGGAGGCTGTGTAAGCAGATTGGCAGTGTTAGGTGGTATTTATCCTTACCTGTCCTTAGTGGGGGTGTGTGTGTGTGTGTGTAAGTGTGTGTGTAATGGGGCAGTTGGTTGTGGTGGGGGGGACGGGGTTGTCCAACCATTGTCTCCTAACCACCCAGGAGAATGAAACACAAAACAATCTTCACACGGTCTCATACAACTTTGGGAAACCATTTGTCCGCTGCACCCAGCTGACTGTGCGCGACTCCGGCAAGGTGCTGAGCTCCCTTCCCCACTGGGTGCTGAACCCTTTGCAGTGTCAAGTGCTGGCGAAGGTCCTTCTGCATTGAGCGAAACTGGCCCTTGCATTCACCAGGCCGCAGCACGCTGCCACGGCTCCGGTCCCCCTCAGTGTTTTCGCCAAGCAGCCAGAGTGTGTTTACAGGAACAGAAGAGCCGGAGTTTCCACATTGTGGCTCGTTTACTTGTAACTGCCTTAATGAGAACAGATTTTGGGGGGGAGGGAGGTAAATATTTCTCTGCTTCCTCTCTGAGCTGGAAAAGCCTGTGAGGCCCATCTCCAGGGAAACACCGTAAATAACACTGTGAAAAGTTGTTCCATATGCTGCAGTAGCTTTCAGCTCCTTGCCATCAAATGTCAAACACAATAGCTATTACCAGCCAGCACCTCCCAAGAGGGCAGTGCTGGGGTCTTTATGTAGGGGTGCCTGGGGGAAGATGACTGCGGGCTGTCATGGGGGGGGAGTGCTAGCTGATTTCCTCTCACTCCCCTCCAAATTGCTGTGTTTTGTGAATAACCTCCCAAAATGACAAATGGCAATGAATCTCTCTTAGGGAGATACCTCCCAGATGTCTAATCCTGCTGACGGGCATAGTGCAAGGCCCGCAGAAAGCATCAAAGCTGAATACAGAGCCTAAAAACTGGACAGCGATGCACACTGAGGAAGCCCAACCTAAGAGCATGCAGTGACTTCAGTCCCCGAAGTTTCCCACTGCAGCTGCCCAGAACTGGTGTTGCAGCCTCTGCTAACCTCGAAAGCTTTTGACCTGCTGCTCAGAATCAGAGCTGTATTTGCTATTGCCTACGCGGGCTGACTGAAGCCCACCTTCATGGCAGGGGCTGGCGGTTGGCTAATTGGCAAGAACAGACTTTAAATCTCAGTCCTACATCTGATTTGACTTTCTTTGCTCAATTTATTAGAGGGCCAGGGTGCATTCTGTACTGCCAACAGCCCCAATGGGTCTCTTTAAAATGGGCCCCACTCTGCAAATCTGGATCCTATCATACTGGGTAAGCTATGGGGGTCTTCCATGAATCAAGCAAAACAGCTTTCATGATAAGTAGTTTAGAGGTACTAGTAACCAAAACTGTCAAAGACACTCTCACTCCCCCAGTGCATGGGGAATTCTGTGCTATCCCTTAGAGCTGGTTGCATTTTTTTTTGTTCAAAACAGTTTTCTGTTGGAAAATGCCATTTTGATTAAACTGTGTGTTCTCAGCCCCCCCGAAATCATATAGAATTTGCTGAAATTTGGTTTTGAAAACTATGATTATCCCATAACGGGAGGGCAGCATTCTGGATTGACTCTCTGGGGAGAACTGTGGGCTGTGTCCAGGAAAGGCCATGAAAAGCCTGCAGCGTGTGGGGCCAGGGAAAGGGGGTGGAATGAATAACGCCCAGCAGCAGAATTGCTTGAAACGCTGGTGTGCGTTTGTGAGGCAACAACTAGGGAGCCAACAGAGAGCAATTCTGGTGAGGGGGCTTTAGGTGCATAGTTTGGGCAGCTGTGTGTCCCCCTGGCCCCTCTGCACCTCACCACTGGTTAGAGCTTGGGTCTCTGCCCTCCCAGGGTCAGCCTTCACTCTGGAGGGGTTTATGATACCTTCCTGCCTGCTCTAGGCTTACCTTCTTCTTGAGGGGCCTTGTGCTGCTTCCTCCAGCTACAGCTTCCGGCAGAACCTTTCTCCAGACCCTTCACCCAGCTCATTCCAAACTGCCTTTTACCTCCCTACGGGCTCCCTCCTACCTGAGTTCTCCACTCTGTTTATGGAGTCCTCTCTGATCCCCACCTGCCGCTGGGGTCAGTTGTTATCATTAAGTCTCCCTATTACGTTCAGCTGGGGGGACAGCTGCCAGATCACAGGCAAGGCTGAGCCTAGCTTGCGTTAACAGGCTGGTCAACCTGTGTCGCTCCCTTATTTCCCCTCCCCAATACTCCCTCCTAAATTGTGCTGAAAATGGTTATCCCAGGGGTAAAGGCATGGTGACCAGAATACAGCTCCCGTTAGATCTAGGGGTAGTGTGTCCAGAACATAGATTTGGGGCCTTGATCCTGGTTGGTTCATTTAGATGCTACCGTAATAGAAATCCTACTGTTACGGCAGGTGGCTGTAGCTTGACCTGTGGGACAGAGACGTACAAGTTCTTTTTCTTAGCGTGTGAGCAAATTTTCTGTCTTTGTATTGTTGGTAAGTTTGTTAAGGAGTGGTCCGTTGGGAGAAGCTGTATCAGACAGCAGAGTTTAGTCTCTGCTTTATTCTCAGTAGTTGGAGGCAATTCCAATATTGTCAAACCAAATATTAAAAAAATCATGTCCCTCCCCACCCCCCAAAAACCCAACAACCTGAGATTAATTTAATAAGTAACAGTGAGGTGTTTTTTTTACATTTGTTTTCTGGTTCTTGAACCTTAAGTACATTTGAGTGACATTTTTCTCTGCAAACATGAGGGCCAGAAGCTTTTTTTTTTTAAATAAAGAGCTGAGATTCTTATGTAATCATGCAACTCCAGGAGCTGGGACTTTATGTAAAACACGAGACAGCAACACTGCAATTCTCAGGACAGAGTAGTTTCCTGAAAACCAGGCTATAGCGTGTGGGCTGAGATTTCTGGAGGAGGGGAGTGCTTTCATGCTGTTTAACAGTAGTAGGTCTTTATCCACTGTGTGGGTCCTGCCACTAGAGGGCAACATAATTAGCTCATATGCACAAAGCTAGTACCATACAGTAGACTGCACATTGTTTGGGGGTATCCGACCATGTCTACTTCAGCCGGACTCAGTGCTGGCAGAGGCCAGGGGATAACAGTGTTTAGCACTTGATGTGAAATGCGGCTCTGTTTCCTTGTGTCCTCCTGTGGCAGCTGGGTGCATGAATCATCAACGCACAACCTGTTTCTTATTCAGTAATTAATGATCCTCTTCCTTTCCTGAAGCTTTCCATTCTAACCCTATACTCCTCCGGGTACATCAGGAGGATGCTAAAGTTCTTGTTCTCAAAATACTTAGACCCTATTACTCCTTCAGAACATGCCTGGAATCATTCAGCTTTTAAAAGGCACAGAAGCCAGCAATAAACTAAGACCAAGGCTAAGCTTTCAGGCGTGATCACTGTGTGTTATCACATTCTGCAGGCACATGACTTCTTTGTGTAGCATCAACAGCCTGCTAGGGGCTTTATGCACAGATAAAGTGACAAGGACCATGCCCCGAGAGAGCTTAGAATGAGCAAGTTAAACACATGAATGGTTATTCCCCCCAGAATTCTTTTTTTTTTTTTTTTTACTAAGACCAGGCATAAAAACCTTGAGCTCAAAGGAAGAGGGTTTATATTGTTGTCTGAAAGTTATGAGTAAACCCAGGGGTAGGTTATAAACAATCTCTCTGGCAAGTTTTACTACAGCCAGAATAATCAAAAGGGCTCAGCACTGGTATATATACAGGTGCTGAGCTCTTTTGAGTATCTGCCCCTGATTGTGGGTGCTGGGTGTCTGAAAATCTATTCCTGAATTCTCTTGGAAATTTGTTCCTGTTATAACCATGGGCCAAATTCAGCTAACCTTGGAGTTGAGTAGGCCCATTGATGTTACATGCGATAGTATGTAATGATGTCAGTGGGACTGCTCATGGAATATAGCATTATTGAGCATGAGTAAGGGATGGCAGGATGGTCTAGTGGTTAGGGCACTAGCCTACAACTTGAGGGGTGGGGGTTCAAGTGCCAGCTCTGCCACAGACTTCCTGTATGACCTTGGGCCAGCTATTTAGCGCCACTCTGCCTCAATTCCCAGTCTGTACAATCGGGATAATAGACTTGCCCTACCTCACAGAGGAGTTGGGAGATCAAATTATGAGAGACTGTGAGGCACTCAAATACTATGATGATAGGGGATAGGTATATAAGTGCCTAAGACAGGTACATAAAATATGGCCCAATATAAACAAGTGACCTAATGAAGAGAGATGCTGGGTATGGGGTTGAAGGAATTGTTCAGCTCAGGTCAGTTAGGAGTGCAATGAATATAGCACCAAATCTATTTTACAAGAACAATTCATAGATTATAAATCCAGAAGTGATCGTCTAGTCTGACCTCCTGCATAACACAGGCCAGAGAACTTCCCCCAAAATAATACCTGTTTGGACAAGAACAGATCTTTAAAAAAAATCAATGTTGATTTAAACATTGCCATTTTACACAATCTGCATTTATTTAACCATCTAGCAGGTCTAAAATGTTTGTGTGAAGTATTATCCAGTGCAGACTCACTCACCCTAATGAGGAGAACAATAGAATAATTGTATAATTAAATAACAACAAAACAAAATGGCATTAGCACAAATCGTACTTATTTTTATTCCACTTGAATTCAGCCTGGATTAGTTACAATTTTCCCAAGATAGTTATTAAGGAAATTGCAGAGAATTTACAAAAATCTGTTAATGATTTTCCTCCCCATTCATTGCCAAAAGCTTTAATAATGAAAACTGCTGTTTGTGCCAGAAACCCCAGATAAATAATAGTAGAAAATCAGGACCCCCCCGCAGCAGCCATTATGTAATATTTTGTGTTGGATAACACCTTTTCTAAAGAGATACTCCCAGACCTGGAAAATTCTGCAACAGGCCTGTCCTCTTTGTGTAGATACATAGATTTTGAGGTCAGAAAGGACAATTGTGTACCATCCTCTAGTCTGATGACCTGCATCACACAGGGCAGAGACTGTCACCCAGAAATCTCTTCATAATGCACACTAACTTGTGGTTGAACTTTTAAGACATATCTGTTCTTAGCAGCATAAGAATGGCCAACACTAATGTTGCAGAGCAGACACCAGTATGACCATTTAGTACAACTTGAACAAATGACACTATTGAAGAGTTTAACTCTGTTGGGTAGTCATCCGCACTCGCTAAACAAGAGAGGGAACAGGATGCTGGAATACGTGTGTAATCACTACAATGTCATCCTCCACGGGCTGTTCACGGACCTTTCAAAAGTGTTATTTACTCCTCCTTGTAACACAAGAACTAGGGGTCACCAAATGAAATTAATAGGCAGCAGGTTTAAAACAAATAAAAGGAAGCATTTCTTCACGCAGCGCACAGTCAACTTGTGGAACTCCTTGCCAGAGGATGTTGTGAAGGCCAAGACGATAACAGGGTTCAAAAAAGAACTAGATAAATTCATGGAGGATAGGTCCATCAATGGCTATTAGCCAGGATGGGCAGGGATGGCGGTCCCTAGTCTCTGTTTGCTAGAAGCTGGGAGTGGACCACTTGATGATTACCTGTTCTGTTCGTTCCCTCTGAAGCATCTGGCATTGAGAGGATACTGGGCTAGCTGGACCTTTGGTCTGACCCAGTGTGGCCGTTCTGATGTTCTTAAGTGGATTGGAAAGTCTCAGTCTAGATCCCAGATGTCTGTCATGCACCAACCACCGCTGCAATTAGCACTTGCTTCCCTGTGCAATCCTGTCTCTATCTGTATATACCTGTTGTCTTATATTTAGATTGCAATCTCTTTGAGCCAGGGACCATTTTATTTTCCTCTGTGTTTGTACAGCACCTAACACAGTGGGGTCCTGGTCTGCAACTGGGGCTTCTAGGTGCTATCACAGTACTTAAGAATACTAGCACTAACTGGCCCTTGTAGTCAATGGGACTACTCACCTAGGTAGAGTGACTCATCATGCGCGCTGATCACACAGCCGCTTAACTCACATCAGCACCAGGCAACCAAAGTGAACAGCGTTAAATTTGAATATAGTCACACGCAGGACCAGCTCTAGGCACCAGCAAAGCAAGCACGTGCTTGGGGTGGCACAATCCCAGGGGCGGCATTACGGGGTTTTTTGGTTTTGCTTCGGCAGTTACACTCTCGGCACTTGAGGCAGCAAAAATCCTAGAGCCGGCCCTGGTCACATGTGCCGTAGAACGTACACCTAGCCGTCTCATGGCTGCATGCTCTCGCTCTCTCTCTGTGGGCAAGTAGCTAAACAGGGAGCTGCTTTAACACCGCTGCATAGCTGACAAGCAAATAAATGATGCTTGAGAGCAGTGGACTGCTCAGGGATAACCCAGGTACAGCAGAACCTCAGATATGAAAAGGGATGGAGTGCCTTTGAATTAATTCAGAAACCGTGTCCATATGTAGTGCTGTTCACACATTGACTGGCTGACCCGCTCCACACTCTCTGAAATACGTAGGTAGGTACGCGTAGCCTCATTTCACTGACCCGGAGAGGTGCAGTGACTTCCCTGCATTAGAACTCAGGACTTCCTCCCTCCCAACGCTCCCCTAGGCCCGTGGTTCTCAGCCAGGGAGCTTAGCTTCACGGTGGCCCCTGTGGCATGGACCCCCAGGCAATGGCCCTGTTTGCTACCACCTAACACCGGCCCTGGCTTTTATATGCAGAAAAACAATTGTGGCATTGGTGGGCCATGGAGTTTTTAATAGCATATGGGGGGCTCCGAAAGAAAATGATTTGAGGACCCCTGCTCTAGGCCATGCTGCTTCCATGATAAGTGGGGAGGGGTATCCTCCCCGTGTCAGGCAGGGCACGCCAGAGGGACGGGGTTTGGATCAGAGCTTCTAGGGGAGAGAGAATTTTCTTACTCTTGTACCCAGGCTATTAAACACGATCGCTCCCGGCTGGGGCTGGGGCTGAACGAGGCAGTTTAACACTGCCTCATCAGGGCTTTGATCCTGCTGCCTGCCCTGCACTCCTGCGGACTTCCCCTAGGAGTGGCGGGGGGCGCTCACTCTTCTCAGGAGGGCGCCTCTGATCCACAAACAAGAGTGGGCAGGTGAGGGACCCGTAAAGGAAAGGCCAGGCTAAGCAAAGTGCTTCGGGGACACCAGGAGCGCAGCTAGAGCCGACATTCGGGCCTCATGCGGCCTAGCTTCTGGGTGTATTGTTTCCATGGTTACAGATTGGCTTGCAGCCAAATGAAGCCGAAGCGCTAGAATAGAAGTGCATCGTTCCAACAGCATACGAGTCCTGCGCTGAGGCTGTCCTCACGCTCGGTGACTGGCACAGCCTTTCTCCTCCATGTCCGGTCCCGCAACTGGACCCGCCTAGCACAGTCACATTTGTTCTCTCCTCCCGGATCGCTTGCCAAGGTTTACGTGCAGGGCCTCTAAATTGCATTTGCTCATGTCTTTGTTTGTCGCCCCCAGGTTTGTTTGGATTTTTTTTTTTTTTTTTTGTCAGCAGCAGCTGTAACTACTTTACTATTGATCTCTCTGGGTAGATTCATTCATGTAGATTAGCAACGGCAAAGGTCTAAACACTGCCCCTGCAGGGCCCCACTTAATACTTTCCCTCTGCTTTGACTGAATCCACCATGGTTTAATTTTTAATTGTCTCTTTATCTGAGCCAGTGCAGGACTCCTACGCAGTCCATGCAAGTTCTAGCAGAGGCAGGAGACTGGTTGCTCATATCCAGCCCTAGCAAAGACTTTATGAAAACAGTAAGTTCTGCTCAATGTGCCTTCTATATTGGTAAGCAGCCCCAATGGAAGAACACAAACATCCGCCTGATTTGTAGAGTGGCAGAGCTCAGCGGTGTCAACTGAGATCAGAGCCCCATTGTGCCAGGGATTGTATGTACGCAGTATTATTTAATATGTGCATCGTGGTAGCTCCCAGCAGCCCGCGTCGCTGACCAAGATCCCATTGTGCTAAGTGTTATACAAACCCAGAACAAAGAGAGAGTCCCTGCCCCAAGGAATTTGCAATCAAAGTATAAGACAATAGATGGTGACAGACAGACGGAGGAGTACAAAGAAACCACGAGACAATATCTGTCAGCAAGATCTGCAGTGGTCTGAGCATACCAGCAGGCTGACCGTTGTCAAGATTTGAGGAGGGTTTGGAAGGAGGGATAATTGTTTAGTTTTGCAGATCCCGCCAAGCATGAGGGGCAGTGTGGGAGACCGCACAAAGGTGCTGGTTAGAAAACTGAACAAGTGTGCGATGGAGGCCGGCACCGTGGGCCGATCAGAGGCAAGAGTTGACATCTCAATAGCGAAGAAGCGAGGCTGTGTAGGGTGGGATGGACTGTGCAGGGCCTTGAAAGTGAAGACAAGCAGCTTATGCATGATGCCATAGAGAAGCGGGAGCCAGTGGAGGGATGACATAGTCAAACCTAGAGGCCAGGAGAATGATCTTTGTAGCAGCATTCTGAATGGAGCTGGGGGGGGCGGAGGCCCAGAGAGCAGAGAGTAGGATGTTGCGGTAATCAAGACGCAAGACAATAAGAGCTTGGATGTGGATGGATAGGAAAGGCCATATCTTAGAGATGTTCTTCAGAATGAATCTGCCAGATTTACACACAGCCTGGATGTGAGGACCCAGAGAGAGGTCCGAGTTGAAGATGACACCCAGGTTCCAGGCCTGAGCGACAGGCAGGATGGTGGTGGCGCTCAGTGGTTGATAAAGGAGGTAGCAGGGACTGTTTTGAAGGGGATATTAGGAGCTTTGTACGTACACACACACACTCACTCTCTCTCTGGTGGAACCTGGAATTAAATGTAGATCTCCTGAATCCCAGCCCAGTGCTTTAACCACAAGACCATCCTTTCTGGTACAGTGCCATCTAGAAGCATACATACAGTCTATCAAGTAGTCACTAAGCAGAAACCCACAGTTCCTCCAATCATTGGGAACCTCCATAGCAGTAGATTATATAAAGTTGCTCATCAGTTCTGACATCTCTCTGTAGCTTTTTTTGGGGGGGGGGGAGAACCAGGGCAATCATCACTATCTCAAACCCATGAGTTTTAACTAGAAAACTCTTCTAATTCTCGAGAATTAAAGCAACCGTTTTAGAGACTATTTGTTAGAGCAGGGAGCGGCAATCTTTGGCACTCGGCCCGCCAGGGTAAGCACCTTGGCGGGCCGGGCTGGGCCAGTTTGTTTACCTGCCACGTCTGCAGGTTTGGCCGATTGGCGCGAGCCGAGGGATGTGCTGGCCGCCGCTTCCAGCAGCTCCCATTGGCCAGTGGGAGCCGTGATCGCCGAACCTGTGGACGGGGAAGGTAAACAAACCGTTCCGGCCCGCCAGGGTGCTTCCCCCGACGAGCCACGTGCCAAAGGTTGCCAATCCCTGTGTTAGAGCTTAAGGGAGTTGTGCTTAAATTGCAGCAGCATGGTGTTTGGTCTTGAGGAGGACAGAATAAGGGACGTGGATATAGGAAAGTATGGGGCTGATGACTTTGGACTGGAGCAAACTTTTTTGGGGGGCGGGGGGCAGGCGGGCAACTGAAAATATTGTTTGGCAATTTGTGTTCCTTGCATTCAAACTGTCCTGTCACTTTAAAATCAAACCTGCTGTAAAGTGTTGATTCCCAGAGCTAACGGCTCCCTCCATTTAAAAAGAAATTAAAAGGACGAACTATCATCCATAGATCTGGAGGCCATTATCTCTGACATCCTGTGCAACACAGGGCATAGAATTTCACCTCACAGCTCCTGCATCAACCCCATCATTTCTGCCTGAGCTACAGTGTGTCTTTTAGAAAGACATCCAGGCTTGATTTAAAGACTCTGAGTGATGGAGAATCCATCACGGCCTTAGATAAGTTGTTACAGTGATTAATTCCCTTGCACATTTAAAAAAAAAAAAAAAAGTGTGCCTTATTTTTTACTCTGAATTTGACTTGCTTCCAGCCATTGGGATCTTTTTATCTGCTCAATATGAAATCATCTTCCTGTTTAGGTTACTCCATAGACTGTGTTCAACTCCCGTCTCAATTTTCTCTTGGATAAACTAAATAAACTTGGCTTCTGTACACTCTCATTGTGTGGCAGGTTTTCCAGACATCAACACATGCCTGTCGCTCCTCTCTGACCCCTTTCCACTTTTTAACATCCCACTTTCCACGATGCTTGAGGAGGAAATAGCTTGCCCCCCCACTGGCACTCAGATGCGCTGAGATTCCATTGGGATAGTTATGGAGCATGGTAGCGCCTGCAGGATGATCAGGCATCTTGCGGACACCTGTCTCCAAAAGGGTATGGTGTAAGAACCTAGGAGGTGCAAAGAATGTGGCACAGGAGCAGGTCTTAAATGTTCAAAAGCTTCTCAAAACAGCTTGAATTAATTAGCATCTCTAAATTGCTTTGAGATCCTTGGCTGGAAAGAGCTAGAGCAGTGTAAAGTGTCCTTCTGCATGCAGAGCAAGCAGGGCACCTGGATGTTCTTGAAGCAACGTTAACTTCATCACTGTGCACATCTGGGCCAAGACTGTCAAAGCGTCCGGTGACACTGGGTGCCTCTATTTCTTGGTGCTTAGCTTGGGACCCCCTTTCCAGCAGGTGGTGGGGTGTTCCTTCCCCTCTGTCCCTACTTCTGGAGGTGAAGGTTGGGCCAGAGTGGGTGTTGTCCATTGGTGCTGGCCTACAGAAGATTGCTTGAGCCTATAGCTACTGCATGGTTTTTACATTATAAACATCAGAAAGAGTTTGTCCATGAAAGATACAAGGGACCATCTTTTTGTTCGGTGTTTGTACAGCACCTAGCAGACCGGGATGCCTCGGTGCTACTGCACTATTTTATTATTTGTATCTTAGAAAAACCTAAACAGAGGACAAGGTTGGTGGACAATGTCATACCCTTTATTTCTCGGCAACTAACAGTCGGGAGGACTGCAGAATGCCCCATGGGTTCTGATTGTGGCTACTTAGCTGTTGTCCCGAGAACAGTGTTAACTTTAAAGTTGTGCCCATTTGTAACTATGAATAAAAGGGAAAAAAAGGACCTAGGCCCTCTCCAAAATGCAAGGTGCTGTTTCCTTGGAAAAAGTCACAAATTCATCATGAATACTGACCCATCTGCTTGCCATTGCTACATGAGTCCCACCTTTGTAAACCCCAACAAGTTCCAAAAGCAGGTCTCTGGTTCCTCTGGGACTTGAGTAACTCCTATTTTCCCTGGGCAGCCTGTTTATCTGGTGTGTTTCATAGTTTACTAAACATACCCTGATCCTAGAATAAACTGGAAGGGTGAGTACATCTCTCCTGGCATTGGCTGGGCCTATATTTATGTTTCTGAAGTGCCTTTCCTGGTATGCCGTCAATACAGGAGTCACGGTGACATCCTGTATTAAATGCAGTGTGCTGGTTTCAGTCAGCTGTATTTGAATCCTATTGATCTCTCTCACCCATTTACAGTGCATGGGAAAACACTTCTATGTCTGCCTGCTAGTGGCTATGGAAACCCATTTAGAGTGGGAACCAGTGAGGGGTGCCTCGTAGGTTGGCTTTTAGAGAGAGCTTGGTGCTTTGTGTTTTTTTTTTTTTTTACAGCACTGCCCTCATTGTCCTATTGTGATATGGTTTGTTTGCATCTCACAGCTACTAAGTGTGAACATTACCATATCTTTCTACACTGTTCCTCTTTGCGCTAACTCTGCAACTCCCTCCCGAGTCTGCATCCACTAGTTCCTCACTGAACCTCTCTCTGGAAAACGCCATCATCCTAGCTCTGCTCTCTGACTTCACGCTGCCATAGCCAATGCTTCATTTACAAACTCATCTCCCTCCCCACTCTGCTGTAACGACTGTGGTTCGTGTAGCGCTTTGCATTGCATCTATGACAATGACCATCGCTCTGTATTTCTTTTAATAGGGTTCTCTCTCTAGTCAGAGAGTAGAGCCAGGTTTGATTGTAAATGGGATTTTAATAATGAAACTTAGGGCTGGTGACATGCGGGCTGGACAGTCCCAGTGGTAGAAGGTCCGCTCGTCCCCAGAAACATACAGCAAGGAGTGCTCTAACGTCTCTATCCTGCCTGGCTCTGGAAGGACTACCTCTAAAGGTGAGAAGAGCACCTAGTCCTGGCCATGAGGACTGGCCCTTGTAGTAATTGGACTGAAAGCACTGGCTTCTTTCATCCAGAGACTGGCTATCTTCTGCCTGAGGCCAAACCTAAACTAGTGACCTAGATCTGAACACCCCTTGTATCCTAGGAGCCATCCAAGCTCCCTTGGTAGAATTTTATGATCCAGAAATGAGACACACAAATTGACTGGCCTGGATCCTTGTGACAGGAGGAAAGAGACACAGGTTAAGTGGGTATCAGAGTGTGGGTTTTTCTTTGTTTTCCTGAATGTATGGCAATACTGATTACAATTGTTTGCCATAATCAAATTTAAAAGACTGAGCGAGAGCAAATTGCTGCAGAAACTCTTTTCTTTCAAGGCACTTAATGACAAATTGCTCTTCCAAATTAAATTAGCAAAATTAACCCTCGGGACTGTGCCCACACACACACGCTGCGTCTCAAGCAGCCATTGTTGAGCCTGCGAGCCAAAAATAACTGTTCTTAGGGATAATAGTCCGGTGGGCTGACAAGAACACTGGGAGCCAGGAAGTTCTGAGTTCCAGTAGTTGGTAGCTTACTCTTGACGATGAGAGGAAGAAATATCACTTCTCTAGTAGGGCAAGTAACTCAAATCCTGAAGATGGGCTTAGGAGCTTCCCCAGTGTTAAAGTCATTGAATGGTCTGGTGAAGGAGTTTAAGGAGATATCTAGTATCAGGGGGTAGCCGTGTTAGTCTGTATCTACAAAAACAAGGAGTCTGGTGGCACCTTAAAGACTAACAGATTTATTTGGGCATAAGCTTTCGTGGGTAAAAACCTCACTGGTTGCATCTGAAGAAGTGAGGTTTTTACCCACGAAAGCTTATGCCCAAATAAATCTGCTAGTCTTTAAGGTGCCACCAGACGCCTTGTTGTTTTTAAGGAGATATCTGTGGTTCTTTCAGTGGTTTCTTATTTAATAATGTGAACTAAACAGTTCACTGAAAGTTAGTCAAGCTGTATCCTTTCATTTTGTCAAAATCCACTTGGCACAAATCAGCAAAATTTTGGAGTTTGCTTTCTGGATGTAGCATAGTTGATGGATTAGTGTGTGTGATGATGACACGTGACGTTCCAGAAGATGCTGTAGAGAGCCATTCTCCATGGGAAGAGGATTAGACTAGACAAGCTGGAGAAAAAAACCTGAAACCTCATTTGTGGGTAGCATGGGATAAAAACCCGATATGATTAACCTTCAGTTCTCCACTTCACGGTAATTGGGAAATTAAGTGCTTGCCCAATCTGAAAACAAACAATGGGAAAAGCCCAATTTTTTGTCATTTGTAGCTTACCGTTCAGTGAGCAGCTGAAATTTAAATTACTGGTTTGGTAACGGGATGTGATTTCAGAGAGAGGAAGAGAGATTGAGAGGGAAGTGGATTGTAAGGAGTGTCTGTGGTGAGAAGTGATGTAGGTAGGTAATTTTTATGGGCTACAATAAGAAGTCTTGAAGAAGAGCCCCGAAGAAATATGCACATATTTTTCATGAGGGTGATTTACTACGTGACCTTGGGGTAGTCATTTATGCCTCTGTGCCTCAGTTGCCATATCTGTAAAATGGGACTAATAGTTCACAAAGGGGATTGTGAGGCTTCGCCAATTACTTAAGTGCTCCAAGCTCCTCTGGAAGGCGGGGCTAACAAGTGGAAAATCACAACCTGCAATTGAAGTATGATGTGCTCATATAAGTGCAACCACTTTGGTGTGTGTGATTGGGGAAATGGTCTCGCACTAGTTTCTGGTGCAGGACGGACGCTGACCTTCAAGCCAGTCTGCTTCTGGCTCTTGCCTGTGATTGGTTAAGGGTAATGAATCGTTGGTGGCAAAAGCTAAGCAGAGTGGATGTGAAAGCTGGAGACGCAGAGCGTTCAGTGCCCAGAGAAGTCTGATCCAGTCGCCTGTCTCCAGCAGGGAGGATGGAAAGGGGTGGGTGGGTGCGGCCTGGCAAGGTTGATTGTCCTTGAGGCTGGGAAGCAGATGAGATCGGGGCTCTGGCCACCACTTCTGTGTTATGGCTGACTGAGTTAGACTCAGCCCCGTGCTAAAAGTTCCTAAAAGTCTGTGCTGCCGAGTGACACACGTCGCAACGCACGTCAGTAGTCATTGCAGAGCCGTGCCTTTCACGTGAGAGGAGGGCACACGCCCAGGGCAATCTGAATAGCACTTGACTCACTTCAGTTTTACTGTAAGTGAGAACGGAAACTCTGGTCACTTGATTGTTCCCAGAAAATCTGACTCAGGGCAAGAACAGTGACGGCAGAGCAGTTAATGGACCGATCTGGCCGGGATAGGAAGGGTATGGAGACTCATGCATCCCACGTCCTCAGCTTGCTCACCAGCTATGCTGTACCAGGGCTAACCAGACCCACTGTGTTTTACCTGGGCAGTGTTGCCCAGTGCATAGAGCACTGAACAGGGACTCAAGAGACCTGGGTTTTATTGCTGGGTGACCTTGGCCTAGTCCCTTTGTGGCTCGGCTTCCCTGTCGGTTAAATGGGGATAATGATCCTGACCGCCTTTGAAAAATGCTTTGAGATCTATGGATGAAAGGGGCTAGGTCAGAGCTAGGGATTACTACCTGGTATCGAGTCCAAACCCTGCAATTTCACTTCCAACCCTCTCCTAGATTGCATACTTTTGTCCTGAGGGCTGGTGCGTGCAGTGTAAGAACCGGAAACAAACAATAGGTATCTTGAGCTGGGGTTTCCTTTTGGCTGTCCTTTGCTGGGGAGAGGGCAGCAGCGTCTGCATGCAGCCTCCCTAGTCCTTCACGTCTTTACATGCCTGTGTGCAGCATAGAGGGACAGACAGACCTGCACCTGGGTCCAGTCTCAGCCAGCAGAACCTTGGCTGAGCTGAACTGACGTTGGGTTAGCAGCTGACAGGTTTGCTTATGAGGATTTGTCTTTAGGGGCAGGGAGTGTGTTTCTGCTCTGTTTGTGTCCTGCGCTGGCCCCATGGGATCCTGGCCCATGTTGGAGGCGGCTAGGTGCTACAATAATACAAATGATAAATATTAATCATTTATCACAGGTCTAGTTGTTCCCTGCTATCATGGCCCTGCCACTTTGCTGATGCAGTCACAAGCTTGGAGATGCTAAAATGTACGATAGGTCCATTCAGAATTCATAGGCTGGCCGGGGGAATCATTTGAACTTTCCTGAGCCGTCTTATGGAGACCAAACTGAGGCCCAGGGGGATGATAGACATGAAGGGGGCATTTCTGGAGTCACAACCAAGCTTCCCCTGCCTGGCCGCTCTTGCCAAGTGAAATATAATTCAGTGAGACAACTATTTTTTTTGTCTCTTTGCTATTCTGCAATGGCATCTGCCTTGCTAATCAAGTAAATAAACCCTGGCCTGCCTGGTTTGAATAATTCTCTTTTCCATTGGAGTGGGCCTCAACCAGTGACAGCACGTGCAGCATATAATTCTCTGAACATCATTGTAAGGGACACTCTCCCAACATGTCTCCAGAGGGCACCGGCCGGCCATTGAGAAGCTTTGAAACCCAGCGGCATCTGACACTCACCGAAACCTTGCCTGGGGTTCTGGCACATACACGCAGGCAGGACCTCAGAGTCCTCCCGAATTCAGGCTGTCCTTGCCCTTGATAATTAATGATTTTTGGCTTGCATGGTTAGAGCTTTAGGAGGTGACAGTTCTTCTCTCTCGTACAGAAACAGCAAAGGGGCTGGTGCTGCCTGAAGTGCCTGATTTTTTTTTTTTGTAAGTCAAGTCTGTTGCAAGATTCCTGTGCGGCATGCCTACTTCCAGCACCCACCCTGGAGCGCTTCCCTCCGTTCTATTGAAATGGCCCCGAGCGACGTTGTGTGTTTAAGCCACTGGAGTAAGAGTTAACAGGAAATTACCAAGTGGCTGAAGAGCGGTTTTGGTTCTTTGTAAGCCTCCATCTTAGAGCTAGCTGCTGCAATTACCCCTTCCCTCCTCTATGCCTGGAATACCGTGACCAAGAGGCCAGCGAGCCTGTGGATAGGGAGTCTTCGGTAGAAACAGATTTCTAAAGAGGCTACAAACATGTGACCGCTCTTCCTTCCTTCAGCCCCTGGGGTTTTGGGTTTGCACTACCCTTGGAGCAGGTGAAAGGGAGGTCATTGCAACATAACAGGAAACTCTCAATGGGACATAAGTGGGCTGTTGGTGCACACTTCAGGTGTGCTTTAAGGCTGATGGCAGAGAAGTCACCGATGGCTGACAAATGGATGCCTCTCCCAGTCCCTGGCTTATTAGAATGGCATGGGGTTTTTCTTACAGAGGGCTGGAGATTTATGTAATGTTTCCGTCGGTGATGCAAAGTAGTTCCCAATAGAAGGCGAAGAGAAAACAGTAGGGAAAAGAGCATAAATATGTTGGGCTGGATTCTGTTCTGTTAACGGCCGTGTGACTACGGAGTTACTGTGCTTACACCAGCGTAACAGAATTACTTCTGCCCGTGGAACTTCAAAAGAAAAATGACACGTTTTTCAGCAGCAACTGTGAGCTGCTGCTGTCTAGAGCTGGTTTACAGCTCCTAGTTCAGTTTCTTAGCTTAAAAGGCCTGGGGGCAGGTAAATGGAGACAGGGTACGAAGGAAGCAGACATGGGGCCTGCAGGCATTAACTTTCCTTCAAGTTTCTCTAGCCATGCATTTTCCTCCCCTTTTCTTTGAGCCCCTGTGGGTGTTTGGAGAGTTGTCTTGCAGTTCTGCGGTGCAGACACTAAACCAACTGCTGAGAAGAAAACTGGGTTGAAAGCTGATGCTCACAAGTCAAACTCTTGTCTCATGAATAAGGCTAAAATTTTATCACCTGATATTTTTAGTAAAAGTCAGGGACAGGTCACGGGCAATAAAGAAAAATTCATGGAAGCCAATAACCTGTCCCTGACTTTTACTAAAAATATCCATGCTAAAAATGCCAGGTGGCTGGGAACTCCAGCCCTCCCCCACCTGTGGCTGGGGCTGCAGGATCCCCCTGCTCTCCGTGGCCTGGGGAGCTGTGGGGATCCCCCTGCTGTCCACAGCGGCTGGGAGTTTGGGGACACCACTGCCTTAGGCAGCAGGGGTACCTCACAGCTCTCTGCCACTACGGGACCCGGCAGCACCCAGCCAACGGGGCTGAAGTCACAGAGGTCTTTGGAAGTCATGGATTCCGTGACTAATTCGTAGCCTTACTCATGATCATCCCATCAAACATTTCCCTTTTCAACGCTGTCTGTGATGACTCATTCAGCACGAAGAGGCGAAGAGGCCGTGGGAATGTGTTTGTATGGGGAGGTGACCAAAACAGGCTGCAAGACACAATAGGAGCAAACAATTCCATCTGAAACTGGCTATTTTATTAGCGCTTGGAATGCAACAGGTAATACTCATTTGTAAGAAGCCTGCCCACCTCTGGACCTGTGCAGAGAGCCAGTGTCTCTCCCTCCTTGTTCCCTTTTAATCCCAACCAGATAACAGTGTCTGCTACCCCACAACAAGACGTGTGTTCCTGCCATCTCCAGAGAGCTGGAGGCTGCCCATGTCCATTTGATACAAATACACGAGGAGACATGCTTGTAAATGGATGAAGTGTAAAATCTGGGCTCGGTCATGGATGAAATTAGAAAGGGGGAAAAATCACCACCAAAATTAAGCAAAGCAAATAGAACTGGTTTGAGGGTTTTTTTAAATTAAAAAATAACCTTTGACCCCTTAAAACAGTCTGAAGATCTTGTTTTAAAATATAAATATAAAATCTTGTGAGGCGCAGAGCCTACTCATCCCTGGGCACTGAGGGGATTCAGCAATGGCCCTACCACCTCCGTAGTGGGGTATTTTCTCCCCCCTGTCTACACCTAGCAAAGAATGTTTCATCTCAACTGCAGGTGCCCCTGGTCCTCACACAGCCGGGACCAAGGCTGCCTCACAGGGCTGGGGATACTGCTCCTTCCAACTGCGCAAGACCTCACACAGTCACGTTAGCTGTCGGGCTGGATTTCTAAAACTAGCTGCAAACTTTGTCCTCCTGTAGCTGGGAATTGAACTGGGAGGCGGCTTGATCGTAAAAAACAGAACCACAAAGGCAAATCAGTCTTGATGCAGGTCTCGATTTATTTGATCACGTCTTGCATAGCTCAATAATATCTATTTTAAATCCTTTATGAAAGATTACATGTGCCAATTTCTAAGCAGGTTTTGCAATTCTAATACACTCAATATAGCTTCTAAATAAAGTCAGTTTGACTTTCCCTATGAAACCTAAAAGAAACTACCCTAACCTAGCAAATATCCCATTCTTATCAAGATTGCTCTTTTAGCGAGTACAGCAAAACACCTATTTATTCTGTATATAAAGATCATTATCTTTTAGGATGTGAAAAGCACCCCTAACTTGCTCTGGTCCTTGAGAGCTCACGTCTACTTGACCGTCCCAATCTTGCAAGTGCTGAGCCCCATATGCTGCCCCTGAAATCAATGAGAGTTGGAAGGTGCTCTGCACCACACAGAATCGGGCCCTGAGAGAGATCGTGCATAATCTCTAGCAAGCTGGAGTGCTTTCCGATAAAGTTGCCTTCCTCTTAGAAATGCTGATAAACATTACTTTGAAGCAGCAGCACAGACCTGAGCTGGATACAAATCTATGGAAAATTGGCTGTGTTTTGATCACAGTCTCGGAGAAGAAATACTGATCACTGAGTTATTCAAAGAGAGGAAACAGAGTGACAACAAACAAAATGCTGCAGCTCAGATACGCTGCAGTTTCTTAAGAAATAACTGCATGTTTACTGTAGAGTCCCGTTCATTTTAACAAACACACCAAGACTTAGGCCCGGCCTATGTTGATTTTATTTTTGGGCTGCTATTGCTCTCTCAATGTCGTTGCAAAGGGTGCAAATCCCCAGTAGATTCACTGCAATGTAAAACAGGATTTACACTAGTAACTGACTAGTGCACATGCCATTTTCCACCATAACAATGTGGCTAGATGAGGATCTGTAGCAGTGTAATCACATCCAGTGCAGATTTCTCTCTCCTAGACAAGCCCCCAGTCTTCTTGAACCTCTCTGTATAGACAGGTGCTGATTGGTCCTTGGGTATTATCTTCTTCACTGCAATTAATATTTTACTGTTTTCTTAGGCTGAGCAACTATAAATAGAACTTCATTGCTCATGGCATATGGAAAGTCTTATCACTGACTGAGTATTCTATTTATACAACCACACTTACCTACACATGCGTGTGGTGTGCTATGCAATATTAACCAAGAGGCAACAACATTCTTCTGGCCCAGAATGGGGATTTTAACTGAGCAAGAATGGACCATGCTATTAACTATAGAGTAAGGGCCTGATCTGGCATGGTACTGAGTACTTGCAATGATCACGGCAGTCAATAGAAGCGGAGGGTGTTCAGCACCTTGCAGGAATGTGGAATGCTAGTAGAAATTTACAAGCTCTATATAAATCAGCTTACCAGGTATTTTCTTTTCCCCAACTAAATCAATGACTTTTATTAGCAGAGCAGTCACATTCCCCCCCCAGATAACCCACGGTCAACAATTAACTCATTCAAGCTGAAGAGCAACCCAGAAGGGTCAGACACTTACCGGTCAGGCGGCAATGCAAGCAAGTTTGCCGTCAGACATCTTGCATTATGCTAACACATCCTTTGCAGCAAAGCAACTAGTGCACAGCAGAAACATTTCTATTCTCCGAGAGTGCCCACTGCACTTACAATGAGCTCCATGCTTATTAGCAACACTTCCCTCATGCCAATTAAAGCCTAAACATCGAGTCCATTTCAAGTGTGAGTCAGTCTCCAGTTGAATAACGCCAATAAAAAAGCCTGTCTGCTTTTACTCGACAGCACTCTCAAAGGCCTCAAGAAATGCACATTAGATTAAATACAGAGCTGAACAAGATCTTAATTCAATAAGAAATACAGCAGGATGGCAACACTGTTTTCCTGTCTCTGGATGACTGACCTCACAAAGGGTAAGACAGTTTATTGTAGGCTCTTGCAACAAGCCATTTCAAAGTCTAGTAAAATCTGTAGTCTTTGATCACTCAAGAATTTGCTGGAGCCTGAACAATTTTTTTTAACACCAGGCCGTTTAAATGACTGTAAAGCCAGTAACTTCAAGCGGTCAGTTTTCCCTATTTCATGGGAGGTTTAGCCAGGCTAGTATGTTGGACTTTGAAGAGGTTACGAGGTGGTGGTTACATCAAAGTAAGGTCCCAGCCTGTTCCCCAGCCCTCAAAAGCTCCATGAAGATGTTAGCTTTCAACAGAACAGTCCCCTACCTCCTACAGGTTTGTAAAGCAAATCTAATTGAAAAGAGGATGAATTCTCCCCGCGTTACTTTGGAGATTCCTAAAGTTTCAGACACTAGCACCCAAGAAAATACACAGAATTCCTACGATTCCAGATGCAATCTGCTTCCTTACATTTAGGTTTTGCAAAATGACACTCCATTGTTGCTGCTTCTAACCTACGAGTGTCAGAGTGGGGAAGGGATCACCGCTTCTCCATCTTATAAAGCGCAAAGGTAATCTTAGAAGGTTCAAGTCAAGCAGCTGTCTGTGCACAATGGTCACAGCAGGGACAGGAAACAAGTGTGGCCAAATGCTACTGATGGAATTAACAGTCCCCTGGGGATGTGAAGAGCCTCGATTCCAGCCTTCACTGCCACATGTCACCATTGTCGCCATTCTCGTGGAACTTGTGCAAGTGATCAGCATACCTGAAAAGAACAAGTTAAATAATGAATCAGCACAAAACCCATGGCAAGACCCAATACACACTGAAATCAGTATGAAGCCAGACTGCCCTTCCAACAACAGCTATCATAATCAGGAGCATAGCCTCTTTTACACCACCAGAAAATCCCTGAGAGTTAGTCAGAGCAGCTGAAAACAAATCATGGGACCTGATCCTGACATCTTTACTCACATATGGGGCAATGCAAATAACGGATTTTTTTGTTTTGCTAGCCATTCCAAAAACATTGGGGAAAAAATCCATGTTGGGTTGACCCAACATGAATTTTTTTTTGGCAAACTGGAATTCAGTTCAAAATGTTTCATTCGACTCAAAACAAAATGTTTTGTTTAATTTTTTTTTAAAATACTTAAAAATGGAAGTACATTTTGAAACAAAGTAGTTTAAAAATAGCCCATTTTTATTTTGTGGGGATTTTTAACCAAAACCATTTGGTGAATTAGACACAATTTCTCCATGTTTCAGTTAATCTGAATCTACATTTTTCAGTGGAAAAAAAGTTGTGGCTGAAAATCTTCACCCAGCTTTATCACATCCTTACTTACGTGAGAGGATTACTCGTGCACATGCGTGTCGCAGGATTGGGCGCTCACCTACTGAAAACACTCGTCTCCAACTTAATCGACCTCTTAGATGTGTGTCATTCCACAGCTAATTTCAAAACTGACTAACATGTTGTTCTGCTCTATAAAGCCTGTGTAAATATAGTACAGTGGGCTTCTGGGTTTATTGTCTTAAAGGTTTGCAGTTCTAATGAGTAAAACAGTCCCTCCGGCAAGCTGAGCCTGGATTGTTTTATTCTTGGGCATCTTCACCAGCAAAACGTCCTCCTCATCACATTAAGGCTTCGGTTCCATCTCTAGAATCCTATTAGCGATTGCTGACAAAGGTGTCATGATTAGAACTTAATAAACAATTCTATTGATGCACAAGAAGGAACAAAATTCAGCTCGCTCTGTCTGAACTGTTTTTGCCTTTACAGGGCTATCCAGAGTCAAAAACAGTCAGCCTTTATTTCTGGTACTAAAGACAGTAGATGAGACTCTTAAAAGTAGTCACAGGGAACTGATCTGCTGAAATAAGGTGCTGTTTTTCAGAACAGAACTGCAATTTAATGCGACCATGTGTTTAGAAAGCGACTGCAAGCCCAAATGTTCCTCTGGTTAAATCAGGGGTCGGCAACCTTTCAGAAGTGGTGTGCCGAGTCTTCATTTATTCACTCTAATGTAAGGTTTCTCGTGCCAGTCATACTTTTTAACGTTTTTAGAAGGTCTCTCTCTATAAGTCTATAATATATACCTAAACTATTGTTGTATGTGAAGTAAATAAGGTTTTTAAAATGTTTAAGAAGCTTCATTTAAAATTAAATTAAAATGCAGAGCCCCCCGGACCGGTGGCCAGGATCCGGGCAGTCTGAGTGCTACTGAAAATCAGCTCGTGTGCCGCCTTTGGCACGCGTGCCATAGGTTGTCTACCCCTGGGTTAAATCAACATTGCTCCTCTTCTCAAGACAGTAACTGTTTTGAAATCTGGATTGTACTGAATTGTCCTGCTTTCATACATACTTCTTAGCACAGTAAGCAGCGCAGTCCCTTCCCACGCTCTCACTCCAAGCAGTTTTGTAGAGTACCTGGGAAATAAGAAATGCTGTTAACTGTTTCCCATTGCAACGGGAGCCCCCCTGTATTTACTTTCTGCTCAGTACATTAGTGCAGCTCTGACCAGCATCTCACTTCAACCTGACTTTGATGACCAACCCTCTGCGATGCTATATTGCTTTACATAACCACAGGGTCTGAGTCTTCCATTTCTGTTAGAGAAATGTTTGCTACAGCCTTAAAGAAATAACTGTCTTCCCCAGTCAGTCAATCAAACGCACACAGTAATAGGCTAGGTGGAATAGTAAGGGCATGCTTTGGATACACACGTCTCTTGGCTTTTCATAGCCATGAACTATGTATGTTCTAGTGCAGCCCTGGCCATCCTGTGGCTCTGGAGCCGCACGTGGCTCTTCAGAGGTTAATATGCGGCTCCTTGCATAGACTGGGCTGCAGCTACGGATGCTGACTTTCCAGGGTGCCAGGGGAGTGCTCACTGCTCAACCCCCTGCTCTGCCCCCACTCCACCCCTTCCCCCAAGGCCCCTGTTCCTTTTCCCGAGCCTGCCATACTCTCGCTCCTCCCCCCTCTCACTTCCCCCCCAGAGCCTCCTGCGTAGCGCGAAACAGCTGATCATGGCAGGTGGGAGGTGCGGGGAGGGAGGGGGAGGCGTTGATCGGCAGGACTGCCGGGGCTGGGGAGCTGATGGGGGGCTGCTGACGTATTACTGTGTCTCTTTGGCAATGTACATTGGTAAATTCTGGCTCCTTCTCAGGCTCAGGTTGGCCACCCCTGATCTAGTGGGTTGATTTCAACATAGTCAAGAATATGGAATTTTTCAATACATGACTAAAGAGCACATTAAGGAAGAGCTGTGTGGTAGGAACACAGTTTTGAATTACCACTACGAAGAGATTTAAATATACGACATTATTACATATTAGTGTTGTTAATCTTTAGAAAATAGAACTGAACCAGAAGCTTCAATTTCCCCTCTCTTGAGTTTTAGGACTTTCGCCCACCAAATTTGGATTAGTTTTGCGTGCTGTAATTCGCAACCTGTAATGTGCAGTGGGTCTCTGTAATCAGAGCAACTTAAAGGGGAAGAAATAAGACTACAGGAACGGGAAGGCCTACAATCCATGAATGGAGATAAACTGGAGAGTTAGCAGGAGAAGAGGCTACATCGATGCAGTATGGTCTTGCTGGTGTGGTACTAGACTGGGAGTCAGGAGTCTTGGATGCTAATTCTGGCTCTGCCATGGACTTGCTTTGAGATCATGGGCTAGTAACTTATCCTCACCGAGCCTTGTTTTCCCTCATCTATAAAACCAGAATATTGTACCTTGCCTGTCTTTGTAGTGTGTTCTGAAATCCATGAATGAAAAGTGATTTTCACTATACCACTCACAGAGCCATAGAAGCATATGCAGTGCCTTTCACTGAGCCAATGGGTAAGCTGCTAAGAGCAGTTCTCAAGCCAAAACAATGATGCCTTCTCATGTCAACAAGAAGGGCTCTATCCCTTTTTGCCCTTCTTTAAACTCTTCAGCAGAAGTAATGTGCAAAGGGCCTCTCTAGGGACCTGATTTTCAGATGTGCTGAGCACCCACAAATCCAACTGAAGTCAACAGGAGCTTAGGTTACTCAGTACCTCTGAAAATCAGATCTCTCTCAGTCTAAGGGCTATCTTCTGAAATGTTTAGCTTGTTGGCGTGTAGGTCTAGATACTACCTCTCTGCCATTTGCTTCCATTAATGAAGAGCAGGGCTGTAGTATGGTGGCCTCTGTTGTATGTCTCACTGGTCTGTTGACCATCTTTGATATTATACATATAAGGTATTTAAATATTAAAATTCTGCAGATTGGGGGTGGAGAAATGATTTAAATAAAACTTTACAACCGACTTCATTGAAAAGCACAATGGGGCTGCAATGCAGGCAGAAGACCTCCACATCTGCTGCCGAAGCTGATGTGCTAATGCCTTTGTGACTTGTCAGAAGGTTATCCTGTCACGGGGGAAATGCTCTAATTCCACAAATACCATTCAGCAGGCCTCCAAATTAGGGTTAATTGAGATTCACAAAAGGGAGAAGAAAGAAAAGATTTGTGGAAAGGAAGGCAGATGGAGGGAAGTGAAGGCCTCTGTTTCTAGATTAAGGGGAAAGACATTTCTCAAACGGTAGAAGTGGATCAGACAGACTCATCCAGCCCACTGTTACGTGTATGCAGTTGGAGCATTGGTGTCAAAGGCTTTGCAGCTCTGGCCTTGTTCTGTTTAGATAGAATGAGATTATTCCATCCGTGCAATTCTTATGCCTAATATTTTTTCGGTTACATTTTAAACTTTAATGACGCTTAACTTTTTATTTTCTTTGCTCTCTTCCCCACAAGATGACAGCAGGTTGGTTTTTTATTCTGACAAAATTTGGAGAGAAATATTTGTGCTATTCGTTTGTCTTTCATCTTGTCTCATTTAATTATTGATGAGTTTTTCCTGCCATGACAGATAAGCCCCCAGAAATTCTGTAAATAAAACTTCAAAACAGGATAGACAGAAAAGTACAAGGCCACTACAAATACAAGCTGGAGACCTGGGCATCTGCTGCGAATACCTCCTGTGCAACTCATAAAAGCATTATCCTGCCACTGGGGAAATACTGTAATTCCAGAAATACGATTCAGCAGGCCTCCAAATTAGGGGTAACTGAAATTCACAAAAGGGGAAAAAACCCAGCTGTGAACACAGCCCTGAGCACAAGGGAACTTCCAGATTAAGGCCTTCTTTATCTGTCTGGTCTGAGTGGGCAGCCACCCAACTCCACTGGATCATACTGGGACTATATGTCCATATCCTGCAAACTGATCCTCACAGGAGGCTGTCTATGCCTATGCAGAGCCCCGTTAAAGTCAACAGGGCTTCCTGCTTGGATCTGATCACAGGACTGGGGCCATATTGACTGGGAAAGGCAAATCCACACTTAGCAGCTTCCTCCCTTTGGAAATCTGATCAGCCAGAAGACGTTGTGGGGTGATTGTGGAAAAGTCACTAGGCACAGCTGCATTTAAAAAAGGCAAAACCAAGTCCAGAAGACTGTAGCGAGCACATCAGAATCACTTCTTTCCAGTTATGCAGTGAGGGCTAGAATTCCAAACGGCCACATCTAAGATGCTGAGTGTTGGCTGATCCACTGCTCGCGAAGCAGCCGATCATTGCCTTTGTCCAAAACACAACAGCATTCAAGGATACTGTAGTGTTTGCTACTACTGGGGAATACGGTGTGGGCAGCTTTCATAGGGGCTATTGCAACACAGCTACTAGGCAGGGAATTTTATGGGATATTTCTAGAGACTGGTAACTTTTTAAACCAACCTATGGAAGTCTATAGCCAGGATATAATTCTCTATTAAACCCTATTGGATGATCTAAATTTTAAAATGTCTACAGAAAGGAAATCATTGTCTATTCACTTCTATAAGACTTTTACAATTCTACAGGATTTTAAACCCAGGTTGGTTTTAACACTATTAAGTTCCATAGGACTTTTCCCCACAGTGGAGTTGGAAATTATTCCCTCTGGAAAAGGAGACATTGCAGTGACCTAATTAAGACTTTTAACATTATGAAAGAGAGAGAGAGAAGGGTGTGTGTGTGTGTGTGTGTATATTTACACTGGGAAATGTTTAGAAACTAAAGGAACAAGAATCTAAAAATATAGAAGGAATCACTAGCAGAACTGTAACCTGCAGCGTGTAAGGCAAAGGTGGTAGTAAGTTGCCAGGAAAGGCAAAGCAGAGACTGACTGAGCTCAAGAACCATCTCCATTTGTTTCTGAAGAGTGAAGAGATTAAGGGACGTGGTGAGAAAGCAGGAAGATGGGATCACAGTGGGCTAAACGTAGACCGGCCCGTTGGGTCACAGGGACATTTCTTATTTCTGAAATTTCTTACACTCTGAACTTCATGTTGAATGACTAGATTAATAAAAGCCTTCAATGCCCAGTGGATGGATTGCCCTAATGCTGGTGAGTTGTAGGAATTCCCAAGGACTCCTGCATTTAAATAGGGTGAAATCCTATGCAACTATCTGAAAACAGAGTGGGAGGAGACGAGCATGTTAACAAAACGCCAGTTTGGAAGAACCTCAGGGTATGTTGCCTACACTGCAATAAAAACCCTGCAGCACTGAACCAATCGTTTGGGGCCTGAACCTCTACAGGGCAATTTTTAGCCCAAGCCCGCTGATCCAGGCCAGCCACAGGTCTTTTACTGCAGTGTAGCCACAGACGACGTGGCCTAGCAGCTAGATCAGGGAAAGGTATCAAGAGACAGCTGGGTTCTAGTCCCAGGTCTGCCACTTACACACGGAGACTCTGGCTGAGTCACTTCCCACCTCGGTGCCTCTGTCTCCCCATCTCCATGGATGCATCGTGCTACGTGTCCCCTGGCTCACACAGGCCTTTTGGTGCACTGACGCATGGGCTATCACACATTTACTTGGAAGAGGCAAGAGTACGTCTACTGGTTTAAAATGAAAAGCTGAGCACTGTATGGGGTATTTTCCTGCAGTTGTAAGCAGTCATTAGTTCCCCTTTTAGACCAAAACACTTACCAGGAAGACCAGGCAATGCAGCAGCAGAGTGTAGAAAAATGCAATGGTGCGAGCGGTCTTGTTGGACAGGATCAGCCGCCCCTACAGCAAGATCAGAAGGAGAAACAGATTCAGTCCCGTTAAAGCAAAATTACTCTGGCCACGTTATTTTTATTATTATATGAACTACTAGCGGGGCTC
This sequence comes from Malaclemys terrapin pileata, assembly GCF_027887155.1. Taxonomy (NCBI): domain Eukaryota; kingdom Metazoa; phylum Chordata; order Testudines; family Emydidae; genus Malaclemys; species Malaclemys terrapin. The sequence continues at coordinate 18,865,758 of NC_071522.1, read as the reverse complement.
CAGCTGAGCTCAGGCCCCCAATGTGTTAAGCACAGCACACACACAGCAGGAAAAAGTCCCTGCCCTACAGAGCTTCCAGTCCAAATGGACAAGACAGACAAGTGGGGGAGAAAGGAAGGATTTTGATTCCCATTTTACAGATGGGGAAGTGAGGCAGCAGGAGAGAGCAAGTCACTTGCCCAGGGTCACACAGGGTCTGTGGCAGAGCTGGCACCTGAGGTAGGTCTGAGCCATCCTCCACAGGAACCCTTCCTCTCTTTCTGACCCTCTTTAAGCTCCTACCCTGAAGAGGTTTTATCCTTCAAGGCGAGTAAACAGATCTCAGTTGAAAAAGGACACATCCAACAGAGGGTGAGCGTCTGTACTGGAGTTGTGGCACTGATTGCTCTCAGCTGAGGTCCATAAGAACTGAGGGTTCTCAGCATTTCATTAGGAGTCCCTCAGTATCATGCAGGATTGGGCCTTCAGCCGCATACGGATCCGGCTCAGTCTAACATGTGACTGTTACACCTTGGACTGGAAAAGCTCTGCAGGTCTCCAGTCTTTCCCTGGTCACAAATGTGTGTGTCCAAGATTTTTACCATTTTTTCACTCGTGCCCACGCACAGACTTTAGGCCTCCATTTTGTTTTTAACGTATTGGACATCGATATGTTTGTATCCTCCTATTTTTTCCCGTCCCTTTTAGTTTATTCTGTATTGCCAATTTATTTCATTTCCCCCTTGACCTAGACACAGGCCCTGCCTCCAATTCACCATCATTTCCGAGAGGAGTCACGTTAATAATTAAGTCTCGCACATTTACAATGTCTGAGCTTGAGGGATTTTGATTTGTGATATTCTCTCACATGCTGGATGACTAGAACAGAGGAAAGCAGGTGAGCAATTCAGTCCTATGACATGTTGACAGACAGTCCTTGGCATTACACCATGCTCATCAATAGACCAAGTCTCTACAGCAGTTATGGTCATATTCTCTTCCTCTACCGGCTAGTTATGGGAGTGCTGGATTGCAGACTGGCTCCTCAGTTAATCTCTTCGGGCCTTCGGGGCTGAAGTCCATGGAATAGGTACCACATGGGCAGCAGCAGTGCAAATTTCCCTGCAATGAGCCTCAATCTTAACCTGAATATGACTCTATCCAGAGTGAGGAAAGGATTCAGTTCCTGGCCCTTCTGTAGGGCCTGCCAGCTGGTTCCAAACCTGCCAGCTGGTTCCAATCATCGTTTCTGAGGTGTAGATTCTTGCCCGGAGGGGACTGGAAATTCCCAGCAGACCTCCTGCCAGCTGATATATGCTGATGAGTTCCATTCCCTACCAGCCTTGGCTGGATTCCTACAGATGATTTAGATGAGGAATGCTCTGTGTTCCATTCCTGACTCCCTGGGCGAGCCAGAATACTATATATTTGTTTAAAGTTGTTTACTTTTAAAATCTTTCTTGCACGTTTCAGAGGTAACCAGTTCTTCGTACCTGGACAAGGAAGATCATTCTCCTGATTGCCTCATTCTGTTTTCCAGATCTGCGTCTCACTCTGGCCCACTTACATTCCTTTCTCTCTGTAAATCCAAGCAGCCTTACCAAACCTGTAAACAGTGTGTCAAACCGGTGTGCTCCAAATACAATAAACAAGATTTCATTCTGTGGCTTTATACCCCAGGCAGTATGCGCCGCACACCTGCTCAGACAGACAAAACAGAGCCCGGAAGGTATGATTAAGGGGTCGGTCCTACAAGGTGATGAGTTCTCTGGCCCCAGCAGGCTCAGGGCTTTGGCAGCAATGGGTAGGTCTGCACATCAATAGAAGATCCACGGCAGATCTCAGAGCCCTGGTCAGCTGATTCAGGCTGCGGGGCTAAAGAGCGTAGTGTAGATATTGGGGCTCAGGCTCTGAAACCCTGCAAGAGGGAAGGGTCTCAGAGCCCTGGCTCCAGCCCAAGTCCCAACAGCTACACGGCTACTTTTAGCCTCGTAAGCCCGAGTCATCTAATCTGGGCTCGGAGACTTGCTGCTGAAGGTTCTTTTATTGCTGTGTAGATGTACCCAATGAAACTACTCACATGGGGAAAGTTAAGCAGGCGCGTAAGTGTTTTGCTAGATTGAGATGAGTAGCCAGAGCCTTGCGAGTTTAAGTGCTACACACATCCTCCAGCTGCTGTATAGCTAATGGAGGTGATGATTTCAGGGGGCTTTCACACCCTGACATCTGCAATAGCAAAGCTCAGATCCAAACACTCTGGGGAAGTTTGTATCTGGATCCAGCAGCTCAGACATGTCTCAAAGGCGGTTTTCATAGCTCAGCCTAGACACAGTATTTGCATTTAAACAAATTTCCCAGCCCCTTTGCGCCTTCTTTCTCCTGGGTTCAGGGAGGTGAATTTATTCTATGTCGTTAATTAGCGGCAGCAATGAGAAGAAAAAAATTACAGGGAAAATAATTGTTCTTGGCTGAAATGTGCCCTTTACATAGCAAGTGCCAGACTAGATCAGACCATGTAGATCAGTGTCCTCCTGACCGATCAGGACCAAGAACTTCAACAGAAGGTGCAAAAAACTCTGCAAGGCTCTTATGGGACAAGCTGCTTGCAGGGAAGGTTTCCTCCGAGCCCCCTTTATTCCAGCGTGATCCCCTGCTGCTGTGGAAGTCCCTTTCTAAGAGCAGACTGAAGTACTGGCTTGGCAAGAACTTTGTACAATATGCACAGCACCGGGTCCCTTCTGCAGTGCTGTCAGGCAGCGTCCGCTCGAAAATCCTACATCAAGCCGAGGCAGAGAAGAGATTTGCATCTAAAAAATTCTCTTACTATGATGCACTTGCAAAAAAAAAAACAACCCCCCAAACATGACCTTAAAGGTCTAGCTTAAACCTACAGATGCAAAAAAGAATTCAGTTTCAGGGCCAGTAATACAGGCTGATAACACAGCATGGCCCAACCCCTGCCTTGTGCTCTGCAGGGCCTTGGCCCCAAGGGAAAGGAGAACCAGTGTAGCGGGCGTGAGGCTGTGGAAGGAGCAGACTGCAGGGAAGCGTGCTCAGTCCACGTGCAGCTGGAGCACAGCCAGGGTTTGGAAGCAAGAGCAGGGCTCTGTGAACTATGACTACATGGATCCCCAGACGAAATACCCAGCACATCTGGAGAGGGCAGTGGGGGAAATGGGGTAGTGGGCACGGAGGCTGGTGCTTTGAAGGCCTCACAGTCCCTATGTTGACTTGGGCTGTGCCCAGTGAGGGAAGCCCTTGGGGCTCACACTGAAGAAAAACACAAGCCATTAGGAGTTCAGGATGCCCCAAGAGGCCGCTCCTGTCTTTATCAAAGGACTGGGTGGGTTTTTCCCCAGTTAATTGTTAGTTTCTCCTGTTTTCTGGTTTCTCACGGTTAGACCCTGAGCTGCTAACGGGTGGGCATGTGGGTAGGCATCTCTCACCTGGGGCCCTCTGCTGCCTGGGGTACCCAGAGATGTCCCTCTACTGCACACTGGTGAGCAGCATTCAAGATGCTCTACTATAGAACAGGAGGTGGCATTCTAGGATGCAGGTTTTTCCTGCGTAACTAACACTCACCTCTTCCCATCACAGGTTGTGAAATATGATCCTGTGCAACCCCCACCTGAGCCTTTTCAAGGTAAGCGACCGATGACATTTGTACACATTAGATACTTTACATGAAATCTGTGCTGGGGAGCTATGCCTGGAGATCTCTATGTATCTCCAGCACGGGCATCTACACCACCCTGCTAAAATGCCTAAACTTCAACCCAGAAGGGTCACTGGTAAAGATGAAAGAGAGAGAGAGAGAGAGAGAGAGAGAGATTCAGCCTCCATGTCCATTGAATCCCGGCCAGGATGTCATTGCGAATTGTGATGTGGACACCTGTTCTTGTAAGAACTGTGTTGCCATCAAACTGGTCCTTTTTTAGAGCACCGTCAAACAGCTGTCAGGTGTTAACGATGTTCAGTCACTACTGACCTGGGTCATATCTAAGCTGGTGACTTAGGAAAATCTCCACAGCCCACTCCTTTGGGACATTCAGGATGCCAGGGAAAACCTGAAACCCCTATCATCATCCAGGATGGAATTGTTTTATAAACACGGGGCCGGAATTTATCCCCACTATAATGGCAGAGACAAATACTGGACAAAAGTAAATTCTCATTTAAGCCTCCAAAATTCTACCAGGGGATTTCACAGGATGGAATTAAAGAAACAAAACGCACAACCAAACCAATCCTTTGCTGATGTCCTTTCAGCTACTCAGGGCAATGGAGATCACGACTGTAAAAACAAGATTCGATTCTTAAATAGCCAGAGGAATAACTCCCTTACGTCAGTTTTTTGCAAATGAGTGGCATCAATTCACTGGGATGCTAGCATTCCACTTTATCCATATTCATGTTGGCATTTGCTTGGATTCTATTGCAAAGACGATTTTGCTTTTAATACAGTATATTTTTGTACTGTAGCCAACAATCACAGATGCTTAACCCCTTTCATGCTGGACTATCAACGCATTACAGCACTCAACCCAGAGCCTGAGGCTGCTAACATCACAAACTCAAATTTAAGTCAAACCTTGGGAAAAGCAAGATTTAAATGTGAACTCGGACAACACATTTGTTCAGGGAGGGCAGTGGGAGTTTTGCTATTGATTTCTAAAGTAGCAGGATCTGGCTCAGAGTAAAGTTGATAGTGATGGCAAGAGATGTCACCCACGGGCCAGTCACACGGCATTGAGGCACCAGTTCTCTGCCCTCCTTTTCCCGCAAGGAGGCTCTGCCTCGGACCCCTTTGATTTGGAACAGCTCTATGTTCTTCTCGCTAACCCCAGCTGATGTTAAAAAGAGCTACATGCACATATCCATTGAACGCGAGCCCATTCCTTCTCCACGCTCTACGTCCTACAAGCCAAATGAAATAGATCTGCTCTGATTGACATAACTGCCCAGCTTGCAAAATGTCCAGGTGCTCAAAGCGTTGATTGCTGAAACCAAATAAATGCAGGCTGTGCTGTCAGGTGTTTCAACCACTAACGTGGAAATAGACACCTTACATTTAGTTGTGAAGCACCTTCCGACCCACTCTGCCATCTCCACACCTCCTCCCACTGCGTCACAGACGCATTCATTCTGTGGCCTCTGCTCGATACCCAGAGAGGGGTTTTTATAGCTCCTCTTTGAGGGAAGAATCAGGATGAGGAGAGAGGATTATCTGCCAGCGGATTTAGTTTTGCAAGGCAGCTTGAATAATGAGCAGGCCACCAGATGGCTAGTGTTATCAGATGAAAAGTCAGTTGGCCACCGTATCGAATCCATCTCTGTGCAAATCAACAACATGCTGTGTGGTGTAAGAATGCAGCGTTAGGGCAGCAAATTGGCAATTTCTGGTCAAAATGCTAAGGGTCCCAGGGGCCTGGGCTACTAACATTGGAAATTCAAAATAATCATCGTCTGTCTGATGTTTCTCAAAGTTCACTCCAGCCACCTAGACATTATCCTCTGGATCCCAACAGCAATCAGTTCCTGTACCCGATCGTACTGTGCCCAGATATCTCTGCAGCTCTCCTGCGGCGGCCGTTAGCTTAGAGCCTAGCTTCATTAGTATAATCCCAAATCCAGTCGCAGGTGCTTGTCTACACTTGTGCTCCCTAACCAGTGAGAATTCTGTTGTCAGGTTCCCAGTTTAGACAAGGTTTATCCACATTACGGGGGAAGGCCATCACGAGAATTCATTGACTCCATCGGCTGGCAGGAGGACACAGCACCTGCTGAGAGTGCTAGCATACCTCCACCTTGCAGAGTCACTGCTTTTCGTGCTTTAGGAACAAATGTGCTTAAAACTTGTTATTTAGGAGGAAACCTGTATAACCAAAGCTGCTCTACCCAGCGTGAGTGTTAGTGAAGAGAAGAACTGAGCTATGAGGGATCACACTCGATAGAATTCTGCTTATCTGCATTTTAGAAGCATCATGCTCTGGAATTCATTTTCCTCTCCCCATTGTTCTCCACTGCTCACTCTTCTCATATCTCACCTTTAAAACCCCCCTCTTGGATTTAGCCTCAGGCAAAGGCTAAATCACGTTCCCCTCTCCTCCCTGTAATTAGTTTACAAGAATGCTTATCTCCATTATTACCCCCTTTGAAATTACAGCTTCCTTTACCCGTTGGTCTCCTCCTGCCACATTGTGCTTTGCACTCTGCATACACAATTATGCCAAGCATTTGCTCATTATTTAATCTCTCATTGTAAAGCATTGTGAGGCGCTTTGTGTGAAGGATGCTAGATAAAAAGTAAATGAAACTGAATTATGGGGCTCTCCAACAGAGTTAGAGAGACTAGACACAGAGCAATGTACAGTGCAACTCGGGTCCAGGATCACCCTGAATCATTTGGAAAGGAGAAGCGTCAGTGGCACTTTGAACATGTTCTACAAGACAGCAGTAAAGCCAGAGACCTGGGGATTTACTACACTGTACAGGCTTGGTAGCCTTCCTAACTTCATCCGGGATATAGACTGACCCATGGATGTTCTAGCTGAGTCAGCTAGTGGGAAATCATGAGATTATTTTCAGACAAACTGCCCTTGAAGTCCAGGGGAATTTTGCCCAAGGAAGCAGCTCAGGAGATGGTCCCCGGAGACAGAATTCAAACAACATTCAGGTACTATGACTTCCTCTTTAGAAAGGGATTTAGTGCAAAAATTTGCAAGGGACTCACGCAGCTCTGGGAAGATGCAGCAACAACCTTAATCCCTACCAATAGCATGCCATCTAATTCAGAAGTGGGATCAGGTCTGGATTTCTGACACCAACAGCCCAAATGTCCAGGTGTGGGGGATAGTGGAGATTCTGCTCAGAGCTGTCAGACTCTAGGCCCAAGCTAAGAAACGTGAGTTTGGATTCTGAAATCCCATAAAGTTTGGGTGTTGAGATTTGGGATTCCAGTCCTGGCTCCTCTCCAATAGTGACATTGCCCTTCTGTTTGCGTTTTTGCTTTCAACACACAGCATAAGCCAACAATGCATCTATTTTATGGTTCTAATAAAATTCTTAATGTGGCTTTATATGGTGTTGGTTTTCTCTTTTCCAGTCATTGATTTTGCTTCTGACCATGATTAATGTGTTTACTGGTGCCCAATTGCATTTTTTATGCATTTCCTCTAGATAAGGAAGTTACTTGCCTTGTTGTAACTGGAGTTCCTGGAGATGTGTGGTCCCCATTTCTAGTCCACTGTGGGGTCTGCATGCAGTCTGTGCACCTGAGACCAGAGAATTCTTGCAAGCTATGTCCATTGGTCCCTGGCTGTGCTCGTGCTCCGTGCTGAGGCTAGAAGGGGCAGTGCGTACCAGTTCCTCCTCTTCTGTGAATCCAGTCATGATCCAAAGCAGAGGGAACAAGGGCAGGTAGTGGAATGCAGATATCAAATCAGCGTCATCCAGTGGTGCAGAGCTGGTGTAGGCAGAGTACCTCCTCTGCCGCCACTATTCCCCACCCCTGCTATGGTTGGTGACCAAGGAAAAGAGGGTGTGGCTAAGGTATCCATATGTGCTGCTGTCCCCAGCTGCCCTAGCATCTCCTTTAGGGCTGTTGGTTGCTGGTGCAATTTAGAGCAGCAGGAGGGATGCTCTAACTTACGGTGGGGGACCAGCCTGGCTCTCTGAGACCCAGGACCAGGGGAGTATAAATGGAGGCTTTAAAGCAACTGCCCTTGCCAAGGCATGCTGTGTGCTTCTCAGCTGGAGAGGAGAATCTGGGCCAAAGCCTTTCAAACAGTGCCTAAAAATCTCTTCCCCTCTCAATTATTCCAGTGTGAAATGGTACTTGTGATTTTCCCCTTCTACTAAGTGTCCAGTTGTCCCGAGTCTTGCAGGAAAAGCAGCGTAACAAGAACTGAAGAGCAGAAAACAAGCAGTTTTTTTAACTAACCACTGAGGCCTCCATAGTCCATTATACAGCAGCAGAAAGGAGACATCTTCCCTGTACACTCCCCCGGCAACACACCACCTTCTGCAAGTCACCTCTAACTGATGTCAAGGGAAAAAGCCAAACACTTCTAAAAGAACATTCTCTTAAATGAAAGCCAATGCAACGCTAACCATCTGGCCCCCTCCCAGCCCGGTTCAGGACACCATGTCATGTGAGTCGTGTGGCCATGGGCTGGGTCTGAGATTTGCCCCCTCAGCCATTCTGGAATCCAGTCAGCTGTCTCCCTAATGATGCAAACACCCGGAGGAAGGGACAGCAAGAGAGGAAATGTTTGTCCTTATCGCCTCTTCTGAAGTGGAGCCATTTGCAAAGACTCCGTAGGAGAGTTAAGAGTGGAAGAAGCGACTGTCTGTCCTTATTAACTCACAAGGTCCAAGTGGCGTCAACAAAACATTCGTAAAATAATCTACTCTGAGCGCACCGAGCTGGGACCCAGTGCTCAAGGGCTCAGAAAACAGGAGGTGAGTGGAGCATATGTGACGAGAGAGAAATGTTTATAACCAGAAGAAAATGTACTTGGCGGCTGCTACTTTTCAGAGGTCCTTTTGCTAAGAGTGAAAGTATTTATGTTTAAAAACAAAAAAGTTTCCTTCACAGCTCAGCTTCCCATGCAAGAACTGGCTGCAGAGAAGTCCTAGTTCTGTATCTGGGACATCAGCCTGATGCCATTGTGTCTGAAACTAGGTTGTCACAAGCACAGCATGATTCATAGCTCTGCCACAGGATCAGAGGGCAGCAATGCTGGCTTGAACGGCAACCAGCAAACCCAGGATGGAAAATTCTGTCAAGGATCTGAAAGCAACCCTGTATACAGGAGCGTGTGATGTTTGGCAATTTCCGAAGACGAAGGAAGGTCCTTGTTGAAAGCAAAGAGAACAACAAACTCTTTGGCATGATGAAAGCAACAAATGGAGACCGAGAATTATGTATTGTAGGTAACCTGCCGTCACTTACCATACTGAGGGTGGCTTTATCCCAAGGACTGAGGCTCAGATATTTCCTCTGGCGTTCCTGAAAGGAAATGGCACAAGAGGTTTCATTTGGGGCTAGAAGTGCTCATTTTAGGTTTGGAGAAATACAGGAGAGGCTTGTTGCAAGCCAAGCAGCACTTTCTACCTCTCATGGAAGGGAGAGATGTAAGTAGTAGGCCAAGATTAACTGCCCTCTACTCCCAAATCTACCCCCACCAATGTTCTTACTCTAGCGGTTTGATGTCCAGATGTCAGCTACTACCTGCCCTTTCCCAAAGGGTCCAAGCGTTTCTTTCCACCTTGTTACTGTGATTATTTATTGCTCAATTTTCCCAATTAGTATTCACTCTGCTGCCACTGGCATTTGTGCCATGCAGCTGTAGAGCAAAGAGGTAGTCTCAATACACATCTGGGAGCCTGGAGCTACTGGGTTATCGCCCGGACTCCTTCAATGGTCTGGCCCAAGGCACAACCTCTCTGCTTCAGCTTCCCCATCTGTAAAATGGGGATAAATACTACTGCCCTGCCTTCCTGCTGGGGTGCTGGGAGGGAGGAATTTTTAAGATTAAAACAGCAGGATGAACAGCAACCCTGCATGAACTGACAATCCTGGTCCTAGGATTGTGAAATAATTCCCTCCCCCACAAAAAACCAAAACACCCCAAACCAAAGAACTGCTTCAGTCTAAGAAGTCTGGCGGTGGAAGTGAGGGTTAGGTGCATGAAAAGTTTTGCTTGAATGGAAAAATGCCATTTTAAATGTCTCCTGGTTCCTAACTGCCTGGTTCATCACTCTGGAAGGCATTTTCTGATATGCCCAGACCAACCAACTGGGAACACGAACAGGACTGATTTCAGAGTAGCAGCCGTGTTAGTCTGTATCCGCAAAAAGAACAGGAGTACTTGTGGCACCTTAGAGACTAACAAATTTATTAGAGCATAAGCTTTCGTGGACTACAGAAGTGGGCTGTAGTCCACGAAAGCTTATGCTCTAATAAATTTGTTAGTCTCTAAGTAGACAGGACTGAGTAAGGAAGCCTGCACCATGGTTGTTGCGGCTAGCCAGGGACCTCTTCCCTTCCTATGCACCAAGAAGCCTCTTCCACCAGCACATGCTGTGGAACCTCATGGGCTGGGGGAGAACATTGCAGTAGCAACGAAACATACAGCAGTGCCCCTTTGTCATGCTTTGGCTGTGGACCAATACAGGATGGGAGACAAAGCTGTGATCCGGCTTCAGGGAGTTTACTAGGGGAAACACACACAGACACACACACACACACACACTTATTTTTTTCCAAAGCCGTTCTGTGATTAAGGGCTGTCTATGGTTATGAATTAGAGTGAGCCTTTCAAAGCCCTGGTGTTGCTCTTCAGATACCATCTTCAAAAGAGCACCACGTGAGAAGACGTGTAGGCCCATGCACTGAGCTGCCCACGAAGTGCTGTGGGACACGCATGTCCTGTGCACGCCAGTCCCATGGAACTGAGGTACCCACTGCTAACTCCTGTGTGGGAGAGGTGGAGTTTGGAGGGAAAGTGAAGAGTGAGAGAGAGCAAGAGACACCCCTCCTCCCCACACACACTTAACAAAGATACTAAATGTCAAAATATCCTGGTGTGCTAATCATTTAGAACCCAATCCAGTGAGGTGCTCAGTGCGCCCAACCCTCATCGTCTTCATGGGGACGGGAGCGCAATTCAGCACCTTGCCAGACAGGGCCCTCAGGAGTAGAGAACCCCTCTGCCTTTCCGTACCTTCCTGCTGAAAGAGGAGAAGGGGTCCAGGCGCTCTTCGTACTGGGTGGAGTAGCGGAGCTCTGTGTCGTCACTGCTGCCGCCCTACAGGAATCAAACAAGAAGTTAGCTTCCTTCTCCTCTGCTGACAGCTGGGCTGGGCGGCACAAGAGTTACTTTCTACCCAGTCCTTTCCTGGGGGCAGATGACTCCCTGCAGCACCGTTCACCCACTGGAGAGCTCCATTTTTGGGGTGAGCCATGGACTCTACATTCATTCCCAAGCAACGGGGAAGCAGAAGACTTAGCCAGGCAACTTTCTTTGCTCACCCTAATTAATCTTTGTAATTAAAAGGGGCACCTTACTTAATTAAGGGCATCCGACCAAGTTTCTGCCCTTTGCGCATGTGCACACACATATTTAGGGGCTGGGGAGAGCTTAAAAGAGACTTTATAAATCTGAGCATGAGAAATGTTTTAAGTGGATTCAGCATCCTACCCTATAAATGTACGGTTCATTCCTTTAGGCAGAAGCACAGGAATTGGATACTGGGATGGAACACTGAGCCATTGCAAATTGGTGGGAGATATAGCAATAGTTATACTGGGACACTGACACCTCTAAGGGCTTGGGTGATCTTATCCCCACTTTACAAATGGGGAAACCAAGGCACGGAGACATCAAGTGACTTGCCCAAGGTTATGCAGAGCGGACCTGATTCTCCCCTGCCTTGCCCCCGGTGATAGTCACTGACCCCAGTGCAGAGTGGGTGTAAAATGCTTCCTAATCAGGAGAACAACTCCTTGCAGAGGTATGAGTGACTGGGCAATGGGGAAGCAAGACTAGAATCCAAGTCTCCTGGCTCCAAGCCCCACTCCCATCACCCCAGACAATCCCTGCTCAACTACACATATGGTGGTAGCCTGTGCAATTCTGTGCACAGGGTAAAAACTCAGTCCAATGACTGAGTTGATCAGTGCTCCAAAGTTGGACTTGCATACTCAAGCAAAGCAGAAAAGGCATTTAAACAAAACCCTTTTGTTTACCGGCAGTTTTGTGTTTCCTTTGCTCCTGTTTTAGGTAAATAACAGCATCTTATACCACCCACCTCAGCTGCATGATCGAACAATGAAGTCAGAATTATCTGTTTGCAACACCACAGAATGTTCTTGCCATGGAAATGCTTAGGATGTCATAAATCCAGCATACTAGCTCTGATGGATCAGGTAAGAGGGAGAGAGGAGCTCGGGGGGAGGGGGGAAGCACTATTTAAACACACATCTATTAGCAGCCAAAAGGGCAAGGGGAAATTGTGAAAAACCCCTGAAAGGGGGTGAGAGATGTAGATCTTATTTATGCACATTATGTTCTCAAGCAAGCTCCATCCTGATCTCAAGTTTCTCCCAGTATGGAAGTCCCCATTTCATAACCATATAGCCGGCTCTGAATTAAACTCACAATGAGCACTTCTTGAAAGCCCTATGTGAGGCTACAAGTCCGCAAACTGTGCTCCAACTTATTAAAATATCATCCAGATTCCAAGCCTGCTTACTGATTCCTCCTCAAACCACCCCAACAACAACATTTGATGTACCCAGGTAAAACAATGACCTCCTCCAAAGCGTTTTAGCTCATACAAACAGTGCATAGTGTGGACACAGAGTCAGTACAATGCATTGGATCTTAGGACGTGTCTGAATGGATAATAATTTCCATGCATTGATATGCATAGATTTACTGATTTGGTACTAATTTATCAGGCTTTGGTCCCATTTGCTGCTCTTGCTTTTGGATTTTCCCACTTTTTTCTTTGCCACTGGGGGGTTTAAGTAGGCTTAAAACACAGGAACTAAAAATGTAAAATCCCCTACGGTGCTGGAGTTTGCTGCTCTGTCAACTTGTTCTATTTATGCATTGGTGTCTTATGATTCCATATCTGCCTGCCTCAAGCTTTAATTATGAGGGTGCATCATATTTACAATGCTGCTGTTAGCCAGCTGTCCCTATTTTTCCATCTCTGCAATGTCTTTGTCATCATACAATTTTAAAATTATGATGTTGACCTTTAAGATATCTTTCAAGACTCATTACTACATGTTCCTTCTTGTTCTGCCCAGTCATCCAGCCATGATCTCGTGGTTCCCTCTCAGCAGAGTAAATCCCAAGTTGAATGAACCTTTAGTGAATATGCCCCTATGTTCTGGAATATGATACACAGGCCACTGCATCTCATAGTCCTTGGCTTAGATTAGATCCCAGGTTAGGGCTCATGCATTCATTATATGCATGCCTTATTTTATGATCTTTGATTATTATTTTTAACCAGTCACATGTCTCATTAGGTGCTCTATGTTGTCACCCTCCAGGGTAGTTTTCTGTACATGATTCAGTGCTCCTTGTACAATGAGGATGATATTCTGGTGTAGTAAATACAGAGATACACTCTTCCATTTTAATAGGAAAAGTAAACATAACAGCATAAGGCCCAACCCAGTTCATCCCTTATGAGACTAATAAGAGATGCTCAGGATCAGTCTTTAATATATATAGAACCTTCCTCTAGAAGGATCCCAAAGAAATTTAAGATATTGATCCATAAAATGGATTCAGTTCACCCACTACTGAAATGCAGCCACCTCTGGAATGAATCATAGCATTTGTAGTACAGCAGAGACCACCACCATGCAGCAGGTCAGGACAAGAAGCGGATTTTTAGGACAGTTTTCCTACAATGCATCTATTTTCATTTTAGAACAAAACAAACAAAAGGTTTGAACATGACTGGACATTTCAGCTTGAAGACGCAGCTACCATGAAAAGCTCTTCAAAATGTCAGCTTACACAGTTTTCTTAACAGTTGTGACAGGGTCTCTTTGGCCATTGATATGGAGGGAGATTTCTGCGTGTTAAAATCCCACCTGCGTGCCAAGGGAGAAAGTCCTCATACATCAGACATTCTAGCAAGCAACAAGGAGGGGAGATGATGTCTGAGTATTGTTTGAGCAGTGACGTTTGAGTATTGTGTGGCTCTGTACACCTTTACGTCGTTATTTCATGTTTGTGTATTACGGAGAGGCTTATTCTCTCTCTTGTTATGCGCTTTAGCCTCTCTGCTTTGGAGCATGACAGACCCACACCATTGCTAGTATATGCTGTACTAGGAAAGGTCAGTGGCTAGCACCTTGTAAAGGAGAGGAGCGCTCTCTGCTGGCCAGAAGGGGTTCTGTAAGAGGCACGACAGAGTTTCTAGTTCAGTATAGCAGGAGAGGGGTAATTCTCTCTCTGTTTGTCACCCGTCATCACTCGCAATTGCACATGAAAAACGGAAATCAGTTGCCACAGTAGTATGCAGGGGAAGGTGCAGAAAACTGGTGACTAATGCACAGGGAACAAAGCCTTTTGTCACGAACTGTAATCTCAGAGGTCGCCACTCCACAGTTCCTGAGATCAGTGAGTTGAATGAGCACACTGTTCTGTGAAAGGGAGCACGTGCCACATAAATCTCTTTGTTAAATTCCTCAGTGCAACTCTTACATGCGCTGGGACGCAAGAATGAGTCACTTTTTTGACACAGGCTGAATTATTTCTCAGACTCTGAATAAGTTCAGGAGTTGTTTTAACTCCTTGGTGCCTGGCCAGTCAGGAGCAACTGTGTCCCTGCAGGTGGAGAACAAGTGTGTGAACACCAAAGCATATTGCATTGGCACCTTGTGGCAGGAAATGCCAACTCTTGGCCTCAGAGGGTAGCTCCATCAGTGAGATGTTTAAAACCAGCCATTAGCGATTATACTGGAGGGAGATGGGGTGTGTGACCAAAGGTGTAGAGGACAATCCTGAAGCAGCAGGGAGATGGCCCAAGTGCCCTGATACTGTAGATCTTTTCCATCTCCAATTTCTATGATTCTGAGTCTTGCATGTAGGATTTATAGGGGCAACTTTCTATCAAGCTACTCCACACAAAAGGGATAAGGTGACCTTCAAACAGGCTGTCCCCAATCGTGGAATGTTTGGGCTACCCAAAGCCTAGGAACTGGACAGGCAGGAGAGGTAATGACTGTGCTCTAATGTGGTTTTAGGCATGGGTCAAGCAGGGGTGAGTGAAAAGATTCACTGTCATCCCTTTGCAAATGAACAAAGACAGTTACATATATTTTCCAGTTCCCCAGTACAGTGGATCTCACAGAATGGGGACACATTAGCCTCCAAGGGACAACAGCTGAGATAGAGACAGGCTCCGCACTCACCCGGCCAGGGTAGCTCTGGAGGAACTTGATCTTTTCATATAGCTTGATATTATCAGCTCTCATGTTGTCCAGTTCACTTTGGAGAGCCTGCATTGTGTGCTGCATCATGCGGTTCTCCTGCAACACACAGAACAAATGCCGCTAGCTGGAGGACCCAGTGTTTGCAGATTCTTTGGGAAGGGAATTGGTGATTTAACTTGTCCTGGGCAGAAATAAAATCCCCTCCCAACCACTGGGTAAGTTGCTGGGCTGAGTCCAGCAGAGACAAAGCACAGGTGCAATCAGCAAAGGGTTTGCCTCCAAGGAGGGTCCTTCCAACCACAGATCAAAATGAATTAGTGTAAACAAAAATAGGGAGAGAGAACTATTCCCACTTGGGGTTCAACGCAGTGCTAAGGGACTTCAACCCTAAGAAGTGCAATAACTGCCCAGAAATGCATGTCCGGGAGTGTCTTTTTACCATAATATTAATCCCTAGCTCTCACGTGGCACTTGTCATCAGTAGAGCTCCAATTGTTTTACAAAGGTCAGTATCATTATCCCCGTTCAACAGATGGGGAAACTGAGGCAGAGAGGGGCTGTGACTTGCCCAAGGTCACCCATCAGACCAGTGGCAGAGACAGGGATAGAACCCAGGTCCAGCATTCTAAAGTCAGGTCTTTGTAACATACCGCTTCTAATTCTTGGTTCCTTGTACGGAAGCGCTCCCTCTGACTGGAGATGATGGACAGCAGGGAATCCATCTGCCCCTCGGGAAGTGAAGCACTGGGAGATGGAGGATAACCTAGGAAGCAGAGCTAACCGTGAGAGACCATCCTCAGCCAGCAGACATTCAAGGAAGATAAACAACACATGGCACTTCTATGGCACCGTCCACCGGAGGGTTTAAAGGACTTCACCGATGGCTAATTAATGACGCTGGATGGAAAAACTTAGACAACACATTTTTTTCCTCTTAGAATTTGCCAATTCACTGAAATTGAAATGTTTTGCAGAGATTGTTCAATTTCTACAAAATTCCTCTGGAAACCGTCAGGATTCTGATAAAAATATGCCCAGTTTCCTACCAGCTGCTCTGCCCAGGTTCCCAGCAGCCCTGGCTCTCCGGCTCCCCGGTCCTTGCCAGCTTAGGGTGCCCTGCTCCTGGGAAGCACCCCAGGCAGACCTGGAGCTGAGATTCCCAGTAGAGCTGGGTGGAGAATGGTAATTCCATTTTACGGAGAATTCTGAACATTTTTTTTTTCATAGCAAATTGGAATGAAACAGAAATTTGAACATTAAAAATCCTCTGGGAAAGGGAATTACTGTTGCTGTCCAGCTCTAGTAATTAATCAAAATTTAACTCTCCCCTGAGGTAGGTGTTACTATCTCTACTGTAGGGGGGCAACTAATCTCTACACCCCTTAGGGGGATATTTTCCCTAAGGCGACCCCATTGGCCCTGTTGGGAGGGGGGGGGGCACACTCACTTGCCAGCAGCGCCTGCTCACAATGGGCTGATTCCCAGCAATCCCCGGCTGTCCTGGTCACACTCCCTAGCCAGTGAATCTCCCCCACTTTCTGGGCTGCATTGACCCCCTCCTGTGGCAGGTTTTGCAGTAGTGGAAACACTGGCAAAGGTCTCTTCAGCCCCTTCCCAAAGCCTGTGAAATGGTGTGAGTACGTAACTCCACTGCATGGCCGTCCCCTCCAATGGCCTTGTGAAGGAGGTCAGGCATCTCTAGGGGTTTACACAGGACAGCAGATGATAAATATGTCCTAGAAGGCAGCGACTCAGCGAGTCTGCACAGTGGAGCTATTCATAGCAGCAGGATGGGTGGCTTCAGGTTGTTTTTGCTTGGTGGAACTGTTGCCATGATATTGTTTATCATTCTACTTAAAAACCTTTCTAAACAAAAAGGAAAGGAAATGGGTTCTTTTCCAGTGGAGCCAACAGTCATCATTTATTTGATTCATTTTCTCCTACAGCCCATGCAGCAAACAGCAAATGTAAAGGAAACATTTCACTCTCTGGCTCTGGGGGGAATTCACTCTGGAATGATCAAAAGTTGAAGCACGGGGTATTTTAGTTTCTGTCTGAATTCTACGTGTATTTGAAAGGAACAGTAGAGCGGCTACAGGGGGAAGCTGATCTGCTGTATTGTGTAGGGCTGTACTTTAGGGAGAAAATATCAGCAGAAGCAACAGTCAGTGACTCTGCGCAGTGAGAACCAGTCAACCAACTATTCTTGATAGCTGCGCCATGTGGTTAAACCCCTTCCCAAGACTGTCAGCATTTGCTCTTCAACAAGGCAAATCTGCTACAATAGATTAGTGACAGAGCGGGAATGAACCTCTGCATGCAGATGTGATTTGGGAAGAGACTGTCGGGGTGCTGACACAAACTGCTGGAAGTACTGCAGCAGAATCTCTTCTGCAGGAAGGGGATGGAGGAACTTGCTGAGGAACAATGGCTAACAAGGGCTGATTTTGAGGGATGATCTCCCTGAAGTTAACAGGAGATGGAGGTGCTCAACACTCCTGAAAACCAGGCCCAAGGAGAGTTTAACAAAAGGTCTGTACCTACTTAGGAATTCATGGCTGTTATGTTGCACACCATGGCAACCTTGAGCGTCAGGATAGAACTCTGATTCTTCAGCTCTGAAAGCACAGGTCCCAACCATTAAGGAAACAGTGCATCTCTACCAGCTGTCCAAGGTAGAGTGCCTCAGCAAACCTCAGCACACCCTTCAACTGGATCTCCCATAACACAGCTGCTTCCCTGGCATGGTTAGCTTACTACTTACAAACGTGACCCAGTTAGGTACTCAGCAAGTTCAGTGTCTGGTGTATGGACCCCATAGATAGTATGTAAAGTTGTGATCTTCCATAGCCCCAGTGTCTGTGCTGAGCTCCCTGGAACACACAGCTCCCAAACAGCAAAGCATAAACTGGACTCAGTCCAGGCTCTTACCATAAAAACGGGCTGTAGCTTCCTTAATGGGGTCTGGAATTGTCTCTAGACTGTGAACAGCAGCACCCTGGGTAGAGAAATCAGATGTGAATAGGAACTCTTAGTGTAGGTGAGTAGCACGGTCAGAAGGTGAGGGAACCCCACACCCGATCAGAGCAATAGTTCATCAAATGCATTCTCTTGTCCCAGCTGTGGCCCATACCACATTCTTTGGTGGTGGTTTTAAGATTATGCTTTTCCATATTCTGGGAACAAGGGCTACAAATTACAGAATTCCTGGGGAAGTTCATGGGCTGAACTGTGCAAATGAAGATGGTCAATGCTCTGACTTCTGCCCCAGAGACATTTTCATTGTATTGACACCGGTGGCTGTACCCAATGCTTCAGTTCAGCCAGCAGCATTAAGTTTCAACCCACCTAAAAGGCTTGAATATAAATATGCAAAGCAGAAGAATGCAGGCAGACTCTGAAACAACAGAAGCATTCCTGAGTGCTCAGGGAGAGTTTGGGGTGACGAGAACATCAGAATGGAAATCAGGAGAGCCAACGTGGCCGTAACATATTTAGCCCAATAAGGCATCTCTGTCCAAATCTCAAACCTGAACCTTTTCTTAATGTTGGGATAAATTTTGGTTTAAGTTCCTCCTTTCTGGTTTCCCAGCAGGCTTCCCCATCATTGCTGAAATCCATCTCAGAGTCTCAGAAGGTTTGCCAACCCCTCCAGGGTCCTAGTAGTGGCCCTCAAGTCTTGTGAGGAATGGGAACACTCTCGAGTTGGGCATAAGGAGGCAGAGATGAATTCTGGGGTCTAGGGAAACTAGATCAGGAAATATTTTTATAGATCAGTTAACTCAGCAGAGAGAATGAAGAACTGAGAGCCTAGCTTGGAGTAGCACAGAGGTTTTTAAGGCTCATGGGAGTGGGGTGATGGAGAAGATTTTGAGGGATGTATCTGGGATAGTAGAAGGGGTGGAAGGCAGAGAAGTGGGGGAAAGGAAAAGGAACTGAATGCAAATAAAGCTTTTGTAATCAATGGGTTGGTCTACACTGGGGGGGATTGATCCAAGATATGCAACTTCAGCTACGTGAATAGCGTAGCTGAAGTCGAAGCATCTTGGATTGAATTACCTGGGGTCCACACGGCGTGGGATCGACGGCCGCGGCTCCCCCGTCAACTGCGCTACCGCCGCTCGCTCTGGTGGAGTTCCGGAGTCGACGGTGAGCTCATTCGGGGATCGATATATCGTGCCTTAACGAGACGCGATATATCGATCCCGGATAAATCGATTGCTACCCGCCAATACGGTGGGTAGTGAAGACATACCCAATAGGTCAGCAACTGGAAGGAAACCTTTGGAATTACCTCGGCATCAGGGCGATGCACCGAAGACATGGACTGGATAGTGCTGAGGTCATGCTCCAGGTTGGTGATGAGCTCTTTCTGATCAGCAACAGTAGAAACGGCTTCCGTGAACTGGATCTGCAGCTCAGCACAGCGTGCTGAAAAACAAAGCCCGTGAAACTGGCTGGTCAGTGTGGAGGGCCTTGACCTAGCTCCCTTTTCCTCCCACCCAGCTTCCCCTTTGGTCTGATGCATGCAGCATCTGCTGCTCTCGAAGAAATATGCAAATTCAGCTGCCTAACATGATGTCACGAGCCTCCTCAGGTACCAGTTTTCATCCTGGGGCCATCCTTTACCACATCTCACGCAGCTTTCGACTGATTGCTGCAGATAGAATCATCTGTTCCTCGGAGCTGACCATCCCTGTACGTTCATTTCATTGATCTGATTTCAGATTATCTACTCCCATGTGTTGCCTGATTGATTCTCTGTCATGGTTATTTCTGAATGGTACAGAAAGTGCTGTGGCTTTCTGAATGGCTAGCACACTCCTCCACCTTTCTCATTTCAAAAAACAACATGCTGTGGGGAAGAAGGAAGGTTTTACATCATGAGACCCAGAACACTGAATGATGCACTAACAACCCTGTTGCATTCCTATTGTCTCGTCCTGTTCGATTCTACAGGTTTCTGAGGGAGGAACCCATCATGCACTGGGGTGCCAGTGCAATGTGACTGATTGATAACAGTGCTACTGAACAGCTGTCTTCACAGGTGCCCAATGCTACAAGCCCAACCACAACCACATGCTGGGCACAATGAACTGGGGCAACGTGGCCTTGTTTTAGTCTTGCACAGTGGCCATCTGAGGTCAGTTATGAATGGCAAGGGCTATAAAAGCCATTTAGCCTAAGAGCTGCACAACATCCCATTTGCAAGAGCCAGGGCTTGTGCATTATATCTGCGGCTCTGGAACTCAATAGCAGTGAAAAAATAACTTCCTGCATGTGCTCAGTACTGTCAGTATTGCTCACGTAGCTTATTCCACTGGCAAAACACACAAAGGGCTTAATTTCGGCCGAGTAGAGAGGCTCCTGCGCTATAAGGCATGGCTCCAGATCAGAACTTCCGCACAGTTCAGGAGAGTTTGGATGCGGTGTTCTGGTTCAGACCCATCCCTATTACGCTTCTAAGATGAAAATGTTTTTGAGATTCCTGAGCAAAAGGAACAAAAGCACTCACACGCAGTTCTGAAAGTGAGGCTGTGAAAATGGCAGAGTGGGGCTTCACGTTTTTGATCACTCAGTGTTTCCAGACCCAATGCGCTCAGTTCACAAGTAACAACAAAACTTAGCCAGGGATCTGAGAGTCAGGCTAGGTTCTTTCTTATTGACTGTAACCAGTTAAAGGAGCTGCAGGTTAAATGGCTGCTTTGTGTCAGGCCTGGAAAACAACACTGTCTACGGGGGTTTCCACATGTGTCACCGATTGGAACTTGCCAACCAATTCTGCTGATGCACAAGAAGATCCCCCTTTCTGAGCTGGGCTGGCTCTGCAGGGCTGCCAGGAATAAGCGGCAGTAAAAGCTTATTTTTGTCCCTATTGTTGACCAAGCAGATTGGACTGATTTACTTACTGGCCTTGTGTGAGTCAATAGCAGAGGCAATAGGTAAGCACGTGCCAATCTTAAAATAACTTTTCTGAATAAAATCACACCTTAAAACATGACAAGCAATTTTCTATGCAAGAAACAATCTCTAGATGACTAAAACTAGGAACTTAGAATGAAAGTCCCTGTTCAACACTAATGTCACAGCTATACACATCTCTACACACACAGAATACCATTAAACCAATGTGTCTTGAACTTACTAAGAAAGAATTAGGGCCTGCTATGCTACAAATGAATTTCTCTTTCAATATGATCATGTACCCACCAGTTATAGACTCCATCTGTATCTCTTGGTATTAGGAAAATCCAGCTCTCCATCTGTTTAAGCTTAGTAAAAAATAATACACTAGAGGTATAGAATCATAGAAGATAAGGATTGGAAGAGCCCTCCGGAGGTCATCTAGTCCAACCCCCTATTCAAAGCAGGACCAACACCAACTAAATCATCCCAGACAGAGCTTTGTCAAGCCGGGCCTTAAAAACCTCTAAGGATGGAGATTCCACCACCTCCCTAGGGAACCCATTCCAGTGCTTCACCACCCTCCTAGTGAAATAGTGTTTCCTAATATCCAACTAGACCTCCCCCACTGCAACTTGAGACCATTGCTCCTTGTTCTGTCATCTGCCACCACTGAGAACAGCTGAGCTCCATCCTCTTTGGAACCCCCCTTCAGGTAGTTGAAGACTGCTATCAAATCCCCCCTCACCCTTCTCTTCTGCAGACTAAATAAGCCCAGGTCCCTCAGCCTCTCCTTGTAAGTCATGTGCTCCAGCCCCCTGATAATTTTTGTTGCCCTCTGCTGGACTCTCTCCAATTTGTCCACATATTTTCTGTAGCGGGGGGCCCAAAACTGGATGCAGCACTCCAGATGTAGCCTCACCAGTGCCGAATAGAGGGGAATAATCACTTCCCTCTATCTGCTGGCAATGCTCCTACCAATGCAGCCCAATATGCCATTAGCCTTCTTGGCAACAAGGGCACACTGCTGACTCATATCCAGCTTCTCATCCACTGTAATCCCCAGGTCCTTTTCTGCAGAACTGCTGCCTAGCCAGTTGGTTCCCAACCTGTAGCAGTGCATGGGATTCTTCAGTCCTAAGTGCAGGACTCTGCACTTGTCCTTGCTGAACCTCATCAGATTTCTTTTGGCCCAATCCTCCAATTTGTCTAGGTCAATCTGGACCCTAGCCCGACTCTCCAGCATATCTACCTCTCCCTCCAACTTAGTGTCATCTGCGAACTTGCTGAAGGTGCAATCCATCCCATCATCCAGATCATTAATAAAGATGTTGAACAAAACCGGCCCCAGGACCGACCCCTGAGGCACTCCGCTTGATACCGGCTGCCAAGTAGACATCGAGCTGTTGATCACTACCCATTGAGCCTGACGATCTAGCCAGCTTTCTATCCACCTTATAGTCCATTCATCCAATCCATACTTTTTAAAACTTGCTGGCAAGAATGCTGTGGGAGACCATATCAAAAGCTTTGCTAAAGTATATAGATTTGAATCCTGCAGTTTTCATACAGGCAAAACTTTCATTAGCCTCAGTGAAGAGTATAGGATCAAGCCCACAGATATGAATTTTCAGGTGGGTGAAAAAACTTAGTTAACAGCTGGTAGAGTCCCCCACTGATGATGCACCTAGTAATTAGTTTTTTTTTTTTTAAAGGAAAAAGGAGATGAGAAACTATTAACGAACTAAAACTTAAATGTCACTAATTAGTTCGAACTATTCCTAATTATTTTTCCTAGGTTCTCGTTGACACCGCTACAGAGCTCTGACTCAGGCCGAGGATGGTTAAGAAGGAACTGAGGGCGTTGGGTCTTGCGCGTGTTAGATGAGGCACCAACGGCGTTGCGAATGCTCACTGCGCGGGTGACCCAGACGGACACTGCTACCGAAAATCTCTCATCAACGGCACCAGGACACACCGACAGCTGGAGTGGAGCCCCCAAAGGGACACATCTCGAAGAGTCTCAGTAACTGCACAGGGTGAGTAACGGTCTGTTGTCTGAATTCCAAACAGCTGGGAGGCAAAATGCTCATTTATCAGAAGTTGGATAGTAAGAGATGCTTAGATTCCATGTGAAGCCAGGGCAGACTCTTACAGGTCCTTAAACACCTCTTTGAAGTCATCCAAGTGTCGTTTTGAGTCATGCAAAGCGTTTACAGAAAAAGCCCAAATCACATGCAAACCTCGGCTGGTTTGGAGCTTTACTACAAACCTGAAACTAAGCCCTGAAAGTCTGGCTATGGTTTGTGACCCTTTAGCTTGAGTCTGGGCTGATGTAGATTCCCTGTGAAACCATGCAGGGTGTGTGCTTTTGACAGAAAACCAGGTGCAATCTGGCAGGTCTGATTGTATCTTGCAGTGAGATTTTGAGCTTGTTAGAATCTGCAACTTATGAAAGTTCAAAGTTGCTAGTGCCACACTAGTCCCACAACGCCCTGTGATCCAAAATTGCAGCATTGCCTGCACTCCTACTGTTTACCAGTCATCATGGCCTGGGTTGTTGTTTTTTTAAACCTGCAATTCAAAGATAATTGATCCGCCTAGACAAAGAGGGCAAAAGATTAGAGCGCAGCACTGGGAACCAGGAGACCTGGCTCCTAGCCTCAGATCTGAAACTAACTCACTTCTTGGGCTTGGGGTCCCTTTCCTTTGCTGTGTGACTGCATTCCCCATTTGTGAAATGCCAGCAGTGCTTTCCCTACCTTACAGAGGTATTGTGAGGAGGAATGGTTTGTGAATCAGAGAGATCATTTAACACAAGGTGCTATATTAATGCCAACTCTTATTATTGACCGTCTCAAACACTACTTACACAGCAGGTAGCTGCATAAGGTCAGAGCATGTTTACAGGGAAAAAGAGATATATATGGCAGGCACAATCCAGTTATTTATTTTTGCTGCATATATGTTCAAAATCCATTACACAACATTTCACAATTTTGGGGCAGGAGGGCTGGGGCTGAGAACTCTTATATATAAAGATACAGTATAAATGATCAGCAAACAGCAGTATCTGTACAGTTGTAATAGAACTACAGTACTCCTAGAGGGTGCTGTTCCTTAAGAAATGTGAGAGGGTTACTCTATGCTCTTCCAAATGTTTGCACTTGGGAGAACCCGTGAATTCACTATAGTCAAAGGAATATTTCCAGATACAAAATATTTGGAAATAACAAAGCCTCTTCCCTAAAAAAAAAAAATTAGGGCCCAATTCTGCAGTATGCTCAGCATCAGTTAATGTCCACTGGCCCCAATCCTGTGCCCACAGACATTAACCCCGGCAGGAGCAGGACTGGCCCCATTGGTATGAGTGCAGGTGGAAAGTGCTCTGCACCTTGCAAGATTGGCATGTAGAGGATAGCAAGTCCAGGGAAAGGGAAATGTTTCCTTTAATCTTAATCCTGGGCACGGGGAAATGTAGCACTCATAAAGCAACCGATTATAGCACTAGCTAGAGAGAGTGGTAGAGGGAGGAGGAGCACAGAGATCTGGAAGTTTGCTAGAGGTATCACTGGGTACTGTGTGCTTGTATCCTGTTGGGGAAAAGTGTCAGAAAGGGACTACAAAGTTTTGCTAAGCTTGTCATGGAATGAAGGGAGATGGTCATGGAGGGCTCAGAGACAGGGGTCAAATGGGGATGGGTCAGATAACCAGCTAAATGTCTAGGTGCCAGTTGAACCTTGGATTTGCCAACTGTTAATTCATACTCAAGAACTAAATTAGTTTAAAACATTGGAGGAATCTTTACTTGGACACATTCAGCGGCAGTATAAAAGCATCAGCGTAAGAGGGATGAGAAATCAATCAAGATTATTTTGCACTTGTACAGCATCTTTTATCTGGGGATCTCAAAGTGTTTTACCAAGGTGGGTCAGTATCATTATCGCCATTTTACGGAGGGGAAAACTGAGGCACAACAGTGCCCAATGTAACACAGTGAATCAGCAGCAGAACTGGAAACAGAAGCCAGATCTCCTAACTCCCACTTTCCAGCTCTGATCACAAGGAAACATTGCCTGCCCAAGTAGAAAAAATTCAAAACATCCTTTTCATTCATTCATTTTCCAGTGGCTCCGTGGACACCTGTCAGTATATACAAATACACGCCTCAAAGTTTACACGCAAAGGAAACATTAATTTTGGGTCTTATTTTTTGGGGCAGTGGGATTTTTTGATGTACAAAAGAGCCCCAAAAGGTATTTTTTTCCCTCTGCTTTTTTCCAAACCTTAGAAACCTCAAGAATACTGAATTGACGACTTATGTTCTTAGGCAGACCAGAGGACTGGAATGGAAGTTCTCTCAATCCTTATTGGAACTTTCCTTCTAAATATTCTTCAGGTGCTTGAGTTAAATTGTTAGTTTGTTTTTTAATAAGGAAAGTACCCATGCCCGGCCTCAACTGGCTGGATTTTAAATGGAGTAAAAAAGGGTTCTCTCAATTGCTCAGGTTTCACTCCTTGGTACTGGCCATGTCATAATTCTACTGATTCTCCAGTCATCCACAGAGTGTCTTCCAGGAAAACAGAGTAGACACAGCTTGAGTTTCTAATGTAAAAGACAATGAAAATGAGAACAATCCACCCTTCCTCTTGATATGCCTCTTTTCAGGCTTTGATTATCATCACTAAAAATAAAAAAGGGGCACCCCCCCTCTTTTTGCTTCTATGCAAATCATCTTTAACTTCACCCAGTACATAGAATAACCTGCATTAGTGGGTTAGAATGCCTACGTCTTAAGCTTTCAGCTAGAACAAAAGAATATCTTTTTTTTTTCCGGTATGTTGCCACATTTAACAGAACTCACTGTAACCCTTCAGACTTTCATATGCATTGAAGCAGTTTAAGGTAAGTGAGCTTTCATGGATTGTTCAACTTCCAGTGAACATACTGCAAGAGATAATGGCACAAATAAGCTAAAGTCCTGGGAAAACTAGAATTCTCAACTGTACTATTCATTCTCAAACTTGATGGCCTCTAGCATACTTGACAGGTACAACTCAGTCTGAATTACTAGGGCTCTCAGTGCTTCTAGCACTTTGTCAAGGGTGGTGATGAACTGAAACAATCGGACAATCTTATGAACTCAACCAGCACCATGAACAAAGTATCAACACCTCCGGAAACCTGTCACTCTGTATGTTAGTGCTGTCTGGAGCGAGAATGGTCCTTTTACCTGTCAACTCAGCCTGACAAGGATAAAATATGGTGCAATTGGAAACAGAATATTACTGAAAAATCTTGTACTTTCCTGGGAGTATCTGAAGAGGCAACAGAGAGAGAGATTTGGAGCGGTTACTGTTTATGAGAAGCTAGCTTGAGACGGAAGCATATCATCACATTCTAGACTGATTGAGTGAGGCTGAAAGTCTGTACCTTTGATTTCCAGATCCACCAGCCTTACACTCCATTTGCACCATTACAATGGTTGTTAGGGGTTGGGGAAAATTCTGGCTCAAAGCCTTCAATTTGCTTCTGACTTGTTGATTGTGCCATACTTACTTTAAAAAAAGATACAAATTTACACAATGGCTTTGAAAGAAAAACTAACAAGAGACTGGCTGAAACAAATTCTGCAGTTTTCAAGGGTCCTGAGAGTTGGTGTGTATGAAATCCTAATGAGAATTTTGCTGGTTATGCCCATCTCTAAAAGTAACATTTGAGCCTCTGTCTAAATCTAGTAATTTCAACAAAACAGTTTTGAATGTATCATTGCAAGATTTTTCTAGAAGAGCTAGAAATCACATTAAAGTTCTCAAAGACAGACATCTTGCATAACTGCAACAGAACGATCTTACTATATGCTTCTTTTCTCATTTGATTTAAGCCATTCTGCTGTGCAAATAATATGAAAACTGAGGAGTAACAAGGACCCCTACCTAAACTGTTCACAATACTGGCAGCATTCATGAGATAAGCCAGTGGGTACCATTGCCAAGACAAATCCGGTTTGCTTATCTTTTCTAATTCCAACAGCACTGTGTTGGAATTCTACGCCAGCAGGGAGGTGGGGAGGTAATTTAATTTGTCTGACTTTCTGTCATGGGTGGCACTGGGATTCCTCTAACTAGTACGCCAGCCAGGGGCTGGGGTTTGACATTTGTACAATGCTGGAGTTCTGATCCACCGCAGTAAAGACAAAACCATCTTTAACATCCTTTGTTGCCTGAGAAGGCAGACAGGAATATGAGCCTGGCAAAGAATATCCTCTCAGGCATATGGGCGCTCAGCATTGTGTATCCTGAAACAGGCGTTTCTATACAAGCTGGCAGAAGCACAGCAAGATTCCCAGGCTGCTGAGTGATGCATGCCCATGTGAGAGATTAGAATTGAGCCCTAAACCCTTGCAAGATAACTAGTTTAAGGTGACAGGTTTCAGAGTAGCAGCCGTGTTAGTCTGTATCCGCAAAAAGAACAGGAGTACTTGTGGCACCTTAGAGACTAACAAATTTATTAGAGCATTCAAAGAAGTGGGCTGTAGCCCACGAAAGCTTATGCGCAAATAAATTTGTTAGTCTCTAAGGTGCCACAAGGACTCCTGTTCTTTTTAGTTTAAGGTGAGCTCAGTTGTAGTTGAGATATATTGCCACTATTGATTCTAACTGGGCTATAAACGCTATCCTCCATGTAGGTCTTTTGTGCTATTAAACCTGAATCTTGTCACCTGGATTTTAGCAAAACCACCACTGTCACAGAAATAAGAGCTAAATTGGGGCTCCCATCTGGTAAATGAATTTTTCTATTGGGTAATTGCCTATGGGGTGATGTTTACACGAGTCCCTGGAGGTCATGAAGCAATTTAAATGACTCACTTCAGTCAGATGAGAACTGGCATGCGTGTCAAATGTCAATCCGTTTCCCTAGCATGCTCGAAAAGAGCTAGTTGGGGAATGCTGAGGCTAGGTGAGCATGTTTCCGGTGGTGGTGAAGATGGCCCAATTGGAGAACTGGGTCATAGAAGTTAGTGATGGAAAACCCCTCTTACATACAAACAGCTTGCATGAGGATAAAAGGTCAGAAGCCATTACTGTTAGGAGCTTAGTGAAAACACAAAAGACTGAGGGAAAAGCCTTCATGAAACACACACAATTGAAAATTGGAATCCAGCATTTGAAAAAGAAAATAACTAACGGACAAGTGGCCATGTGCAAATATGCCTCCCAGAAATTGAGGGCACAAAGAATCTTCCTGATTTAGGAAAGGAAAGGTGTCAAATCATAATGAACGAAAGCCTCTGTCCCCTTGATTTCTTGGGTGTGAGATCTTAGAAGCATTTCTGAATTACTCAACTTATGGACTGATCCAACTCCTATTGAGAACAATGGGAGTTGGAGCAAGTCTCTTGAAGGACTGGATCATTTAGGAAGACGACTCTTATGACAGGGATTTTTGAAAAGGATCATGTAATGCCCAGAAGGGCTGACCTGGCAGAGTGGAGTGAATAAAGGCATCTCCTGACCAGAGAGTACTGAAAAGGAAAAGGCTAACGCTGAGTGATCTTTAGTGATTCATCCAAAGTACTGTCTGATGGACAGCATCATAGGTGAAGGCATCTGCAGGCCCGTGGGTCTTAAAAGGGTTTTGCTGTCCACTTGAAAAGATTAGGGCTGACCACATTGGCATCCAAAGGAAGAGAACAAAGATGGTACAAAAAGGTTGACTGTAATAGGTTTAGACCAATCATGAATGTTCTGGCTAAGTTTGATAGCAACTTGCACTGAATTATTTGCCCATCCTTTTCATTTGTGAGAGTATCATCAGTTTTAGACTTGAACAGTTTTCCTCCTTACTCAGAAGGTTAAAATTCTTGTCTTTAATATCAAGAAAAAAAAATACTGACAGCCTGAGCCTTGGATGGCACTTCAACCATGACAGTTAAGAGTCCAGCAGATGTACACACATCAGAAGCATGTTCATAATAAAGAAGGCCTGACAGTTCTCAGAGTGATAAGAACTTCAAGTCATGGAAATAATCCTAGTGATTGGACTCGCTTGACAAATCATGTGCAGCATGTGTTTTCACAGATGGAGGAAACTGAGATGCAACAGCAATTTAGTTCGAGATTATATGGCCTGACAAATGAGAGGCAAGCTTTATGATTCCACTAGTTGATAGCTTGTTTTCTAAATGTCTTGGACACCCTGGATTTAGATAACTGCAGAAAACAAGAACAGCAGTGATTTGGCAAGCTAGAAGAGAATCGTAGAATCATAGAATATCAGGGTTAGAAGGGACCTCAAGAGGTTATCTAGTCCAACCCCCTGCTCAAAGCAGGACCAATTCCCAACTAAATCATCCCAGCCAGGGCTTTGTCAAGCTGGGCCTTAAAAACCTCCAAGGAAGGAGACTCCACCACCTCCCTAGGTAACGCATTTCAGTGCTTCACCACCCTCCTAGTGAAATAGTGTTTCCTAATATCCAACCTGGACCTCCCCCACTGCAACTTGAGACCATTGCTCCTTGTTCTGTCATCTGCCACCACTGAGAACAGCCGAGCTCTATCCTCTTTGGAACCCCCCTTCAGGTAGTTGAAGGCTGCTATCAAATCCCCCCTCATTCTTCTCTTCTGGAGACTAAACAATCCCAGTTCCCTCAGCCTCTCCTCATAAGTCATGTGCTCCAGATCCCTAATCATTTTTGTTGCCCTCGGCTGGACTCTTTCCAATTTTTCCACATCCTTCTTGTAGTGTGGGGCCCAAAACTGGACACAGTATTCTAGATGAGGCCTCACCAATGTCAAATAAAGGGGAACGATCACATTCCTTGATCTGCTGGCAGTGCCCCTACTTATACAGCCCAAAATGCCGTTAGCCTTCTTGGCAACAAGAGCACACTGTTGACTCATATCCAGCTTCTCGTCCACTGTGACCCCTAGGTCCTTTTCTGCAGAACTGCTACCTAGCCATTTGGTCCCTAGTCTGTAGCAGTGCATGGGATTCTTCTGTCCTAAGTGCAGGACTCTGCACTTGTTCTTGTTGAACCTCATCAGGTTTTTTTTGGCCCAATCCTTTAATTTGTCTAGGTCCCTCTGTATCCGATCCCTACGCTCTAGTGTATCTACCATACCTCCTAGTTTAGTGTCATCTGCAAACTTGCTGAGAGTGCAGTCCACACCATCCTCCAGATCATTAATAAAGATATTAAACAAAACCGGCCCCAGGACCGACCCTTGGGGCACTCCGCTTGAAACCGGCTGCCAACTAGACATGGAGCCATTGATCACTACCGGTTGAGCCCGATGATCTAGTCAGCTTTCTATCCACCTTACAGTCCATTCATCCAGCCCATACTTCTTTAACTTGGCGGCAAGAATACTGTGGGAGACCATATCAAAAGCTTTGCTAAAGTCAAGGAATAACACATCCACTGCTTTCCCGTCATCCACAGAGCCAGTTATCTCATCATAGAAGGCAATTAGGTTAGTCAGGCACGACTTCCCCTTGGTGAACCCATGCTTACTGTTCCTGATCACTTTCCTCTCCTCTAAGTGTTTCATAATTGATTCCTTGAGGACCTGCTCCATGATTTTTCCAGGGACTGAGGTGAGGCTGACTGGCCTGTAGTTCCCCGGATCCTCCTTCTTCCCTTTTTTAAAGATGGGCACTACATTAGCCTTTTTCCAGTCATCCGGGAGACTTAAAAAAACCAACAACAACAACAACAAAAAACTCTCTTTATTCTCTTAGAAGTGGACAGGCAGAATGGAAGTGCATTGAAACATAGATGGCTTGGAGGTTCTAAGATTACTTTATTGACTGGAAAGGAGATGTTTTTACAGCGATTACGACTTGCAATGCCCCTCTTTGATAGGTCAGAACTTGAAGGATTGAGAAACAGACATGGAGTCTGTGATTTACACAAGGTCAAAACTAGTCTGTGACAGAGCCAGGGATGGAACCCAGGCACTGAAGCAGCAAGTCAGGAGACCTTCTGGTACCTCAACTTTCTTAGCTTATTGATCATCTTTTCTTTTTTCTCTCCCCATAGTTAGGCCTGATTTGTTGTGAATAGTTATTTAGAAGCAGTGAAGTTGAAATGTGTATTTTTCTACATAGGGAAGTAAATTCTAATCTCTTTTGGAATATCTGTCCCAAGACCTGCCTTTGCAACCCAACGAGATTAATCTCCTGCTGCCATGGTAGAGCCCGGAAAGAAAATCACATTTACATATTGCTCTTTTTGTGGAGGCAAGATAGTGATGTCTGACCTCCCTAACCAACACCTCAGATGCTTTGGTGAAGGGCACTTGGCCCAATAGATGTCCCCCCCATCTGAAATTCACTGCTGGGCTCCACAAGGATTAGGAGTCATAGTCTAAGTTTCAGGCTCTTTGTCGAGTTGGGGTACATCAATGCATTTTGGGGAGGTCTGGAAAGTTCTCTCAGCATTCAGCAAATGGAAGAAAGAAAGGGAGAGATGGCACCCTCATCCCCCAGAGCCCTGCTCCTCTTCTAAGAGATACAGAGATCATGGATGCACCTACATCCAAGAGAACTATTTGGTGCAGGAAGTTCAGTGTCTGGGTCAGCAGTCTTAGAGACACGATTGGGGTGCTGATAATGCTGTAGTCTCCTTTTTCTGCCTTGCATCAGCTCCAGTGAGATCAGTCTTTTGTGCCTATCAAAGCACCCGTTAGTACCTGCCTCATTGAAGTTTTAAATTATTCCATTAGTAAAGGACATTCCTGTTGAAGAGGTTGTAGAGGTCAGAATCCAAAACAACTTGTATCCTCCCATAGAAGAGGATATAGCAGAAGCATCATCATCACTCCTGCCAAAATGGTCTCATCAGGAGTGTAGAGATATTTGACTTTGAAAAAATAATCAATTCTTTGAGGAGGCACCAAATATCACTCTGCTTTCCATAGAGTTGGTGAGATGAAGGCTGGTATCTTCCATAAAGTACTTAGTCATGCCTCTCAGCCTTCATTAACAAATACAGCAACTCTGCACGAATGACTGTTCCAGGTGTCAGACAAACTGAACCTTGTCTTGAGCAGTGAAAAGTTTGAACATCCAAACTCTATTTCTTTAATAGTGTCTGAAGGAGGCATGGGCAGTCAGCTCTCAGATCACCACCCTAGGCGACAAAGATGCCCAGAAGATAGAGCTAGCCTGGAAGTCAGATTAGTCAGTCACTTTACAGATGAGTAGCAATGAAGCTGTGGTTATTTATTACATCTGTACCTGGCACAAGACCATTCCTAGAGTATCTCACCTTCTTCAGGAGTTTAAAAAGGGGGCAAAAAAGATAGCAGCTGAGGATCAGAAAGTTGTGAAAAGCATTCTCTAAAAGCTTCCTCTAATGCTCAGGCAATCTGCCCAATCTGTAGCCACAGCTGTGACCATTAGAAGTCTCCCGGCTGAAGTGCACTGGTGTCTCTGCAGACATTCAGAATATAGCATAAAACTTTCCAAAGGATTCTGGGTCAGTGCACAGGTACACCCCAAAAGAGAAAACTGATTAGGGCAACACTCAAAGAACTCTGGAATCAGCTAGCATTTGACACACTTCATGCCTTTCCCACTGGAATCCATAAAAATTGTGTGTGTGTTGGGGAGAGGGGGGAAGGGAGAAAGGAGCCCAGAGACAGCCAATGGTAACATCTGCTGACATATTTATGCACCAAGGAAAAACCTCATCTTCAAACCAGGGACGTCGGATTCATCTGCCGCAGATGAGTAAGCAAATTCATGCTAGTCTAAGTGAATAAAAGGACCAATCTGGAAGGAGTATATTATTGCCTCTATTTCCTTTTATTTCAGAGAGCCGCTAGAAGAGGATGAATTTTCTTAATCACTTGGATCAGAAAAGACAGAGGTCCATGACTATTTTAAGATGGAATGGCTTTCCTATGTACACTACTACGTCTCTAGAACTTTAAAGTGGGAGAATGGGCCAGGTATTTCAAGTCTTAGTCTCAGAATGAGAGAATATCCTATTGAGGACAATTATCAGGTCTATGCACAAAAGCAAAGAAATGCGGAGAGCTCACAGATGTTCTTCCCTTTCAGCCTCTCACACCAATATCAGGTCAGAAAGGTGGAATATGTCAATGTTGATGTCCCTGTCATTGTTCACTGGAACAAGAGACTGCTTTGCGGCATCTGAGACCAGCTGCCCCATTGCCTTTTGCCTGAAAAGTTCAAGGTACATTTAGGACAGCTTCTGCCCTTCCTGTCCAACTTGCAATAAATCATTAGTTATTTTTTCATTTTTACTATACTGGAAATGAAAGTTAAAAGGTCACTTGCACTGTTAATAAAAACAATGCAAACTGGAGGCAAGAGAAAAAAGAATCATGGCTGGTGATCTGATCTGATATTCAGTAGCATCTGCCTGTTTGACTAGCTAGAAAAGATGATCACACCCATCTAGATTAGCAGGATTATAGGAAGGAAATAACTTTTTATCTTGGCTAAATAACACACATTACAATAAATTAACGTCCTTTATATAGCCTCTCTTACAGCCAGTTTCTTGTCAATGGTTTTGAAATATCTCCAAGGTAGCTGTTGCAAAATTAGAGCCAACTAATCAAGTAAACTACCAAAATTCATTAGGACAATAGCTTACATTATACATACTCTGTGCAGAGCACTCGAAAGCTTATGTAACGGAAAGGAACCAACAAGACAGGGAGCCAAATTTACACAATTAGCACAGCTCCATTGACTTAAATAGATCTATGCTTATTTATGCTGAAAAACTGGCCTACTGTATGTTGAGTTCAAAAGATTTAAAAACAAAAACACACATTGATATACATTGGCATTGAAGTACTGCAGCACTGACAGTCCAGGAAGGAGATTTCATAAACATTTGAGAGGGGCTTACATCTGCAACACTCAGTGGCTGTCATTAAAAAGTCAACATTTACCTACAGATTCCACCGTTACTGGTTGTTTCCTTTTCCAACTCTACGGGGAAACGCTGATACCAGATTTCAGAGCGGCAGCCATGTTAGTCTGTGTCAGCAAAAACAATGACGAGTCCTTGTGGCACATTAGAGACTAACCAATTTATTGGGGCAAAAGCTTTCGTGGGCTAGAACCCACTTCATCGGATGCATGGAGTGAAAATTACAGTAAGCAGGTATAAATATACAGCACATGAAAACATGGGAGTTGCCTTACCAAGTGGGGGGTCAGTGCTAACGAGGCCAATTCAATCATGGTGGATGTGGCCCATTCCCAACAGTTGACAAGAAGGTGAGAGTATCAACAGGGATAAAATTATTTCCCTCTGTTGATATTCATCCCTTCTTGTCAACTGTTGGGAATGGGCCACATCCACCCTAATTGAATTGGCCTCATTTGCACTGACCCCCCACTTGGTAGGGCAACTCCCATCTTCTCATGTGCTGTATATTTATACCTGCTTACTGTAATTTTCACTCCATGCATCCGATGAAGTGGGTTCTAGCCTACAAAAGCTTATGCCCAAATAAATGTGTTAGTCTCTAAGGTGCCACAAGGACGCCTTGTTGTTTTTGCTGATATCAGAGACACTGTGTAGTAAAGAAAAGACAGTTACCTTTTCCATAACTGGTGTTCTTCGAGATGTGTTGCTCATGTCTAATAGGTGTGCGTGCTCGCCACGTGCACCGGTGCTGGAAGTTTTTCCCCTAGCAGTACTTGTAGGGGAACACCCCACCCCCCAGTTCCTTCTTGCCAGACAACTCTGACAGAGGGGAAGGAGGGTGGGATGTGGAATAGACATGAGCAACACATCTCAAAGAACACCAGCTACGGAAAAGGTAACTGTCTTTTCTTCTTCGAGTGATTGCTCATGTGTATTCCACAATAGGTGATTCCAAGCTATATCTGTTGGAGGTGGGAAGGAGTTCACAAACTCTCAGGACAGAAAACGGCCCTGCCAAACCTGGCGTCCTCTCTGGTCTGAGAGACAATCGCATAATGCGAGGTGAACGTGTGAACTGAAGACCACGTGGTAGCCCTACAAATGTCCTGAATGAGGACATGGGCCCAAAAGGCAGCCAACGAGGCCTGCACCTTAGTCGAGTGTGCCTTCACAATTGGTGGCAGAGGGATTCCCGCCAGGTCATAACAGGTACAGACGCACAAGGTGATCCGGTTGGAGAGCCGCTGAGTGGAGATCGGCCGACCTTTCATGCGCTCGGCTGAGGTGATGAACAGTTGCAAGGACTTTCTGAACAGCTTAGTCCACTCCAGGTAAAAAGCCAGAGCCCATTTCACGTCTAACGTGTGGAGGTGGTGTTCCTCACTGGATGCATGGGGTTTGGGGCAAAGGACCGGCAGAAAAATGTCCTGACCCATGTGATAGGCGGAGACCACTTTCGGGAGGAACAAAGGGTGTGGGCGGAGCTGGACCTTATCTTTATGGAACACCGTGTACGGGGCTTGGAGGTCAGGGCCCTGAGTTCTGAGACCCGCCTAGCCAATGTGAGCGCAACCAGGAAGGCTACCTTCCACGAGAGGTGTGACCAGGAGCACGTGGCTAGCAGCTCAAATGGGGGCCCCGTGAGACCGGCCAACACCAAATTTAGGTCCCACTGCAGGACTGGCGGCCTAACATACGGGAAGAGACGATCCAACCCCTTAAGGAATCGGCCAGTCATAGCATGGGAGAATACCGTGTGGCCCTGCACTGGCAGATGGAAGGCCGATATGGCCGCCAGGTGCACCTTGACTGACAAGGGCACCAGGCCCTGGGCTCTAAGGTGAAGGAGGTAGTCCAGAATAAGCTGGATCAGGGCGCCCACCAGGGAAATGCCCCACTCATCCGGAAAACCCAGACCACTTTGCCAGGTAGGCTCGGTACGTGGAGGGCCGCCTGCTTTCTAGGAGGAAAAGCTGAACCCCTTCCGAGCATGTCCTTTCCTCCCTATCTAAGCATTGTGCAGCCATGCTGTGAGGTGGAGTGCTGCTAGGTTGGGATGGAGGTGGCCCTGGTCGAGCAGGTCCGGGCGGGCAACCGCCAGGCCCATGAGGGTCCCGTACCAATGGTGCCTGGGCCATGCTGGGGCAATCAGAAGGACCCGGGCCTTGTCCGTCTTTATCTTTTCCAGGACCTTGCTGATCAGCGGGAACGGGGGAAAGGCATAGAGAAATTAGCTTGACCCGGACAGGAGGAAGGCATCGGAGAGAGCGCTCCCTCCTCCCCGGAGCAGAACCGGGGACAGCAATGGTTCTGTCAAGTCACAAACAGGTCCACCTGGGGAGTTCCTCACACTTGGAAAAGTCTGTGCACCACCTCTGGGTGAAGAGACCACTCGTGCTAAGAGGAGAAGTCCCTGCTCAAGCGATTTGCCCGCGTGTTCTGGGTGCCTGGCAGATGGAAGGCCTGTAGGCAGATGTTGTGGGCTATACAAAAGTCCCACAGCCTGAGGGCTTCGCAGCAGAGGATCGGGTCCTGCCTTGCCTGTTGATGTAGAACATCGAGGCCGTGTTGTTCGCGAGGACCGTGACCACCCGGCCCTCCAGGTGCGAGTGGAAGGCCATGCATGCCAGCCGTACCGCCCTGAGCTCCTTGATGTTTATGTGGAGGGTCAGATCCTGAGCCAACCACAGACCTTGGGTTGGAATGTTCCTCACATGGGCCCCCCATCCCAGGTCCGCCGCGTCGGACACCAGTTCCAGCGACGGGGCCCTGCCCCTGAATGGGACCCCTTGGAGCATGTTTCTCGGGGAGGACCACCACCGTAGGGAGGTGATCACTGGCTTGGGCACTGTGAGGACTTTGTCCATCCTGTCCCTGGCCTGGGAGAACTCCGAGGCCAACCAGAGCTAGAGGGGCCTCATCCTGAGTCTGGCGTGACGGACCACACATGTGCTCGCCGACATGTGACCCAAGAGCTAGAGGCATGCTCCGGCTATTGTCACCGGAAACCTTGTGACCGTGTCAATGAGTCTCTTCAGGGTCTCGAACCTGTCTGGTGGGAGGGAGGACGAGGCGTCCAAGACCGCCCCGATAAACGCTATGCGTTGTACCAGGACTAACGTGGACTTGGTGTTGTTTACCAACAGGCCCAAAGTGGTGCATGTGGGCAGGAGCGCCACGTGATCCCGCACCTGCGACCAGGAGCTGTCCTTGACCAATCATCCAGATAGGGGAAGATCTGGACGCCCCGGAACCTGAGGTAGGCCGCCACCACCGACATACATTTCATGAATACCCTGGGGGCAGTGGACAGGCCAAATGGGAGGACCATAAATTGGTAGTGTTCCTGCCCCACCGTGAAACAGAGGAAGCATCTGTGCCCCTCGAATATATGAATGTGGAAGTATGTGTCCTGCAGATCCAGGGAGGGGATGATGGAGGCCAGGAAGACCATGTGGAACTTGAGCTTCACCATGTACTGGTTCATGCCTCGCGGGTCCAAGATAGGCCTGAGCCCCCCTTTGGCCTTCGGGATAAGAAAATAGCGGGAGTAGTACCCCTTGCCTTCGAACTCCCCCAGTACTGCTTCCACCGCTCCTAGGCCCAAGAGCTGCCCCCACCTCCTGCTCCAGCAGAGCCTCATGCGAGGAGTCCCCCAGGAGGGATGGGCGGGGGGTGGTTGGGCAGGGAAGAAGTAAA
Organism: Malaclemys terrapin pileata; assembly: GCF_027887155.1. NCBI lineage: Eukaryota > Metazoa > Chordata > Testudines > Emydidae > Malaclemys > Malaclemys terrapin. The sequence continues at coordinate 18,828,279 of NC_071522.1, read as the reverse complement.
CTGGAGGGTGTAGCCCCAGGAGATGGTGTTGAGGACCCATCGGTCCGAGGTGAGCCACGACCACTCCTGGAGGAAAGCACACAACCGCTTGGAGAAGGTAAGCTTTACTGATGGTGGATCTCTGATGAGAACTGGCAGGGCGCCGGGCGTCCCATCAAAATCGCCTTTTCCCTGCTTGCTTGCTTGCCCTTGGAGAACTCAGGCTGGGGGGCAGGCCGAGACTGCCTCTGTGGGCACCTCTTATAGTCCCGCGATTTCTTATAAGCAGTCTTGTATTTTGGGTGGGTGGGTGGCCTGAGGGGGAAGTCTGCTGTGGTGGTGCTTCTGAGGCTCCAGCCAACGGGGGCTGCGTTGGGGGCCACGGTACCCACTGGTACCATTGGGCTGGCCACGGTGCCACTGCACCTGCTGTGGCACCAGCGGAACCACCTGTTTGGCCTGGCCCATTGATGGATGACTATGAAGGGAGGCCGGACTGACATACGACCTGCCACTGTTCCTGGACCGGGAGGAGCGGCAGCGCCGGGAGCAATGCCAACCACAGGACCGTGATCCTGACGTGGAGGACCAGTACCATCGGTAACAGCTGCTCCGCGATTGCTCTGGCGGGCGGACCCGCAACGGTGAGACGCTGGTGATCAACGCCCAGGGCTGCAGTGCCGTGGCGGGGTCCTGGAGTGGGAAGATGAACGGGAATGACAGACATTCGTGCCATGACCAGCTGCAATAGCCCCTCCGAGACGAGGACCTTTGGCGTCATCTGCCCCGGTCCCGTCGGTGTTTGCTCCTCAAGGTGGAGTGGTGCCGAGAGTCTCGGTCAGACAGAACCCAACTAGACAGCCTGGTGGGCATTGAGGGCGATCCATGTGGACTTTGCCCTGAATGGTCACTGGGTGGCGAACAGTGTTGGGAACGTTCCCTTGACTGAGACTGGTACTAAGCCGGGGGTGACTGTGGAAATCCCAGCAGCGGCTTGCCTCTGGAGTGCGGGGCCGACGTTGGCGGTGCTCCTGGTACCGGCATGGACATAACATCCGGGCTGCCTGCAGGGCCTCCGGTGTGAAGGGCATCCAGACATCCAGGGAGGCCTACTCCGAATGGGCCGGGCTACTCCGCTCGACTGGAGTCGGAGGCCTAGAGGCCGGTGGGGATCGAGGACTGCCCAACATGGGTCTAGCCTCTGTTCCGGGTTTACTCTGGTGCCGCGGCGAAGATGGCCTCTTCCTAGCCTTCTTGGCATGCCTCGCGGACGGAGAGTGGTGCCAACTAGTCAATGGTGCCGAAGGGTTGCCGTGCACCGACACCGCGGTGCCAACTCAGAGCAGCGCGCCAGAGCCGGGGTCAGTGCCAACTCCATCAGAATAGCCCGGAGCCTAATGTCCCTTTCTCTCTTGGTCTGAGGCTGAAACGAATTGCAAATCTTTCAGCGATTGCTGAGATGGGTTCACCAAAAAAGCATAAACAGTCCATGTGCGGATCACTCATTGGCGTAGATCCCTACAAGTGTCGCACGACTTAAAACCTAGGGCACAGGGCATGACCTGGCCTGGGCGCTCTAGCTAAACTAAATTAACTAAACTAACTAACTAACTACAGGTACCATACACTGAATGAACAAGCAGTTTTGGGGACAAGCTACAGCAAAGCTGGAGCAGAGCAGTTCCGAAGCACCTTCACTGGTGGCAAGAAGGAACTGAGGGTGGGGGGAGCGTGCAGCTCCCCTTATGCTGCACCATGGAGGTGCCACTCCAGGGGTCGCTAGGGTGCTCCCCTACGGGTACTGCTAGGGGAAAAACTTCTGGCACCGGTGCACATGGCGAGCACGCACACCTATTGTGGAATACACATGAGCAATCACTCGAAGAAGCCTGACTTTTTTTTTTAAATGACAACTGCTGTAACTATGGAATTTGGAGCCCTAAAAAGGATGGGTGGTTTAGGGGTTTCCCCCCCAAAACCAGGAACTTAGTGTTTTTCAATGGAATTCACTATGTAAGGCAAGAAATTCCCTCATAAAGGAGGACATTTAAAGAATCAGACATGGGTAACTAATGAGTTCAAGAAAACCATCATAATTTCCATGTAGCATCAATTCTTCCAGCTTGTAGCAATAAAGAAATAACTATTTAATACAGTAAAATAATGTTATAATGTGAACACTTTGTTCATCACCTTTATTACAACAAAAAGAAATAATAGATAAGAAAGAAAATGTTAGATACTAGAAACAAACTTTCTCCTGATAACAGTAAAGGCTTGTCTGCTTGACTCTATTTAAATTTCCATTGTAAAATCTCAGGGCATCATCAAAGCATCTGACCCTAGAAGAAGCCATTTAAAATGAAAACAATAATGGCATATAGGAATGCTGTAGTAACAATCACTAAGGGCCTGTTGGCATTTATACTACACACCTCTCTTTTTGGAGACAGGTGTCTCGGCTTTCCCATAACACTTCAGATTAAGATCTGGGATGCACACAGGATGCATATTTCTTTCTTGTAACAGCAGGTTGCAGACCTCTTAGCTCTCTGAGACTTGCTCCTAACTCATGCTGAACCCCACTGATGTAGATGTTTTTCTTCATCTGCAAAGAGTTCAGGAGGACTTGGGCCAAGGAGCATAATTTGATTTTGCAGCAGGCAAATGCTTCCATGCTACACCGAAAAGGAAATCCCTATTCCTCAGTGTAGGTTCAGATGCAATTGTCTGTTTTTGAAAATGGTACACTTCTCTTGCATAATTACATGTACATTTCCAGTATATTTGGTGGTAACATAACCTAGTATGCCTGAAAGCATGCACAGTTATAAATATATACAGAAGATTAACTATCAGACTGAGATTGCTTTAAAGCATAGGTACTTTAACATTAAAATGACTGAGGTAACATTACACAAGACAACCCTATTATACTCCTAGAAATCAACAGTTTGATCAGTCATTACATATTATTAAAATTTCTATTTTAAAACTATAATTTTTACATCTTACTGAGCGAACTGTCACAGACATGTCATAGATAAAGAAATGCAGTTACAGAAGAATGAAAGTTAAATAAAATGTACTGAACATTGTTAATACTGTATTTAGATAAATGATCTCTCCTGAGATACTAAATATAAGCAAAGCTAGAGATGGCAAAGATACAGAATGAACAAGCTTTTCATTTTGAACATAAATAGTTATTTTGCTAATGTAATTTAGTGTACTATAAACCAATAGGATGAATTTCTGGAACAGCCTGAAGGGATGGAAAAAGCTGGTTAATATCTATACAACTTCATGCCACCAATTATTGCTAAACAATGTGGCACAGTACAGTGCAAAATCTACAGTCTTAGCTTTTTAAAATTCCTCCTGTTCTGCAGTGTGAACTCCATCGAATAATCCAGAGTTCCTGGGAAAAGAGATATATACTCTCTTACTGCAGGACAGGAAAAATGTTAAAGAGACAGGCCTATACCCAGATACTTAGGAGACGACATTATACGCTTAGGTCCCAGTCCTGCAATAATTTCAGTGACCACAGTCATAATTTAAAGAATAGGTCACAACAGGACTGGTAAAAGGGTATGAAACGAACATGCATTACAACTGAATCTAAAGACATTTCAAGCTACAGATTTCTACTGTTTTTCCAAAAAGAATGTCATTGTTGAATCTAAATAACTGTACTTTAATAACAAAATTTCAATTCTAAACTTGTAGGAAGCCCTCAATATATTTACAGGAAAAAACAGCCTGCTAACATTTTAAGGCACCACAAGAGCAAACAATTTTCTTTATGAATATCCGTTAAAAAATGCAGACAAAATACAAGCCAAATATTGGCCAAAGTTCTGCCAACATCTACATTTTTGAATGGTAAGCACTTCTGATCACAAGTCACTGGTAACCTCAACAATCAATGATGATTTTACAAAAAAAATCTAACATGCTATTTTGGTCCTCATCTCTCGCCTCAAGTTCAGAATGTAACCATTCTTTGCTGCCTAAGTATCCAATCCTACTCCCACTGAAATGGGAATCTTTACACTGAATTTAATGGGAGAGAGACTAGATTCTAAAGTTAGCCACTTAAAGTACTTAAGATACTGAAAACGGATTCTTCAGTGAAATCAAGATACAAAGCTAGAAAAGTCAATTACCAACAAAAACCAAACAAACCTCTACCGATTAGCAAAATGATCAAAACCACCAATGTAAATGTTTGCTGCTTTGACCGTCAGGTCTGGACTCTCACCTTAAAAAAGACAACCCACACATTATTGTGTTTGTATAAAAGATATTTACTTCAATTATCACACCTAGGGTGCTAGTGAATAATAATAATAATACATCATGTGAGTTTCATACAGTGATATTGCTTCTCCATATCATATAGGGACCGTTGTACAGTGCTGAGAACAAACATTATATGGCTAACCAAACAAAGACAGAAGAAACAATGCCATTCCGCTGACGGAGGGAGCACTTCCCTGCTACTGCCAGCCATATAAACCTTTACTTTTATGTTTAAACAAATACCAAGAAATAAAATGTTACAAAAGATGAGTCACAGCAACACAACGTGGGCTTCTCAAAGCTACTTGTACAAAAAAAAAAAAATGACACTTTTTTTGGTCAATTGGTTCTTTGTGAGGATTTTTTTTAAAATCTGTGATTGTGAACATAACAAACAAGCTCTAAAATGTCTAAGACTTAGTGCGTTACAGAAAAAATATAAAATACTGCTAAAAATGTAAGACACCACAATACACGGGGGTAAAACTGAGCTTATTATTTAAAAACAAAAAAGTTCTCAGGAAAAAGTACACCACTTTATCTGTCTGAGTTCATCTTGTGCTGTGTTAGTAGTCAGGGCATTCATTTCAAAAGTCTGCCCATTATCATGGCAAGTAGTTATTGCACAAATGCAAAGAGTTAATTTCTTAATAAAAATGAAAAGGGACATGAGGGAAACAATTATAAAAAACAAAAGCACCCCCACTCCCAAACAAGTTAGTCTTAATTTACTTTGGATTTAACGTCCAAATTCACACACTTGACATTCTTGGAGCATTTACAGAGAGTGGGACAGACAGTGCCTGTTTTCTTAAAAGGAACAGCAGAAAACGGCTTTCAACACAGAAATGCATAGACTATTCTGATAGAAATGAAAACCTTTTGCAGAAATTACCTAATAGTTTAATGTAGGGCCTTTCCCCCCTCTAACTACACCAGAAGGAGAAAGTCACAGCATTGGGAAAAATGTTATTTCTGAGAAATTAATCTGATGTTCTTAGTGGGATGTCCTCAAAAAAAAGGCAAAGTGCAAGTTTGCTTCCAATCCACAGAGGAGGTGATGCGCCATGCAACAATCGCAGCTCCTTACATCTTTGCCTTCTGTAAGGCTCTTTTTTGCTGAGCCGGTGCTGGTTCAGTGCTTACTGATGGCCCTTGACATTGTCCCCCAAGCAGACACATCCCTCCCTCATACAAACAGGGCTATTACTAAAGCAACATTTCCATTGTTGTTTAAGCAGCTCTCTCTCAAACTGTTACCTACCCACAGAATGCTTGTCTTAATGTGTTTCTACATTGCAAGGAAACCAAACAACTCCTCCAGCACAGATATAAATTTACAACTAGTATTTTCATATTTCATACCAGGAAAAGTTGTTGCTACACAAGATTGTTTTGACCAACTTTATATGTAAGAAAAAATAGTTATGAATTCAGAAATTAAAACATATGCCAACAAAGATGAACATCATAGGAAACCAGTCTCTCTTGTTTTAAAGTAATACTCTTAAGCAGATTGCAATGTACCTTGACAAAGGGATATTGCATCTTCATGAAATCTTAACAGAGGCTCTAGGAGGCTTAGGGTATTTTTTGTCTCTCTTTATATCGGAGTCTCTTCCCTCACTACTGAGTCTTTTTAATCTCAATACTAAATGGTTTTTAATATTTAAATACAAATATTTAGTAGACATTTACACAGAGTCCTTTTTAAGTGGATTGCTCCAGAAAACACAACATACTGATATGGGTATTAATCAGTCAAGTACATGCCAACCCATCCAATTCCCAGAGCAGGCCAATTCTTCTAAATAGAACAGAATAGAATGAGTTTGGTATGCTGGACCATCTATGTCCGTTTAAGCAATAAGAAGTGATATGTATACTTCTGTTGTGTTTATGTAAAAATCTCTGAAAGGCATTTTAAAGTAATCTCACTATAAATAGGAAAGACCAGAATTTTGTTTTGTTCTAATGATAAATTTTTTTGTATAATTAGACGTATGTTGCTGTGTAAAGAGTGAGTTTTAGAAATAAACAAGTGCTAGTATGGACTGAGGAGGTAGGAGTGTGATGTAGAGGAAAAAAACCCTATTCTTCACAAGTCCCAGTTAGACTGGAATGACCTTACGGTGTATCACCAGTTGAAGATGACATGGCTCAGGAAGTTGAAATGAACACGTAAGTGCTTATTTTAAAGTGATGTCAGAACATGGTGAAAGTTAGCCATAACTGGAGATCACATGGGTGCTTGACCAATCAAGTTTTTTAAATGCTCACTGAGAGACCCATTAGTATGTTTTTTCAGAGATTGTTGCACAATGGTGGACTATTTATTCCAAAATGTCATCATGCAAATATAACCAGTGTGAATATACTCTTCAGTCACCTGAATCCTCCTAGACTAAAGCTTACATTTGCCTACATTGGGTGTACAGTGTGTTAGCTCCTAAATATAAAACTAGAACTTCTATTGCACAAAGTTTTAAATGCACAGTAGTATTAAGTGCTCTTTATCAAAGGGATTAGTAACCCTGGGCTATTGAAATACACCTTGATTGGTCTTTTTTTCTGAAATAAAAAGTAGGCTCTTCTGTATGCTGAAATCTAGATCACTGTGCTTTAGATTATTCTCAATGAAGAGATGAGAAGATAAGGCACCTCATCTTTCTGATTACAGAAAGTTTGATAAATAGTACATTTTATGAAAGAAGTATAGGCTAAACACTTCTAGGAAATTGTGTAATAATATTGCTTAAACTAAAAACATTTCAAAATAATCAAAAAACCTCCCCTCCCGCCCCCTGCTCCCCCCGCAAAGAACAAACAAACAAACAGGAAATCTGTGAACTTCTTCATTCCTGGGGAGGATGAAAAAGGAATGGAAGCCTCTTATGGAGGGGAAAGTGGAGAGAGACAAAACCCACCCAACAGCACAATATAGGTGTGTTGCTTATTCTTCACCTGCCCTCCTTTAAGCTAGTTTATCTAGAACACTTACTGTATATACTATACTAGCATTCAGAGGTAACTAGGTGCTTTGGAAACACTTTTTTTAAAGCTAATTAATTTACACACAAATAATACATTAAAATAGTAGTAAGGGTCTAATGGAAACTAACAAAAGCCAGAGAAATGCAGAGTGAACCTTGACTGAGTACCAATCTTATAACACACCTAGATATATTTTTTTTAGTTCCACATATGTAGGATTGGATTTATAAAGCCAGTTAAATGCTTAGTCCTGCAAAGTAAACAAAGTCCCCTGAGAGGAACTCACAATATGCAATTTCAGTTATATACACCTCAGAAGTAGAATTTTCAGCATGCAGGGGCACCAGAGATGAATTGCTGGTTTTGATTTGTCACTTGGTTTAATCTACTGAAAAATTCTTCCTTTTTTAAAACCTATCAATATACAGAGTTGGCAAAATAAAAATATATTTTTTAAAGGATTGGAATGCTGCTCCCTTTAACTGACCATCCTGTATGTAGACTTAGCAGCTCATATCATACTTGTAAGAGTGCTTAGTGCTTGAGGTTCCTGATAGCCATATCAGAGCAAAACCTATTTATACAGTTACAGGGTGAGTTTAGGCTGTGATTTCATCCTTAGTGCTAAATTATCTAGCTTTTGTACATTTCAGTCAGACCCTTGAAATTATTTTTATGTATTCTAAATGTGAATTTTTCTCTTCATGTTAATTAAACCTGCATGTTCAAACAATCTGATCCCTCAGAAGCCTGCAGTCACTTTCTTGCAACGTGGATTTTGCCTAGCAAGTGGGAAAATGGCACTCTATGCATTAATATACATATTAGCATGTAAATAACATTTTTAAACCTGCCATCCACCCATGCCCCAACGCATATAATTTACCTGATAGACTGTAGCAATTCCTTACTGAGCCACTAAGGCCTATATTGTAAATATGCTACATATTTAGGAACTTTTCCAAACAGGAATAGTGTAAGTATACGTGTTTAAAAACTTTAAAAAATGCATATTATTGACCCGCACAGCTAGAAGGTGATAACACAATTAACATATTATTATTGTTACCAATAGAAAGATTGTGCTGTTACAAACATTACCACAAAATTACACAGTAACTATGCAAAGAACTCCTGTCACAACTGCTTCAGGAAATTCCTGGGATTCTTCTCCACTTTCCATGGATCTTTGGGTGAGTACTTTACTTGGTAGTACGAATATCTCCAAAAATAAAATGAACAGCCATAGATATGCTGTTAGTATTTATGGTAGTTTCCTAATATGACTGTTTGTCATTTAACTTTTATCTGGTCAGGGCTCATCTGATTGTTTCAGTTTAATAGAGAAACTGAAGTGATACAGCAAAGTCACCAGATTTAGTAATAGAAAGAATCTAGAAAGAGCTCTAGATTGTGCTCTTGTGCATGATTTCCACTGAAGTCAATGGGAGTTGCGTGCTTGTATGATGGCAAAACTTGTCCTTTGGCATACATCTGTCAAAAAATAAGAGATTAAATAATCCCAGTATAATTTTTAAGTGGACATTCTTCCTTCTACACATTTTTGTGCCTGAACAAGCTCATGAATGGTGATGAATTGACAACCCTGGTCACTCAAGTCCATTTTTTATCCACACAACAGGTACAGCAGTGCGTGCTTCCCCTTCTCTGTCAGCATGCCTGGGCCTGACATAGAAGAGGCGAGAAGGGTGTTTAGTCTCCACGGCCAATCAATTCCTGGCCTTTACAAAGGATGCTAATAAGGGTACCAATTAGTAAAAAGTTGTGTGGTTAATTTTTGTGACATGAACACTTCTCCACGAGGAACTGACCTGAGACCAAATAATTCATTTCACATATGCCAAAGAACAGCTCTATCAGGGTGAAATTCATCCCTGTCTGAGGGCCATCACAAAACCAAAGCACCACTTAAGATATATTTCAGGGCTTAACTGGGGTTTTAAGGACTGCAGGGGCCTATAGCTGACTCTCCCCAAAGGAGGGTCTTTTAATCATTGTACATTAATCGGATATGGCATATTGCATTACACACAAAATTTAGCAGCTCAGATACTGGGGTGATAAAAGCCATAATAGTAAGTATCTGGATACACATGGTAACAATGGACTTATTTTTCTTAAAGTCTATTGTTACATATCTACTTTATTAAAGCCATAAAAATGAATAGGGGAGGAAAATAAAATGATTTTTGATTAATAATACATACCAAACTCTCATATAGCGCTTTTCATCCATAGATCTCAAAGCACTTTACAAAAGAGGTCAGTATCACTATCCCCTTTTTACTGATGGGGAAACTGAGGCACAGAGAGGCAGTGACTTGGCCAAGGTCACCCCAATGACAGAGCCAAGGATGGAACCCAGCTCTCCCACGCTAATGTTTGTTTTCATTATTTAAAGTAATTTGGAGTTATATTTTAAGTTGTTTGGTACTTTTTGAAAATCTTGTATTATACAGAATTTTTACAGGCTCTTTCATTTGTTTGATTGTATGTATGACATGGAGGAAGACATGTTAGTGCTTGGCTAGAGGGACCACAGAAAGTGCCATGGAGACTGGAAGGCCTAGCATAATAGTAAATTAAACTGAATGCTGTGTTTTACACTTGTTATGTCTGTATAAGTTAAACTGTGGAAGATCAGATATAAACAGCCTGTCTTGTTAGGGGCTGAACAAATACTCAGGCTTGGTCTACACTACCCCCCCCAATTCGAACTAAGGTACGCAACTTCAGCTACGTGAATAACGTAGCTGAAGTCGAAGTACCTTAGTTCGAACTTACCTTGGTCCACACGCGGCAGGCAGGCTCCCCCGTCGACTCCGCGGTACTCCTCTCGCCGAGCTGGAGTACCGCAGTCGACGGCGAGCACTTCCGGGTTCGACTTATCGCGTCCAGACTAGACGCGATAAGTCGAACCCAGAACTTCGATTTCCAGCCGTCGAACTACCTGGTAAGTGTAGCCAAGGCCTCACTGAAGTCAAAGGAAAGACTTTCCATTGATTTCAATGGACGGAAGATCAGGCCTTAGACTAAGTGACACCTTTTCTTCCTCTCTCCATATCTTTCTTACGATCTCCATGAAATCCTCACAATTAGAACCTATGGAACGCAAGTATAGGGAGTGATTTTAAAACCCAGTATACATGGGCTGTAATATAAGCAAGAGAGATGATTTAAAGAACTCACTTGCTTAAAAGGAAAGCAAAGAAACAAATGGACCCTCCATCTGCATGTCAAAAATCTTTATGAATATATTTATTTATTGTATTTACAATGAATCACTTTGCTACATAACACTGTTGATTTCTTAGCAACCCTGCTAAAGGCATTAGTCCATATTACTAATGACATTTCAGTTTAAATAAGGAAGCTGTTTTGGATTTAAGTGCAAAAATGCATCTGAAACCAATTACTTTTTTTGGTATTTTTATAATTTAAATATGGTCAAAATGTTTTTCCATTTCTAAACTACCAAGTTCCTGCCAAGAGCAATTTTTTTCATTTTACAGCAGAGTTCTAAAACCCTTGAAATTAGGGATTTTAAGATGGAAACTCTGACAGACCCTGGACTGCAGCATTGCTAGTGGGGACTGCAATCTTTTTTATCATATTTATCACATTATTCTGTCAGATTTCCCCCTAACTCTAATTTATTTAAATTAATCAGCATTATAATTTCACTTTGAGCTAACACTGAGATGACACACTTTCCCTCTAGATCACTGTTTTCACTTTTAAAAGATTGCAAAATGGTAATATTTTAAAATGACTAGAGAATATTGCATAGAATTCTGTAGTGTTCATTAACCCCTTCTCTGTAGCGTCCCCACATGAAAGTTATGTTAAAAATGAATGCAAAAACCTCTTACCTAATGAGAAAGGCATGCGATTTTTACTTTTAGAGATATCTTATTCTAATAAAGCTGTTTATTATTGAACAGCTCATGGACAGATGATATGGACAGAGCACACCAATGCAAGGCTCCTTTAAGGAGTGACTCTACCCACAAAGAGTATTTATAAATTTTGCAGGAGTGCAAGCTAAACTAAAATGATCAAGTTCCATGGCATTCAATAGCTACTTTAACAAAACCCTTTTTCTTTTGTTATCAGTAAGAAAATCTTGTGATTCCACGGATAAAGAAAATCATATTTATAAAAATGGAACAATTATAATCAACAGGCATGCTTCATCCGCTCTCCATTAACACAATAATAAAAGAGACCATCACACTTAGTTAAATCTCAATATTGTCCTCTCCTTTTTGCACTACCCATCCAGAGATAAAAATGACAGAATTTTACCATCAGTATAAAAATATTTGTTAAAACAGCCTGAGGCCTATCCCTCCATTGCGTTAGACAAAGTCTGAACTATAAACAGAAACAAGGGTTTTTAAAAAATGCTTTTAAAGAACATAAAATGGGAAACAGTCTGCAGAAAACCTGTAATGCTAGAGACCTACCGGTATATGCGCTTTTATCTATCTGGAAAAGTACTGAACAGCATGCCTTCCGCAAGTGCTCCATTTTCAGTCTTCTTAACTGTATAATACAACTGTGCATAGAGAACAGCCCCACATGTTGAACATGTGGCACCTTATACAGCCTTTCACCTTTGTTACTCTCAACTAATTAATGACTGGAAAGCATTGAAGAGTCCAACTCTTTGTACATTACTTCTCCAGTAGCTCTTTATCAAGTAATGAAGACTAGGAGTGTAATACTAATTTTTAACAACATTAATTTTAAACAACAGACTTCATTACCATGAAGAAATATAGCTAAAAATCATTCACCACAGATGCAATTTAACCCTTTTTCAACCCGGGAGGTCTTGCCAATTTGGAAAACTAGTAAGGAAAAAATCTCCAAACAGGAGAGTAAGGTAAGATATCTGTCAAAGAATTGTAACGTGATTCCTAACTGGAAGTCTGGAGTTATCCCAATGGCATTCTAATAGTTTTACGTACTTTCTACCTATGATATTATGCATGAAATGACAAAAGGAACTAACGCATTAATAAAGTGCCAAAATATAGGGAATACCAAGAGCATTTTATCTGACTAATTTTATAATAAATACTGATGACAACCCTTGGCAGAATGGGGTGATTTATGAATTATGAATGCTGTCTTCATTCAACAAAATTCTATGCATTGTAAGTGGTATAATGGAGTTTACAATTAACTGTTAGTGTTATAAAGGAAACACATTCTCTACAGGAGAGCTACAAATATGCTTTTTGAAAATTGACATAGCATTAACAAAAATAAGCGGACACTTTTGAGTGTTTGGCTCCTCTAATGTAATTAGCAGAAACCTGAAAACTACAAACGAAAGAACAAAATGGATACTTTTGAAGGCACTTAAGTATTGCTTATCAAGAAGAGAGATTAACCCTTACTGCTGCATTTGGATTCATCCTGTTAATAAAATTTTGCTTTCAGTGACAGCTCTCAGTAAGCATTATTGAATGCAATAAAGAGAGACACTTATTCAACAACAGGTCTGGGGACCTTAATTAAGCAAAATAAATGGGGGGGGGGGGAGAGAGGGAAACAACAACCTACAAGCAAGCAAAATTTAACCACTTGACTGCATCAAGCACCCAGATCTCAACCTGATAGAAATAGAGGGCGGCAACGCATGGCAAATATATTGTTCTAAAGTAAACAAAGAAAACTGATTTAGAATGTAAGACAACATCTGGATTTGTCTAATTAAAAGTTCTGTCTCTTGGCTGAACTAAATATGTTTATATTTTGTTGTTACTCATGTTCAGGTACATATATTTGAATGGGACACACATTCATAAATGGAGATGTGTTTTATAAACCAAATCAAAACATTTGCTTTTAAGGAGACACTGCGGTGAAGAGAAGATTTCCAATGGTAATGTTTTGATTTACCATGTCGTTTGCTGGAAGTTTTCTCAGCCAAACATTATGTCCCTATAAGTAGGGGTCACAGTGATTCTAGATGGTGTGATCACATGTTCCAAATTTTCTCTTCAGCTCACCACAGAAAGGGCTAGTTGCTGTCTCTGTTTATCAAATTTGAGTCGTGCACCACAAGCTAAGTCTCTGGTTACCCAAGCAGGTAATTTGAAACGACTGTAACAGTAAAAACAGGTAAATAAATCTCTGCCTTTCAGCCTCCTAGAGCCTTCTTTTCGTATTCATGAAAAGGCTAATAGTGTAGTGACGCTTAATTTGTGAAAACCTGAACTAAGTGCTGCTGTTGCACATTGAGACTGTAAATGAAATACATCATTTCTAAAACATCATGCAAGAAATGTGGGTTCACATCGTACAGTCAAAGTCCTACTAGTTAATTAATACAAGCACACTGAGGTGTAATATTGGGAGCATACCTTTAAAATTGGAACTCCTCTCCCCACCCCCCCAAAATCAAAAAAGTAATATTAATTAAACTTAAGAAGTAATGAATGCACCATTAAAGTGTCATCAAAAGATGCTGACCTAAGACAAAGGTTTCAATGATACACAATACGGTCAAAAAGTCTTCAATCAATAATATACAGTATGACAACTACATCTTGTAAATTATACCCAATACTGCCGGCAGTCTATCCCTCTAAAGAATATTTGCCCCCTTTCATCCCTTCCTAACAATCAGATAATAAAATACAGCACCTATAAATAAGCAAAAAAAAATATATATATATATACCGAAATCATCTATTGTTAGTTTTAAAGATATGGCAATAAAGGAGTCTAAATTAGCAAACTTGTAGAAGCCATAACTGATAAAACAGCTTATTGAAAAAAGGTGGCAGTAATGCACTCTATGTGTGCACAAGTACGTAAGAAAATACACAGACGTATAAAATTGCACGCACACACTCACGCACACACATCCTTCCACACACCTCTATGCTCACGCATATACATATAGACAACAGGAGGAGTTAGAGACAAGTCAGAATTTGGTTTGTACTTTGATCAGTTTTATGCTGTGCATAAAATAATCTGAAGAGGCTAAATTTCCAATAGTCTGGACTGGGATTCAAGAGCATGAATATTTTGGTTTGGAGTTTGGGCTATTTACATCTTGGTCACAGCCCATCTGATACCTGCAATGTATTCTTTTTCTACACAAAAATAAACTTCCCACAAACTAAAACATTTAAATCAGTGCTTATGGTGGGAAGAGAGTCAGTAATCTCTTCATCTGAGGCAGGCCCCAATTCCTTCTTAGTGGTGTGTGTTATCAGTTACACATGTAAATGAAACTTTAACTGATTTCAGGTTAGCTGAATGCTTCAGGTTGTAAAATATGTCCCCAGAGCTGCAGGCTGAAATGTTACTGGCCAACTTTTTTCATTTCTCTTTCTTAAACAAAAAGGTACTAGATATACTACAATTCAAATGAAATGATCAAGTACATGCTATTCTAAGTTGTCTCCTAAACCTCCTGGATATGAGGTCTGATCAGCGTGCTCTGTGGTTAGAGGTTAAAAAGCAGATTATAAAATACCTAGATTCAGATTTTTTTTGTCCTGATTTGGCCTAAAATGGAGTGTATTAAACAAATTCTGGTCTGCAAAAGACCAGAATCAGTTAAAGCTATGAAACAATGTGCACTACGTGTCAATATTCTATTTCACTTACAAGAAAACACTAAGTCAGCTACCACAAATTAAGATATTTTCCTGATGTGACTTTTTTTGTTTTGTTAAAAAATATGTGGAGTAAATGTGTGTTTTTTTTTTTAATTCAAAGTTTCAAACAACACGATTCTTTTCTTTTCTTGAAAATATTTAGGAATCCAAACTAGTGTGTTTAGAGTCGGTTGACTGTGCAATCTCTTAGTGGCAACTGAACAGCTACAAAAAACTTTTTATTTTTCCTTTTTGAAAAATCTCCCCTTTTTTCCTGGTTTAAGAAGATAATAGTGTATTATCGCTCTGTAGCCATTAGATGGCAGATAAAAAGCCCCCTTTAAATATGTGGGTTTGATTTTTTTTTTTTATGTTTTTGTTTTTTTAAAGCCCACACCAAAGAGGAGGGCACAAGGCAAAGCTGTATGAGTTATTCCAGAAATTGTGGAAATCACTTAGGGCATTAATAAAAACACTTCAGGGTACAAAAAAGCTTGACCACACATTTCAGTTTTCTTCCTTGAAAACACAAACATAAATTGGGCTTAACGCTCCTTTTGTTTTCTATATGCACCTTGGCCTATGGCGTTTTTGCCCTGTGGCCTGCAGGGCGGTAAGTGCGCAACACAATAAAACCAGTAGAGGTCCAGTTTAACTTTCCCAGCTCTCTAGAGTTGGGTGAGTTTAATCTCAAAACTCCCATTCGACGGGCTCTTCTCGACTAGCGGCCTTCTCTAAACGGTGTATTATGTTGTTCAAGTTTGCTGCTTTCTTTTTCCTCAAGGTGTTGTCCCGCGTGTTCTTGGAGCTTGCTGCCTCGGAAAAGCTGAATAAACTCTGAATAGAGTTGGCTTTCTGTGAGCCTGCAGCCAATGTGGAACTTGTACTTGGCACACTCAACATTTTCTCTGAACTTTCTTTTGACTTGAAGGAGCTCTCCCCTGTAAGGACTGAGGTGGAGGCAGCTGAGGTAGAGGCATCCTCTTCTGTAGCAGAGTTTGGCATTGTCTCCAGAGTTTCTCCTGAACTTTGAGACCCTGGTGGAGAACTCTGACGTGGTGCTTTGAGCCTACCCTCATCATCAGTATCCTCCAAACTCTCCATTCCCAAATGGAATGACTCTGTTTTCTCTGATGATCTGACATCTTGTGGTACCTCTTCCCCCGCTTCAAAAGCTGACTCTGCTTGCCCTCCCTGAGACTTTGTGGTTGCATTGCTGTACTCGTCCGCCTCCAGACCACTTTGCTTCCCTTCGGGTAGGCCTTCTGTGTCCACACCATCACAACTGTCTCCCTCAGAGCTGTGAACTGCCCTGCTGCTTCTGGCTGAAGGAGAGTCACTTGACCCAGCCTGGCTCTGGCTTCCTGCTTGGATTTCTTCAATGAACAGCTCTCGACGGATGCGAGATCTAGAAGACATGAAAACAGAATGATAAGTTTGGTGCTGGCCATTCATAATAATGTATGCTTTCTCGAGGAACTGACAAAGAAAATGAAAATACATTCACAACAAGCTTTTTCCTTGGCCTGTGGACAGAAGTGCCAAATCTGAATCCTTAGAAGTGTTTACATATTCAAAGGATGAGCTGAAGAAACATGAAAGAACGTTAAATGCAGTCAAGGCTCTTCTTTAATACTTTACTGTGATATGTCATATACCTGCTTTTAAACAGCACTTTGTATTAGGCCCAATTTACAAAGTCCATATCCCTATAGAAACTCTCTCAAAGTCCAGCAGGAAGAGAAAGGGGATGTCTGGGTCTGGGTTTTGATTTGCACCCCATTTTTACTTTGGATAATACTCAATATGCCAAAATTTAAGAGATTTAAAGAGAAGTCGGTCCAATAAAAGATATTACCTCACTCACTTTGTCTTGCTAATATCCTGGAACCAACACGGCTACAACACTGCATATATAATTGTTGTAAATCTGATTCCTTCTGACTGTTCAGTTCAATAATTACCTCACACTCTATGCAAACAGGGTAAATTTAATTTTCGTGCAGATAACAGAACTGTTCTAGAATGACAGAGTGTTAAATCATAAATAGATCTTCTAGTTTAGTTAAAACAATACTTGTTGCTTTAGGAGAACCTCAATCCAAGTTACATACATACTGACATTTACCATTTTTGCAGGATTGTACATGGATTATAAAGGGGATCAAGAGACGAGCTCCTAAAGATCTCCCATTCTCACTGGAATCTCACTGCTGAGAGCATGACGTTTCAGAGGGTGCCTGAAGAACCTAAAGATTCCTCTCTGCTCTGAGGGCACAGGAATTCGGAAGGGATTTTTTTTTTTTTAATATATAATTAGAGGGGAAACAATTTATCAACACCAATAACATTCTGATTTCTACTCCTAAAAATTAGCCACGACTTGCCTAAAATTAAACAAAAAACAGAAAAAAGTATTACTACAAACAGGAAACCCTGATCAAAAATAAGAATATAATTCTGAATCAACTTTAGGACAGAGCAGCTTTCTGACTGGTTTTCAGTCTATGAGCCCAGTGTGACTTCCACCTTATTTTTTATTTATAAATTGCATTTCAGAACATTAATAGCCACATGACAGGCAGTGCACTCCACGGGAATTAATGCACTCCACATATGGGTAAAAGTCACCTAATGTTCAACTTTGTGCTTCCTACAACATGAAGTGTGTAAAAATCACCCAGCAATATACATGTCATTTTATTTGAGCTTCCCATAAGGAGTTTCCCAATGTCCTGGATCTCACAGGGAAATGAAATGATGTGTGGCCTGGGGTTTTACTTAGCCTTGATAACTAAATCAATTATATAATTGTAATTCGACTGTGATTAATATAATTGTTTATGACCTCAGTGCATTCTACTGCAAGATATGCCCCGTGTTCCTAGATAACAAGAAGAAAGAATCTCAGCGCAGGAATAGTGTAGACACAGTAACAATTTAGAGAAAACTTTGTCAAAAACAAAAATACCACTGGTTTTAATGAAGAAGCGCTGCCTTGTCTTTCAAGTCACAGATGAAAAACCCTCTTCATGTTTGCGGCAAGTTTTCAATAGAACCTTAAACTTCTTGCAGGAACTAATGTACACTGGGAAGAACACAGACTAGCAACAGAACACTGCTGGAATGTCTGCTTTGTGTTTGAAGCTAATGACATTATTGACTTGCTTCAGAGACAGTAGAGTACTTTGGCAGTAATTGCTGACACGGGTTTTTTCAGGGATTACGGGTTTATAAATTCCCCTCAGAGAATAATATTCACCAGACTGGGGACCATAGGTAGTAATATTAATTTGCTATTAACATTACTTCCATGCATTCTGTGTTTATTACTAGGCTTTATTTACTTCTTATAAATCTCCGTTTACAGGCAGTGATCCAAAGCACACTGCTCCTGGGGTGCTCACTGAGTCAGGAGAAGGAAACGGATAACTTCGTGTCTGTCCACCTAAGAAATATGTCATTTAAAATACCACAGTTCCACTTAAGAAAGTGAATCACAGAAGGCTCATTGAACATTTGGCCACAGTTCTATTTAGTATGGGCTTGTTTGATGGATGTACAAATCCCTGGAATTGATCCCCAACACACTAGGTCTGGAAGTCAATCAAGCACTACATTAACTAGGAGACAAAGTCTGTACAATAAACAGGAACTGGTGGCAGCAGCTAGGAAATTCTGGACAGAAAGTGCCTAATCAGTGGAAGATGAAGACCACTACATTAACCACACCCTGAAGACATTCTTCAGTGTTATTCAAAATATGAGGCTATCCTGGGGATTGTGTTGGAGTTCACTATACATGTTTTTGCACAATTTCCAGTATCATACATAGACATTTAATACAGTGATGTTTCCTGCAACTTTTATAAATTAAGTTGAATGGAGTTTAATAATTTAATAGCACTGGACTGATATTCAAGAGAACAGGGTTTAATTCTTACCTCTACCACAGGCTCGCTAGGTGACCTTGAACAAGTCACTTAATCTCTGTGCCTCAATTTCCCATGTGTAAAATGGGCTTAATACTACTTCCTTTCTTCCACCCTTTGTCTGTCCCACTATTTAGAATGTAAGTCATTTGAGGCAGGGACCATCTCTTAACATGTATTTGTTACAGCATCTAACACATTGGGGTCCCAATTTCAAAAGGGGCCTCTGGGAGCTTCTGTAATGCAAATAAATACATAAGAATAATATACATCTGAGTGTATGTGCCGAGTCTTGAGCTCTGGAAACAAACAGAAAGGTGTAGATGTGTTTGTGGATACAATGAAATCTTTTCTGAATATTTAGATTTCAAAGTGAAATTCTCTCTCTCTCAGGTATTTCCACAGTGCCTCTTGCTGTGACATACACGTGCCAACACACATTCTTTACACAAAGATGGATGTGAGGGCATATTCTAATGCAACAACAGTTTGTGGAATGTGTGGCATAAGCCATATACCCGAAGGATAAGCATTGCAGTAACACGATTCCTGAGACCCCGAATCCATGACAGCAAGACATTATGAAAAAGGTATCAAATTCAAGAGGAACAGTACACAACGGCTTGTAATGGGTCAGACAGCAGTTGTATGGGAGATATAAAACCCACAATGCAAGCTAAATTTGAAAATGGGCTCTTGATACCTTTAAAATACGACAAACACCACATTCTTATCTTTCAAGATTCCTTATAGTTAGAAAGGGAACCCTCTTCAATTCCATGAATACATTTCTTGTACCATCTTGTATATATTAATAAATAATACAAATAATAAAGATATCTAACATTCACAGAGCACCTTTCTGCTGAGGCTCTAAAAACACTTCACAGACATTACCTCAGTTCACAAAACCCTTGTTAATATTCTTGTTTTTCAGATGGTGAAACTGAGGCATAGAGTAGTAGACCATGGCTTGATTTTCAGAGGTGCTGAGCACTCAAAAAATCCCACCGACTTCAATCAGGCCATAAACGACTTGCTCACAGTCACACAACAAATCAGTAGTGCTGACTAGAATCCGAACTCCTGATTCCATGCCCTGTGTTCCAACCATTAGACTATGTTGCTGCCTCACTTGTACATATTTTATTTTGTCTGTAACTGCAGGACTATTCTGAATTAATGTATAGCGTGGTGTGGCTAAATGTGCTGATCGATCATGACTTGTCGTGCTTTCTCACAATGTGCCTAACAGAAGACCTCATGATAATGAGGAAGATAACACATGTCACCAGTGTACTCTCATTCATCTGTATAAGTGAGAACAGCACATTTTGCTGTCAGGCTGAAGGGAACATATTTACATAGGCATTACTCCAACTTGTGTATAATTGCTATAAGTGAGAAAGGGAATAGATGTCTGTATTTGGAGAACTTTAAACTAAGATGCGGTATTTGCAGTGCACACAAATCAAATTTGACTACATTTAAGTACAAGTCAATGTGACAGAGTAGAAATGTTACCACCTACTGGTGACTATATTTGTTATTTTCCTTTGCCTACTACTGTATGTTCTATTTCTTAGCTCTGTTATTAACAAGGAGTCTTTTTTGTGTTCACAATGGCCTCGGAAGTGGCAGAGAGGAGCTCAGAGGGAGAAATCTTTTAAAATGTGAATTGTTTGTTAAGGTTTTTCAAACTGTCCTATGATAATCAGGGACTGTTGATTCAGAAAGCAAGGGATTCAGGCTTGTATGTTTTCTTCTACCTCTCAAATTATAACTGTTATATTGATCAGTGCCAATTTCTGGGACAAAAATGTGTTAAGATGGTGAGGATTCCTGATCAATTCCTTTCAGACAAAAACTGAGTGTGTTTATCCAACTCCTTCTACTTCTCAGTGGTCAAGCTGTTCAAGCACTGAGTCTTCAGTGGTCAGAAACTACTCAATGCACCAATTTGTGGTTCTTTTTAAAGGGAACAAAGGATTAAACTGAGACTCTAATCTCATTTCATTTCAGGATGACTCTTGGCATCAAGGATTTATCATAATAGTGTAATAAATTTACAGCCAATTCAGACATCATGGTTGTCACTAGGCTGCACACCATGGCCATTTGGAACTTCATGGAGACACTACACATTGTCCTGGTCCCAAATCACAGGTCTCTATACCTTGAGCTAAAGGAAAATCTCCTTTAATTTTCAGCACTGTAGGCTAACCTATGACAAAAGAATAGTTCTGATTCCATCCAATAGAGGGCAGTAGTGTACACACTATCTGGTAGACTACTATATGAATTATAAATATCCATAACAGTGAACCCTTTTAGTTTAAAGTCCCACCCCAAGACATATCAAATCAAAATGCAGGATTTCACACAGACAAGAACTATTTAAGTCAATATGTGGGGTAGGGATAGCTCAGTGGTTTGAGAATTGGCCTGCTAAACCCAAGGTTGTGAGTTCAATCCTTGAGGGGGCCATTTAGGGATCTGGGACAAAAATCTGTCTGGGGATTGGTCCTGCTTTGAGTAGGGGTTAGACTAGATGACCTCCTGAGGTCCCTTCCAACCCTGGTATTCTATGATTCTATTTTTATTCCCCAGGAATTATTTTAAAACTGGCATATACTGTTTGCACTATCATTATTACTATAAACTCCTTGCTAATGAGACAGTCCCTTCTGTATCACTGCCCAGCACTAGTTAAGACCAGATAGAAATAAACAGCCTTTTAGGGCTAGAGTATATATTGTGCTCACTGGAGATGCTGTGTGGGACATGTACTGTACCTGTAATTGTGGAACCAGTTGATCACTGTGCTGGTTTTCAAGTTGAGTTGTGTAGCGAGTTCCTCAATGGTTTTTGGCGATGGGTATGGCTTTTGCTGATATGCTCGTTTTAGAGCTTCTTTCTCTTCTGGTGCCAACACTACTCGTGGTTTCTTTAGCTGATGCTGTGGCTGTGGGCTGGCTCCCTGGCTATAGTCTATTCCAACTGAAGAGGGCTCACAAGGTTGACTATCACTAACTGAGCTGTGCCGTCGTTTCATGTAGGCTGAAAGAGAAATACAGAAACGTGTAAACATAAAGTCACCAAATACAAAAACTGCAGAGTAAATGCAAAGATCCCAAATTGTGAGCTTGGGGGGTTGGGGGGAGAGGGGTGCATGCTGGGAAGGACAGAGCAGGAAGGAGCAGGAAATGAATTCTGGTGTGGATCTGAAAAGAGACCGCAAGAGAAGGCAGAGGTGGCAGGGAAGAGAGCACAAACTGACCATAAACCTTTCTAAGTTTTCCACCCCATTGGTGAACATGTAAGATAAATAATGGACTTAAGTTAAGTGTGGTGCATAGTTCTAATGTTACTCAACAAAAGTCTGAGTATTTTAGGAGTATGACATTTTCACATACACATTCTGTTAGGACAGTTATGCTGCACTGCAACTGAAATACTCTGTGTTTCTTGGTATTTAAAGCTTCCTACTGGATTAAATTTAAACTACAGTAGTTGATAAAAGCTGAAATCACAACCATGTTCCAACACAAGATGGCGCTTGGAACTTGTGGAATCCTGAAATTTTGCCTCAGCCCTAAGGAACAGTTCAGAGGTTTGCTGCTTATTCCTACAGATCTTGTCTTAGATGCATACACTGGAGACAAATTATAAAAAAGAAAAACAACCTACATCCCCTTCCTTTAAGCAAGATTCTTTTACAATACGATTTGATGGGTACTGCTGCTGTGTGCAGGTAGCTCAGTTAGGTCAGTGATGGGAATCTGAGCAATTCCATTAGGCGCCTTCATCCTCACGGGGAGAGGGGTGGTGGTGAACCATCCTGTTAAGTTCATTGAGGAAAGAAATTTGGCTAATGATGTCATGGCCTTGATTGACTCGCAGTGGGTGGAGGGAGATGGGATCAGAGTCATGCAAGAGCATTGTCGAGGAGGCCTTTCCCTTGCAGTGAGAAAAAAGCACTTCCAGATGAACTTGATCAATACAGTGTTGCAGTGGCCTGATAAATACCTTTTAAATATACATCTATCAATCTTTCGGAGCATAGACTCATGCCATAGAGATTTGGAAGGTTGTGAAGTGGGTCACCTGAGCCAGCAACAAAGTCTGGAATAGGATGCATAGATGATATATAAAAAAAGGACAGGCCATCTTGAGCTACAACTCAAGTTTTCTGGGTATAGAGCTCACCCTCCGTATAGTTCCAGGGAGCTGCTTTAATAGAGTACCCTTTTCCTCTGCAGGACTGCCTGGGCCTTTAGTGTCCAGCTCTGCTTTGTCATTTCGCCCTCTACACTGGTGGTGGATCTACTGGGACTGTTACACAGTCACAGGAGTATCAAAGTGAATGTTGAACATACTGTTTAACCTTCCTGGGTACCTGAATGGCCAACATTTTATTTTTCCCCAAATATGACGTCTTGCCTGTTGGATTGCCTACTGTGCAAGATCGCTGGTATGGAACAGGAGTGTAAGAAGCTCATGATCCATCACTCTGCTGTGTCATATATAGTCCTGCACCCATTTAAGAAAGTTATATGCAGTGTAGTTGTAGCCATGTCAGTCCTAGGATAGTAGAGAGACAAGATGGGCGAGGGAATATCTTTTACTGGACTAACTTCTGGTGGTGAGAGAGACACGTTTTCGAGCCACACAAAGCTCTTCTTCAGGACCTGAGACTGGCTCAGAAGCTCGTCTCGCTCACCAACAGAAGTTGATCCAATAAAAGATATTACCTCACCCACATTGTTTATATAAGAAAGTTATTTTTAAAGGTTATTCCAATCAACCAAAGCTATATAGGATGTTTCAACCAGTGGGGAAAATGGGAAACAGTTAGTGGTAAACAACATATGGGGCTCTACCTCTGCAGACCCTGAGGTGCAGCTAAATGCTACAACTTGTAATGCTGGCAATTAATATGAAGAAAATGATATTATCTTACATTTACATAAGAACGGCTGTACCGGGTCAGACCAAAGGTCCATCTAGCCCAGTATCCTGTCTACCAACAGTGGCCAATGCCAGGTGCCCCAGAGGGAGTGGACCAACAGGCAATGATCAAGTGATCTCTCTCCTGCCATCCATCTCCATCCTATGACAAACAGAGACTAGGGACACCATTTATAAACGGTCTTTGGAGCCTTTTGAGATTAAAGTGTTTTACAAACTTCTACTGATACGCAAACTAGACACAGGGCTCCCTTCATTCACCACTGTAACAGCCAAAAGAAGGGTGAAGAATGGTATCTGCTCATTAGAACACTGCAACACTACACAGAAATTTAGGAGACGACACGAAGGAGAAGAGCACATCTAATTAAAAATGTACAAAATTTGTGCTATATCCATCTGAAGCTGCCAGAATTTGGTCAGGTCACTGGGCTTAACACCCTCCTCTTATGCAAAAAGATCTTTAATGAGTGGTCAGATTCTCTTATCCCACAACCAAAAGATGGCACCTCCAGCAACACAGAGTTTTCAATCTTCATTCTGGGACAACAGCTCAGGCCAAACTCAAGAGGATGAGCACCACTTCCTGGAGAACTAGACTTTCCTGGGAGGTGTTCCATCCAAGTGCAGACCTGCCCTCACTCTCAATGCTGTCACTGTGAAGCAACAACTGCTAAGTCTATCTTTCATGAGACAGGACTAAAGAAACAATGATGACTTACAGGGAGCCCCACTGCAAAAAACCCTTAACATCCACCAGCTGGTATTTTTTCATCCAGAAGAGGTTATCAGACCATCGCTCCACTGGTTCAAGGTCACATATTATGGCATCAGTCAGTGCGCTGAACCAGATTACTAGCTATGAGTGCTGCATGAAGCACTCTAGATGCTTTAAAGATGATTTGCAAATATTATTTTAAACAATCTTAATTCTAAGTGTATGTGGTGAATATACACAAGGTCAGGGGAGATTTCAGCACATTTTCAAATAAGGAGAGACTCAAATCAAAAGGCAAGTTACAAACATCCCTGAGTTTTGGAGGAGTTTGGTTTTGGATATAGTTTTGAATTTTTTCATTAACCAATACTTCATAATGACCAAAATCACTTCCTAAATCCAATCCTTGGGAAGGTTTGGACCTGGATCCTTGATGTTGGGCCCAGTTCTATTCCAGGATTTTACCACCTTTTTCCTTGCTGTCTTTATAGCCCCAGCATTGCCATGTTCCCTTGGCGAGTCTCCCCAGCATGCACTCAGCTGGAAACGGCAAGCCCACCCCCCAACAGCACTAGAGCCTGCCTACCGGGGTAAAACAGAGCCCTTTTTAAATAGAATTCTTATCCTACCTGGTACTGAACAAGCTTATGAAATGATGGGGAAATATAGAAAATGAACATTTCTCCTGTCAGGAGGCTTCAGCACTATTCACTGCGGAGTGCAATGTTTCCAGCAGCATGCACAGTGGTGTGCCATATGCTGCAGAAGCTAATTATTCAAAGTAAGGGAAGTGGGGGGAAGGAGTCTGATCTTGGTGGGTCTGAAGACCCCTCCTAAAAGTTGATTTAACATATGTTAGAAGTCTGCTGAACTGTTTATATAGGGCTTTCATAGCATAAGTTTCAAACTGATGGGGGGGGGGGTATGCTCATCTCACCTTTACCATAACTATCAATTTATTCCTCTGATAAAATGTGGGAGAGGAATAATTGGTTGTAATGTTTCATTGGCAAAAGAAACCATTGCAATGTTCTTTCACTGACACTATCTGAATGGAAAGTTCCATTGTTGATGTGGCTCCAGGGTAATTTAAACGGTTGAACAACAGGACCCGTAGCTGCAAGAGAGAACTCTGGAGTGAATACAGGGCTGAATTCACTCCCAGAGCTCTGCTACCAGGAAAGCACTTACACAGTTCAGAAGCTCAGCTGAGGCCCTCAAACAATTTACAGCCTTATCTTTATTCAGGGACCTTTCCTATAGCATATGTATTGTGTCGGACTTTGATCAAAATCCAGTTTAGAAACTCGTTTCCAAAGGAGGCTGTCAATGTTACTTTTTAATTTTTGTTTGTTTGTTTGTTTTATTCAACGTTGTACAAGATAATCTTTTAGGAATGTTACAAATCTAACTATTTGGCCCATTTATTTTTGCTCTGTTTCTAATGCAGCAGAAACCATCTCGGCTCCCTTTAGTTTACAGTGCTAAGTGGGAAACCTGAGAGGATTCTGCTCCCAGTGGAAGACCTCATGCAATTTCTGATGAGATATTGCATTGTGCTGTACTACCAGAAGTTACTGTAGCAGGGATGTGTTTCTCTTATTCACTTTCAACAGGAGACTACTAGCTCTCCTGTAAGCCCCTTAACTGCAATTTTCAGTCTAACCACAAAAATTCTTCATGACATGTTAGTGTTACTGTGAAATCAGTCAACAGTAGCACTTTAATGCAGAGGTGCACTATCATCACCCAGGATAACTAGCTGGAATGTACACAATTCTGCACTCAGCTAACTGCTGCTAGAAGTCAGCATCTGGAACTTGTGTGTTGTAGAATCATGTGATCGTACTAAAGTGGCTATTTTTGTAATTGCTATTTCTCAGCAATGGATTCAAAATAAAGAAAAGGATCTGAAATCCACAGAACATGTTCCACAATAAAATTGTATATAACAATTTAGAGACCTAATAGATAAATGTTTTTGATCTAAGCAGATGAGGGGAGCTCACTTGAACAAAACCAGAACCACAAAGGATACTAAATTAAATGATACAAATGCATCTCAGAATCATTTTAAATCACTACATTTATCTTTCCTCCTGGTGATCACCAGTGTTAGACCAGCAAGAAGTTCCCTCAGGAATCACTGTTTACTCCCTCCATCCCAACGTCTGGGACTGGTTGTGGTCCTAGTAATGAATATCCTGAGCCAGTTGCCATTCTCACGGTTCTCATTTGGTAAGGCAAGTTATCACTGATGCATTAGGGCAGCAGTAATTAATTCTATAGTGAATCTAGAAATGGCTTCATGACACTGGGCATTCAGGATGTTTTTTTTTTTTCTTCTGGAGATATATAAAAAAAGCAAAGCTAGCATCAAGTTCGGCAAACAGAAAGATGCTGTGAAGCCCTTTCCATATCCTTCAATAATGCTGGATCAATATAACCTATATAATACTCATGGATAATTTTAAAAAAGGTCCATTTGAAATAAAAAGATATGCATCAGCAATCTGCTGCAAATTACCTTTTTTCTCCATTCGCTTCATATCCATCAATTTCTCCACATTGTTGGGATCATTTAGCCACAGCTGCATGCGGACAAAGGGCTCCCGTCCCTTCAAACTCAATTTGTGCCAGGGCTTTGGGCGAGCCAGAAGGTCTGAGACCGAGCCTTGCGTTAGCCCTAGGATTGTCTCCCCAAACAAACGCTGACCTAATAAGAAATCAAAACTGAAATGTATTCATTCAGCTAAGAGGCAAATCTAAACTAAAAAGATAGAAGAAAACAATGCAAAAGAAAGGCTAGAAGGTGGAAGGGGACCAAATTCTTTGAAGGAGTAACAGAGCTCTGGTGTATATATAATCACTGTCAATTATTCTTACTTTACACTTGCCTGAAAACCCAACAGAAATAAAAGAAAGAAGAATAGCTCTTCCCCCATTAAAGTTGGAAATTACTTAGTTTTAGTTTAGTTGTTAGGGTCTGATTCTGGCAAGCAGGGGAGCTCAACACCTTTTGGGATCAGGACCTTATAATGGACATAATGTGCAAAAGTAAAAAGTAATAAGATTTTAAAAAGTAAATCAAGCTTTTAACTAAGCATTCAACTCCAGCAAAATTACTACAGCTACTTAGGTTTTATGAGGGCAGGTACTATAACTGCTTCCTTCCATTAAGATAATACAGACAATTCCATCAGTGAAACGAACGCTAATACTGTACACCTCTCCTGTTCAGCAACATTCACAGACACATGCAAATACTTTCCATTTTATAGTGTTTTTACTACTATTGTAAACCTAGCAATTGCAGGTAGGCACAGTTTACGAAATGTAGTAAAAGTGTATTTTTGTAACTTTTATGTAGTACTTGCTCTCAAGAATTCTGTACTTAAGCCCTGTTTCAAATGCTATGCTCTCGCATGGTGGCAATTTGTATGTATTTTGGAACATACATACTTTGAATGTACACATAGTTATTGTTCCATTTATATGTTTAAGATTTAACTTTGCAGTAACTACAAAAAATGTCCACAGCACTCGAAACCAGGCCATAGAGTTTGTTTTCTAACAACCTTCACTTAATGCTTTTCTTGAGCAAAACGGTCTGGATATGCGATAGCTTTTGCTACAAAAGAGAAGCCTGCAGTCATCTGAGTCAAACACTGATTTCTGATAGTATTTTAACTCCTGTATATTGTAAAGGTAATCGGAAAAGCTTTTTACCTGCTAAGACTTGGCCTCAGGGTCCTGTGTCTGCCCCCCAACAGAGTATTTTCCTTCACGTACTCTAGGTGTAAGGGACGTTACCCAGTGGTAGTCTTGGGTCTATATGACCTAAGCACCTTGAAAATTTCGCACTGGCTCCCTTTTTTAGTTTACTGATTTATTGGGGCAGGTGTGTGTGTGTGTGTGTGTGTGTGTGTGTGTGTGTGTGTGTGTGTGTGTGTGTGTGTGTGTGTGTGTGTGTCTCCTGAGGCATCCAAATGAAGGGGCAGACGGGCAAGGATTCAACAGAAGCTTGAGGGAGCTGTAATAAGAGGTAGTCAGAGGAGGGTGTGGTCATGGGTATATAGAGCTGGGGTAGGGTTGCCAGGCGTCTGGTTTTTACCCAGTCAAAAATGGACACTGGCGGCTCTGGTTGGCCCTTAAAAGTCCAGTCAGTGGTGCAGTGGGGCCCGGGGCTAAGGCAGGCTCCCTACCTGCCCTATCTCCACATTGCCTCCAGAAGCAGCCACCAGATCCCTGAGACCCCTAGGTGCTGGGTCGGCCAGGGACTGGGAGGCTCCATGTGCTGCCCTGTCCCCCAGTGCCGGCTCCACAGCTCCCACTGGCCAGGAACCACGACCAATGGAGCTGCAGGGGACGGCGCCTGCGGGTGCAAAGGCAGCGTGCACTGTGCAGAGCCGCCTGGCTGCCCATGTGCCTAGAGGCTTCAGGGACCTGGTGGCTGCTTCCTCGGAGCCGCGGTAAGATCTGCTGGGATCCCACACCCTCTCCCACACCCCAACCCCTTGCCCCAGCCCGGAATCCCCTCCTGCATCCTCGGCCCCATCCCAGAGCCCACACCCCCAGCCAGAGCTCTCACCCCTCTGCACCCCAAGCCCCTGCCCCAGCCTATCCCCCCTCCTGCACCCCAAACCCCTCATCCCCAGCCCCATCCCAGAGCCCACCACCCCAGCCCAGAGCCCACACCCCCTCCTGTACTTTGAACCCCTCAGGCCCTGCCCGGAGCCCTCTCCTGCACCCCAAACCCCTCATCCTTGGGCCTCCCCCAGAGCCTGCACCCCCAGCCCAGGGCCCACACCCCTCTCATACTGCAACCCCATGCCCCAGCCCAGTGAAAGTGAGTGAGGCTGGGGAAGAGTGAGTGATAGAGGGAGGAGGGATGGAGCGAGTGGGGGCGGGGCCGCAGTGAAGGGGCGGGGCCCGCCTGTTCGGTTTTGTGTGATTAGAAAGTTGGCAACTCTAAGCTGGGGAGGGAGAACCCAACATCGAGTAAGTTGGACATGGCCTCTGTGTGCATGTTACTTTGTGTGGAGCCCAATATTACCTAAAGTTGTCCCCCTTCTTGGCTCTTACTGTGGAAATACAGAACCCTAAACTCATACTTTGGCAAGTAAGTAGAAGAAGTAGTGATTTTCAACTACATTGTTTTAAAATACATTCATTTTTCATTTTGTACCCGTCCATGTACAGGTAAACCCTGATTAGCAGAAATTCTGAAAAATCAGACTAAATGCCAGTTTTGGTTCATCTGCATTCCAGAGTATATCTGTACCCTGGTACAGAGTGGGGATGTTTTGAAATAAACCCTCTATTTATCTTTAAAACTGCCAATTAGTTGAAACTTCCAGAATGAGTATTAGCACTGTAACCTATTTACAGTGGTTCCTCTTTAAATCTTTTCAATTGTCTTTGTAACTGAACAACATTCCCTTAGTATTCCCAGCAATCTCTTAGTATGCCCAATACTACGTATGAAAAGTTAGAGGTCACTGCAAATATCACATTAATGTTACGTGGACGGCAAAAGGCAAAACTGAAATGTTTTTATTCCGCTGTGTTTATTCTACTTCCCTAAGTACAACCATAAGGGATCAAATACCTGGTTTGAAAGACTGTCAAGCTAATGGGAACCAGATTATAAATCACTACCGGTAGGGAGCAGGTGTATCATACACCATATACTCAAACAGCATTTGAGGAGTTGTATTTTTTTTAAATATAGATTTCAGAGAATTTGCAAAGCCCAGGCCATTTAGTTTGCCCCATCTTTACTGCCATTCGGTAGCCACAAGAGTTAGCTTTTGTATTTAGTGACCTACTTTTGTTGTGACTGTTATGGAAAATTCTTTACAGTATTTTGGCACTTTCTGCAACCCCCCCAAATTTAGGACTTTTTGGTAGCTTGTTACATTTTCTCCCCTCTGTGACAATGTGATGTGCTGCCTCAGTTGGAAAATCCTTATTGTGCTACAAACATCTCCCTGCTGGCAGTGCTAGTACTGGTTGCTAGAATTGTTACTAGTGTTTGAATCCAAGAAAGCCCATGAGGGAAGACCTTCCAAACACAATCCAGTTTAATGAGTCATGTGACCCAAACCAGTTTCACTCTAATGCCCTCTTTAGTGGCTAATGGTTTTTTGAACTACTGAGCCACTAGGAATTGGCTGAGACAGGTTCATGTGGCCCTGCGGCCTAAAACAGAAGCCTCAGCACTGAGTAAATCTGGCACTTCAGCACAATGAGGGCAAAAGGAGACATTTAAACTTGTTCCACACCTAATGCAGAGTTTGGGGCACATTTCCTGGCTCTTCTGCTGCTTTTTAGGCTTGTCAGCCACACTGTAGGAAAACAAAAATCATGGGGAAAAAAAAAAAAAGACTAAGTAAAAATGGCATCAAAATAAATGTAAACAAAAATACTTTTCAAACCCTCTCTGGAACACCAGAGGAGGAACAGTACCCAATAGCATTCTGAACAAAAAACGAAGGGCCTGATCCTACAAACCCTTACAACCATGTGTAGAGTTTACTACTGTGAGTAGCTCCATAGAGTAAGCACTCTGGGTCTGACTATACAAACATAAGCACGTGAGACGTTCCCTCAAGTTTAATGGGACTTGCTTTCATGTATGACTTTTTGTAGAGGATCTGCCTAGAATTTTTTTTAATTGAATGTGAGTGACACTAAAAAAATAATAATAAAAAAAGAGTAAAATGGGTCTTACTTTAGTCTAAGATGGTAGCCGCTGTTATTCTGCAACTGACTGAAAAAGGGTCATATAATCTTGTTACAGTAGACTTAGCAGAAGCTGGGTATATTAATGCTTCGAAATGGTTATAATAATTGAGACAGTCTGAACTGTTTAAGCTCCTAGAGAAAGGTTGGCCCTTGGATTGAAAAGGGGATGAGTACAGGGAAGGAATGACCAAAAGCCTCCTCATCAATCTCTTTTTAAACTCACAGGACCATAGTTTTCTCTAAACTTTAACTCCAAGAGAGGCCTCAATATCTAGATCCCCAACTACACTTTTCGGTTTGAAATAAGCAGCCTCCATACACTTATACTAAGCATTCTTGCCTCATGGTAGATGCTGGCTGCATTAAGTGACAATCAGAAGTCTAACATTTGTGTATTTGTGGCACCTTAGAGACTAACAAATTTATTAGAGTATAAGCTTTCGTGGGCTACAGCCCACTTCTTCGGATGCATACAGAAAAAGTGGGCTGTAGCCCACGAAAGCTTATACTCTAATAAATTCGTTAGTCTCTAAGGTGTCACAAGTACTCCTGTTCTTTTTGCGGATACAGACTAACACGGCTGCTATTCTGAAACCTAACATTTGTGTACGAGAGGTGCTACAATACTCTGCCCTTCTGTACTGCCTTCCACCCGAG
The DNA here is from genome assembly GCF_027887155.1 of Malaclemys terrapin pileata. Lineage (NCBI taxonomy): Eukaryota > Metazoa > Chordata > Testudines > Emydidae > Malaclemys > Malaclemys terrapin. The sequence continues at coordinate 18,796,318 of NC_071522.1, read as the reverse complement.
AACTTCAAAGTGCTTCACAGACATAAATGCATTAAATCTCCCAATACCTTGTGAGGAAAGAAAGTATGAAACAGACACATAGGAGGAGTTACTGACATACAGGGGTCACAGATTAAGCCACTGGCAGAGTTCGGAGTATAACCCAGATCTCTTTGGCTCCCTTTCCTATACCTTAGTCAACTCCTCACATTTCCCTTGACAGTACTGTATATTATCAACCACATCAGCAGTGCATCCATCTAGTGACTCCATCCTGATCCAGAAAACTGCTCTGCAGACAAGGGCAGTATTAGCTTTACCGGCCCCATCCACTTCCACATACCACCCTCTTGTGTTTGGATTCTCCTTCTCCACCTCTACCACATCCATGACATCCCTCCTTAACTCCCATCTGCCTGTAATGCTCCTCCTCTTCCAACCCTTTCCCTCACCTATGTGCAAAGCTCTAGGGCCCCTGGTTACCATCTCTACATGGACAGGGAAACCAGAAGCTGGAGGTGAAGTACAACTTCTCAAGTGGAGAACTGAACCGTAGAAATTTTGATGTTTGAAGAGCCTACAGGACTCAGATGACTGTGGACAGGAAACTGGGGATGGTCGTCTGCTTGGTGGGCCAGGTGTACATGTACGTAATGCAGAAGAGTGACAGAGTTACAATTTTGTGTTTGGAAGTAGGTATTTAAAATCTGGAGGATATTCTTTATCAGATTAGAACAATTTCAAAACAGATTACATTTTAGACCTAAACAGTTTGATACGGTCCCTTTAACATACTTTCTAGTAACATACATTACTTATAAAAAAGCATTAATACTTTGTTTTATTTCATTAAAGACATTAGAACAAAGCAACTTACCAAGGTTGTTGTCTGTTAACACCTCTTTAACCCTCTTCGTAATGCCATATGTGTCCAATTCAGGAGAGACAGCAACCAGTTCTTGAATGCTAAGTGCTGAATGGCCCGAGAGAGGCAAAGGTGTTGTCGACTGGGATTCAGAAACAGGTGGCTCACTTGATTCTTGTGGTTTGCCATCTTTACTTGTCTCTATAGCAGGACAGGGTTGCTGTACCAATTCAGTCAGACTCTTTACTGATTCACTGGAACTCATGGGAGACTCAGGAGCAGGACTGCAACTGGCAGAGGTCTTTGGAGTGCTTTCTGTAATTAAAAAAGGAGAAAAACTGACTATAGCATAATTATCTTGCAATCAAAGCATTACAACTACCTTCCTTCTCGTTTATATTCTACATACTTTAACAAATGCCCAGGTATGCAAAAAGTACAGCAAAATGCTGCTTTTAAGGGCTAGGCTACTGAAAGGTTTCATTTTAAAACTACACTATTTTGTAATTTTACTATTTGATTCATCTCTGTTTTTTCAGAGAGGCAGGATATATAAGTGCAACAGAAAAATAAAACTAGTAATTAATTAAGGTTCAATATTGTGGAGGGCTGCAAGAAACTCACTTGGCTATAAGATTTCAAGGTATTGTCATCTGTGTCATTTTCTTACAAAATATTGATGTGTCAATTATTATAGAGGAATATACTTCATAAGTAAACATGGTGTTTGAATGCAATCACAATAAAATGGGGGTATTGAAAACAATAAAAGTCTTAACAATAAAAGCTTTTACCATACTGTATTTAGGGAAGTCTTCCTGACACATTCACAAAAACTGCTCTCTCAACCAAAGTAATTGAATTTTTTTAATAGTTTATGAAAGATGCAAAAGAGACAGACATAAAAGGAGAGCAAGTTCTATATAAATCTTTAAGGCAGTAAGAGTCCTACAAATCTAATTTCTTCTCTCTGCTCACCCCCGACTCGTCATACAATAGAATATAAAACCCAGCAAATGTTATTTTTGTATCAGGAACAGTGAAGGAATTGTACTGTAAATTTGCCCCGATTCACCCATGCGAGGGACCAATCTGGCAGATCATCCATCTTGTTCACTGTACACTGTCAAGGATGGCATGAATTCCCTACATGATAAACAGATTTCTTCTCAGGTCTGTGTCCTTTAACCCACATCAAGGTCAAAATTATGGCTGCCTGGCTAATAAACTGCACAGCAATGGTTCAAGTTCCTTCTAATTTTGTCCCTTGTGCCACTTAAACAAATCTTAGTAAATAAGTAGAGCAGCTGCAAATTTCCTATGCAATTTTCCATACATGTACTGCAAACCACACATATACAGTACAGTAAAAACCAAAACACCTCACAGAGGACTAAACAAAAGCATTCACCAGTGTCTGTTTTTTTCAGCCTGCCACTGCAGACATCAAAGGTAAAACAACATATCTCTCGCCTATCACTGAAATGTAGTATGTTGTTGACAGAGTGGATTAGTTACATTTTTTTTTTGTTTATTTTTACATATCAACAGCCTCCTGGGATTTTGTTTTTAAGAGGAACCAACCTTTTTATTTACTCAAAAAGGTAAGAATATCTGAATCTGATTTTGGAATGCAACACAAAGGAAAACAACTGGTCTATTCTAGGAGCACTCAGTGTATCGTGATTTCAAACTACGTATGATACACACACACACACGTCCGCACACACCATAGATTTTTAGATCATCTAAAACAGGTATGACTTTTGTATGCACACCCCTTCTAAGATCATCATTACACTATATGCTGAGAAAAATAACGAAAGGTTGAAGGATCAGGTACACAGCTTTTTAGTGCAACATTAGAGATGAGAAATCAAGTACTCTAAAGCTGGAGTCTGCCTGTGCAGGGTTGTGTCAGCTGCAGGGGTGCTGGAAGAATTTGTACAGTGGGAGTGCTGAGAGCCACTGACCAAACTGCAAACCCTGTACATGACGGAAACCATTACTAGCCAAGGGGGGCGGCAGCCCCCCTAGTTCCAGCACCTATGGTCAGCTGAGCAGTATGTTTCCAAGAAGGCGGCTTGCCTTCTTGTACTGTAGAATATAAGCTTTTATATAACCTCGCACATTCACCCCACAAAAAAATGTCTATTCTTTATATGGCTGTTTTCAAATGTGAATTGAATATAATCAGTGAAATGATAGCGGCTGAACGTGCAGACAACCGGAATCATTTGAGAAGAGTGATCAGACCCCCTTCATCACTGAAGCTTACAGATGACAGTTGAGATGTCGACATTGTTAACTACCTCACAGTTGATCAAAACAGCCAAGAAAAGAGAGAAACGATCACATTACAAAGATCTGCACAGTTAATCTGGGTCGCATCTGATGCAGCTGGAGCGTGGCTTGTGGAACCAAGCTTGGGAGGGTCCCACTATTCTCCTTGCATATAAACTGTTCATAAATTAGGAAATTCCAAAAGTTAAGGTTTCTACTGCAACCAAGAGTGTGGGATAAGAACATATAAAGCTAAATAAATAAATAAATGTAAAATAAGTCAATATTGCCCATCTGCTTTCTATTTTTGTTTTCTTTCTTAAATGTGAATTAATTATATTATTTTTATAACACAAAAAATTGAAAGCTATCCAATATGGTTGTGTTAATGCTGCAGAAAAATACCTACGTTTCGGAATTTCCTGACCAGTGATAGTTTGATTGCTCAACCGTAATGCTGATATTTATATTTAATTCCTGTGATTTAAGAGAAAAAATAAATACTGCAAAATTGCATTCCGCTCTGAATTGAGAGAATACGACTTGACTCTGGTTGAGCACACTGCAAAGCTGGCTGAGAACAATATATCAACCTCCTCATTATTACATGAACCACAGATTTATGTTCTGTGGTTGTGCATTCCCTAGTGCAGTGGATGAAGCCACAACATGCTGAAAAGTGGGTATTTTTCAATCCAACCTCCACTATGCATTCCTTTCCCTTTTTCTCATCACCAAAGTTCTATAGCAAACCACAGAGTCTGAAGCACTGCTCAGAGCTCTTGCTTTCATTCATCAGTTTTGGTTGTACATTCTACTGGACCTAGTAATGGATTTTTCTGTTCTTCTCTCCCGACTGCTGGATTTTCTGACCCTCGGCAATGTCAGTCTGCCATTTTTCTGTACAGAACTCTACCACATTCTCCAATCCTAAGGTGATAACAGTTCTGAAAAGCTTATTTAATGCATTTCCTCCAGTGTGAGAGTCACTTTCTTCTGGAATTTGAATGTGATACTTAAAAAGTTGGTGGAACAATCAGTATGTCTAAATCAGTAGTTTTCAACCAGGAGCCCACAAACTATGGCTAAGATTTCCAAAGAGGTTTGCACCTCCATTTGTTAAGGGTCAGCACATGAAAAAAAGGTTGAAAATCACTTGTCTAAATGAATTAGATGATGTATAAATTCCTGCTATGATTGAGTGAGGATTTTGGTACTAATGTGTTGGAGTGCATTCCACCAGATCCAAGACACTGCATATCTCTGAAATGTCCTACCTTCATATAGTAATTACTCTGTGGATCTAATTCATAGGTCAGATGCTGCATTTGAAAGAACATTTCTGCAATATCTTTTTAGTTGAGAGTCCCTGTTTGGTCAGGGATTGGGTCTACTTGTTCATCACCTAAAGTGGGGAATGACAGAGGCAATGGTCGGAAATGAGAACTACAGCCATTTACAAAGAACCACCACAGCTAGTACAGATGATTGCTATGTTGAATCACATTATCCTTCCCCACAGTTTCTGAATATTACAATGGATTCTGATTTAGTGGAAGGAACTGAGTGTCAGGTGGATCTGTGTTGGGCACACACACAGAGATATATGTCCAATGGATACTCTCAACAAGAACGTCCTGAGCATTAGCACCAAATGTATACGTTCTTCATGGACAGTGTTATATGAGATATCAATGACTATCATGAATGATTAGAAGATACTATTACAGCCAAACTTTGATTATTTGAATCTCAATTAACTAAACTAAACTTCCCATTCCTCCAAAGGTCAGATGTACCATTTTAAGACGGAGTGGATGATTGGGGGAGCCAGCCCAGCAAGCTCTGAAGTCTCTTCAGAGTCTTATACCCTGAAGTCCTGCTGAACCTGCAGGTTTTAAGTCTCACTTCAGGTAAAAGGACAAGTGGATCTGAATCTTACTTTCACTGCTTTTACATGGGTCTAACTCCATTGAATTCAATGGACTTATTCTGGATTTACAGTGATGTAAAATAAGAATTAGACCTATTGTGCATAAGTCTTCAAAGTTTGCTGAACTCACTCCCACACATTGTCTGAAAAGTGTGGGCATGCTTGAAATTTACATAAACCTGGGATTCTCTTGTACCTGCTCAAAGGAAGGATTTCCCTTTTTCTTCGTGTTGGCTATGCAGGGGATTATATCCTACAATTGCAGGAGGCTGGATGGGATAATCTAACAGATTTGTGATGTATGTTATTTTGATTCTTTCAACTACAAGTAGCTTTTACAGCAGCACGTCCTCAACTGCCCTAGCTGTGCACTAACACTGCCCAGATCTACAGAAGATAGCCAACAGGAGGTTCATCCTGGAGAGGAACAGAACTAGGTTAGAACAACACAGATACTGGTGTTCAGAGACTTGCAGGTAGTGCTTGACTTGACTAGTTACAAACTCTTTAGAATAGCATGGACTTTAGCATGACTGGATGAGGGGAAAGCAGAGGATGTGTTATTCCTTGACTTTAGCAAAGCTTTTGATACTGTCTCCCACAGTATTCTTGCCACCAAGTTAAAGAAGTATGGGCTGGATGAATGGACTGTAAGGTGGATAGAAAGCTGGCTAGATCATCAGGCTCAATGGGTAGTGATCAATGGCTCCATGTCTAGTTGGCAGCCGATGGCAGGGATGATTTAGTTGGGAATTGGTCCTGCTTTGAGCAGGGGGTTGGACTAGATGACCTCCTGAGGTCCCTTCCGACCCTGATATTCTATGACTGAGATACTAGGCATGGAAGTATCCCCTCCAAAAGAGGTAAATGGATGATGGTGCAGTGTTAAAACACTAGGTGATGGATGCAACCTTGTCAATCCCAGAAGCATGAAATTCTAGAAGGTGACATATCCTGGTGGGATGTCTACAACATGGCTCCTTAAACAGAATTGTTTGTATTTCTTTTGAGAACTATGGATCCCAGGAAGCACCAAACATTTTGATTCAAGCTACGCTCTAATTTCTACAGGCATGGCAACAAGTAGTTTCCTTCCCTTTTGTCCTTTTGCCAAGACAACATAATCCAAAGCCTTTTGGTAGCACAAGAGCGATCTGGACCAAAATCATCTGAGTTCTCAGAGCAAAATAAAAATTGACTGTATCGAGACTTTTTCTGTGGCACATTTGACTTCCAGAAAGAAGTACTCAGTCCTGTATTAGCTCAACAATAATGGAGTGAATAAGTGGTTGAATGTGTGTTACTGCCAAAAGACTGATGGTGAATAAAGTACAAAACATGGAGATGTTGGGGGAAAGACCATCTGAAACACAGAAGCTATTCAGGGGCCTCTAAAAGGATTGAGAAAAATATTATATTCTGAAGGCAGCAGGCAGACAACAGCTGCCTTAAGTTTTAGACAGAAGTGGATTGAAAAAGCAGATCCACTATAATTTTCAGAGACAAATCTCTGCAGTTTATCCAATCCACTATTTAAATTTCAGTACACAGCCCTCTATATACAGTAATAACCTAAATTCCATTTAGTGTTCATTTGAGCAGTCAGGATAAAGTCATTTCTTATTATCTCCCCACTGTGTAAAAAACAGCTTGAAGGTAGGAAGTCAGCAAGCATTTTCACCAAAAAGTAATTATTGTAAGTGACATTTTTACTGCTGGCATGCCATAAGGCGAACTGTGCATTTGGAAGGACAAGTTGCTGAAACAAAATGACAGGGTACTCTGTGACATTCGACAATAACCCAAACATTATTTAACTGGCGGTTGGTTTGATGCACCACTTTTCATAATGTCCATAGCTCAGGCTTCAGGTCCATACCAAACTAGTCATATTCAAGTTACTTATAAATAAATCAGAACAACAACATAGGGAACATAGCAGGGGGAAGATACAATACTCTAGTTATTTCTTCTATGGCAAATTATTATAGAAGAGGAATACAGATAAATATCAACAAAGGATTCTCTCACCACCTCCCAGAAGAGCATTTGATATCTGAGAGCCTGTTTTTACCCACAGGTGAGTTGATGGGCAACAAACAGATTTGGACAGGTTGCCCAAGATCAAAGTGGCTCACACTGAGACTGGATTAGCTCCTAGTTTTTCCTGTCTAATTATTAGTTTGTATAATCTCTCCATTTTAAAGATTAAAAACCAGAGTATGTTGGGCCTACTCTCACTGATGTATCTTTAGGGCCTTGTCCATTTCCAAGTGAAGTCAACTGCAAGATTCCCACTGAGTTATGCATTCACTTTTCTGGCATCTGAAAATTTCATGCAGAATTTAGTCTCCATTTTTCTACACTGTGATTTTAACTTCTGCATAAGAGTTTATGTCTTCACAGGCTCTTCTAAAACACAGTAATGAGCTTTTTGTGCACCACTGGTGAAATGAAACACAAGTTTGATCTACGTGAGTAATAAATCAGCTAAGCATTTGTGGCACAATACTACAGTAAAGCCCTCTTATGACTAATAGTACTGATCTATGAATACTGAATATTTTCTCGGAGGTAGTGTTTTAATGGGTTTGTTTTCAATGAGTGAACCTTGCCTATTTGCACATTAATATGGCTTATGAAAATAAGCCACCTCTCCAGAGGCTACATGTGCGAGAGAGACACATACAATAATGTAAAGCAAGTATGTGTATAAATTCATGGTAGTGAATGCCAGCTATTGTTAAGATTATAGATTTCCCTGGATGATTGTTGTGTGGTGGTGGTGGTGGTGTTTACTGCCAATGTTATAACTGAAAAAAACTCTTATGTCTGAAACTTTCCAGGCTTGGTCTTGCCTCAGAGGTGAATTTTTGTGGGTGATAAAAAAAATCTGAAAAAAAAAAATCCCTTCAGCCATTTTTGTGCGTTTTTAAAAGAAAAAAAATCAATTTAATTCCTTTAACCAATAATTCAGAAGTTACTTAATGAAAACAAAAAAGCCTAGGCTCGTCATGTGGCTGCTACTTCATCGTCTTTACATTCTGGGAACAAAAATGAAAAACAAAGGCCCCTGCCCTGCAAATACTCATGCTCATGAATGTGTCTAAGGTTACACATGTGCAGAAATGTTTGCAGAATTAGGGCCAAAGGTTGTGACCACTTGAATAAAATTACTTCTGAGCATCGGCAAGGGATTATACGAACTCGCCACAATTTTATGCTGCATTTTCCACAATTTTATGCTCGTTCCACACTTACATTTATATGTTTTCAGCTGCGGTCACCTGAAAACCAGAAATATGTAGCAAAACTAGATGGAGTTCAGAAAAGAGCAACCAAAATGGCAGCTGAAGAGCCTGACATAGGGTGGGCTTTTAATGGGAGTTGGGCATCTAACTTGATTACATACTTTTGAAAATTCAACCCAATATTAAAATAGTGCCCAATATTATGTTTGCTAGTAGTGGTGCAGTTCCCAGTGAGTTAGCAGTGGTAAAGGCCCTAGTGTAGATCAGGTGCAGGCAGTTTTAAATATAGTATTTCAAGAGCAGAGAAGAAAGTGTCACTTCCTTGGTCTCTATCATAGCACCTCTATCTATATATAGTCCCAAACTGCCTTAATTTATAATGTGATAGGGTAGCAAAGATGTCAGTTAGGCCAGTGCTCAGTCTAAACAAATATTTTTATCATTGTCTAGCACTGGTACTGGCAAACAGTGAGAAAAGTTCAAGTTTATGTCTAGACTGCCCCACAGTTCAGACTACACAACGTGCAGAAAGGTGCTCCACTGTTACTCCCCGAGTGAATGCTGTGGGTGCAAACTAAAAGGTGCCTAGTTTGTATTAATGTAGTCCTGTTTAAAGAGGACTAGGTTAATGTGAAGTAGGTACCTTTTAGTTCACGCTTGCAGGATCCACAGGAGGGAGTTGGTGTGCACTGCTGTTCACTTACAGATCGCTTATCTAACTGGCTAAAGAATGCTTTGTCCACCCTATGACTTTAAATCAAATTTATAACCAGCCAGAAACATACTTGGCTCCAAACATGATGTGTGTCCACACGCAGCATGGATAATATTTTGTTAGCAACTACAGCAGTTAACAGTGTTTTATCCTTACCAGAGGCCTAGGCTGACACATGGTTGCCTTCTTGTGTAACTGGTTCTTCAATGTATTTTGCTGTGGTGGCTATTCCTGTGCTAGTCTTCTGTTTCTCAAAACCTCTGTGAGTGTGTCTTCTAGGCAATCTATGCACTATGGTGTTGCTGCCCAGGTGTTCCTGATGTGCTGATGCAAAGAGTTATGCAGCACAGTAAGAATTAATATGCAAACATGGCTGTGAGGGAAGAGATACTGCACTATTGACATAAACCAAAACATATAATATGTAACAAGTTAAGAGGACTGGGCCTCTAACTGGGTACAAAGTTACACTTGTAACTGCAGAGTTGAGGGGTCCTAAAGAGAACACACCTCTACCCCGATATAACGCGACCTGATATAACATGAATTCGGATATAACGTGGTAAAGCAGTGTTCCGGGGGGGGTGGAGGGGTGCAGCTGCGCACTCCGGTAGATCAAAGCAAGTTCAATATAACGCCGTTTCACCTATAACGCGGTAAGGTTTTTTGGCTCCCGAGGACAGCGTTATATCGAGGTAGAGGTGTATCTGTAATCACCAATGATGGGCACTGTGAACATCAAGGATGTAGAGAATTACAGTATTTAAGCTTGTACTAATAAGGGCATAACTAGAGGTAATGGGACAAAATTAAGAAAAAAGAAATTTAGGCTACCAGGAAAAGCTTCTTGGCAGTGCTATTAGCCTGTGGAACACTCCTGAACTGGTCCAGGAATGGACTAGATGATCATTACATTAATGCACTTTTTGAAAAACAGGGATGAAAACTGAGGGTTTGTGTTAGCATATAGACAATCACAGTTTCTAGAATCACAGCTGAGATAATTTTAGAAGATTATTTTTAAGTTAATTATATAAATTAAAATTCGATTTAACACTCGCATCCTGGCAGGTTTTTCAGACACCTTCGTACACCACCAAACACTTTTTAAAAACCTGATTTTTTCTGTGTTACCATAGCTCACTACTTCTTCAGAAATCCATATTGATTTAAGAATACAGTAACTGTTAGAAATTATCTTCAGTAACCTTATTACTAAAGCAGCTTGTATGTAGGAACAGTTTTATTAATGAGTTCCTGAAGATTAAACAAATATCTGTCATAAAAACATCCTACCAAGATGCCAATAACAAAACTTGTGTTTAAACTGCCTTATTGTAAGCAAAGATTAATCATTATATGACAATAATTTTTCACCAATTCAATGCTTCTAAGAGGTCCTAACTTAGTTATTATTGTAACATCTTTGCTGATGCTCCAGCCGATGACCAGGTGGTTAGAGACTAGAACTCAACGTGTTATCACCATCATATCCGCTTGATCCTCTCTCCACCTCAAGCTTCTTAACAAACTTAGATAGAGTATGCAGGTGCTTCTATGAACGTGTTCAGTGTCTTAACCTCGTTTGCCCCTAGACATATAGCTTAAACCAGGAGCAACAGCATCCATATGTCCAGTGTACATCCTGTTCTGTATTGAAGAATATTCCCCCCCCCCCACTAAACAATGTGGACATTCATTTGCTAGGGGCAAGATACTTGAGGGGCTAATATCTGGATTCTTTTTCTCATAAGAAAGGCCAACCCATCACCAGTCATATATGTTGGTATAGAAGATTGCTATTCATCTTTACAGAAAACGGCTGAATGGACTGTCCCTGCGTGTTACTGTACTAAATGCAAAACCGTTCTGGAGGAGTACTGGCTAAAGTACTGAAAGAAAATGCCATTTACATTATACGCAACAATATTATAAAAGCTATTAAGGTACATTATTTTACACATCCTCATAATCTCTCCATACTGCTTTACTTAATTTGTGATAAAATTGTTGAGAAAGGGTACTTAATGTAGGACAGTCAGTAAAAGTAATTTATCATCTTCCCGCTTCGGTGCTCACGTTATCAGCGAACTCATTTTCTGCATTCATCATGCAATCAGCCTATTATTTGCATATTAATCAGGCAGTGGACCATGAAAGAGCTGCATCCCAGCCAAATGCTGCACTATCTCAGGAGGAACACTCAGTAATTATCATACATCAGTGTTATGATGTGGTAATTGATTATAACATCTTTCTGTTGCCTCTGGGGAGTCCCACTGCTAACCCAGCTTCAGGCATTCTGTGCAGATTTTCTCTCTGAAAATTAGAGAAACCATTGCTGTCCTTTTACTACATTTTTTTTACCTTTACAATATGCAGTTTTAGAGCATTTCCAAGTTACCTTTAAAACAAACCAAAAACAAAAAACCTTCACAAGAAAAAATAACGGTCTCAAAACAGGAGATTAAAAACACAATTGTGTTCATTCCTGCTCATCCTCTCTCTCTCAAGGTCTTATGGATTTTTAGGTGCTGATCTTGCTTACGTAATACCAGTAAACAAAACAAAATGTTGCAACTTCAATAGATTGTAACTGTGAAGTTTGTACAAAGACAGTTTAGCTGCTTTATTTAGGTACCAAATAACAGGCTAATTTTGGTCCTCTTGTAAAGGACAAATGAAACATCTGCCAGTTCCAACTTACTCTATTTTTAGGATACAAGTTCCAAAAGAGAAAAGGAGAGAAAAAAATTTAAAACAAAACTGAAGTTACACTGAGGCTAAACTAATTATTTGTTCATCTGTGTGAAAATATGGAGAGTGGGAAGGGGGCAGTTTCCATCACCTTTACACATCCCAGTATTTCCTTAGAAAGCAAAGGTGTAAAAGAGGGTGCTGGGGTGGAAGAAATATCTGAGAGGTGGATCTGATGAAGTTTTTTAGGAGAAGGAAGCAGCTAGGGTATGTTTTATAATGTTAGGATAGGGGAAGGAGAAGTGGAAGGAACAAATAGCAAAGATAAATTTTGTTTAAAAAGGAGTATTTTTATCATTGACCCAGTGTCTGATGGGAGATGTGCAGAGTACTGATGTCCAAAGGAATTTTGCTGGTGCTCTGCATCTCTCAGGCTCATGCCTTTAAAATGCTTCAAATGGTGCTGATGTTATTCTGGATGTAGAATACACTTCTTAAAGAGGGACACAGGGTTTCAAATACTGTTTTTTTAAGAAACAAATTTCCTTAAATGTATTATTAGTACCATCTTTGATCATTAAAACTGTAAGAATTTTAAATATCAAATTCACTTTATTGATATTCTTTATTTAATTTTTGCATTTCACTCAGCTTGGACAATGAAAATAGACCAGTCAGTTTCAGTTTTCTTTATACTTGATTTCTAATCTATTTAACTTTCTGGCTCCCACACAGTAACATTGTATTTCAACATTTGCTCTGTAGGGGAACGATGACCTAGAAGGGAAACTGTTTCCATCAGAATTAAAATAATCATAGGAACAATCTTCTGGATGATTATTTACAAATTAAAAAAATCTCAAATATCTATCAAATTAGATTTGACACATACATCTTTCCTTTTCTTCCTCTCCACTGAAACAAAAGGGACAGCCACAAGGTAACTTGGAGGATATTTAATTTTCCAGTAATTTTGAGTTTTCTTTTCTTGGAAATGATCTTACATATTTATCAACCAAACACACAGCTCTTTATAATCTAAACATGATTTAATTACTTGTCAGAGGTATAATCTGTTACTTTCCAGCACAGAATGTTTACTTCATGTTAAGACTAGTTCCTGGGAAACATACCTGCTTTAAAGCTGTATCCTCATTATGGATTGGAAGCAATGACCTGTACATTTGGAGCATACACTTTTTATTCAGTAACTCAGGAAGGAAACAGTCCATTATCTGTTTTATGCAGCCAAAACAAGGTAATTCTCATCCACCTCAACAACATTTTACTAAATTGCCAAGCAACCTAAAGTTGTAGTTTGCCTGTATACATGATCATAGCCAAAGGGGGTGAAATAGATTAATACCCTCTTTCCCCCGATAAGCACTCTTATGTGACCAATCCCAGAAGCCAAACCCTTGTAGCTTCCTATGAAGAGACATGTGCCTCACTTCCCTCCAAGCAACCAAAAACCCAACATGACTCCTCGCCAGCAGACAAACCCTCCCATCACTAAGAGACAAATGCCTGACCCCTAGTGATAAGTACCTTTCCTGACCTCTTTTGCAGCTGCCAAGCCCTCCAGACTCCCTCTCAATACAGAGGAAGGTGCCTGACCCTTCTTCTCAGCTGCCAAATCACCCAGAGCCCTATCTACCCCCTCTCCCCCCAAGCTGTCAGACCTTCCAGCACCACAACACAAATGCTAAGGCATCCTTTATGTCAATGCTGCTTGCTGATTTAGGGTCAGTTACTCTTACATTCTGGTTTTCAAAACATGAAATCATTCTTTCATACCCAACTCCTCCTGGAGCTAGCAGCTGGTTGTAGAATCCACAGACTGTTTGTAATGAGGGAGGGTCAGAGGATTCAGGCTCTCTTATGACAGGGGGAAGATCCCCTCCAAAAAAAGGGATGAATGGGGAAAAAACATTGATGAATGATTAAGAATATAAAGAAATTGAGAGAAATGAGTGTCTGAAGTCTATCATATTTAACAGACCAGATCTTCACTCTGAACTAAGCTTGGAAAGAATATGCATCATGGAGGTTACATGGTTTGGTTGATCTTAAAATACATTTGATCTAATGAATTATAGCAAACTATTCCAGAAGCAAAGATTTCATCAACAATTTTGGACTATTGCAATCCCTTAAATAAGGAACTGTAAGCACTATGCTGATCTAGAAAAATCTCAGTGCACTGACATATTGTGCTAATTGGTACTTTTCCATAACTGCTTGATAAAAATAGCAGTGGTTACAGTACAACTAATTAAACTTTTCATCTTCAAGCTTTATACATATTCATTAATTACGAGAAGCATCCTGTAAAGTAGGTATTATCTCAATTTTTACAAATGGAGAAACTGAGGCAGACAGCCTATATGACTTGCCCAAGTTTACTGAGGGAATCCGTGACAGAGACAACTACTAGAATGCCTGAGTTCCTGGCTCGCAGTCTTGTGCTCAGACCATAGGACAGTGGATTTATGGAATCCACACAGCCTGACCAAAACATAGGTTGCACTGGATTGTGTGCAGAACTTCTAAAAATGAAGATATAGACCCATATTAACTAGTTAAAATAAATTAAGATCAGCTTCAGGGTATTGCATGAGTTCCCTTTCCTCCACTTGAATAGGGAAAGAATGTCACCTAGTTACTACATTACATCTACAATGAATCTTTCCTTATAATGTTGGTGCTCATACTTACAGATTTTAGAATGCCAAACACACTTTTATACCTGTAAGGTAGGGACCACAAAGAGGAGGGAATTGTGTTGCGGAAGTTTTGATCATTGTTTGCTTAGTGCATGTGGACCCAAAATAAAAATGAGTGGGAAAGGGCTTTAAACAGGAGAAATTCTAGAATAACGTGCATAAAAAAAAAAAAAAAGATTAACATGTGTATGATAAAGGCATCTCCTATGCTAAAGGGTCTATGAAAAAGAATAGCGGTAGAGTTTCAATAAAATTAATTATTTACTAAGCATCAATAATACACACACAGTACTATTGATACACAAAACAGATTGTGATAAAAGAACAGTTCTAGAAAAGAAACATGAAACTAATGTTCTAGCAATGCTGTCCCTATTATACTAAGATTCAACTTTAATACCGACTTTGCACTGCATTTTAAGGTCCCAATAAAGTGCATTGGACAGTGATTCTCCTTGCTTTACTGATACTAGAAAAGTTACCAGGAAGGTTTTCACGGTCCAAATTATCAAGGAAATAGCACAGAATTTAATCACACACATAAGATAGACAGACTATAGCAGCTGCCCCTGTGAGGTGCCAGTTGATATCCTACTGCTGCAACCTCAGTATGCACAAGTGATGTGGAAACTTAACCAATTCGCCTATTAAAATTACATTTTAGAGTTAGCACAAGGGGCTTGATTCTGTTGAATTATCCATACAGCTTTAAGTAACTAACTAAAAAATTCTATTCTGGTCTGGCTCACACTGATAATAATGGCAGTAATATTTTAGCCCCTTTAACCAAAGTTTAAAATAAGTAATTGAATTTAACCTACTTGCGTAAGGAATTCCATTAGTCTCATGATTCTTAGATCAAGAGATCACCCTTTCTTCTCCATCTTACTGGCCATAAAGTCATATTCATCAGAATCATTTCAAACCATGAGCAACTTTGTTAACCGAGAATGCATTCTCACAGAATCCAGTATCTCTTGCTACAGGGAGTTATTCGCCTGTTTCACAGATGATAAAATCCAAATCTGAGATGGTCTCAGGAGCAGAGGAACCAATGTCCATGTATATTAGCACATGGTTCGAATTATCAAAGTTCTCAATAGATTGGTCTGAGCTAACTACTGGAACACCTCCTGTAACAGTTGTGCTCCTCTGGAGCTACAAAGCCATGCACAATAAAGGTAAGAATCATGAGAAATGGGGATAGAGCTTTTTTCATGACCAACTTGAGGCTATCAAACTCCTTTCCTCAAGAGATCGGAATCTCACTGCATCCAGAACAAAAGAGTAACACTCATATCTTTGCCTTAGTTTTCTCACAACAGTAATTAAAACAAGACCGAAAACAATATCTAACAACTCTTGTTGCTGTGTAATAGGGAGATTGACCCAATCCACAATTAACTACCTGTTAGCTTCTGTTATTGAAAGATAACACTGTGATGAGCATGGTATGAATAGAGATAGACAGATCAGATATCTGGCTTTCTTGTCATTCTGCAATGCATGTACTACTATCACATCTGGAGCATACTTTATACTTGTCTTCGGATTTTTCCGTACTTCTTTCCCAAGGGATGATAAAGATTAATCATCCCTTGTTGTTACACATTTTTTTATTTTGAAAAGAAAGGTTTTATGTAATATTTCAGTAGATCTAAATACAATAGATCTTTGGTTTTTAACTCACTAGGTGATGTGCAATTATCTCAAGCAAGATTTTGATTTAAAAAACAAGCTTTAATTAGAGCTCCCCATTTTATGCAGCTATAATCCTTTCTTCAATTCCCATGAGCATTACTACTGCTAAGCAGCATGAAGTTAGGAATGATGGATGATACTCAGAAAGGAAGACAAACAAAAGGGAAATTCAAAATCCCCTGAGATCACCCGCAGCTGTACTGACAAACGAAGATTTCCACATTAGGTCAAAAGAAGACCCTAACAGAAACACATATCAAAAAGACATGCAAGTCTTTAATGTAGTATATGTACTATATGACCTTCACAAAGGATAAATACAGAAGTGAATTAAAAATTCAACGTTCTTGGGAATATCAAGGCAATCAACGGAATTGGTACATAATACCACGGTATCTTTTTTTGTTAAAGTTTTACAGACATTCAGTAAAGAAAGTAACTCAAAAAATCCAAATAAAACCAATACAGGAGCTGCATACAAGTGTTCAAAACACTCAATCATATACACATGTCCTAATATATATTGCAACTCTCTAATTGGGGGGAGGGATAGCTCAGTGGTTTGAGCATTGGCCTGCTAAACCCAGGGTTGTGAGTTCAATCCTTGAGGGGGCCACTTAGGGATCTGGGACAAAATCAGTACTTGGTCCTGCTAGTGTAGGCAGGGGGCTGGACTCAATGACCTTTCAAGGTCCCTTCCAGTTCTAGGAGATGGGATATCTCCATTATTCTCAATTCTAATCTAGCTTTGACCATCAAAAATGCAACTAAATAAGGGCCAAATTCACTGAAAAAAAGAAAAAGAAACATGCTGATGCAGTTGGGTGACATTAATTTAGAATTTTTTTCCATATGATTTGGTCCATGTTGTTGACACATACCTCATTAAAAAGACAGATTTACCCAAAGGCAGAAAGATACATGAAGAAAATGTAAGAAAGAACATACTGATTTTCTTTTCCACCACTGGAAGTATAGATACCATTAGTGTGTAAAACTTATTCAGTAGAATCTGCGCAAGGATCTTCTGATTACTAGCCTGATGCTTAAAACTCACAGACACAGAATACAGAAGAGTATCAGATTACAGTCTGGTGTCAGAGGCTATTCTTGAAAATACTTAAATGTATTAAAGGTTTGGACCCTTTTTTGTTTATTTATGATATAAGATCATAAATCTATATGGTTGTGTATCATACAGAGAAGTCCTGAATGTTTAAAAAAAGTTGCATTCTCCTTGATTTTTACTTTAGATATGTCTTTGTCTTCACTGGTTTTGCTGGAAAACTCCTTGAAGGACAGTCAAATTGGAGTTGAAGCATTTACAGCCCTCAAGTATAGGGGTGGGTTTTTGAATCTTTCACAAACACAGCTTTTCTACCAACTGTTTGCCAGGCATTTGAATTAAAATATAGGTGGCAACAAAAACTATCATCAGACTATCTGTCCCCTCTCAACTGATCATGCTTCAATCTCCTATGATGTCATAAGTCTATTAGTTCTACCAAGTATAAAAGGGAAAACAAGAAATGAACTTCTAATTCTAAAAATAAACAATTTTATTCGTGTATTTATTTTTAATCATAAAAAGAAAGAAATGGACACAATTCCATTTTCCCCCTCATTTGCAGGTCACCTTTAAGGCAAAAATAAGGGGTGGTAATCAATAATATGCTCCATTCAGCTAATAAAAACTTAGCACATTGCAAAATATTAGCTCAAGGGCAGTAACTGACAGACTAGGTGGAGATGTGGAGCAGTGGAGCAGAACCTCACACTAACTCATCTAAACTTCCTGAAGGAAATAACTGTTAGCTACTAGCTAGCCTCCTGGGAACCCATACGTTGATCAGATTCCAACACTGTAGGTCAGTATTTCAACCCTTTCTTAATTACTGTTAGGGACCAGAAAAATGATTAACAATAATAATATAGCCTTTTCCCCCTACCCTCCCATTTGAAACCTTACTAGTTTTAAATGATCTGTTAGAAAATATCATAAATACATTTATGTTTTCTTAATTATTTCTATATATATTTAAATTAGAATAGTGACCGTCTGGTGTTGGATGAATGCTACAGAAAAGTAGCTATTGCATACTGTCATGAGCAGCAGCGTAAAAATGCCTCAGGAAATTTACATGTTCTTTAAATGCTTGTAGGTAAGTAACAATAGCTCTGTGATTGCAAAGACTGTTTCTAATTTTATTCATGAAGATTTTATTTTCATGGTTGGTTTTAATGCTGACATTTTGCCTTTATTCATTCTATTTTCATCTAACTCCTGGGGAAATTTTAGAGAATTTCTCAATATGAGAAATAAATAAGTTTAGAACCACAATTGAGGGTGAAAAAAATATACCAACAAATAAGGCAGTTGGGGTATGTAGATCATATTGCAAATGAAACACTTCTGTTTTACAGCCGAATACATCTCACTGTAAGAGTCTCACAGTAAGGAAAATGGTGGAAACCCCATTATTTAGGACATTTAACCGGAACTGGACAAATTATTAGAAAAAGGTGCTGTGTTACAATTGCAAGGAGATGGGCAAGATGACCTAACAGTCCTTCCTTTCCATTCTGAATTGCTGTAATTCTCGCGTTTATAGCACCCAATCATCTTGCAACCACAGAACACAAGTGTTTCTCTAGCCTGGAATACAGTATAAATGGCTTACATCAGTTAACTGTATCACTGGTTAAATAGTGTGCGTGGGTAGAGTTTGGTATCTAACAGCAGGAAAACAGCTGCTTTATACTTGGGCTCCCTACTGTAATGGTCATCCTCAGAAACATCTTTAAGCAATTCACTTGCATTTTTCACAAATCTCTGTTGTGTTTTAGTGAAGGGGTGGGAGGGTGAGCTGCATATTTAGCAATCTTCTTCAACTTTAAATTAGAAAAGCTGGTTTAGAACCACAACTGAGGGTGAAAAAAAAAAGATACCAACAAATAAGGCAGTTGAGGTATGTAGATCATATTACAAATGAAACACTTCTGTTTTACAGCCACTGTCACATGTCAAATTGATAAACTATGGTAAAAAATAATACAGAGCAAATGATCTCAGATCATAGTCTTTCAGTCTAATGTATCCTGTTAAATGCTTGCATTTTCAAGATCTGCCATAGCAACACAGAGGGGATAAGGAATTAACTGTTAATAAAAACCCTGAAGGTGCTCCTGCATGCTATAACAACAAAACACAAGAATCCTTTGGGCATCAAGGCAGCAGCAATAGAATAAAATGTAGTGAATTACTGTACAGCAAAGCATTTGAAGCCAGTTGATTACCTGAGCTTGCACATCCCTGCTGTAGGGAATCCTGCAGTGATGTCACTGAGTGGAGGACTAAAGAAGAGAGAACAGTAAAAATCAGGGAACAATAAAGGAGACTCCCAATTCACCAAACCAGGCAACAACTCCAATTCTAAACAGATTTAACAATTAGTCAAATGTTGATCTCAGTTACAACCAAGTGAGGACAAAATCTGTCTTGGTATTACTAAAAACAACAACTAGATATTTGGTACTTCTAAACAGCGTAATAAAAACAATGGTAAAAAACAGAATTACAACCACTCTTTAAAACTTAATTCTTTTATCTGGTTACAGGAATCAAAATTCTTCAGAGAACTTTAGAAATATCTTCCCCAACACATAATTCCTATTAAAATGTGACTTTCACATTTTTCTAGCTCTTTATCCAAAGTTGCTTGATTTATATGCTTTTATGCATAAACACCGCTATTTTAATTATTAACTCATCATCTCCTGCTTAGGAATTAAGCGGAAACTAATCCTTCTGCGTAAAATCCAGGTGAGTCCCTTAACAACAAGTTGTGAAGTCGAGATGGGCAATTCTACTTATACAAATGGCAGAGCTAACTTAAGAAAAAACTCTCCCTTACTGAAATTTAAAAATAATTCCTCTCCTTCAATGCAAACAACATAGTGGAATTTTAATTACCTTGTCCTTGTTGCTGCCCTTGTGCAGGCAGGACACACTGTCCCAGTTCCCCATTCAACCAGAGCTGCATACGAATAAATGGTTCTCGGCCTTTTTGCGTCAATTTACTCCATGGCTTTGGCCTGGAGAGCATGTCACTGACACTCCCTTGGGACAGGCCCAACACCTGAAATGAAACAACCAAGAATGGCATATTAGCATATTTAATTTAGGGGTGGGTAACTTTTGTGATATACTTACCACTGGCATATTGCTCATGTCATGTGTGTATTAATCATTAACCAGAAAGCACAGGGGTAGCTTTAATTACATATGCATATTTTATAAGTAAATGGAAATGTTTTTGTGTGTGTAAATATTGAGTTCAGGAAGGAGTAGGCGTTTTTCCTGCAAGAGCAAACACCTACAAGAGCACAGGGAGCTGCATAATACACTGTATGATGTAATGTCATCAGTACTAACTGGAGAATCACAGAGACCTGGTCCTAGCAGGTAAATAAAAACAGGAAACCACTTTTATGTATTTTGTTTTATAATAAACATACTTGAAACTTTCAGATTTACCCATCAATTGTGCTAATCATTTAAATCTTTAACAGCTTCGTTTTGTACACGTTCGCTCATCTTTAACAATGAATTGCAACTGTACACAATAGTTTGAGAGAGGAAGTGAATATTGTCATACTGTAGCCAATTAAAACTACAGGAGGAATGTAGATAGGCAGAATGTAATTAGCTGACCTGAAATTCAGCCGGGACACTTGAGTTTAACATCCATTGTTTTAAGAAAGCGCCATAGAATATCTAATGACCCCAAGTGGTCAAGCTGTTAGTTTTATGTCTTATTTGAAACATGGTACTTGTAGTAGCATAATGTATGTAGTATCCTGCTGTGTCATTGATTCAGTACCGAATCAGAGGGAATAATGCCACCTACTGAATCACCAACACCACTTCCTGTAGCTTTAGATGCTCCTTGGTGTCTTCCATCTAAGTAATGACTCTGCTTAGCTATGAGATCTGAGACCATCAGAACTCGGAGTGTTGTAGCTTCAAAATGCCACATTCTACAATATGTATATGTATCACCAAAAAAAAAAAAGATATTAATGCTAACTGGGAGGCTGGACACTTCGGGGCTGAGCAATGACTATATAAAGAATTCTTAACTAAAAATGTAAGACTGAAGAGCAGAGAGAGTTCCAAATCCCCTTATATTATTTTTAAATATTAAACAAGAAATTTCAGGTTTCCGGAGTCCCTTAACCTTCATCTACAAAAATCTGTTAAGATTTACTGATCTGTGGCAAGGATATTACTCAAATATTCCATGAGTTCACTTTAGCACAGTGGTCCCCAAACTTTTCAGGGTCACCCCCCCTTATCCCGTCCACACACCCCTACTTCTCCCAGGAGCCAGAGCCGCAGTTCTCGCGGGGAGGAGGAGGAGGCGAGATTGGGGCTGCAGCTGGGGGTGGGGATCTGGGACCGGGAACGGAGCTGTGGCCAGGGGCCAAGGTTGGGCCGTGGCCATGGGCTGAGGCTGGTGCCGTAGCCATGGGCCGAGGCTGGGGGTGGGGCCGGGAGCCGGGACGGCAGCTGGGAACAGAGCGCAGCTGGGTGGCGCGCCCTCTCCTCCCCTTCCCCTGAACTTTCCTCCGTGCCCCCCTAGCGGGTGTGTGGCCCACAGTTTGGGGACTACTGCTTTAGTGGATATTAAATATCGTGTCTCGATATATGTTTGAACTTAAAATGAATGTAGCTGAGGAGTGACACAGATATTGCAACCACATGCAGTATTGTTGGGGTCCATTTGTTTTAAATGAATGGTTTATATATGACTGTGTTCTGCTTCATAGGACAGGGCTACCACAGCTCCTCCAGAGTTAAAAACAGAGAGTGATGATTATGCAAATCAGCCAGATTGTCATTTTCCTGTCCCCCACACCCCAAGAGGTAAGTAAAGTCCTCCTGGGGAAGCTTGCACATAATAGCTCAAACTAGATTCCCCAGAGACCAACAGACAAAAAGAAGGACTTTTTGATAAATAGCCTGAATTTAAACTGATTCAGGGCCTTCTTTCTGATCCAGCAAATGGACAGGACCTTCTGTCTAGGTGTGGGGGGGGCAATCCTTGTGGAAGGGTTAGAAGGAATAGACCTACTAAGCCCTCAGAAGACTGATGGGTGACCTCTGGTTAGCGTATGGGAACTTTTACTGTTTTAGTATGTTTTTTTCTGTATTGTTTGCATCGTAAGAATAAATGTGCTTGACTATAAAGAGCTGTGTAGTAACTTGTAACTACAGGCAATTATACTGTTCATAACCTTTACAGAGAAAGGAAAGTGGAGATCCTGGCCTGTTTAGGTAGCCTGGCTTGCTGAGAATATTACAGCGTAGTAAAGGAATTGTGCAGCCTTGGTCTCTGCCCAAGAGGTGATGATTGGGAGCCAGAAACCATTAAGTGGGTGCTCTTGGTGGACCACGGAGGGGGAATACACATGCAGTTGCCCTGAACTGTGAAAAGAAGAAATTAGCTTCATGTTCTTACTGTAAGCTATTGAAGAAGCTTTTTGTATAGAAGTTAGAAGCAGAAAATCTGTGAAATTTAATAAGACATGACTCATACCTTTCACTTGTAAATATATTTTGTAACTACTGAATGAAAAAGAAATGTTGAGCCTTTATGTGGCAGACTCACATCCCTATACATAAGAATATAGTGCTACATGTTGAGAGTGTTAGTGTAATGAAAAATCAGTTCTTTACCTTTTCCCCAAAGATCCTTTGGCAGATGCCATTCTTTGCTAGCTTTTCTTTGACCTGACGAGTTAGCTCTATTGTATCCACTTCCTGGTACATGTAAATCTCATACTGCTCAGGTGTCAATGGAGGAACTGAGGGTTTGGATGGCTTTGATATAGGTACAATAGGAGAGGAAGGAAGGGGGCTATTTTGTGGTGTCTCACTGCGGCTTGCCCCAGTCATGCTCAATTCAGAGCTCTGGGAATATGGAGATTCAGCATTTGGCCACTCCTTCCAGTATTCTGAAGAGGATGGTCCTTGGAGTTGGCTACGATCTGACCTTGTCTGGTTGCTGACCTTTTCTTTTCCACTGCTGGCTTCCTCGACCTTTGTATCTTCAGAAAGAGTGGTATTTCTTCTGTCATGCTGAACAGTGTTCCACCAATGGTCCTTCCAAACACCACCACGTCCCAATTCATTTTTAACATGCCTCAGCACACCCTGTGCAGAATCAGTTATTCCATGAAGCTCTAAAACTGGTGTTTCCTGGTGCTCCTTTTTTAGCCCAGAGAGATTCTGCAATGCAGATATATTAGAATCCATGACAGTTGAATGTTTCTTCAGCGACAAGGCCAATGGAGAATAACTGGAAACTGAAGACATTGCAGGTGTAGATATTAGTTTTGGGGACAAGATGGAAATGTCTGCTTGAGACAAAGGTGTTGTTTTTAAGGCAGGTTCAAGGGCAGCCTGCTGTGCTTCCATTTCACGTCGGGCTTGTTGCAGAATGGATCGAATGGCCTCGTCAGAATTGCCACTGCTAGATGCAGAAGGTGGCTGAGCCGGCTCAGCTGTGAAAACAAACCAAAGATGAACTATAACACTTTTTATATAATATACACATTCAGTGCCACTGTAAATGTTTCCTAACAAACCTGTGAGGGAACAGACGGTCTGCAGTACATTTCTACATATATATATAAAATCTGATTTTCTCTAATCAAAGACGACCGTTTTCAAAGTTAGGCCCTGGAAAATATTTGCAGCCACACATGCACACCCAGACACCCAAACTCCATATGTATAACTGATTTGCAAATATACAGCTTTGAAAAACTGGTCCTCTCCTCTCCCCGCCCCCACAAATGTATACTTCCCCAAAAGTGACATTAACATTTCATGGTCCCAGCTACATTTACTTAAGCATTTGGTTCTCTGTCTCCCCCAAATGAATCATGCACAAACAAAATCCAGTCACCTGGCTGCACTGCTAGTGTCCTGTTACAACAAAAATAATCTGATAGGGTTAATCCTTCTACTGCCCAAAACAGAATTGGAAATTTAAAAACCTCAAGGACTTTTACAAAGAACTTAATTCTTTTTTTCCCCTGACTATTCAGCTCTCTCTCTCTTTTTTTCCAAACCACTGAATGAAACGTCGCTAAAAAGAACACAATTATTCAACAGTTTTCAAAAATAAGTTTGATGTCCAGCCACAGTGGTCTGCATTGCCAAGCAGAAGCTCTAGGAATAACTCTTGATCTCTACCCTGTATGGAGCCCATGGGCATCAAAGAAGAGACAAAGAGTCCAACTGAAGAGTTTTAGTGGTGAATTAGTGCTGATATGGCCTTCCTAAGCCAATGTATGAAGCAGCAAAGGTTGCAATTCCAGAGGAGAGTCCCAACGTACACTTCTCCAGGGTCAAGAGATTTGGTAAGGTGGTCCTGCATTTGGATTTACAGCAGTCTCCAAACCTCAGTTGAAGAAGAATTCCAAGGCTTAAAAATCCCATTATGGAGGTTGGGCAATGTGATGCATCTGATGTGACTAAGGGAGCTGTGCACTTCAAGAAGTGGCCACAAATGAAAATAAATAGGATTAATATAATTATGCAGATTATCCTATAATAATATTGTGTGTCATCTATGCATGTTTTCATTCTCCCACCCTCTGTCCCTTCTCCTTCATGCCCACAAAGTAAATCAGAAATAAGGACAAGGGAAAAAAGTCAATGGGGATGCCTCTTCTGCTTTATCTAACTATTTCTCTCATAGGAAGTTTTAGGCTTAATTAATTAGTGTCTGCAAAGCACTTTGAGATCCTCATGTAAAGTGTGTTGCAAAAGAATATAGTAATTAATCTGTTTTAAATGACTGTATCTATTCCACATTTAGACATCTAATATCTTTATTTTGTTTACTAAAACCATCTTTCCATTACTCCTACAGATATTTTTTTGCCATGTGATTTGTTTTAATTTGGAAGCTGAATATCCAAAGTAATAAACCAACATTTATTTCTAAAAATGAAATTTAATGCAAAGCACTTTCTAGTGCAGTGCCAGCTCCATAAATGGATACGCAGGAGTGGAGAATTAGTTAAAAAGTTTTGATAGCTCTCAAATGCATGGAAAATTAGACAGTGGGAAGATAACCTGGACAGGCGCATTGGAAAAGGAAACACTGTTTGAACTGGCATGACCATTTTGAAGTGCATTTTTAAAATCAGAAAATGGAAAGCAAATAAGCTCTAAGGAACAATTTACACCATGAAATAAAGCCCTGTAAAAGTCAGATTCGGGACTGATTATGTTATAATCCCAATTCATGAAAAATATAGTGCGGTGAGAACATACTAATTAAGGGCTAGCTCATGACTGGGCTAGCAGGGGAGTAGGACAGATTAAATCACCAACCACGGTGGGTCTTTTGATGTTTGGTCAGATTTGAGGAAAAGAAGGACAGGAGCTGTGAGGCCAGTATTCCCCCTCCTACGAGTAAGCTGGTAGAAATGGCTCTGCCATTCCAGCATGCTGGCCAGAACACGTGGATCAGTGCAACGGAGGAAGTATGCGATGCAATGTAAAGGGTGTCACAATTTACTTTCCCCCGGGAGCAAGGCAGGAGCAGGAGAGGAATTGTGACTTTATCTAAAGGTTCCACCTAGCACTAAGGATATAAAGTAAAACTCAATATATGTTATATACATGAACCCCTCCTCACTCCAAAGAAACAGCTCTGCAAAAATATGTTCAAGATTTTAAGAACATAATTAACCGACCAGAAAGCTCATGATAATTGTTTTAATTAAATTCTGAAGTAAAAGGAACAAGAGACAAAGTGAGACTGTACCTGTTTTCTGTACTTGCAGCTCCCTTTTGGCTTGTTCTAGAATGGATTTGATGGCTTCCTCAGAGCCAGTCTCTGTGGTTCGGATTCTTGTGGTGATGTTACCTGAAGAGAAGAAGGAAACTAATGACGTTAAGCAATCCTTTTAACAAACACTGAGTGTAACATCTGCAATTCATTCTGAGAACAGTTTGCAGAGGTGTTTGCAAGCACTCATTAGGAGGATTTTAAGATTTATTGACCTTCACCAGTACTGGAAACTCCATTCTTTTAAAGACATTTTCTCTGCTTGAAAATACATGGTATATTACCATTCAGCAGCAGCTACAGGATAACTTTAATATATAAACAGTAGAAGAATCAGTAGGTCATGTACTTAGTGTCAAGTACTACACAAATTGTACTATCCAGCAGGAATTAAAAAAAATCTTTAGTCTATTTCCTTCTTTGGGGCAGCTAAAAATGTGATGGCATGAACCACTTATAAAATATCACATTAGCTGGTTTGACCCTGTATGGTATCTGAATACACTGTACATTTTATTCCAGACTGGAATCTAAGATAGAGAACATTGGATATAAGAAAGCAATATGTATTCTAGTTTATTTTACCTCTCCAGGATGTCAAAACAATAGGAGAAATACATTTTTAAGTGTCGATAACCCTTAAGATATTCCCGAACAATATGAGGCTTAGTTCTTGTTTTTAAAGCAAAGAAAGAAAGATAGAAAATTCCTAATGATTTTGAAGATTACTTCAGTTTAGTGCATTTTTCATCATGTAGTAATGCTCTATAAATGATCTACATATATCACTAATAGGGGCCATATAATTTTCTATCAGAAACAAAACAACTCTTTTAGGGTGGGTTTTCATTTATTTTTTGTTTTGCCATCTTGCTAAAAGCAAAATTCTGTCATTGGTCTGAAACAAGGCAAAAAAGTTTATACTTAAATAGCAACTCCTACTTCCTCAATTAGTAGTTTACTGATCTGATCTTCAATGATACATTTGTCCAGGCTTTTTCATATATTATGCTAAGATAAGTTCTACACCATTTTAACAGCAACTTGTAGTGTATTTGTCAACATGTACTCAAAATCCTAGGAGAAGGATATCCGTAGTATAGATGGAATACTTTTTACCTATTTGTGAAGGAATTACTTAGCATTGGGTAACTTCCTTGCTTGGAAGCCACAAGGAAGACAGCCAAACAGTATCTCAAAGGTTTTCATTATTTGTAATGCCATTTCTATCACTTATCTCTTTTTATACACATACATATTTGGATGGTGTATGGAGGAAGTATCCAAAACATGTCAAGTTAGTATGGTAATGGTGGAATTAGAAAAAGTAAAGTGTTCTTCTAACCCATGGTTTGTTTTATACTTACTGTTTTTCCATCAGATTCCAGGCCAGAATCAAACTGCACAGTTTTAAGGAAACACACAGCTAGAGCACACTCCATTTTCTAGATATTAACTGCAAAGAAAAACACCTGCCTGTGACGTACCTTCAGACCCATTTCTTCGTTTCGGTACTTCCTGAAATAGTCTGTTCAGGTTCTGGCCTGGATTCTCTGTTGAAAAACAAGTTTGGTAAGAATAAAACAATCGGGATGATTGTGCTGACATCATGGGCTGTGTGACATGAAAAGATAGCTGCCTATCACTAAATACAAGAGTTCAAGCTTCTCTTAAACCCTTTGAGTCTTTGTCTGAGCATTAGAGGAGAAGGCTACTTTGGAAGAAGTGAGGCTGACTGATTTGTTAATAAAAATTACATCTATATACAGAAAAGAGGTTAGATAGATCTAAAGAAATGTCTAAAGATGGGTAGATAAACCTCCCAAGTATAATCATCAAAAGGAAGAACAAATTATAAAAGTAATGACGTTCATTTTCATTTAAACAACATTTATGGAAATGCTGCCTGTTCTTTCAACTATTTCTAGGTTTTTAACAGCTTTCTTTTCATTTTCTTAAATGCAAGCTTCAGTGTTTATTTAAAATTAATCACACGGAAGTGAAAGTGAATGTTATTTATATAGAAAATCTTAAGAAGTAAGCAAAGCCGCTTTAAAATGTGGGTTAATAATTTTTTTTGTTAAACTAATGATCTTATGCATCACCCATATAATTTTTTCAAGACAAACAGGAAAAATTGCCTTCAGAGTTCTTAGGGGCACAATAAACACCCGTTCTCTGCAAACAATCCCTGCTATAATTTTGGAGGTACATGTGGTGGCTGACGTTCTTGAGAGCTACTTTTCACTCAATGTTTCATTCCGATATAGGGCTATTCTCAATTAAGACAGGCTTTAATACACCAGCTCTTCATTCTTTCCAACAAAAAAATCAATCCAGTCCAGAGAATAAGGAAAATCTCTGCTTCTCAATGTCAAACACACTATAGTATATAACTGCTGGAAAACAATGTAGTCAGAAAATTAGATTTAGAAAAGTTATGTTTTGTAGAGCATACGTTCCTGCACCGTAGCTCTCTAAAAGAGTAAGGTGAAAAACAATTCTGTTGCATAAATGGCCTAGCAGGAGAAAAATTTTCACTGGTTTGCATATTCATAGCCCACGAGACCAAAGTTTAAATCAGTTAGTAAACAGAACTTACCTCTTTGTCTACCCTGGATGCTGCGTAGCGCCAGGATGTTCTGCTCATCTGAGAGGAACTGCTTCATCTTGTGAAATGGCTCCTTGCCTCTCACAGTCAGTTTATTCCATGGCTTTGGCCGGGCTAGTATCTCACTCACAGACCCTTGTGACAGTCCCAAGACATAATGTCCAAATATCCGCTGTCCAATATTGTGCTTGATCAATTGCTCTTTCACCTGACGTGCAATTTCTGCTGTGTCTATCTCCTCGCCTTCAGAGATGCTCCCAGCGCTTTCTGACTGGCTGGGAGATGGGGCCATGCCATTAACATCCGGACTTTGTTGTAATGGACTTTGGGAAGATATGGAGTTTGTGCTGTAAGGACCTGTTGAAAAAATCATGCTTGTGCTTCCTGCTTCCTGCATTGCCTTGGAGTAGAAGGACTGCATTAGCTGTCGCTGGAGGAGAGAGTTTAGTGCAAATTTTCCTGTGGAGGCCAGGGGTAAGCTGGGGCTTGCCAAGGATGAGCTGAAAAAGTCTTGACTTAAACCCGTTGGTGAGAACTGGTGTGTACCATTAGTATTGGAAGCCTGCTCCCCTGTGTTGCGGAGCAACTGAGAAGAAGGGGAGGCCGGCAAGGTTGCAGGACGCTGACTCTCAGGCTGGTCTTTCCCTTTTCTCCTGGCTGACCCTACAAGGAAGGTCAAACATAATGCATTATGGGGGATTAAAAAGGGAAAAACCAAGATAAAATGCAAAGTTTGCCCCACAAAAGGGAAAAAGTGCAGTTTTTACAAGGGCCAATGAGTTGGTGGTTTGTTTTTTTATTAATTTAAATTTTAATATGCCAAACAAGGCCCCCAAAACAAACAACATGCATTTCATGTTTGCACCTTTCTTGTATGTTGCAGCCTGGAGAATCCCCCTTACAAACTCTAAAACTAAAACAATTACATGAAGTGCAGTTATACAATTAAAATAAAGTCAATTACAAACAGCAAGTTTCTTTAGTGTCTCTTATTCAAGACATTACTCAATGAATTTGGCTGAACCTAATGCAGCAAGCATTTACATTTTGGAACAAATCAATTTAATTAAAGAAATCACGTTTAAATGGATGCAACAAGATTGCTCAGTTAAAGTCATATACATTTCAGAACATAGGAAACCCCAGTGCCAATGACAACTTTTAACTCGTTACCAGCAGCAAAAGCCATAAGCATTCAAGTATCTGGAAATTCCATGATGCCACCATTTAAAAAATTTGCACAGAAAATGTAAAATACCCACATCAGGAAAGCTAATAAAGACACAGCTATTTCAGTATTTGTTTTTTAAACTGATCTGCTCATGAAAATATCTAAGTATATTAGATAGGAAGATTATTGTATTCTACATGCAAACACTTGGCTTCACATTTGTGTGTGTGTTGGGGGGGAGGGGACAGAGCTTTTTGCGCCACTGCTGAATTTGTTACCGAAACTGAAACCAGCCTTGAATGCTACCATTTGGTACATTCTGCAATGCCTCTCTTTTCTAACCTTCAGAGCAGCTCTCAGGTCTTCAAGTCTTATTCTATTATCCAGCCTATACAATAGCAAAATCAAACATTATTCAAGGTCCTTGTTGTCCATTAATCTTTCTGTCACACACTAGCTTGGGCTCTCATCTCACATTCACTCTCCTTTCCCCCCCCAGATAGTAAACGAAGTATCACAGCAGAAAATCACATCAACCTACCGCTCAGGTCACTATTAGTGATACGCAGTGTGGCGTTCTCAGACTGCAACGAGCGATTTTTCTCCAGCAGCAACACCTCCAGTGGTTTGGATGCATCCTAAAGACAGTCAAAACATGAGGTTTGCTTCCAGGTTAGCCATGAAGGTATTAAACAATTTAAGGAGGTCATTCAGCTATTGTGAAAGAATTCAGAAGAAGGAAAAAAGCACTTGCCTTTGTGATGACTGAGGCTGTAGAATTCATCATGCATATATTTATGTGAACGTTCAGATTCCTAAACACGCTACTCAACAGCTATGCTGCTTAATTTTCAATGTAAATCACTAATCAACTCGGTGTTACTTTTTTTTTTTTTTTTTTTTAAAGTGTTCTGTTAATCATTTTGTTAATCCTACCTACTTTTTTATTTGTTTTTAAATTGTGCTGGTATAGTTTCCAATGAACAACTAAAAAGCTGTTTTAATTTGACTGAAGTATTAGTTAAGATTATATTTCTTCTTCCTGGACCACTCCACTACATTGGCATTATAGACTTCCTTGAAATGCTGTGTGTTTCAGTGCAAACAGACCGTATGATCATAAATTAAATCAGTCACAGAAATTGGCCATTTACCTTCCACTAAATAGCTAACCCTTGATCATCAAAAAGCACATTAAAAAGTAATCCTTTTTACACCTGGTATATTGATATTCAGTTTGGATTTCAGAAGCAGGAATCCAATTCATAACCTTTGATCTTAAGGGAGATTAATGTACTAGATATTAGAAGTTTCTACTCCTTTCTCAGTGCTCAAAGGGTTGCTTGTTTCCTTTTGTGAATGGTATATTCAAGGTTTTTCAATATTTAAAAACTGCTGAACAAAGGTTTTCAGCCTATTATTAGTTTAATAAATATCCAAGTTTCAGTTTAATTGTGTGTCAATGCAGCATCTTAAAAAGACTCAATTTTATAATATTCAGGTTATTCATTCAAACACCACCTCTAATGTCATTCTTTGTCCTTGACCACTTGAAGGAAATGTAATTAACAGGCAAAAAATTTTCAATTCAGCTTTTATAGAAGAGGCTTGAGAAGCCAATGATCAACTTGTGTACCACAATATTTTATGGACGCTTAAGAGCCTGTAGTTTACAGATCAACAGGAAATTGTTCGTGCTTGCCCTAGATAACACAAAAATAATATTCACTAACTGAACTGGAGAAAGGATTAAGAAAACAAAAATAGATTCAGTACCTGTGCACCAGAGCCCTCAGAGGGTGCAAATTCCATGGACTTCAGTATACTGTAAAGGGTGAAAAATGAGTTATTTTCTATTTCTTCCTTTCATAACAGTTCCACTAATGAGCATTAACATTATAATTTCCTACTCTCCAGGAACACCATAAGTGATAACTTTAACAACTTTCCTTGCAGTAATATAATCTGATAATGAATACAGAAAAATTATTCCAACTAGTTATTGGATAAGAAAATTTTCTCAAGCGTCATCTAATTCATTCTATATACAATCCCACCAGGCCAGTTTAGAGCATAAATTTAAAGGCTAATAAGGATATAACATTTTAAGCTGTCAGAAACAATATAAATTTATGTGTGAAGCTTGAAGGGAATGAGGAAGTTATAACAAAGCTACAAAACAGAGGATATCACCATAACAGTTATAATACTGTATATAAAATACACCAGCTTGCATATAAAAAATATGCACAAATTATTTTTCTGACCAATGCACTACAGCCTAAAAGGCAATTCTTCATTTTAATAACCTTCCATTCTACAGCATGGGGAAGACATACTGTTCAAAAAATATATGAAAGAGCCAAACATAACTTATAGAGCACTTTTTATGTATAAAGCATATTAGAAATATTTAATCTTCAGAAGAGCTGTGAGGTAGTTCAGAATAAGCACTATCATTTTATAGAAGGGGAATCTAAGTCACAGAAAGGTTAAGGCCAATATTTTAAGATGTGTACACTGATTCTGGGTGCCACATTAACAGAACCAGAGTCTGGAAATCAAAAATCAGGCTATAGGTGTCTAAAGTTGGGGACTCAGAGTCAGAGGCTCCCAAAATTAGTGGTCACTTTTGAAAATGTTGGTTTTAGTGACTTATGCAACTCCAGAGGGTCCTCCTCTACCGCCTCAAGTTATAGGAGTGTTTGCACCTCCTGCATTAGAAGTTGCTCATGAGAAGGGTCCCGGAAGAGGGACGGGAAAGGTGAATGGTAAGGCGGGAGGGAACAGAATATCCCAATTCTACCATGCTCAAGACTCATTGGTCTGAGGTGATGTGTGTCCAGGCATGGTAGAAATGGGATAGACAATTCACAAAGGGAGGGGAAGGATCTGGGATCTGAACTGGTGCGTCGCCCCCGGGCGCACCTTCAAAAGTTTGGCTTGGAGGCTGAAGGCTGCTTTGCTGAGCCTTGGCCCTGGTTAGAGGAGAACTGAGAGGATCTCCATATATTACTCCTGCCCCACTTCCTGCTATAGTCCTGCCTAGGAGGAGCTGAGTAGAAGGTTGCAGCTTGAATTGCTTCATTTGGGGGGCTGGCATATGAAGCCTCAAGGACTTCGGAGTTGCCCGGGAGTCTTTCAGGTGTGGAGCCTAGTGTCTGTTTGCTCTGAGAAGAGCCCTAAACAGTCAAAAGGCAAGTCCTGAATACTCTGTTGGACTTAATGCAGGAGTCCTTGAAGCCATGAGCTCCTTCTCATGGCTACCGCCGTTGCCACAGTAAGGGTTGCTGAGTCCAGCGAATCTAGGGAGGCCTGTAAGGACGTCCTCGTGAGGACCTTGCATTCCTCCAAGAGAGCAGCAAACTCCAAACAGGAGTCTGCCAGCAGCAGTTCCTGAAACAGTATGTTCCAGGAATTAAAGCTATGGCGGCTAAGGACTGCCTGCTGGTTGGCAAAGCAAAGCTGGAGCCCCCCGATAGAAAACACCTTCCTACCGAAGAGATCCAGCTTCTTCGCCTCCTTTGACTTAAGTTGTCCCTGCCTTTCCTTTTGGTTGGCAGCCTCCAGCACCAGAGTGCCCGACTGAGGATGAGTAAACAGGTACTCATACCCTTTGGAGGGCTCAAATTTTGAGCCACCCTCCTGAGCAACTCTTGGTGTGCGCTGTTGTCCATGACAGCCAGTGGTGGAAGTACTCGACACCACTTCATCCAGGGAGGATGAGAAAGGTGTACCGGGTCTTCCTGGCCCTCTTGTTCACGGATCCTCTTGCAGCAAAACACCCTGTGCGGTGCTGGAAATGGTGATGGTTTCCAGGCCTGAGCTCATCTTGGTACCAGCTCCAGTCAGTGCCCACATGCATGCCTATCTCTTGCCCTCGCGCAGGTTTCCAGGCTATAGATGTTGATGATGATGGGACCCATGCCTCCGAAGCCACTGACAAGGATCCAGACCCAGGCCCTTGGGGGGGTTGGTGGTAGGCCCATGGGGCCCAGAAGGGCCATTGAGCCGGCACCTGCCATTGCGGAGGCCAGGACATCATGGGTAGTGGCTGCCCTTCCTCTTATCTAGAGCTGTGCCGGCTTCACCTAGAGGCTTACGACTCTTCCTCCGATCTGACAAGGACTCCGACCTTGATGACCAAGGCGATACAGAGCGAGATGTTGCCAGGGAGCGGTGTCGTGGTGAGGGCGAGCAGTGCTTCTTCATCGTCGGCTTGCCCCTAGAAGGCATGGTGCCTCTTTGCGGCACCGGTGCTGGTGCCTGCACTGTCATAGCTATGAAGTCCCTAGCCGCCGCAAAGATGTCCAGTGTAGAGGGATGGTCTAGGTCCTCCTCCCAACACTCCCATGGACTTGATAGACGTCCCTGTGAGGCTAGAGTCAATGGTGCCGGAGGAGTTGGAGCAAAAGCAGGGTGTCCTGGCGCAAGACGCATCCTGCTGGTGCCTCCTTGCTCTACCATCTTAGTGGGAGAGCGACCTCTGTCTGTCTTCTTTCTCTAGTGCAGCACCAGTGAATGGGAGCGGTGCCGGGCACTCGCATCAGAGGAGGTCTTCGGCGCCGGAGAACGGTGGTGCCGAGGGTCCCTGGAGCTGGAGTCTTTTCTTGGAGCTGCGGCCTCTCTTACAGAGGCCAGTGAGCTCCGCACCAAAGTGCTGGGCCTGGGGTCAGACGCCGCCCGTGCTGGCTTTGGATGAAGGGCCGACTCCATGACGAACAGTTTCAGCCTAAAGTCCCTCTCTTTTTTGGTCCTTGGGCAGAAGCCTCTGCAGATCTTACACTTTTCCGTTTGATGGGCTTCCCCCAAGCATTCAGACAGGAGTCATGTGGATCTCCCTTTGGCATAGGCTTCAGACAGGACCTGCATGGTTTGAAACCCTGAGACCGAGGCATGCCCCAGTCCTCGAGATGGGAAACGTGGTTGGGAGGGGGAACCCCCAACTGAAACTTATCTAAATCTAACCTAACTACTTGAACTAACACTACATTTTTTTAAACTATTTACAGGTAACAAGAAGAAAAAAGTCCACTAGGGGATCGCTTGCTGTTAGCAAGAGAGGAGCTGCTTCTATGACCAACACTGGCGGCTAGAAAGAACTGAAGAGGCAGCGCCATGAAGGTGCGACTCCAGGGGCTCCACAGCCGACCCAATGGGTCCTGCTGGGGGAAAACCTTCCAGTGATTGTGCACGTGGCGCACACACACCTACTTGGAATCGACATGAGCGATCTTTTGAAGATGAACAATTGTACTGGGCTCTGGATGCAATTTGAGCCAAAACTCTACTTCTGTGCTTTTTGTGGTTTTGAGTTATTCTTTACTGTTCCAAGAACACGGATTTGTGGCTTTATTTAACAAGCATTTTTAATCTACGGTTTGTGAAGAAATTATGTAAGCATTTAACACTTACTTTAATTCTTTCTTAACCTCTTCATAGTCAGCCTGTGTTTTCAGTTTTTCTTCCAGTTGCTTAAAAAAAAGAAAAAAGAAATTTAATTATTTGGATGGGGGGGGGGGTAAACTTTCAAAATAGTCTTTAAATTATTTCTTTGATACAGAAAAGAGTGCACAAGTCAGGAGTTACTACTGATACCTAATTTACATACAACAGAAAACAAACTATAAATAATTAAATTAAACCAAATTATTGTTGATGCTCTTTTCCTTGTTTACAAAGCACCAAGCATTGTACAATTGACAATGTGACAATTTGTTTGTAAATGTATTGCATTATACAAACGTTAACATTTTCACAAAGCTATTAAAGTAAAAAAAATAAGAGTTCTATTTTGGAATATGCGGTACTGCTATTGTATAGTCTTGTCTACAATAAGAAAAGGGTTCAAGAAGCTATTGACCAGAATGCCTTAGGCTTGCAACACTTGTTCAATGCCTTGTGTCCAAACCAAACAGCTTGTAGCAAGTGGTTTTACAAGCATTACTTATTGCAATAACTAATACGATTATACACTGAAGAGGAACCAATAAGACTGCACCACTGAGACTTGCTGAGCAGATTTTGTGCTTGGGTCTGGCTAATCTGCTGCAATCTTAATGGTTTGTCTTCAGTGCGGAGAAGAGGCCACAAGCACTGACCCTCCTTACATAACCCATAATGCAATGTCACGCATGTGGACATTACCCAAAAGCCCCTGTGCTCAACATCAATGCTCAGCACTGTAGGATAAATGCTCCAGGAATCCTAAACTGTAGTGTTATGATTGTTGCCAACTATGATGTTTGCAGATGCCACATTACTGGTAGACACTGTACAAATAAAGAACTAAAAAGACAGCCCCTGCCCCAAAAAGCTTACAATCTAAATCGTTTCCTTGCTTAGTACAGACATAGCCTAGCTACACAAGAGAATAACAAGAGAATTTCCTGGGCTTACAACTTCCACAGACAAGTTGGGGTTGATTCTGCTTTATTTGACTGGCTTAATTTTTGTTCCGCTAACTGATCCAAAATGATAATCGGTATCTGAAGTAAAAATAAATACACTCCTCCCCTTGCAACTTTGACAGTAGCAGTGCATTTTTGAAGCATGACACAAGCAAAGCCAATATATGTACAGCAATAAAGTATAGGTGGCATGAGATAACCAGGTGCCAACTTTTTATGCACTGAAAATTTGTGATGGTAACATCTGCACAGAATCCAAAAGCTCACTAAGGGTATGTCTACACTACAAAATTAAGTTGATTTTATAGAAGTCGATTTTTTAGAATTCTATTTTATACAGTCTACTGCATATGTTCACACTAAGCGCATTAAGTCGGTGGACTGCGCCCTCACTACTGTGGCTAGCATCGACTTACAGAGCGGTGCACTGTGGGTAGCTATCCCACAGTTCCTGCAGTCTCCGCTGCCCATTGGAATTCTGGGTTAGGCTCCCAATGCCTGATGGGGCAAAAACTTTGTCGCGGGTGGCTTTGGGTACATGTCGTCAGGCCTCCCTCCCTCCTCCCTTCCGTGAAAGCAACGGCAGACAATCGTTTCGCACCTTTTTTCTAGGGTCCCGTCCGCCGGACCCGCTCAGCCCGCTGCCTGCCTGGATGATTGGAACCCCAGGCAGGCAGTGGGCTGAGTGGGGCTGGAGGACGGAGTCCCAGACTGGCAGCAGACTGAGTGGCTCAGTCCGCTGCTGGTCTGGGGCTCTGGCCGCCAGCTCCTGCCAGCCGGGGTCCTGCTCAGTCCCGCTCAGCTGGCAGACCTCGGTGAAGTCGATCAGGGGTGCCTGGACAGACATGGCTATCCTCCTCTTAGAGCACCGAATGGGAGTGACTCCAGGTCATTCTCTTCTTTAAAGTTTTGTCTCATAGAGATTCAGTCCTGCCTGGAATATCATGTGAGCTGGAGGCTTCTGCCTGAGGCTGCTCTCCCAGCCGGCAGCACCGCGCGGTTGCACCTACCCCAGCCTGCCCCTTGCTCCCATGGCTCATGAAGCCTGGACAGCAGTAAGGAGCAGTTCAACTTGTGGAATGACAAATCCAGAATGAAGGATTGCACTCTATGGGCCATGTTAAGATTATTTCAGAGTCCTAGATAGCATTTAGTCCCTATAAAAGGCTTCATGATAATTTTCCCCTGCCCCTAACAAAAATGTTAATTTATCAGAGCAGCTGAAAGGGTAAGGAACCTGGGACTATTACTTAGAGAGAGCTTCCATATTATTTAACTCATAATTGATATAATTCAAAGTAAAATTTCACAGCGCAGTCTGTTCTAAGACTAAAAATGCAGGAGGGGAGTCAGAAAAAGGAACAGTGACCTGTTTCCGCCCAGTTTCGAACCGGGGATGTTTCACGTGTTAGGTGAACATGATAACCACTATGCTATGGGGCTATATCTATGGCCTTCCTGCTCACAAAGTGGTCATGCCCCCGCCCAAGGCTGACAAAGCGTGGAGTGCATGTGACACAGCGACCTGGCTCGGGCAGGATCGATATTGAAGCATGACACTTTTGCCATTAAGCAAACACAGCAATTCTTTCCTGGCCTCTGCCACTGAATGCCTCCATGCATTATTACGCTGTGCCCTATCAGTGCAGGAGGACTGCATGAGCTCAGAAAATATGTCATCGTGAGTGCATTTTTTTCGCTTTCTAATCTGTGATAACCTCAGGGACAGAGATGATAGGTGGAGCGTAGAAACATTCTGCGGGGACTGCATGGTCACCTGTGCTGCTGAGTTCGCCACGCTGGCCAAACAGGAAATGAAATTCAAAAGTTTCCGGGGCTTTTCCTGTGTACCTGGCTAGTGCATCTGAGTTCAAAGTGCTGTCCAGAGCGGTCACAATGGAGCACTCTGGGATAGCTTCTGGAGGCCAATACCGTCAAATTAGTCCACACTACCCCAAATTCGACCCGGCAATGTCGATTTCAGCGCTAATCCCCTCGTCAGGGAGGAGTACAGAAATCAATTTTAAGAGTCCTTTAGGTTGACAAAAATGGCTTTGTCATGTGGATGGGTGTAGGGTTAAATTGATTTAACACTGCTAAATTCGACCTAAACTCGTAGTGTAGACCAGGGCTAAATGTCAAACTACTTTCACTGAAAAAAAGAAAAAAAGGTGCCACAAGTACTCCTGTTCTTTCAACAGATTAGATAGCTAATCACCTGAGTACCTGGATAGCCCTGATGACTTCAATGAGACTTCGTCAGAGGGTAAAGATAGCAGCGCTGGGTCTCATTAGACAAAAATCTACCTTGTCACTTTTTAGAATATGGCAAACACATCAGGTAGAAAGACTGACTGAAGGAAAGAACTGCCAACCCAGTAATGAACTCATCATCATCACTGGTTCTCATGCCTACTATTAAAGAAACTAAACAAAAGTTTTCAAGACCTGAAAGGATACAAGGATAATTCAGACAATCTAGTAAAATATTTGCATTTGC
Source organism: Malaclemys terrapin pileata (assembly GCF_027887155.1). Lineage (NCBI taxonomy): Eukaryota > Metazoa > Chordata > Testudines > Emydidae > Malaclemys > Malaclemys terrapin. Next base: position 18,757,601 of record NC_071522.1, on the reverse strand, counting down.
ATCCAGTTGCAGAACTTTTTCTTCTGAAACTGCAACATGGCTGGAATTTACCCCTTTTTTCTTTTAATCCACACTTTCCCCATAGCTCCTACCAGGCATTTCTGGTTGTCATTTCAGCCCTTCCTGGCATGTCAATTACTGTAATCTCTGTTTGCAAGATTTGGAAATTCTCTGAAAAACAGAAAAATGTAGGAACAGGAAATGGCCATGTGGTTCATCATGCTGCCCCTTTTTAAACCTATCTTCCTGCTTTTTGATATCAGACTCTTCAATCCTCACAGTATTTCTTAGACTATTTGCTTCAAATGTTCTCTCTTATAATGTATTACATACCTATTTCTGTGTACCTGAAATAATTCTGCCCATTTCCTCTTTTTACTTCTAGTTTCCACATTGTAAAATTAGGACAGTTTGATCAACTTTGCTACAATGGATTCAACGGAAGTGTTAATGAAAAAGAAATTATCTCATCCAATTAAAAACACCCAGAGCCAAGTAGCAGGAGATGCTATTATGCCAGCTACTCATCAAGCAACATGTTCTAACAAATCATCATCACAGTGAATTCCAGGAAAGCAGAGTGGATTTTAACTTGTGGAACTCACAGCTCTAAGGATATTAATGAAGTGAGTAGCTTTTTACGAAGTTAGACAGGAAAATGAATAACCTCTATAGTTGTTCTAGTTATGTGAAAAATAGTAAGGGTATTGGGATTAACACAAAACTTCTATATGTGGCGTAGTATGGCACATTTTGGAGCTTTCCTCTGAAGCAGCCAACAATAGCCATTAATCAAAGGATGGATACTTGAACTAGTAGGACTAGAAGGATACTGGATTTTGTTCTTGAATAGCAATAACTATGGGTGAGTTTTTAACCCCTCTAACGTACCCCATGCTGCTCTCAGGAAAACCTCGAAGGATATCCTGCACATTTTAAACAAGCTCCGTATATAATGCCACCTCTTTACAAAAGTGTTGCACATTTGTGTAATCCTGATGTCCAAGATCATGCCAGTGACACTTCAGTTCCTTGAGCTTTCTGTAAAGCCAGATACAGCAACTCATAGGGGTAACCAACTGTTCAAGTTACAGCTTGACACTGTGGAAAGAGTCCTTAATGCACCAGAGAATCTGGCTCAACATTTACAAACCAGACCTGGTCACTAGCACTGAAGCAGGGAGATGTAAACGAGCCAGCCAGCCCCCGAGGCTAGAGAAGGGATTCAGCTTTCAACCTTTCTAGGGGTACGTCCAGATTACCTGCCGTATCGGCGGGTAGTGATCGATTTATCAGGGATCGATATATCGCGTCTCGTTAAGACGCGATATATCGCTCCCCAAACGCGCTCCCCGTCAACTCCGGATCTCCACCGGAGCGAGCGGCGGTAGAGGAGTCGACAGAGGAGCCGCGGCAGTCAATCCCGCGCCGTGAGGACGGGAGGTAAGTCGGAATAAGGTATGTCGACTTCAGCTACGGGAATACCGTAGCTGAAGTTGCGTATCTTACATCGACACCCGCCCCCCCAGTATACACCAGGCCTAAGTGTTCTAAAAGAGCCTGCTAGTGTGTCTACTGAGAGGGCTGCTGAATCAGAACATCCCACTTTGACCACATCTCTTTGCCAGCCATTTCTAACAAATTTGTTGATCCTTCTACAGCCAACACTTACTATCTAATACTTTCATGTGATTTAAAACCTGGGGTGCATTATAATCCATCCTTCTTCTAACACTAGCTCTCAGATCCACAAACTTTGTGTTATTATGTGACATACAGTGACAATCGAAATGTAAACAACTGCCAAGTTACTCTGACTTTAAGTGTTGCAACAGAAAGCCATGTAATGCAGTGAATTAAAAATAGTAACACTAATACCAATCTGGTTATTGCATTAGTTACGACTGCAGGGATATGCTAAGTAGAAAGGCCTTTTATAGGGGTACTTATCAAATACAGGATAACTAACATGACTTCCACTTGTAAGCCAGCCTTAATGTTATGTGCAGTTTCATACAGCTACATTTCAGGAAGTTTTAAGAATAGATATGTGATTGTTATCACTGCCCAAAGCAACAAAACATTATCTACAGCTTTTGTTTTCGATGTGAAGATGTCTCCCTTGGAGCCTCAAACATACAGATCAATCTTATAACAGGATGGCAACACAGGAAGATAGTAACATTAAAACAACTAAAATACTTTGAACACTACAATAAAGCAAATACCAGGAGCGGCCAAACTTGCTGGCCCTCCGAGCCGCATATGACAATCTTCAGAAGTTCGAGTTCTTACAGGAACCGGGGATCGGGGTTTCAGCCCCAATCCTGCTGAAGCCCCAAGCCCTGGCATGTGCGCCTCGCAGAGCTGAAACCCTGAGACCCTCCTCCCTGCTGGACAGAAGTTCCTACCCCACTGCAAGGCAGAGGTCCCAAGCTCCTCCCCTCCCCCCGGTAGGTGGAGAGTGGGGGCGGGGGGTAGAGGGGAGGCCACCACTGGCATATACCCATTGTTCCTGAGGGGAACCTCATAATTAATATAGAGATTGCTGCCAAGGAAATTTTGCACTTTATACTTTTAGTAAACAATACAAATAAACACATCTGACAGTACAATCTGTATGTAAGCAGACCATTTAGGTATTTGGCATCTCCCCAGCCAATCATTATTGTAAAACGTATTAGTGTGGTAATTGTCTCAAACAACCCTGTAAAATGCACAGAGCAAAGAATAATAAAAGGTTCAAACTGTGAAACAATCTGAAGGAACTAATCTCTTGCTCTAAATATCAACCTGGTTAATTCAGGCAAAATAAAGTGTGTTCTAACATCCCCCAAAGTCTAAAAATACTCCAATCAGAAGGTGGGTGTGAAAAATATTTCTACAAAGCAGCTTCGGAAGCGTCATCTGATCAAGAAATTAACTTGCATTTATTATACAAAAGAACATACAACTGCCAAGTGTCAGAGTGCCCACTAGACTGTACCTTTTCCGAAAATATTTTTCAAGTAATAATTACACTATTATTAAATAAATAATTAAAACAGCTCTCTTTTGTTAGACTTGCCTAGGGTATGATAGAGGGGTTAATAGTTAAATAATAACTAACAATCTTTTAGATTGCATTATCACTTAAAATCAAAGAGCGCACACACAAATAGTCAATTAACCTAGGTCATTTGGTGCCAGGGAGACAGGATCTCTTGGCTAACCAGGGCTACTACATTTTTGCTGGATAGTGGGGAAGTTCTGACTCCAACTGACAAGGGGTTAAGATAGTTACCGTTAGAAAAGTCTTGATACTAGTGGATAGATTCTAATGATTACATCAGATGAAGATAAGGAAGCAATGATTTTGAAAGACATTGAAAGTATTGCTGAATTGTTTCATTAAACCACACAGTATTAAAGAATTCCCCCAAGATATGGATAAAGAACATTGCTTTCATCTGTAAAACGGATTCATTTTTTGTGACGGCAACCATTAAAATCTTAGCTATTTTAAAAGCAATTGCTTTATAATCAAAATTTAAGGTCTACAAAACACTATTTTGACACAGTTCTGTGTAGAACAGAGTTCAGATCTCAGCTTTACCAGCACCAAAGAAAAGACAGGTAAATTACAGAATAATAATGTCACAAATAGGGAAAAAATTGCACACATGATAAATTAGATAGAATCAAGGTATCAAAAATCATCACTGAGAACCAAAATATTGGCTTTAGCTGGACAAACCTATGAGAATATATATGAAGATTTCTGAAATGAAAGTCAGAGTTCCCCTGTCACCAGCTCAGATAAAGGACCAATCTTAGTCCCATTAAAGTTAATGGCAAAACTCTTATTGATGACCTAGTTCTAAGGACGTAAGTTGAACACAGGGGTTCAAGCTATTTTGTCTAAAAAGCTTTATAAAAATATTCACAACAACAGTAAAGCCAGAGAAAATGTATCCCTCAAATACAGCCCAGTTCCTTCGTCTCTCCACGGAAGTGATGCAAAAACAATGACAGATTGGCAGAGACTGCTACCAGCAACAAGGGAGACCTAGAAGATTTTTATTTCCTCTACAGAATTTTCATGACAATTTTGCAAGTATGTCTTAGAACATACAGAAAGTGTATTGAGTTGAAGAATTTCAATTCCATCCCTAAAATACATTTTTCAACATAAACTAAACTACAAACACAATAGAGCCTGTACCCTCTGAAGAATGTCAGATTTAGAACACTGTGTCAAGGTTTGCAACTGAGAGCTGAGGCACTCTGATATAGCACAGGGGTGGGCGAACTTTTTGGCCCAAGGGCCACATCTGGGTGGGGAAATTGTATGCAGGGCCATGAATGTAGGGCTGGAGCAGGGGGCTGGGGTGCGGGAGGGGGCTCAGGGCAAGGGGTTGGGGTGCAGGAGGGAGTGTGGGACGGGTTTGGGGTATGGGCTCTGGCCTGGTGCCGCTTACCTCGAGTGGCTCCGGGGTGGCGGTGGCGTGTAGCGGGGATAAGGCAGGCTCCCTGCCTACCCTGGCCCCGCACCGCTCCTGGAAATGGCCAGCATGTCCAGCAGTGGCTCCTAGGGGTGGTGTGGGGCACACGGCTCCACCGCGTGCTGCCCTCGCCGTGGGTTCCACCCCCGAAGCTCCCATTGGCCGCGGTTTCTTGTTCCTGGCCAATGGGAGTGCGGGGGGCGGTGTTTGCAGACGAGGGCAGCGCACAGAGCCTGCTGTCCCCCCCCACCCACCCCAGGGGCCACAGGAACATGGTGCCAGCCGCTTCCGGGAGTGAAGGGCCAGGGCAGGCAGGGACCCTGTCTTAGCCCCGCTGCGCCATGGGGCTGGCAATCTTGCAGGCCGGATTGAGCTGGATCCAGCCCATGGGCCGTAGTTTGCCCTCCCCTGATATAATAGAGCTAGAGAAACTTACACAGTAACTGCCTAAACCATGGCTGGCTTAAGTTGGCACTATCAGCCTCTGACTTTCAGGAATGCTAAAACTAGAAATCTTTAATGAAATAGCTAAATTAACTTCATTTACTATTTACAGCTTATAGCTGGTAGAACAATGAAAGAGACAGAAGTTAGAGGAAACTGATTCACAACAGATGTCAGGAAAACATTTCTCATGCTTACTGACAGATCAGAAATGTGTGGAATGGTGCACAAAGACAGACAGTGGAAACAAAAGAGAATGGGGTCATTCAAGAAACAGTTAGATATACCGTCCTTGTGGTTTTCAGGAGAGTGCTACTGACTGATATGCAAAAGGCCAGGACTGGGATACTAGCTACAAATTAGGTACTACCTTGGGGAAAACAGAGCCAAAAATTAAAAATACGTTCTAATAAGGTTAAGAGCCTTCCTTTCAAGCCTTATGCTTTCTTGTGTCTGTGCATCCAAACAAGGCAAGTCCTTTTTCCAATGGGAGAAAAAACCTGGTTGGGTACATTTACAGGTTGACTGCTGAATGACAGATGTCCCTGACAAAATGGTAATACTGAATGAAGGCTTGGCTTAGAGAGTTTAAAGTCCTGAAAGGATTTGCTGTGAGAGTTTTGGTTTGGTTATTTTTCAGACATATACATGGTAGTTCGGTTTTAAAATTATCCTAATTACAGTAATTTTACTCTTCTATGAAAAAATATTATTCAGCAAGGAACTGAACTAAAAATAATGATATATATAAAATCTGAACTGAAAATATAACTGGAAACAGGTAGAGTGAGTTCAACAACAAAAAGTCATTCATTAAAACAAACCCCACTAAATGTCAGCAAAACTGCAATTGAACGACATTCTGAAGAAATGACTAATTCAACACAAGGAAAAAATGGTCATTAACTTTCTGTAACTGTTGTTCTTCCAGATGTGTTGCACAAGTCCATTCCACTCTAGGTGCATGCGTGCCCCGAGCAAAGTCGCTGGGAATTTCTCTTTCAGTGGTATCTGCCAGAGTGGCTCAAGCACCCTCTGCTTCCACGTGCTGATCGTGCCAATGTAAAGTGCCAACCCAATCCGGTGCCCCCTCAGTTCCTTCTTTCTGGAAAAACTCCGATGCAGAGGGGCAGGAGGTGGGTCAGGGAATAGACATGGGCAACACATCTTGAACAATAGTTACGGAAGTGACTGTACATGTGCATTCCACTCTAGGTGACTCACATGCAGTTGAATAGGTGGAGGGATCAGAGTTCATGGACACAGAATGCAGAACAACTCGGTCAAAATTGGCATAATCTCTAGAATGCTGAGTGATGGCATAATAGGAGGAGGAGAACGTGTGCAGCAATGACCAGGTCCCTGCTTTACAAATGTCCTGAATAGGGATCTGTGCTAAGAATGCTTGTGACCCTGTGGAACAAGCAGTCAGGATAGCTGGCAGCAAAACACCTGCCTGATCGTAACAAGTGTGAATACGTGAAGTAATCCAGGACAAAACTGTCCGTGAAGAGACTGGGAGACCTTTTCATCCTGTCAGCCACAGCTACGAACAGTTGTGTGGACATTTGGAATGGTTTAGTTCTTTTTATGTAGAATGATAGGGTTCGTCTAACATCCAATAAGTGAAGACACTGTTCATTCCTATTTGCATGTGGCTTTGGGTAAAGGCAGGTAAGTAGATTGCCTGATTGCTATGAAATTGTGAAACCACTTTTGGGAGGAAACTGGGATGAGGCTTTCTACTACCTAGCAGGACCTGACGAACTTGCTCTGAGCCATGGAGCTTCCAGGCTATTAGATGAAGGGAGCTCAGGTTCCGGTGGAGCATCCAACTGTGGTCCTGGGAAATCAGGTCCAGGTGCAATGGAAGCGGGATTGGAGTTGCCACTGAGAAATCTAGAAGAGTGGGAGAACTACAGTGGGTGAGCCCATGCGGGGGCTAACAGAATAACACGGTCCCAGTCCTGCTTGATCTTTTGCATCACTCTGCATGAGTGGAAAAGGGGAAAACAAAGGAAAGATGTTCCGTCCAAGGTATCAGAAAGGCATCCATGATAGAACCCGGACTGTGTCCCCATAGGGAGCAGAATTGGTGAGACTTCCAGTTGTACCTGTTCACAAACAGGTCTATCCGGGAAATCCCCCATTGCTGGAAAATGTCTTTTGCCACATTTGGGCAAAGGGACCACTTGTGGTGACTGGAGAAAGACCTGCTGAGGCAATCTGCCAACTCCTTTAGTGTTCGCAGATGGTAAGAGGACTTGAGGTTGATTGAGTGGGCTATGCAAAACTCCCATAGCTGCACTGCTTCTTGGCAAAGGAGGGAAAAGCAAGCTCCTCCTTGGCTGTTCTCATGGACACTACTACAGCCATGTTTTACTTCAACAGGCAAGTTTCTGCCCATAATGTGAGGCACAAAGGCCTGACAGGCCAGTCAAACCCGCTCTGAGTACCCTGATATTGATGCGAAGAGAAAGTTCCACCAAAGACCAGAAGCCCTGAGTTTTGAAGGGCCCCAGGTGAGCTCCCCAGCCTCCTGCTGGCACGTCTGAGACCAAGGACATTGACGGTTAAGGGTGTATAAAGGGAACACCTGCACAAACCGTGAGCGGGTCCAATCAATTGAGAGAGATGAGGACCCATTGAGGTACCATGAGTACAGTGCCTAGATGGTGGCGGTTTGGCAAGACCAGCCACATCTGGAGGGGTCTGAGGCACAGCCTTGCGTGTTGTACCACATATGTGCATGAGGCCATGTGACCTAAAAGTCTCATACAATTTCGGGCTGTTGTGATTAGATTACCTTTAAGGTGCGTTATTCAGGGATCCAACTGCATTAAAACACCCCTCTGGGAAGTAGGCCCTCGCCTGAATAGAGCTGAACACCAGCCCAATTAATTCTAACCGCACTGGTGTGAGGGCAGACTTTTCTGCATTTCTCAGAAGGCCTAGGGTGAGTTGGATACTACCTGAGCCCTGGATTGGCCCTTGACTAGCCAGTCATCTAGGTAGGGGTGCAGGACTACCCGTAACCTCCTATGGAAAGCTGTCACTACAGCCATGCCTTTTGTGAACACCCATGAATTCGCAGACAGTCCAAATGGGAGGACCATGACTTGGTAGTGTGAGTGGTTCACTATAAATCTGAGGAAACATCTGTGTCCTTGGTATATTGATATATGAAAATACCCGTTTCTTAAATCAAGGGCGGCATACCAATCCCCAGGATCCAGAGAGGGAATAATGGATATCAGGGTAACCATGTGGAACTTTATTTTCTAGAGATAGTTGCTGAGCTGCTACAGATCTAAAATGGGTCTCAAACCTCCCTTGGCTTTTGGGATTAGGAAATAACGGGAGTAGAATCCTTTTCCCCTTAAATTCTGTGGAACCTCTTCCACAGCTCCCACATGAAGGAGAGGTTGAACCTCCTGGACCAGAAGTTCTTTGTGAGAGGGGTCCTGAAGAGGGCCAGGGAGGGAGGGTGGCAAGGAGGGGTAGAAATAAACTGGAACGTGTATCCCACTTCCACAGTGCTCAACACTCAATGGTCCATGGTGATACAGGACCACAAATTGAAAAAGTAAGGAAGGTGGCTTTCAAATAAAGGAGAAACCGGGTCTGGTATCATGGGAACTAGTACAGAGTCCTTGAGTGTCCCATCAAAATGCCTGCTTAGAACCCCCTGGATGTCTGAGTGGGGCAGGCATTGACATAGAGGTAGAAGACCGTGGTGGCCTATACCTAAAACCCCTTCTTCTCTGTGGATCCTGACTGGCAGCTGGGGCAGAGAACCAGATGGGCTGTTGAGGTCTGTAGTGCTTCCTTGAAGGAGCTGATGTGTACAATCCCAGAGACTTAAGGATCGTCTTGGAGTCTTTTAGACTATGAAGCTTCACATCAGTCTGCTCTGAAAAGAGTGACATTCCTTCAAAAGGTAGATCCTGAAGGGTTTGCTGGACCTCCTGTGGGAATCCCGAGAACTGTAGCCATGAACTCCTGCACATGGCAACTGCTGAAGCCACAGATCTGGCTGCTGAGTCAGCTGCATCCAAAGCAACTTGCAATGAGGCTATCGCCACTGATTTTCTCTCATCCACCAGCGAAGAGAACCCTTGTCTTGTCTCTTGTGGGAGCAAGTCCTTGAATTTCTGCATGGAGTCCCACATATTAAAATAATACCTGCCCAGCAGTGCCTGCTGGTTTGAAATTCTGAGTTGTAACTCCCCAGTAGAATTACCTTTCTGAATGAACACATCTAACTTCTTTGAGGGGGCAGGGATAGCTCAGTGTTTTGAGTATTGGCCTGCTAAATCCAGGGTTGTGCGTTCAATCCTTGAGGGGGCCACTTAGGGATCTGGGGCAAAATCAGTACTTGGTCCTGCTAGTGAAGGCAGGGGGCTGGACTCAATGACCTTTCAAGGAGTTTCCATTTCTAGGAGATAAAATAAATTAATGGAGATATCCTATTTTATTTATTTTTGATTTTGGGGCTGCACCCTGATGACCCTGCCTTTCTCTCTCATTGGCAGCAGCTAACACCAGGGATCCCTGGAAGGGAAGCGATGGGTGCACAGGAACTCATAACCTGGGTCAGGAACAAAGTCTTTGTGTTCAGCCCTTTTTGCCGTGGAGGCAAGGGACATGGAGATCTGCCACAAGGTCTCAACAGGGTCCATAATGGCCTTATTGACAGGCAGGGCTACTTTTGAGGGATCCGCAGCAGCTAAAATGTCAACCAGGCTATGGAAGGACTCTTTCACTACCTTCACCTGTATGCCCAGACTTAAGGCCACCCTCTTCAACAAGACCAGTGCCATGCTGGAGATGCCTGCACTGAGGCCAGCATAGCCAGCTTCCCTTTTGATGGTAGCAAAGGGCATGGTACTGAACAGTGACAGGATCCAGTGGGTTCCCTCCTGTCCAGAGGCACCGATAATGCCAACTCTTGTAATACCAGTGATACCAGTATCGACAGCAAAAGAAGGTCTCTGACAGCAGCAAATGCCTGTGGTGTGGTCATGCTATGCTGCAGATGTAGACAGCTCTTCTGGTAACGGATTTGATGGTGCCTGCATAGGTACCAGAGTCAATGATGTCAACTTCTGTGGTACTGAGGCAGGGGAGTGCTTTGGTTTAGATTGCACTCTAATCTGATTCCCATGCCTGGCTGTCTTTGGTGCCGGGGATCTCCCAGTCTTGACCGTCTGTGTCTTGTGCCTTTTCCTTGGCACTGGGGATGGTGATTGGTGCCAGGACTTTGGTATGGTAGAAGGAGTACTCCTTACCGACACTGAGGCATTTGGTGCAGAGTCCGACTGGCCTGGCTGAGATGGAGGTCTCAGTGCTACCTCCATGAGCAAAAATTTTAGTCTGGCATCCCAGTCCTCCTTCTCCGAGGCTTAAAATCCCTACGTATCTGGCAATGGTCCCCCACATGTGCTTCTTCCAAGTACTTCAGGCAGCTTGAGCACAGGTCGCTCAGGAGCATAGCCTTGTTGCAGGAGGCACACGGCTTAAAGCCCTGTGACCAACGCCTTGGAACTGGGGAACAGATAAAACTCCGCTAAAACACTAAGTTACAGAACTTCACTAAAATTAGCTAAAAGTGACTAAAAACTGACAACTAACTATATATAGAAAGAAGAAAAAGACCACAGAGAGCTTCTATAAGCAAGCATAGCAGTTCCAGCGACTGTCACAGGTGGTAAGAAGGAACTGAGGGGGTGTGGGGTTGGGTGGGTGCTTTATACCAGTGCCATCAACGTGTGGCAGCAGAGGGCACTCAAGCTGTCCCGACAGGTACCACTGATGGAAAAAATCCCAGTGACTGTGCTCAAGCATGGACACACCTAGAGTTGAATGTACATGTGCAATCACTCGAAGAACACACTGTGCCACTCACAACTGCAATGAATCTGCACTAGTGAACTACTACATGTTTACCTAAGAGTCCTACTCTGAATAAGGAATGAGCAAACTGTGCTGAATGCACAACTGATCCTTACTTTAAGTGTGCTGTTCTTGGCAGTCAGCTGCTGCTCCAGCTGTGATATCTGGCTGGTGGAGTTCTCACGAAGTTTGGTGAGGCTGCCTTGGAGTCTCTGGACATCTTCTACGAGCTGGGCAATTTCACGTTCTTTTGCAGCCAGTTCCACCTCCAAGCTAGATCGCGTCAGCACCTCTATGGCCTGCTCCTAATGTGAAAGAAATAACATTATACCATATCAATAAAGGCAACATACTCAAACAGGAGTTTGGTCAGGACCAAGCTTGGAACTGGAAGTCAGAAACTCCTAAATTCTAACCCTGGCTCTGCCACTGAGTTACTCTGTAGACATGGGAATTTAAGCTCCCTGTATCTCAGGTGGCTCATGTGTAAGATGGGGATAATGGAGAAAACAGATTTAGCTACATCACACGGGTGTTGGGAGGACCCAGGAGTTAATGTCTGCACAATAACTGAGACAATGCTTTGAAGATACAAAATGCTCTATTTAACATTATTGAATAATATTAATGATAGTGCTTTGTATCAAAATGGCACTAAAATCTTGTGCTTTAAAAATAATCAGATAGTATGCCATTTTGGAAGAATGGGGGGAAATGTTTGGCCTATAAATTACAGAAAAAGCATGTTTTTGGCTACTGGGACTACATCCACCAAATATTTCAGGTATCATTCCCAGAAATACTGCCACAGAAAGTGCTATTGTTTGCTGATGTTTGTTTACTCCTGGGAACACTGAGGAGAATAATAATGGCCCAGACTCTCTCCTCCCAAGGAAAAGTACACAGGAAGGGATCACTAGGAGGAAGACATTTTCCTGAGTATTTCCTTGTAGAAATCTCCCTCCCCAAATCAGGCTTTGCTAAAATGCTGAGGGGGCTTGCCCCCAAACCTAGAATCAGAACATACCATAAGAATGGCCATACTGCGTCAGACCAATGGTCCATCTCGCCCAATAACCTGTCTTCCCACAGTGGCCAATGCCAGGTGCTTCAGAGGGAATGAACAAAACAGGCAACCATTCCCTGTTATCCACTCCCAGTTTCTGGCAATAGCCATTGATGGGCCCATGAACTTATCTAATTCTTTTTAGACTCCCCTCTATAGTTTTGGCTTTCACAGCATCCCCCCGGCAATGAGTTCCACAGGCTAACTGTGTGTTGTGTGAAGAGGTACTTTCTTTTGTTTGTTTTAAACCTTCCGCCTATTAATTTCACTGAGACCCCCCTGGTTCTAGAGTTATCTGAAGGAGTAAATAAAACTTCCTTATTCACTTTCTCTGTATCGTTCATGATTTTATAGACCTCTATCATAGCCCCCCTTAGTTGTCTCTTTTCCAAACTCAGTAATCCCAATCTTTTTAATCTCTTCTCATATGGAAACTGTTCCATATCCTTAATCATTTTTGTTGTCCTTCTCTGTACCTTTTCCAATTCTAATATATATTTTTTGAGATGGGGTGATCAGAACTGCCCATAGCATTCAATGTTTGGGTGTATCATGGCACATCCCCATTATTGTGGCTTCCTAGCTGCCAACATCTCCTAGGACAGTGAGGCAGGAACTAGGAGGGAGATAGATAAGGGAAGAGGGAGATGGAGCTATGTTTTATCTTTTTCACCTACTTTTTATGGGACCAGATAGGGCCTAGGTAAAGTAGACTTGCACCCCTGGCCCCACCCCACCTTTTTTCTCTCCACCCATTCAATTTCAACTTCTTCCCCAGCAAACAGACCATGTAGAGAGGTCAAGTACTGTGCTGTGGAAGCAGCTTCCATGCAGAATTGGAGCTCCCATGCAGAATTAGATCAAATCCTTGTGCAGAGGGGATACTGCATGTTCAGATCTAGGGAGCATGATCTAGCCCAGTACTTGATGCTTATATAGCAATCTTCATTCAAAGACCGCTAAGCACTTTTACAAACTTTAAGGAATAAATTTCACAATATGCTGAGATAGGTAAGTATCCATTTTACTAACGGATGAAGTGGGCCACCCAGATGGCGAGCGACATGCCAAAGCTCACACCATGAGTCAGTGGTGAAAACCCAACTCATAAATGTTGACATCTAGAACCTCTTGTTACAACAAATGACACTGTCAGATACTGGATACCCCTGTATTTTCCAGTGTAGAAATAAACTAAATGCCTTTTCCATATCTTCCCAACACTTATCTTGATTTCCAATGTCTACATACTAGTGTCATATCTCACACAGAGAGGTAAAATAATAATAATAATATATGGAGATATACCTATCTCATAGAGCTGGAAGGGACCCCGAAAGGTCATTGAGTTCAGCCCCTGCCTTCACTAGCAGGACCAATTTTGCCCCAGATCCCTAAGTGGGGCAAGGATTGAACTCACAACCCTGGTTTAGCAGGCCAATGCTCAAACCACTGAGCTATCCCTATCTGAACAGCAGTTAACAATGCCCTCCTATTACAGTGCATTATACTTTTTATCTTAAAAAACCCTCTAGTTTGCTTGCATGAAACATCACAAATTCTGTAACTGTCTATTGCATATCTCTGTTGAGACCAGAACACAAGTTTGAAATAAGATAGATAATAATCATTTTAATCCTGCAGTAGTTGTCATATTAAATATGAATGAGGTGCAAAAGTAGTATTAAATACAAGAAAAACCTAATGCTAAAATAAGAAGGCTGGAATATAAACTGGGAAAAGACAGGTAATTTAAAGTTACGGCTAATATTCTGACTTTTTTATGCTGTTAGGTCTTGATTCTGCTCTGGTTAACTTCAGTGAGTATATCACTGGGCACTTAAACAGTTTTTTAGACATTTTGGTACTGTACCAAAAGTACTTCTAAGGCAACTATGTATTTTTCTGTCCGATATGGAGCAGTGAATGTATTTGATTCATAATAAAAAGTAGCACATCAGGAATCATTTTTATTAAATTAGTCAGTAGCAATCAGAGCCAATTTTCCATTTTTTAAGGTAAACAATACCTATTAGTCACCTTGACAGGCTAAACTCAAAAGGAATTGTCCTTTCAAATATGGTGGTTATTAATCCAGAAAAAGTCTGAGGAACGTAATGCTCTGTTCCTGGAAGGTGGAACAGGCAAAGGGATAGTGTAAACAATCTCCAAAAACAAAACAAGTACATCTATTGCATTTTAAAATACTTGGAGGAAGACAACCCCCCCGCCCCCAAGTCAATAAAAATAAGAAGGAGAATGCATTATATCAGTTTGCTAACTTTTTCCTATTTGCTTATGAACTAATTTTTCAGAGGAGGAGGAGATATTTGGTGAAAGATACTACCACAGTCTAAAATATACTTTTAAACTTTCTTTTAGAACCATATTCTAAGAACAATACGGCAGTGTAGGCAATGCTCGTGGTTGGTTGAAGTCACTTGGCCTAACTACAGCCTCATGCCTCACTATGTACCCAACGCATGTGTTAATAACCTATTAATGCAAGCCCTGTCGTATGGCATTGCTCAATTTATTTTTCAGCTGTCGCAGCTTCTATCAACTCAAAAGAATCTTTGATAGCTGTTGCTATCTGCCTGGACTCCCTGAGCAGTCGCTGAACGAGTGCTGCCCAGCTCATACTAGCATCCAAAGAGCAGATGGGATTTCCACTCCTGTCCCCTGTCTTTGACTGCCTCCAATCCCAATGAATAGTTTGTCCAACAAAAATGTAACCAACTTACAATTCCCAGGAACACCATTTTGTTTCAGTTAAAATATTATTCCAAACAGATTTTTTTTTTATAACTGTGAGCATAAATTGAAATAACTGGACTGCAGGAATGTCAGAAACCTGTAAGAGTAGGTAAATATTTTCTCACCACATCAGGTGCCTTCTGGATCTGTGTAGCAAGTTGGAGAGATTTGTTAGCTGACGAGAGCTGCTCCCTTAAGGTTTCTGCCTCTCTCTGAGCCACCTCTGCCCTCTGAAGGAAATGAAAAGGGGTGAAAAGAGAAAGTACATTCAGTTTAACAACTGACAATTATTACAAGAACATTCATCAATTCATGCCTGACTGACTATAATTGATTTTCCTAAACACTGAACCTAATAAATGTTAGGAAAAATACATAGAATGTGATGGATTTTTATTTTAAACAGTACAAGGAAGAAATAATTGAGCGATTATGACAGTAATTTAACGCTAGGAGCAAGGAATCCCCTGCTGATACTAATACTGTGGCCCACTGAATTTCCCAGACTGAATAAATACAAGTGGAAATGGAGTCTTTTTATTCAATTTCTTTCTATTCTTCTACACACCAAGCAGATTTTATTGCAGGATTCCTCATGGGAATAATTCTCACGGGCAAACACTGAATTAAAAGACATTCTGGCTATTCTCCCTAAAATATACAAATGCTATGGGTTCTCTTTCTTCAGCAATTATTTGCCAAAAAGGGAATGGTGAAGTTTTGTCCTTTTCAGCTCTTCTATTTATGTAACAATGTTTAACCCCTCCAAATCCTACAAATCTGCATACGTCAGATACCAGCTACTGACAATTTCAGCAATATCTGATAAGCTTTTGGGGGTCACGGACTGTCTTTTTGTTCTGTTTGTACAGTGCCTAGCACAATGGGGTCCTAACCATGATTGGCGCTCCCAAGCACTACTGCAATATAAATAATAATTTTAAAAAGATTAAAAAACTGTAGGTTTCAGGGGAAAGCATGTCCACACAGGAGTTTCAATGGGGATTGGTGGATCACAGATGACTTCAGAGGGCATGTGGGAGAAAAAGTGCTTTCTATCACCTGTTCTCAAGTGCCAATTAAGAAAAACAGCACAAAAATCTAATTATTTTTACAGCACACTCCACTTTTGGCTTATTAGAAGTAAAAGTGATTCTTATCCACCCTGATTATCACCTGCTCCATCTGGTCCCACCAATTAAAATATCAGTCCTCTTCCAGTACAAAGCAACTACAATCACCATTTAGGCCCACTGCTCAGAACACGTTGATCCCTTTTTTGAATCCCTGAACTGGTTCAGTCCTGCCTCCAGATGAAGCACACCATACTAACAATCAATCACTCTAAAGGCTCTGTGCGATCCTGCCCTTATCTACACTGCAAATCTTGTCTCTGTGATCCAACTTGCCTCCTTTACTGTGCCAATGATCAGCTCCCTTTATGCTCTTCTCCCACTCTCTCCTTCATGCTTTCTTCCACACATCACTTTACACCTGGAACGATCTTCCAATTTCTGTGAAACATACTCCCTCCCCTCTTCAATAAATCCCTCCTGCAAGGTCCACAAACTTTAACAAAAACAAAGCTTATATCCATTTTCTTGGTGTCACCTATATTTTTTGTCTGAGCCTTGTCTGATTTTCAAATTGTAAGCGACACTGAACAGCAACTGTGTGTTAATTCAGATCTCATTCAGCATACTATCAGCAATTAAATATGTAATTTGTGATACTTTCTTGCAACATTTTGATGTTTTTGCATAGATTTCACAATAGTTGTTGAGAACAAATGTGGAATTGTACAAGTTCTAATAACTAGTACGAGACACTTAATCAGCATACCATATGTGTGATACATGAAAAGATGCCCGAAGCAATCTTTTTCCGGTAATACTATTCCTCACTAAAGGGAAACTAAACTGGTTTCCATAGATGGAAAAGTTGGGAAGGAAAACTGGACTAGCAAGTCTTATCAGGATAATTTATTTACTCTCATTTACATTAGATGAATGTGAGAAAATATCAGAGGGGTAGTCATGTTAGTCTATATCCACAAAAACAATGAGGAGTTCGATGGCACCTTAACGACTAACAGATTTATTTAGGAATAAGCTTCCCTGGGTAAAAAATAAGAGGGAAAATTGCTTTTGTAGTGAGCCAGCCACTCCCAATCCCTATTCAAGCCCAAATTAATGGTGTTAAGTTTGCAAATGAATTGTAGCTCTGCAGTTTCTCTTTGAAATCTGTTTTTGAAGTTTTTTGTTGAAGGATGGTTACTTTTAAATCTGCTATTGAAAGTCCAGGGAGATTGACGTGTTCTCCTACTGGCTGTTGTATGTCACCATTCCTGATGTCTGATTTGTGTCCATTTATTCTTTTATTATTTAATTTTTATTTATTTATTTATTCTTCTCTACGTAAAAGGGAATAGGGACTGGGAGTGGCTGGCTCACTACAAAAGCAATTTTCCTTCTGTTGGTATTGACACCGCCTCATCAATTATTGGGAGTGGCCCACATCCACCCTGACTGAATTGGCCGTGCCAACACTGGTTCTCCACTTGTAAGGTAACTCCCTTCTCTTCATCTGCCAGTATCTGTATGCCTGTATCTGTAATTTTCACTCCATGCATCTGAAGAAGTGGGTTTTTACCCACGAAAGCTTATGCCTAAATAAATCTGTTAGTCGTTAAGGTCCTATCGGACTCCTATTTGTTTTTGTGAGAAAATATTTATCTAATAATTGCTAAATAACTACTGCAAAACAGAACAAGTTACTACACTGTGTTGTTACTACATCTAGTATTGTATAAGTAATGGGTTTTTCACCCTTAAGCAATTCTGCTGATGGCTCCCATTCATAGCAGCATTGTTTTGAGAATCTATTCACTTTGCATGCAAATAAACCACAGAGGATATTTCTAATAGATGTTACATCTGCATATACTATAAGCTGTCAGCTGCCCTTCCTCCCCGCATAGTTTCCCTAGCCAATTTAGCACATCTGTTGTAATCTTGTGAATAATATTAAACAAGATTTCATACTATCCATTGCTATGAAAGAAATCAACAAATTTCAGACAACTCTGATTGGAAAATATGGAAAACTGTTTTTTTAAGACTATATGGTCTTCAGGTTAATGACTGTGTATGCCTCGGCATTTGAAAAGCACTTAGTAAACTTCTGGATGCTCCTGCAATATAAATAATAAAATTACCACACCCAAAAAAAAAAAATGTGGAAAAAGAAGTTAAGGTTGCAAAATCAAGCACTCAAAAGTTGGAAATGCCACAAAACGGCTTCCTGTGCAATCTTAGTTGACCTCCCCTTGTGCGTATGCATTATGATACAATCTTCAGTTGCATGATCACATGCTATTTTTTTCCCCAAAGGACCCATGCCTGAATCAGTGCGCAGAAGGCATGGTGTTCAACAACTAAGCAGCTATTCAATATTTTATTTTATCCTTGTTGTTCAATTACTAGCCCTGTGACTTATTTACTGCTCATTATTCAAACTCTGCTCTGAATAGTTATTCATTTCCTCACAGGTTTTTCTATGGCTTTCGTCACTATAGTATCTGAATGCTTCAAACACTAATGTATTTGCACACATCCCCTGTAAGAGGAACGGGTATTATCCCAATTTTACACATGGACAGCTGAGGCACACAGAAATTGAAGTAAAAATTATTCACTAATTTTTGGTGCTCAATTTTGGACAACTAGAACCCGATTCTTCAGACTACTTCACATTCTTTAGCACATCATAGGTTTAAAGCACAGTTCCCATCGACTTCAGTTGCAGCAATGAGTACTCAACACTTCCGCAAATTAGACTTGAGGGTCTCAAGGTGGACACCAGGAAATGAGGAATACACAATTAATGGCCATCTATGAGAAGTTTGGCTAAAATGATTTGCCCACCACCATACTTCTCCTCTGGCAGAGGTTTGGATAAAATCCAATTCTCTGGGGCAGCATTTAACTGCCTTAACTACAAAACCATCCTTTCTCTTTCTGCAGTCCCCTGTCTCATTCACTACAAACCTTCCAACTTTTGCCACAAATGAAGCATGGGTCCTGCAGACAATGGACTCCTTCAGTACACAACTCTGATTTCTCCATAGAACACCATCCATTCTGTACTCTGAATAAGGCACTTGCCCTGTGGAAAAGGGGAATATGTCCCAGTCTTCTACCCACCTCGACTCCCAGTCCCAGTTTCTTTGTCCATCCAACCCCAGTCTTTCCCTGCCTCCATTGCTAGCTTCCATTTCCACTCTCCAGTTACAGTTGCTCCATGCTTCCCCGACGCCAGCGGAGGGAACACTGAAAGCAAAGGAGAGTCTCTTTGCTATCAGTTCCGGTACCCAGCACCACAGCAGCCTATATCAACCAGAAGCCGAAATTGCAAGGAAAGTCCTGCTCAGCCCCTGCATCCCCAATTTGGAGAGTGCTCAGTATTGATAGAATCATCAGAGAATTTAGTTGCCAAACTATAACAAGTCTCAACTGAGGATGTACAAACAGATTTCTCAGAGGCTTAAATAGAGCAAACTTGGATATTTTTTTGCCACAGGAACAACAGACCGCACATCCTTGATACAAAGGAAACCTGCCTTTGCCAAGTTTCAGGTCCCTGCTCCAAAGTATGGAGGCACTAGAGCTTCTTAGCAAAACAGTTACAAGAATTTTAACATGGGAAAAACATTTCCCCATATCTCATTCTCAGAAATGGCTGTGCAGTTTTCGCTGAAAGTTAGGGGGGGGGGGGGAAATCAGCCAGAGCCAAACACCCAGCATGGGAAACTTCTGCCCAAACTGTTAAGTGTTTGGCAAAGTTTAAGACATGGGGTCTTTTAATGAGAAGTGTCAGTTAACTAAGTATAGATATCACTAACAGCTCTGCCTATAATAATTAAAGTCAGTTACATTGCTAACATTGAGAAAGACCATCCCCATTCTCCATGCATCCAATGAAACTGTATTTTTGGATACTTCAGTCAGATGAATCTTCTCTGTTCCATGTAGCTAATATTCTAGCTCAGAATTCTCACTTCCTTTACTAAAATATGTAAATACTGTACTGCTTAGTAGTGAAGCCAATTAACAGTCATGATCATTGCCATGTGCATTTCATTTGGTTAAAAAATACATGCAATGTATTTGGTATAACTTATTTTTGTAGAGCTTAATGACAGGATGAAGATCATGAACTGAGTAGAATATTAACTTGATCAAAGACCAGAGCTATGATTGGAAAAATGGGATACTTTATTTAAAGATCTTTCCCTTTAGAGTTCTATCAGTTGAACTGTCTTTTCTTATATACATACAACACATAGCAAACATTACTACAAACCCTAAAGTGTAATGCATATTACCAGGAGTAGCTCTGTTGAAACTAATAGATCTAGTTATGGCCCGGTAGGGTCTGCAGTATAGAGCCCTCTGTTTGTAGACCATCCCACAGCAGCCATGCTCTTTTCCAGCATCTAGTTGACTAAGGCATATTAGTGGAATATGCTTCATTTCCACCCCTAACTTTTCAACCATTTTGAAGCCTTAGTCTGTATCAAGTTTCACAGAAAAGGAGAGCATTATCAGAAAATCAGTGACATGAAAAGCTCTCCAGGGCTTTGGCACCAATTTTTGCAGCATTGGAGAACTATATAAACATCATCAAACAGAAGAGTTTGGGTTGTCTTCAGTCTCATTTTCAGGCTATTCAATTTTCCTTTACTCATTGAAACATTGCCAGGTAAATGTGCTTCCAGTTGGAAGCCGAGCTTTTACAGGAGACTCCTGGACATCTATGAAAATAATATTAAACATACTTTGCAATTAGATAGCACTTTCCATGCAACAATCTCAACACATTTTTTCTTCTTCTGTGGCATCTCCATTACTGGAGATTTGCATCCATGGTAGCGCATTCTCTACAATCTTCTGCTAATCCCGTTGTGGATAAATAGTCCTTTTGATCCACTCAGGATACCACACTGTCCATCCAATAGCATCTTTCTCTGCCCTGTCTGTCAGTAATTTTCCTTTCCAGTGCCTGAAAACATGCACTGCCCACTGAGCGCCTTAAAATGTGCCCTGAAAATCCAATGTTTCTTTTCATAAGATCTCTGACTAGTGTTTGCTGACCAACAATTTTCTATTGGTTAGATGATATTTTCAGAATTCTTCTGTAACATCACAATTTGAAGTACTGTAGTACTGGTTTACACTACAAATTTATGTGGTAGAACTATGTTGCTCAGGGTTTTCCACACCCCTTTGCAATGTAGTTATACTGACCTAACTCCTGGTGTAGACTATGTCGATGGGAGGACTTCTCTGTTGCAGCGCTATAAGTACAGATAACCCCATCATTTCTTATTATCGAGTGTTTGAATGTCCACATTTCACAGCTATAATTTAACACAGATCAAATATACGTTTTTAAGAGTTGGAATTTAGTCTTCAGCTTTGTGTCTCTTCTCTTTGCAATTGACACGCTGCACTTTACAAAGGTGACTCTCACTATTTCTCTTTTACAGATGGTGAAATTGAGGCACAGGATCAAATTACTGGTGCAAACACCACCAGACCTCATCAGATGGTGTAAACCAGTGGTACCCAACTTTATCACATAGGAGGGCCAGATAAACCTAAGCACAATCTTGGGTGGGCCAAACAGATTCTACATATTTTAATAAGATTTAAAGTCATCTGTACTGATTTCCCTTTTAAGTTCAGCTTGTTTTGTATGTATTTAGATAGACAATACTATACATAGAAACAACCTATTTATACACTCATGTAAACTAAAATTATGTAAACAAGATGATAAAACACTAATGAATTGGCCGTTACTATACTGTGTTGAAGGAGGCCACAGGCCTTATGAAATGCTCTGATGGGCCACGTACAGACCGTGGGCTGTAGGTTGGGCACCTTGGTGTAAACGATTTATTTTAGCTGCGGATCTAGCCATAGTGAGTTGAAGAGTCAAACAGAATCCAGATATTCTAATGTTAGCTGCATCAGCCTTGGTGCAGATGAAGGAATCGTGCTGAGATAACAATATTATCTTCACGGTGAATAAAAACAGGAACACATCGTCATTGTTGTTGCTGCCATCAGTTGTGGAACAAAATTATTTTTGTCCAATCATAGAATATCAGGAGGTCATCTAGTCCAACCCCCTGCTCAAAGCAGGACCAATTCCCAACTAAATCATCCCAGTCAAGGCTTTATCAAGCCTGACCTTGAAAACCTCTAAGGAAGGAGACTCCACCACCTCCCTAGGTAACCCATTCCAGTGCTTCACCACCCTCCTAGTGAAATAGTGTTTCCTAATATCCAACCTAAACCTCCCCCACTGCAACTTGAGACCATTGCTCCTGGTTCTGTCATCTGCCACCACTGAGAACAGTCTAGATCCATATACATTGGAACCCCCCTTCAGGTAGTTGAAAGCAGCTATCAAATCCCCCCTCATTCTTCTCTTCTGCAGACTAAACAATCCCAGTTCCCTCAGCCTCTCCTCATAAAAAAGTCACGTGCTCCAGCCCCCTAATCATTTTTGTTGCCCTCCGCTGGACTCTTCCCAATTTTTCCACATCCTTCTTGTAGTGTGGGGCCCAAAACTGGACACAGTACTCCAGATGAGGCCTCAACAATGTCGAATAAAGGGGAACGATCACGTCCCTTGATTTGCTGGCAATGCCCCTACTTAAACAGCCCAAAATGCCATTAGCCTTCTTGGCAACAAGGGCACACTGTTGACCCATCCTTTGCATATATGTTGTTGTCAGTGATGTTAACTGAACAAGGAAAAATATCACTCCATATATTGGTCTGACATATGCATATTTCATAGCAATTGTGCTTAGTTGGAAATATAAATCTAAACAATTTTCCAGCATAATCTGTTGGAGCTAGAAGGAGATTATACTCAATTAAAAAAACTGAAAACTATTTCTGCTAAAATAATTTCATTTTCCTTCTGCTTTTAGGACAAAAGAAAATTGTTGGTTTTGTATATACTTGCTAAAGCAGACGCAGTGGTTTTTACATTTTAGTATTCTTTTGTTTCAACAATTTTTTAATCATTAATTCTTCCTCTACTGATCTTAAAATCCAACAACACAATTATTAAACGCATAGCACTAATCCAGTCTAGATCCTTTAACAAACTGCTATGTAATTCAGCTGGCACTCTGAAAAGAACATTTCCTCTTTTCTTGTTCCATTATGACAGAACTTTCTATAATCTGCAATTATCTCTACCCTACAAAACACACAAATGCGTGAAGGACAAATTCAGGAACTCTATCAGCATCATGAGGAGAAACAGGGAGACCAATGAAAACATGCTGACCTTCCAAAGATACAACATAGCATAACACACTGTACAAAAAAAAATCTAAATTATATATTTCCAATGCATTCTGCAGGGGGAAAAGTCTCTTATATTCTCCTGTTTCTTGCTCCATAGGAAACACGACATTTCTCATCTGAGCTTGTTTTTTTTTTTTTTTTATATCATGTTTGATTCTTCAAGGCATTACACTGATATTATAATGTCAATGCCAATCAACTGGCACTTCCTTAATTTAGGTGTTCCTTTCTCATTTCTATATGGGGAACACACTTTCAAACACCCTTACCAAGGAAGAATAAATTGTACCAGTTCACAACACGCTTTTATTTTGTTTTTCTTAATTTGGATACCCAATATTTGGCCATATAGATCTGCAAACTTCGGAAATGTGAAACCACAGGCAGATAAACTCAACTGTCATCCACAGCAGCTTGGAGTCAATACCAGTACCATCTTTTTCTTAAACATTTCAGAGTCCCAAACTATACTAAATTCATTTATTTGGCAAGTAAGGGCTGTTTGTTTTAATTATTTATTATCGTACTTCACAGCATATCAGCAAATATGCAGTCACCGATTGTGTAAAATGAAACCTCACTAAAATGAGATTCCTCACTACAGCTCTATTAATTAAATCCTTACAGAAATGCCAGGTAAAACATCTAGATGTTTTTGGTGAGAAACACTGAGTTTGTGGATTAGCAAATTGAAACGTAGCAAAGTTCTGCTGTATTCAGATATACTTCCATTCTGCCCCTATATTGATACCAATTAAAGTGTTCAGTAATAGAGCCTTAAGGATTAACAGAGAAGCAAAAAATGAGATACATGCTCATCTGACAGTTCTTTTGTTATCCTGCAACAGAAATGGCAGCGTTTTACTACTAAGGAAATTGCAGTAGGTCTCAATAGAATTCTTCAGACTCTAAACCAAGTGTTAAAATAAAGTTAAATGCTAATGAACTATTAAGTTGTTCCCCCCAACAGAACCCTCGATACAGCAGCCAACTTTACTTATTGCTCCATCTTGTCTTTTTATACTGGTTTATCCCTCTCACTACTCTAATGCTTTGCTTCATTCTCCATTATCACTATCTTTCTGCTTCTTCAGCATTGTCCCTCCATTTCAGGTCTGTTTATCAAACTAACCCTATAAAACTTCATACTCTAACTGCAGAACCCTGTCTCTATACAATATCCCTGGCAAGCCCTATTCCAGTCAGCATACCTCTCAAAAGGCTTGTCTTTACTGCAACAGGCAGCGTTAGTTAGTACACTTGAGTTTGCCTAGCTTGAGTGCAGTGACCGTGGCTGCTCTATAAAACATTCAAACTACATAACATGATTTGATTAGCAGGACAGTGTGAGAGGCTTAGCATCAGATGAGTTGTTGGAAACTCAAGCTGCTGGAAACTCACTCCATTACTAGCTCCAGCATCAGCAGCACTTGAGCTTCAACCTTTTTTTTTTTTTTTTTTTTTTTTTTTTTTAAATGGAGATATCCCATCTCCCAGAACTGGAAGGGACCTTGAAAGGTCATCAAGTCCAGCCCCCTGCCTTCACTAGCAGGACCAAGTACTGATTTTGCCCCAGATCCCCAAGTGGCCCCCTCAAGGATTAAACTCACAACCCTGGGTTTAGCAGGCCAATGCTCAAACCACTGAGCTATACCTCCCCCCCATCTCACACCTTGGATGCATGCCCTTAAAGCATTATTTAACTCGAGCTTAGAGATTTTTGTGTGTGCACAGGAGTTGGGCAAAACTCAACTTATATCTGGAGCTAATAATGTTGTGAAGACACGTCCTAATTCTGTGGCCACTGCCCTCTTTTTCAAGTATAACATATTCCTCTGACCTCAATGTACGAAGTCTGCTCTTGCGTTACCAGTGGTTTTTCTTTTCCCAAATTTTCCAATCACAAATCACTAACTTCAGTGTAATGCATTTATAAAGGGTCTACAATCCCTTCTGGGAGTTGATGAGGGCACTGGGAGCACAACCAACAGCACACTTCCCCTACCCCTGAGAATGCCCACTGCATGAATAGAATTGAAGTTTCATCTGATCAGAGGGCTGAAGAGAAAGTATATCGGGACTGAGAAGTTGGAGGAAGTGAAAGAATCACAGAACAACTGCACAACTTTGGCTTCTTGAGATCTGAAGGTGACACTATCTTCTGCTTCAGAAACTCTAGAAGTTTTAACTTGCTGAGTTTTCAGAGCACTTTTTCAGTGGGAGGGGAAAACCTGGCCCTAAGCAAATGAGAATGTACTCTTTGAATATCCTAAAGGTTAAATGAAGAGCAGATTCCCTTCCAACACCTGAGATCAGGGATCTATGTTTCTTCTACAAAGTGAAATACATCATCAATTGCAACAGAGAAGGTAACGGCATTTCCCACTTGGCTGTAAAAGTTGTAGGTATGTCATCAAATAAAGCAAGGAAAGTACAGGGTTCTGAACTCAGGATTTGACAGCTAAGAGAAGAAGGAAACAACTTTCAAATATAAAATATTTGTGTTTGAAAATGAAAATATATTTACTATTTTAAGCAGAAAAATTCTGTTAAAGATGTTTTTAATACCAAGGCTTTGCTGTTCTTTGAATATCTCTTCTGAACTGCATTCCAGTTTGGACCACTCAAATATAAATACGTTCTTTGTATACAGCAGTAGTCACCCAAACTGCGAGACGTGCCCCCCTAGAGGGGTGCGGAGGACCATTCGGGAGGGGGGGCGGGGCAGGGCATGGACCAGCCCCAATGGGGGGCAGGGAGAGAGCATCACCCAAGCAGCTCTGTCCCCAGCTGCAGCTCTGCCCCGCCCTGCAGCTCTGCTCTGCTCCCCTCGATCGGGCCCTGGCCCCAACTGAGGGAGACACCTTAAAGGAACTGGATTGTCAAAGGGCAAGTGGTTAGCAGTTTCTAATAAACATTCCCATTTTAATGTCTCTTACGTTGAGCACCCAAACATTGAGGCACACCAAATCACTAGTCACTTTTTGAAAATTTAAGCCTGAGAGTTTATCTATTGGTTTTCATCTATTTGATCAGGTTTGGAATGTGGTGATCAGTTGCTGCCCATTATTTTTAACAAGAGCTGATTTGCCTAACATGGTGTATTACAGATTCATTGCTGTGAGTAAACTGCTTCAATTCCCACAAGTAGTCAACAAGAACAGTAGAGAGATAAGGTGGGTGAGGTAATATCTTTTATTGGACCAACTTCTGTTGGTGAGAAAAACAACAGAAGTTGGTCCAATAAAAGATATTGCCTTCCCCACCTTCTTTCTCTAATATCCTGGGACCAGCACAGCTACAACAACACTGGAAAAACAATAGAGGTACATAGCTTGGATTAAGCTAGTCACCATCCATGGGCATGTCCCGTGCTGTGGCAAACATTTGAGGCATTTAAAAAACAAAATAGGTTTAAAAAACTAAAAATGTTTGCTTGTAAATAGCATCCATTACTATATATATTACTATCCATTGCTATATAGATTACTATATTGCAGACATAGAGCCCTTACAGAGTTTCCCTCACTATATTTGCAGCTTGCACAGCCATACAAAGTAATAAGCTTGGACTGCTAAACATGGATAGGACACGAGAACTGTCATGAGACCACGAGAGAAGGGAACATTCCCCAAGATAAAATCAAAATCAATGCAAGTTTTTAAATTTTTATGAGTAAAACTTGTTTTAAAATCCTACCTGATTTGCTCTTTCGAGGTCCGTCATGATCATCTCAATTTCATCAGCCCTGGGAAAACAAACAAGCATAAGCACTGTTACTATACGAGAAGAAGAGCCTCTAGGTTGTGTGTTTTCAGTCTATTATGCAATTTTTAACATTCATATAGAAAAATACCAGATTGAAATATTTAAATAGGACACAGTTAAGTCTGAAAGACCAAACTTTTGACCCAATAGCTCTATTTTGGATTTCACTTGTGCATACAGGTATGTACTTCCCTCTTACCCACTATGCATGTAAGATCGTGAAAAAGAATTATGCATCAGTTTGCTGCTTTAAGGTCACTATCATTACACATTTTATCTAAAAATACTTGGCTTGCAAACTTTAAGAAGTAAAACAAAACAATTTCACAGTACTTAGAATCGATTACTCAAAAGGTTAGATTTTTGGCCTCTGAATCATGAAAAAATTAAAAATACTGAAAAAAGATTAAAGTTGAAAGTGCTTCAGTTCTGCTGGGGTATCTAAATATCATAACATTCTCCAAACATGTGGCCATTTTACATTCTGTACTGGAAGAAGTGCTGCAATACCTGGGCAAAGTGAAGGAAGTAAATAGCAAAGTTTCAAATTTACATCTGAAATTCCTAACTTTATGTTTTTGACCATATTTTAACATTATAGCCATTTCCCTCTTTTTAAAATTTCGTTTAAAATTTTCAAGAAATGATACACCAGGAAGTTTTTAAAAAATCGAAATATAGATTTAAAGTATCAGACAGTATTGTTAGTTTAGAGTCAGGCCCATAATACATTTTCTAAAAATTGATAAGACTGTTAAAGGGTTACAGAAATGTAAGTAGTTAAGGAAAACCAGTCCAATCAAACAATTTATATACATGTATTGGGTGCTGGCTACCTTAGACAACTAGCTCTACACATGCAAACTCTTGCCCCTGCATGGAGCCCCACTGATTTCCATGGGACTCTGCCCACTTGGATGCAGTTGTAGGATCAGAGCCCTACAGCCTGAGGATAAAAGTGGTCTCTATTTTATACAAATATCCTTTTTTTTCGGGGGGGGGGGGGGGGGGGGAAGGGGAGCACCTGGTAGCAGGACATCATCAGTGAAGGCTTTTAGAGTCTGGGATTCCCTCCTTCTGCCGATGCAAAACAGTCAGCATTTGTTTTCCTGTTGGGCATGCAGTAAGGCCCATTTATTTGCTGGGGTCTGTGCTAGGAGAGGGGTGCAATGATGCAATTGTTTTAAACTGTATCCCTTGTTTCTAATATTCACAGGAGCTCCAAGAATTGCCTGTTGAGGTCTCCTTTGGATAATATGGAAAACAGACCAACATGTGTTTTGCAGTGCAATCTTTTCTCTTTTGGCATGAGCTGATGAACTGTTATACTGGGAAGAAGACATGCGCAAGATGTTCTGAATTACTAATACGCATTATTTACTGGACTATATATTTTCCCTTGGGACAAACATAGTTCCAAGTGTTTAGGTACCAATGACATGAACTTGGAGAGGTTATATGAGTCTGTGATTACTTTTATATGCCAGTTTTGAAATAGAAATCTCTTTTTTTAGCATCAGGCCTGAAAAGTCTGTTCCCACTGCTAAACCACACATTAAAATGAAGCTATTTTTAGAAAGGGATTTTCATACAGAAAACAGTGTCTCTTAATAGGATAAGTACCAGAACATTCAAATGATCAAATAAGGCATCTCCAGAGACGTACCAGATGGAAGAGGTCAAGTTAAAGCACTGAAGAAACTGTTGTTTTATCTCAGTTTAGAAAAAAAATCTTTACGGCTCTTAAAAGAAAACTTCAGTGTAATAAAAGATATTTTGTTATTATTATTATTATTGTCATTCATTGCAAGCCAACAAGATTTCTGGCTCCAAACATAAGAAGACGACGACAGTCCCTGCCTACAAGATTACAATCTAATATAGACAGACATAACAGTTCTGACACATACAAAGCATGAAATGCTGGTCTGAGTCAGAGGTGGCGTAAAAGTCCAGCATCGGTCATTTCTTAAAGACCTTGTGAAGAAATGTATTTTGAGGAGGAATTTTAAGTAGGAGGGAAAGGTGGTCTGGTACCAGAGAACAGGGAGAAGATTCCAAACATAAGGAACATTGTGAGAGGGGGATACAAAACAGGGAAGCAGGAGAGAGGCTTGGGACAAGAAAAGGGAGAGGAAATAGAAAGAGGGGAAAGCAGAGATCTAAGTTGGAGCTGAATGCAGTGCCTGACAGGTGACGACAAGGTGCTTGAACTTTTTTAGGACAATCACTGTATCTAATTACAAAGAAGTATAAATCCCAGTATTTTAAAGCGATAGCATATTTGGGACAGAATTTAAGAGACCTACCATAGCACTGCTGGGGACGCCCATGTACAAGAGGCTAAACAAGGCTGCAGGACTCTTAAAAAATAGGGATTCAAGTTCTACCCTCAGATATACAATCTCACTGATTATAGTGGGAAGTGTACACCTGTATCTAAGGGCAACTTTTTCCTTCTATTCAGCTGTATACCACCTGACTGATTTTGGGGTGTACTTCTTTCTCCTTTTCACACAGGTATTCGTCCTACCTTGTTTTTCTACCTCATAATACTTCTGTATACATCTAATAAAAAGATGCAAACTCAAAATAAACATCTCTAGTGTAGCAATCTGAACACCCAGTGAGGCTGTGCTGTAACCATAAATATTATCTTTAAGTACAGTAATGAATTAAATTACTGTATGCTCTTTCCAAGAGCAAGTGTCAACAGCATTCAGAAGAATCTTCAAAAGGATTAATTCTTTTCATTTTAAAAGCTCAACTACCACATCAATAGCTGGCACTCCGACAGTCTAAAATCACTTATGCCTTAAAGTCTCCAATAGCTATGTACATTGTTTGCTCAGCAAAAGTATTTATTATAAAAAAATGCAAGTTCTCTCACCTTTTTATGTGCTTATAAAAACAAGCTTTCATTTATTTATGACTTACAAGGCACTGTGTAATGCTCAGCCTTCAAGGCAGTGGATGATTCCATTTTGGTCTAGAAAACATAGCTCACTGAATCAGAACCACAAAGGTCATTCCAGTGCACTCTCTGTATGGGCTAGTTTCTGCAACATTTACTCACTTTGAGTAAACTCTTTCAACAGTTCCATTTATTTAAATGGAACTATTCAACAAGCACAGTACTACTCAACCAACCTAAAGGGGGAGGGGTGTGTGCAGAATCGGGTCCTATGGGTTTTAACTTAAATTCTGATAAGAAATTTAAAAGAATATGATCAAGTTTAAATAAGCATAAAAAACTATGAATTGATTATAATCCTGGATCTGCAGATGGCTTCAAACAACAGCTCTAAGAGAGGTGTGAACTGCCCTATTTATCTCAATAGGCTGTGAACTCTGTAAAAGAAAAACAATTTAACGTCAACATTATTAGTTATTTCACTGCTGACCATTTTAGAAGAAACATCCAACTCATGTGTGATCCTGGGACAAACTGCCTCACTCACCCTCCCTAAATCTAGAGCGCACTGAAAATGAAAATGTGGGATCAGAATAAAATCAATTTCATTTTAATTGACATTAAAAGGCAGGTGTGTGCGACTGTACATGTGAGCCCGGAATCTCTTTGCAGCACTGTCTATTCGGGCTGTGTAAACACCAGGTAACTCATAAGAGCATTAAATAAGAACAACCATATTAGGTCAGACCAAAGGTCCATCTAGCCCAGTATCCTGGCTTCTGTCAGTGGCCAATTCCAGGTGCCACAGAGGGAATGAACAGAACAGGTCATCATCAAGTGATCCATCCCGTTGCCAATTCCCAGCTTTGGCAAACTAAGGCTAGGTAAAAAGCAACAGAGGGTCCTGTGGCACCTTTGAGACTAACAGAAGTATTGGGAGCATAAGCTTTCGTGGGTAAGAACCTCACTTCTTCAGATCCACGAAAGCTTATGCTCCCAATACTTCTGTTAGTCTCAAAGGTGCCACAGGACCCTCTGTTGCTTTTTACAGATTCAGACTAACACGGCTACCCCTCTGATACTAAGGCTAGGTACACCATCCCTGCCCATCCTGGCTAATAGCCATTGAGGGACCTATCCTCCAGGAACTTATCTAGTTCTTTTTTTAACCGTGTTATAGTCTTGGCCTTCACAACATACTTTGGCAAGGAGTTCCATAGGTTGACTGTGCACTGTGTGAAAAAATACTTTTTGTTTGTTTTAAACCTGTTGCCTACTAATTTCATTTGGTGACCCCTAGCTCTTGTGTTATAAGAAGGAGTAAATAACCTTTCCTTGTTTACTTTCTCCACAACAGTCATGATTTTATAGACCTCTATCATATTCCCCCTTAGTTGCCTCTTTTCCAAGCTGAAAAGTCCCAGTCTTACTAATCTCTCTTCATACAGAAGACATTCCATACCCCCTATCATTTTTATTGCCCTTTTCGGAACCCTTTCCAGTTCCAATATATCTTTTTTGAGATGGGGCGACCACATCTGCATGCAGTATTCAAAGTGTGGGCGTACCATGAATTTATATAGAGGCAATATGATATTTTTTGTCTTATCTATCCCTTTCTTAGTGATTCCCAACATTCTGTTAGTTTTTTTGACTGCTGCTGCACATTGAGTGGATGTTTTCAGAGAATTATCCACAATGACTCCAAGATCTCTTTCTTGAGTGGTAACAGCTAATTTAGACCCCATCATTTTATATGTATAGTTGGGATTATGTTTTCCAGTGTGCATTACTTTGCATTTATCAACATTGAATTTCATCTGCTATTTTGTTGCCCAGTCACCCAATTTTGCGAGATCTTTTTGTAGCTCTTCACAGTCTGCCTGGAACTGAACTATCTTGAGTAGTTTTGTATCATCTGCAAATTTTGCCACCTCACTGTTTACCCCCTTTCCCAGATCATTTATGAATATGTTGAATAGGACTGGGACCCCAGTACAGTCCCCTGCGGGACATCACTATTTACCTCTCTCCATTCTGAAAACTGACCACTGTTTCCTATCTTTTAACCAGTTACCAATCCAAGAGAGGACCTTCCCTCTTATCCCATGACAGCTTACTTTTGCTTAAGAGCCTCTGGTGAGGGATCTTGTCAAAGGCTTTCTGAAAAATCTAAAGTAAACTATATCCACTAGATCCCCCTTGTCCACATGCTTGTTGACCCCCTTAAAGAATTCTAGTAGATTCCTGAGGCATGATTTCCCTTTACAAAAACTATGTTGACTTTTCTCCAA
Organism: Malaclemys terrapin pileata; assembly: GCF_027887155.1. Classification (NCBI taxonomy): domain Eukaryota; kingdom Metazoa; phylum Chordata; order Testudines; family Emydidae; genus Malaclemys; species Malaclemys terrapin. The sequence goes on along the minus strand of NC_071522.1, from coordinate 18,725,582 downwards.
CAAATTATATTCATCTAGGTGTCTCACAACTCGTGGGCCCCCTACAGAGAGGGATAAAAGGTAGAGCAGCCCCAATTGTCTCAACTTCTTCATTAACAAATCCAGGTAAGGACTCCATATCACTGGGAAGGAGGACGGGTTGTGAGAGCCATAGGGACAAAAGCACCTTGAATAACTCCAGTACTGTAAAGTAAGTAACCTCTCTAAGCATTTGCCCACTGAGAGTAGCTAGAAGTTATCCCACAAGGACATGGGTGACTGGAGTCCCTATCTAAATGACTGTAGAACAGACCTGCTAAGCTATGCATTTGATCTAGAAGCTGAGCCAATAGACTGAACTCCTGGGTAGGTGCTCTACAGATTTCAAGAATAGGTACTCTCTTAAACAAGTTACTCACACTGAATGTGAACTAACCTGAGAGGGAATGGGTAGTTTATTCAAAGAGCAGGACATTTTAATGCAATCTATAACCCGTTTGGACACACTTTTTGAGGAAGCAGACTTAGATTTATAAAAGACCATGAAAAGCTGAGGTGATTGCAGAAAGGCTTTGTCCTGGAAAGGTAAAAGGAAAAAGACGTAGCCCTAAGAATATCTAGTGTGTGGAGCATGGACTCTTCAACAGAGTAATGAGTCTTAGGAAAAAATACCAGTAGGTGAATAAATTGGTTTATAGGAAAATCAAGCAATTTTCAGTAGAAATTTCAGGTGAGATGTGAGAATTACTTGGTCCTTATGAAATATTGTATAAGGCTGTTTAACCATTAAAGCTTGATTTTTGTCCCCTCTACAAGTCAAGATGATGGGGACTAAAACAACCATTTTATCAGGAAGGTGAAACATAGGCTCAGAGGGAGAGTCTTTCAAAGCAGCAAGTATCCCATTCAAGTCTCAGAGAGGGAATGGCTCCCTCATTGGTAGAAACACCTTAATCGGGTTTTTAGAAAATTCAGAAATTGCGGGATGGGGGAAAAAATTGGATGATTGTCAACGGGTGGATAGTATGCTGATACAGTGGCTAAATGGACTCCGACCAAGCTAACCAAAAGCCACACATTCTGATGACAATAAGTAGCCGAAAACAGAAGCAACTAAGAGTTGAAGAAGATTCTGAGTAGACTACAAAGGGAAGAGTTTTCTCTTTCTTTGATGTGCTTTTTTTTTTTTTTTTTGCTGGAAACTTTCTTGCTTTGAATCAAAACCTCTTGCAGAGACGCTGACCGGGATCTGTTAACAAAATAAAGTCAGCAAGATTCTATGCTGTTAAATGCATTGACTCTGAGGCTGGGGGCAGCATCTGGCCTTGGCTCTGTAAGATGATGTCTAGTAGGTTCAAAAAGAGGAAGAGGTGACATTAGATGGGAATACCAGAACTGACGTGCCTAGGCTGCAGCTATCAATATCACCTAAGTTTTGTCCTGGAATACCTTCATTAGAACCCTTGGAATTAAGGAACTAAAGGAGGGTTGTGGAGGAGACAAACCAGGTTATTTTAGCAGCTAAGTAGAAATGTGTCTCAGAAATCCCAGGCTTAGTCCTGCCCAGGAGCAGTCCCATGGGCAGTGAGAAGGAAAGGAGTGGCAGCTGGGGCTGTTCTGCCTGTTATACCCTCGCTGTAAGGGATGCGAGACTGTACAGGGTACATGCACAGCCCCACCAGACAATGATGGTTAAAAGATTCCAGGTTCTCTCACACACACTGGGATCTGCATGGACAAATGTTCAAAGAACTGAAATGTTAAATGACTGCTCAGCAATGCACCACAATTCACCTCTCATTTACATAACCATCACATTAAAGCTATATAGCATTAATCATTAAAACAGATCTCAGTCAATAAATCTACTGTTTTCAACTATAAATTGAGAGGGTTTCTTACAACTCCTTTCTTCTATCTTTCGCTGATTTAATAATGCTGCAGAATTTAAATACCGGCAATCTTCCTTCTCCTTCGTTTAAACACAAAGCATATCAAAATTATGGAATTACTCTTGGCTTGGCCTTGAGCAGCCCAATACGGTGTCAATTTTCTATGTGTGATAAAGCAACAGCATGTAAAAAGCAACTAAAATGCAAGTCATATTCAAGCATGTGAGCCACAGAGCAATCAAAGACTGTCATTCAAGGCTCAGTCATCTTCATACAGGAAAAATGAAACATCTGTGCCCCAGAAAATTAAGTTATGTATTGCATAATTCATTTGGTGTCTGCCATTGGAGCCATTTCATTGTTCCAGTGATAAACATGTTTGATTATTTTTGTTTTGTTTTCCATTGCCTCAGTGGTCTTCCTGTTTATCTAACCATCCCGCAACACATAACAATGTAGATAGCAATTACACAAAACAGGGTTATAGTCTGCTGGTAAGATGTGGGAAATCATCCGTCTTGTTAAACACATTAAGATGGCACCAGTATTAAATATTATATCCAATATAATTTTATTCAGTTTGATTCTTTTGGGTCCATTCTATAGTTATATTTGACGGTGCTGTCATTGCTTCCTAAGCATACAAGCATCAGCAGTTGACCACCTTTTTATTCTCCGGTTGCTTCCCCCTACTCTGATTTAAGTACTTCAATATCTCCTAGATTAACTCCTTCCCTTGTCAGTATACTCATCATCTCACCTCTGCTTTGAAACACATTACTTACTCCTTTACAAGAAGTTTCCATTCATCCTTGGTAACCTGAGCTATTCTCTCCCTCACACCCCATTAACAGGATATATATATTCTGTATGTACATATGCACAATAGAGTACCTTATTATCATCCTAGGTGTACAGTCACTGAAGAGTTTCTTGCAGAACAGAGTGCTATGACCAGCTAGAGTGCCAGCCAAAAAGCATATTTTTCCCATGAGTCAGGGAGCGGAGAAACTGCTCTTTTTGTAGAAAACAATGAAGGTTTCTTTTTTTAATTGCAGTACTGGGTTTCTAGATAGTGCTATCTCTTAAATGTCATATACAATAGGTACTTAATACTGTAAGCAAATTCCCATCACTGATATGGAGCTTGCTTCAGGATCATAGAGATAGAAAGGGTTTATCAGATTGACATCATCCATCCTGTAAATATAGGATACAGTATTCCAATAGGATGACATATCTGGTTACACTGATACCATATTGTATTGACTAAGGTGGTTTACCAAGTAATTGTCCAAGATAACTTTAGCTTTATGATGTTCGTAATACCTTCTTAGATAATGGTGACATAAACCAATTTATTTTGGGACATCACATTTCCTGACCGCCTGTTTGATTTTGTTTTTTAATAAATATGTATTTTGGTTAAAAAGTACAGTGACATAGAAATGCCAATAAAACTCATTGAAGAAACCTTTGGAGTTAAGGGATTCCTTTGAAAACAAACTATTTAAAATTCATTTCAATAAAGCATACCAAAAAAAGGATTAATCAAATTTAGTAATTAATCAATATTTACAGATAAGACAGTTTACAAGTGCTGAAGGGAAAGTTTAAAAACTTATCCAGTCTGTAGGATTGCTCTGTTAAAAGTTTAACTTTGCACAAGTTAAAAACAACACACTACTTAAAATCTTTTCCAGTTCAAAACATGAGTTAAAACAGTTTCAGGTTCCACACCTATCATTTCCCAATTTCTAATGGTTTTTCATCCCCAGGTTCCAGTAAGAAAAATCTATACAAACAAGATGAGAAACTGACTGGCTACAGAGAGAGGAGAGTGACTAACTATGCAAAAATGTTGTCAAATGCACAAAATACACAAATTGAACATTAAGAAAAAAATCACTTTCTCCAATATTTCAGTTACAGTAATCTTAACTATTCCTTGTAACACTAGTAGGTAAAAAATATCCAGGTGGAAATGTGTTTTGTGAAGGCTGATCTTTCAAAATACAATTATGTTAGACAGTATTATTTGATTAAAAACATGAATCATATTTAAAAAATAAAGTAGCTATGTTCCCAGGAATTAGCAGTCTTATTGTAATGATTACATTTCTATAAATTGATTTTATTTGACAGTTGCTCTAGATGTCAGTTCATTTACTATAACTTCCTGCTTAGAATTTACATCACTCTTGAAAAATTTACAAAAATTATCTTTTACTTGGTCAACATAGACTTGACCGAGCAAACATTTTGCTGACTCAGGGTCAAGGGTCAAAGTACCTTGCTGGATTGAGTGCTACGTCTTTAATATCCAGTCACAAATTACAAAACTCCCATTGCCTCTAATGGGGCCAGGATTTCCCTTAGGATGTTGTGATCTTGTATGGTGTTTTGGCAGAACATAGTGAATCCTATTTAAATAGTAACTTATTTGCGGATACCTCTATATCCAGCCTTTGGAATTTTGCATAGAGGTAATAACTTTATCATCCATAAGTGTAAGAATAAATGTGTTCATTTTGTGCTCTGGAGGGACAAATGTGAAATTGATCTTCTATGGAATTCCAACACATTGCCTGAAGTGAGACCAAGAACAGCTGAAATGACGTGCTTACTTTTGCTTTAAAAATATACAAAGCATAAAAATATCCATTGATGTGACAACCCTTAATTGATTCTGTAATTTGAGCAAGTTATTTTATCACTTTTTCTTCAAACTTCTAAAAATAACAATGGAGGATTTTGGTTTGGGGCAACATAGTGCTTAGAATTATTTTACTTATTTTTATTGAGTCATAATTGATCAGTTATCCAAAATAAATGACATTAATTGGAAATGTTAAATTCAACTCCTTTTACTGTAATACCAAGAACATGTAAAGGACAAGAAGTAATAGTTATAAAATCTTTGATACTTAGTCGATAAGCAACAGTTGTTACAAATTAAGGCTGTGATCTTATTCACATACTTAACTTCGCACACTGTGAATCGTCACATTAAAGTCATTGGGACTCCTTGCAGGACATGAGGCTAAGCACATATATAAATCCACAGAATCAGGGCCTAAGGTACTTTAGGCAGCAGAACGTCTATCTTCTCAAATATTATAATCTCAGTATGAATTCTCTCTCCTCCTTAGGACTGGGCTATACTGAAAAGTTATATCGGCATAGCTACATCTCTCAGGTGTCTGAAAATCCACCCCCCGCCCCTCCCCAAGCAACATAGGTAAGACGAGCTAACCCCTGGTGTAGACGGCACCAGGACGACAGAATTCTTCCATCAACCTAGCTACTGCCTCTTGGGAGGTGGATTACCTACAGTGATGGGAAAACCCTTCTGTTGCTGTAGTAATGTCTACACTGAAGCTCTACAGCACCACAGTTGCACATAGTCTTAATTAAATGAATGTCGGTGTCTGATATTTCTATACATTTTGTTTTCTTTAATATAAAAATAACTTTAGAAAAAAACAGAAACTACACGTGATTTTTTACTATAGCAACAGAGTGGATTAAAAATCTACCTTTAGAAACTGATTTTCAGTGATATTGGGCACCGGCATCTCCCATTAGCAGCAAAGGAGTTGTGGGAGCTCAGCATTTCTGAAAATCAAGCTCCTTGTAACTTCATTAATTCTCCATATTCTTTATTCTGCATCTTTGTTCTTTAAGAAAAATGACAAAATGTGTTTTTCTTCCACTAAGATCAAACCATAATCAGTGAAACAGATTTTAATCGTTCACCTCTGTGCAAGTTTGAAAATGGGTGCCCAGTGTAACAATACAATAAAGCAATCTTATATAGATGTGTCACTCCAAATATGTGCTCATGCCATGGGAAAATAACTTGTTTACCAATGTAGCGATGATAGACCATCAGTGCTTACCTTGTGGTGAATAGTACTTTTCCAGTGGTTTACGCACACATTAGAGTCAAGTATCAGAGGGGTAGCCGTGTTGGTCTGAATCTGTAAAAAGCAACAGAGGGTCCCGTGGCACCTTTAAGACTAACAGAAGTATTGGGAGCATAAGCTTTCGTGGGTAAGAACCTCACTTCTTACCCACGAAAGCTTATGCTCCCAATACTTCTGTTAGTCTTAAAGGTGCCACGGGACCCTCTGTTGCTTTGCACACATTACAGTAACCATAAAAATTAAAGAAAAAAAAGGCCCCACTTTTACCAAAATTCTCTGAAAAGACTTGTTCTCCAAATTGTTGTCAGGCTTATTCTGGCAGTCACATGGCTTAGCCCACCCAGCCTCACTTTGGGTAATTCATACTGTAGAATATGGGATGTACTGCCTGAATGACTTATTTGCATGAAGCAAGATAAAAATGACCAACAGTTTGCAATTTGGATATTTTTTCTCAACCATGTTGCTTATATACCTTTCCAGACAGACTCACTAACAGGTACTCAGAAATCATGGTGACAATGGACGGGAAGGGAAGAGAAGAGTTTGGATTTTTTCTCTTTTACTGACCAATGCATTATACTGACGCTTATACTTTTTTCTCCAGACTATGAGACACACCTGCACGTTTTTTTCCCCATTGTTATATGCTGGTCACTGTTCAGTGATTGTATCCATACAGCAATGAAAAGGTAGCTATCACAATCTCAGCAACTCACAAACAACAGCTACTAGCTTATTATTATCATTAGAGAAGATTCATCTGATGTAGAGAGGAATCTGGTGGCCCTTGAGTGAAAAGATTGAGGACCCATAAAATCACTTGGATTTGCCTCAGACAGAGGCTGAGCACAGGAAAGGAGAGCTCAATATATGGCTGGTCTTAGGAGTTCTTTTCTCCAGCCCTTAGACTTACATGGGCCAGATCCTCACCTACTATAAATCAGCATAGCTCCATTGAATTCTTTACAGCAGCTGGTTTACACCAGCTGAGGATCTAGCTAACATGAGTTTAGCTTCTGGTTCTTAAAAAAAAAAAAGACTACACTGACAATATAATAGCAGTGAATTCATGTAACCAAGAAGAGTCAACATTTTTCCTCCTAAAGTTTCCAGACATTGGAGGATTATATGAGAGTCACAGGATGGCATACATAATAGCTGTATATATGAAAACTATTTATTCCAAAATAATCCTCCCTTACAGGCAACACTAGGTCCTATTGCAAACTCTCCCTGGGGTGATAGTGCTATTTTTTCCAATTTAACCTTTTCCATTTTTATTTTCAGGAACACATTTCAGATTCTCTAGTTCTCTTTCCACAATTGTTTAACCTTTAAAATACTCTAACAGCAAAATAGCTGCAGGCTGAACTGTAGACTGCTGTTGTAAACTGCAATATGGAACCTTTTGATTACCTTGTTGTACCAGTTAATACAAATAGGTTCAGCACTCCACTGAACTGCAGATCCACTTGTAAATTGTATTCTATCCCGTGATAACGTTGCAAAAGTTTCTACTAAGTCAAAATGATACGGTGATGTCAGAATCTTTTTCAATGAATGCAGATTACATTTTCTAAATGTAAAAACTCTTGCAGGGAGAGAAGGGAAATGGGATGATACAGATTTGTTTACAGGATTTTTTTTTTCCCACTTGAAATGTGTGTTCTGACTTTAGTAGCAATTAAGTCTTAAGGCCAGAAAACAGGTATTTGGATTATTAACAGGCAAGTGAGGATCCACATGTGCAGTCCTGCGTCCAGGCCAACCACCATTCATTGGATGAGATTCTATCTGTGTATGCAGGAGGGTCTGCCTATGCAGAATCAACTACAGGATCGGGTCCAAGGTTGTTTCTTGAGAGGGAGACTGTCTTTATTTAGGTCTTGCACATTGCCTAGGACATAAACATGCTTAATAGAGTCATCTTAATATTAACAATATTAGTAACAGTAATTAGGATTTCTTATGTTGCTTGAAGGTGAAGGTATGGTAGCTTCAAGCATCATAAAAGTAGGAAAATGAGGGATTTCCTCACCCTAGAGTGCAATACTATTCTATAATGGCTCAACTAAACACTTATCTATAGGATGTACCAGCATGTGGACATACTGATAGCAAGTTAAGAGGCCATTGGCAAGAATGGATTCAGTGCTCTTCTTGTAAAGGAATTAATGCAATGAAACATGGTTCTAACTACAGTATATCCTGTCTTTCCTCTTTGGATTTTCCCCAAGCTAAGCTCCTTTTATGGGGCTAAGTAGTAAATCAGTAATTCAGCCATCCCTTCTTTGCTTTTGAAGTGTTATACAAACAGAGATGAGGCTGCCAGACTTGCTGGCCCCTTTAACTGTGTACAGTTCTTTTCAGGGACCTCGTCGCTTTCACTTTCAGGTGTAAAGCGGTCAGGGGCGTCTCAAGGAAGATCATTTACCTAACCCAAAAGCTAAAATGTGTAACCATTTAAAAGTAAGTATTTATGCATAAATCCCCACTCGGTGCTATGCGAGATGTGGTATTTCCTACATTAAATACAGTAACTGTAGTAAAGGGGTGGGGAGCAATAATTACCTCCTCCAGGGAGGATGAAGAAATATTTGTTTGAGAATATTTGTTTGGTTGACTGATGGATCTGGTTACCATAGGCAGCAATGAGGAAATGGAGGACATAGTCAGTACCTTCTTCCTTAGTGCAGAGTCTCTGGAATCCCTAGCATCTTGATTGTGCTTAGATTTTACCAAGGTATGCTCTGGTACCAAACGCTGGGTTTTATGAGGTTTAGATGTACCAGGGGTTTAGCTACAGAGGGACTCTTGGTACCAAGACCACTTGAAGCCTCAGTGGTACACTGCAAGGCCTCAAGTACAGCAGGTCTTTTAAGACCAGCTCCTTGCTGAGGAGATTTGGAGCGCCTCTTGACAGAAGACTTGGCGGTCTCACCTGCAGATCTGTCTCTCAAAAATCTGGAAGGCAATCAAGCTGCAGAAGTCGACGTGTGCTGTAGTCACTTGAATACTGCACAGAGGGGTACCCGGGCTTGGTTCTGACACAGGTCAGAGGGAGCTTTCCATTATGAGGAGTCAAAGCTTTAGCTCTCTGTCTGTCCTAAAACAACTCTTGCATCTGAGCAGATCTTGCCTCTGGACAGCACATGAGTATCTCCCAGTGCGAATGGCCATCACTAACTGGGAAGGACTCCGATCAAGTTAGGCAATGCTTGAACCTTGGGGATTTAGTCATGCCCCAAGGAGCTCCTTCAGGGAAGGAAATTTCCACCGGGAAAGGAGGGCAGGAGGAGGAAGAAACTAAAAGCCCCTAGAAAAAAAATGCAATAAAAACTACAACAATTAAAATTAATCTATTAGTACTAATTAATTAAACTAAAGATTAAGTACACTATAAAGTACAAACGGGTAGCTACATACATAAGGGGGCACCAGTAGATGCTCCATCTTTGGCCGAGGCAGTTGAGAAAAAACTGAAGATGGTTCATGCATCATAGCCCAGTATACCCTCAATACAGAACATGAGGATAGGAAGGATTCATGCGTGGAGTGAATGGGCTCTGCTACCAAAAGTCTCCAATGAGGGCAAAAGAGGTGTATGCACACCTGAAGCGGAGAGCCCATAGGGACATTTCTTTTTCTTCAAGTACTTTTACGAGAAAAACAAGAGAAAAGAGCAAGGTTTCGCAACCACTCAGGGTCATCACACAAAGTCCATTTAATACTGAACTCTTGAGTCAGAACTCCTTGTCCATCCAACTTTTCTCACTCCCGATTTGATGAGCTTCAGTCTGCCAGTTACATGTCACAACATCAGTGAAGATGATAGTGACAGAATTAATCAATGACCTCCCTCAGGAAAACAAATAAGTTATCTGTATCACAACTAAAATGTTTTTTGATCAATAACATTAACTACTACTACTTTGCCAGGAAATTAGATTATTTCATCACAGTACAGATAGAGGGAGATCTTATGTAACCAAAAATAGCTCAAACTGCTGTTTAGTGGTTTCTGCCTTTCAATCAAGAAGACTGAAAGTATAGCTATCATCTGCAGTAAGTCCTGATACAGAAGTGGTTTCCTATTGAGTTAACCTGGCTCAACATACTATAGCAGTGTATATATTTAAAATGATATAAAACTATGAAGGCATATTCTCAGGAAAGGGACTAGAAGGCTACAACATGGCTTGAGTTAATGTCCCGAAGTGTTTCTTCCCTCTTTGTTCGAAGAATCACAGAAATCTAGGGCATGAAGGGACTTAAGAAGTCATCAAGTCCAGCAGTCTGTGCTGAGGCAGGACCAAGTAAACCTAGACCATCCTTGACAGGTGTTAGTCCCATCGACACTCCTGTTAATATTCTCCAGAATGATATTCGCCTTTTTTGCAACTGTACCACGTTGTTGATTCATATTCAGCTTGTGATCCACTATAACCCCTAGATCCTTTTTAGCAGGACTACCACGTAGCCAGTTGTTCACGGTGTCAGGAGACGCGGTGAAGGCACGGAACAGGGGTGAGAAGCAGGGCAGGGGTGGGGCCTTGGAGAAAGGGGTGGAGTGGGGGGAGGATTCTGGGGGGAGCACCCCCTGGTAATTAGAAACTCAGTGCCTATGTCCCGGGCCCAACACACCCCTAGGGACAGCCCTGCCTCTAGGTGATTACAAATTCAACAATTTGTTTCAGTATGAAAAAGGAAAGTGTGTAAGCCCCACCTAAAGCCGATACATTTGAAGACCTAGAAAATTAAGCCAGCTCAGTCTGACTACTGTGTAGCCAGAGCAGAGACATGCAGCACCACGGCTAAGAGGCCTCTACTGGTCCTCAGGATTAACAATATCCCACAGGGAAAAGGACCATGAGTCTACAAAAATATGCATGGCAGTTGACAAGTACTGTGTCAAGTACAAGTTACAAGTTATCAGTGCCACTCCTCCCAATGAATGCTGGATGGTAGAGGGAAATAGTGATGAACCTTCTATCTATCACCATCCTCAGCGTTAGGTAACCATATGGCACAGAAGAATCCAGAAGCAATGGGGCATGAGGAAAGCAATGATTAAACCAAGGACTGATTTATGCCATGAAACACATTTTAGGATTAAAGAATGAGACGGGGAGTATCTTTTTCTTGTTCTCTAAACAGGCCACTGGACAGTACTGGTGACAGCAAACTCTTCGGTGGCCACTGAACAGTATTGGTGACAGCAGACTCTTAGGTGGTTTTGGATACTTGAAGCAATGATTAAGAATTTGTCAACCAGGGCCTGAATCAGGTGTCTGGGGCTGGTTAACTGAGTTAGGATGCTGCAGTCAAGGCCGCTCACAGTTTAACAGAGACCCCCAGCTACCTGAAAACAAAAAAGTCATGCAGGATGGTGATCAACTTTGCATGGCCACACTGAATGCACATCTAGAATCCTGGAGTGCTCACAGATGGGACATTCCTGTTCAGTTCCCTTGTGTATCTAACATTTTAAAACACAGAATAATGTTTATATTATTATACAAAATAAGAAAGATAAGAAAACAGGTAAGATACAGATAAGAAAACAATACAACTTCAAAGTTACATACTTGCCTCAGAAAGCCCTCAAATGTCTGGAAAATGCAAATGACAGTAGATGGCATTTGGCCTAATTTTTAAAAATGGATAATTATAGCCTATTCTAATTGTTAATGATATAGTAGCTACTCTAGGTTAAGTACTGTAAATGACTAATAAACAAGAAAAACATGTTTGTAAGTGTCTACAAAAGAGCCAATAAGAGTAGATGGTGAAGGAAGCAACGTCCCTCGCAAGAAAGGGCAGCTGTTGTGTAAAATATGCTGAAAGGAATATGATCTTGCGCAAAGTTGTGTGTGATGTTACTTGTGTGGTTGGCAACAGGAAAACTATGAAAGGATGTGTCAATTTGCCCAAGGTGCTGAAAGACCAATGGTGTGTAAATGGGGAACTCCAAATACATTTATGGCTAGATCATAAACGTTATCATGTCACTACAATTGTTCAGAGAACAAGAAAAAGATATCCTGGGTGATAAATAGGGTTGTTTTTTTCTTTTAATCCTGTATTAAAAGGTTTCCCTATGTTGTACTTCCAATATTTTTATAAAAAACTGAAATATGTTATGACCTAGTTTTGGTTCCAGTTTAACATAGCTAATCATGTGCAAAGTGACATTATTGGAAAATTACCCAATTACCTACTAGTTGCAATAATTAGCCTAGCAAAAATCATACAAAATTTGCTGTTGCTGTAAGTAACAGTACCTTTACACGCACTGTGTATGCGCACACGCTATTTTGTTGTTAAAGAACACTGTGATGATGTCCACAAATACGATTTACGCTAACAGGTTTATTTTTTCTTCATTTTCACCTGTATTTGTGCTCATCACACCTTAGTGAGATTTGTTTGGTTTTTTGTTTTGCTGTGTCTTTTTTAGGCTAAAGGGGAAGTTTCTAGTCCATCATTTGGAGATTAAATCAGTAAATAATTAATAAAAGCATCCATAGCTTTAGTTTACATCTGAAAAGAGCAATCCTGCACATACGCACTGTTATGAAGATAGTGTAGTGCAGTAGAGTTTTTTAAAACGTCAGGCCAATATCAAGGGCCACATTTTTTCCTTACCAAAAAGAAATTTTACAGTCTTAAAGTAAGTTCATTTTACAATAGTGGTAACATTGGTATACAGCCACAATTTTCATCCATAGATCTCAAAAGGACTTACGAAGATTGGCGGCTATTTTTTTTTTTTTTTTTTTTTTTTGAAGATGGGGAAACTGAGGTACAGAGTAAGTACTGTGTCCAAGGTAACACAGCAGGTCAGATAGCAGAGGTGAGACTAGAATCTGGGTCACCCAATTCCTGACATGGTACTCAATTTTTTCAACTGCGCTGTCATTCCTTATAACGGTATCAGATTTCCAAAATGGGAAATGACTGCCTAGGAAGGAGTACTACAGAAAGGGTTTTGGGTGTCATAGTGGATCACAAGCTAAATATGACTCAACAATGTAACACTGCTGCAAAAAAAGCAAACACCATTCTGAGCTGTATTAGGAGGAGTGTTGTAAGCAAGACACACGAAGTAATTCTTCTGCTCAACTCCACGCTGATTAGGCCTCAGCTGGAGCATTGTGTCCAGTTCTAGGTGCCACATTTCAGGAAAGATGTGGACAAATTGGAGAAAGTCCAGAGAAGAGCAACAAAAATGATTACAGATCTAGAAAACGTGACCTATGAGAAAAGATTGAAAAAATTAGGTTTATTTAGTCTGGAGAAAAGACAACTGAGAAGGGACACGATAACAGTTTTTGAGTACATAAAAGGTTGTTGCAAGGAGGAGGGAGAAAAATTGTTCTCCTTAACCTCTGAGGATAGGACAAGAGGCAATGGGTTTAAATTGCAGCAAGAGCAGTTTAGGTTGGACATTAGGAAAAACATCTTAACTGTCAGGGTGGTTAAGCACTGAAATAAATTGCCTAGGGAGATTGTGGAATCTCTATCACTGGAGATTTTTGAGAGCAGGTTAGACAAACACCTGTTAGGGACGGTCTATATCAGGGGTGGCCAACCTGAACCGGAGAAGGAGCCAGAATTTACCAAGGTACATTGACAAAGAGCCACAGTAATACGTAAGCAGCCGCACATCAGCTCTCACCACTCCCCTTCCTGCCCCCACTCCCAGTGTCTCCTGCCCACCGGCAGCCCCACTGATCAGCGCTTCCCCCTCCCTCCCCGCACCTCCCAATCAGCTGTTTTGTGTCATGCAGGAAGATCGGGGGGGGGGGGGGAGAGGAGCGAGGGGATGGGAAAGGGTGGGTGGGGGCAAGGCCTGTGGTAGAGCCAGGGGTTGAGCAGTGAGCACCCCCCGGCACATTGGAAAGTTGGCGCCTGTAGCTGCAGCCCCAGTGTCAGTGCCTATACAAGGAGCCGCATATTAACTTCTGAAGAGCCACATGTGGCTCTGGAGCCACAGGTTGGCCACCCCTTTCTAGATAATACTTAGTCCTGCCATGAGTGCAGAGGACTGGACTAGATGACCTCTCGAGATCCTTCCAGTTCCACGATTCTATGACATACTGTATAGGTCTCAGCTTTAAACTATCTGTATAGTATCTTTTTAACAAACTTTTACATTGTACCCAGATGCACTGTCTAGATCTGACTCCTCCTGGAGCTGTCTTACTGTGTCAGGTAAGTGTGCAGTAGTTGAGGGGATAACATAAGAGGAGCTGTTGGAAAACCTCTCTTGATTCAGAGAAAATAAACAATCAGCATTTTTTCCAGAGTAATTAATGAAATCTTCGTATGAAAATAATTCCTTTCCCCCCAAAACAGGTCTTCATCCAATTAGTATTTATTTATTTATGAAGTTATTCAAATAAAATGAACTAATTTGCACATCACTGCACAGAAGTTAGCTATATTGTAGCATTTGCAGGTTAAAAACAGACATCTTTGTTCTCAATTTGTGTGTGTCATACTTGAGTGCCTATTTGAACACTCAGTTGAGAAAGGGTGCAAACTGCAAACATGACAGGCCCATGTTCTCTCTGGATCTGAAGTGAGTGAGAACACTGATGTATTTCCTTATTCAAACATGCCCAAATGGGGACTATCACTTATCTTCCTGAACAGGTCACTCCCTCCTGCCTACGGTCAGGAGTTCCAGAGTGCTAATAGTGTTGCCAGGTGCCCAGTTTTCGACCAGACTTTCCGGTCAAAAAGAGGACCTGACAGCGTCCAGTCAGATCTACTGACCAGACACCCAAAGTCCAGTTACTGCGAGCGCCAGCTCCAGCCCTTACTCAGCTGCCTTTGTCGGGCAGCTGCAGTTCCCACCCCGGCTCTGCAGGCAAGTCCCTCCTGACCGTGGTGGGGGGTTGGGGTGGAGAAGAAAAGAAGCAGCGAGCGATGGAGGGTGGGGAAGGAGTGGACAGGAGCAGGGCCTCAGGAAAAGAGGTGGGTCAAGGGCTCGGGGGAAGAGGTGGGGCTACTGAACAGTGCATTAATGCTTCGTGGGAGGAGCTCTAGATGGCCTATTACTAAGGAGGGACCTGACAGGGAACAAGTCACTAATAGGAGTAGAATTCTGGTCTCCAATTTTCTTGGTAAATGCTATGCTATTGAGCTAAAAGAAGCATCTCTGCTAGCTCAGGCCTACAATATTATTTATATAGGGTTACCATATTTAAAAAATAAATAAAGAGGACACTCCACGGGGCCCTGGCCCCGCCCCAACTCCGCCCCTTCCCCAAAGTCCCCGCCCTAACTCTGCCCCCTCCCCTGAGCACCCCGCATTCCCCCTCCTCCCTCCCAGCCACACGAAAAGGGCTGCCCGAGCGCTACTGGCTTCACGGTTTGCTGGGCGGCCCTAAGACCCTGCGCCCTGGCCGGCGCTTCCCCAGCACAGCTGGAGCCCGGGAGGGGAAGCGCCCAGCCAGGGGCGCAGGGTCTGGAGGCAGCTCCCATGGGCTTTGGGCAGCTCCCATGCCTCCGGACCCTGCGCCCCCAGCCGGGCACTTCCCCTCCCGGGCTCCGGCTGCTGTGCTCCTCCCCTGACTCTTCAGCTCTGTTTAAGAACCAAGCTGCCCAAGCGCTACCGGCTTCGGGCAGCCCCCATGCCTCTGGACCTGCGCCCCCGGAGCCAAGGAGGGGAAGTGCCCGGCCGGCGGCTCAGGGTCCGGAGGCAAGGGGGCTGCCTGAAGCCAGTGGTGCTCGGGCAGCTCGGCTTTAAACAGAGCAGAAGAGTCAAGGTAGGGAGCAGCCCGGCCGGCGGTATTTTTCCCGGACATGTTCGGCTTTTTGGAAATTCCCCCCGGACGGGGGTTTGATTACCAAAAAGCCGGACATGTCCAGGAAAAACCGGACATATGGTAACCCTAATTTGTACTTCCTATTATAGAGAAGAGGCAAAAATTCTCTTGAATAATGCCTTTTAAGTCCTATATTTACATTGAGTTTGCATATGGTGTTTTGCTGATGAAAACTATTGTTTGTGTGTGAGACTAAAACATAAATCAGACCATGGTGAGATGTGTCATTCTCGTTGCAAGGTTTCACTAAAAGATGTGAAATGTCAGTCCTAAAGACTACAGTTTTAACTAAATTGCATGCATTCTCTGAACAAGATTTTATAGCTCCATCATCCCAAACATGACTTTGGTCACCTCTTGTTTTTTCAAAGTCTGTGTAGAATAGAATTACACAGTATCTCTGGTGCATCTCATCTTCTAGGGATTTCACAATACTCTGAAAACAAAGAGGCAGATACTGAGAAGTGCCTTGACTTCACTGGAACTTGAGGACTCTCAGCATCTCTGAGATTAAGCCAAACAAATACAGTGGTTGAAATTTTCAGACAATGGGAGTCACTGAGGCTCAGCATCTTTCAAAATCAGGCCACGCTTTAATTAGTTGCCTAAACATTGATGTAGATGCCTAATTTGAAATGGCCAGGTTTGAGAACGTTTGCCTGCTAGTGCAGTAGTTCAGCGTTAGGACATTCTAACTGAGAGCAGAGGGTACATCAACCAGTTATCCTCCCACAACAATAAGTGCATCTTCCTGCCTCTTAAAGGTGCCAAGAGAAGGTTAAGGGGTGACAGGATTACAGACTGTAAGTACATACGTGGAGAACAAATATTTAACAGTGGGCTCTTCAATCTAGCAGAGAAAGGCATAATATGATCCAACGGCTGGAAGCTGAAACTAGACAAACTCAGAGTGGAAATAAGGTGTAAATTTTGAAGAGGGAGAGTAATTAAGCATTGGAACAACTTAACAGAAGAACAGCAGACCAAGGGTCCATTTAGCCCGGTATCCTGTCTTCTGACAGTGGCCAGTGCCAGGTGCTTCAGAGGGAATGAACAGAACAGGTAATCATCAAGTAATCATCCCCTGTTGCCCTTTCCCAGCTTCTGGCAAACAGAGGCTAGGGACACCATCCCTGCCCAACCTGGCATACCCATAACTAAAACGTAGCCTTACTAATAGCCATTGATGGACCTATCCCTTCATGAATTTATCAAATTCTTTTTTGAACCCTGTTATAGCCTTGGCCTTAACAACATCCTCAGGCAAAGAGTTCCACAGGTTGACTGTGCGTTGTGTGAAGAAATACTTTCTTTTGTTTGTTTTAAATCTGCTGCCCATTAATTTGATTTTGTGACCCCTAGTTCTTGTGTTATGACAAGGAATAAATAACACTTCCTTATTTGCTTTCTCCACACCAGCCATGATTTTATAGACCTCAATTATATCCCACCTTAGTCATCTCCTTCCAAGCTGAAAAGTTACAGTCTTATTAGTCTCTCCTGATATGGAAGCTGTTCCATACCCTAATCATTTTTGTTGCCATTTTCTGAACCTTTTCCAATTCCAATACATCTTTTTTGAGATGGGGCGACATCATCTGCACTCAGTATTCAAGATGTTGATGTACCATGGATTTATATAAGGCAATATATAGCGGCAAACTTACGCATGATTGTCGTGGATTCTCAATCACTGACAATTTTTAAATCAAGATTGGGTGTTTTTCTAAAAGATCTGTTCTAGGAATTATTTTAGGGAAGTTCTATGGCCTGTGTTATACAGGAGGTCAGACTAGGTGATCTGAGTGTGCCTTGTGTTGTTAGAGATTATAGTCTTTTATAGATTCTATGTCAGCAGAATAATAATATTCTACCTCTATAGCACTATCCCGTAACGTACGGAAGGATTATACTCATTTTACACAAGGGGAAACCAAGTCACAAAGTGTTTAAGTCACAAAGCAACATTCTGAAAGTGGTAAGAATACAACACAGATCTCTGAATTGCCAGGCTAGTGCTTTAAACACACAACTTTCATTCCTCTAACAACAAGATCTTAAACTTCATACCAAAACGTGCTATTATTTTTGTAGAAGTAAACACGACTAGAACCACTGAATGAAATGAGGGGATCTCTCTACTTGTAAAGCCAAATCAGAGGTCCTTGCTCTTGCAAGACTTCCATTGAAATATCATAGGAGTTTTTCATAAGTAAAGAGGACAATCTTGGGCCCACGGTCAGTAAGAAACACTGGTTAAAGGCCAACATCTGGAATAAGTGAAGATCCTGATGTATGATTTAAAAAAGTGTAAATGTACTTCTGTGGTATCAGTTAAAAACAACTTGCATGTCTTGTTCACAAGGCTGAAGGCAATTGGTTTAACATCACTAGAGTATAAACCCTTTTCTAATGGCATGTCCATACTACAAATTTAAGTCAAATTATGTTAAGCTGACTTACAGCCACCTCAGTAATTACTGTGGTGATTCATGTCCACACTGCCCTCCCTTCTGCAGCTGGTGAGCACTCTCACTAGGAATGTTTTCACCAATTTAAGAGAGGGGCTTAGAGCCCAGTTCCGCACAGCTCCCCACCAGGAGCCAGGCTGACCCCCAGGCTCTCAGCTCTCCGTCGGGAGCAGGGCAGCCACCTGGGCTCCCAACAGGGAGACTCAGTTCAATCAGGTTCCCAGCTGGTAGTGGGGAGCCAGGACCCCCGTCAGCAGAGAATCAAAGAAGAATCATAGAAGATTAGGGTTGGAAGAGACCTCAGGGAGTCATCTAGTTCAACCGCCTGCTTAAAGCAGGACCAACCCCAACTAAAGCATCCCAACCAGGGCTTTGTCAAACCAGGCCTTAAAAACCTCTAAGGATGGAGATTCCACCACCTCCCTAGGTAACCCATTCCAGTGCTTCACCACCCTCCTATAACAAAGAGTAACAAACATTAAAAGACCTCCCATAATCAGAAACAGAAAAAAAGAGGCCAAGGTATGAATTATAGATCAGCATTTTAGGAATCAAATTCAAAGTTATTCTGATACCTTTTCCAGCACATTTGAAACCTTTCTCCAACACTCTGTGTTAATCTACAGGGAAATTAACTGATCTACATTTGGTAATTGAGGGGTTAATTCTGACTGATGTAGAATGCCCCAAGTCTGTGCTCTGTTCATCAGAGCATTAAATCTGAAAGCTCAAGAGAGTAGTGCAGCCGTGCTGCAAGGGCTATGTTATAAAGTTCTGCATTAAAAATTCATATCGCAGGCATGCCACAATACTCTGCTCTGGCTGAAAGGAGAGCTGCCGGGGAAATATTAGACACCCCACTGTCTTTCTGGCAATTGGAGACATTCCTCAACAAACAGCACCTCAGGAAGGGAATGAAAGGGCAAACAAACCGTGAAACAAATCAATGAGTTCAATTATCTCTCTCTCTCGGAAAGGAAACTTTTCATTTTTAAGGCTTTGTGAAATCTTTTAACGATGGCCCTGAACAAAGATCCTGGGCACTCTGGCTGCATAGCCAGCTGTTTGGCGTAGCATTTCATTTGTTTTACATAAGACAGAGATTCCCACACGCACATGGTGAAAGGCAAAGCAGGGTATAGTTGTCTCTCTGCAGCGTGACTCCAGTTGCCTTTACATTATCACAGCCATGTGGGATAACACTGTATAAACTGTTGCCATTTTCACAGAAGTGTCTTCAATAAAGCCTGAATTTAGATCTAATAAGACAGTTAGTTACGCTATAGTTACAGAGTTGCATGAGTAAGAGGGTAGCACTGTGTAACAAATACATATAACAGTTGAAAAAAAACTGTAGCAAATAAATTCTTAGCCATCGCTTGGTATTTAACATATTAAGCTCCAAGGGCAGCTACAATGCCTAAATCAAAAATTAAACAAAAATAATTTCAAAACAAGTATAGGGCTTGTTGACGTGCAAAGAGGACTGAAGAGAAGCTGGAATAGTCAGCATTTTGTAACACCAGCCTTCACTGCTCAAAAAAAAAATAAAAATAAAAAAAAAAAAATCACAAAATTAGAAAATTCTGGCTGATAAGATGTTGCAAGCTACTGAGCAAAGGATTATTTTAAAGGGCTGTTGTCAACACAAACCATATTTTGTTAATTTGTTAACACTACCTTTAAACTTACAAGTGAAATTGAATTAGCTTTGAGAAGTGCTATGTAAGTGAATGAGGAAGAGAGCTGGAGAGACAGAGGTATGGACTTTACCTACTGATCTGACTTCTAATCCCAGCTCTAACTCCCTTCTGTGGACCTAGTCAACAGCTATGTGCCTCAGTTTCCCATTCTATAAAATAGCGATAACTGTCCCAGCAGCTAGGCAATGAATTAATATTTGTAAAGATCTTTCTTTGGATAATCATGCTAGATAAATATAAAAGATTATTATTAGATTTGCAGGCTTGTAAATACACTCTTCCCTCCCAAACACCAAGACATAACAAACTGGTTGCTGGTTCCATGTTCCTAATTTGTAGTTACCATTCCTTATTCAAAAGGCTGATTTTTAAAAAATATACATTGATAAATATTTAATTTTTTTTAGAAATTTCACCAACTTGTGGTTGAATTTCATAACAATATTTTCTGTGGAACAAATAAAGCTCCTACCCCACATGCTGTAATTGTCTCTTCATTTAAATAAATAACAGATAAGCAGGTGTGCAAACAAAATACTTCTTGCCTCAGCCCAAGTGACATGTCCCTGTGACCATTAGAAGTTTCTGAAGCAGATAAAACAGGCTACTCCCTGACCTGAAACTTTATTTCTGTGCCACGTACTGCCACGTGTTTTACCCTCGCTCTTCTCAATTCTGCAACTGCTACTTGAATAAGGAACTGGGGTGTGTGGGTTAAACTACTGCAAATGACAGTAATTTTTGGGTCATTCCAGGTGACACATCCCTGTGACTGTTAGACCACTCTGAAGTAGCTGGGACATACCACTTCCTAACCTGCTGAATGTCTGGAGGCAACACAATCCCCCTTATCACTAACTAGAACATTGCCCATCCCTCCTTCACCCAGACAGATGCAGACAGATTGTCTCTGGGAATGCATGAACACTCACGCCCCAGAGACATGTTTCCACAAGAGCAATTCCCTGGCTGCTGCAATTGGGTTGCAAATACTTGAAGGATGGGTTAAAAGTAAAGTAGCACTGGCATTTTGTAAGGCAGTAAAATTAGGGGTGCTATAAACTTCTGTAGCCCCCCATAAAAGCTGGCTATATATGGGTGAGATGGGGAAATTAATGATGTCAAAAATTTTAAACTCCTAAATCAGGCTGAAGCTTTCATCTGTAAATCATCAAGAAAGCAGTAGAATTTACTTTCTCTGGCCCTGATCAAGTCCCTGAAGTCAACAGGAGCAGCGAGTATACTCAGCCATTCTCAATATCAGACCCTATATAGGTAGGGCTATAGTGTAATACTTTGAAAGTTACAGTATAAAACCAGCATTTTGTGCAAGAACTCTTTTTACTAACTACATATGAGATGCATGCTAGTTTTTATGGTCAGAGGATGTATGATATCTTGGACCCTGTATCAAAAACTTAAAGAAAGTGAAGGGACTGGGTACCATTTATGGTCACAACTGAGACACTTAAAAAAAAAAAAAAAAAAAAAAAAAAAAAGGGTACCATTGAGGAAGCAGCGTATTGATATCTAATGAAACTTAAAAAGCTTTGTGCCAGATACATAGCTATTGACAGATCACAAGGAGCTCTCTATAAATAAAAAATAAAACCAAAATGGAAACATGGGGTGAATTTGCAAAGTGGTATTATGAAGCACTCCAGTGTCTGCATATAACCAGGATGGTCCTCCAACACTCATGGAAAATGCGTGACTTTCCAAAAAGTGAAGGAAAATAAAGGGAACAGTGACACCATGTGTTTTCAGGGCTCTGGATTTTGTAATTCACAACCCTGAAAGGTCACAGAACAGGGAAGTTTTTTTACTTGCTTCCCATTTTTGAGCAGCCACCTTTTTCAGTTAAACGAGGAAGCATGCCACACACAAGATGTACTCATTTGTTTGCCCACACTATCATCATGTAGGAGTGGGATAAGCAGCTGGAATCTGTCTTCAGAAGTGTTAGAAAAGTACCAAATAAATGCTAATAAAAAAGATTATGTATTAAATGCATGGCTAGGTAGAGAAAAGTATATTGCAGCATTTGCCATTTTAATATAGTACCTGACAAAGGGCTTTGCTTTATGATTAGAAATATGCAAACCTGCGTATCACACAAGACAGGTTCCTATAGAAAATAGATTAACTGTTTGTTTATGATGATCCATGGATTTATTCAGATTATCTTTTCCTGTTATTCAAGTCGAGCAGCAGCTATGCCCCAAGGACCATGGCAGGTATTGTGTGCTCTCTTTATTTTCAAGGGCAAAATTTCCTTACCAAAGCATACTATATACTATATTTTAGCTACGTTAGACTCAAACCCACTAGAACTCTTATCCTCCAATGCGTGGCTAAAATGACAGCATGAAAAAAATCAAGCTCAGCTGACTAGGCTGTTAAGATTCCATGATCCCCTCTGGATTCCATGCACAGGTGGTCTGTCTCTGACTCCAGAGCTGAGAGATGGTACCGAGGGCTGTAGGTCTGCCCTATTAGGGTCTTTAGATGGTTGTTTTGTGCAAGAGATACTCGGCTGGGCCGTGGAGCGATGTCCCCTGTTAGAGGATGTTGAGGCGACTGACCTCGCAGGGGATGGTGTTCTGGCAGGCTGTGCCTCACAGTGTGAGGAGGAAGCCCATTTCTTCTCATCAGAACAAGAAAGGGACGACTTTCTCTTAGAGGGATGTGGGGAATGAGCATCGGCAGATGACCTGGCAGAGCATGAGGGCCTCATAGGTGGAGAGTCCGGGTCCGATGCTGGACGCAGTGATTTCTCCATGAGCAGAAATATTAACCAAATGTCCCAGTCTTTTCTGGCCCTGGCCATCAAGTCGTGGCAGTGGGAACATTTTTGTGGTATGTGCCCCTCTCCCAGACAGCAAATACAGGTGCAGGTGGCCATCCATTACCAGGCAGGTGGCTCTGCAAGAGATGCACTTCTTAAACCTGAGAGATCTGGGCATAAAAGTGAGGGACAATGCTTCCCGGTCAGGAAGGGCGGGAAGCGGGGAAATGAAAACCTGGGCTATGGAATAACTGTAAAGGTAAAGCTAAAACAAAAAAAAGCAAGGACTTCTGGTTTGTTTTTCTCAATAGAGGAAAGGAGCAGCAGCAGAAGAAAAGTACTAACTACACTACAACTAACGGGTATGGCATTACTGAGGGAACAGGAGATGTGGGCTCTGCTGCAGATTCCATCCTAGACCAAAGGCAGTAGAGAAGGATTTGCGGGGAGGGGCAGTCAGACCACACAGCACTATATATACACGTCCTGCTCACAACACGAGGGGGGAGGTATGCATGTGCAGTCCAACAGGCACTGCTGATGAAGATCTCAGATCCCAGGCACAGGGGGCACTGCCGCACCTACAGTGGTGCACCCATAGCGACATCACTCGAAGAAGAAGAGGGGAGTTCTGTCTCTGAAACATGCTCCCTTCTTCTTCCCTCTGTAGGGACTCTGCGGACTTCGTCTTTAGGAAAACAAGTGAACCAGGTGGGGGAGTTGGCTGGGCAACTCTGGGGTATTCTTTTCCCCAGACCCACTGGGGAAACTTGTGCCAGTTAATAGACAGACTGTATTAAATTGTTCTGCTTCTCTTCTATTCGGGGGCAGTTGCAGTTGGGATAGCCTGCAGAAGCATGGCCTCTGTGCAGCTGGAACAGATAGCACAGGACAAGGTTGTGCAGATGACACTTGCCTCCTGTGAATTCCATGTAAAACTAAACATATTCAGCTCTTATTATGATAGGGCACGTTTTCTAATCCTTTAATCATTGTCATGATTCTTCTCTGACCCCTCTCCAATTTATCAATATCCTTCTTGAACTGTGGACATCAGAACCAGACAGTATTCCCAGCAGCACTTGCACCAGAGCCAAACACAGAGGTAAAATAACCTCTCTACTCCTACTCAATGCTTCCTTATTTATGCATCCAAGGATTACAACGATCCCTTTTAGACCCAGCATCACACTGAGAGCTCACGTTCAGCTGATTATCCACCTTCCCCTTCTCCAAAATATTTTTCAGAGTCACTGCTTCCCAAGATAGTCTCCCATTGCATAAGCATTCTCTGTTTCTAGACATATGCATTTACATTTACTCGTATTAAAATGCACACAGTCCAGCTTACCAAGCAATCCTGATCACTTTATCAGTGACCTGCTGTTGTCATTATTTACCAAGTACCCAACTGTTGTGTTATCAGCAAACTTTAATCAGTGGCAGCCTTGCTCAGGAAGAGCGACAGTTTCATTAAACCGCTCATGCTATGTTTAATACTTTGTACTTGTATAGGACCTTCCATCTGAAGACCTCTATACAATGTCAGGATAAAGAAAATGAACTAGGATAACAACCAGGGGTGTGCTTGAATGTCTGTGATTTTTTTTTCTAAACTGCTAAAAAACACACTGCCTTTTACATTATACCAGAATATAGAACTGATTATTTTCAACGGAAATATTTAAGAAACTCTTGCAAGAGTTAGCTCAGGTCTACACTATCAAAACAGTACATACATTAAACTGGACTCTTAAATTCTTGTAGCTAAACAGCTTGACTTCAAATAGTAACTTTCAAATATTATGTTCTCTTTATTTAGATTTATCAAAAATGCTCACACTGTAGATTTTTAAAAGTTCTGAAAACTTTTGTCCCATTATGTCATCTCCCTCCTTCCCATTCCCCTCATTTCAAGACTCCAGCCAGGAGCAGACTTTTTGGCATTATGCATGTCACTTCATCTCTGTGGGCCTCAATTTCCCCATTCAAAAGCAGAGGCGAATGACAACATTTATAGTAGGCTCTCAGAGTGCTTTATAAAGGTGTGTTCATATTCAGTAGTAATACTGTAATCCAAGAAGAACTCCATTACAGTCAGCAAATAGCCTTGTCATGTTTTTACTGGCCTAACTGGAAGTGGTAAGTTTAGAACAAACATCTTGAAAAAAGGCCAGTTTGTACTTTCAGCCCAATTTCACAGAACCAGGAGGTTTGAATCAACTGCAGAATGTCTGACCAGAACCTCCAAAATATTTTCACCCAGCACTAGTGTTTGGTGCATTAAGCAAATTATCATCAACTAGGTCTTGTAAACCTTGTAAGTTTTGCATGAAGCATTGTTTAAAACTTTCATAAATCTCTCTCAAATTCCAAAAACCATTTAGAGTTCAGTGAGACTTAGTGCAGTTGCTTTCTTTTTTCTTTAAATTCTTCCCTTCGAGACTGTATGGTCTTACCTACACTAGCCTTTTCCTCTCTCTTATTTCCTCCCATTACAATCACTGTTGAGGTTGCACCAGTGATAGCAACTGTAGGAAATTTTACAGCAAAAAGGCTAGAGCATACACAGCTTATGAAACTCCTTATCTCCCCTTTTTAGGGAAATCATTTTAACTAGGGTAATAGTTCCAGAGACATGCATTAGAAGTTAATGACTCAGCTGGAGGACAGGATGTAGGAAACTTTAAGACCTTAAAAGCACAGCAGAGAGAAACTATTTCATGTCACATACAACACAGGCATACTAATCACAGTGTTTCATGTTCAATGAGGAGAAGCAACATTTAAGAACATCTATCAAAATAATTATGTAATGCTGGAGCAAGACTTCCGTTTTTTAATTCAGTCTGGCCTCTAGCACCAACAAACTGGAAAATGACAAACATTTGAGAAATGAAATATCAATACACACCTGGTACTTAAAGGAGAAAAAATCTTTTTTTTTAAAGTGTGTAAAACTAACTACTTAGGCCCAATTCTGTTTTCATTGTAAATTAGGAACCCCTCTGCCTAAGTCAACAAAGCTAATCTGGATTCAAACCAACGTAAATGAGAGAATTTTGCCCCTATTATGTAATATTTGAACCCCAGTCCATTAACACCACGTTGGGGAAGGATAATTCCCAAGGACGTAAAGTGAAAAAATATTGCTGCTTTCTGTCTAAGAGCTCAGTCTTGCAACCTTTACTTGTATGTAAAGCAACTACTGCTTTATCCTCCTTCAGATTTATTCTTAAGACTCCCATCTGCCATGATTCCTGCATAACACTGCCAGTTAGTGATTGCTAGGCAATGGGTGAGCTACAGTACACAGCTAGTGAACATGGAAAATGTACTTGTACTAATAATACTTTGTCCTCCCTTTCCTACCCCTATATACTTATTTACTGGCTTCATCCACTTCTTGTATGTTGTCATTAACTTGCATTTTAAGCTTACATTTTAAGGCAGACACATTTGCACAGTGCCTACCAAAATGGGCCTCCTAAGTGTTACTGAAAAATAATTATTATTGAAATAAATGTTTTTTATTGCGAGTCAGATTTACTCATGTGAGTAAAGTTTTCAGATTCAGGCCTTTAAACACTGGAAAGCTATCATTCAGAAATCTTAAATCAGAGTCTACTGGATCAGAGTGTCCTTTTATCAACTGTGCTCTGTACATTAAAAAGTAATTCAAGTTTAAAATAAGTAATCTGAATCTACACTGTAGGGTAATTTGTAACATGGTGCGGATATAGTCTTAATGCTGATACACCTATTCACCCACCTGCGGCATCCTCAGGTGTAATTATAATAAAATATTTCAAACCTATAAAATGAAGATTTTTCTACTTTCTTAGGAGATGAGAAGGGAGGATTATTTTTACATATCATAGAATCATTAGGATTGGAAGAGACCTCAGGAGGTCATCTAGTCCAATCCCCTGCTCAAAGTAGGACCAACACCAACTAAATTATCCCAGCCAAGGCTTTGTCAAGCCAGGCCTTAAAAACCTCTAAGGATGGAAATTCCCATTCCAGTGCTTTACCACCCTCTGAGTGAAATAGTGTTTCCTAATATCCAACCTAGACCTCCCGCACTGCAACTTGAGACCATTGCTCCTTGTTCTGTCATCTGCCACCGAGAACAGCCAAGCTCCATCCTCTTTGGAACCCCCCTTCAGGTAGTTGAAGGCTGCTTTTAATCCTCCCTCACTCTTCTCTTCTGCAGGTTAAAACAAGCCCAGTTCCCTCAGCCTCTCTTCGTAAGTCATATGCCCCAGCCCTCTGATAATTTCCATTGCCCTCCGCTGGACTCTCTCCAATTTGTCCACGTCCTTTCTGTAGTGGAGGGCCCAAAACTGGATGCAATACTCCACATGTGGCTTCACCAGTGCCGAATAGAGGGGAATAATCACTTCCCTCGTCTGCTGGTAACGTTCCTATTAATGCAGCCCAATAGGCCGTTAGCCTTCTTGGCAACAAGGGGCACATTGCTAACTCATATCCAGCTTCTCATCCACTGTAATCCCCAGGTCCTTTTCTGCAGAACTGCTGCTTAGCCAGTCGGTCCCCAGACTGTAGCGGTGCATGGGATTTTTCCATCTTAAGTGCAGGACTCTGCACTTGGCCTTGTTGAACCTCATCAGATTTCTTTTGGCCCAATCCTCCAATTTGTCTAGGTCACTCTGGAACCTATCCCTACCCTCCAGCATATCTACCTCTCCCCCCAGCTTAGTGTCATCCACGAACTTGCTGAGAGTGCAATCTATCCCATCATCCAGATAATTAATAAAGATGTTGAACAAAACCAGCCCCAGGACCAACCCCTGGGGACTCCGCTTGATACCGGCTGCCAACTAGACATCGTGCTGTTGATCACTACCTGTTGAGCCCGACAATCTAGCCAGCTTTCTATCCACCTTACAGTCCATTCATCCAATCGATATTTTTTTAACTTGCTGGCAAGAATACTGTGGGAGACTGTATCGAAAGCTTTGCTAAAGTCAAGATATATCAAGTCCACTGCTTTCCCCATATCCACAGAGCCAGTTATCTCATCATAGAAGGCAATCAGGTTGGTCAAGCATGACTTGCCCTGGCTGAATCCATGTTGCCTGTTCCTGATCGCCTTCCTCTCCTCCAAGAGCTTCAAAATGGATTCCTTGAGGACTTGATCTATGATTTTTCCAGAGACTGAGGTGAGGCTGACCAGTCTGTAGTTCCCCAGGTTCTCCTTCTTCCCTTTTTTGGGCACGATATTTGCTTTTTTCCAATTGTCCAGAACCTCCCCCGATTGCCACGAATTTTCAGAGATAATGGCCAATGGCTCTGCAATCACATCAGCCAATCCCCTCAGCACTCTCGGATGCATTAGATCTGGACCCATGGACTTGTGCATATCCAGCTTTTCTAAATAGTCCTTAACTTGTTCTTTCACCACGAGGGCTGCTCACCACCTCCCCATACTGTGTTGCCCACTATCACTAGGTATTTATTTTAAGTTTATCCCGGATATACATGTCAAAACCTTCTTCTGCATTGAATTTGCAGTAAACAGTCCCTTACAGATTATTACAAAATCTAAAGGTCCTAAGAAAAGTCACATGGACAAGGAGCATGACTGTACAGTTGACCTGAGTTTCTCTCCCTAATTTGTTATTTTATTTTTAATGGAAGCTTCCTATTGTAGGAACAGGTACAGTATCTAAAATCCTCATAAGACTATTTAGAATTTACCAGGAGTGTGGTATTTCAGTGATACTTTCTTTCATCAAAGGCATCTCAACCCACATGTTAACAGTAAGGTAGCACACACAGTAGGCTTGTTAGAATTGAAGGTTCTTTCCCAGTTAGAATTCACGTATGTTGTGGGGGAAGGGGTGTAAGAGCAAAGAGGAGGCTCTGGAGTTCACTGAAAACTGAATTCCAGCACTTTGGCTGACAGAGCATTAACAAGTCAGTTAGGAATCTGAAACACTTGTTGGAGTGTGCAGCACCAAAACAGAAGCGAAAGAGGATATGAGTAGAATGTGTGTTCTGCAGAAAAAACAAGGAAATACATGTAGAGCATTTCTTTTCCTACACAAACAGTCTGTTTTCACTAGGAAAAAAGCTTTTCTTTAATTTGACAGGAACTCAAGCTCCAAGTTTACTTTTTCTGTTCCAGCTTTGATAGAATCTCCAGATCAAACTCATTAGTGTTGGTTAAATCCAGGTTTGCTGATAGAAACGTGTGAGACCGCAAACAAAATCAGTATTAGGCTTCAAGAGAGGATGTGCCTCTTTAATTGAAAAAGGCAGAGGAATCATTCATTTATTTAACCCAGACATGATTATAATCTGAAAACCTTGAAATCCTCTTACACAACTGTTTTGGTAAGCCTCTCTATGTTCCAACAAATATTAAACTGTGCTTGCCATTTGTCTAAGGAATCTTGCATTAATAAACATGAAGAAGAACACTTTTACCTCCCACACTCAATGACAGAAGAAAACAAAGACCAGCTGTATTCATCAATGGATCCTTGTTCTGTGCATAAAGGCTAATTACATTTTACTTCAAGCCTACACATGGAAAACTTTACTGCTGCCATCTTGTCAAATTCAGCTTCTGATATTCCAGCTGACACACTGCAATGACTGCACATCATAAACTTCTTTTTGTCATTAACACCTTCAGTGCCCTAGACATGAGATATCTGTCCAATAAAAGGGGCCAGGAGAAGGGTGCTCAGGTGACAAGTTTCCCAGAAGAATATTAAGTGGTCTACCTGCTCATTAGTGAGAAGGGGAAATCTTTATGCAACACATGACAAAAAGATTTAATAATATTAAAGGTTTTAATTTCAGAAACTGATCTCATTCTAAGCTGCACTGCTAGCAAATGGTCAAGAACATGGTTTCGGTTGTGCTTAGCTTTGCACATACCACATTGTACTAGAAAACCACCAAAAGATAAACAAGAAATTTTTACACATTACGTTTCAGATTCATAACGATTCTAAACAGTTGCTGTGAAAAAATCCAAGCCCGCTGAGATACCCAACGCCTTAACTTATTCTGCTGTGCTTTTCTTTTTTTATAATATTCAGAAACGTTTGAAATGTCAAAAAATTACCAACGATCTCTGAATTCCACAATCGAAAGTCAAACAACCAGTATTAACTTAAAAAAAGAAAATTAAAAAAAAATTGATTTCCTTGTCTGTACCATTCCATTCATCTGCATCAAATCACAGAAGGCCAGAACCACTTTTTTTTTTTTTTAGCCATATTGAAGATAATCACATATATATTTAAATTAAAAATTTACAATCTGTCAAGGCTATTAGCAGCTCAGATTATTTAGACCAAAAGAATTTTAAAAAATTAATTCCCCTTTCACCCTTTTTGCTGTTTGTTTACTTTTCACGTTTCCCTCAACTTGGACAATGAAAATACACTATTAGTTTAACTTTCATTTATAGTCAGTTCCCCTTTCATGTTTTCATGGATTTGCAAGTTGCAAAATGTGGGGGTTGCAAACACTGAAGGAGATAGTTTTACAAAACTATTTACACAGGAAATAAAAACAATCATAAGAACATTTCTGTTGATGTCAAATTTAACTAAGGTTTTAGAAAAGCAAACTTATAGAGAGGACAAAATACATGCCAGACTATATTCTTGACTCAGGCCGCAAAATCATTGCTTTACAGAACACAATGAAAATGTTATCTGATTTGCTACTTGTTGGTTCTACTTAATTGTAGATTGCCAGCAAGGATCATAGGCGAGACCAACTCCAAATATTCTGTATATAAATATCTCAGAAGGAAAAAAATACACCAGATGGTCTATCAAATAGTTTAGAGTAAAATTTTTCCCACCTTAAAATAATTACAGTGGAAGGAAATCCCACTTTTTGAAAAGAGGAAATCCACCATTCTGCCAGTGAAATATTTATATAAAAAACAAGAGTTTACATGTTTATGTTTGTACAGCACCCAGTACGTGTGTCCTCATCCATGACTGAGGATTGTGAATCCACTGTAATAGAAATTTTTAATAAAAGAGCTAGTATCATCAATGATACCAACCCATGGAAAAGGATAAGCAAAATCTATGTTAATTTCTAGCTCCATTAGAAACACAGTTATCAGTGTGTATCAGTTGGAAAAGAATGCAATCAGTAAGAAAACAAAAATACATCCAAGTTCTGAGTAAGGTGTTTCAAACAAAAGAGAATTTAAAAAATGCATTTAAAATTTAATTAAGAGTGTCCATGTAAGAAGGGGATAAAAATTGTTTCTATAGTAAACACCGAACCTTAACAATTAAGGGCCCAGTCACAAGTTTCAAGCACTGTAGCTTGAACCTCAGAACTTGCAAGATTAGTCCCTAAAGAACTAAACTTTGATGCAGATTTGGACACAACTGAAGAATGGTTGCCAACAGGCCTCTACTACAGACGGATCTCTACCCACCAACATCTTATAGACAAAAACATGACCACCACATTCCTCTTATTACTAAGGACTAGAGATTATGGCAATATGCTATGGCCCAGTGTAAGGGGTAATGTTTAGTTGCCATGGAGAAGCACAGGAGGGAGATTGTGACTTGGAGAGTCAATCTTCTTCCTGGTCTTCCTACTGCTCCACGGAGGGAATAAACTGTCCAAAGTCCTTATGCAACACAGTATATGTTCCTCTAGCATGCTGGTTTGTTAGCTGGGACAGCACCAAGGCTCCACCCACTCGCTGTCCTGTTACACCACCTCCTGCCTTGCCCACCCAAGACAGGAGAGAAACTAGGGACTCTGTGGAAGACACACTAGTGTAATCAGTCTCAGTACAGGATATTCAATTATGCCAATGTTTTCCTACTTATTTCTCCTTCAAAACCACCTCCATCTCATTCTTCTTTCCAGTTATAACATGCAAAATTAGGAAGGTGGGATACTAAAGGAAGATATGTAAGAAGAAAATAGAGAAATCTTACTTGGCAGTAGTTTCTTCATCATATTTTGTTTTCAGGTCAAATAATTCTGTCCGAGTTTTTTCCAAGGCTAGAAGGCATAAAACATTGAAAGGTTACTGGTACTGTAACAGACCAGTACTTTGTGCAATGCAAAAGGGCTATGCAATTTTTTATCCCACTATAAACTGTTTCCTGTTCAAAAATCATCTTGCATTAAGGATTCTACCTGACCAAACAAATAATGACTTCGATGATGAAAAGGTTTTAAGAGTTAGTTTTTCTGTATTTTTTAATCTGTTTCTTTTGAATTGTAAAAGTTTCCAGTTACTATTCTGCTTAATGTAGCTAGACATTATTCATTTCTCATTGCTCCTTCAACTAAAATATTTATTCCAATCAGTCCATGGAGTCAAATTTAAATATCTTGTGTTCACAGGGAAAAGGGAACCCAGTGGGCCCTACCTTAGATGGATTGGCAAATATAACTGTGCAAGGATGAATAGCAAAGTAAATAGCAGGTTGCTTGATGTGAAGCAGAAATAAGGTTCACGTTAAATCCTGACCATTATATATAGCACAGATTAGGGGTGTGTTAGACCAGAGCGCACTACAATGTGGAAAGGCAAACATGGATGTAGTCAGCAGCTCTGTGGCCTGTTTTAGTTGCAGGAACATTCCAATGACGTATCTACTATACTATACAGGTTTTACCCACTACAACCACCAATAGTTGGCTAGAGCACAAGTGTGCATTTATTTTATAGATACACAGAGTTTAAGGCCTGAAGAGACCATTAGATCATCTAGACTGATCTGGCCCAGGCCATTAAATTTCACCCAGTTACCGCTATACTGAGCCCAATAATTTGGATTAGACAACAGCATTTCAGTATTCAGGGAACTAAACTGCTGTGTGCCAGAGGCAGAGGACAGGGGAGAGATCAAGATGCCACCAATGCTTGAGGCCCCTGGACTAAGAAGCCCAACAGAAGCTTTGATTTGCAGGGCAATTTTTAAGCATTGCTGGATCTTCCCCGAATCTTAACGTAGACTTGCAAGATCTGGTTCAAGCTCAGTCCAGATTTCCTTTCATTGTATTTATCCTACCACCAGCCTGGCCATTGGTATAGATCACAACAGCAATGCCAAACCTGTTTGTAAAGCTTGAACTTTGTGTTCGGCCTCCTCCAGCTTCGAGGCTGTCGACATCTGTGTTTCTTGCAACTTTCTGAAAAAGAAAAAAGGAGAGATGAAAATGGACCTGGTGATCTTGTTTACCAACTTAATTGTATTTTGCAATTTTGAGAAAGACAGAGATTAACCAGCTCAACTGTAATCAGGCAAATGACAACACCATGTATACTACAAGATACCACAATGGGAACCATAAGCCAATTTCTCACTGGAATGCTGTGCATATTTTGGAGTCCCGGTTATTAAAATTTTAACAGTGTAGCTACTTCAAAATGTAAGCTGTGAACAGAATACAAGAGTTGACTGCTATCTAAATGATATCTTTAGTGGAAGGTTTTCCGTAGCATAATTTGTTTTGGAAATGTCACAGACATTAAGAAAATTGTCACCACGCACCCGCTGTTGTACAAAGTTAGCATAAGAAGAATGATACATTTCCATTTTTTGGTCATAATGAAGGAATTTGTTGCTATAAATGATATCCTCAATAGATCTGACAGCTGTTTCATCATAATTGCAATGGATTCTAGATGCAATAACAGTATTAACCACCCTCTAAAAAAACTGTGCACATTTCAAAACAAATATTACAATGTTATTTCCTATATAACAGGATCAGACCTTTCAATATGCTCGCCTTTCTTATGTCCATAAGCAATGTCCCCTTGTTTGTGTCAGTTACAGCACACGCTTTCATGTCACTTGGCCATACAATCACCAGACTCTTTGCTAAAGGCCAGACTTATAAAGCCTATACTAGGCATAGAGTTGCTGTGACATCCTTCTGGAGACTTTTAGCTAGTCTGCAGATTTTAAATAGTAATGATGGTGCACAAAGTGCCCAGCATCCTAAATGTCTCCCTGGGGAACATGTTTAAAAAAAATCCTATTCAGACAAAATCAACCAAAACTTTCTAACTGTCACAGATCTTGAGTATTACTTTGTATGTTTACGTATTCTCTGATACAGTAATTTTGAACCAGACAATACATTTTCTTTTCTATCAAACTTATTAACAAGTATCTATGGCAAGAAACTCAGGTCGAAATTCTTTTTTTTCCCCCACATGAAACTATATAATTTTAGGTTGTGTTTTGTAGTCAAAAAGCACCTCTTTAACACATATCCTTTTCTGTAATTAACCTTCCACTGAACTGTCATTAGTGTGTGTGTGTGTGTGTGTGTGTGTGTGTGTGTGTGTGTGTGTAAACTGGATTTGATAGAAACAAGAAACTTTGGTCCTATTATGCAACAAAAAGTAACTATAAAATATTGATTTTTAAAAAGTATGTCCCAGTTCACATGTAGCTTTATCCGACTCATACATTAATTTAAATGATCAATCCAACCACCCACACAAGCAGCCTAGGAAAATGGTCTGCCTTGAAGTATGTACTGAAGATTCGCAGATCCAGCCACTGTTGGACTAAGTGAGGGGTACCTAAGTTGAGGGTTCATCACTGGAAAACAACCTGTGAACACCCTCTTCTATAATATACAGTCTAACTTCCCTGACAGGTAATCTCAATTATAGAAAAGGTTTTTAGTTAGATATTGCTAGCTTTTGAAAAATTGGAAATGCTTCAAAGTTTGCTTTAAAAAAAAAAATCAATAATTAAGTGAGAAATTAATTACATATTATTTTGAGATATAGGAGCATGCAAACTCTCTTCAAAATTAAGTTCTGAGTGAGATACACAGAGCTCTGCCTCACTGCCAGATTCCTGTTACCATGCAAGTAGGTATCCATATTGCTGGATACAATATTTCCTCAGAAAATGCTCGGTGTTGAACTGATGTACAATGGTACTGTGACACACAAGACTGACTGAATTACATTGTCAGCTAATGGAGAAAGATTAGCGTCACAAAGGACAATCCAACTAATGAAGAATAAAAGTAGGTTTGCACTCTTCTGAAAGTAACATCCCAAATACATCAGTGCAGTGAAGTAACTATCTGTCCTTGTTTCACTTATTCACTTGCACAATTGTCTTTCTGTGTAAAACTGAGTATCAAATGATTCTGTGTCAAACAAATCACTAGAATGATTCAATGTATGAGCTGTCTCAATGAACTGAAGGAAGGACCCTAGTTGGGAAGATTAAGCAGAAAAATATCATTTCCTTCCCTCCATACAACACCTACACGCACAAACACTCACCTCTCCTTCTCTGCAAAGTCATTTTGTAATTTTTGTTCTTTTTCAAGAGCTATATTCTCTGCTTGGTTCTTCAGGGTCTGTTCATATTCTCTGATTTTCTCTTTAAGCGCTTTTATTGTAACCTCTACAGAAAAACAATAGGCAAAGAATGAGTTTACACAGCTCCATGTGGCTACAAGAATACAAGGCTTTCTTTACCCTGTAGGCTCAGTGTGTTTTAAACTTTAGCTCTTCAACTCTGACACAAAATCAATGGATATGAGTCCCTTCAGAAACCTTTTACTCCCTAAATGCTAAATTGAACTTTAAACGTTTAGGTTGAGAAGGATCAATGGATTTTGCTGGGAAGCAGAGCTACGGTTTCTATAACATGACTGAAAAAAATCAATTGTAAAATATAATATCACCTTATTAACTAGTCTCAAATTAGCTCTCTACTGAGTGGAGATAAATAAAGTTCCACTGTGGGTTTAAGTATGAATTTACACAAATAGTTCATTCATATTATTGTGCTCATGTAAAAAGAAGCAGTTTTAATATGGCTCTTGTACAGCTTCAATCTTTCAGAAATAGAACACACACCAGCTTCAAAACTGATGAAAAATATGGCAATTAGGATTTAACTGCTGTGTTAACACATAGATCAGATTTAATAGACAAACTGGAAACCTTTAGATTTTTGTTACAGTAACGGACATTTGGCACGGAGATTCCCACTCCACCCATCTCTAAGGGCAGAATTCTTTACGCCTTAAGGCTTACAACAAGAAAGCAAGACACGGACCAAGACAAGTGTGCTTTGCAACAAAAAGGGGGTCTGGAAAGAAATCACATTTAGAGAAGACTCGTAAGCTGGAGTTACTTTGATGCTGCCAGGGAGAGATTTAGCACTCCAAGAAGTTACATTATTTGGGATATTGGTGGAAGGAGAAAAATATTACCAGGTACAAAAAAAACTGTCCATAAACAAGTTGGAAAGACAAATGCCACTATAAAAATTAAAGCCTACAGATCGAAATTGATCTAACTTATACAATGTAAAATTAGGTCAATGGAATTTTGTTATTATAAGACCAGAATAAGTGAGATCAGAATCTTGGTGTAGGGAGCACAGAGAGAAAAGTCAGAGCAATTTTGACCAACTAATAAGGAAGAATTTAAATGATAACAAATGCACATAACCAACTACCCGCTTTTGACTAAACAAGACAGTACTTTTAGACATTTTAAAAAAATCAACTGAGACTCATTAAATCATATCATGGCATGGTGTCCCTTTTTGCCATATCAATCAATCAATCGTATTCTTGAAAATCCAAGGGAAAATTCTTCCTTCAGACCTGCAAAGTAGATCTGAACACTGATATTTTCTTTGATGTGCAGAGTTGGTATTTGCCACTTGGACTGGAGAGAATTTTGCCCTAAATATTTTCATCACTAAAATGTAAGAAAACAAAATGAACTAAGTAATATAGAGAACTTAATTCAGCACTGGAATGAGTAAGTGCAATTCTACTAAGGACCATGAGAGCTATTTCTGTTTGCACCCTGAGACTTTAAAAGAAAAAAAAGTACTAAAATGCCTGATTCATTCAAAGCTACATAGATGTGAAGAAGTACCAGTAAAGGGTCATGATTTAGGCCCAAACCCTATTCACACCTATGCTCACTTGAATAGTTCCAGTGAAGTCAATGGAATTACCCCACTCCAGGAAGTAAGCACCTACTATATAATCTGTACTGGCTAAAACTCAATAAGCAATTACAGAAATACCACTTCTGGGGGATGGCACTTACAGGAACAAGAGAGTTTTGCGAGGGAGTTCTCCAGGTTAAGGAGGAGAGATTACGTTATCCTTGGGTGAGTTTCTCAATTTGTTTGTTTTCGTCTGCTTGCTTCCTTGCCATGTGCTTGGTAGATTGACAAATATAGTGTGGTCTGTTTTGGGGGCTGTGTGCTGAGCCAAGCAGCCTACTAATGAGCCTCTAGCCTGCTATCCTTTGAACCCTAACCCCTCTAGAATCCCTTGACAAGGGGGCAGGGCTAACTCAAGGAGAAGAGGAGTTTAAAAAGCCAGCTCCTAAGTGATCAGAGGAGCTAGTGAACAGAAGCAGCAAATGGGAGTTTTGCAAGGGAGACCGACAGGCAGATTCAATCAGAAAACATACTCTAAACTTAGACCAATAACTCCCCTCCCTCCCCCTCCCCCCCAAAAAGCAACCCTCCAACTAAACAAAACCAAAACACACACACAAAAACCCCCCTGCAAGAGTAAAAATCATGTAGGCAGAAATCCAGGAGCAGATTAGGGGCTATCTAGTTTATTACACTGAATGTGGCATGTTCAATTATCTGCCTTGTGGGCAGGTGGCATGTGTGCGCATGCAGTGCAAGCAACTCTTGACCTCCAATAGATACAATACAGGCTCTAGAGGCCAGAGTGGCTGAACTGGAAGAGCTAAGGGAAACAGAAACATAGACAAGACTTTTAGGCACACAACAGAGTGGTCCCACCCCCAATCTGACAGCCTCTGTACTGTTAAGGAAGATGAAAATCTCAGGTAAGGAGTGCATAAGGCTGGAGCAGAAGGAAACAATCCTATTGTTGGGACCCTCCTTCCAGATTATGTAATGGTATCCTCTCACACTGAGGATATCCCTCCAGGGCAGGGAACAATTATTAGAAAGAGACAGGTAATAGTGATGGGGATTTGATTATCAGAAGAGAAGGTTACTCACCCTGTGCAATAACTGAGGTTCTTCGAGATGGTTGTCCCTGTGGGTGCTCCACTTTACGTGTCTTGACACACTGCGCTTGTAGTTGCAGATTTGTGATAGCAGTGCCTGGTTGGGCCGTGCACGCAACATTGCCATCTTCCACAGTTCTGAGCCGTAACATAGTGGTGTGCAACCAACCATTCCTCAGTTCCTTCTCTACCTCAGAGAATCGATTTTAAACTCCAAAGTAGAGGGGTAAAGGAGGAGGGTAATGGAGCACCCACAGGGACAACCATCTTGAAGAACCTCAGTTGCTGCACAAGGTGAGTAACCTTCTCTTCTTCAAGGAATGTCCCTGGGGGTGCTCCACTTTAGGTGACTGTTAAGCAGTGCCCCTCAGTGGAAGGAAGGGGCTTCGGAGTTGCTGTAGCAATGATG
Source organism: Malaclemys terrapin pileata (assembly GCF_027887155.1). Classification (NCBI taxonomy): domain Eukaryota; kingdom Metazoa; phylum Chordata; order Testudines; family Emydidae; genus Malaclemys; species Malaclemys terrapin. The sequence goes on along the minus strand of NC_071522.1, from coordinate 18,687,514 downwards.
AATAGCACCATGAGTCCAAAGCGAGTATCCAGTGCTTATTGTTGTTCAATGGCATAGTGTTTTGTGAATGTAGGGGCTGATGCCCAAGTTGCTGCTTTACAAATGTGAATGATAGGTACATTATTGAGGAAGGCTACTGATTTTGAAAGTACTCTAGTCAAATGTGTACGGATGCCCGTTGGGACTGGTAGATTAAAGTTTTCATAACACAGATTCTTCCTGATATCCATCTTGATAGTTTCTCACTTTGATTGTTCCATTATTGAGACAAATAGTCTTGTAGATTTTCTGAATGGTTTTGTTGCATTAATGTAGAAAGCAAGAACTCTGCAAAAGTCTAGTGTGTGGAATGATTCTTCCCTTTCATCTGCATGCGGTTTTGGAAAAAATACAAGTAGATAAGTTGATTAAGGTGAAATGGGGGGCTGACTTCGGGTAAGAATGTGGGATGTGGTCTTAAGGCGACCTTGTCCTTAAAAAAAGTTGTGTATGGGGGTTGTGCCATTAACGCCCCTGGTTCTCCCACACGTTTGGCAGACGTAATGGCGATAAGGAAAGCCACCTTCATTGATAAATGTAGCACCAAATATGTCACCACGGATTCAAATGGTTAACCCATGAGTGTGCGCGTAAGATGAGGTTGAGGTCACGCATTGGCGGGGGGAGTTGTAACTGTGGGGAACGTGTTCTCAATACCCTTAAGAAAGCGTTTAGTCATCAAGTGGGCAAATATAGAGCTCCTCTCCATTTTGTAGTGTAAAGAGGTGATAACTGCTAAGTGTTCCTTGATGGAGCTTCTGGAAAGCCCCGATTTTTTAAGTTCGAGTATGTAGTCCAAGACCATCGGTAGAGGGGAAGATGTTGGTAGGATGTTTTTATCCTGGCACCATTTCCACTTGTAGACATAAGTCCCTTCTTGTAGTGGGATTGCAACTGTTGAGCAATACTCCTCTCAGCCATGAAGTAACCAAGCCTTGAGGTGGAGAACTGCGAGGTTGAGATGGCGGATGTGACCCCTGTCCTTAGTTAGAAGGTAAGGTACTAAGGGAAGGCTGAAGGTGGGCGTGTTGCCATTCGTAGAAGGTATGGGAACCATTTTTGTGAGGTCCATGTAGGCACTATTAGGATTGCCTTGGATTTGTCTCTCTTGATCTTGTGTATGACCCAATTTAAAAGTGGGGTCGGTGGGAATGCATACATCAGTGGTGCATCCCATTTGATAAGGAGAGTGTCCCCCAGAGAGCGGGGGTCCCAGTCCTGCATTGCAGCAATATTGTGGGCATTTGGGGTTCAGCGCTGTTGCAAATCGTCTATGGTAGAGAATCACCATAGGCTGAATATCCTATGTAGGATTCCGGGATCCATTTCCCATTTGGGAGTCTGTGCAAAGTCTCTGCTTAAGATGTCCACTGTTGTGTTTTGGCACCCTGGAAGGTAAGATGCTGATATGTGGATGTTATTGTTGATGCATCAATTCCAGCCCTGTATTTCCTCTGTGCATAGGGATTGTGATCATGCACCCCCTTGGCAGTTTATGTAGAACATCATGCTACATTGTCCGTAAGGATCCTGAAGTTTTTGTTTTTGATAAGAGATAGAAAGTGGTTGCATGCATTGCGAACTGCCCTGAATTCTAACAGGTTTATATGTAGTATGTATGCTGATGGGACCATCGGCCCTGGACGGTATTGTTTAGTAAATGTGCTCCTCATCCTATCAGAGAGGCGTCCGTAGTGACTGTCACCGTTGGAGTTCTTGTTAGGAATGGGACTCCTAGGTAGACATTTGTTGGTTGTGTCCACCAGTCGAGCGTGTCCTTTACCTTGCCTAGCATCGTGAGATGTCTGTTTAGGCTGTGCCTGCATGGGATGTACACTGTTCAATGCCAGGATTGTAGGCATCTCATGTGAAGCCTGGCGTGCTCAACAACAAATGCCATTGCTGCCATGTGTCCCAGCTGATGGAGACATGTTCTGGCAGATATTTGTGGACTGTCCTTTACCACTGAAATTAAGTTGATGAGCGTGGTAAAGTGTTGTTGAGGTAGTGTTGCTGTTACGCAGTCGAGATGAGCTCCGAAAATTCCAGTTTCTGGAGGGGAGTCAATGTGGACTTTGTCTGTTTATCTGCAGACCTAAGTTTAAGAGGGTTATCGTGTTCTGAGTGACGCCTAATGCTTCAAGCTGGGGTAGTGCTCTTATGAGACAGTCATCCAGATATGGAAATATCATGACTCTGTGACTGCAGAGTGTGCTGCCACTACTGCTAGTACTTTTGAGAACACCTTTGGAGTGGCTGAGAGACTGAAGGGTAATACCTTGTATTGGAAGTGTTGTTTCCCTAGGGTGAACCTCACGAATTTCCTGTATGCGTGATGGATAGTAATGTGAAAATACGCATCCTGGGAGTCGAGGCTGAGAGCCAGTCCCCTTTCTCTAATGCTGGAATTATAGTTGTTAATGTCACCATTTTGAAATGTTGAGTTCTTACAAAATGTGTTTAGTTTTCTTAGGTCCAAAATGGGTTGCCACCCTCTGGTTTCTGTGTTAGAAAATAATGTGAAAAGAACCCTTTTACCTTGTGTTGTGCTGGTACTGGTTCTACTGGTCCTAGTTGCATGAGGTGGTTTATTTCTTATTGCAACAGATGCTTATGAGAGGGGTCCCTGAAGAGGGATGGGGAAGGGGAGCAGGTGGGTGGGAAGGAGATAAAGTGGATGGAGTAACCATTTTGAATTATTTTCAGAACCCATTTGTCTATGGCAGGGGCTCCCAAACTTTAACCACCTGTGAATCCCTTTCACTAAAATGTCGTGTCTCGTGAACCCCCTCCTAAAAATGAATATTTCCAGGGATTTTCTCCTTTACTTGAATATAAATTATAAAAGCAGTAATTTTGGAAATATACAATTTGTTTTATGACATGATTATTACACATTATTTATTACAGTATTTTTATTATATTATGAAACGGCAACACTTCCAAGATCTCACTGTCATAGCTTGTATCACTTTGAATAAGCCTGTTATAAGACAAGGCTCCTATGTTTCATCAAGGAGTATGAGATGTGAAACAGCATGAAGGTATTTAAGAAGCCAACTCAAAGAGTTCCTCCTACACAAGCATTCAAGTCTTGAGGAGGCCAGGCAAACAGCGCATGTTACAACAAAGCCTAAACTTGTTCATAATAATAATTTAAAAAACAATACTAGCTGCCTATTTAATTTTAAAAACAGCAAAAAATATCCACCTTACTTTCCATTTCTTATAAGGAGTCTTGAAGTTTTAATCTCCTCAGTGTGATAGATATGCTTGCTTTGATCTGCTTAGCTCTTGGAAGTCCAGGGGCTCCAGGCTGCTGGCCCCGTGCTGCCTAGAGTCCTTAGGGACAGCTATGTCCGCCATTAGGGAATTTTTTCCTGAGAACCCCCTGTAACATTTCACAAACCCCAGTTTGGGAACCTCTGGTCTATGGTGATGGTCTTCTAGACCTGGTAGAATGGTAGCAGTTGATCTCCAAATGGGAAGATAAGTTCTGTTTCCAGCATTGGAGAGAGTGTTGGTCTCAAGTCCTCAACCACACCTTCAAAATAGTTGTCTCAAGCTGGATATTTGGGACGTCGAGGGTTGATTTTGCATCTGCCAATGCCTGGAATGTTTTTGTTTGCGGCATTGGTCATATTGTCCGTACGGTTGTGTATAGGAGGATGAACGGAATCTCTGTAATACCTGCCTTCCTTCTTTTTATTTGCAGGTGATTATACCCAGTGATTTTATGAAAAATATTTTATTTGCAGGTGAAAAAATACCCAGTGATTTTAGGGTGGCCCTGGAGTCCTTGAGGGAGTCTTGTCCGCAAATAGTTTCAAGCTTTCAAAGGGCAGGTCTTCCACTGTTGACCGCGGAGATGCACGGACTTCCCTGGGGAGCCATGATGCACGGTGCATGACCACTGATGTTGCAATGGATCTTCTGGCTGGGTCTGTTGAGCCAAGTGAAGCTGTAGCGCTGTGCTGGCAATGAGGTGGCCTTCAGCAATGTTGGCTTTACAATGTTCTTTTTTGTCATCTGGCAATTTTCTGGTAATATTTCTGGTAATATGGTAATGTTATGGTAATAATTATGGTAATTTTCACTCCATGCATTTGAAGAAGTGGGTTTTTTACCCACAAAAGCTTATGCCTAAATAAATCTGTTAGTCTTTAAGGTGCCACCAGACTCGTCCTTGTTTTTGTGGATACAGACTAACATGGCTACCCCATGGATATTAATGAACTCTAATCTATCTAACAAGAAAGAGAGGGTGCCGCTGATCGCTCCAACTCAATCTAAAGGTGGTAGAGAAGGAACTGAAGGATGGTTGGCTGCGCACCGCTATGTAACCCCTCGGAATGGTGCAAGAAAGCAACGGTGTGTGCACGGCCCAATTGTTCACTTTTGCTACCACAAATCTCTGATTACAAGCACTGGGCATTAAGACACCTAAAGTGGAGCACCCACAGGGACGCTCCTCAAAGAAAAAACTATAGATAGCTGGGTTTGTGATGACCAGGAGAACCTCATACTAAATTGCCTGTCGGCTGCGAAGCTCACGAGACATCTAGACAGATATATGTGCAGTGCTAGGTAGCAGCTAGTGGTCGTGGTCCATGTAGGTACCAGTGACACAAGGAAAGGCAGGCAAGAGATCCCAGAGGCCAAATTTAGGCTGCTAGGTAAGGGATTAAAGTCCAGGACCTCTGAAATGCTTTCAGTTCCATGTGCAGGGCCAGAAAGAGAGGCAGAACTGCAAGGTCTCAATGCATAGATGAGATGACTGTGTAGGGAGGAGGGTCGTAGGAGTATTACAAGCTGGGGAACCTTTTGGGAAAGGAGGAACCTATATAGGAAGGACATGCTCTACCTAAACCAAAATGGAACCATACTGCTGGAAGTTCCTTCCCTGGAGATTTTCAAAAGGAGACTGGATAGCCATCTATCTTGGATAGTTTTTAGACAACAAATCCTGCATCTTGGCAGGGGGTTAGACTGGATGACCCTTGCAATCCCTTCTATCCCTAAGGTTCTATGATTCTATGTAAAATTAAAAAGTTGTAGAGAATTTTTTTAACTAAGGGCTGGGGGAAAGCTGACAGATGCAGAGACTCCCTTAGGGATGAATTTATTAATGGGGGAACTCTATATCCTAGTAAACAGGATACAAAAGAAGTTGGTAAAGTACACGTAGGAGCTAGTGAGGAAGAGTCGAACCCCAAAAAAGCGTCCTATTTAAATACAACACCTAAAGGCAAGCAACTGAATATTGACAAAATGTACAAGTACTCTTATAAAAATGCTAGATGTCTAAATTTTAAGATGGGTGAACAAGAGTGCCTGGTATTAATCAAGGATAATGATATAATACACATCGTGGAAACTTGATGGCATGAGGATAATCAGTGGGACACAGTACTGTAATACAATGGTACAAAATATATAGGAATGACAGAGTAGGTCATGCTGGTGGAAGAGTGGCACTATATGTGAAAGAAAGCATAAAGTCAAATAAAAGTAAAACCCTTAAATGAATCAAACTGTACCATAAAATCTTTATTGATAGAAATTCCATGCTTGAACCATAAGAGTATAGCAGTAGGAATATACTACCAACCACCTGACCAGAATGGTGACAGCAACTGTGAAATGCTCAGGGAGATTAGAGAGATTGAAAAAGCAGATGCAGCGATAATAATGGAGGATTTCAAGTATCCTCAAACTGACTGGGGTATGTGTCACCTCAGGAAGGGATGCAGAGAGAAAATTCTAGACACCACAGATGCTGCTGGTGGAACCCACAAAGGGAGAGGTAATTCCTGATTTAGTCCTAAATGGATCACAGGATCCAGTCCAAGAGATGACCTGCTCCGTAACAGCAACCACAATATAATTAAATGTAACATCCTTGTAAGGGGCAAAATGCTAAAAGAAACCCATCACTGCAGCATTTCACTTCAAAAAGGGGAAGTACATAAAAATGAGGAAGCTAGTTAAACAGAAATTAAAGAATAGGTCACAAGGTGAAATGCCTGCCAACTGCATGGAGACTGAAAACAGCAAAATAGAGGCTCAAACTAAATGAACATCTCAAACCAAACCAAACAAACAAAAAAAGACCAAAAATATGCCACAATGGCTAACCAGAATAAAAGAGGCAGTTAGAAGCAAAAAGACATCCTTTAAAAATTGGAAGTCTAATCTTAGTGGGGAATATAGAAAGAAGCAATCAAGTGTAAAAGTACAGGAAGGCAGGCCAAGAAAGAATCTGAAGACCAACTAAGCTAAGGACACAAAAACTAACAGCAAAAAATGTTTAAGTACATCAGAAACAGGAAGCCTAACCAGTCAGTGGTGCTACTGGATAATTGAGGTGCTAAAGGAGCAATCAAGGAAGACAAAGCTAAATGAATTCATTGCACAGATCTTCACTGCAGAGGATGTGGGGGAGATCCCCACACCCAAGTCATTCTTTTTAGGTGACAAAGCTGAGGAACTGTCCCAGACAGAGGTGACAATAAAGGTGGTTTTGGAACAAACTGATAAATTAAACAGGATTAAGGCACCAGGACTAGATAGTATTCACCCAAGAATCCCGAATAAGCCTCTATACCAGATGACTGGAGGATAGCTAATGTAATGCCTATTTTTAAAAAAGGATCCAGAGGAGATCCTGCAGACTACAGGCTGGTAAGTACCAAGTAAATTGGTTGAAACTATAATAAAAAGAATAAATTTATTAGATACATAGATAAATATATGTTATGTTGGGAAGAGTCAACAAGCATGTCAACAAGGGTGATCCATTCGATATAGTGTTGTTGGACTTTCAGAAAGCCTTTGACAAGGTCCCACACCAAGGCTCTCAAGCAAAGTAGGGAGTCATGGGATAAGAGAAAAGATCCTCTAATGGATCAGTAACTGATTAAAAGAAAGGAAACAAAGGGAGGTAGGAATAAATTGTCAGTTTTCACAATAGAGAGAGTTCCCCAAGTATCTGTATTAGGACCTGTGCTGATCAACATATTCATAAATGAACTTTAAAAGGGGGTGAACAGTGACGTGACAAAATTGGCAGACAATACCAAATTACTCAAATTAGTTAAGTACTAAGCTGACTGCGAAGAGTTACAAATGGATCTCACTAAACTAAGGGACTGGATGACAAAATAGCAGATGAAATTCATAGTTGATAAATGCAAGTAATGCATATTGGAAAACATAATCCCAACTATACATACAAAATAATGGGGTCTAAATTAGCTGTTACCATTTAAGAAAGATCTTGGAGTCATTGTGGCTAGTTCTCTGAAAACATCCACTCAATGTGCAGCAGCAGTCAAAAAAATTAACAGAATATTAGAAACCATTAGGAAAGGGATAAATAAGACGACAGAATGCCACTATATAAGTCCAACGATACTGTGTGCAGTTCTAGTCACCCCATCTCAAAAACAGATCCTAGAAGATTATGGTTAGAAGAGACCTCAGGAGGTCATCTAGTCCAACCCCCTGCTCAAAGCAGGACCAACCCCAACTAAAATCATCCCAGCCAGGACTTTGTCAAGCCGGCAAAGACCTCTAAGGATGGAGATTCCACCACCTCCCTAGGTAACCCATCTTAGAGTTGGACTAAAGGGGGACATGAGAGAGGTCTATAAAATCATGAATGGTACAGAGAAAGTGAATAGGGAAGTGTTATTTACCCCTTCACATAACACAAGAACTAGAGGTCACTAGATGAAATTAATAGGCAGCAAGTTTAAAACAAAGAAAGGGCAATATTATTTCATATAATGCACAATTAACCTTTGGAACTCATTGCCATGGGATATTGTGAAGGCCAAAAGTATAAATGGCTTCAAAAAAGATCCATCAATGGCTATTATAGCCAAGAAAGTCAGGGATGCAATCCCATGCTCCAGGTATCCCTAAACCTCCAGGCACAGATCATGGTCAGAGACAGGATACTGGGCTAGATGGACCATTGGTATGACCCAGTATGGCCATTCTTATGTTTTTAACTTCATTTAACACCATGTACAACCCATCTATGGAGAGAAATCAAACCACCCTCAACTACTAACAGGACTCTGCAGGTCATTCCTAACACCTTCAGACCATTTCTATTTAAAGTATGGCATAGAACTGCAATTCCAGAGTGAAACACTGATCAAAGAAGATTTGGTACATGAATGAAATAAATACATATAGCATAAAAAAGCCATTCATAATAAATGCAAATTTTGTAGTTGCATTAAAGGGCCCAGTCCGGCAAGGTGCCCACTTCCCTCAGCTCCCATTGGTTTCAAGATCACAAGCTCTTCATGACATGTCCTTCTACATGTTTGCATGACATTTAACATAATGGGCCTTGATCCTGACTGAAGTATTTAAGTGTTGCTCCTGTCAAAATAAATAATTAAATAAATAAAAAGCAAACCACCGGAGTTGAATGTCTTTACACTTTCCAAGATCAGGCCACAAGCTCCTACATGAAGGTGGTCAAAGTGCATGACCAACAGAGTGCCACCAAGTGAACTGTGGTCATGTCTCTACTTTTATCAAATTAGCGCAACTGCCAAACGTAGAGCTCCCAGTATGCAATGTTACATCTGTTGCAGTCCAGTCTGAAGACCTGCATGATGAGCGACCTGCGATCTCAATGGGCCACTCCCTTCATATTAAAGAGAGAGGTGGCTGTAATATGTGCCTTTTGCTGCAATTTAGATGCAGCAAACTATGCCCCAGTAAACTGTCAATGAGACCTCTAGCTGGGCAATGTCTATTCTCCTATGTGGTAGAACAATTTGCTGCTAGTGCAACTCAGAATTGTATATTTACAAGGAAACCACAAGTTGTGTGTAAAAGGAAATAGGTTTAGAGTGAGCATATTTTGTTTCCTGGTGCAGGAAGCATGTTTTTCTGAAAGGCAAGAAAGCTTGGGTATTTTCAGAGACAGCAGGTTTTTGCACCTTAGATAATGGTCTTTTCATGTACCATGGTCACCTTAAAAAACTTGCCAACTGCCTTAAAAACTGAAACATTACCTCAGTATTTGCACTATTACCTGGCATTCCCTACAGTAATTATACAGAATGCTGCAAGTACTAAGATTACTTTATTAATTTATCTGAGGAAAAATTGAGCAGAGAAGATATATTTTTTTAAAAAACAAAATAAAGTTATTAACAAATAGTGGATTAAAAAAATACTTGCTTGGCCTTAGACCAGTCTTACTATAATCTCAGTATTTAATGACTGCTATGTAACTTCAGTTTGCTAGGTGGATCACTAATAGGTAGTGCTGAAGGCAACAACAGAATGCTTAAAAGAAGAATGCCCAGCTATTACATGATACTGTAGGAAAAGTTCTAAAGGAAATCCTATTGGTCCCGTCAAAGTAAAATAGTCATATGCAGACATGTAAATTTCAAAGTGGCTATAAGCATGCAATAATCTTTCTTTATTAAATACCAATATATCTGCACACACTAATTTTATGAAATACAATTAGGGCTAATCCTAACATTCTTCAAACTGCTTCAAACTATTAGAATTACAATCTGAGAGAAAGAGTACCATTTTTCCCACCTACCTTGATTTTTCACTTCAGCAAATTCCTTGTTGTATTCTTCTAGAGTTTCCCTAAGTTTCTGGTTCTCTGTTTCAATATCATGCATTCGCTGGACTTTCAGCTGAAGCTGCTGTCCTAGATCCAGAGCTGGAACTGGATCTAAATAATAAAAAGACAACAGCAACACCGCTGCAGCTTTAGTAGCTCAGAATCTTGAAATTCTTTGTGGAAGAATTCTCCTTCTTCCTTAGTTAAAATGACATTCAAATGGTCATATGCAGTGGTGTTGTAGTAAGGTCTAGGTCTGATTTACTTTCCTCTACTTCCCTGTGTGTTTTTTGAAAATTATATACAATTCTTTATATTTAGGATCTCCATTATTTTCTAAATGATGAACAGAATCTTTTTAAAGTGACAAAGTATTTTGACAGCATCTTTAAAATGACACAGACTAACGAGACATGAAAGTCTCGAGATCCAATCTATTTTCATGAAAAAGACATTAATGTACAAGGTGTTTTGTTGTTCTTTTGTTGAGTAAAAGCAACAAAAAATATATTAAATACTGATTAATGGAGTCCTTTAAATACCTCCCCTTTCAAAGAACCATACTTTTGAATAAGCTTGTACCTTACCATAAGGCCCTCAGCCATAAAGCACAAACAAGTACAGCTGTGGGGATCCGTGAAAGAGCTGTTATTTGATATCAGAAACTCTTGTGTGAATACGATTACAAACCTTTGGCTCATTTCCTATCAGTGACATTTACTAGTAAACAACTGATGCGAATGCTAATAAAAATTAATTCTGCTAATCGGAAATTTTATGGTATTTATTCTCTATTTTTCTTACACAAATTAAATACAAATTTGAAACACTTTATGTTCTCCTACTGACAATTCTATCATTTTCTATTCTGCTAAAAACACTGTTACAATACACCTGCCATGTATGGATAGAGAATTTATTCTGGGATCTCAGCTTCCCAGTCAGTGTAGGAAAATGTTGGAGTCCAATGGGCTTATAAAAAATTATTGAATGCATTTCTATTATGGGCGCCAGCATCACTTGTGAAATGGCTGCAAAGATTTAGTCTCCTGTTGAGGAATGCTAAACACTAAACTCAGTGGATCAACAACAGTATATATTAGGGAGTTCACTTAATTTTCAAACACCGTAGTCATTAATTTTTCAGACCACCCTCAGTCTCTGGAAACATAATAAGTCTATTGTACCTCTGTTAACACATTAAGCATGAGCTTGTGCGTTTTTCAATATGCCAGCGTTGTTTCACAGTTTATAAAAGAACAGTGCTGGGTTATGTTGAACTCAGAGACATCATAAGTAGCAGTATACTGCATTTTGTTATTTAGTTCAACAGCTTATGACATTACCTTCTTCATAATATAAAATCTAGGCTGCTTGTCATCTGTTCTCTGTACATACATACATAGTTTATGACTACATAGATTTTTCATTTATGTTTTTAGGCCAAATACTTTTCATTATTATTATCTCTATTAAAATATTTATAATAAATCAAATTTAAAATGTTATTGTGGCAGGTGCAGGGGGCCTGGGTAAGGAATTATACATAAAGTTGAAGTTATAGCAGCACTGAGAAGTCCCTACAATATTTATACACATTCCAATTAGGGTGCAGGCTGTCATAACATGAGCCTTCTCCCATGCAGCCAAAACAACCATTACTTAGAATGACCATTTTGTCACATTTCTTCAGTCCAGTGTTTCTCCAGCAGAGCCTGTCCAGCATTTTGGACTACTGATCATAAAGAAAGACTGGATGGTGTCAGTCTATTTGATTTAGGGCTATAATACAAACTTTAAATAAAAAAAATATATCAAATGAGGACCTAAAACTTTCTCCATGATATTTCTATAAAATATTAACAACGTTTGTGCTAGCAGGCTTAAAATACCATAGCCAATACAAACTGTATTTATAAGAACCAGTGTTTGTACACTGCCTTCTATCCCCGTGATTTTTAAAAACTTTTTTTTAGTACATTCATTTTAAAAAGCCAGGATACCCACAAGACTAACAGATTTATTTGGACATAACCTTTTGTTTTCACTCCATGCATCTGAAGAAGTGGGTTTTTTTACCCACGAAAACTTATGCCCAAATAAATCTGTTAGTCTTTAAGGTGCCACCGGACTCCTCGTTGTTTTTGTGGATACAGACTAACACGGCTATCCCTCTAATACTTGGCACCATACAAGACACTGTGTCTGCTCCAAATAAACAATGCTTTTCTAGACTGAAATTAGGAAGGAATTCAAAGACATATAAAAATAACATGTGCATTATAAAGTGAATAATGACTAAACCTTTAGTCAAATTTTCAATCCTTGTAAAGCATTATACTGTAAATAAAAATTCATGCAACCTCATAATTATTCATCAGGACATGTATATTTAATTTAGCTCTATTAAAGGTTAATGCTAAAGTAGCAAACAGTCACAGAATGACCAAAATGTAAAAACAGTCTCCCATGCATTACATTTCAAACTTCACTATCCCTTAGTTGACCAACTAAAAGCTTGCAGCCTTTGAATATTGTTTTGGGATTTGTAAAAGGCATTGCCGAAGTACCTCTTAGGCTTAATTTATAAACAAAACTAATTACTGCATGACAACATGACTATGACTTGCTTTGGCTAGAGAGTCAAACAATTAATTTATGTATGTCAAACCCCAAAGTGCATTTTAAACTTTAGAAATCATAGCTTTTTGGTCTTCTTAATTATCTTCAACACCGTTTAAACTTCACACAAGTATTACTGTGTTCAATGTAAGCACCGCAATCTGAAGTCTTTGATGTGCTATTTTCCTTCTTGATTGGTGTGGGGTTTTTGGGGGAAAAAAATACACAACCAGAACTTGCACATATAAAAGCCTGTCTTTTTATGTTATGCAGATTTCATATAGTTTAATGGGAGCTCACTGACATTTGAAGGAACTGAAATGAAATGGTGATAGTATACAGAAAGCAGCAAAGACAAGCTTCCAAATAATGGAGTGCTTTTTCTCTAAGCTCCAGTACAGCAAAACCTTGCTAATTAACACTGGTAACTGGAAGACTCACTGTAAATGACGGTTTTGCAAGCTAGAGAATAAGACCCAAATCAAGAGTCTGGTGTCCTGACTGGACAAAAGGGCTGACAAGGCGGCAGGGGAAAGAGAGGAAACGCTTAAATCGCTAGTATACAAAAATGCCTACAAATCATTACCACCTGGCATTAGTTAGGTGAGAGGTGAGTTGAGATACCTGCTTTTATGCTAAACCTTTCATTTTATTATGACCTCATCTTCCAACTCCCCATGTCTGTTTTTTCCTGTCTAATCCACCTGTTACATCCTAACACCAAGACAGAAAATCATCTTTATTTCTATTTGCATAGTGCCTAGCACAGTGGGGCCCTGATCCTTGACTGAGCGTCAGACATAGCACCATAATAGAAATATTAAATAATAGTCAAAACTATTCTTCTATGCCACTCAAGCCCTGAGGATGGATTAGTGTCCACGGAGCTCACCCTTGCCCTAAGCTTTCCATGTGCTGCCCTCTCAGTGCTGCTTCACAACCCCAGCCACCCACATGGCAGATCTGTGTGAATGCACAGGTGTGCAGCATCATATCAAATCCACTACAAATGAGGCTCTGGTCAAGAAGGGGGGAGGGGGGGCTGGATATGCCTCTGAAAGACGACAGACATGCAAAAAGCAACTGTGTTAACTTTGGACAAATGCAGTGTCGTTTTCCTGGCAGATAATACTTTACAATGTACTAGTTAATGCACACTACTGTATTTTGTTTAAAAAAAAAAAGCCAAATTAATATAACGCCTCACAACCGGAACTGCTGTTAAACCACTTCTGAGAGGGGAAAGTACACCGATTTTTTGGTGGAGCTTATAAATGTGTGGACAAGCCAGGTTGTACTGTGCATATTTTAAGAGCAGGGTTTTAAAGTAAAAGAAAAGTGGAGCTCAATAAAAGAATGCACTGCGTTACCAGCCTGAGGTTACATTTCAGCAACTACTATAACTTTTTAACACTTAGATCAAATGTAAACTCTGCCATAGTATCACAAAGTAAAACTGGACTATCACTGAACAAATGAATTTCCAAAATGAGTTTTCTTCAAAAACAATTCTCCATGTATTGTACAAGCTGGAAAAAGACACAGATCTTAATAATTCAATATAATTGTTTACACAAAGAGCATTGTGGGTACCGTTGCCCTCCCCTGTCATTAGGCAGAAGATGAATGCACCCCCTTGTGAGTGCTGTTCATGCAATGACATCACGCTCCTGCATGCGTTACTTTTCGCCAGGGCACTCTAGGCTAATGTAATCATACGATTACATAATTAACCCAGCTGTCTCATTAAGAAAATCAACTGGAATTCAGGGCATAATTAGTCATACAGCAATTAGCATGCTGATGAGCAACTGATGAAAAGCTGTCTAGATATTGACTATGCTGGGACCACCTTATTTATTTAAAAAGGGAAAGAAAAAAGCACCTCAGCAGAAAAAAAATAAGATTTTAAAGAAGTTAATCTTTAAAAATATTTCTCTGCTAGTACTTGTTTGAAAAGATAGAGAAGTGAAAAAATAGTGAATAGTGAAATTTTTTCTAAATCCTGCAAACAGATTTCAGAAGCAAAAATCAGTTGTGCCCTATTTTATGTAGCTCTTCCCTATTTAAAATTAATTCTGCAATCTGCAAACTAATACAAGACACAGAGACTAATACAAAGCCAGACAGGATAGGGAAATCCTATCAACTAAGATAGAAAAACTGTCACTGTTTAAATTTACAACTCACACAGTATTGGCCAACCCTTAACTATCCCTGACACTATTTAAAAAAAAAAAAAAAAAATTGAAGACATTTGCATGGCTTGAGGTTTCTTTATAGAAACTGCTTTACGGAGCCTTGAGATTGTACCTGAAATGTGAGAGGTGATGGTTACTTGACTGCTCAGCAAACATAACATTGTCCTAGCCATTTCTGGTATACAGCCGCATTGTTTCTTATATTTAAAACATTCTGTAGGTGGCTAATTGGTATTATGGAAAATGGGAACTCCTAACCACAGAAGGCACGAGTTACAAAGTGCTCCCTAGACTCAACCATAGGGACTGATTCCTGTTTTGCCAACGAGAGAGAATTGGAATGTATGGAATGGAGTATGTTCAACAGGATCAGGACAATGTTCTCTGTGAATTTTAAGTTTCCACACAAAGCTTTTACATCAGCATGACTGGGGACTTAAAATTTCTGCAAGAGTAACATGTGCTAAAACACAGGTCACTATAAATTTCAGATGTGTCTATATATGTTGTAGGATTTAATTTCTTGCCACAGTGGTAGTATTAAAATATTCACACTTGCACCGGTTCTAACAGTAACTAGTAATGTAATACCGGTCTTGAAATGTACAGGAGAAATGAGTGGATTACCTATATGTTGCTAGGACAGGAAAGATGCAAATCATAAACCTTTAAAAATAATTATAAGCCTCTGATTTCAGAATTTACTGGTGCACTTTTTCAGTGACATACAGGAAAAAGTGTACACAACTCCATACTTAAGAACAGAAAATCAGGTTTCCCATTTTATTTGGTTTAGTAATGAAAATCTGAATAACCTTATAAAAACTTGTTCACCTGATATTTTAGATATGGAGCTTTTGAGGTGATTTTTCAAAACAAAAGTCTGGTCTCTCACCCCACTGCTTCCTCCTCATTACAGGCCTATAACATTGACAACAGTAAGACAGCAAGTTATGAAACACTGCCAGAACTAGTGGCAATTAATATTTTATATAATTGGCAATGTGTTTCCTAAGGTTTGGATCTAAAAATAATTCATCCAATGCACTGTAATTCTTTCAAAGAGACTATTTGTGTTGCTTAAACTATGTCTTAAGTGATGCTTTTTTAGCAATTGTTCTCAAGAAACTCCCACACAAAATGACAAAGCAGTGAAAGAAAACTCCTTAATGTGAGTTTTTTTAAATGTACAATTACAATTAAACGAACAAAAAACCACCACAAAGCCAGTGCACAAGTTCTGCTGTGTCACACTCATTAACACACAGCAAAATGAGTTTATAAATATCACACACACACACACCCCGCCCCACCTCATCTTTGCAATGAACATTTGTGGTGGAGGTATTCCTTAGGAATATTGTCTCTGGGTTAGTAAAATGGCAAGGCAATGAGTTGTACAAAGTCTTGATGGAGTAAATGCAAATGATTTCTTGGGAGATCACATGTGAAAATAATCTGAAAACATGTTTTAGAAAAATAATAATTACATTGTAGCTTTTGAATATTCAAATACCTCACAGCATACTTAATTAATTCATTAATTATTCCCCCCAAAATTCAGGGGTAAATTGAAATAGCCTAGAGAGACTGAGGCAAAGATTTCATGCAATAAACTGCAGCTCTCCTCCTCTTCCCCTATGACTCCACTAGCCTAAGGGACAGAAGAGTTATAGCCCTAATTCCATTTTGAAACAAAGCCCATCATCTCCGCGCACACACACACACACCCCGTTTTATATAGAACATGAAAAGGTTGTGCTTTAAAACCAGGAATTATACATATCATCTGTTTTTTCCACTAGGCTGAATTATCCCTTATTTTCCCACTTTTACAAAGCGGAGCATTCCCTCCTGACCCCCAAACACACACCACCCATTTAGATTTAAAACAACAGGACACCATATTAAAAAAAAAAAAAAAAAAAAAAATACAGCAGGGACTTTAAGGTGGCCACAAAGAGTGAAGGGAATGTTATTCATTATCAAAAAATAGTACAAGCCTAAATTCTGCAGGCCTCAGAAAGCTTTAAAGCAGTGATACTCAGGCCTCAATGGTTCAAGCGCCAAATTAGCAATCAACATTACCTGAAAGAGCCACAGTAGAGTGAATTCAGAGTTTCGTTTACTGTTATATATATAATTCTCACAGCAAAATGACTGACCAAGTATTCTACAATTGGTTAACAACATAGTAAAATATCCTGGTTAATAATTAAATCACATGGTGTTTTAATTTCATGTGCTGCAAAGGGCCCTACGAGCCACTTGCCGCTCCTGAGCCTCAATCGGAGTATCACTGCTTTAAAGGCAATAGACCCAACATGATTCTGCTGCTTGGAGATAGGGTCACAGATATAGGATGTGGCACCCTGGGAGACTGTTTCTCATGGAGCGCCCTAGTGCACTGCACTGTAGCAGCACTCTCCACAGCTTGCAGGAGGAGTGAAGTGTTGTGTGATGGGATGTGGCCAGTTGAACCATAATTGTGTGTATCCTTTAGCCATAAGTTGGTTCCTAGATACCATGGCTGTTCTGTAAAATCTACCTTATCTACCAAACCTAGAATGGCGAGAGCTTCTACTGCAACACTGGCTGCAAAGGTGCTCCAGGCCTGCCTTGGTTGAGAAGAAACATTTTTTTTTTTTTGCACTAATGTCCATACAGGTCCAACACAGAGGTTCAGTTAGCTGGATGCATGATTTGCCCCGGGTCCTTTTCTTTCAAAGAAGCTACAAAAATAAACCTTCCCACAATTTTTAAACATAAAGTCAGATCTCCACAATTATAAATGAAATAATATTTCACAAACTTTATGAAAATACAATACGGCGTCTCAAAAAGAACTTAATTCACAGGAGGAACAACCACAGTTCAGAATGCTCCAGTTCAATTTCTAATATTCCAGTAGGTTTGCCAACTTTCTACTCGCACAAGACCGAACACCCTTGCCCCACCCCCTGCCCATCCCTCCTCCTAGGCCCCGCTCCTGCCCCTTCTCTGAGGACCTACCCCCCACTCACTCCATCCCTCTACCCCCCACTCACTCCATCCCTCTCCCCCCCCATTGCTCCCTCTCCCAACCCTCACCCACTAGTTCATTTTTACCAGGCTGGGGCAGGGGGTTGGGGTGCGGGATCCGGGATGGGGCCAGGGATGAGGAGTTTGGGGTGCAGAAGGTGGCTCCAGGATGGGAGGGGTGGAGTGAAGGGGTTTGGAGTATAGGAGGGGGCTCCGGGATGAGGCGGGGGTGTTGGGGATGCAGGTTCCAGGGTGGGCCCTGAAATGAAGGGTTCAGGGTGCGAGAGGGGGCTCCAGGCTGGACTGCAGGGGGGGGGATAAGTGCTCTGGCTGGGGGTGCAGACTTTGGGGGGGCAGCAGATGAGAAGTTTGGGGTGCAGGAGGGGGATCAGGGCTGTGGCAGGCAGTTGTGGTATGGGAGGGGGATGAGGGAGGCAGGCTCCAGGTGGCGCTTATCTCAGGTGTCTCCCGGAAGCAGCGGCATGTCCCCTCTCCAGCTCCTACACGGAGGCATGGCCAGGCAGCTCTGCACACTGCCCTCTCCGCAGGCGCCGCCCCCACAGCTCCCATTGGCCGTGGTTCCCGGCCAATGGGAGCTGCAGAGCCGGCGCTTGGGGCGGGTGCAGCGTGCGGAGCCCCTAGCTGCCCCTATATGTAGGAGCTGAAGGGGGGACATGCCACTGCTTCTGTGAGCTGCGCGGAGCCACAGCAGGCAGGGAGCCTGCCTTAGTCCTGCTGTGACGACAAGTGGACTTTTAATGGCCTGGTCAGCATTGCTGACCGGAGCAGTCAGGGTCCATTTTTGACAGGGCGTTCCGGTCAAAAAGCAGACACCTGGCAACCTTATATTCCAGTAACATCTGACGAAGTCTGAATTTACTGCTTACAGCCTAAGATCAATGCAATGCAAAGTTACAGAAAAGCACTCAAACTCTAATTTCTCCTATTCTGCAACTGTAATAAAAAAATTTGCAGTTCATTTAACCTCAACCTTTCTTCTCCTGAAAAGCATTCAGAATGTATTTTGATAAAAAGCTGGGGTCTTATTTTACTTCAGTCTCACACTGGAGGGAAGAGGGTGCACTATCCTCATCTGCCCTTTCACAAGTAAAATCAAGAATCCTACAACTTGCACTCTGAACACAGAGGAAAACAAAGGAGTCATAGCATTGCCTGTAGCAACGGACATCCTGATAGGGGTAGTAGCAGGGGCGGGGGCAAGCGGGGGAGCGGAGAGTGCTGTGGCAACAGTCCCCGGAGCAGCATCTTTCAAAGGGTGCTGCAGTTTTTACTCCCACATGAACCTTCGCACTGCCCCCAGGAATATTCTCTCTCTTTCCCTAAGGCACAATCTTCAAGCCATTGCCAACATCTACATGCACCTTCCCTCTAAACCTTCAAACCTCCACCATACCTAGTGTGTCAATTCCTGATAAGTATGCAATGGAGTTCTTAAAGTGCATGCTTTAGGGATATTTTCCCTATATTATTTCAGTTTTTAAAAAGGTACTTATCCAATTATTAATTCAATAGGAAAAAAGAAAATATGTGAACTGGTCTTAAAGTCAGCAAAAAGATGGCCCAAGTCCAAGCCATATATTCAGGTAACAGAAAGAGCTGTAACTAGTGTGAGCTCAGTTTCCAAACATGTGGACACCGAAGTGGGTCTTTTAATGACCATGACTGGTCAGGACTTTGTCTCTCACTTAAAAGACAGTACTTCCAGCAGCGACAGTGTCTCCTAACACCATGCATTGGTGCAGTACAGATACTGGGTGAGATTTTATGCTGCACTTGTAAGAGACACATCACCAAACTTGTAGCCCAGAGGGAGAGGGCTAAGGCAGCCTTAAACCACCTTTGCACCCTCCCAATCCTGCAACGATCCAATGGGTAGAGCAGCTTCTAGAATACTTTAGACAGCGCTGAAAGGTGTTACGTCAGCCTCCCCGGGCTCCCTTATGGGCCACAGTGCTACTCCTGTGTACGGTGGCCCTGCATCCCTAATGCAACCCTCCCAATCCCAGCTCTGCCCTCTCCCCCTCCCCCCCCCCCCCCCAGATCAGTGCTTGCAAGCAGGTCTATGGAAGGCAGCCTTATGGCTATCTTCCATAATACCTGTGCTGGGGTTTTCAGAGTCCCTTTATTCTGCTCCACCCCTTTTACCTGGCATAAAGAAGCTACAACAGGAGCAATGATCTCGCCCTCAAAGGGGAAGAACCATCTACTGAATCACTAGAACTACTTCCTGAGACCGTGTTCATTTACTACCAGTCACTCATCCAAGTATTAGCCAGGCCTAATCCTGCCTAATTTATTAGCTGTTGAACATTTTAAAAAGTCATTCGCCTTCTCTGTTTAGATAAAGTTTTAGCATATTAAAAAACATGTTTTCAGTTCATCAGTCAGGACCTTGTTGGTGAGTAAGAATCAAATATTTAATTTCAAAACTATTCTTTTTCTCTCGCTTTACAATGAAGTCTGGAAGGGAATAAAATGAGATTGTGACCTAAAGTCTGGGGGGCATTAATTCCACATTTTTGCCATCTCTTCCCAGAAGCGTAAAGAATGAACAAGTAAGAGGGTGGTTGGACCACGAACAACTGTGGTTTGGCCTCCTTTTTTCCTGGTATTGTTGATGGTGCCATGCCAGCCTCTGATTATTTCCTTCATAGGATTGAGAAGAAGGGACTTGTAATGAATATGCATATTTATCGCCACTGTCAAATTATCACTAGTGACAGCAAAAACCTAAGCCATTTCATTTTATTACTCTAATATGATTTCATGTGCTTTATTTTATAAAAGGATTATTATTTTGATGCATGTGATTTCTAACAGAAGTTAGGCACCGATTAGAGTTGGCACACTGTAGGCAAATATTGTACAAGTTTCTCACAGGTTTGCCAATGCTGATCACTCCTGATCTTCTATATACTACGCTTCAAAGCCTTAGCATAACTCTGTACTGCACCTGCACTTTATACAGAATTTTGCCAAATGATTGAAGATCAACCCAATTAGAAGCATTTAGAATGTATTAACTTTTTCAAACATATTTTAGTGTCCCATTTCAGAATCTTTGTAACTTGCTCACTTGGGACCCGATTCACCCTCACTCCCACCTTGTCACTCCTTTTTTAAAGATACATACGACTGACATTACTTTATAAGCACAAAGGGCAGTATGCTTATGTTCTAATTAAGCAAGTTCCGTGGCTCTCTGACCATTTTGGTAAGTAAATTGGTATATACACACTTTCCTGTTTATCTGAGTTATCATGAACCTTGCATCTCTTGTTTAATATTATACACCTCTACCCCGATATAACACGAATTTCGATATAACACGGTAAAGCAGCGCTCCGGGGGGGCAGGGCTGTGCGCTCCGGCAGATCAAAGCAAGTTCGATATAACACGGTTTCGCCTATAACGCAGTAAGATTTTTTGGCCCCCGAGGGCAGCGTTATATCGGGGTAGAGGTGTACATTGTACTTGGGAAGGAGAAAAAAAAAAAAAACCACACACACACAAAACAAATTCCTACTTCCCAACATTTATCACCTCTGGTGTAAGTGAAGGATTACTTTTCTGTGTCCTTTTCTGAAAAGCACTAAATGAAGGTAATAGCCTGAAACCTCCACTTCATCTAACAAACTGTCTTCTAACACCTTTAGTAGCTGCTGAAGTCTTTATCAGATTAAAAAAACAGCATGGGTCTCTTTTTCCCCTTCCCTCCTTCTTTGTCCTGTTCCCTTGTTCCCATAAATTCATCCCATCCTTCCTTTTCTCTTACCTCACCTCTGACCTCACAAGATTTAAACAAAAACATTTTTTAAGTGAACCTTTATGTTGTATCCTTTTCTCCCTTCCCACAAGCCCCGTGTGCCTAACTTTCTAGATTGTAAACTCTTGGGGACAGAACTTCCTACATGTTTGTACAGAGCATAGCACATTCTGGGGGCTACCATGATATAAACAAATAAAGCATCTGAAATGGTGGCCTACATGAAAGAAGTTCTCTCTAGCCAATTATAAATTCTCCAGACTCCAACATAGCTGAAATTCTTAGCATACTATATTACAGTACTGGAACTCTGTCAGAGTAAGTTAGCTTACTTTTATCTTTAATACCCTTGACAGAGTTGTTAATATATAAAAACAAATAATAAGCAAATGAGAATCATGGTATTAAGAGCTCTTTAAGAAAAAAGTAGATTTTCTTTTCTGGGCATGGAAATAATTCCCTTTTGTTTATTATTGATTACTTATTACTGGTTACTTGATTAATTTTATACCATCTATTGCCAGTACTTGCATAGTGTAACTTACAGAAGAAAGCATTATGCCAGATAGCGTTCGCAGGATTGAATCATAATCATGTATGAACAAAATAGTTATGTAATTCTTTGTGTGGAAGGCCCTCCATCAACTGATCCGTAAGTCCATCTTCTCCTTCACATTTCTCCTCAAGGCCTACTCCCACTGTGGCACATATAAAAGAAGTCAGCTAATTTATGATGGCTAGATGTAAGGGTTGATAGCTGGCCCCTTAGCAATCTGCAACTGTAATATTTCATGCAAATATACGTAAGAAATTTGCATGTATTTTATTATCCTCTCCCTCCATCCTTTTTATTCCTCTTGTCTTTTTTAGACTGTAAACTCTTCAGGGCAGGGACCATGTCATCAGCACACTGGAATCCTAATCACAGAGCAGGTTTGTGAGTGCATTAGTAGTTCAAATATTAAATGCTACTCAAATGTATTTTAGTCTCTAGTTTTGTGAGCTCAGATGTTGGCATAATGCATTGACATTAGCATGAAGAAAACCTCCCTAATATCTTTCTGAGGGCGAGAAAAAAAAAAAGAATGAATGAAAAAACCTCGTTTTTCAAAATAAGTTCCACCATTGGCACAATTCTGACAATTCACACGATAGGAATAAATTTATATTAACTCTGTTCTACAACTGAGAAAAAGAAAGTTAAATTAGAAAAGAATTTTTTTTTTTTTTTTTTTATTAAAAAAAGGTTTTGGTCCCCAACAAAAGAAACAGTACATTTTTGAAAAATTAAAGCGACATAAATGTACACAAAACATACTAACGGTATACTTTGTGGGATTTAACTTTAAGAATGATACATTTTTTAGCACACAGGTTGATGGGGTACTTGAATAGCAATATAAATAGGTGGGAATGGGCATAGCTATCCTTTATATGAGCAAACCATTCCATTTCTAAGGGCAATTTTGCAGATAAAAATGTCACGTTTTTTCCAAAATCTTTACAAATGAGTCCAAGTGAAAATTCTCCATACAAGTCAGTAAAGAAAGTCCTCAAACTTAGCTGAATCCATAAAGGATTGCATCTGGTGTTTCAGTATGGATATATTTAATGAGTAAAATTAAAAATAGTAGCCTTTTTTAATTATACGAAGCGTGTATGTTATTACTGAACAGAGGTATATATGCTTTCTTCAAGACTCATAAAACCACCTGCTGCGAATTAGACATTAGGTGCAATTTTTATATGGTACTATAAAGGATTTCTGATATAATTGTATCCTTGTCATATAACAGCGATGTGTGATACTAAATAGCCACTCTGCGAGTGTGAGAAGCTGGGAGCAGGAGGCACAAGGAGGTGAGTGAGAGGGTGTGCTGCTGGAGGACTGAGAAGCACAAGCGTTATCAGACACCAGGAGGAAGGTCCTGTGGTGAGACTAAGGAAGGTGTTTGGAGGAGGCCATGGGGAAGTAGCCCAGGGAGTTGTAGCTGTCATGCAGCTGTTACAGGAGGCACTATAGACAGCTGCAGTCCACAGGGCCCTGGGCTGGAACCCGGAGTAGAGGGCGGGCCTGGGTTCCCCCCAAACCTCCCAATTGACCTGGACTGTGGGTTCTTCCAGAGGGGAAGGTCTCTGGGCTGTTCCCCAACCCACATGGTGAATCTCTGAGGCAAGAAAATCCGCCAATAAGTGCAGGACCCACCAAGATAGAGGAGGAACTTTGTCACACCACGCAGACAATGATGGAGCTGGAAAGAAAACCCAGGACTCTGACTCCCAGCCATCTTATCTGAACAGGACAGCAAAAAGAAAAAAAAGTCTTCTCCAACCAATCTAATGTACCTATTGAGTGTATACAAATATACGCTCTCTCAAATTGTAAGTAGGAAAAAAAAAAAATCTTGAAATTTAGGCTGCCCCAGGAATAAAGAAAACTTCTAATCTGATACTTATACATGACCAGCCTTTATTTAATAATTATGTACAGACGTAATATTAATAAAATTGAAGCTTGACAGAGTTTAGTTTGTCAATATCCAAAATGCTTTTCCTATTCACAACTACTTAGCAGCAGTGGTAGAGCCTGAGCTCTGGAAACAAACTGAAAGGTTTGTGTGCGCTTGGAGCTGCGCAGAGTTGCTCTTTTCTCGGCACTTTAAAACGGAGCTATGACATTGATTTATTCTGTTTGCATCATTATGATAAAGTTTCAGATAGTCTTTCTCAAAAGTCTGTGAATTTATTTAATAAACCATTAACATTCAGAACAGCTTTCAGAATCATACGGTATTGTAACAATTAAATATAAAATGATTCTTACAATACTTAATACGTGAATTCAATGAACTGTTTTAAGAGGAGCCAATGTGCTTAAGTTACAGTTCTTTCAGTTAGAAACAATGCCATAGTACATCAATTTGAGAATAAAACCACTACTCAAATATAACTCAGCAAAAGAAGAAGAAATTCCCAATAGCATCTGGAACTAAAGAGACCATTTGCTTTTCAGAGGAGGATAATAATTTGCTTACCTGGAACATCAATTAATCTCTTATAGACATTCAAGAAGGCTGCCTCTGCTTCTTTGCTTCTTTTACCTAATGCATCAATCTAAAAAGGGTGAGGGAAAAGAAAGCCTTAGACTTGTTCAAACAAAGACACGCACACAGATCAATGGCATCATATACATAAATGAATAAATGTATCAACAATTTCAATTTAATTCAAATGTAAAATGGGAACCTGAGTTCTCTATATACACATTGGGAAGTACTAGTGGGAATCAGCTACAGAAGATGATTTTTCTATATGTTTGTACTATAGATACTAAAACACCTTTTCTAGCACAACAATGAACATCCATATTTTATGCCCAATACCATCTATTTTAATTCTTAGGCACATAGTATATAGATTAAAACGTATTTGGGACACAGGTTTTCCATGAATAATTTATTTTGTTTGCCACTAACTGAAGCCTAACTATACTATAGCATCATACACAGGCGAGGCTGGTCTCATTCCACCTTTTTCAGCAACATGTGCATAGCTTTGTATTTCTATCAGGTCTCCTGGCAGGTCATGAGACATTTTTCTTGGAACACTGCTATACCAGAGACTAAGCAGCCATGGATCTCCCACATACAAAGGAGTTCTCCTGTAAAGGTTAGACACAAATTTCCATTTAAATTCTGAATATCCTTACTTTTGTGTGCTTAAATTACACCAGTAGGGGCAGATGCTGCCCATAGATACGTATGTGGAACTCCTCCTGAAGATAAGAGGAGCTGTGCATCCGTGTGTGAGGACAAAATGTACCCAGTACTGTTTACTGTAGTTTTTCTCAGTGATTTCATTCCCAAAATAAATGGAAGATTAACAACTCCGAGAATGGACTAAACATTTCTTGGGTGAAGAATATGGTTTATTTTTTTTAAGTTCCTAGTGCATTGGATTAGATAACAAAACATTTATAATTATTAAAGTTTGACAAAGCACCTTTTTTATACACCCCAGTGCAGAAGGAGACAATAAGGGAAACAGGAAAGTCTTTGGCAAAGTTTTCTAACAGTACACTGAGGTCTCAGTCAGCACTCAAAGGATGGATATTACAGTACCCATATTTTTACTAAAACACAAGGAAGGATCTGGATATGTAAGCCTCATTTCAACTAGAGAGAAACAATTGATAAGGGATAACATTATGAAACATTTGAAAGATGTGTACGTCAACATGAACTACAAAAAGGAAGGTCCTGTCTAAAAAACGTCCTTGAATTCTTTAACCACGTTACTGATTTGGTAGATAAGGCTGAAACAATGGACAGAGTTTACTGTATCCATGTTTCAGGAAAGTATCTGATACTCTACTACATGAGAGTTTGACTTGCAGAATTAGAAAGTATCCTAAGAGCAACCTATTGAAATGGATTCTAAACTGGCTTTGGCACAGGAAACACAGGGTGCCAGTGAAAGGAAACAGCTCAGGGAGAAGAGAGATAAGGAGGGGGGTGCTACAGGGTCAGACTTGGTGCCACATCTGTTTACTTTATATGAAATGACTTTGTAAAGGGAAGGATTTTGAAAAAGCCTAGAACTATAGATTATTACCATAATGGAGGGAGTCAGACATTGTGCACAGAAACAGAGCATACAAATTCCAAATGACTTGTATAGATTAGTTTTATGGACTAATAACTGACTTGTAGAGAACATTATAAAGAAGTTAAGGTGACAAAACTAGGAGAGATGGACAATTGTAAAAAATACTGAACTGCACAATACAGTATATAAACCAAGACAACACTTGGGGGGAGGGGTCCAGGAGGAAAACAAGGACACTATAAGCATCTGCACAATGCTTGGCAGCAGTAACACAATCTTGGGATATTCAGAGAAAGGTTGTAGAGACAGAAGTTATTTTGACACAATACAAGGCTGCAAGTAGAACAATGAGCCAAATTCTGATCTCACGTGCACCCAGGAAAATATGGAGTAACTCAACAGACTTCAGTGGAGTTACACCTAATTAACACAGATGTAATATCGGAACCTAGACTACTTTGTGCAATTCCTGTTAGCTTAGAAAATCAAGGGTATTGGTGAAATTGAAAGCAAGCAGCAGAGTGCAAAATGATTGCGGATTTGGGGAGCAGATATAAATTCTGAAGAAAGATTGGCTATGCTTGGCTTTTACAGTTTACCAAAAAAGGTTATGAAAAAACAGTGGAATCTCACAGGGCATGAGACACACTGGAAAGCAAGGAATAGATGGTTGTGAATAAGTTGTTTATTAATTCAAACACAAGAAACCACAAATGGGATGATCATGAGGGAATAAGCACATAAGTATTTCAGAATATTTGGAAACTGGAATTTGGAACAAATTGCCAAAGCCTGAAAAGCATAAGATGGTATAAATCAATGCTTGAGAGAACTAAACAGTGGTTTTGAAGTACAGAGAATAGATAGGGGACCACTAGCTAGCTTTTTGAGGTTCAGATGAAGAGGTATATCCTGGATATATAAATGAAAGCTCTGAAAGGACATATGTACCATATGTTGTACTTCTGGATCTCAATGTCCCTATACACAATTTTATCTCCATTTGCAACTTTTCTACATAGTACAGATCGAAATAATAACTATTAAACTCTATTAACATTAGAGAACTGATACTATACTTATGGGGGTGGGGGGAATCATTCATCCTTTCTATCAGAGCAACAGCATTCCAGTTGATCGAGACATCCTTTCTATGAAAACTTGAATGGATTTATTTTCATATCAAAAGTTTTTCTTTTCTAAAAAATGACACAACCCTATTTTCTGTTTAAACAATATAAAGTGTATCATTGAGGCACCAACACCTGGTTATAAACTGATTATTAAGTATAAAATAGAGTTCAAATGACATACACCTGGTGGATCAAAGATGGCAAACAGTTTTGTAATTGACAGTAATGCTCCTGACTCTTTTGAGTCCTAAATCCAGAATTGAGATTGCAAATAGTTAGACTAAGGCACCAGAATTTCCATTCACATTATTTCATTTTAGGACTGTTTGGGCAGTCTGACAAATTATCAATCTGTCTGATTTATAGATTGCGTTTACTGTGAGCACCTTAGCACATTTTATACCCAACACACAAACACAAAACGAGAATAAAGCATAACATTTGTTTTAACATGGATTAAAAAGTAAGTAGGGACACTGCTTCTGAATGTACAGAGGTAGGGAGTGTAAACTAGATAATTCTTAGTCCTGCCATGAGTGCAGGGGATTGGACTAGATGACTTCTCGAGGTCCCATCCAATCCTATGATTCTACGTAATAGGGAAAAACAAAGCACCAAAACATATGGTAGTTTAAATTACACAAAGAAGCAGAGTACAAAAAAACAACAACAACCATAGACACAGGAAAAACAAAGCCCTGAAATAACATGGAAATAAATATACTTGTACAGTTCACACAACACTTTTAAAATCAAGGTGGTGTTGCCTCAGGAGTCAATGACGACCAGTTGGGACTGGAGTAAGTTAGAACAGTGTTAACTATGTCATAAAAACTCTGGCTGTGGAATTTTGTAAGCTCTAAAAAGTTTAGGGAGCCACGTGTCAACTGAAAATTACACTAGCCAACTTCTGAGATCAGCTCAGCTGTGAACCTTAACTTATCTAAACCAAGCACATTAAGTCTTTTCTGACTAGAAAGAAACAGCAGTGACCCCTGTACTCCCCACCCCCATAAGCATATGTTCACTTTTAAGTTTTGACATACTATTTGTCTTGATAATACCACTGGAGCTATATTGAGATAACAGAAATAAGACACTACTAGTGTGTTAGCAATCCTCCCTCCTTAGCATACTGTTCATCTTTAAAATACCAATGGAGCTATATGGAGATAACAGAAATAAGAAACTAGTGTGTGAGCAATCCTCCTCCTATCCACCTTATTTTCCAAGGTCAAGCTCTTTCATGAGTTGTTGAACAGAGCTCAAAGTTCAGCCCACAGACAGAAGAAATCATTTCCATAATTATCTGTCTACTAGACCAGAGAGACTCCTTAATCTATTCCCAATCCTCAGTCGCCAGTGTGACAGCTGAATTATTGGCATACCACCATACTAGCTTGGACAGCCTAATTTATATACACTGGGTCAGATTCTGATCTCTGTTACACCTGGGTAATGCCAATGAAATCACTCGACTGACCTCTGGATTTACCCACATGTAACAAAGATCAGAAACTGACCATGAGTTTAGTGAGCACTGTCCAAGTCTAGGAAGATTAAATACAAATTTACATTAGAACTATCTGAGTTACAGCAGACCCATGTCTAGTTAAGTTCAAACAGAGATAGGTAAAACCCATCACTTTAATTTCTAATCTCTAACTCTTTATGCTTTGAGGAAGTTCAATACTAATTGAAAGTCTGAGACTGTACTGCTCCACAAATCCCCTAGATTCAGTGTTCTGATCTGAAAGGAGTGGACTGCACTGGAGAACAGGCTGTACTGAACTAAATACTTTCTCTTACAGTACAGTCACAGACCGAACATTGCACTGCTGTATTTTAGAATTTAAAGGTACAGCACAGAAATAAAGCTTTTAGTGGGGAAGTTGGGATTTCCAGCTGCCAGTGCATCTTTCACTGACACTTAACAAGAGCTGTAGTTGTGATGACATGATCAATGGGTAAAAACTCTGGATGCAGAATGAGAAAGAGGCACATGGCAATGACAGCCATGGAGGAGCTAAAGGATCTGAGACTTTCAACATGGATCACAGTTAGATCACTACATATATATTTTTTTGCAATTCAATATTCCAAATATAGCTCATCAGGGAAGGGATCATATTGTCGTCTGTGCCTTGTATTTCAATGACCATGTCAGTGCTTTAATAATTATAGTAATGTTAGCAGCACATAAAATATGTCAGACATGCATAACCTGTGTGGAGATTTAATAGGGATTTTCTAGTCCTGATCCTTTTACATTTCACCACTGGATGTACATTTGTGATATTCATCCTCACAAACCCTCCAATAATCTCTAAGGAATACATATCCTTTTATTATACTGTACCCAACCTGCAACTAATTTACCACCTTAAAATAAATGGCTCATATATCCAATTAACTTTTCAAAGACTAATTATAGAAATAAGTCAACTATTTGAGCTTTAAATTTAATAGATTCCTGACAAATATAGATTTTCACGTGATTAAGGTTGCTTACAACTAAACAAAAGAAAATCCCTTTATTGGTCCCATTTTTCCTGTTGCAGAGGTCTCTATGTACAGGATAACCTGGGATACAACCGACTGAGTTAAGGGGGTGCACGCATGGATGCACGCGCGCGCACATACACACACACACACACACACACTCTCTCTCTGAACTAGGAATTTCTTTACTTTTGTCATTTTGCATTACAAAATTAGCTCTTTTTAATGTAGTTTGAATTTAATTTCTTTGGAGTTTGGAAGTGCCATTAAGAATAGTAAAGGATTGTCACCTTGCTTTTCACTTTGTTAAACCATGCCATAATTCTTGGAGGAACCTCCTGGAAATCAAACAGTGGTACTAGTAAGTATTATTAACACTAAGCAATGATACAATTCATTCTTTGGCGAAATTACAAAAGAGCCAGGCCTGTTTTTCATCTAAACCATTAGCATGTCAGTTTCAAAGGTGATACATCCTAATAGCTATGCAATACATAATGCATGCTAGAGACCACTTACTGTACAGGTACAGCATCTTTTCTAAGATTAAAAACTTGCCTTTTTTTAATGCTAACAGTGCTGCATCATGAACCAACGGGCTGAGAATTTTTTATTTTTTTTTTAATTAGAAACTCACAGGTGACAGAACACAAAGCAAAAAACTGTTTTGTTTGATTATTTGCATAAATTAAACACATTTAAAAGGATTTTAATGACGCGTTTAAGAAAAAGCTTGTGAATCTGCTTACAGCACATGGTATATTTTTTGCTGAGCAAAAGATCGTTAGATAGAAAAAAAAAAAAAAAAATGGAGCCTTATCATGGAAACAATGGAAGCCTGTGAACACAGTTGCTCTAATGTAGTGCATAGGTATGCCACCTTCTAAGTAATACAGTCCTAGGGACATGTACACCAGTTACATTTACCAGCACATTACAGTTTGATCAAAAGCTATCTGGCATAAAGACAACAGAAGCAGATTAAAGAGAAGATTAGATAAAACAGATTAGCCATTATCTTTGAAAACTCCTGGAAGATGGGAGAGATTCGAGAGGACTGGAAGAGGGCAAATATAATGCCAATCTATAAGAAGGGGCATAAGGACAACCCAGGGAATTACAGACCGGTCATCTTAACTTCAGTACCCAGAAAGATAATGGTGCAAATAATCAAGCAAGCAATCTGCAAGCACATAGAAGATAATAAGGTGATAAGTAACAGTCAACATGGATTTGTCAAGAACAAATCGTGTCAAACCAATATAGTAGCTTTCTTTGACAGGGTAACAAGCCTTGGGGATAGGTGGGGGAGTAGTAGATGTGGTATATCTTGACTTTAGGAAGGCTTTTGATACTGTCTTGCATGATCTTCTTATAAACAAACTAGCCTAGATGGAGCTACTATAAAGTGGGTGCAAAACTGGTTGGAAAACCGTTCCCAGAGAGTAGTTCTGTGGTTCACAGTCAAGCTGGAAGACCATATCGAGTGGGGTCCCACAGGGATCGGTCCTGGGTCTGATTCTGTTCAATATCTTCATCTATGATTTAGATAACAGTATAGAGAGTACACTTATAAAGTTTGTGGACAATACCAAGTTGGGAGGGATTGCTAGTGCTTTGGAGGACAGGATTAAAATTCAAAATGATCTGGATAAACTGGAGAAAGTCCAAAGGACAGCAACAAAAATGATTAAAGGGCTAGAAAACATGACCTTTGAGGAAAGATTGTTTAGTCTGGAGAAGAGAAGACTGAGGGGGGACAGAGTAGCAGTTTTCAAGTACATAAAAGGTTTATACAAGGAGGAGGACAAAAAACGTTCTTGTTAACCTCTAAGAACAAGACAAGCAGCAATGGGCTTAAACTGCAGCAAGGGAGGTTTAGGCTGGACATCAGGAAAAGCTTTCTAACTATCAGGGTAGTTATGCATTGGACCAATTTGCCTAGGGACATTGAGTCATTTCTCTTATTGGAGGTTTTTTTAAGATTACACAAACACCTGTCAGGAATGGTCTAGTTATTACGTAGCCCTGCCTTGAGTGCAGGGGACAGGACTAGATGACCTACTGACCCTTCCAGTCCTACACTTGTATTATAAATGGGACTCAGATCCTCCAAAGTTCCAGATCTTCTGTCCCTAAGGCAGACTAAGGCTATGTCTACACTACAGATGGGATCAACGCTCTGAGATTGATCCACCAGTGGTCCATTTAGCGGGTCTAGTGAAAACCCACCAAATCGACAGCAGATTACTCTTCTTGTCGGGGGTAGAGTACAGGGGTCAACAGGAGAGCAAAGTAAGTCAACGGGAGAGTTTCTCCCGTTGACCCTCTGCGGTGTAGACTCCGCGGTAACTCGACTTCAGGTACGTCGACTCCAGCTACGTTATTCATGTAGCTGGAGTTGCATAGCGTAGGTCGACTTACCGCAGTAGTGTAGACATAGCCTAAGTCTTCTAAGCATTTCCAGATACACTCTGTTCTTCCCGGCCAACAACCATGCCCTTCCAGGAGATGGGCTTACTCTCCCAAGGCCACAGGATCGACTCTTGTCTTCCTCTGACTTCTGAAGTCCTTGATCCTCCTGCCCATCCCATCCCAGTAGGTATTTACAAATGAATGACAATGCTGTGCTTTTCACTGCTCATGCCACCTACTGCTCTGCCTTCGAGTCATTGTTGTGCTCAGGTCCCCTCTAACTGTGGCTGAACTTGGATCCCACGTACCCTGTGTTAATCCTGCCCCCTGCCTAGGGAATATGTGGAACACAAGCAAACTAAGTGGCAAGAATTAACAGCCTGTAGGATTTGATCCTCCATACCTGTAAGTAGCACAGAGCAAGAGTGGAGATTTGCACCTGTACCTCCAGCTCAGCAGGGGCGGAGGCAGCAATCAGCAGAGCAATACACAGTGCAATCAGCACAGTGACCCAGCGCCTGTGTCAATATGCCTTTCTGCATGGGTGTGGAAGACCCAAATGGCACGTGTTGGAAAGTGAAGTCTAGACACGGCTAGGGCAATGATGCCAAACCCTCATCCATGCAATGGAAGTTAGGGAGCAGAGTAGCCATTTTCTTGAATTTCTGTGCTATGCAGCTCCATCCAACTTCCCAGTATGAAAAGTAGCACCATGCTAAGCTGAGTGGTTCTCTAACCTGTCCTTCAACCTCCCACACCAGCCTCTAATCAGCAGTAACCCTTTAACTACACCTGTTTGAAATATGTATAGTTAAAGCTGTACAACCCTTAGTGTGGATGCAGTAGTCATAGTTACATAAAGATACTTTTTCCCCATAAATGTAGGGGGAAATACACCCCCACACACTGAAACAGTTAAACTTAAGAAGAGAAAGAAGCTTTACTATAGTGAAGGTTGAGAGTTGCTTACTGTTAACAGACTATTCTTAAGTGCTCTAAAATCCACATGCTGACTCAGATTGTTTTTAAATTTGCTATGCCCAACAGGTGCAGAGTAGGGATAGAGGTCCACATCTGGGGTCATATGAATAAGGGGTTCCTGAGATACAGCACTCTTTTTAAAAAAGTGTGTTAATAAAATCAACTTTTTCCTCCTAGCTTTTTTTGAGCACATCTGGGGCTAAAACTATGGCTCTAATCCTCCCCAAACTGATCACAGTTGTTTGGGATTTATCTCAGCTAGTGCATGGCACCCACTGCACCTGTGGGCTGGTTATGTTGAAGAAATTATTCAGGGTTAGGTTAGGCACTCCAGAGCGGGGTTTCTGTAGCTTCAGCCAAAGGTACGTCTACCCTGCAACTGGGACTGCATGTGTAGGCCTAATCTGAGCTAACTCACTAAAACTAGCAGTGTAGCCACAGTGACAGGTGGCAGGATGGGCTAGCTGTAGGAGTACGTACACAGGGTTCCAGGTGGGACTAGACTGTGGCAGCTAACTCACACCACTACTGCTCTTTAGTGCTAGTTCGAGCAAGCTAACTCAATCAAAAGGTAACTCGGGTATGCCTGCACATGCCACAATTACTCCTTCTGAGTGCTGCGGAAACATACCCAGAGACAATGAAACGCACACGTACAGCAAGACTAACGGCTTTTCAAGTGCCAGACTGTTTCCAGGCAGTTTGCTGTCACAGGGATTGTCTACACTTGAAATGTTGCAGAGCTACAGTTGCATCGCTGTAGTGCTTCAACCTAGACACTCAATACAGCAACAGGAGGTGTTCTTCCGTCGGCTTAGTTAATCCACCTCCCCAAGAGGCAGCAGCAGCTAGGTTGATGGAAGAATTCTTCCATCAACCTAGCGCTGTCTACACCAGGGGTTAGGTCAGCTTAACTGTATCGTTCAGGACTATGGATTTTTCACACCTCCCCCGAGTGACATAGCTGGGTCGCCGTAACTTTTGAGTGCAGACCTGGCCATAGTAACTGAGTGGCCCAATGACACATGCTGTGGTCACTGCACCAAAGTCAGTGCTTAATTTGTGCCAACACTTCCCAGGGCTGAGCCCCGGCACCTCTAGGCTTGGCACCTCCTGCCTCAAGCTGGTACATACACTACTCACAGCCCCACCATCTTCCCAACCTCCCCATGATCCTCCAAGGTTAACAGGGGCACTGCGTGGCAAAAAGGAGAGTGGAGCTGATGTGCATGTGAGAGGGCCTGGAGCAGCGAAAGGTATGGGGATGAATAATAGGTGATGGAAGGAATGTTGGAGCAGTGCTAGAGCAATGAAGGGAAGATGGGGATGAAAAGGAGGGGGTCAAATGTGCAGTGGGGAATGTCAGGGAGCTTCAGCTCTGTCCCCCCCCGAAACGCTCCACGTCATTCACTCCATGTTTGTCTCACACTTCAAAAAACACCCTCAATGACTCCACATCACTCCCTGCATTGTACCTGCATTCCCTCCCCAGCTCCTCAACCTGTGGGTCCCATTCCAACAACCACTTGTTCATGCGGCCGAGGGAGATGACAAGATGCTTTAGAGGCAGTGAAGGGACTAACATGCAGCTAGTGCATTCTGTGGTTGAAGTAATCATTGCCAAAGAGCTCGAAGCAAAAGAGGCAGAGAGTTGGGCTTTGATACATGCGTATACGGAGATATTTAAAAAAAAAAAAAATTAAACATCTCAAAACTTAGTTAACACAGAGCTACGGTTGCCTAGTGGGTACCTCAAGCCCTTCAGAACATTTTATTCAGCTACACTCAAACCTCTGAAAATAGGAAATCCAAGTTAAGAAATACACCACCCCTGAAACATCACCTTAACTCTGCCCTCTTTGAGCAAAACCTGACATGCCAATAACACACATACTAACAGTCTACCCTTACAGATGCTACAGAACACTTGGGGAACAAGTGTGGAGCTACCTACACCTGATCTACACTCCAACTCTGAGCCTACTCCATGCAAATCAGCTTAGACTTGCTAAATGTTACAACCCCTTCACCATTCCAAGAGGAGTCCTTCTGACACACTGCTTTCATACCCCTCATTAACCCCAGAGACCACACTACTGATGATCCACATGACAAGAACACCTCTGTACATTTCATATCAGAGTAACAGTTATGCCAACCTGCTCCAACTAAATCCTCTACTATCCAATACTACTAGACACCTAGCACAATGAACCTAGCTGGAGTGCATGCAGATCTAATGCTG
Source organism: Malaclemys terrapin pileata (assembly GCF_027887155.1). Lineage (NCBI taxonomy): Eukaryota > Metazoa > Chordata > Testudines > Emydidae > Malaclemys > Malaclemys terrapin. The sequence goes on along the minus strand of NC_071522.1, from coordinate 18,652,341 downwards.
TGATTCACGTCGCTGGAACACAAACAATGGCACACTCTCCTAGAATTTCCTTATGTTTACTTGTTATGGCACCCTCTCCCTTCCTGAACCACTGCCAGTGGCTATTACCAGCCCCAGGGGGACAGAGGTAAAGTTGTGCAGCAGGGATGGAGTGTACTGTAATTTTGTATTTCCAGAGGTCTGAGTGTAGCGGAATTCAGTGTTCTGAAGGGCACCAAGCACCACTAGGCAATCTTAACTCTCTTAATGAAGCTTTGGGACATTTAACCTGAACAAAATTGTATGTACCTGCAAACTAAGAACTAGTCTACAATCAGAAATAATGCCTCTGAAAGGTGCAAATTGCCCAATTCTTCTCAATGAGGTGTTTCTAAAGTCTGGTGACAAAGTAATGTCAGTGTTAGCTATTTCATCACTAACCATTTCAATAGAAACTTTCAGCTACTCTGGGATAGGGGTGGGGTATAGGAGGGAGGTTATAGAAGAGAGTCTGGTGTTATGGACAGAGCTTGAGAAGAGTGCCAATATTTTTATTCCCCGTCTGAGCCCAGGGCAGGAAGATGGATGAGATGCCTTCTCCAGCTCTAATTTCTAACATAGATATAATTAAAAACGGAAACACACATGGGAAGGGAATATTTACTAACTGTATAAAATGAAAATATGCCTTAAGGTACTGTCCCAGATTGGAGGCAGCATGGAGTCTGACAACCACCAGTAGGTGCTCTAAGAGGCACTGCGTTGGGCCAGATTCTCCCACTGCAGGATATGAGTAACTCCCATTGATTTCAGTGGGACCTGCTCGTATCTTGCAAGGGGGGGAAGAATAAGGCCCATTGTAATGTGGGATGGAACAGAATGCCAGTGGCATGTGTAGGGGGTATAACAGATGCAGGGAAGCTAGTCACACCCTTCTCTTGTGTGCTGGGGTTGAACATAATCTCACCTATAGCAGAGTTCATAGTTTGTAAAGTTAATAGTTTTGAATATAATATTTCTTCTCTCAAAGGCATATTCTCTACCCGCTCCATGTGTATAACTCTTATTGATATTAATGGGTGTCCTGCATTCTCATCAAGAAGAGCGCATACCCCTTTCCAGATGTCTAAATATATTTAAATCCCATTCCTGAGGGAAGACTGCCTAAATTGCAACAAACTTAGCCGAAATCGATCATTTACACATTTGTACAAACCAAAGAAACAAAACTAACAGCACCATTGTTGTTTCAAGCTGCTCAGTGTTTTCTTTTGCAGTTTAGGATCATAACACAAGATTAAAATAAAGTGTGTGAAACCTTTTTCTGTGTTCATGTTAAAGAAAGAAAAGCTCCACTGGCAGCTGCTGAGAGAATGTTAAAGATAATAATTATCTAGTGGAAATATTAGATTTGCTCCACATTGTCTGTTACATACAATTGTTTAATAGGGCTTTTATTGAAAAGCTGCAAAGCTTTGGGCCTAAATCAATGAGATGAAAGCTCTGAATTTTGATGTATGCTGTTGACTTCCACAACACAGAGCAATTTGTAATAGCTTTGCCTTGCTGTTGTTTTCAAAGCTCCTGCTACATCACAAGCATTTATTTCTGACCACAAAATTACATTTATTCAACAGAAAGCAGCTCAGGGTCTTTAAGAGGTTAACTTCTGGAGTGCTTGGCTGCTCTCCAGCCTCTGTACTAGCATCAGTGCTAATGCAACAGCACACAACAGCACCCAGGCTAGCCATGATTAATAGACTGCTGAATACGCTGCTTTCCACATACACACACTTTTCATTCCCCTGCTTCCATAGATCATGGACTTATCCTCAAAATATCTGACTGAAATTGAATTTGGCTTCTCTCTCAACCGTTCATTTCCTATGTTATGCAAGGTTATATCCTTTTCTGCATGAGCAGAACCAAACCAGCTGCAGCTTTTGAGAAGAAAATGTGTTTTCAATTATGAAGTTGGCCTGAATATTGAACCATAGTTCTACTGCAATTCTAATTGAGCCATCATGGAGCAAACTTACAGGAAAGAAATCATATGAATCAGGTTTGTAAATTTAACAAAAGGAAATTTAAAAAGAAAAGAAAAGATTGATATTAGCCAAGGCATATTCCTATAAAATGCAGGGAACAAGAAGAGATGACTGAACTTTTTTAGGCCATTCTGTTTACGAACTCATTAAAACACCCTTTCACTAGTATGATTAGTAGTTCCAGTACACCAGTCTGGTCATATTTTCAACTCCTTTGTCTGCATACAGACAATTACTAAATTACTCTACTGACCAAATCAATAGCTTAAAGAGCAATTCAGCTAAGTACTGAGCCAGAGTGCTCTCATCAGAATGGCAATACACCTACAACTACTTGTCTTGAAAGAAGAAAACTAGATATGGCAGTCACAGAAGATCACAGTCTACTCTTTCAGAGTATTTGCCTTAAAGGATGCTCCAAATTAGGGATTACTGTGTTCCTGTTGGACAATCCTGCTATGCCACATGAAACAAATGCTAATAACCCCAGGAAATCCTTTCCCAGCCTTAATATCTACTTGATGACATCACAAATATGGATTCAGACATTAAATTTCCACAAAGCAAATTTATTTCTATAGCAGAAAGCATAGCCTAAGAACATAAAGCTTTATATTTAGGATTTCACGTGCAAGTGTTCATCTGCTTATATAAATGTGATAACCCATTGCAACCTACTATGTATTATGTTTATTCAGATGATAACTAGAGGGCGTTTCCTTTCTAAGTTGGAAAACAAATTATAATTGGATAATAAAATACTCTAGCCATTATTTATTCATCCTGGCGTTTAGGATACTGTGATTGAAGAGTTAACTGGAAGCACCCTCAACTTATTGATTGTAAACAAAGAAAAAAAATGATTTAAAAAAAGAGTTAAGGTTGAAAGTGGAGTTCAGTTGAGTCCAGCTAACACACCTACAAAATTACGTTCTTTATGAAATTCTATACTTTCTAAAAACACCAATGGGCCCCCTTGTTCTATAATTCTTCTTCCCTCCCTCTCACACCACCTCATTTACATCATCTCACAAGCTTAAGTGCCCCCCCTAAAGTTTCCACAAACATACACAAGTCAAATAACTAATTTACCAGTTTTGAAGCACAAAGCTTTTTGTCGATTTTAAAAGGAGGGCTTATAAGAGAAATCCAAATGCAATCTTAATTATGGAATGAATATCATACTAAAAACAATAATATACTTCAAGTAGACTGTCCATTCTCAAATAAGTCAGGAAGTGTAAAACTGTTTTGTAATATTTTTGCATTTTAGTTTGATATCCTGTTTTTTCATCCATGTTACTGTAATTGTAACATTACTGTTGGGACTCAATGTATTCTATGCTAGGCTCGTAGAACAAACGTGTGATAAAATCACCACTATACTATGCATTTCAGAACCTTAAGAATTTCATTTTTTCCTTAGCTAGCGATCCCCCATATGCACCCTGCTTTAATAGGTTTTCTTACTGTATTTGTTTTAAGTACATTTTTGAACTTGCAGTATCCTAAATTCTATTTCAGAAGGCTTTTACATTCAATGTTACCATGAAAAATCTGCAGTTCCAAGATCTGTAGATGAAAACAGCTCTTTCCAGCAACTAATGGAAACTGGATATTTGGTAATTGAAACAGTTTCCATCTGCAATTTCCCCTGATTTAGATAAACATCCATAGAATACAAAACACTCTGGCTATGTTTTTTTATATTTATAAATATCCATCCATATTATGCAGTGAAATATAAAGAAAATTTGAGAGATCAAACTAAAAGCAAAACATCTACTACTGAAGGAAACCAATGAATATGTTTAAAGAAATTAGCTAACAGCAAGTATATGTGCTGAAGGCTCCACACATTATGCACAGGGAGAACGGTGAGAACATAAGTGATTTTAAGTTTACAGTCTCCTCCAAGCCATGTCTGGTCCACTGATGTCACATGCTTCCCCACTCCAGGATACCTCACAGCATGAACTATTCTCATGAAGTCACAGCCAACATGGAGCCCAACTGGAGCAGAGAGCCATCCTACAGCAGACCTGTAGAGGCTTGTTTCTCCTTATATGGCAGAAGTTTGCTAAACATTTACTACTACTCTTTTACATGCCAAAGGACAGTCAATGGGTACTTCCAACAGCATAAGAATATTTTAAAACCCTGCAAAACCATTCTGTATCTAAAGGGGAAAATGACACTTGCATGACCCCTAAAAGGTAGTTCCAGAAGGATTGCATATCGATTGTAAAATTACAAGTATGATACATGCTGCAATATCTCTGGGAGTGGGGTGAGACGCACAACTTCAGAGGACTTGAAATGGAGGAAAGCTTATGCCTCGAATGCCTCTTACTTGTGCTCTGTGGAGCATTCAGCACATAAGCTTGTAATAAGTTATTAAATGAGACTAACACTTGCGAACCAGCTGTAGATAATGCATTATTACTTGCCAGAAACTGGGCTAATATTTTTTTATTTAAAATAATTTCACATTAAGGCTGATACACGGTTTTCTAAGGAACACCATGGTTGAGAGTCATCCATTCTATGTTTATATATAATTGACATGATGAGGGTAAAAACAACGAGGAGTCCTTGTGGCATCTTAGAGACTAAAATTTATTTGGGCACAAGCATAAATTTGTTAGTCTCTAACGTGCCACAAGGACTCCTAGTTGTTTTTGCTGATACAGACTAACACAGCTACCACTCTGAAACCTGTTATGATGAGGGTAGTTATGCTGGAGATAAAAGGAATTTCTAAGGCCTGTCTTAGGCCTGGTCTACACTGGGGGGGCTTGGGGAGGATGCAGGGGGAGGAGGAAATCAATCTAAGTTATGCAACTTCAGCTATGTAAATAACGTAGCTGAAGTCAACGTACTTAGACCTACTCACTGCGGTGTCTTCACTGCGGTGAGTCGACTGCTGCTGCTCCCCTGTTGACTCTGCCTGCGCCTCTCGCGGTGGTGGAGTACCGGAGTCAACGGGAGAGCGCTCGGGGATCGATTTATCGCATCTAGACTAAATTGACCCCCGCTGGATCGATCACTGCCCGCTGATCCGGCGGGTAGTATAGACCTACCCTTAGAGAGATTCACACCAATGTGACAACATAGATGCAGTTACAACAGTGCCAGCCCTAATGCAGACATGCTGCACTGATGTAAAATGAGGTTTATACTAGCATGTCTTACTCTGGTAACTTACCAAAGCAAGTTAAACCAGTACAAACCGTGATTTATATCAGTTCAGTAAGACTACAGCAGAGGTTTGCTTCGCTGCAACATTGATATATTTATACAAGTGCAAATTTCTCTAAAATAGATAGGACATGTTTGGAGAAGCTTCTTTAAATGTAGCAGGATCAGGGTTTATGACACATACTTGGGCATGCAGCATTCCATTCATTAGAGAAAAGTAGTACACATACGTAGACTTCTGTCAATATATTACAAGACGGAAACCAAAGTGAAAGAGTCTTACAGAGCGTTACAATTTATATAAAGCAACGTTAATATGCAAGTTTCCATTGTCAAACTGACTTAAACGGGTCATTCTTTTTCCTCACATGTTGCTATTATATAAGGAACTTCGTCTGATAAGTTTTTATAATTGTGCTTGGGAAATTAAGTAGTTAAAAAAACATACTGCTTCCAAGCAAAGAAATTATTGCTTGTTTGAGGTACATATTCAGCAGAATGTGCAAAGAATCAGAAATATAACCCTCATCAAAAATAGTATGTGCTCACTTAATTCCCTATGTAGATTGCTGAAAATATACTCCTAAATTTCTCCATGCTCTGATGGGAACTGCAACAGTAAAATAATCATTTTACAGCTTATTACACATTTAGCAAGTGTAACCCATGCCTGTTGGGTGTGGTGCCCTATCCCCATCTAGTGCCACTTTGATGTTAATGAGTCTGCTACAGCCATGTGGCTTTTAGCTCATGCAGTAGGTGCTCATAAACTAAGCTTCAGAGGTCCCAGGTTCGATCCCGCCCGCCAACAACCCAGGTCTGTCAGCATTACAAGTGGGGGCTCATCCCAGCTCATCAATTGGGAAGTCTCTGAAGCTCAGGATGGGCTTCCTCAACTAGGGGAAAGATGTAACCTATACCTGCTAGATTAATGAGTCTGCTACAGCCTTAACTAAAAGCCACATGGCTTTTAGCTCACGACCTTTTAGACCACCTAGATGTTAATGAGTCTGCTACAGCCACATGGCTTTTAGCTCATACAGTAGATGCTCAGAGGGTGGTGATGGACGGCAGGAGAGAGATCACTTGATCATTACCTGTTAGGGTCACTCCCTCTGAGCCACTTGGCATTGGCCGCTGTCAGTAGACAGGATACTGGGCTGAATGGACCTTTGATCTGACCCAGTACGGCCATTCTTATGTTCATACACTACGCTTCAGAGGTCCCAGGTTTGATCCCGCCCACCAATGACCAGGGGGTATCAGCATTACACAGTTGCAGCTGTGGTACATTCTTTGAGGTCAGAGACCTACAACACATAATAACGTATGAGGTTACAGCCACTATTTACAGCTTCTGACGCACAATTATTATTATTTTTTTTTTTTAAGAAGTATGAGTTTAAATTTAAAATCTGAAATTTTTCTAAATAAAAATGTAACCTCTCTTATGGTATAAGGTCACATACAAATAGTTCCTGTTTTTCTTGTAACAATTAATTGATTTATTATTTTGTTTTAATTCCATGATTTTCCACAGTAGACAGACCCACGTGTCTTCTGCACTAGCACTTTTCTTCACATTTCTCAGTGTGACTTCCACAGGTGCTTGCACTAGTACACGCTGGCCACTGACATTTTAATCAGTGCATTTCAGAGCTCTGCTCAGAGCAGGTCTAGTTGACACAGGTTAAAAACACTGGTGGGTTGCTCTACACAATCCATCTTTTCCTCTGGTGTGGTAGCAATGCCATGCAACCAAGGGAAACCAGAAGAAGACGACCAGTGAAGAAACAGGAATTGTCAACATGGCTCTGCAGTTCAGACTACGGGGATATGAATTTCAGCATGTACTGGCTTGCTGTGCTGTAACTCCCCCACCCGGACACAACAGGCACAAACTAAAAGCTATCTAGTTCACATTAACTTTTTAGTCCTGTTTAAAGAGCACTCTGGCCAGATCTACATTATAAACTTACGTCGGTATAACTATGTTGCTCAGAGGTATGAAAAACCCAAAGCAACGCATATATACTGACCTAACATCCAGTGTAGACGGCACTATGTCGACAGGAGGGCTTCTCACACCAACATAGCTACCGCCTCTCACTGAGGTGGATGCATCACTGCAGCGTTTTAAGTGTAGACCAGTCCTAACTTAAGGTGAACTAGGCACCTTTTAGTTCACGCCCACAACATCCACACAGGGGAGTTACAGCACAGCACACCAGTGAGCACTGCAATTCACACCATCGTAGTCCACACTGCAGGGCTGTGCAGACATTGCCTTAGAGCATATTACTTTTTAAAGTGTTACAGCCTGACCCAAAAGCCATTAAAATGAATACAAAAATTCCGCTCAGGCCTAACCACTGTTTGGGAAAACAACACCTGCAACGAGTGCTTCACTGCCAGCCACAGTCAAAACCTACAACTCTGCAGCAAGTTACAACCTCCTTTCCCATAGGAAAGGACCTCACACATCAAAATCCTTACAGGCTGACTTTTTGAAATTGTGACTATTCTAAAGAGAAAAATGTCTCTGGGAACAGAAGTAGTGGCAATGGTGTTAGAACTTTCTGTAATTATTTTTTCTTCCAAGTATCACCTATTAACATTAGGGTCCAACAAGCTGTTTAGAGTCTACTGCTTCAACTTTGAGGGAAAATTTACACATTACATATTCTATATATCGTTTTCCCTCTTCAGTGTAAACCTATATATATTTTATACATGCACATTACATAATATACATTAACATTTACATTATATTTAGGATCTAAATGGCTTAGGACCTACCCCAGATAATGAGACTCTCTCCACTATGTCACAGCTGAGATCAGCAGGAGCTCCTGACCTGGAGCCCCACTGTTATAAACGAAAGGGGGCTGCTGGCAATGTTGTCTGGCTTTGAAACTGGCTCCGGACCTTAATAGCATGAACTTCAAGGCACATTGTAAAGCTCATCTTTTTTTCCCAGGCATTTGAAAATGGGGTGGAAGGATTGTGATGGGGGTGGAAGATTTCAGTTTTTAAGTTGCCTGACAGCCTACCACCAGTGTTTCTTCCATTGTACTGCAGCACTTAGGGTATTTGTAATGTTTTTAGTTTATATCAAGGACTCCTAAAACATATGGACAGGTGCCTTTTTTAAGCATTTGTATAAACCAAAATATATTCCTTTTTCATATACATAAACACACATGGACCCTGCTCCTGCAAACTGCTCCATGCTTATGGACCCCTTGGTCCACACAGCCCCATTGAATGGCTACATCACACTGACGTAAACGTAGGCAATCAGAAGCGACAAGATAAACAAAATCATGGTCTCTTACCTCCCCCTGGAAACTCTTCAATAATGGAGCTACCTGTTTGCGCAGGTCCTGCAAGACAAAAGCAAAGGGATTCCATCAGGAAACAGCCATTTAAAAAAAAAAAAAGTATATAAAGAATAATTTTGATCAGAATAAAAGTGATTATTAAATATTTGGAATGGAGCAGCATGTTGTCAATCTTTTTTTCCCCCCAATTTTTTTATATTGATTTGAATAATGATTTTGAAGCTTGATTGTGTTTTATGGCAACTTGTGTTTAATCAGAAGTTAGCTAGAATTCATTCTGAACAGGATCATGTTTCCAATGTAATAGTTTCCAGTTTGGTAAACACTTATGATTGTTACAAATGATAACTGGTTAAAGGCTGTGGTAACGAGCAGGCAGTGACCTCTTTCAGTCTTATAAGTCTATTGGAACAGTGAGGTGAATAATGTGATCTGAAGTAAATTTGTGTGTCCGCCTGAAAAGCATTCCAACTACAGCCCTGAATTTAAGTCAAAGTCTCCTTTTGACATGTGTGAATTTGCATTAATGGGAGTTTCCTCCTTTTGAATGTAAGGTCATCAGGGGCCATATAGTTGCCAACCCTCAGGATTGGCTTGGTGTCTCCCAGAATTGGCATTGAGCTCCCGGTGACTATCGAAAGCAATCCAGGAGATTTTAATAGGATATTTTCAGAAAATGACATTACATCGTGTTGGGGGGGAAAATCTCTTGGAAAAAGCTTCAGTCAGAGTTGGCAACCCTAAGGGGCCACCACCTTAACTAAGGACAGTTTGGCTTCGCCCCTATTGAAAATGAGAGATGGTAGCAATTTTGAAAGAGGGAACTTTTGTAAAGGGCTGCTGTGATTCCAGTGCCTTGAGAACAATGAGAAATAGTAGCCATTTTGAAAGTGGGAATTCTTTGTGGTTCTTCTACAGTGAATTCATTATTCGTTAGCCCGTGCTAAAGAAGAGTTTCAGTTATGAAGTATGGCAACCACAAATGGCCATTAATCTTTTAAAAAATTTAAAAAGGTTTCAGATGTAACCTACACATACTACATGGGAAGTCTGAAAAGTCTATTACTTCACCATCAAGATCATTTGGGACAAAAACATAGTACAGTGGTCTGATAGTACTAAATTTCTTAAAGGACCTTCTTTTAAACTAATTGTAATTCTAATTAACAGATGTACTTATAAATTCTCAGAAAATTCATTCTATGCCCAAATAGTAAGTGCTGTAACTGTCGGGAGAATATTCTGTAGATTCTTCAAATAGTGATTTAACCATTTAATTATGCATGAAGTGCAAAAGTCAACTATGGAACCATATGCAGCACTTGTATAGTTTATATACTTGTAAATATCTATAATATAGAGACTACACACAACAACAGTGAGGTGCTGCATTAAGGTTTTATTGGCATAATTTATGGATTGGCAAGTGGCAAAGCCATCCCAAACAAGTATCAGTGAAACTTATACCACTTCACACAATCATGCCATACATGTTTTAATACAAAAAATGTTTTTCAACCTTTCTAAAAATTGACTACGGTAATTTTTGTATCCTTCCATCTGTAAAATCAGAGTCCCCTAGTTATAATGAATATCAAAGTCAGAAAAACTTCTAAAAATTATCTTTTTAAAAATAAATTTAAACATCACAATTTCAATGTTCAATATCTTAGAGACTTCTAGAAAGCTGGGTCCTCTTAGAAAGCCAGGAATTTTGCCTTTCCAATGGTAAAAAGCCTTTTCTTTTAACCCTTGCTCTGCAAGATATCAGATCTGAAATCTGTCACTGGGCCAGAACTGAATTTTGCCCATCCTGGGTCTTACGTGAGTGTAATTTCTTGGAGGAAATGGAACAATTCTCTGGCAGATTAATTTTTTTTAAGTGGCAGTTGTTTGAAGCCATTTAATATTCCAATTCTCTGAATCTGTTTCAGAGGGTTGGTATATCAGAAGTCCCAGCTGGAATGGATTAGTGCCCAGAATGCAGGTGAAGGTGTCAAAGACAAATGATTAGTTGAAGAACTATATTGTAAGTATAATTTATCACACAGTCTTTCAATTTCATTGCATGGCTTTGCACTGTATCATATGGCTATCACCTTACAGTACACATCCATTTCATGATAAGAATACCGTGGTAGCCATATAAAACTCTCTTTAGCATCTAACTAAAACAACACTGATAGTTCAGTCCAAAGATGACTATGAAGAGTTACAAAAGTAACTCAGGAAACTGAGTGAACAGGCAACACATTGGCAGATGAAATTCTATGTTGAAAAATGCAAAGTAAAGCACACTGGAAAACATAATCCCAACTATATGTACAAAATGATGGGATCTAAATTAGCTGTTACCACCCAAGAAAGAGATCTTGGAGTCATTGTGGCTAGTTCTCTGAAAACATCCGCTCAATGTGCAGTAGCAGTCAAAAAAGCTAACAATGTTAGGAACCATTAGGAAAGGGATAGGTAATAAGACAGAAAATATCACAATGCCACTATAAAAATCCATAGTATACCCACACCTTGAATACTGCATGCAGTTCTGGTCATCCCATTTCAACAAAGATATATTAGAATTGGAAAAGATACAGAGATGGGCTACAAAAATGATTACAGACATGGAACAACTTCCATACAAGGAGAGATTAAAAAGACTGGGACTCTTTAGTTTAGAAAAGAGATGAATCCGGGGGAAGGGTTGGGATATGATAAGAAGTCTATAAAATCGTGAATGGTGTGGAGAAAGTAAATAAGGAAGTGTTGTTTACTCCTTCACATGAATACAAGAACCAGAGATCACCCAATCAAATTAAAAGGCAGAAGGTTTAAAACAAACACAAGGAAGTACTTCTTCACACAACACACAGTCAACCTGTGAAACTTGCTGGTAGGGGGATGTTGTGAAGGCCAAAAGTTCATGGAGGATAGGTCCATCAATGGCTATTACCTAATCCATCATGCTCTGGGTGTCCCTAAATCTCTGATTGCCAGAAGGTGGGATTGGACGATAAATTTCTCTGTTCTGTTCATTCTCTCTGAAGCATCCGGCACTGGCCATTGCTGGAAGATAGGATACTGGGCTAGATAGACCATCAGTCTGACTCATTATGGCCATTCCTATGTTTTAGAACAAAGAAACTTCAGTGGGATTTTTCTCCTTGAGGCACTTAGAAGTGTTATTGGTATCTACATGCTTGCTGATATTTTTCCTCTGATCTATTTTGTTGTCTATTCTGTAGGGTGTGACAGTACATTTCTCTCTTGTGTAGCACCAACTTGTGTAAGTTTTAGAATTTCTCTCTCCATGATCTTCGCCTAGTCAATATTGGGGTTTTAGCTCAGTTGCATTTCCCAATTTTTAGCTGCCATGTAACACCAGAATGCAGTACTCTGCTATGTAACTTCTATTACGTGCTTTATTTGTATCCGGTTGATGAAATAAGTTAATACTAAAATAAAAATAAAAGTTTGGGTCCTGGGCCAAAATCTTGCATACCAAGTTTTAGTCTACAATGAAGTTCTAAACTTTTGAGAAACAAGGTTTATCATGGAAACACTGGCACCCTTTTTACTTTATTGACTTGTATAATTATATTACTCAAGCAAAGAGGTAGCATTTTGTAAAATAAATATCCCAACCCCCCAAAAAGGTGAATTCTTTGTCCCTAGTAATTCCTCTGAATTTAGAGATTCATTTGTGATGTCATCGCACAGCCAAACTGGTGACAGCACTGCAAACTGAAGTACAGGAGATTTGGGTTCAGCACCTGCCTCAAATCACTGATTTGCAGAATGCTGAAGGTCAAGCACAGTGCAAAGTTTTTTGCTTAAAGCTTCAGGTATAAAGGTTAAAATCAGTCCATACAGAAGGTAGATCTGCAAATAATGGAGTATCATGATATTAAAGTGAGATAAATCATGGCCAAGTCCATAGACAGGGAAAACAAAAGTTGCTGTTTGCCAGACATGTCTTAGCCAATCTGCTACTAAGCAAGTCCTTTTAAAACTACCACCTTAACATCAATCTTTCCTGAAACGCTGCATACATGAGTTTAGGACCATTCACCTGGTGGGCCTCAGAAGAGAACCGTCTACTGAATTGTACACTCTGGCACATACTAGACTGTGCAAAGATGGGATTTGGAGTGTCCCTGATTTGGCTGTGCAAGCTATGACAGGACCTCAGAGATGCTGCTGGCTCCATATTAACCTTTAATAGGAAGGAGGAGATTATTTTCATGGGAGGGAAAGAAAATGGGTGAGGAGGTGGTGGCTGGCATCCAGAGGAAGAGAAAGGCCGGTGATCAGACTATAAGGGGGAAAAAAGGCCAACACAAATTTGATCCCCAACCTCCCCCATTCCTGGGCACCATGTGGACAACATTAAATATCCTGGGTTTGTATTTCAAAAACCTGGTACTACTGCTTGCAATGTGTTATATGGTTCTCTAACTAATAGCATTAGGAAAATTGTGCTTGCTACACCAATTCTGAATTTGGCCCTTGAGTCATTTTAAAAATGAACTGTGAAGTTTGAGTAATTGTTTAAAATTCCAGTTAAACAACAGATTGCAATTTCTAACCCTACAGTCAAATATATTTACAAGTTGAAACGTGGCTCTTCATTCACCAACCTCCCAAGTGCTAATATTAGGGTAGGTCTATACTTACCTCCGGGTCCGGCGGTAAGCAATCGATCTTCTGGGATCGATTTATTGCGTCTTATCTAGATGCGATAAATCGATCCCAGAAGGGCTCACCGTTGATGCCGGTACTCCTGCTCTGCGAGAGGAGTACGCGGAGTCGACGGGGGAGCCTGCCTGCCGCCTCTGGACCCGCGGTAAGTTCTAACTAAGGTACTTCGACTTCAGCTACGTTATTCATGTGTCTGAAGTTGCGTATCTTAGTTCGAAGTGGGGGGGGTTAGTGTGGACCAGGCCTTAGACTTCCAAATGCATCCTCCAAGTAATCAAAATACTAACAAGCAGGATTAAATGACATGGTGGCAAAAATACTTGTGCCACATTTATTCTACAGCTTCCAACATTAGTAAAACTATACTTACAAAATTTTCTAGCGTAGATGCACCCTATGAGTGTATACAACATTCCCTTTATGGGCTCTGACATTCAAAGTGATTCAGCCAATCCTCTACTGGAGGATGCTATTGAATTGGGGACCAATTATAGGCAGTCTATGGGCTTGCTGGATGGTAGTCACTTAATACAGGCAATTAAAGATGTACGAGGCTTTGATACCTTGGAATGGTAGCTAAGTGCAATAAAGGTGTGGCACTTAACACTCTTCATCTTATCTCCTTTCATGTAACAATAAACTTTGAGAAGAATGACAAAAATAAAAATCTTATTTGTAAGGAAACTGAACAACAGAGTATCACACATCAGAAGAAATGACTATGCATCTTCACCCGCTAGTTATTTTTGCAAATTGTTTTAGGTTGGTTTAGTAGTTTTATAAGCAAGCGCTTACTAGGCTAAGTGGCATTAAAACTTCAGACATCTCACAAAAGAAAAGAAGTAAAAATAAAACCACAATAGTAGTCAGAACCACGTATGCCCCGAGTCACCAGCTAAATCACTCCTGCTAGATTTATATTTGGCAGTTTGAGAAATTACTTACCAGACTATGGCTCCAAATATTATACTAATGTCAGATATAATTCTACCTTCTTTGTCCTAAACTGAACAGACAAAAATAAGGACGCTCTATTCTGACCCATGGGAATCTGTAATGTTGGTTAGCAAGGACACCATATGATTTATTATCCTTTTAAAATGTAGTGGCCTTTACTGTCTGGGTTGTGATCAAAATAGGAGATGCAACCAAATCCAGCCCTCACACACAGCTCTGTAGCAAATCACTGTGATCCAACACTACAGCTAGAAAGGGTACATTCAACTCAACATTAGAACAAATGATAATTTGTCAACACAAATGCGTCAAAGACTGTACTCAAGTGCTCCTATACGGTCAAATTAGAAGCATATTTTTCCTTGCCATCTAAATGTGCTCTCTCTGTGGATGATTTATCAGGACACTGCCTTTTTCAGAAAGCTACTCTATCACAGACAAACTTAGCACCTCAAAAGAGTATGAATTAGTATGTTCTAGCGTGATCAAGATCAAATCTGTAAAACACTGAAGGCCAATATGGAATCTCTTCTCTTTAAAGTAATAAGAAACAACCCGTTTTACATTTTGATAAAAGAGCTTCACAATGAAATCTGAATCCCAATAATTTTTTTTAACTCCTTTTTCATTGGCATTAAAAATAACCCTTCAGACGATGAAGCAACAGTAAATCTATGATACAAAATTGGACACCAAATTTTTTTTTTGATACCCAGATTGTATTATTTATCTATTACCATCTTCATATATTGCACTGGTGTACACAGATACCAACTCAGGGTTAGGCGAGCAACACTGCACTTTTAATTTACTTTACCTCTGAACCTACACAGAATCATAGAATATCAGGGTTGGAAGAGACCTCAGGGGGGCATCTAGTCCAAAACAGGACCAATCCCCAAATGGCCCCCTCAAAGATTGAACTCACAACCCTGGGTTTAGCAGGCCAATGCTCAAACCACTGAGCTATGCCTCCCAGGACCTTTTGCTTTGTCTTAGGCTTTGTCTACACTACACAGCTTTTAGTGACATGGCCATGTCGCTAAAAGTCGGGCAGTGTAAATGCTGTTTGTCAGCACTTTTGCTGACAAAATACTTCCACCCACTGCGAGCAGGGTTTGTGTAGTCCACAGGAGAGCGCTCCTGCTGACAACAAGCCATTTACACTGCTACTTGCCGTGGCAAAACTTTTGTGTTGCGGGGGGCGGGGGCGAGGGAGGGGTTTAAGCACCTGTGAACGACAAGGCAGTGTAGACATGCCCTTACACTACTTGATCTCATTTACCTCCAAAAAGCTCATCTCTAAAATGCCACAACAAAAGCCCTGTGACCCTGGTTTGATAAAGTGGTTTTACAACATTGTCTTGACCTGTACAGCTTTATCATCCACAAAAATACTGTATCCATTGGGGAAGGGGGGGGGGGGGCGCACATAACCACTAGGGCAGGTCAAGTCTTCCTCCAGTTACCTATGGTGCCACATTTTCTATGATCTGTTCTCTAGATTATCTATTCTAGGTGCACATTGGCTGGTGAATGTCAGAGTATCTGGCGGAGAAATCATAATGAGAAGCAGCCCAGTTGTATCAGCATCAGTGACATCGTTAGTTCAGCTGTCACAGTCTATTTCGGAGCTGGCTCATCAAAGAAGATGCTAAGGCTTTTCTGCCATCTTAGCCTTTTGCATTTCCTTCCTTGTTAGGCTACATGTAATAAGGAACTAACAACTGGCCCTACACTGAAAATTGGTAAGGCTGAAAATTATGACTCCAGCTGCTTTCTGATGAGACTTAAAAACAAAAAGTAGAATACTTCTTTTGGGGAAAGTATTTGTTAGCTCAATCCACATTACCACTTAAAAAAAGGCGATAGCCAATAGCAAACCTCTCTTCTAGCCAAAAATTATTTGTATACATCATACTGTTTATTTCTTTAGAATAACAGAAATTCTAAATTAGAAAAACAGAATTTCTTTCTTTCCCAGGGGAGAATTACATACACGTGATCCACACATCTATTATCTCAATATATGATTGAAACTCTATTTTATATTTACATACAGCTAAAGAAATAACCCAGCACCAAGCTCAAAGTATTTGATGAGGAAAGTCATGCTCAACTTTGGAGGTGTGTTGTTTACATGCTTTAAGGCCCCAAACTGTATCTGAATGTTTACAGGCAACATGGAAATTGACAAGTTAAATCTGAATGCTGTCGCTTCTAGTTAGAGTTCCGCTGGCCACCTTACAAATATCTGGCATGCGTATATGCTTCACCCAGTTAGAGGCAAAATTAACTACTAAATAGTGGTCATCTGAAGTTTGACTCATAACCATAAATAACATATAGGCAGCGATTAAAGTATTTTTTATTTGTTTCCAGTTGTGTCCATAGATAAGTCTTCTGTGAATGAATACAGAGCCAGTATACCTTCCCCCTCACAGGTAAACAATTTTGAAAAAAATATTAATGGAAACATCTATAAACCTGTTTTTTATGTGTAATAAAATTTCACTGGAATCAGTTTAGCCCTCCAAATTAAAACCCTAGTTGCATACACAAGCAAATATTGCAGAGGAGCTGAGACAAGGTATTTATTTCCTAAAATAAGGCATGTTAAAAATCATATGATCAAACAATTCTGTTGCTCAATTTATGGTATGATTTAATGAGATGTAAAGCTTCTTGTTGCTTAAGGCTGCTAAAACCTTTACTTGGTATCTAATCATTAGAGAATGATTCATGTTGCTATCAATTTAATATGATACTTTTGGTCATTTTAACAGATGAGAACACATTAACACTCCAGCTTCTCCTTTGTACAAAAAAATCATTTTAAATTACATTTTATAGGTAAGTTTCTACCTATCATACTGATAAATAAATAATCTTGATTTACAGTAGCAGAATGTACACCACACTTCTTTCAAAAAGATTTCAGTTCACATATCTCGTGAAAATTCCATTAGCTTTAATTATTTATTAGCAGAAGAATTAGATTACTGTTCTTGACCTATTTTTTCAGTGTATGGGTCCACCCAGCACTGAAATGAAAGAAGATTCCATTTGTGAAAAAAGGCTGATTTACTGGGGATTCCAGTTTAAAAGTATGAACTATCCCCAAAACAAAGAAATTAGAATGTTGTACCCCACCATAGAATCTTTTCTGCAGTAGGCAGAATTCTCACTCTGAGTTCTGATATTATTAGACATAAAAGATGAATGTTCAGTCATCTTGGTCTAGGGTGACCAGATGTCCTGATTTTATAGGGACAGTCCCGATTTTTGGGTCTTTTTCTTATATAGGCTCCTATTACCCCCAACTCCCTGTCCTGATTTTTCACATTTGCTGTCTGGTCACCCTATCTTGGTCCTAATCCTGCAAAGCTTTACTTATGTGAGTAACTCTAGAAGAAGGTGGAGGAAAAGATCAAGCCTCTAGAAGGGAGGTTCAGCTTTCTTAGTGACACCATGCCCATTTCCGTCAGACCCCGCAAAGGAGTGCTCAAGCAGTTTATGGGGCCTCTGTGTGGACTGCCCATGAGCCAGCAGAATTTCTGGGCAGACCCCATGGTCTAATCAGTAGAGATGGGGGAAAGAAGCAGACCTTTGCACCCCTCCCAGCAGAAAAACATGAGGGGAATCGCTGCAAGGAGATCTTTGCAGAGATTTCCTGCTCAAACTACCTCCAGAGTTTGTTTCTTTCTTTTGTTTTATTTACCATGGGCATGTGTGATCTGGCCCATTGACTTCAATGGAACTTCTCATGAGAGTCAGACTTTGAAGGATCTTATAATTTCTTCCAATTTAAAACTTGTTAGCTTTCTATTTCTTTTTCTTCTGTACCTATGCAGCAATGTGCAAACACGTATTGATTACCTTCAAAATTGTTTAAAGCATGAACAGTGCAACAGAATCACCGCGGTATCCACTTACGTCAAACCAATTTTTTTATATCACTTTACAAATCAATTTAGCCAGCTACACATTTTAGAAACATGTTAAAAACCTTATGGTCACTTACAAAACAAGAAGTTAACATTGGACAAAAATGAGATGAGCAGAAACAACTATGAAATTTTGAACTGTTGTTGCCAACAAAACAAATTCATTCAAACAAAGGAGAAATAACTACTGAAAATATCAAATGACAATCTTTACAAGGGGCTAAAATCTAAGGCAATTATAGCCTGATAATACTATTATTTTCTTCAATGTTAAAGATGAGAATTATTTTCTTATAAGATTAATTTTAAAAATTACAATAAAGTTGCTTTTCCATCCCCTCACTTGTTGTTAACCTTATCTGTTACATTTTTATTTTCCCAAAGCTCAGTGAGAAAGAACAGATCACCACTGAATGGGAAAGTTGGGTGTTATTTTCAAACAACTGAATCGATTTTAAAATCTCTGGATTAACTCTTGTGCTAATAGGGTTTTTCCCTTGCAAATACTTTGTCTTGCTTTCTTGCTAATTATCGTGGCACTAAACTACCTGTAGAAGATGATAAGTGACAAAAATATATGGCTACACAGGTAGAAACCTTGTAATGGGAATAATTTAATGTACATATCCAAGGCAGAGTTACACATGTCTATCAACATTCTTTCAGAAACCCTAACAGGTCTAATAGAAGGTATAATCTGTGATCGTAAACACAAAGCTGCATTTTTTGCAGTTTGAGGCAAAGTGTAAGATTGTCAATAGTACAGGGTCTTGAGATGCCTTGAAGGGAGCAGTTCTTATGCTAATAGTAGGACAACCATGTTTCCCAGAAAACCAGGAACATCCTAATTTTCAGATCTTGTCCCATTATCCCTGTTGGATTTTTTAAAATGTGCATTTTCTCACAGTTTTCATTAACACCTGAAGATTCTGGCTATCTGAAGGTACATAACTGAGCTAATGAAACTAAAGACAGATGAGGTGCAAATATGTGCAACCAAAAGGACTGCTCCCAACTAAGTCTGTCAAATATTGCTACCCTTGCTTTCTTTATCCCCATGAGATCTCCACACTCAGTTGCCAAAGCCCTTCTATGAGTATGTCCCTGACACCTTACCAAAACCATGGCCTCCTGTATTTCCTTCTTCACCTGCTACAGTTCTCAAATTTTCTATTTTGAAACTTTGTCCACCCTACTTAGAGAAGAAGAAAGTTCAAAATACTTCACTCATTATTCAGAATTAGATCTTGTATAACAGAAAAACTCTGTTCAGTGCAGCATTTGGAACTTTTACAATATAATTATCACAATGCTTTAAAAAAAAAACAGAAGAAGAATATACAATTGGCCTAATCAGATTCTGATGCATTCGTCTTGCAGAAAATGCATCTAGGTCTAACAGCCCATCATAAGAGACTACAAACCAGTGTCCATCCTGGTTTAAAGGCAGACTTACTTTAAAAAAGAAAAAAGTGCAAGTCTACTCCACAGAGACAGTTCAGAAAAATAATGTTGCCTGCAATTTTCTGTCTTCTGCCTGCTAGTAGTGGTGTTTTGTGTTTGACTCCCTAATTCATCACTCAGTTTACCCTTCCCTCCTTTCCCACAGTAAAATAAGAATCCTGTGATATGTGGAGCAAAGGAAATGTAGACAAAGGATTTGTACTTCCTTGTAAGCTCAAATAGAAGGTAGACGTGCTGTGAAGGCCTGTTTAAAAGCCCGCTGAAGTCAGTGGAAGACCTTCCATTTATTTCAACAGGCTCCAGCTCTGGCCGTAAGAGAAGTTACTGTTTCTCTTATGAAAGAGAAATAGCTGGCCAAGAAAACTATGAAGAAAAATCACCTTAGAAGACCAATAAGTTTGTATGTCAATTTGATGTAGTTGAATATTTTCTGTAAAGTTAATGTCCTAATTTAGTAGCATTTTAATTTGTCAGAAGGGCAACTTTGCGGTTTTAATATTAAAAGAAAGGGCCAGCTTTTAGTCTCTGAGATCCATACACACAACTTGCATATTTCAGAGAACTTCTGTGCACAAGGATGACAGAGGAAGTTGCAGATTCTACTGTTTGGTTTTTCCATACTTGGATCTGACTATGGATAGATTTTTCAAAGTCATGTTCAGTGGTTGTGAACAAATACATGTGAGTCAACTCCCACCCCCGCAAACCATGTATCTAAATATAGGTCCATTTACTAATTTGTGTGGTTGTAATGGGCCATATTCTAAGCTCTCCAATAACTAACAGGTTGTCTAATTATCTCTTTACTGGCTAAAATGTTCATGAGTCCTCACAGTATTTCTTCCTTCCTCACATAATATTAATGACAATCTTGATCTGAAATGGTCAGGGTCAGACACAGCATAACTAACCAAAAAGTGCAAACCATTTTTCCTTAGAACACATCTCAAACATTGAGAAAAAGTCTGAACATTATTGCTATTTTAGACAGCTTCATGTGGACTGACTGAGGTGTTCATATCACAAAACCACTGTCACACCTAGCATCCTGAATAGCATTACTAAAAGAAAATGTATTAAAAGCAAAAACCTTACATAGCTTCATATCTGTATCAAGTTATGATCTGTGGAAATTTGACACTTATCTGTATACCAGTTTTAGAAGTGCAAGTTATTGCATTAGGATGTTTTACACATATGTATTGTTAACAGAGAACACGTGCATTTATCGAATGGTCCAAACAAACTATATTAAATCCATTTGTTAAGGAATCTCTGCATAAAATGTTCATGACAGAATGTGGTACTGCAGGAACGCCTGAATGAGGCACTGGGCATACAAACACTTTATGTGTCCCGATAATATATTCCTATTAATTCTTTAAATATTTTAAAAGCTATTATAAATTTCACAATAAAAAAATCTTAAATTGTGTGACTCTGTGATTCTAAGGACAAAAGGGGCCACCACTTGATCTAGTCTGAGGCCGAAGCCATGTGGTTGGAGCCTGGGGCCTGCTGCCACGGAGACAGAGCCTGGGGCTGGAGCCCGAAGCCTGGTGTCCAGACCCTGCCGCCCCGCCACCCCAGGGCTGAAGCCCGAAGCCTGAGCCCCACCGCCCCAGAGAAAGTGGGGAACTCGCGGCTGCCTCCTCCTATAGAGTTGTGCCCCAGGTGACTCCGGGAGGAAGGGGGGCAGAGCCCAATCCCTGCTGGTGGCTCCAGCAACCAACACCAAAACGGTGCATCCAGGAGCAACAGCTTCTTTTCCCTCCTCCCCATCACAGCCCAGGAGACTATGGCCGCAAGAAAATCCCCTGGTGGCCACATTTGAGAAACGCTGCCTTCGTCAGTGCACCCACTAATACGAGTCCAAAGTTTGATGAGCTGAATTTTTATCTTTCAGTTGACCTAAATCACAAATACAGTACTTATTTTGTTTGTTTGGTGGGGGAAAGGGTATTTCGTTAATTCAACTCTAAGAAGTTTCTAACAGCAGCATCTTCTCACAACTGTAATATGTAGTCTCCACTGGGACTAATTCCCAAATTTATAAGACTGAACTGTGAACTGTTCCAATATATTGTAGGAAAAAGAGAGACAGACCAGGAAAAGAAACCAACTGGATTGAAGTAAAGAAAAAAACCAAACATTTTACTGTCTCTATGCTCACTTTTCTCCCTATCATTGAAAGCATTCAAGCATAGCAATGAATCACAATGCACTAAATAAGATTAACAAGAGACATACTTGTGTATGAATATATCAACAGCATGAGTACTGGCTGCTCTTTTACTAACATAGAAGGGAGACGTGACAAATTGTACTTAAAGAAAAAATAGTTTTACTGTTACAAAAATTCTGTTTTCTATAGGAGACTGAGCACTTAGAAAGTCACTGTTTTGACGATGGCAAAATAAATTACATGCGTTTTCTGGGGAATTCTACTGGCATCCAAATACTCTGAAACTGCTACTAACTGCAAGGCCTTCATAATGCACAGTATTTCCCCCTCTCCCCTTTCCTTGTGAGCACATGCAATAAGCAGTTGCTCCTGTGAGCTGCAGCTATTCAGGAACTTAATGCAGTTTAACAAATTCCGTATCTCTTGGCTGAAGCTGTTGGCTCTGACAGATGAATCAGAGAAGTCCATAAATGTCTTGAGGATTTGTGCAGACTTTTCTTGTATGACCATATATAGCAAGTACCGATCGAGTTATCTACAATCATTTTAACCTAAGCTTCAGACTTCTTACCTTATTCCTATCTTCATGGCAAACATCCTTGATCCACAAAACAGCTAAAATGGATATAAAGCTGTCAACCACTCATCTGAAATGTATTTTCCTATTCTTTATGATCCATTATTGTAAAAATTATATGTAGAGTTACTTGACTTAAATAAAGGAAAACTTAACTGGAAAATGAAGCTATTTAAATGCTTTCTGCTCCTCAGAGAAAAATCAGCAATATATTGTGTTTTAACCAAAAAACTGCTGTTGTGGAAAACATGTATTGTAAAATGTGTACCCCATTTCCAATGTGCTGCAACTCTTAAATAGAGGAATAGGACCCCTACTGCTTACTTAAAAAAATCAGACACCACAAAATGTCATTCAACTTAACATACAAACCAAGGAACTGGAATCAGCAGTAGATTCAAATAGACTAACACAGTGCCCTTAACTCTGACCACTTAGGGACCAACATTCTGCACATGGACCTATCAGGGAATTCCTACAATGTCCAGGGCCTCAGATAATCCATACGAATTCTGTATTGTAATGCTTTGCAACAAAAAGACAATATCTATCTATTGCTTCTCATACCAGTTTTATTTTTACCTATTGTTACACCCAGATACATTCACATTTCTAATATACAGCGCAGAGAAGACTATACCTCTACCCCGATATAACACGACCTGATATAACATGAATTTGGATACAACACGGTGAGCAGCGCTCCAGGTGGGTGGGGCTGTGCACTCCGGCGGATCAAAGCAAGTTCGATATAACACGGTTTCACCTATAACGCAGTAAGATTTTTTGGCTCCTGAGGACAGCGTTATATCAGGGTAGAGGTGTATCTAGCTAGTATGAGACACTATGGGCACCCAAGAGCAAATACAAAGTGGAGAAAAAAACTGACTTCCTTGAGTGAAGTGCTTCAAACAAACAACATGAACGATCTCAGGTACCACGAAGCTCAAGATAGCATGGCTCCATAAGGGAGTTCCTCAAATCCACGTACAACATATGGATAAGTTATCTTGAAACACTAATCCGTTTGAAAGTAAATCTAAAGCGTCTGCAAAAGTGTATAATGTCAAGAGGAGAAAGGAGGAGAAAGAGTATCATTTAGAAAAAGCTGAATGTGAAGTTTCTAACAAAGACTTATAAAAAAAAAAGTAAACACACACACACACACACGGTAATTCATGCAAACACTAACGTCCTGATAACAAGCAAACCTGTAGACGAGAAATTATAGAAGGTGTCCAAGGATATCTCTCAATGAGAATGAAGAGTTTTAGTTCTAATGCAAACAATGATTCACCCCAAAGACAGGGATGTGTGTGGTTGCATTGGAGCTAGTTATTCCAACTCCTCGTTGCCGGAGAAGTAGTGAAAAGGGACTGTCATAGATGAGAATTTGTCCCTTAGTCAGGCAAAGTCTTATTTGGATTTCTTCACGTAATCAATAACAATATACTTTACTATTTATTTAAGTTGTAGTAGTGCCTAAAACCTGCTAGGTGCTTTCCAAACAAAGAGGAAGACCCAGTCCCGGCCCAAAGAAAGTATAATCAATAAAACAATTCCTCTTCAGAGGTTTAAGACATTGTAGTTTATTATTTTACAGTGCCAATCATGTGCTATGTCAGAGTCCCTGAAGCTCTCATTTCAGATTCAAATGTATGCAACACAAAATATTTATTATTTTCATTTTGTGAAGTCCAAAATGTTGTAAAAGCACTTTTGGCCCAGTCCAACTCCCAGTGAAATAACTGGAAAGAATCCCAGGCTTTTCCAATGGAATTCTGAGGATCAGCTATGTTCAGAGCAGGCCTTTGTCCTATTGATTTTCTTTAACACTCACATTTTGGGATTCATCACAAAAGAACCCAAAGTATGCCCTGTGAGTTCAGTAACTTGGAGTGTGTGGACTTTGTCAAAATGTTCATCAATGGCCTTGTCTACACTGGTAAGTTTCTGTGCAGTAAAACAGCTTTCTGCGGTGTAACTCCCGAGGTTACACATTGCCAAGCCACTTAGGTGTGCAGAAACTGCACAGTTGCAACGCTGTTAAAAAACAACACGCAAAACAAAGAAAAACAAACAACCACCCCGACGAGAGGCATACAGCTCTCTGTGACAGGGCTACAGTGCTGTGGTGCCAGTGTAGACTACAGTGCTGCGATGCCTGTTCTCACCTCTCTGGTCATCAGTTTGAACTCTACTGCCCTGCCCTCAGGTGACCAACCGTGAGGCCCCACTCCTTAAATTCCTTGGGAATTTTGAAAGTCCCCTTCCTGTTTGCTCATTCACACGTGCAGTGGTCTCAGCGCATCTTTCCAGGTGACCATGCCTGCTCCACGCACCAGGCGATATCCCGCTTGGAGCAATGCCGAGCTGCTGGACCTCATCGGTATTTGGGGAGAGGAGGCTGTCCAGTCCCACCTGTGCTCCAGCCGTAGGAATTATGATACCTACGGACAGATTTCACAATGCAAGACAGAAAGGGGCCATTACCAGACACACTGCAGCGCGGGGTCAAAGTGAAAAAGCTGCAGAACGCCTACCACAAGGCGCGGGAGGCATTTTGAGGGTCTTGTGGCTCATGTGTGCTTGCCTGGGGTCAGTCAGTTAGTGACAGGTATGTGAATAGTGGCTGTGTTTTGAATCAGTGGTCTGTGTTGCAAACAATACTGCTTCTGTAAAATGTCGCATTTTGTCTTCACAATATGACCTTGGGAGCCCAGCCTTCCTCTTTGTTCTCGCCGGCTGAACAGCTGCACAGAATTAGAAAGTGGCCACGAAGAACTAAAGAGGACTTTCTGCGTGATGTCGTGATGCACTCCGCGGCCAAAAAAAAAAAAATTGAAGGAGTGGCGAGACAGCAAGAAGAGGGACTGAAAGGAGAACGCGGAGCTCCAGAACGAAGAGACTCTTAAAAGTTATGGCGTGCCAAGCGGACACGCTTCAGGCACTACTAGCACTACAAACCAAGCAGCTCCACACCTGCCCTCCCCTGCAGACACTATTGCAAAACTCTTTCCCATGTGCCCCCCAGACACTGCCAGCACACTCTTATCAACCTCATTGCTCCAGTCTGTACCTGCTGCATTCCACTCCTACCCCATCACAGTCCAGCCCTGCAGACTTTCAGTACCCACTGCACTCAACACCCATCCCTCTGCAGTTTAGCCCTGCTGAAGTACAGTATCCGCTGCACTGTACTCCAAAGGACAAGGTTGTATATGATACCTGGACATACACAAATCTTTAACCGTCCCAGGACCCCACCTCCTCCTGGGACCCTCCCTTCACCCATCCCACAGAGTGCTGATGTGGTTTTTTTGTTTGTCTCTCTCCTCCCGTTGTTGTTTTTTAATAAAAGAATTGTTTTGATTTGAAACCAATCTTTATTCCATTAATTGAAAGCAAAGAGAGCCCTGCAAAGCAACAGGCAATTTTCTTGAATTTTCATAATGCATTATCTGCACCAATCATAATCACCTCCTAGCATTACAAGCACTGCACTCCCGAGCACACAACAAATATTAGTGGATTTCAGCTTCAAATTGCTGCCTCAGGGCCTCCCTGATTCTTATTGCCCCGTGCTGTGCCCCTCTAATAGCCCTGGAACCTGTCTGTTCAAATTCAGCCTCCAGGCTCTGAGCCTCAGGGGTCCAGCCCTAAGTGAAGATTCCATCCTTCCCTTCACAAATATTATGGAGCATACAGCACGCGGCTAGAAGCATAGGAATATTGTCATCAGCCAGGTCCAGTCTCCCACAGAGGCAGCACCAGCGGGCCTTTAAACAGCTAAAAGCACACCGAACGGTCATTCTGCACTTGCTCAGCCTGTTGTTGAACCACTCCTTGCTTCTGTCAAGGTGTCCCCGTTTATGGCTTCATAAGCCACGTCATTAAGGTGTTGGCAGGGTCTCCCAGGATCACAATGGGCATTTCGACTTCCCCTACGGTGACCTTCTGGTCCGGGAAGAAAGTCCCTGCTTGCAACTTCCTGAACAGGCCAGTTCCGAAAGATGCGTGTGTCATGCACCTTTCCAGACCAGCCTGCGTTAATGTCCATGAAACATCCACGGTGCTCCACACGCACCTGGAGAACCATTGAGAAATACCCCTTCCAATTAATGTACTCGGTGGCTAGGTGGCCTGATGCCAGAATTGGAATATGCGTGCCATCAATTGCCCCTCCACAGTTAAAGAAGACCATTTGTGCAAATCCATCCACAACGTCATGCACATTGCCCAGAGTCACAGTCTTTCGGATCAGGATGCGATTAATGACCCTACTTCCGTCAACATGAGTCCAACAGTCTACTTTCCTACTCCAAACTGGTTAGTGACTGATTGATACCAGTCTGGAGTAGCTAGCTTCCACAGTGCAATCGTCACACGCTTCTCCAATGACAGGGCAGCTCTCATTATCGTGTCCTTGTGCCGCATGAATGTGGCTGTCCTCAACCAAAAGTTCTGCAGCCACTGCTCGTCATCCCAGATGTGCATGACGATGTGATCCCAACACTCAGTGCTTGTTTCCCAAGTCCAAAAGTGGCGTTCCACTGTGGTCAGCACCTCCGTGAATGCCACAAGCAATCTCATGTCATAGCTACTACGCGTGGCAAGATCAATGTCGCACTCCTCTTGACTTTGTAGTTTAAGGAATAACTCCACTGCCACTCGTGATGTGTTAGTAAGAGTGGGCAGCATATTGGTCAACAGTACGGGATCCATTTCTGCAGACCGAAGAGCGCACAGCACACAAACTGTTGAAAGATGGCGCCAAATGCCGACGGAAGCACAGGGATTGCTGAGATGTGAAGCAATGCATCACGGGGTATTGGGACAGGATCCAGGATGCCCTGCAACCACTTCCCCATTCCCACAACTCTTAGTGGCAGAAGAGGAAGAGATGCTCTGTGGGATAGCTGCCCAGAGTACACTGCTCCGAATACCGCTGCAAGTGCCGCAAGCGTGAACACGCTATTGCGCCGGCAGCTGACAGTGTGAACACACAACAGCGGTTTCCCTTCAGCGCTCTCTGAGCAGCGCTGTAACTTCTGGCAATGTAACTAACAGTGTAGACATACCGTTAGACTGGCTATGACACGATCTCTCTTCTTGCTTTGTACAAGCGTTGGGGTGGTTTGTTGTTTTATAATAAAACGATTTTGAAATAATTTTTAGTTCTGATGCTATATGTTAGCTACTTTAAATTTATTACTTGCTTTAACAATGTGTTTTTTGTCCATCACTGTGAGTCTTCCTATTCTCAGTCTACTTTAGTTATTCTATACCTCTTACATAATTAAAGATGTTATGTTCTCATTTAGAAGATCTGCAAGACAGAAAATCCACTACAAGTAAAACATCCATAAACTGGTGTTGTGCTAAGATATCTCATAGCTCTTAGGTAACAGATTTGCCTGATGAACTATTTGTTCATTGTCTTCAGTCATTTCTGACAGATTCTTCATATTATCCAGAATGGTACTCGAACTGTACTCTGGCAATTTTGTTTGATGTGAAATTCCATAATGACTGGTTAATACAGCCACTAATCCAGTGCTTGATAACTGTTCCACTCCGTTTCTGAAAAACTGCTTAGTATAATTAATGCAGGCTCCTTTAGCCTGGAAGCAAGAAACCACATTCTATTCTTCAGCCCAGTGATTCACTTGGCCTATTTCAAACTGGACATTGTGATATTCCTTCAGTGGTCAATATGACTGCTTCAAAAACAAGTTAACCAGATCCACTCTAAAGGTATTTGCCTCAAGTTCTTGTGACTGGATACTTGGCTTTGACTGCCAGTGTAAAGGAATTTAAAGATTCTTCTATCTTAATGGGCTGAAGGGATAGTTGCTTTAAGTTTCAGTTATCGTCTGTATATTTCTACCTCTCCTGGCAGTCTCTCTTTCATAATAATAGGTCTGTCAGGGGCACCCCAATGCTATCTTAACAAACTGAACTTTAACTTTGCCTTTGGACTTCAAAATGCACATAGCTATTATTGAAAGAAGTTATGAAATTCCAATCACAGGGACACCCAATGATAATAAATTATAGGAGATGTGGACAACTGGGAGAGAAGGATCCTGATCTTGTCAGGTTAACTGGAAAGAGATAGGATTATTACACAGCAAAAGAAAACTACAGTTTTTATGAGACTAGCTATATTTTTTCTAGAATTAAGTCCCATTGCCCCCCAAAAAAGAAAAGAGAAAGGAATTCCTATGTGAGAATTGTGTCGCTTCAGTACTGATTCTCAGTAATACTGCTGATTACAAACAGGCATCTGGATATAAAAGTATAAGGATGCACACATGGATACGTAATTACTGTTTATCTTTTGGGAAAAATAAATAATAGCACTTTGGTATTCAGTATAGGGCCTTTCATCTGAGGATCTCAAATAAAGTTTATAATCTATTAAACTTCACAACTTTCACCGAGGAATGTATTATATAGCTTTATTATTTACAAAATGTACTTATTTATGAAAGGAGAAACAGAATCTGGAAGCATAAGAGTTAACAACTGAAGAGACTGAGCCACGGCCAAAAAAACATCATTTTGGAGGGCTGATTAACTATCTCTTTAACTTTGTCCCCAATTTCCAGTCCAACAAAGTGATAAAATACCAAAATATAAAAGCCTAAAATGTACAGTATTAGAGGTGTAAAATTTGAGTTGTACACTGCTAAATTTCTTCCTCTAAAGTGAAGAGATGGCAAAAGTTAAAAGAGAAGACTCGAGTTGAGAACAGATATTACTTACACTGGCTGCTGATAAACAATTTATCAGTCATGCTCTATCAAAACATTTCTTCTTCTCCCCTATCAGAATCCCTATATTTGTGAGAGTATTTCTTAGATCCAAAGTTACATATAAAATTTTCCTAAAAGCTTGTATCTTGATGGACTATATCTCCCCAACATTTCTGAACTAACTAATGTTGGATAAATCCTGACGACTGCCATTGGACAACAAAGAACAAAAATTATGCTAAAGATGCTAAGCAATCTCTCATGTGGGCAATCACAAGGCTGAACACTAGCATTCCATTGTATATTCCATCGTAACAATTAAGAGCAGATAAATTTCTTTTATGATTTATACTCCCATTGACTGTTTACTGTGCTCTCTTTACTGTTTTTTTTTTTTTTTTTTTTTTTTTTAAATAGTGAAATCGTAAGAGAAGAAAGGTAAACTAGTTTGTTCAACAACAACAAAAAACTGAGTTTGGACTTTCATCTTCCCTGATCAGATAAAGAAACAATGTGAGTTGATTACCTTTTTTAATATTTAAAAATTCCTCTAATAGGCTAACAAAGTTGTAATTAAGTAGTTTGCCAATTGGTCTGGAAAGGATTATCTTGTACTAGAAAACTAAGATGGATATTGGATACACCAGGCTCTAGGGGCTATGATCACTTTTGTAAAGCACTTGTACATGAAAAGATGGGGAAATTAAATTGTATCCACATTAGATTTACATGAGTGGAGGGATATTTTAAAGAATACTCATGGGAATGCTACTTCATATAACTTGACAATGATACACAATTCAGGATTCATTGGGGTTCTAGGTGACACCAGATAAACTTCACAAATTTCAGATTTCTTGGTCAGTGGAATGCTGGCAAGCATATGACCAAAAAGTAATTTTACTTCTATATTTGGCCATCACCAACTGATGTTTTATAATACTTTCTGGAACAACATTGCTAGCCATCTTTCAAGGAATCAAATAATCTAATACCCCATGATTCCAAACAATGCTCAGACTTACCTGCATTCCACTATGAAAAAAAATAGTCTGGCGTTTAGCTAGCTTCTTCACCCCCTTTTTTCCCCTCCAAATTAATCTTTGCATTTCACCTCAAAAGTTGGTTTACAGAAAAGCAAGAAAGTGTCAAGTTTTAAGCAACTGTAAAAACAGGACCAGATTCTCCCCTACCTAACACTTAACTTGCATGGGTGTAAATTCCTACATATGGCACACGGTGGTGTAAAACACTACCACTAGTATGATTCAGTGGAGAATTCTGACTTGATAGCACTTTACATCAACTTTGCCCAGATATAAATAACTACAGGAGACAAAGCAATGAATTGGGATCTTAAAATTTCTATATAAACAAAAAGGAATTCTTAATTCTATCCAGGGTATTTATATCTTATATTTTTAGGCAACATACAGTGGTAATACATATTTCCTTTTAAGATACCATGTAATATGTAACTTGGCAGTTAACTCATGTGACCTATGCACTTTGTTAAATATTAAAAGGTCTGAGTATATTCTACCTTGATACAATAAAACCTTTTTAATATTTTTTGCCATTACATACAGATACGTTTGCAAAACACCTATGAGATCAGCACACAGGTAACTTGTTAGAAGACTTGTCACCTAAGGCCTTGTCTACAATGGAAAGTTGTACCACTCTAACAATATTGATATAGCTAAAATGGTACAACCTCCCTAGCATGGACAGAGTTATATTGGAAGAAAGGTGCATTATGCCAGCACAGCTATTCCCATATGGCACCTTTATATCAGTATAACTGCCTCCAAACTAGGGCTTGTATTAGTATAATGATATCAGTAAAAAATGCACATCACTAACTCACACCGTTAAACTTGTACACCATTCAAGTGTAGACCATGCTTTAGTCCTTTGTGATGTTTGTGAAACTTAGGCTATTTGACTCCATCCCCACAGAATTTCACCTCTCCCTGAAACCATGTCAGCTTCTGTAGATAACCCATGCTTTCTCCTTGACACCATCATGATAAAAGAATCACCTGAACAGACTCCAGCAAGCATCTACAACAGCTAATCTAGAATTTGAACAGTTCTTCACGTACAAGAGTGATTGAAATAATTCAGTTGTGCAGCTATTCATCAAAGCAGACAATGCTGTTTAAGATGCAGATCTCAACATTTTAGAATATCTGAAATAACATTTTCAGTACTGTTCTTGCAGACATTACATCTATAAGAAGTGTGGAAATATGTTTCAATGACATTATCAAACAAGAGAAGCATAAACATGTGGCAGCTACTATCTGAAAAAAGAAGATATAATTCAATTACAGCCAGCATGCTTTTTGAATAGTCCAGAAAGTGGGAGAAAATAATGCCTAAAGAAAACACATTGTGTCAGTAGCAAACTGAGAATCCCTTTTAGTCCCTCTAGAGCAGTGGTGGGCAACCTGTGGCCCACAGGCCACACGCAGCCAGTCGAGGTAATCCGCTGGCGGGCCGCCAGACAGTTTGTTTACATTTGCACCACTGCCCGCAGTTCCCAGTGGCCGCGGTTCACCGTTCCCGGCCAATGGGAGCTGCAGGAAGCGGCAGCCAGCACATCCCTGCAGCCCGCGCCACTTCCTGCAGCTCCCATTGGCCGGGAATGACGAACCGCATGTAGTCCGTCAGGGTAATCTGCTGGTGGGCCGCCAGACTGTTTGTTTATATTTGCACTGCTGCCTGCAGCTCCCAGTGCTTGTGTGTCATTCCCAGTCAATGGGAGGTGCGGGAAGCAGTGCGGGCTGCAGGGACGTGCTGGCTGCTGCTTCCCGCAGCTCCCATTGGCCGGGAACGGTGAACCACGGCCACTGGGAGCTGCGGGCAGCCATGCAAATGCACACCTTCATCTTTCCTTGACAGTTTTCGTAAATTTCCCTCAGCCCAGCTAACACCCAGTGCTGGCTGGAAGAAGAGTTGTGCTCGCCCTGTCTCTGAGCATCTTCTTGCCAGCCTGTCAGCTCTTGCTGATACTCCCTGGGCAATCTCTGGCCGCTCACTCAATCCCCTCTCTTTTCTAGGCCCCAGGTTCCTCTAATGTTTAGTGTCCTCCTTTAGACCTTAAGTTTAGCTTTGAGAAAAGTAAATTGTTCTTAGCCTGGTTGAAACCAGGTAGCGGGTAATTCCCCAATAAACAGCTTCCTCGCTGTTTCCTCAAGGACTTTTATCTGTGTAATTGTTCATGATGAGTTACTTGCTATGGAGTTAGATCAAAAAGGGGTTGTTAAAAGAACCAAGCATGGAAGGCAAAACAAACACAAAGAGGTGTTACCCATATTCATATGGGGGGAGGGATAGCTCAGTGGTTTGAGCATTGGCCTGCTAAACCCAGGGTTGTGAGTTCAATCCTTGAGGGGGCCACTTGGGGATCTGGGGCAAAATCAGTACTTGGTCCTGCTAGTGAAGGCAGGGGGCTGGACTCGATGACCTTTCAAGGTCCCTTCCAGTTCTAGGAGATGGGATATCTCCATTATTATAAATTATTATAAATTATAAAAAAACATTCCCCAGTTTGTACCACACACATCTTTAAGTATCTTTTTATGTCTGGTTAAAATATGGATACTTTATGTTGTGATAGTGATAAGTACTCATCAGGAATTAATTTCCTCAAAGTTACTGCTCATGTTTTTATGTAAACAAGTATTGCATTAAATCACTCTATTTACATGAGCTAAGGAGGACTAGCTCTTTTCATGTGGGTAGGAGACAATCAAGTTAAGAAACTAGGATTAACAGAAAAAAGAAGAACAGGAGTACTTGTGGCACCTTAGAGACTAACAAATTTATTAGAGCATAAGCTTTCGTGGACTACAGCCCACTTCTTCGGATGCATCCGAAGAAGTGGGCTGTAGTCCACGAAAGCTTATGCTCTAATAAATTTGTTAGTCTCTAAGGTGCCACAAGTACTCCTGTTCTTCTTTTTGCGGATGCAGACTAACACGGCTGTTACTCTGAAACTTAGGATTAACAGGTATTTTCTGAAGATTATTTCAAATCAAGAATAATGAACAGCTTTTTCCCTTCTCTTAGCTATTTTAAATACAATACTTAGGTACCTTAGAAATACCTACTTGCCGGACAACAACAAGATAGCATAGGAGATGTCCAAAAGGGCAATGGTATCTTGGCCTCTAACTTCCTGGTGTACGTGTGAGAGGGATTTCTGTGTTTACCTAATTATTTTTCTTTCATCTCTATTGATTTTCATCCCTTCTTGGTTTTACATAAATTAAACCAATGAGAAAGGTGACAAACAAATCATAGAATCATAGAACTGGAAGGGACCTCGAGAGGTCATCTAATCCAGTCCCCTGCACTCAAGGCAGCACTAACTATTATCTAGATCATCCCTGACAGGTGTTTGTCCCACCTGCTCTTAAAAATCCCCAATGATGGAGATTCTATAACTTCCTTAGGCAATTTATGATGAAATCTTGGACTCCATTGACTTCATCAGGGCCAGGGTATCCAACTGAGAAGCATAAAAGAGTAAAGAGTCACAGTTTGGTTTTTGGGTGGACTTCAGGAGTTACTAACATCATGATGTTCCCATTATGCCTCTGGCGTTTAGGGCGATGACGAAGCTCCTCCACTCCTGTCGGTTTCTGGGAAGTATTTCAATGGTTCCCCAGCTGTGCCCCAGGTTTTCCAGCTCTGCTTCCACAGCTCTTCACCATGTGGTTTTCGGGCAGCCTTGTTTTCGCTTGCCTTCAGGTGTCCAGCTTACTGCTACTCTGATGATGGAATCAGTTTCCATTCGAAGCACCTGGCCAATCCATCTCCAATGCCTCCTGGCAATGATGGTTGGAACTGCACTGTCAAACCAATAGATCTTGGTTTGAGATTGTTCTGGGCCAAAAGATACGGAGGATTTTTCTGGGGCAGGTTGTATGGAATGAACACGTTGTTTGGACGTGTCATACTTTCTCACTCCCCAGCATTCTGCACTATAAAGTAACGTTGAAAGTATGCAGCTCTGATAAATCTTGGGTTTGGTTTTGGTGTTGTATTTTGATGATTTCCAGACTGTATTTAAGATCCTGAAGATGTTACTGGTTTTATTGGTTTTGTTCCGGATGTCCTGGCTTGTTCCACCATCCTGGCTGATGGTGTTGCCCAAGTATATGAATGTTTCAACATTGGTGAGAACATCATCCTCTATCTGTACTGGTGATGGTGAGGCAATATTAAAGGTCATGATATCTGTCTTATTGAGGTTGATTTTATGTCCAATTTGCTGGCTGAATGCGTTGAGTTGTTTTTTCTTGTATATGGTGTTGGGTATGTGATAGGAGAGCGAGATCATCTGCGAAGTCCAGGTCTTCAAGGGGTGGGAAGGGAAGGGTGTCCATTTCATGCATTTTAGCATGTTTTCTGTTGTACACTGCATTACCTAGTTGATGGCAATGTTGAAGAGGATTGCAGACATGGCACACCCCAGATGCACTCCTGTTTTGACTTTAAAACTGAGCTCACTTTGAAGGCTACCAAAAGCCTTCTCAAAGTCTATGAAATGTATGTAGAGTTGCAATTGCCATTCTAAGCATTGTTCGATTATGTTTTGTAGAGGGAAGATCTGGTCTGTGCATCCACGCCCTTTCTGAAAACCGGCTCGTTCTTTTCAGAGTTACCAACATCCACCCTTAAATCTAATAATTTTAAAACTTTTTCCTTTTCTAGCAGTAAACCTATAAACGTTTTCACATCTGAAAAAAATGGTTATGTGAATGCTTAATATTTTCCACCCATGTCCCAAAATATTTCATTTTTCCAGGCACCTCTCCATTTTCAGGTTCCAACAATGAATTCAAGAACAAAAATAGCACAAAGGCTCATACCAAAATACTTCAAGCCTGATCAGATGCAAAAAGAGAACATGTTTGAGAGATTTCCAGTACAACTCTGACAATCCAACAGATTCATGTGGGCTTTTAAAGTTGAATAGGCCCACCATTTCAAGCCACATGGCCCTTCCCTGCTCCTAAAGTATTTAATATCCTTATGAGAGAGATGCACTTTTTTCCTTAATGTGCCTAATGCACTTAGAACATTGAAAGCATTTCATTTTTAAAATGACTTCAATATAAATTTTAATTTTTAAAGGGATCTATAAATTATCAATGGCTCCTCTTCCATGTCATTTGGCTCCTAAAGAACGTCAATTCTTGTCCCTAGGTTGGCAAAACCTGTCAGCTTCAAGAAACACAGTGTACTCATGCCAAGCAGACTCATGACATACAAATATATATTAAAGCAGAATTTATAGATATTTTTTACAAATAATCTTTAGAGAAATTCCATTCTAATACAACCACAATGTTAAATAAAAAGAGAGTACTTCTGGTGATATAATCCCATGGTTTTAACAAGGTAGGAAACAATGTGGAGATGGATAGTCCTGGATGCCTCTTACATGCATACATCACACTGTTCCCAGTCCCAGGGTGAATGTGTTCAAGTGAGCAGGTATTTTGCAGGAGGTGGAGCTGGACAGAAGAGAAAACTGGTAGTCCAGAACAAGGGGGTAAATTAAGAAACTTCAATCTGCATGCACAGCAGGCCAAAACTACTGGTTCAACTTGGGAAGGTGGAAAACCTTGCCATGGATCCCTCTTTGGACAGGGTAGAATGAGTTCACATTCACAGGCCTGAAGCTACTCAGACACTCAGAGATCAAAACAATTTTAAAACAGAAAAATATTTTTTAAAAACCACTGCTAATTTAAAGATGCATGTAGCCATTTTAGAACACAATTACATACACACAAAACTGACTCACAAAAAGTTGGTCATCTGCACAAATGGTTTGCCGAGCACATTTTGAATAGGTACTTTACAATGGACAGCAAGCATTACATTTGGAGTAATAGTTATGAAGTGCCTGATTTTCACAGTGGTGAGCATATGCAGCTTCCACTTACTTCAAATGGGATTATGAGTGCTCAGCACTTTTGAAGAATCAGGCCAGAGACTATAGGCAAATTAAAAAACTGAAAAGTGAGTTTCCTAAAAGCTTAGCTGGTATGCACATGGAATAGGGGAAACGTTATAACTTTCCAACACGTGTCATGTACCAAAATAACTAAATCAGAACTCTTAAGGCTTATAAATCAGGACTGTAGAAAGAGGAACCCTGAAAATTAGCAGGCTTATCCAAACCCTTATGACCTGCAAAATCAAGTTGAAAATTTTATAAGAGCAAGCTCTCTCGCAAGATTTTTATCATAATCTGTTTCATGCCCAAAACAAGAAAAAAAAATATTTCCCCGTAACACACCAAAACCACAGAACAGATTCTGTTCTAAAACTGTGTAAAGGTGGGGTATTTTTTGTTGGATTTTGTTGGGGGGAGGGAGAGGGGAAGCGGAGAGAGATGGCAAGGGGAAGAAGAAATGGAGGATTGCCTTATTTTATACAAACTAGTCTGTCAAGTCCTGAGTGAAATGCTCTTATACCTTTGTAACCACTACCTTTGTCTGAGATCCTCAGCAGATCTAACAAAGTAAGCAGCTTTAGTCCACATCAGTACTTGGATGGGAGACCGCCAAGAAAAGCCCAGATAAATACAGGAAATGGTACTTGCAATTCATTACGAGTCACTCTTCCTCTCATGTCAATACTCAACCAACTGCTCAGAATGGCAATAGTAAGTACTGTGCTATTGGAGCGGGTGTCTCATATAAAACACAAGCTCAAGGACCTCTTACAGTCATCAATTGAGAACTGGGATTTATATGTAATTTCTAAAACAAGCAGTCAAAGTTCAAAAGTGCTCAATTCGGATAATTAATGCTATTACTTACCTACCCAAGCCATACAAAAGAAGATGACTACTTACACCACCAATTACTAGGATACAACAAAAATGTGATGTAACCTTCCCCATGCCTTTCATTCAGCCAAATTCCAACTCTGGCAATTACACTCTGCCTACCTAAATTCCCCTTGCAATTGCAAATGGATATGGTATTCTGTACTTCCTACCCTCAAATGTTGTGTGGTGGTGTTGTATACAGTTAAAATTTGTTTCAGTTGGTGAGTCTCTCTCTCTCTCTCTCACACACACACACACACACACACACACACACTTAACTCTTCTTGGGGGCAGGAAAGTAGGTAACTAATGTCTTCCAGATGCATAGATAACTTCTGTTGCACCTTTCACCATCCCGAGCACTTTTTAACCCCACATAGGCAGCATAAAAGAAACCATTCTAATTTTTTTGTTTTAAAGCCCGGTATACTGCCCTCTACATGAAAAGGGGATTATATTTTTGAATTGGAACAAAATCAGACATGTTATTCAGGTGGTTCTTTTTGTGGCCCTCCAGATATTGCAGCGGTCTTGACTTACAACCTAGATGATCACCACACAACATAGTTGGAGTTTACTCACTGAATTCAAAGCTACATTTCAAGAAAGTTTAATCTTGAAGCAATCACTGCAACAAGTGCTCCTGCTCCAGATGAACACATCATAAACTGTCACGGAATCTTCTTGCGTAATTTATCACACCACAGAGAAACAGAAGCTGCCTCTCTCAGATGCTGTAATTGTGAAGCATTAGATGCTGAAATGCTGTTTTCTCAGTATAGTAAACATAAATCAAAGAAAAATCTGCTGTATTAAGTCTACTAGTTCCGAGAGAATTGGGATTTATATGTAATTTCTAAAACAAGCAGTCAATAAAGTTCAAAAGTGCTCAATTCGGATACTTACACTGCCACAGGTGATACTGCAATTGTATTAGAAAGAAATCCATAAAGACAAAGGAGGAATGCTATGCTTAGTTCCAATGCAGAGTTGGTTATAGACTAGCACACTATGAACAGAGTAGGAACCTCTTTCTTTTTAATAACAATTAATAGATTACCTTGCATAATGAGGGCAGTGTGACAACAGATGGGGCTGCTCCCATGATTCAGTTTGAAATGGGAATGTGTTACCCTGGTAAGTAGAAGGATACATTATTCCTACTAAACACCAAGAAGCACTTTGAACTTAAAAGAAGGAAACCTGGTGGAGTTAGGAAGCTAGTAGCAAGCTTTCTACACATAAGTCTCTTTGAACTATGGGCTTACAAGCTGCCTTTGTCACATGTTACGTGCTAAGCAGCAAATCATTTTGTGCAATATAAAAGGCCTGAAAAGCTGCAAAACTGCTGTGGTTCTCCTTTGGTGCTGGAGAGAAGACCACAA
The DNA here is from genome assembly GCF_027887155.1 of Malaclemys terrapin pileata. Classification (NCBI taxonomy): domain Eukaryota; kingdom Metazoa; phylum Chordata; order Testudines; family Emydidae; genus Malaclemys; species Malaclemys terrapin. The sequence goes on along the minus strand of NC_071522.1, from coordinate 18,613,931 downwards.
AGGGAACGCGTGGTTGAACAGTGTTTTGTGATGTACTGTTCAGCAGTGCCAAAGAGGAAGGATTGAGAGATGGGAGCACTGCAAGTGGATCCATGAACTAGGAATGTTCACTGATAAAGATAACATATAGTGAGTCACAAACTCTACTATAGCCAGAAGGCTTCTGTTCTTCCCAAACCTCTTGCAAACCAATACAAAGTCTGTTTACTCAAGTTTTGTGGAGGATACGAATTTGGTCCTAACGAGGAAGTCTTCAGTCACATGGCTAATGAAATGCACTTCAAAGCGATACTGCAAGGATAAATCTGGGAGTTTTAAAATTACATTCTTGTATGTTAATTGCTTTACCTAAAAGAAACATAGAGGGACTATGAATGTGCTAGTTTAACATAGGATTCAACTTCCTTGCAACAAACAACTACATATTCTTCTGTGAAATTAGTCCCCTTCGGCTACTCAGTGATCAGCTCCATCATTATGCACAGATACTTCCAAAATCAATTTTCTTCCATAGCATCCAGCCTTATAATAGGGTTGCCAGGTGTCCAGTTTTCCACCGGAATGCCCAGTCGAAAAGGGAGCCTGGCAGCTCCAGTCAGCACCTCTGACTGGGCCATTAGAAGTCCGGTCAGCGGCACAGCAGGGCTAAGGCAGGCTCTCTGCCTGCCATGGCTCTGTACATCTTCCAGAAGACACGGCAAGTCCCCCCTCTGGCTCCTACGCATACAGACAGGCAGGGGGCTCCACATGCTGCCCCCACCGCTCCCATTACCCCCACCCGGAGCTCTCACCCATCCCCACACGCCCCAACCTCCTGCCCCAGACCTGATCACCCTCCTTCCCTTCGAACCCCTCGGTCCCAGCCCAGAGCACCCTCCTACACCCCAAACCCCTCATCCCCAGTTCACCCCAGAGTCTGCACCCCCAGCCAGAGCCCTCACACACAGCCCCACATCCCAAACCCTTCCCCAGCTTGGAGCCCTCGCCCTGAGCAGCCAATGGGACACTGTGGTGCCTGGGGGCAGAAGCATGCAGGGCCCCGGCCGGCCGGCCAGCCCACCTTGGAGCCCCAGGTAAGCGCCACACCTCCGACCCCCTCCCAGAGCCTGGACCCCCACTCCTTCCCCCTCCCCACATGCCCCCAAACTCTCTCCCAGAACCCACACCCCCTCCCCACACTCCGCCAGCCCCCAAACTCCCTCCCAGAGCCTTACCCCCTCTCCACACACACCTTCCCGCCCCCACACTCCATCCCAGAGCCTGCACCACAGACCTCCTCCCCCACCCAAACTCTGTCCCAGAGCCTTAGGCAGGGGGAGGCAGGTAGAGTTTTTGGGGGGGTAGGTTCTGGGCAGCATGAGTGACATTGGCCTGCTGGGAGGATTTGAGGACTGGTACTGACCCTAAGGTAAATTGAGTTTGAGACCTCTGTTATTAACAGACTGATCCTAAAACTTGGATGGCCAGTGTTTTTAAACACACAACAACACACCACACAACCAAACTATTAGTTCCAACACAAAGGCTTTCAAAAGTATTTAGGAATTCTCCAAGTAAAAATGATATTTATGAGAATAACTGAACTGGACAGAAGCTAAACTAGAGCTGACTGACTTGCACCATTGTGCCGTTCTAGTTACCTTTCTGAAGAATGAGCCTTTGGCACTCTGGAAGTTCATAGTGGAGAGTCAATTTCCTGTTCTCATCAAGACTGCTAAGTAAATCTTCTGCATGTTTGATTCAACTTGTATTTAAGTGCCTTTTTAGCCATGAACACAGGAACAGACAGATAATGATTTGGATCACTTTGTGCTGCATTAACTGATTGCTTATAGACTGATTGCAAAGCTAAGGATACTGTAGGCAGTCTGGCAAAGCTGTATTTTAAACATTAAATAATAAAAGTTCTTTTCATGGGATTATCATTCAAGCATTACAATTTGGAATATTCAGAGATCCTGCATTTTCCATAATTAATCATTTTGTTTTAATTTTTCTTGACATGAAATACATTTTGAAGATATATCAGCTGTTCAAAATGAAAATAACTAGGGAGAAAAAAAATAACTCCATATGATGTTAGCAGTTTTTCAAATTCTCACATTATAACAGAAGATGGACAATAAACCTTATTCACCTTTCTTTCCTCCATTACTGCATCTTTTCATCTACCCACATTGTGGTTAACCTTTCTTGCATCTTTAAATGTTTAGCAATTCAGCCTTTTCTTTTAAGCTCTTTTCACACATTTATTTTTGTGCTTACATCATCGGCATGCTATTTAGCTGTGTAATGCATTCTCTTTATTGCTCCTATTTGTTTGTTTTATGGTAGCACATAAGAATCTCAAACACGGATCAGGGCTCCTATCGTACTAACCTTTGTCCCAGAAAGCTTACAGTGAAGCTATTAGACAAGATGTGACAAGTGGACAAAGCAGACAAATGAAGCAGGGGAAGTCTGAGGATGATGTAACAAAATGAACCAAGTTTAGCAGAAAAAGAAGTGAGATGGTCTGTCTCAAGGTTCTTGTGATATTTTTATCTAGTAGCCTTTATTCGTCATTCCATATACCATATGGAATCAGTTTACTCTCCCTTTATTCTAATGTGTATCTAATTTCACCTCCAGAAAGAGGAATGGCATAACCAACATTTAAAATATTTTTGGATAGTCTATTGTTTCATTAGCACTTTACACATAATTTAGTTTCAATTATAAATATCTTATTTATATATTCACACTGCCTTAACCTATTTTTCAACAGACTTGAGACATCACAAATTAATTTTAATGGCAATATAACAATTCTCATTTGTTTTTGAAATCCCAACAAGATTTTGCATAAACAAACTAACATAATATCAGTTCACAAGGTCATTTTTAACTTGTTTTTATACTTCACAACCAAAAATACTTCCAGTGTAAACTGTTAACTGAAGCCCTGACAAGTTTTATTATAAATATTCCTAGCTTTAAAGAGAAATTTGAATACATTCACTTAGTGTATGTTCAAGACCCAGTTTAGGTCTGACAGCTTCAGATTATGCCTCATTTATATGGAGCAGTGATCAAACTCATTAATATGTGAAAACCAAAGAGGCAAAGGATTGTGAATCAAATAACGTGAGCAGAAGTTGTCTAGTAACATGAATAGCTTATGAGGATTTACGTAGGGTGATAGTTTTCATGGTCTCATGTGCCAAGGTTTCTAAAATAGATGAATAAACAGTGAGTAGCTTTGAGCAGCAGTTCTTATAAGAGGCTGACATAGTGTCATTAGCAGTCACTGCAAAGTCAGTGAGGCATATAGCACTGAGTGTCACTAGGTCTGAAATTCACTCTATACAAAGATCTCCACTGCATTAAGCACCAAAGAGGAACCATTTAATTTGTCCATAATTCATCCCATATGTAAAAAGTATTCATAGTCCTTCTGCTTAGTCCAAAGTGAATGATTTGACAAGACAGGTGAGGTGGTTCAAAACATTTTCCTCATCTCTTGTATTGTCAAATGTTGCTGGGATGCAAGAGCATCTGTGACAGTATTTTAGATAGCCCAAAAATTTAGCAAACATTTTCACAGAGTAAAATCAAATCCCACTATGAAGTAAAGTCTTTATTTAAGATTCACTTTAATCTTTGCTAACATAAGCTGTGCACATACAATCATCCAAGATGATAATCTGCTATATATGGCTGTAAGGCTATTATTCCATTTATTTTAAAATGTTATAATGATACTATAGGTAAGCACATAACAAAGTAGTGACAGACAAATGGTTTTGGAAACATGAATATTTCTTCCTTTGATTGGTGTGGCTGCCTAGTACCTATGGATCTGTCTATATGGCGCCAGACTCAGCCCTCTGGGGCTGTGAATTGCAGAACATTCTACAGTATGTACCTTTCAGTTGGCACTAGCAGGGTCTACATGGGGCAGTCAGAAAACCTGTTAGACTGCTCTACAATTCACAGCCCTGTAGTCTTGACAGCGCTACAACTCATTATGTACAATGCAGAGCAGCATATTTGTTTTAGTTTATTTTGTGCTTGTGCGAGATTCTTGACTGACAGACATGGAACGTTCATTTCCCTCATCCAGAACAGGTTTAGGACAGGCAGTGGCAATTTAAATTCTCTCAACAGTATGCCTCAAGCCCCACATAGAAGGATAAGCTCTGAGTTTGAGGGAGTTTTCATTCTCAGTACCAGTACTGATTTTTACTTATGAAAACTGGTTAACAAATTTGACCATTAGTAGCAATGGAGATGGCAGTTGATTTGATGTGGAGATTTTTCTGGAACTAGACTGCAACCACTAAGGCCAGCACCCAGCTGTCTAAATGGTTGCACTATTAAATGTGTAAAAGATCTGGGTTAGATTTGAACCACTGACCTAGAGGTAAGAGACTCCATATCTCATTGCCCATCCCATCCATCCAGACAACCCACAAAAAAATCGGTGTTTGTTGCTGTTCAAGTAACAGTGAAAAAGCATTAGCTAAAGCCAACTGATTCAGACATAAAAACAAACATGAATATTTTGGTTCTAAAGGAAACAGGTATTACTGAAAATAGGTTTCTAGTAAGAGTAGTTTTGCTTGTATGAATTTCAGGGCAGCTAGGTTACCATTAAAGATGATACACAAATTTGTATTTTTGTTTGTATTTTAGTCTTCAAATCCGCATAGCCCAAACCAGCCGTGGATCACTGGCTCCCCCTTAGTGCATCATCCCACCAAAGCATTCTGCTGCCAATACCCTTCCCACACATACCCCACTGAACCTAAGCCTAAGGGCTTTTCATGGGTTAATAAAGTTTGCAGTATTTGTATGTTATATTTCACAGAACATTAAATTTAGATCAAACTAAATTATGAAATATTGTTTTCAAACCTCCCCAAAAATGGAAAGAGAACTCCAGCTACAGGCTGACCCCATCTCTACAAATATTAAACATTTTACCTAAATAACAGAATAGTTCTGATTGTTAACTCAACATTATGTAGTAATTATATCCAATTCACAGTCTCTTGAAAGTCTAGTGATATCCCAAATTGTCTCATATTTTTAATCAAATGGGAACTGCCAACTATTTGCAGAAGTGCCAATTTTAACAAAATATTTTTTCTCAAAGTGATGCATGCTTCTCACCACATAATAATCAGAAAGCTGGGCCTAATAAATTGCATGCAGCAATTCTGCTACCATGCTGCAGGTTAAATGTAAATTTAGTTTCATTTTTCTTTTCTAAACTCAGTTGATACAATCGGCTAGGAATTGGCCCTAGGCAGCCTTTATTAAACAACATGGTTGATGCATGTTAAAATGGCTTTACACAATGCTCTTACCCTTTTTTGACCTTTGATTTCCTTGTCAATGGCTAAACTTAGTTCCAGTGTCTAAGTTCCAGCATTCTCAGTTCTTTATCTGCATTAGTAGTAATAGAGAGCCAGACAAATTGGAGTAATGTGCCATTTCCTGACATGAAGCCAAAAGGGAAAAACAGTGAGGGCCAGGATTCCTGATGCATTTCTTCTCACTGCTTTGAACATGAGCCATTAAGTAGAGCAACCAGAAGGATTATGGTAAGTAACATTTAGTTAACCAAGTTGATTTTTTTTTAAATGTCTCAATCTCTGCTGTAGTTTAAGTTTTTCCCTATGAAACTGTGCTTTAATGCTGAACATCTTCTTAAAAGAATTTTTATTTTTCCTATTACATTCTTGCCTAACTAGATGCTTTACAGCTACAAAAGAATCTCACTAATCCAGACTCTGCTAAACTGCACACAAATGCTGGTGTTTTCCTATCTTTCAGAAAAGATTTGACAGCAGATGTTATGAGGCATCACATTAAGAATACTTTATTAATTTTATTAAACATATTATAAGTATACAGTTAAGTTCCAAACAATGGACAAAATAATTGAAATCCAGTTTTATTTATATTAAAAGTTTACAGAAAATACAAAATCTGTCAGTGATGAGTGACTCAGTGGGGAATGCCCTCTCAGGCCAGCATGCACAAAGTATGTCAGAAGGTTGTGTTAGTTCAGGGTTGATATAACTAGAGTCTTTATGTACATTATCTACTTCAGGTTATTTACATGAAATAAAGCATCCATTTATTTTGAACACTTAATTTATCTTCCTGCATTTTTTCCTGTTTCCAGGATGAAACAAGACCTTAAAGAAGTGCTGGTAAAATAAGATGATGTGGAAATTTACTCAAACAGGGAAATGTACCATTTGATTATTAATAAATAATAAGAAGTAGAAGCAGCAGCATTACAGTACTGCCGAGGAGCCCCAGTCTTGGACCAGGACACCATCAGGCTAAGCACTGTATAAATACAGAACAAAAAAAGCCTGCGGTAAGAGGAGCACAGAAATAATGACTACCCCAAATAGGTGGCATTTAAAGCTGCTCTTCCAGACAATATATGCTATTTTTGGTACAGAATCTTTGTCATTACGGCAATTACTTCAGTTTGCTAGAGAAATCATCATATCAAAGTATAATTTTCTTATATATATTATAGGGCTGTCAAGCGATTAAAAAGATTAATCATGATTAATCGCGCTGTTAAACAATAATAGAATACCATTTATTTCAATATTTGGGATGTTTTCTACATTTTCAAATATACTTACTTCAATTATAACAGAATACAAAGTGTACAGTGCTCACTTTATATTTATTTTTTATTACAAATATTTGCACTGTAAAAAACAAAATTCACCTAATACAAGTACAGTAGTGTAATCTCTATCATGAAAGTTGAACTTACAATTGTAGAATTTTTACAAAAAATACCTGCATTCAAAAATAAAATAATGTAAAACTTTAGAGCCTACATGTCCACTCAGTCTTACTTCAGCCAATCACACAAACAAGTTTGTTTACATTTACGGGAGATACTGTTGCTAAAATGTCACCTGAAAGTGAGAACAGGCATTCGCATGGCACTGTTGGAGCCGGTGTCGCAAGATATTTTTGTGCCAGATGCACTAAAGATTCATATGTCTCTTCATGCTTCAACCACCATTTCAGAGGATATGCATCCATGCTGATGATGGGTTCTGCTCAATAATGATCCAAAGCAGAGCAGAGCAACACATGTTCATTTTCATCATCTGAGTCAGATACCACCAGCAGAAAGTTGATTTTTTTTTTTGATGGTTCGGGTTCTGTAGTTTCCGCATCGGAGTGTTGCTCTTTTAAGACTTCTGAAAACATGCTTCATAACTTGTCCCTCTCAGATTTTGGACAGCACTTCAGATTCTTAAATCTTGGTTCGAGTGATGTAGTTATCTTTAGAAATATCACATTGGTACCTTTTTTACGTTTTGTCAAATCTGCTGTGGAAGTGTTCTTAAAATGAACAACATGTGCTGGGTCATCATCCAAGACGGCTATAACGTGAAATATATGACAGAATGCAGGTAAAACAGAACAGGAGACATACAATTCTCCCCCAAGGAGTTCAGTCACAAATTTAATTAACGCATTTTTTTTTTTTTTAAACGAGCATCATCAGCATGGAAGCATGTCCTCTGGAATGGTGGCTGAAGCATGAAGGGGCATATAAACATTTAGCATATCTGGCATGTAAATACCTTGCAGGGCCAGCTACAAAAGTGCAAATGCCTGTTCTCACTTTCAGGAGACATTGTAAATAAGAAGCAGGCAGCAATCTCTCCCATAAATGTAAACAAACTTGTTTGTCTTAACCGTTGGCTGAACAAGAAGTAGGACTGAGTGGACTTGTAGGCTCTAAAGTTTTACAATGTTTTGTTTTGAGTGCAGTTATGTAACAAACAAACAAAATCTACATTTGTAAGTTACACTTCCACAATAAAGAGACTGCACTACAGTACTTATATGAGGTGAATTAAAAAATACTATTTCTTTTATCATTTTTACAGTGCAAATATTTGTAATCAAAAATAATAAAGTGAGCACTATACACTCTGCATTCTGTGTTGTAATAGAAATTAATATATTTGAAAATGTAGAAAAACATCCAAAAATATTTAATAAATTTCAGTTGGTATTCTATTTTTTAACAGTGCACTTAATCTTAATTTTTTTAGTTAATCGCATGAGTTAATTGACAGCCCTAATAGATTACCAAACTCTCCACTAATCATCCCATGTTACTTCCTGCAATCATGATACACAACATTCTAAAAAGCCATAAATAAAAAACTACATTTACCCGTTCATTTACTTTGGATCCAAACTTCGATAAATCCCAAGAGACCACGAACTAATAGTGTAGCATTACATATTCAGTTAGAAATACAAGATCATGTTACCACAATGAAACTGCTGTGATTGTTTCAGAGCTGTTCTCTTTAACCTAACTTCATACATACTTCATTTATTTTCCCAACCACCACAAATTTTTGCCCATAAGTTTTCATTTTGCACAGCATCGTGGAAGAAAGATACTGAGAATCTTTTGCACACATTTTAGACTTGCTGAATAGCTAAAAGGCTTCTGTGGTTATACTTCTTAGTTGTCCATACTAAGTTTCAATAGAACCCATTTTAGTTGCAGCTTTCATATCTTTATCACACCTGAAAAAATAGGTCATGTTTCCTATAGCGTTTACTTTGTATTCTAAAGAGTCAGGAAGCCCTTTTGCAAAAAGCGTTCTTGTGTGCTGGCTGCATCTCTCTTTGGTCTGACTCAGTGACTGCTCAGCACTGAAGGTGAAAGGATCTGAAAGCCAGTTCTATATACTGTATACACACAGCAATTTGTTACTGTGAAAAACCATCTGTTTCTCGGTATTAAAATCCTCAGAGGGCAAATTATAGCTAGCGTTCAACATAAAACATCAATTTAAACCATCAACTATTCATAATTCCAATTCTTTATTGGAAACCAAGGACATAAATGTCAGGGAATAGAGCAATATTTCTTTTATTAACTGTTCCATTCATCTGGCTATTAAATAAAACCAGGACCCTAATAAATAGCATTAGCCTTTGTACTGACAGCCACCCCAAATAGCACTATAATTCTCAGATGTTTTTAAAATAACTAAAAATGCATTATTTTAAAAATTAAAAGCTGTAGTAGAAAAATACAATAAAATTAGGACTAAAAGCATTTTTAACACATTTTAAAATGTGCTTGCAGTTGCTTGAGAGTAGTTTAACATTTTAAAGACACACTATTGAGCAAATAAGAAAACCTCACTTTATATCAAGGTTTCCTGTCAGCCAACTACCTCCAGTTATTTTTCTGCTAATATTTATATTACTAAAGAACAGAAAAGCATCCACTATTGATGCTTGCTTAACTGTTGCCAAATGGGGTTGTTCTTTTAATCCCCTGCTTCTAGCTCAGATGCCTCTTAAAAGGAAAAGTAGAATTAAAAAAAGAGAGCGCGAGACAATGATAGTCACTGGGACTGTTCCTTTACTAAATACAAAAATGCCTATTTATGTTGACAGCTATGGAATATTTATGCAGTTTGGGGTTTAAAGAGCTCCACACAGAAATACTGAAATCTAACTGCAAGTGGGACAGAGTACCTATTAGAGATCCAACTGCAAATCTTTTCTTGGCCCAAATTGACAAATCAAAAAGTCAGACCTTTTTTGTTTTCAGCTTTCATGCTTTATAGGGGCACAATCCCGAACTCCTGACTTCAACAGGAGCTTTGTGCGAGTTAATATGAAATTTGCCCAAATCAGAGGTTCATACTTCAGCTCCATGTGATTAAATAAAAAACTATCTGGAAAGATACCCACATATGAAATGGAAAGAAGCATTTTTTATAAACCAGATAAGCAGCCCTAAAGAGTCCATAAATTCACCATTAAAGATCACATAATTATCTATTACTTCTCCTTAAGAATAACTCCCCTGCCTTTAAAAGTAGCAGCATGGGGTCTTTAGCAACACTGTTAGGGGTAGAAGGAAGCACAACTGTAATCAAAACAACGATTACTATCATATTCATTTAGATGCAGAAAGAAAGGAATACAAAAATATTCACTCAGAAGGAAAAAGGTAAGAGGTTAACTTTTTCCCTATGGGCATCAGAAACTTAACCTCAAAAACCAAGAATTACTTTGGAACACATTTGTTTCTCTTTCTGCATTTAAATGAATTTGATAGTAATCACTGTTTTGATTACAGTTGTGCGCTTCCTTCCACCCATAATGGCGTTCTTAAGAACCCCATGCTGGTAATTTTAAGGGCAGGGGAGGCTGGGGAGCTATTCTGAAGGAGTAATGGACAATTACGTGAGTGTAAGTAGTGAGTCCATTGACTCTTTAGGGCCACTACTCTGTTTTATACAACTTTTTTTAAATTTCATATGTGGTACTCGCCGCAAATAGTCTTCTATATCTCAACCTCTTTCTTGGACAAAACTCACACTGGTTTCAACAGAAGTAAGGAGTTCAGGATCACATCTACATTAGGACAAAAAGTGTATTTTTCAATACGTTAGCTAACAAGGTTTTCCACACCCCTGAGCATTTCCGTCCCATTCTGCTCCTTTTTCTTCTCTCTTCCTCCCAAAGCCAATCCCAGGTAGCAGCAGGATGGCAGCCCTTGAAGCCTCACTCGGATTCCTTTTTCTGTTGTACCCCCAGGCTCACAGGAGCTGTGAGAGGTGACAGTTACACTCCCAAAGATTTGCCAATCACTACCGAACCAGTGCCCCAACGACACTGTTAAACCAAGATACCAGTTATAGATTTAAGGATATTTCTCTTTTCAACCATCAGGGCAAGAAAATGAAATCTGCATGCTACTGGAAAGCTAGGATACCTCTGCACATAACTGCTTCTAGCTCTGAAATACGTTAGTATTGCTTATCTAATTCCTTATCAAGCTGCACAATGACTGTATCCCTTGCTGAAGGTATCAAGTAGCTGAATAATATTTCATGAACGGTCAGGATTTCTGTTTAATTAAAATAAGTGCAAGGTTATTTAAAAACAAAAGTTTTAACCAATGCATATGCAGTACTAGGATTGGTAAAATGGTCAATTGACCGGTCAAATAATATCAACTGATCACCTATTTGATCATAAACAAATACTGCCAAATATTCCAGCAAAAATACCCCGATGTAGTCAGTGACCTACTTTTTTGACTGCATCATGGTGCTTTTCTTTCATTTTGTGAATTTCATTTCAGCATGTTTCACATTTTTCTAAGTTAGTTAAAATAATGCAGTTAAGTAATTTGTTTTTCATAATTAGGCTTAAGTATCTACCTAAGGCTAAGCCATAAAGTCTTACTGTTTATTACTGTTCTAATAAATTAGTGCTTTAAATATCTGACCATTTTTGACATTTGACAATATTTCACCAGTCAATTGACCAATTATTTGTGGATTGGTCAAATACCCAACCCTATACAATACCTCCTACACAGTTACAATTTGTTATAATTATAGTGGAAGAGGCATTTCCAATCTACGGTCCCTTTTTCCCCACAGGAATTTTAGCAGTTTGAGCAGAGGACTGGAAGTCTGTAGCCATGAGTTTTATTCCTAAGTACCACTTACTCACTTTATGATGATGAGCAAGTCACTTAACTTCTGTGCCTCAGTTTCTCCAAATGTAAGATGAAGATTATGCCCCACCTGTAAAATGATGATAATTCCTGCCAAATGTTCCTTTGCAAAGTGTTTAAAGATGCTTGGGAAAAAAGTCATTTCCCAAAAAATTATCTTTGAGCTGAAATGCTTGTTCTCACACTAAGATTAATTTTTTTTGCAAGTTGGAAGAAAATTCATTCAGTTGTTTTAAAGTTATCTGTGGGCTCTCTCACTTTTGGGTTTTTTTCCCCATTTTGGGTTTATTTGTTTGTAAATTGGGGAAAGTGATCTGAAACTATTTGCTATCAACTATTTCAAACATGATTTGAACTTAAAACTTCAAGCTTCTCAAACAAAGTTGTCAAGGAGGAATGTGCACTTTGCACAGTATGAAGAAATGGTTAAGGAATACAGAAGTTTGCCTTCCCTACTGATTAAAGCATGTACAGATTTCAATTACATGCAAGCATGAGCAGGTGTGTAACTGGATACCCTAAGAGATCTTCATCTTAAACTCCACAGGATCTAGCCAATCAGTCAATCTCCGACATAACTCTCCCCCTCTCCAAATTCCATCACCATCCTTCAAGAGGTTGAGCATTCTAGCAGCCTATTTCCTGGGACCCAAGGGCCCTCAATTTCAAATTGTGTGTGGTTTGCAGAATTCAGTGTACAATGCGGCATGGAAATCCACAGCATGGAAAATTTGAAATCACTGTATAAACAGAATAGATAGCAGTCCATTCAAGTGTAATTGAATTTAACTGTGCTGTCAATTAAATGTATTTGGCACATCTTTTTCTTAATAAGGAAACAATGCAAACAAATTTAATTATTAACTAGAGCAAGAAAGAGAGTGTGTATACACACACACACACACACACACACACACTCTCCATACACACACAAAGTTAGGTGCAAAAATGGCAGGGCTGAGGTTACTACATTCAAACATCTTTGAAATCCCTGAATTGCCTCTATCTAAAATCTCTACCATAACATGACATTAACACCATTTTTGCATTTAATAAAACTGCCATTAGTAGATTGGAAGCAGCAGTTTCTTTACCCACCAAGAAAAATAACTGACATCATTTAAAGGTATGTGGTACTTTCAGTATGTTCCACTAAGCATATGAAACATTAAATTATGGAAGAGCAACTGCTCTGCATAGTTAAGACCAGCTTTCTGTTTAAAGCTCAACGCTACGTGCTCTAAAATCTATGTGGTTACTCAGATTGCCTCATGGGGTCGTGGCATTCTGTCTGTAATCCAAATTTGGGGTCATTTGACCAAAGGGTTCCTGAGATAAGCACACAGGAAAAAACAGCTTTTCTTAAAGTTGAGAGATACTGTCAACCTATTCTTGCTCACAGAGATCAAACCAGGGCTCAGAGATCACACCAAAGTCTCAAATGCTCAAGGGTTACTCCAACAGTGTGCATGGCACCCACCAGCCCTTTGGGTTAAACCAAATTAAAACATTATTTCAAAAAGTTTACTTCTCTAGTTAGGAGCTTCAGAAGGCTCGTAGGGAACTGAATAATTCTAGAGACAACCCCCGTGCAGCTCTTACATACAAAGCCATTTACAATTTTGGATACTTTTCACTTGTGCAAGAAAATCATATCCAAATGCATTTCAGCATTGGATGAAGAGGGCTGGCTCATTGTATTCCTGTACAATAAGAAGTACAATCTTAAGTTAAATTCTCTCACTTTCTAAATGATGCCTTCAAACACAGGTTCCAGAAAGTAAGACCTCTTCAGCTATTTCTGATAAAAGAATCATGCTCAGAATTGTATAGGTTAGAGCAATCTATTCAAAAGCCCTAAACTCTTTATTGTGAAATCATTTCTCACAACTTGGTTCTTGTGAGCCACTAGGCAGTTTTTCACAATAGTATGAAACACACATGCGCTGATACACTCCCAGATTGTTATAAGGAAGTTCATTGTTTCTACCGCTTCAGAAAATACCAGGTGGCTTCTCACCTCACACAAGAGCTAATCAAAGATGGTGGTTGTGATATTTATAACAAGCATAAATAAGTTGCCTATCAAAGCAGAATCCCTTCTCAAAGAGAGGAATGACCACATTGTCAGTTCCTAGATAAATACACTAGGCTTTTCTCATTGGTACTATTCCCACAACTGACTGCAACAATACGTGAAAGCATTGTCAGAAACAAAAATGTCCACAAAGTCTACAGGGACTTTTGCTTTTCCTCCCCATTATTAATCAACCTTTCTGTGACTGAGTTTCAAGGTCTGTATACGGAATGGTTGGTACTGCTTCTGGCCATAAAACTAAGGTGCAAACAATGATTTAACTGCTTTTTTCTTGTTAACTACATGAGACATTCAAGGTGGTCTTGTGTGCTGAAATACAAAATAGAGGTAGTTTTCTGGTCTTATAATGAGAATTAAAAATACACACACCTCTTTATCCTTAAAGGCAAAGAATATGTACATTTAGAAGACGACCAAACAATTTAAAAAGGTACAAGACAAAAACATTAATAAAACCTTACAGTAACATAGCTGCTTTGATATCGAAGAGTCCCAAATTATTTTACAGACTATACACAGAACACACTGCATTTATCACTGAAATGCAGCGCCCTCTTAGCGGGAACAGGGGAGATGTTTGACAGCACACAGCAACTCAAACACAATAATTTATACACAGAATACAGAAAAGAGGGTCAAAAAAACCCATTAATGACAATGAGATTAGTTAAACCATGAAGTAATGGAAGCCGCATTGCTTGGGAGATTTAAAAACACACTAGACAAAATATTAGAAAATGTACAATAACCATCACTCTGCCAATGCACAAATGTTATAAGACCTAAGATGATCTAGCCCAGCGGTAGGCAACCTATGGCATGTGTGCCGAAGGCAGCACGCGAGCTGACTTTCAGTGGAACTCATGCTGCCCGGGTCCTGGCCACCGGTCCAGGGGGCTCTGCATTTTAATTTAATTTTAAATGAAGCTTCTTAAACGTTTTAAAAACCTTATTTACTTTACATATAACAATAGTTTAGTTATATATTATAGACTTATAGAAAGAGACCTTCTAAAAACGTTAAAACGTATGACTGGCACACGAAACCTTAAATTAGCATGAATAAATGAAGACTCGGCACACCACTTCTGAAAGGTTGCCAACCCCTGATCTAGCCTCTCTCTAAATTCTATGAACTGAAATGCCAAATATCTTGAATGACCACAGGTGGTCAGGACCACTTATACAACAAGGAAGCCGGTGGTACCTTAAAGGCTAACAGATTTATTTGGGCATAAGCTTTCGTGGGTAAAAAATCCACTTCTTCAGATGCACAGAGTGAAAATTACAGATGCAGGCATTCTTATATTGACACATGAAGAGAAGGGAGTTACCTAACAAGTGGAGAACCAGTGTTGACAGGGCCAATTCAATCAGGGCAGATGTATTCCACTCTCAATAATTGATGAGGTGTCAATGCTAGGAGAGGGAAAGTTGTTTTTGTAGTGAGCCAGATACTCATGAGCAACTACACACCACACCCCAGAAACACTAACCCAGGAACCAATCCCTGTAACAAACCTCGTTACCTACTCTGTCCTCATATCTACTCTAGTGACACCATCAGAGGACCCAACCACATCAATCACATCATCAGGTACTCATTCACCTGCACATCTACTAATGTGATATATGCCATCATGTGCCAGCAGTGCCCCTCTGCCATGTACACTGGCCAAACTGGACAATCTCTATGCAAAACAATAAATGGACACAAATCAGACATCAGGAATAGTACCATACAAAAGCCAGTAGGAGAACATTCAATCTCCCTGGACATTCTATAACAGATTTAAAGTAGCCATACTTGAACAAACAAACAAACAAAAAAAACAGGCTTCAAAGAGAAACTTCAGAACTAAAATTCATTTGCAAATTTAACACCATTAAATTTTGGCTTGAATAGGGACTAGGAGTGGCTGGCTCACTGCAAAAGCAATAGGGTGGAGACAGTGAATCATAGAATATCAGGGTTGGAAGAGACCTCAGGAGGTCATCTAGTCCAACCCCCTGCTCAAAGCAGGACCAATCTCCAACTAAATCATCCCAGCCAAGGCTTTGTCAAGCCTGACCTTGAAAACCTCTAAGGAAGGAGATTCTACCACCTCCCTAGGTAACCCATTCCAGTGCTTCACCACCCTCCTAGTGAAAAAGTTCTTCCTAATATCCAACCTAAACCTCCCCTACTGCAACTTGAGACCATTACTCCTTGTTCTGTCATCTGGTATCACTGAGAACAGTCTAGATCCATCCTCTTTGGAACCCCCTTTCAGGTACTTGAAAGCAGCAATCAAATCCCCCTTCATTCTTCTTTTCTGCAGACTAAACAATCCCAGTTCCCTCAGCCTCTCCTCATAAGTCATGTGTTCCAGCCCCCTAATCATTTTTGTTGCCCTCCGCTGGACTCTTTCCAATTTTTCCACATCCTTCTTGTAGTGTGGGGAAGTGTTATTTACCCCTTCACATAACAC
The DNA here is from genome assembly GCF_027887155.1 of Malaclemys terrapin pileata. Lineage (NCBI taxonomy): Eukaryota > Metazoa > Chordata > Testudines > Emydidae > Malaclemys > Malaclemys terrapin. Next base: position 18,597,802 of record NC_071522.1, on the reverse strand, counting down.
AAGAACCAGAGTCACCCAATGAAATAGCAGCAGATTTAAAACAAACAGAAGGACGAATTTATTCACACAACACAGTCAGCCTGTGGAACTCATTGCCAGGGATATTGTGAAAGCCAAAAGTATAACCAGATTCAAAAAAGAATTAGATAAATTCATGAAGGATAGGCCCATCAATGGCTATTAGCCACGATGGTCAGGGATGCAACCCCATGCTCTAGGTGTCCCTAAACCTCTGACTGCCAGAAGCTGGGACTGGACAACAGGGGGATGGATCACTTGGTAATTGCCAGGGAGACCATATTTCTTAAAGTAAAAACAGGACAGCTCGTGGCTCATCTAAGCCGCTCCCTCCCATCCCCACATGCCGCCTGGGATTGGGGCTGACCTGCCGAGCCTGCGCCACCCCAGGGGATGGAGGAGTTCAGCTCTGAAGGCAGTGTTGCCCGCCTGTAGCAAATTTCTCTGCTGCTGCTGGCGGGCAGCGCTGTCTTCAGCTGATCCCCAAGCAGCAGCCACTGTTCTCAGCTTTGCCTTGCAGCTGGGACAAATGCCCAGTTTTGGTGAAAAAGTATGGACTGCTGGGACAGAGCTGAAAAAGGGGACTGTCCCGGCCAAAACAGGACAGAACTATGGTCACCCTAGTAATTGCTCTGATCATTCCTTCTGAAGCATCTGGCACTGGCCACTGCTGGAAGACACGACACTAGGCTAGATGGACAGTACTATCATTTTTATGTTCACTCTTGTGATTTTGGTCAAGCAACTTAACTTCTGTGTTTCCAATTTCCCATTTGTAAAACAGAGAGTAGCACTTATCTAGACAATTGTGAGGTGTAGCTTATTTCTAAATCATTCCAATTCTAAAATGAGGGGGTATTACAAAATCTCTAAAGTATTATTCTTATTATATGCATATAATGAAGGTTTTAAAGATGAAAAATGCTCTATAAATGTAAGATGGGATCATTAAACAAAATACATAATTTTAATACAGAATGAGCCAAGTTCTATTTTGACTTACCTTGTGTGCAAGCCTGGCCTTCCCCTATTCTCCTCCTCCAAATATTTTTAGTACATTTTAAAAACCATCAAGGCTGATTTGTCATTAAAAAAAAACCAAACATATCCCTAAAACCATAGCAAACCAGAAATATGTTTAGTGACCTTTTGTTTTTGATTATAATAGCCTTTTTGCAATCATATTTACATTTACACTGCAGTACTCAAAATGTTATTTCCAGACAAGAATCAATACATTTGTCTAATCAGGTCTGCAGACTTAGATAATTGTTTTTGGCTAATCTTTCCATATATAGTGTTTTTTTACTATCCCTAGAAAATCTACTTGTTCTAAGATTTGTAATGACAAGTTTCTTACATACTACATTTCATAATTAAATAGTAGGAAGGTATTTCAAAAAGAGAATTAGGAACAAATACCAATAAAAATTATTAATCTCATGAAGTTATCTTGGAAACTACAGCCTTCTGCAAATTAAGACCGAAAAAGGTGGCACTTAAATACAAACTTATCCACTAATAATGCAACAGTCCATCTGCCTTTAATTAGCTAAATCAAATATGGATTTTAGTTTTTATTTCCAAGTACTACTATTTTAAGGGGATTTTTTTAACCTGATAATATTTGGCTAGCCAAAAGGACAGCTGCTAGCAAAACAGTCAGCTCTTAAATGATCCACACTGCCATATTGATAGAGGGGGAAAAAATCACTGTATTGACTCAAAGACTAGCACTGTATATAACTAGAAAAATCAAAGTTCTGAAAATGTTAATAGACAAAGCAATCTGGGATCCAGTGAGGAGGGTTAGATAAGGCTAATAAATTGTCCTGTGATCAAGATGGAACAGGAATAGCATTAGTATAGGTAACTATTTAGATGCTACAATTTGCTCTTTAAATGATTGTTTTAAGAACTCTATAATAAAAATGTAAGCGATAATAGAAGGGGTATTGTAGCTATTAAAAGCGTATTAAAACTCTGCTTTTGTTAGTTCTCAGCTAAAGAACAATGGCAGGATTAACAGGAAACTATTGCAAAATTAATCTCATCAATGCTATAAAAATAATAAAATGTATAGCTATACTTAAAAGAACCACAAGTTACACCATGCTGGAACATGGAACCTGTGTGTGATGAAATACTAATGAGGAGAACATTTTTCCTATTAATTAAACAGTGAAAACAGGAACCTCCCAAAAATCTAGCAAGAACAAACAGGGAAGGGGGAAAAAATGCACTACTTGTAAAAATACAAAAACTAACTACAACACCCTCCACATAAATCAGCATTCTCTGTTCGGATGGCTTGCTGCACATGACCACAGTTTTCTGAAAACAGTACTTCTCCAAGATCTGTTTAGTTGAGTTTTCTTTTTATTTGATAACAAATCTCACTCTAGGGCAAGAGAGATTTTTTACAACCATCATTTCACATACAATATTTTATTTCATCATACCTGCTGGCTCCTCACACACTGAGTTATGCCTATAATCACTAATTCTAACCATCAATAAGATTCTAAATTAGAAGGGTGCAAATAAAGGGTTGGCTTTTTTCCCCTTTCCCCTTCTTATGAGTGTGCCATGCCAGTGGGAGCTTCTAATCATTTTCTAAAATTGGCACTAATATTTGGAAGATTCAGGCAGTAAGTTTTTTTGGAGGGTTTTTTTTTTTTTTTGGTTGTTTGGTTAAAAACACATTTCAGAGCAACTCCAAAGAAAAATATTTATATTGTGCAGAGGAAGTAATTTGTTTTTAAATATAAAATGTGCTTCCTCATCATAGTACAGAAGAGATGTACTACCTTAAGTTAAAAAGATCATTTGCAATGTAAATTGTTTACATAATAGTCTCCAAAGTAACACTGATTTTAATGGGAGCTCGGGTAGCAATGACTTCACTCTATCTCTCTCTGTATTATGTATCAATGAGAGTGCCCAGGACCAACTTGCCTTATGAACACAAGCCAAAGCAACAGTTGTGTTAATTGCATTATTAATACATCAACTTCAGCCTTTAGCTTTTCTTTCTTTTTCACCCACCATTCAGAGACTATTAACAACTATCATTCCTGCAACTGCAGCTCAAACACAAAGCCAAGGTCCACACAGAGTTAGCTGTCAGGCTTTTCAACCCCAACATATGACGACTAAATCAAGCTCTCCTATGTATACAGGTACTGTACATCTCCAGAGCTGTATATCTATGCACTGGAGTCAATACTAATCTCATATTTCTAAATCCTGCTTGTTCACAGCTTAGCAATGTTTTGTAAACACCTCAGGCTATGCCTCTTTCTGAGTTCACCATGATTTCAATAATTTCCATCCCACCATCAACCTCAGCCTAGATCAATCCACACAAGTGGTCCATTTCCTGGACACTACTGTGCTAATAAGTGATGGTCACATAAATACCACCCTATACCGGAAACGCTACACTTACCTACATGCCTCCAGCTTCCACCCAGGACACACCACACGATCCATTGTCTACAGCCAAGATCTAAGATATAACCGCATTTGCTCCAATCCCTCAGATAGAGACAAGCACCTACAAGATCTCTATCAAGCATTCTTAAAACTACAATACCCACCTGCTGAAATGAAAAAACAGATTGACAGAGCCAGACGAGTACCCAGAAGTCACCTCCTACAAGACAGGCCCAACAAAGAAAATAACAGAACACCACTAGCTGTCGCCTTCAGCCCCCAACTAAAACCTCTCCAGCGCATCATCAGAGATCTACAACCTATCCTGAAAGATGATCCTTTACTCTCGCAGATCTTGGAGACAGACCTGTCCTCGCTTACAGACAACCCCCCAACCTAATGCAAATACTCACCAGCAACCACACATCACTGAACAAAACCACTGACCCAGGAACCTATCCTTGTAACAAAGCCCGATGCCAACTCTGTCCACATATCTATTCAAGTGACATCATCATAGGACCTAATCACATCAGCCATACCATCAGGGGCTCGTTCACCTGCACATCTACCAATGTGATATATGCCATCATGTGCCAGCAATGCCCCTCTGCCAAACCGGACAGTTTCTCCGCAAAAGAATTAATGGACACAAATCTGACATCAGGAATCATAATACTCAAAAACCAGTGGGAGAACACTTTAACCTGTCTGGTCATTCAATGACAGACCTGCGGGTGGCTATCTTACAACAGAAAAACTTCAAAAACAGACTCCAACGAGAGACTGCTGAGCTGGAATTGATATGCAAACTAGACACAATCAACTCAGGATTGAATAAGGACTGGGAATGGCTGAGCCATTACAAACATTGAATCTACCTCCCCTTGTAAGTATTCTCACACTTCTTGTCAAACTGTCTGTACTGGACTAGCTTGATCATCACTTCAAAAGTTTTTTTTCCTCTTACTTAATTGGCCTCTCAGAGTTGGTAAGACAACTCCCACCTGTTTATGCTCTCTGTATGTGTGTATATATATCTCCTCAATATTTATTCCACTCTGTATGCATCCGAAGAAGTGGGCTGTAGTCCACGAAACCTTATGCTCGAATAAATTTGTTAGTCTCTAAGGTGCCACAAGTACTCCTGCTCTTCTCTCCCAGGTTATTCCTGGAGCTACCCAACTGTAACAATCTATCTGCTAAACCTAAATGACTGCTTTCCCTTCCCATTGAACTACCAAAGCTATGCTTAAAAAAAAAGGAGCGAGAGACAAATTTCACCACATAGAAAACTTCACTAGTAGTAAGAACTAAGATCTACCCACCTCACCGCCAGTCTAAACAAAACTTTCTGAAATGTTTAATTCTAAAATACAAGGTTTAAAGGTCAACCGCAGTTGAACAACAAAAGGGAGAAAATGAAGAATCTTGTGATTAAAGTACAAGTCTGGGAAATCCAAAGACCTAGATTTTAGTCCCCGCTCTGCCACTGACTTCCTATGTGACCCTGGACAAATCACTTTACATCTGAAATAATGGAGTTACAGAGAGGTTAAGTGTATATAATGAAAATACCTACTTCAAAGTGGTTCTCTGGAACTAAATTAGTGTTTGTAAAGTGCTTTAGAGCCTTGGATGGAAGGTACTGCAGAAGAGCAAAGTACTAAAATAGAATTATTTTCATTAAAATAATACACAAGTTATTCAACTTTACTAATAAGTATTTCTACAGATAGATAGTTGTCACTCATTAACCAAAATAACTTTGAAAATAGTATCAACTTATGTATCACCTTTTATATATAAGAAAACCACACACTTATATTGTGTAATACACAATCACAACCTAATGGAGCATAGATTCCAAACAACATTGAAACCAAGTGAAAGTGAAAACAGGTTGAGAGAAGAAATGTTTTAAAAATTACTGACATTCCAAATCATCACCATCTCGCCACCCCGTCAGTATGAAGTACTGCTATTTCACTAAGGACGTGGCATTCCTTGCTGTTCTTAGAACACCATATAGCATGGGAGAAGGGATATTCCACTACATCCATTCAATCACAGATGTTCTAGCCTTTAAAATAAAATAAAAACACAAATGGCTCCTTCACAACTAACTGCAGTGAAGACCAGTTTGGAAAAATGGCTGTTGACACTGTTGATCTCAAGGTACCACAAGCAGCCCTGATATAATTCTCAGCAGGTTTAAAGCCAAAAAACCCTCAGTGCTGAAAAAAGAGCTATTTACTGTATAAAGTAGATCCGATTTCAGAAATATACATGAGTTACATAAACAACATGCATACATAAGATAAATGACTGCATTCCAAGAGGCCAATAAATGAATGAGAAGTTGTTGCAGGACAAACTGGCCTGGTACTCTCTTAGCCACCTTTATGAAGGCATTCTGAGAACAGAGGCATTTGATAGCATGAAAAATGTCAGATAATGAAACCTATACCATGACTGGTTTGGACTAATAGGAGATCACTGGGGAAAATACAAGTACAGCCTTGAATGAAGGAGGGGCAGCCCTCTTAAACTAAATGAAAAGAACTTCCAGTACCTGTGTTGTAACCTTATCCTGGAAATCAGGTCATCAACCCGTGCTGCTATATAGTGAAAGATCACTAAGAGATAGGATCAAAATAGAACCTCATTTTTGCAGTGGGAGTTAAACCAAAATATTATTCCCTAGAATATTGTTATATAATTGTTCAAAAAGGCTACTACTATCAAACATCAAGGAATGTGTTCAAGTCAATATGGACAGAGGAAAAGCCTCCTGGCCAAAAGGCACATAAATTAAGCTGTTTCAACAGCTCAGAAATATAATTCAGAGCACCCGTCATCTTTTGCATCAATTGTTTATATTAAAGAAGGTCAGAAGAGTTTTTATAATGGAATGTATTAAGCAATCTAATTATAGAGGCCACATCAGCTCCCCTTATAAACTGAGTTGCTAATGACCAATATCTACCGAGGGACGCAAAGTGCTAAACTGAAATACTTCTTACCCAATGATCTGACCTTTTAAGCTAATTATTATGAGAGATACAATGGAATACAGTACTTACACAAATCAGATTACTAGTATGTGACGATCAGGAATTCAATATGGAAGTGAAGAAAATCTAACTTAAATATTAGCAAACTTCCGGAATAGTATAGTGCAAAAGCTAACCCAGATGAGCCTGGCAGGATCTTCAAGACCTTGATAGAAATATTTACCCCCCATCACACTCTTTACGTACAGAAAGGATCTTTCAGAAAAGATGAACAATTTTTGGCATTTACCCTGGTTTGAGAAGAATATGAAAGCCTATAATGCGGGATGCTCTAGAAAACCTGAAATCAGAGGAAAAACGGCAGAAAGACAACTAGATCATTGTCCTATCCCTCATTAGCATCAGACTCTGATGTATGGAGTCTCTGAGATGAACATGTTCAGGAGAAATCAGAGAAATGGGAGAATCCACTTGAATCTAAGGCTTAGTATCAACATTAGGATGGACACTAGAATCACAAATGGTTTAATGACAGTAGAAGTTTTTTAAAAATCGAACAGATTCGTGACATTGTCCAACTATTTTAGTCAAGTGACTCACATTACACCTAGGTTCTTGGAAGACATTCATTGAGTTTTGACCCAATCCTAATTATTGTCCTAATAGATTCCTTTTTAGTCTATGCTAAATTATAGAGAAAAAACAGTATAACCTTAGGTCTACTGTATTTCCATTGAATCATTGCTATTACAAATCGTTTTAGAAAATTCTCAACTAATTTTCTTTACCATAGTAATTTTATATAGTCAAAATAATAGAATAAATATCACAAAATAAAAGAATAGTATAAAAATGGCAATTTTACTATGGGAAATTGGGCTTGCCATTTCAAATTAACAAAAACTGAAGTGGGCATTACTGACAATGTGAATATAGTAATCGGGGTTGATTTCTTGGCACTTTGCTGAATCTGGCTGACTAGCATCTTGCAAGTTAATTATAGCTCTCTTAATAGAGTGGGGACATTTAGCAATGTTGCAGGGATAAGATTGATGATACAAGTCTCCAGCAAAGCAACACTGTAATGTTACGGCTAGAGACTGAGCAAAGCAAAACATCACTATTGCGCAACTTGCTACGAAATGGCCATAAGGAACATGCAAAACATGATAGTTACTAGCTGATTATTACATGGAAAACATTCAAGAGGAGGAACATGCCCTTTAGTATTATAACTAGTTACATGACATAGCTGATCTTAAATCAGAATTTTGAGCTAAAGCCATTATAGAAAAACGTTAATTTAAATAATGCATGACAGGTGAAATGCTCTGGAATTTCTTCATTTTTGTTCCTGTTTTGTTAATTCTGTGTATGCACACTATTGATTCAGTGCGTCCCATAATACGGGTTATGGATTGCAATCAGTAGTTTTGTGGAGGTCACATTGTTGACTTTTGTGGGGGAGGACAACCAGGTATCAGTCCTAAATGTTCCCCAAAGATAGCTGCAAAGCGTTAGTGCACCCTTGGAAGATGTTTGCCTTCCAGCCTCAAAGTCAATGGCATGTTTAAATGTGTTAAAATGGAATTGACCCTAGATAAGAGATCACCTTCTTCAAAGAACAAGGTGCCCACAAACATAAGACCCTGGAGAAACAATTGTACTGTGTCCACTCACGATGACGACTTCAAATAGGGAACTTGAAGCAGGAGCAGATGAACTAACAAGAAACAAGAGTGCAAATTTAATGCAAAATGTCTTTCATAGTAAGTATAACGGAAAGAGGAAAAATCTAGAAAAATTACTACATGAAACCTTCCACCATTATTCTCAACAACTACATGTTTTCTTGCACTGTTATCAGATATATATTTGTCTGAGTAATGGTCATTGACCAGAGATGGATCAAAACTGGGACCATATAACTGGTTCATCTTTCCCCACCATTCTGAAAGGGTTCTGGAAACATGGGAAGCCACTCTAGTTTTGCAGATTTTTATTTGCTTAGTAATATTTTGATTTGGAGGAAAAACAACCCGTGATTCAATATGTAGCACTTACAATACAGTCTTATAACAGTGATGAGGTACAGTAGAAGAGTGGCAAAATATTCCTACTGATGCATATCATAGTAGTTCAAGCAGAAGAAAGGAATGAAAATGTCACATATTTCTAACATACTTCATTAGATCCAGCTCCAAATGGAATATATATGACACTGCAAACAGTATAACTTGTTTAACATGCCAGGATTATGTTTCTAGGCTTCAAAATAATCTTTAAGACAAGGGTTCACACTGGAATTTCTACATTTAAGATCTCTGGTAAATGATGGGAATTTAAGTCTCTTGTCCCTCCCCAGTTTCCCACAAATTGGAAATAAGTATAAACATTTATTTATTTTAAAAACATTTCAAATCTCCCACAAGCTTTATGAAAGCACAAAAAACTCATTGCAGGCAGCAAAAGACATTGGTCAAATCAGACTAACTTATCAACTTTTTAAAATTATTGCCTATCTTTGCAAGTTTGTGTAGGCCAAAATACCCATTTCATAGAATCATAGAAGATTAGGGTTGGAAGAAACCTCAGGAGGTCATCTAGTCCAACCCCCTGCTCAAAGCAGGACCAACCCCAACTAAATCATCCCAGCCAGGGCTTTGTGAAGCCAGGCCTTAAAAATCTCTAAGGACGGAGATTCCACCACCTCCCTATGTAACCCATTTCAGTGCTTCACCACTCTCCTAGTGAAATAGTGTTTCCTAATATCCAACCTAAACCTCCCCCACTGCAACTTGAGAGCAATGGTCTCAATACCTTTTCTAGTGTAGCCTGCAGCATCTGCATCTTCATAATCAACAGTGAAAAGAATAAGGAAATAAGATGGGTGAGGTAATCTTTTACTGGGCCAAATTCTGTTGGTGAGAAAGCTTCTCTCTCTCACCAACAGAATAAAAGATATTACCTCACCCAGCTTGTTTCTCTAGTATCTTGGGACCAACACAGCTACAACTACGCAGCATACAAAAGTGAAAAGAATACACTTCTATTAAATATAAAATATGACAACGCATGAAAATTTACTGATAATGTACAGGTGCATATTTTAGTTAAATTGTCCCTAGAGTACTTAATTTATGTTAGTTAAGCTTATTTCGTCTTAGATGATAGAATTCTTACATATGTTGGGTATTCAAGTTGTCTGACAATAAAAGTTTTAACTAATACTTGTAAAACACTCTGTAGATAGAAAATAAAGTATTGTTACAAAAGGCAATTATGAAGTTAGAAACTTAAATCAATGGTAAAAGCAATGTAAGTTATTTAAAGGGCCCAGTGTCAAGTTTTAGACCTCAGTACCCTTTACAGTTAATTCTTCTGTTAATAAACTAAGTACAGTATAGCCATACTTACATTTATGTTTGATTTCCCCCACTCCCTTCTCTGCCCTTAACAAATAATATAAACAAGACTATTTAAACACACCCATTTAATCTACAGCTTTAATGGCACTGGACTAGGTAAAACAAATAGCCATATATAATCCCTATTAAAACAGCCTCTGAGCCTTCTGGGCTGAGATTCAATATTATAGGTATGTTTTTAGAGTACTAATAGTACATATAATCTTTGGAGCCAAGAATTCAAGTTAAGGAGTGGCCATTTTCCTTTCTGGGAATTTTCCGGTATCAGTCAAGGTACTCCATCCTGTTAGCTTTGGGAGTTGTCATTTCTTTCTTAGTCATCCCACTTTGGAAAGTCTCCAACAAGAGATCCAACCCTACAAGTCCCTGTTTCTAAAAAGGTAAGTGTCATGATATTATGATCCGAGCAGCTTTTTTTTTTTTCCCCCTCTACCCACTGGCAGAAAGGAAATATTAACCTTTCCATCTAATAAAAGTCTTAACAATTCCCAGAAATAAGACTCAATAGAATTAAATGCCTCTCTCTTATTATGACTGAAAAATGTTAAGCTTAGTTGATGAATTTATCTAAAGGTCTTTTTATTCATTCTTTTCTCAGGCAAGTATCACATTCAACTCAGTGAGAGTTCTCGTTGCATAAATGCTGAGTATAAAGCGAGTAAGGCCTTAAATGAAGAAAAGCAGAAATAAAATGGGGTCCAAAATATATTTTATTATGTATTTAGAAACTGTCATGTTTCATTGAACCTAACCTTTCATGTTTGGGATCTGCCAATATAAGAGAAAATGCATAACTTTTAATAATGGATGCCTCAAATCAACTCTATCCAAAATTTTAAGCGAATGAATTAAAAGCTAGATCATTTCAAAGGCTATATTTTTTTGACTAGTTAAGATAATAACGCTATGTTTATTATCCTAACTAGTCAACAAATATAGCCTTTGAAATGTTCTGGGTTTTAATTCATTCAGTTATTACATTCTGATCTCTGGCATGAAATTAAAAAGACTAGGTTGAAAAAAAATATCAAAGCATGAAACATTAGTGTTTATAAATATTACATACGGACAACAGATAAATTAGACAAATCTATCCTCAAGACTGGATTATCAAAACAACGAATTACCAATTTGCATTCTCTGTAAGCAAGACAGTCAGCACCTCGACAAAATTAGCTTAAATTATTAGGTTCCATAAAAATATTTTTATTTCTCAAAAGCAGATACTGGCAACAAGATTTTTATAGGATCATTTTATATTATTTAGATTTTCATTCCTATTTTTAAGATCCTGCAAGACAGTAAAGCAAACAACACTTATGAAAGAGTCGTTCAATTGATGGCAAAGTTTCAATTGTGCAGGTAGCTAGGAAAAAAGCCCAGGTCGGGACTTGTTAGCCATTTTCTTCCTTAAATCATCATACCTATGAAAGGGAAAATAGTAAAGATAATATCTCTACCGCGTATAAAAACTATTAGGGTTTAGAAATCTGGTGGCTACTAAAATCTGCAGATGCTGTCACAGTCAGCACTCAGCCTACAGCCATGACTGAAACGGACAACAAAGAACTTTAGCTGCCAATTTCACAGAACTGAAAGAATAAAAAATAGAAGCAGCCAGTTAAATTATCTCTTTCCATAAAATCCTGAAGTTTTACTTTAGAATTTTTTCCGCTGATTTTTATGTTCTCATTAAAAAAAAAAAATCAATAATACAGTATTTAGCACTTACATAACGGTTTAGGCTGTATCTCCAATTAGTTAATGGTTTTTCAGCACTTTGAAGGGTATGGGCATCAACTGCCAGTGCACTTTAAAAAGTAATGTTTCAGAGTAGCAGCCGCGTTAGTCTGTATCCGCAAAAAGAACACGAGTACTTGTGGCACCTTAGAGGCTAACAAATTTATTTATTAGTCTAAGGTGCCACAAGTACTCCTGTTCTTTTTAAAAAGTAAAGCAACTTTTTAAGCTTATATTTTTAAAAATAAGCCCCCCAAATTTATAAACGCAGTGACACACAGTTAAACAATGACACATGCATGAATGTGTGTCTTCATGCACCCAGAAGTACACAGATAGCAAATATAACAGTACATCTTGCCATGCGTTATAAAGTAAACTGGCTGCATTAGAAAATCACAATCAGCTACCAATTAAAGAAATGGTAACTCATTGTTGATGTCATCAAGAAGTTTCCTTTTAGGATTGTGACGTGACCATAAACAAATTTTCGTAACTGTAAGTATTATCAGATAAACAGAAGGAAACTTGAAAACAGCTACACACACATTACCACCACATATGTGGTGATTTCAAAATCCACATGAAACTGTATTACCATATGCCTTTAATGCTCTCATGCACACTCTGCCCACTAATTTATCTCCACCAGGACTACTTCCAACATTTCAAAAGCTTTCTATAGAATGAAAAAAAGGAAGGAAAGAAGGTGTTCTTTCCCTTCTACCAAAAGCAACACAATTAATTCTCTTTTCTTCCCCCAGCTCCAAAATTACACTGGTCTGAGGTACAGCACAGGACCAGTTCTGGACCAGTGAGTGGCTTAAGTGTTCAATGCTGTGCAGCACAACATACAATCTAGACACGCTTGCTTTGTCCAATTACAAGAGTAACTGATAAGAAAGGAATTATTTACTAATAACTCTTGATCTTCAGGAGCCGCCGCTGTGCGTTCACACTTGTGGGTATTCAGCACCTCTAGCTCTGAGCTGAAGAACTGTAAAGAAAAATCTTGTCTGATGAAGGGTGCAGCATGCCTTTGCACTTATGATGTCATCAGGCTATCTATTTAAGAAAGAGCGCCCACCCAGTCACCTACATCTCCCTAAGTACCAAGTACTCCAAGGCAGAGAGGAAGGCAGGTAAATGCTGAAAGAACTCTCGAAGAACAGTTACTACTAAGTAACAACTCTTTTTTCTTCAAGGCCTCTATACGTTCCCACTTTTGGGAAACTACCAAGCAGTGCCCTCTGTAAGAGGACGGCGAGTTAACTGACTATATGTATTGTAAGTATGTATGATAAGAAATCTAGAGGCAGCAGGGTGATAGAAGAAAGATTCATCTATAACAAAATTGTGGTGGGGAGCTAAATTAACCTTCAGGGAAACTACCACTAGACCATGTGACTTTAAGTGCAAAAAAAAAAAAAACCTAAAACTACAGGGACAGCCACTCGTGATGGGGTTAACTCTTTACTTTTCATGCAACACAAACAGTGTCCATTTTAGTCTGTAGAACTTCAAGGCAAAGTTCCTTCTGGACAGTAACAGTACTGCTTGAACTCCTGTGTAGTTAGTAGACTATCCTGTATAGAGACAGAAAAAGTGTCTCTGGATTCAGATGACGAATTCTCCCTCATTGTTGAGAGGTCTAGCCACAGAGGAAGACAAACGGGTACTTATTTGGTTAGCTGAAGAAGATCTGTGTACCAGTACTGCAGAGGGAATATTGGTATTATCAGTGTGAGATTAGCTCTGTCCTCTGATCTTTCTTATGATACTGGCTATTAAGCAAATGGGAGGGAAGGTATAGAGAAGTCACTACTCCAATCCAGCAGGAACACATCTGATAAATATTTCTTATCCTTGTGAGCCCTGGTGCAGCACCAATGATATTTGGCATTCTGACTAGGTGAAAACAGGTCTATCTGTGACTGACCCCACCTCAGCCATAGTGAGGATATCACTGAGCAATTTAGTCATAAAACTTCCTGCTGAATGCATCTGCCCGCATGTTCTCCTCCTCATGCTAGGTGTAATGCTAGCAGGTGAATGTGATGGTGAATACACCAAAGCCACAATTTCTTTGATTCCATGGATATATTAATTATTATTATTAAACCCGTGATCTGGTAAGACGAGACAGCTTTTCAAATCTTTACAATAGCTTGAGCTGAAGAGATCAGGGAGCCCAATTTGAAAAAATAATGATTTGAAACAAATTTGAGAATTAGAAGTGGCAGTTCTTTTGTGGATTCTCCATGGCAGGTAAATTTAGCAGGCTACTTTAATTTTGCATCGTTTTATCTCCTGGCATTGTCCTGTGCATTGGATCTGACAGAGAGGAAAGTGATTGAAGCTGTTACGGCTACATCTCAGACTCCCAATTTTACAATCTGAGTGTTTGAATCTGCTGCCACAACTCTGGGAACAAAGATCAGAAGCATATCAAAGCAGCATCACTTTCAAAGACAAGCAGAACCATTTCCCTCATTCCTTCAATACCTAAAATCCCTGAAAAAAGTAAATGTGTAAACCACAAAACAGGTGTGAAGGAAACCTCTGCATCTTCCATAAATCTGTTACTTTTATTAATAAAGTTAAAAGTGATCCATTTTGTTTTAATACATGTAAAATATATATTTTTTTAGCAGACAGACAGAATCTTTTAAACAAGTGAGCTTAATGTATTTTATTTTTTGCTGCAATGAAAGCATATTCTTTTAACTATTTTATTACTTTATCAGGAGTTAATTTAAAAAGCCACTTCGATTAGTTTCCTTGATTTGTTGTTCAAAAGTGACTTCTCTTTCCTAGCTAAGTGCCCTTTCATTTCCTCTATTGCAGTCTTTATTTTACCTGCATGGATGAATCCAGTATGTTTTAGGCAGTTACATGCATTGTTTACAATAGGGTGGTGTGTTTTAAGGGTTTATTACATTCAGAAAGGGATTTGCTGAAGGGCTGTACTGTGCTACTGTACACCTAAGATTGTCAAGTTTGTTTAAATAGGTGGAGTCAATTTTCACATAACCGATATAGTTACTGAGCTCACTGTCATGTATAAGGTCTTTCCCCTCTCCCATTTCATGATTAGGTCATCTGTCTGGGTTTATTTGGTAATGGAGCTTGCTGATGTAGTATGAAATATCCCCACAGTGGAGACTGATATGATGAAAGAAGAATGGTAGGAGGGAGACATCTCGTCAAATCAAAAACAGTAGTTTAACTACTATTGTTCTTAATCCCTCCTTTTTAACTAGAAACCTGTTGATAGCCGAGTTTAAAAATACTTTAATTGCAGTACTTACCCTCTGTGCCTACGTGTTCTGTTCAGTCTTAGCATGAAACAAAGATGAGTGGGCCTCAATTGTCCCTCCTATAATTTTTACAGGAAGTATAAAATTGCTTAGGGACACCAGCTTCTTCAATTGCCTCCTAGCCATCAGAAACTCTCCCTACTCACCACCACTCTCCGCAGAAGACTCCCACCCCCTTTCATCTTTTCTCTATTTGAAGACAAACATTTTCTTGCCATCTCTCACCCCTAGTGCTTTGACCACTATGGATGTGTCACATCAAGGGGAATCACGGATAACTGTCTCTAAGGGTATGCCTTCACTGCAAGAAAAAAAAAAAAAAAAAAAAAAAAAGTATGTTCTTAACCCAGGCTGGCAGTGAAGACACATCAACTCTACTTTTAATGTGGGTTAGTTCAACCCAAAACTCCCCTATAGGCTTTATCTCAAGCTGCTAACCAGAGTCAAAAAACCAAACTGCCATATCTTCACTGCTATTTTAACTCAAATTAGCTAAGACTGAACCTTTTTTTTAAAAAAAAGGAGTAAAGACATATTTTAAGTCCTTTCAAGCCTAAGTACTGGCTAACCAAAAGAAGTTCTGCAAAGCTCTCACATGTACACAAGTCAGTGGGGAAACACTTACGTGGCTTAGGCTCCAAAGCCCCATTTTCAAAAGTGACTTAGGGATTTACTGAAAGTCAGTGAGACTTGGAGCATGTCTACACTACAAGTGAAGGTGTGAGTGTAGTATAGGTAGGCATACACAGGTATCAACAGTAGTGACGACATGGAGACATGGGTCCTAGTGCTGGCTAGCAACCCACGTAAAAGCCCAAGGTTCCTGGCGGCTAACCTGAATACAAGCCCGTACCCACCACATCTATATTATTATTCTCACCTGTGCTAGCTAGATTAAAGTTAGCACAGGTATACCGATCCATACGGCAATCAAAACTTCGTTTGCAGTATAGACATACCTATAGACTCCTAAGTGCTCAAATCACTTTTGAAAATGAGACTCAGGAGCCTAAATGATTTAGGAGCTTTTGAAAATTTTCATTACCATCTTTTGCCAAACACAAGTGTAATAGTTTAAAGTGTGCTTTTTAGGAGTTTTCTGTTTTTTAAAAAAAGCCTCCCGCTTAAAAAGATGGAGATCATTTGCAACATTCATTCAGCATACAATCAAAAACAATTTTCTCTTTATCAATTTGTTCATTACGATTTTTTCATCCAGACAGTGCAATTAACTTAAGGCTGATTTTTCTGTTAGGCCACATTCAACAATATGCCCAACAGTGAGGATCACTGTGTCAAACAAGACAAAACTCATTGCAGGATCAGAGCCTTAGATACTGGAACTCTTAGATAATGTTAAAATTAATTATGTAACTCTCAAGGGTTTTAAGAGTCTTGTCTGTAAAACACTGAGAGCTACAGATGAACCTTGTCATATAAGTCAGCCACAAGAAAGCGTTTTGTCCAAATAGTTCTGAATTAACAGATTCCACAGAGCTTTTGAAAACACTGAATATTAGAATAGACACTTAAATCTTCTACAAAATCAAAAATGCAAGTAAATTCAAGTGATTGTTTTCAGTTGATCCTTAGTCAACACCATTGTTCTTGCACTGTGCCTATGTTTCCTATGTACGCTGTTGTGGGTTAAAGACAGACAGTTAATATTTAACTCCCTTGTTTTTGATAAACTCAAAGAATGATAATGATGGGTTCTTTTGGAAAAAGTATACATTTCATTCTATTGCACATTACTGCAGCAACTCTGGGCTTCCAGTTAATTATTTTAAAATACATACACAGCATTTATCTGACAGTTGGAGTGACAAACTTTGGTCATTCTAGATCACCGGCTACAAAGCATTTAAAAATATAACAAGATAATTCACCTGACAGACAGCAGCTTCAATAGAAGCCATTTCAGTTTATTGGTTAAATATGTAGTTAGGCTAGAACAAGCGCCTGTGAAGGGTTATAAAACAACTACCTTAATATATATTTACTCAAGAGACCGCATCCTTCCAGTCTTTTCAGAAAGTGGTATGTCTTTTAAACTATTTAAATAAGTATTTAAAAAGGGAGAACAGAGCCATTTTTCCCACTAATTGATTTAAAATTAACCAAATAAAGCTTTATAACTTTTTAAAGGCACAATTATTTACCCAGTAGGAAACCTATTTAGACTATTTAGAAAACACACAATAAAAATCTGTATGAAATGTAATTACAGTGCGTCTTCACTAGCCAATTTAATATCTTGGATAGTTTTTTTTTCCATTTACAAAATAATTAAAGCAATTAGGCACTATTGTGAACTAGCCTGCACAATTTTTGTTTACTATCTAGTAAAGTCAGAGTACCAAGGGAAAACATCATCCAACAACAGTTTAATTTTCTAACGGGTGTATAATAAACATAGCTCTTACCCATCCCAAATCTCCAGTTTGGTATTATAAGCAATACACTAAAAAAAAATCAATCAATCAATACATATTGGGCCAGATTTTCCAAGTTAGGTGTGCACACCAGAGGGCACACATTGGCAAGTGTGTAACTTCTGCATACAAATACCCGATGTGAGCACTTCGGCGCAGCAGATCCAGCAAAGCATTTAAGCGCGTTTTACATTAGGCATATGAGTAGTCCCACTGAAGTCAGGTGATTGGGACCACAAGTCAGGTATTTATATGAGCCCATGACTTTCCATACACACGGGAATATATGATTTGCACCTACCCATTGGATATTTATTTGCTTAAGCAGTTAGACACTTGCAATTACACACATCTAGAATCTGACCCCATATTTATTCCAAAAGATTAGTAAGGTGTTACAACATACTAAAATAACTTCTCTGAAAAGTCAATACATTTGTATGTGCACGTTGAGCATACACATAACTGTGTTTGCAGTAGTAAAAGTGAGAATATGGCTGTGTCAATGCCTCAAAACTTCTGAAACCACAATTTTATGATTTTAAGTAAGGACAAGACTTGCAATCATGAGAGGTAGATATGTGCCTCAGATGGGACCCTTCTGTTTAGAAGGAAGATAGAAGTTACAGTAGCAGTAATTTGACTACGTTAACTACTGTATACATTTAATTATTCTATTTACAAGTCAATTTTTTTGGACTTTATAAAAAAATCTTGTAGTGTTTTGTTTTGCTTGCATGTTTTATTCTTTGGGTGAGTTTGTTCAGAAATAGGCCATGCACATATTAGTAGGGTTCAGATACTGATTATTATATTAAACTCTTGCTTGCATCCTGCCTTGATAAAGGCTTGAATATTAAAAAAAAGCTGAATATGTAACAAACCAATACAAACTTTAACTGCAGTAGCAGGACTGTGCCATGACCAAGAAGAGTAGGTCGTGTCCTTTCAAGAACTGTCATGTAACAAAATAATATGCCTACCACCTAAGTTCCCTCTAAGCTGCCGTGCAGCCACCTATCAAGGACCACACAGATGGGGAGAGGCGCCTCTCCCCCAGCCCCAGAGCTGTCCCCCCTGGGAGGCTGTGGTGAGAGAGGTTGGTGGGGAGTCCTCTCTCCCCACTGCAGTCCCAGGGTAGCCTGCACCCCAAATCCCTCATCCCCAGCCCTACCCTGAGCCCTCACCCCAGCCAGAGCCCTCTCCCCCCACATTCTAACCCTCTGCCCCAGCCCTGAGCTCCCTCCCACACACTGAATCCCTCAACCCCACCCCCGCCACACATCACCTCCATATTAGTGCACATAAAATTCATTCTGCACATGGATGTAAAAAATTAGAGGGAACATTGCCTACCGCTTTCTTAAATCTAAGATGGTGATTATTTAAAGAGTACTTAATGCTAAGTTTCTGCTGAGAAAGAGAGATCCAGAATTGAAGTGAGCTAATGTTCACGATTAAGAAAATATATATATTTCCACACTTAATTACAGACAGTAACAAAAGTTCAGTAATAAAAAAAAGTTCCACGGAATCCCTGGAATTGTGCCTGCCAACTAAAACACCTACTACTACGAACTTAGTAATGGGTCATGCAAACATAAATTACAAGGCCAGACATTTTAAAAGGAAAAAAAGTTGATTTATTGTCACATTGGAGACACAGGAGAATGGAAGCACAATTTCGTTTTTCCATATATTCATCAACATTGCAGATGTGTTAATGCAAAAAGAATTCTAAAATAAAAATTACTCTCAACTCCTCTACTTCTCGTGTGTCATTTAATTTACTTAAAAATGGTTACCAATGTTTCTTACAAGTGAGACATACACAGAAGATGATCTATGGAAACAGATACTTTATGCACAGCTCAGCTACAAGTAAATTTCCTTCCAAACATTCAGCCTCTCCCCATTTCATCCAAAAATGATAATTATGAAAAAAATTCCTAAAGTGAATTAACTTGTTTTAAACAAACGAAAATTGCAAAATTGTGATGCTTAGCCTATCATTCATGATGTTTGTTCAGATTTTTACTTGACTATATTAATCGTAGCTGCTCCTAGTTTAGCAGATGTGACTTTTTCACATATCTGTTGTCAGAAGAAGCAACAAGAATTTCTTCTAAGCAGTAACCATTAAGAGTTGTTCATGACAGACAATGTGATAAGTTTAAAGAGAACAACATGTTCTTTTAATTAAATTTTAAACTATTGCACCTGTATGACCTTGAGGTGGTCCACTGGGTGAAATGAAGTAAATTTATAGCATGTTTATTCTCAAACTAAGAAGAAAAGTACATACAATCAGAAGTTTAATGATCTAGTCTATTATCACACACACACACCGGAGGGGAGACTAGGCCTCTTTCTGTGTCTGTGTGTTTGTGTGCATGCGCGCGCATGCGCAACAGAGAGAGAGAGAAGTTGGGTTTTGAAAGTCAGGCCAATATTTTAGGAGCCTCAATATGAATTTTGGAACTTAATTTTCCCCTTAAATATAGCATTGGTTAGAGGTATTGTCAAATGTCTCAATCACATCATTCCTTTTTCCCATGCAAGCCACACCTTTACTCAATCTTGGAAGTATCAGAGGTCTCCTGGAAGGTGCTGACTGTCTTGCAGAATCAGGTTATTCGCTTTCAAGATCTGACTGTGAAAATGTATTCCTCTTTTAAATCTTCCCTTTTCCCACCACAACTGTTCCTCCTGACCAGGATACAAATGTTCATCAATAGAAAGGCCAAGAAAAAGTACAACTCTCTTAAGCCCTCACAAGAGAAGAGGTTTTTTTAAAAAAATTCATTTTATTGTTCAGTGATAAGAATAATCTATGAACACCTTCAATACTCACCTTCACTCTTAAATGTTTATTTATTAGTATATTCCTCTGTAAGCCACAGTAAGTCAATAAAACAATCCCACCATTCTACTTGACCTCAGTGGAAAATGCAAACCCTTCTACTGATATTAACGAAGATGTCACTGATATCACAAAAAGAAAAAGTGCATTCCTTAACTATCAAAAGTTTGCCAGAAACTTAACCAGAAAAAAGTTTTAAAAGAATAAATACAAATTATGAAGTGAGAATGATTCCAGAGTGATTAATTGCCTGAAGTTCCTTAAAATGTTGTCCATGATATCAGAGCTGCCCCTTTCTTTAGAGGTTTATAACTTTTGGACAATCACTCAGCTGCATTTTCAGTCTTAGAGGAAGGTTTTTTGGGGGTAAGCATTTTGAAGAAAACTGATTAAAGGATTTTTTTTAAAAGGAGAAGAAAGTAGAAGGGAAAGGTCTACATATTTAAGATATTTTGAGTTAGTCGCAGAAAAATGTGTTTCAAATGAAACTTTTCCGCCTAGTAACCTATAACCCAGACTAATCTCTTCTGCAATTAAAATTAAAAGGAGTTATTTTGCTAGAATACAAAGCTATATGCATATGCCAGTATACACATACATAGTGAATTTAGGCATTCTATGCCCCATTGCAATCCATACAACTACTGATATCTGAAATAAATATTCAGTATGAAAATGTCCTCACAAATCCTATTAAATCCAAAGGTATTTCTTGAATCAGGTCTGCATCCCAATATCCTTCTCCTGACTACCTTTGCTACCATCTCATCTTTGCTGGGAAAAATGTGATCACTTACTTCTGGAAGAGAAACCACTGCTGGAGGTGGACTGGGTTTAGTGAATCGGGTATATTATGCTAATGAGCAAACTGACAATGTATATGCAAAAAATATCAGGACTATCTTGCAAAAATCCCTTCCAAAATTAAAAGTGATTCCCTGAAGCCTGAAAAATGAGGAGATTCAAAGAAATAAGACGACGACAACTTATATATGTTAGAAAATATGTTATTGGCTATTGTAAAGACTATGCCATTCTTCCAATATACCGTAGACTACAATATGGCACAGGAGTCAATGCTGGAATTAAGTAACATATGCAGTAAATAAGAGGAGAAACGTTGGTTACCACAGAATCTGGCTTAGCTTCCTCTAGGTACCAAGGTAATATTTTGTATTTTTTCACTTCTTTTAATAGCTTCTATGAGTTATATAGTGTAGGGAAGGTTAATGTGTGTGGGAAAAACTGAGGTTGTCTTAATGGAAGTGTGATTGTGAATGTAACGTATGCTGTACTATTTTTGACTCCTTCAATTGCAATAAAGTGAAAAAAGTAAAAAAATCTTTGTCTCAGCAAACATCTCAACTATTTGTAATTTTGTCTTATTAATAAGTATCCTAAAAATCCATGAACTTTATATCTAAACAATAGCATTTTATATTATTTAAGAACCCTTGAATAAAGGACCTCCACTATAAGGTATTTTTTCTTCTAGTGCCACCAAACCTAACGGTTAATTAATATTTTAAGACATGGATCTATATACTAACTTTCTGAAAATAGTTTTAGAGAGCTAACATACTCAATCACACAGCTTCTGTAAAAAAAAGTCCATAAGACAAATTCAATAACAAAAATGTACAGTAATATGACATTTAAAAGCATGACTAAATGATCTAGTGTACACCTACAGTAGTAAGACACAGTTATACAGTAGTAGAAGTATCCATTATACCTTAAGACAGGGGTAGTCAATTATTTTTTTGTCAAGGTTCAAACTTCTTGGTCAAGGTGTAGTCAAGGTCCAGACTCAGAAGAAAATAATAAGTAAATAAAAAGATGTACAAAAGCATCTGGCAGTCCAGATTCAGCCCTCAGTCTGTCTATTGACTACCCCTGCCTTAAGGCCTTGCAAATACATATCTTACTCTTTCATTCCTATCTTTTGATTCCTTAACAGGATACAGACAAGTTTTAAAGTGATGAGAGAGACATACAAGATTCAAAAATGCTTTATGACTAATATTCAAACCCTCAACTAAACTTACATATCTATAAAAGTTTTTAACTCTGGTGGAAAAAGGAAGAGATTTAAAGCAAGAGTCTCTCTCCCTCTTCTCCCTTTCCCCACGTATTAAAAACAAAAATTAAAAGACTTTTCTTTTAGTTCAGTTTAACCATCTTTGGCTGTGGAGACTGAATAACTCAACCAAGTAATCTGGAAATGCTGGACAGTAACAATTGAGTAATTTTTATTTTTAATTTTAAAATTTTGAATCCTGGATAAGTAGTTGTGCAAAGATTTTTTTAAAACAAACGCCAAATAATGCTTTTTTAGACAGACCAGCTTGGTCCACAACCATATGACTAATACAAGTTTTTCCTTCATAACAAGAGATCATAGTACTGATTCTTCCTTCATTTACACTCACACCATCAGCAGGACTGCACAGGTCCAAAGTAGAATTTAGGCTTCATCTGTGGCTCACTTAACAAATGCAACACTGAAATTTCAGATTTTACTCAGGTGGATAACACCAACCTACCAGGATTGTGCAGAGCTGATCAAATTAAGCAGCTTCCATTAAAACAAAAAAGATTAAGAGACATTAAAAAGAGCTTTTCTAAGACTTTAGAAAGCAAAAAACCACCACCACCAGATTTATCTTATGTATTCCTAAGATCCTAACTGAATGTTGCAATATACTTTCCAAGGGCAACTACATTGCCACCCAACAGAATTTCCATCTATTTAGACAAGAATTTGAGGTCAGCAGGTGGCCGTGACAATCAGCGTTAAGGTGTTCTGTTTGTGTGCTCATTTATTTAGTCTCCTGGCAACTTCTAATATCCTATTTCCCAAACCATTTTGAAGCGGTTTACTCTGAGAATGCACCTATGCTAGCTGTGCTCAAAGGCTCCCCTGTATAGTTCCATATCCCTGTTGAGCTGATCTTTAATCAGCTTTATAAAAATACAGATGTCAATTTTGGCATTAAAAGGTAATCCTGACCTTCTAAATCTTACTGATGGAGCACATATGCAAGCTGGAAACAGGGAAAGGCCACAATGAGGAATCAGTGCTTCAACTGATCCTTAGAAGAGACCAGTGATCAAAGTAACAAGCAAGCAGAAAGCACTAAAGAATGAGAGGGTAAGTTCCTTCATACAGTAAGTTCCTTTATGCCAAATCTCTCACTGATTCTGCATGACTCACAAAGTCACACCACAAACTGGTATCTGACACTATTTTCAGCTGGTCTGCTCCTCATCTTTCTTCCCCTCTCATTTTACCATTTTTTTTTCCTGTCAGATAAATATAGGAACCTCAGAGTGGCTAATAAAAAAAAAAAAAAAAAAAAAAAAAAACAAGGCCTCAAGCATAATATCTTAGTTACAACAGAAACCCATATTAATAAAATAATTTTAATCTTAAATACAAAACTGGACAAACACACCTCTAGTCTTCTCTTTATAAATTAAATTTCTGTCAAAGAACAAATCATGCAACCTCCTGGTAAGTAGCTATCCAAACCACTACCACCAAAGCGAATTTTCATTGTCAAGCAAAATAAAGAGCCCAATAAACTAAAAAAAGGTTTTTACACATGTCCAATGGTAATTTGAACTGACAGATTTTTTTTCTGATTTTTAATTATCCAAATTTACCCCTTCAGAAAGTAAATAACGAATGCCAGACTATCTATCAAAGTCCCCATGGTCTTGCCTCACAATGCTCTAAATAAAGCAACATGCACCTCCCAAATAAAAGGAATTAAGTCTCTTTTTTCAAATTGGAAAAATCATAGCCAGCTCAGGCCCTAAAATAGCTACTCCACCTTACATTTACATCTGTACCGATTCCCAACCCTGCTGCAGAGAATCAGATATCAACTACTAAGAAACAAAAACAAAAACAAAAAACGTAGCCTTTCATCCCAAAGTGCTTTATAGGACTATAGTTAGAAGATTAGCCAGCCCCAATACTGAAGTCCAGACACATCTGTGATGGAAGACAAAAGCTATTAATGGTACATAGTAATACTGTAAAATGGCTTAAGATTGATACAGTATTCTTCACGTACTAACATAAACTGCAATGAAGTTTATGTTAGTATGTTTGCGGATGATACCAAACTGGGAGGGATTGCAACTGCTTTGGAGGACAGGGTCATAATTCAAAATGATCTGGACAAACTGGAAAAATGGTCTGAGTTATACAGGATGAAGTTTAACAAAGACAAATGCAAAGTGCTCCACTTAGGAAGGAAAAATCAGTTTCACACATACAGAATGGGAAGAGACTGTCTAGGAAGGAGTACGGCAGAAAGGGATCTAGGGGTTATAGTGGACCACAAGCTAAATATGAGTCAACAGTGTGATGCTGTTGCAAAAAAAGCAAACATGATTCTGGGATGTATTAACAGGTGTGTTGTGAGCAAGACACGAGAAGTCATTCTTCCGCTCTACTCTGCTCTGGTTAGGCCTCAGCTGGAGTATTGTGTCCAGTTCTGGGTACCGCATTTTAAAAAAGATGTGGAGAAATTGGAAAGGGTCCAGAGAAGAGCAAAAAGAATGATTAAAGGTCTTGAGAACATGACCTATGAAGGAAGGCTGAAAGAATTGGGTTTGTTTAGTTTGGAAAAGAGAAGACTGAGAGGGGACATGATAGCAGTTTTCAGGTATTTAAAAGGGTGTCATAAGGAGGAGGGAGAAAACTTGTTCACCTTAGCCTCTAAGGATAGAGCAAGAAGCAATGTGTTTAAACTGCAGCAAGGGAGGTCTAGATTGGACATTAGGAAAAAGTTCCTAACTGTCAGGGTGGTTAAACACTGGAACAAATTGCCTAGGGAGGTTGTGGAATCTCATCTCTGGAGATATTTAAGAGTAGGTTAGATAAATGTCTATCAGGGATGGTCTAGACTGTATTTGGTCCTGCCATGCGGGCAGGGGACTGGACTCGATGACCTCTCGAGGTCCCTTCCAATCCTAGAATCTATGAATCTATGAAAACATGAAATTCCCTACTCTGAAATGCCACCCTGCTTTGGTCCAACAAAGTCTGGATTTGCTAATCTTCTGGGCATAAGGCAAGGCATATTCTCTTTTCCAGGGATTTAATAAGGGTAGATGCGGAGGTGAATAGATGAAGATTGATGGGCTGAATGGGGTTAATTTTATTGGCCCTTTTTTCTTGGGCGCCTAACATTTACTACTTATAGGCAAAGTCTTGGCTCAACTATTTATTTATATCCAATTGTATTTCGGAATTTCCTCTATTCTTCTAGATTTTTTAAACTTACTGTGAAGCACCTAGAGCACTGCATAGGTTTTCATAAGTTAAATAAATGTAAGTAGGCAGAATGTAATTACCTAACCAGGAATTTGGACAGGAACTAGGGCATCTTAATGATCAGCATCAGGAAATCCCCTGGCTTCATGCCAAGAATTACTAATCAGTATGATTGGGACTATTTAGAAAGGATATGATTAAGAGGATATATGATACAGCTAGACAAAATAATGAATATTAGAATAAATAGCATCTGAATTACCTTCGCTATTAATGCTTAAATTGTAAACTCTAGGGCAGGAACTGTCTTTTGTTGTGTATTTTGTACAGCACCTAGCAAAATGAGGTCCAGGTCCAAGACTGGGACTCGTATGCACTAGAACAGGGGTGGCCAACCTGAGCATAAGGAGCCAGAGTTTACCAATGTACATTGCCAAAGAGCCACAGTAATACGTCAGCAGCCCCACATCAGCACCCCAGCCCCCAGTTCTTCCCGCCTGCCGGCAGCCCCCACCAATCAGCACCTATTCATCCCTCCCCCTGCCCACTGCAATCAGCTGTTTCACGTATGCAGGAGGCTACTGGGGGAAGGGGAGAGGAGCGAGGGCACGGCAGGCTCAGGGGAAGGGGCCTTGGGGGAAGGGGTGGAGTGGGGGCAGGGCTTTGGGCAGAGCAGGGGGTTGAGCAGTGAGCACCCCCCAGCACATTGGAAAGTTAGCATCTATAACTCCAGCCCTGGAATCAGTGTCTAGGTAAGGAGCCGCATATTAACCTCTGAAGAGCCGCATGCGGCTCTGGAGCCACAGGTTGGCAGCCCTGCACTAGAACATCATAAATAATAAAACACTGAACAAGGGACATTCCATGATTGCAGCACTCAATGCCACAAGGCAACTTTGAGGCCAAGAGCTTTGTAGAGTTAAAAAACTGATTAGACATTTATATAGATGAGAACATCCTTAGTTACATTACACTGGAAAAATATTTTTTCCCCAAAGAGAAAAAACCTCTGTGCTTCAGGGTATAAGCCAACCACTCACGGATGTGGGTTATGAAGAAATTTTTGCTATGGGAAGGTTTTCCTTTAACTGGTAACTACAGGGTTTCATGCACCATTCCTAGTTACTGAACCTTTTCCTAAATCAATAGGTGCTGACTACTGTCTGATACATGGATTAGAATCAGACCAGGGACCTGATCTGGCATGACAATTCATAGGATCTTGCATATAATAAATTTAAATATTTCAGATCTATGATTAGATAATCCAACTTCTGAACCTTAGACCTCTTTAGCTGTTGCTCACAATGAAATACAAATAGAGGTTGACAACTCCCTATTTGCATCTATGGAATGCGGACATAATATAGTGAAAATATCTTGTCCTTTTTCAAGTTCTGAGAGTGTAAAACTCTCTTTTTACAAATGTACTGTATTTCAAAGCTTTATTTGAAGCCTCTAGTTGTAACTCCTGACGCACACTTGTCTGTGCCCAAACATTCCCAGAATACACATTGCTTCTCTGAAGGTACATCCTTGAATATACCAGTCAGAAACATTTGCTGGTAGTTTTGACTACTGCACTCCACATTTATTCCCGAAGCCATGAGAACAAGGAAAAGTTCCCATAAAAAGGGAAATGCCCAATATATTACCTTTCTATCAGAGTTGATAATTTACAAGGTACATAAAGGAAGATACAATGGGGTATCTGCTACATCTTTTAAAGCTTCACCTAGATTCTCCTACCCATCTACTCTCCTGAAAGAGAGCCGTTACTATTCTAAGTTACACTGACCATTTAGCAGAATGGGCCCTCTGCCATAGGGCTCTTCTAAACACTAGATTACTTACAACAGACTTTGGGAGAGTTTAAGGGCATCTTGGACAGCATCGGGCAGGGAGCTGGGAGGCAAGTGACACTTACCTACTAATCTGTGGTGAGGGAAAGGGATCATGTAATGCACTATGCCACTGCAGCATTGACTGTGCTGCATACTTAATTGGAAGGGAGACACAAAGCTGAACTCAAACAATCTCAGTTGGGAAAAGACTATTTGCAGATCAGGCAAACCTTGTTTATCTTGGAAGATGTTCTGTACATAAGCTGCTTTTAAAAATAAAATTATCAACAACAATATATTTGGAGTTTAGACTACCAAAGATAGATTAAAGAGGGAATTCCAAGCAACCAGTCCTTGTACTTCCCTGGTGTATGTCTCAGGGATGGTTTCACTGCCTTGAATAGGTTTTGTGACAAGGACTCAAAGTTGCAATTTTGGCTAGAAGCCTGCCCAAGTAATTATGTTCACCTTCTAGTTGTCTCCCAGCCTCCAAAGGTTTTGGTTCCTCAAGTTTTATCCAAGGACTATTCTTCCTACTCAGAATGCTATGTTCTGGAGAGACTAAGTTGTCCTTTTCCTGTGTTTTTTCTGTCAGATATCTATTTTCTAAGGCTGACTACAGTGTCTCTCAAAGAACCAAGGTTATTGCACAGAGTGAGTAACCTCTTCAAGTAGCATCTCTGTGGGTGCTCCACTCTTAGTGAATCCCGAGCAGTGTCCATCATACAAGAGAAAAGAAGTAGTTACACACCTTGTGCAGTAACAATGGTTCTTTGAGATCTGTCCCCCTATGGGTGCTCCACTGTAGGTGTGTCTGCATCTCTGCACTGCTGATCAAAGAACTTTGGGAGCAGTGTCAGTTCCTGCACATGCACTATCTTACCTCATACTGCGCCACAAGGCTAGCCAGAGCATGCGGCTGACTGTCCTCAGTTCCTTCTCTACCACAAAGTCATAACGAGAACTCTGAAGTAGAGGGGAGGACGGTGGGTTGTGGAGCACCCGTAGGGACACACATCTCGAAGAACCACTGTTACTCCACAGTAGTGTCCCTATGGGTGTTCCACTGTAGGTGACTCAGAGCAGTATCCCTTTTGGAGATTTGGGACTTCAGAGTCAGGTCAGTTACAGATAACAGTACTGTGGAGCCAAAGATGTCCCATTCCCGTCCTTGAGCAGTAGCATGGACACTTCTTGCTCTGGTAAGTGGTGAACAGGTCTAAGGACAGTGTTCCCCATCATGTGAAGAGGTCGTGGAGTACTGACAGCTGCATCTCCCACTCATGATCATGCAGGAATTTGCGACTGAGGTTGTCCACTATCGAGCTCTGCGTGCCCAGGAGGTAGGCTGCAGACAAAGTGACGTTGTGAGAGATGCACCAGTTCCATAGTCTCATTTCCTCCACGCATAGGGAGGGCGACCTGCCCCTCTCCCCGATGGCTAATGTAGTACATGCAGGCTATGTTGTCTGTTCGGATCTTTGTATGTGATCCTGCTATCAGCAGGAGGAAATGGGCACAGATATTTCTGACCGCTCTCAGTTTGAGGAGATTGACGTGTAGAGATATCCCTTTAGGTGACCATTTGCCTTGCATCGTGAGGACGTTTAAATGCATGCCAGACCGTTAGAGATGCGTCGGCGGTAAGGAGCAATGATGGTGACATCTGCAAGAAGGGGATCCCTTTGCATGCATTGGCTGGGTCCTTCTACCAGTCTAAGGAGTTTTCATCCCGGTAGGTAGTGACAGGGGTTTGTCCAGCCTGTCCCTGTGCAGTTTGTAAACATAACTCAACCATAGTTGGAGGCATCACATGTGGAGTATGCTGTGTGGTATCACTGCCTTGTGTGCCACCATATGCCCCAACAGTTGAGGGCAGAGTCTGACTGGTATTTGGGGACTGTGTTGAGCTGTGTCTATGAGCGAGACCAGGAATAGGAAACTGTATTGAGGTAGGAAGGCTTTGGCCTGTAGAGCATCCAGGTCAGCCCCTATGAATTCCAGGTGTTACACTGGTGTGAGGGTTGACTTCTGGATGTTGATCTGTAAGCCCAGTTCTGTAAACAAGTGTATCATAGAATCATAGAATATGTGGGTTGGAAGGGACCTCAGGAGATCATCTAGTCCAAACCCCTGCTCAAAGCAGGACCAATCTCCAGAAAAGCCTCCTGGAGTGATCAGGCTCTGAGGAAACAATCATCCGGGTATGGATAGATCATTATCCCTTGCAAGCATAAATGAGTAGCTACCACTGAGAGACCTTTGGAAAATACTTTCGAGGCTGATGAGAGTCTGAAGGGAAGGACTCTGTATTGATAATGGTAATGTCTCAGAGTGAATCTGAGAAATCATCTGTGAGCTGGTAGGATCGAAATGTAAAAGTAGGTGTCCTATAGGTTGAGGGCCAAAAACCAGTCCTCCCTGTTCCAGTGATGGAATGATCATCTAGAAGGTGACCATCTTGAACTTCTGAGCTTTGACAAACTTGTTGAGAACTCTAAGATTCGGTATGGGTCTCCAACCTTTCTTTCTTTTGGTTATTAGGAAGCAACAAGAATAGAACCCTTTGCCTCGAGGGAGGCATCTATCTTCTAAGGCAAAGAGCTTTGAACCCTTGAACAGGAGGTCTTCTGCTGTGATCTGCTCCTACTTTGGGAATCCCAACAAGTGGAGCCATGACTTCCGCCTCATCACCACAACTGCTGTGTCGGCAATGTCAGGGGCTGACGGTAGCAATATTTTTGCCACTTGTTGTCCCTCCTGAATGATGGCAGTTTATCAAAGTGATTCAGCTTATTGTAGTTTGTGTAATTCTATTTTGCCGTAAACGCCTGATAGTTGACAATACGGAATTGTAAGGTTGTCGAGGAATATGCCTTCCTGCCAGAGAGATCAAGGCGCTTCCAATCCCCATCACAAGTCCTTGCTCTGGAATGTTGTTGTCAGTCACAGGATTTCATGGCATCCACCACGATAGAATTGGATGACAGGTGGGAGAAAAAGGAACTCCGATTCCTTCGCGGGGACATAATATTTCTTCTCCTCACACTTGCACACTGGGGCAATAGATGCCAAGGTTTGCCACACTGTTTTAGCCAGGTCTAAGATGGCTTCATTAACTGGAAGGGTGGTCTTCAAGAAGGATGAAGAGTAGAGGATATCAAGGAGCTGCTGCTGTATGTCCTTGACCTCCTCCAGTGGTACGTGGAGGGTACTTTTTTTGCCAGCTCCTGGAACAATCGGAAGTTATCTGCCATGGATGTTGGTGAAGGCATGCCTGCTTCACTTGGGGCAAAGCCGCCAGGCAAAGCTTGAAGTGTGCAAAGCAGGCTGTTGTGTCACCCCAGGGTCCCAGTATGGCCACTGTGGTGGCATACGGCCTGGTGGAGATGCTCATGGGTGGCACTCCCGCACCCTGTTGATAGTACATCTCCTATGGAGCTTGGGAGGAGTACTGTAAGACCTCCTCTGGATCACTATCTGACCCCTCACTTGACAGTGGAGGGGCATGGCATGATTCCAGGGATATCCCCTGTGCCTGGCTCAGTGCCGTGATGTCGGTACCGAGAGGTTGAGACTCGGGTGCCTCCGTCATGCAGAGGTCCCTGGTCCGGTGGAATTCTGCCAGTACTGATTATCCCTGTGGCAGTGTGGGAGGAGATGGAGACCTCATCTGTGCCGGGCGGGCTACTGTCACTGGCGGTACCAAGGTGGGTGGGAGAAGAGGAATTCAGAGTCCTTGGTAGGGGTATTCTCTTACAAGTGGGTGTCACTGTAACCAGATCAGATGGTCCTAGTGGATTCCAATAGAGCCTCATTAATAGGGAGGGCAATTCTAGATGGTATGTCCAAGAGCTTGTGTTGGGGTTCTCTGATCTCCTCTAGGGGTATCTGCAGAGAGACTGCCACCTGCTTACCAAGGTCCTGGAACTGCCAGAAATCATTAGCCACCAATGGAGAGGGAGAAATCAGGGCTTCATCTGGTGAAGAGAACAAGATGGTGGTTTGAAGCGTTGCTTCTTTGTCCACCCTGGTATCCTGCTCCTCAAATGTTTCCTCCTGTTGCTTGACCGGGGGGTGGGGGGGGGCAAGGGAGGAAGCTTGTGTCTCCCTATCATCCCGAAGAAGTGTGTGTGGGGGGGGGTTACGGTACCGAGGATGCAAAAGGATCCAGCTACCAAGAGGTTCTCGATACAGAAATATGCTTGGTACCGGTCAGCAACAGAGACTCTGGATCAGAAGCCATCACCAAGTCTCTCTGGTATCAAGTCCTGCAGTACCAACAGACGTTGTAGTACCGAGTGTTTGTCCTTGTCAGATTATATCAGAGGCATAAGGCACTTCGAGGCTGTGACAATGAGGTTGGAGGCTTACATGGTACCGTGACACCTGGTAAGGGCATTGAGAGAGGAGTCCGAGTCGATGGTGCTGATCTTCTATGTTTGGTGCCATCTCCTGTGCCGGAGGAGCGTTTCCCCTCTATGGTACCAAGCCTCAAGGAAGACCTCTGAGGAGGCTAGAGACCAAGGTCTTTTTGAAGGAGAAGCCCCAAGAAGGGAACTAGATCTGGTTTTCTGAGAGGATTTGAAGGAGGGCTCTACGGATGTCTACTAACTAAGAGAATGTTGCACTGAGGTGGAAGTTGGGGTAGAAATCCCTGAAGTCTGATGGCCGGGGTGAGTGTCCCAACCTGGTTCTGAAGTAGATCAGGGGGAACGCTCCATCATGAGGAGTCAAAGTTTGAGATCTTGGTTCTTCTGGACTCTGATTTCAGGGCTAGACAGAAGTTTCACTTCTTGCCTACCTCAGCAGTTACATAGCTTCTCTTTAGATCAACTAGCTGGTTTGTTAGTTGTAGTTAGTTTAGTGAGGGGATTTTAAACAAAAACAAAAAAAGTTTTTTTGGTTATAGAGACTTGTTCTATTCCCTGCAGGAAAATTCTCCCTGTGAGGGGCATGCCCAGTTCACTGGAGTTTAAATGCTGCCTCTCATGTAAAGAGGCCATCCCAGTCAGCAATGGACACTGCAAGTGCGTTAGCTATCTGGGTGAGTCCAGAATGCTACAGAGGTGGACATGCGATCTGTCTTGGGCCCAGGCAGTTGAGAAGGAACTGAGGGCCAGTTTGCTCACAAAGCCTGATATAGCCTTGGTTTGGGGCACAACGATACCAACAGCACACGGGCAAACCGAATGGACATGGCTAATAAAAATCTATGATCAAGGATGCATGGTGCACACATGTATCAAGTGGGATACCCATAGAGACAACTACCTGAAGAAAAATGATTTCTATACCAACAATCAACTGAGGAAGCACAAGTTGGCCCTGTCACATTTGAGATACACCTCTACCTCGATATAACGCTGTCCTTGGGAGCCAAAAAATCTTACCGCGTTATATCGAACTTGCTTTGATCCGCCAGAGTGCGCAGCCCCCCCCCGGAGCACTGCTTTACCGCGTTATATCAGAATCCGTGTTATGTCGGGTAGCAGCGTACTTCCTGTGTCTCTGAAAGCTGTAATTGCATAAGTTACCTTTTTCTCTTTTTTTAACCCGCTTTATTTTTTAATTCTGACAAAGAAAGTAGAGTATGATGAAGTAGACTATGAAATTCCTGTTCAGAAGCAAAGAAGACTGAAAAGGAGATATCATAGCAACAGAGGAAAGAGAGAAAAGGAACACCAAGAAATCTATACAAGCTTACAGGAGAATGTGATCTGGCAGTGATAAAGAGAGATGAGCCCAGGCTGTAAAAGTCGGAACAGATCCAAGCTTCCCCAAATATTGAGGATGATCCAAATCATTGTTTTGGATCTAATCCATCTCTACTTCCGAAGACAAGAAAAACATTCTGTACCAAATTAGTGAACAAAAGGCTGCAGTATTGTGTTTTTATAAAAAAATCTTAAAAACCATATGATTAACATATTAAAAACCATTCACTTACCTGTATGTCTTGCTTATTTACTGCAGAAGCAAGCCACAGACTTGAAAAACTGAGTGGGAAAACAATGCCTCTATAAGAATGCCGGGCTTTCCTCAGAGTAGGAGCAGCCAAACAATCTACTAAAAGTTTACTGAGAGACTTTGCACAATGCATTTAAAAGCCCCTTTTTCAGTAAATTTCTGCTTGATAAAAATACAGTTGTCAGTGTGTGAAGAAATTTGCCAGGGACAGTTCTCCAAATAAGCCAACAGACTGGTAAATGCAGAAACTCATTTTTGCATTCTGGGGAATCTGAGGTTTTATTCTTCATAGAAAGGTGAGAAAAAAACATAAAATTTGCAGAATGCACATATAAATCCTCTATCAACTTCCAGATATTTTGCTTATTTGAGAAATCAGCCTTTGAAAAGATGTTTATACCTTCTGCCTCACACCTCCTTCTGTACTCTCCGTGACTCAGACCTCTCCCCCTCCACAGCTTTGCCCACTTCTGCTCACTGATGTATTATTATTTTCTTCTGCCCCAATGCTGAGCATTGGCTCAGATCTGTTCCCATTGAAGTCAATGGTAAAACTTCAGTTGATTTCAGTGTAAAAAGATAGGCCAGTGCAGAGCAGAGCTGAAATTTCACCCTTGATTTATATTTAAGGAGTTAAAAGGCCAGGGTCTACATGCATGTAGAGTGATAAAGTTTGGATTACCACAGAAAAAAAGATTTTTGCAGTGTCTCTGAGTTTTGGATGATTATGAAATGTAAACAAGCCATTTATGTTAAGTACGGTGTTCAAATTTATATCCCAAAAAAGTCAATTAAAATATATTATATCAAGAAAGTCAAATGACAGTTAAGTAGCTTTTCACATTACCTCTGGAGTGTTTTTCTTGAACTCACGGCTTTGCTCAATAAGCTTTTTTCTAGACTGCTCACTTTCATCTTGTCGGTTAGCCAATACCGTTGCTGTGGCATCAAGCTCTCTCTGTCCAGAAAAAAGAAAAGAAACAGCAAGATTGTAATTGCTCTTAGTTGAAGAGAAGGTCATTTACCCCAGATAAATAAAAATATAAGCCTTCAGACTGACTCCTCTCAAGAATGCACAGAACAAAGATACCAATCTCCAGAAATTTCTTCCCCAGAATGTAGTTAAACACTAAGTGCTACAGAATTTGAATTCTATCCTGAAACTAAAAATGACTGTTGTTTGCATGTGGGAAAATCAAATAGATATTTTTTCAAAAACATTTAGGGTTATATAATAGTAAGGTAATATAGTAAGATACCAGAAACAAAACTAATGCAAGATATACCTCATAATAATCCCCAAATCAAACTAAAGTAGCATGTCTACTTCAAGTTCAAGTCAGTTCCATTTTTAAATGGCTTACATCACCTATTTCCTTTGCTGACTTTGGAAGCACTCTCTGTTTTAGTTATTCTGAGTGAAAAAGCTAATGTCTGAATAACTGAAGTACAAGTTCCTCCTACATGTCAACCGATGATAGCTTTACTTCAAAGTTATTTTTAAAATCGCAAGCTACTCACTGGGATCACTATGTTCTTCTCCATACAAAATTTTTAAAATTTGGGGACATCCCTCAATAAGAGACTTCCTTCTGTTCTGAAGACCAAATGATCTTTTCCTCAGTTTCTACTTCATATTGGAACTTGTCCTCCTTACATTATCAATAACTGTAGTTAACCCTTCGCTGATTGTTTTGTCACCAGAAACACACACAATATTCTTTGTCTGTAGGCATACTTTATGAATGCCAGAATAACTTCCACCAATTTATAGTAAACAGAACTACCAATACAGCCATAACATTACTGCCAAGCTTTGCCCAAATGATTTCAACATTCTATCCACCATCACATCTTTCTTCTGTACTCAACACCATACTTTAAATTAAACCATGCTGCATTGCATGGGTCATTTATCAGCACATAAGCCAAACACTATTCAAATCATTCTGCATCACTCTACTTGCTTTTGCAATATTTGAATGTTATATTTAAAATATTAATTTTGCCACTCAGATATGTGCAACATTTTCACTTAGGTCAACAGGTGCTATATCCGCGTATTTATGGAGAGAATCTGGCACTATTTTCTTTACTTTTAATTGATTTTCTTTCATTTTGACTTAATCTAACGTTCATGAAAAGCGAGCAAAACTACTTGCTAAAGTGAAGCATAATGTACACAGATTCTGGGCCATCTTCTCCGCATAACTCTGCCAATAAACCTTGCTCCTGGCCTAAAAAACCTCTGCTATTCTCCTGGGCAGAAATTGCCAATCCTATGAAACCGAATGAAAGATTTAGATATAAACAAATATCAGTTTAAAAAAAAATCAGATTGACACAACCAGATGAAAAATAAGGCCAGAACTTTAGTCCTTGAGCCTCTTTCTAGGCATTTTGTGAAAGAAATCTGGATTAAAATTATTGGTTCTCTCATGTATAAATCCTGCCACTGTTCGGTTATTTCTAAGTTTAAATTAATTTAACAAGTCTGAAGCATAGACTGGGTTGATGTGCACATATTTTACATGATTCCGTAAGTCCGAGGGGGGGCGGGGAGGAGAAGAGGATGGGTCTGAGGCTTTTTTTTTTTTTTTTGCAGTACCCAACTCAGAAGGATGTAAGTGTTTTCTTCTTAATTTTCACTTCCTCACAAAGAGGAATCTTAAGTTTCTTACTGTTACATATAGACCAGGGGTCTCAAACACGGGGCCCGGGGGCCACATGCGGCCCGCGGGGTTGTTTTCTGCAGCCCGCGAGCTCCTCGTAGCCCGCCCCCCCCCCCCCCAGCGTTTACCTAGAACGGCTCCAGCCTGACGTGAACCAGGGGAAGGGCAGGCTCCCTGCCTGCCCTGCCCCCTGCCGCTCCAGGAAGCAGCCAGAACGTGGGGAAGGGGGGGCCACAGGACTCTGTGTGTTGCTCTTGCTTCAGGCAGCGCCCCCAGAAGCTCCCACTGGCCGCAGTTCCCCGTTCCCGGCCAATGGGAGCTGCTGGGGGTGGTGCCTGAAGCAACAGCAACACACACACACCCTGTGCCCCTTCTCCCCCAGGTTCCAGCCACTTCCCGGAGTGGTGCGGGGACAGGCAGGCAGGTGGCCTGCCCTGCCCCCAGTGCATGTCGGGCCGGAGCCCGCCCCCCGAGCCCCTGCTGTACCCCGCACCTCTCCTGCAGCCCAACCCCCTGCTGTACCCCACACCCCTCCTGTACCCCACACCCCAACTCCCTGCCCTGAGCCCCCACCACACCCCTCCTGCCCTCCCTGGGGGCAGGAAGGGGGCAGAGTTGGGGTGGGGATTTCAGGTAAGGGGTTGGAACGGGGGCAGGGCCTCATGGAAGGGGTGGAGTGGGGGCGAGGCGAAGGGTGGCAGGGGGAGGTGTCAGTAATGCGGCCCTCGGCCAATGTACTAGTCCTCATGTGGCCCTCGTGGTCATTTGAGTTTGAGACTCCTGATATAGACCATAATTAATTTAATCCTAAAAAATAGGCTATATCTGAAACTAGGAACCATGCTGGAGATAGTGATCCAAATATCCGCTTGGCACTTTACAAATAAAAAAAAAATAAAACAATATTTCTAAGGTAAATTTTAAGGCAATATGTCCAACAGATTTTGGTTTGGAATTCTATATACAGTATATGAAAGCTATTGCAGAAAAGTGGGAAATACTTAACAGTTGGATAAGCCACATTTGAAATTCATCCCAGTTAATTTTATGCAAGACAAAAGAGCAACAGAAACTAATGTGGTTAGACTTTAATATAAAAAGCAATAACGGCTAAACAGAAGGCTTTTCAAAAATATAAATAAAATCTGGTGAGGACAACGATTTGGAAATCTATATTTTAGAAATAAGCAGAAGTTAAAAGCAAGAAGAAAAACTGATGACATTGGAGAGAATTGCAGTAGATAAAAATATCAAGCAAATGCTGTCTACTAAGAAGTATTAGTAATGAATTAGAAAGAAAGAATAGAGAAGTAGCAGATTTGTCAATACAGTATTTTGCTTCCAATTTTAGAGAAGAGGAAGAAAGTGAAGAACTGCTTCAGACAAAGATCTTATTCTGCACTATGGCCTTGGCTACACTGGCGCTGCTCAGGGGTGTGAAAACGCCCCCCCCCCCCCCCCCCCCCAAGCGCAGCAAGTGCAGGGCTGTAAAGCACCAGTGTAATCAGAGGTGGAGTACTTACAGCGCTGCCAGTGAGCTCTCGCAGTGCTGGTGGCACGACTACACTCGCACTTCACAGCGCTGCCGCGGCAGCGCTGTAAATTGCCAAGTGTAGCCAAGGCCTATGAGACTAGAGGAGTTAGATAGTAGGTCAGACACTCCCCCCGGCCTGTTTGCTTTGTGCCGTTCTACTGGTATAAAGCAGATTTTAAGGCAGCTGATCCAGCCTCTTGAGAATTTCCTCTGCACAGTGGAATCCGTTGGTGGTGAGAAACCACTATACCAGTACCTATGCTATGCCACCCTTCAGCATACAGGACATGCCCAGGAAAAAAGGAGAATGGCAGAAATGAGACTATGTATCAATACTCCTGAGCTGCTGAATTGACAGCTTGACACAGTGGATAGAAAGTGTAATGTAGCACAG
Source organism: Malaclemys terrapin pileata (assembly GCF_027887155.1). Taxonomy (NCBI): domain Eukaryota; kingdom Metazoa; phylum Chordata; order Testudines; family Emydidae; genus Malaclemys; species Malaclemys terrapin. The sequence goes on along the minus strand of NC_071522.1, from coordinate 18,559,836 downwards.
CCCAGCGACTCGACTCAGAACCTGGTCCAGTGTCTATGAGTAACTCCAGTATCCAGTCCTCTCGCTAAAAGAGTTATAGAAGAATAGAAATTAATGAAATCTTAAAGAGACATTGTCAAGGTTGGCAAGTCAAAAATTGGAACCATCTTAATTTGTTCTTCATTTCTTGATCGTAACTATTTAGACACCAGGGCCGCAAAGTCCATTTATTGGAAAAACTAGTTGTGCATTGGGTGCAACAATTCAATAATTACGGAAGATTTTCCTCACATTTGTGGCATACACAGGAATGACTCAGGAGAGACTGGGATTATTGCAAAATTCAATACTGTACACTGAATTATTCTTGTAAGAGACTGATCCCACATGGATAAACTTGTGAGCCTAAAACCTTCTGCATAAGACAAATTTGTGGCCCACCAGCCACAATAGGTTCTATGTAGCCAATAAGAGGAGATTTAAGATTACAAAGAGAAAAGAATTGGAGGCTGCATTAAAATTACAGGATGCCAATCTCTCAGACCAAATATTCTTTTGTTGTCTAACAATTCCCCACAACTTTGAAGCCTAAAATTGTCAAGATTAAAAGCAACAGAAACCAAACCATAAAGGTGTTATACTGGGGACCAAACTGTGCAGGGGATTCAGAGCTCATCACCTCCAGGGTCACTAATTCAAATTTTTAGTCAAGGATATCCAAACTTTACCATGGACTGATGACGGGGTGGGGATGGGGGGACAATTGTGCCAGGACCCTGAGCACAAGTCCCCACAAAATATCTGTAACTGGGGTGAAATGGGACTTGTGAATGTGATGTATCAGGGGCCCAAATTTCTCTCAACAGGTCTGCACACACTGAACTCCCACAGAGTTCAATAGGTGTTCTGCATTCACAGTAGCTACAGCAGCATCATGCCCCTAACTCCACAGCTATGGTCAGTCACAGTTCTACTTCAGAACTTTAGATGGGGCACCAAGACTCCAAAAGGAAGGCTCAGGGACTTGATCTCCTGAGAAACTGTTCTAGTTTAACATTAGAAAAAGTAGTATTCCATTTCATTTTGGAACTAATCTAGGAATGTCACATCAAGACATTTAGTTATAAAAATCAATGAAAATAATATATATGCACTATACTGTAATTATCCCACTCTTGTTCTCCCTGGTTTAGGAGATCAAAGCTTAATCTCCTCAGTGCTCCCAGATGTGAGTGCATGAGCTTGAGCTCCTTCCAGTTTGCCACGGGCAAGACAGTGCAGTGCCATGAAGCTGACTTCTTCTGTAATGTACTATCAATAATTCCCTGTTCATTAGCTACCAAGTCAACAAAATGCTTCAGTACTGAAAAGAGTATTATGTAATAGTTCACTTCAGGCTTCTCTTGGGACTACATTTATCTATTGATCAAAAATTAATTCAATGTAGCTTTGAAAATTTTTCCTCTCTTTAAATACCTGATTAAGGGAAACTGAAAAAGAAACAACCATAACAACTCTAACTCAGGAACTAATCCATACAACAAACCTCCATACAACAAACCTCGATGCCAACTCTGCCCACATATCTACACCAACACCACCATCACAGGACCTAACCAGATCAGCTACAACATCGCCGGTTCATTCACCTGCACATCCACCAATATTATATGTGCCATCATGTGCCAGCAACACCCCTCTGCTATGTACATTGGCCAAACTGGACAGTCACTACCTAAAAGGATAAATGGACACAAGTCAGATATCAGGAATGGCAATATTCAAAAACCTGTAGGAGAATACTTCAACCTCCTGGCCACACAATAGCAGATGTAAAGGTAGCCATCTTACAGCAAAAAAAACTTCAGGACCAGACTCCAAAGAGAAACTGCTGAGCTTCAGTTCATTTGCAAATTTGACACCATCAGATCAGGATTAAACAAAGACTGTGAATGGCTAGCCAACTACAGAAGCAGTTTCTCCTCCCTTGGTGCTCACACTTCAACTGTTAGCAGAGGACCTCACTCTCCCTGATTGAAATAACCTCGTTATCTCCAGACTGATTCTTGCCAGCATATTTATACCTGCCCCTGGAAATTTCCATTGCATGCATCTGACGAAGTGGGCATTCACCCACAAAAGCTTATGCTCCAATACATCTGTTAGTCTTAAAGGTGCCACAGAACTCTCTGTTGCTTTTTACAGCTCCAGACTAACACAGCTACCCCTCTGATACTTGAAAAAGAAACGGTTTCTTGCAGCAGCTAAGATATACAAGCATTACATGTTTGACATGTTTCTGCAGCCTACTAACCATGCCAACAGAAGTATACTGACCGCTTGCTGATAAGATGGGGGGAAGAGAGAGAATAAGTTTTAAACTATGACAGTTCTCAGCAGTCCTGCAACAGGAGACAAGTGTGGGGGAGTCTATTATAGTCTGAAGAATAAAATATTTTAGAGCAGCTAAAAAAAAACTGCTTTGTATGTTTGACATGTTTCTCCAGGCATGCAGCAAAACAGTGAAGGGAAACACACACAATTTGCAGTTTCCTCCAAAACAGACATCTTGATAGGAAAAAATGGTTACTCACCTTCTTGTAACTGTTGTTCTTTGTGATGTGTTGTTCATGTCCATTCCAATCAAGTGTGTGAGCACGTCACGTGCACGACAGCCGGAAGATTTTTCCCTTAGCAGCATCGATAGGGTTGGCCTGTGCGCCCCCTGCAGTTGGTCCTTCATGGTGCCCAATATAGGGCCCTGCCGACCTGTCACTCCCTCAGTTCCTTTTTGTCGGCTACTCTGACAGAGGGGTAAGGAGGATGGGTACTGGAATGGACATGAACACCACATCTCAAAGAACAATAGTTATGAGAAGGTGAGTAACTGTTTTTTCTTCTTTGAGTGCTTGTTCACGTCAATTCCAATCAGGTGACTCACAAGCCCAAATTCAGGAGATGGGGTCAGAGTCGTCCACTGCTCGGGGCAATGCTCTTCCAAAGGCCGCATCGTCTCTGGCCTGCTGGGTGATTGCAGTGTGTGGAGGCCCACGTCGCTGCTCTGCAGATTTCCTGGGTGGGAACCTGCGCCAGGAACGCCGTTGAAGAGGCCTGAGCCTTGGTGAAGTGCACAGTAATCAAAGGAGCGGGCACCCCTGCCAGATTGTAGCACTTACGGATGCAGGACATGATCCACGACGAAATCCATTGAGAGGAGACAAGACGACTTTTCATTCCATCCACCACTGCAACGAATAACTAGACAGACTTTCAGAATGGCTTCACTCTCTCAATGTACAAGGCTAGCGCTTTGCGGACATCCCATGAGTGAAGCCTCTGCTCCCTGCTGCTCGAGTGCGGCTTAGGGTAGAATACAGGGAGGAAGATGTCCTGGTTGATGTGAAACTGGGAGACAAAACTTCGGGAGATAAGCCAGGTGAGACCTGAGCTGAACCTTGTCCTTGTGGAATACAGTGTAAGGGGGCTCTGATGTTAGTGCCTGAGCTCAGACACCCTCCTAGCTGAGATTATCGGTAGCAGAAATGCCACCTTGTATGAGAAAGAGCAGGGAGCATGTCGCCAAAGGCTCAAACGGCGGCCCCACGAGTCTGGATAGGACCAAACTGAAGTCCCAAGCCAGGACAGACTGTCGGACCTGTGGGTATAGCCTGTCGAGTCCTTTAAGGAAATGGATGACCAATGGGTTTGCAAAGACGGAGCATCCCTCTGCGCCTGGGTGGAAGGCAGAGATGGCAGCCGAGTGAACCTTTATTGACGACATAGACAGTCCCTGCTGCTTGAGGTGGAGAAGTGGCATTGAGGTGAGCGTCAGGGATGAATGGTGCTGCGCTGACCAAATTGAAAATCTCTTCCACTTGGTAAGGCAGGTAGTTCTTGTGGAGGGTTTCCTGCTCCCGAGAAGAACCTGCCTGACTGGTAAGCCCAGAGAGTTCAAAAGGGCCACTAAGTTGGTGGTTGTCATTGAGGTGGCCACAGCGCCGGTGGAGGCTGGTGATGTCACCTAGATCTAGACCTCCTGCTGCTAGACCTATCTGAACAATAGGACTCTGGAGACCTCAGACTCAGAGGTCTCCAAAAAAAAAAAAGACCACAGAGGAGCAGTACTGCGTGGTGCTGAAGAGCAGTGCCGACCTCTGGGGACTGATGCGGTCCTCTCTGTCCCTGTCTCCCTCCCACCCCCCACGGGTGGCTGGTGTCGGGAAGTGGCATGCCAGAGATGGGGAGCGGTGTGACATCATCGCTGGCTTGCCCCTAGATGGAATAAACGGCCTGGCTAACACCGATGCCTCGTCCCTCCTTGGAGAAGGCAGAGCCGTCAGGCGAATAAGGTCTTGCGCTGCCTCAAAAGTCTCCGGAGTGGAGGGGAGTTGAATGTCCCAGCCATGATGGTCCGGAGAATGGTAGTGGGCTGGACTCGACTGGACCCCTTGTGGGGCAGGAGTCGACGATCCCCTGGGAACTGCCGGGCCTGAAGTAGGCTGCGTGGGCTGAAGTCTCCCTGCCACTGTCTCCTTAGGCTTAGGAGGGGGAGAGCGCCCTCTCTCCTGCCTCTTTTTCTTCTGGGACACCAGGGATACAGATCGGCGCTTACCAAAAGTCTTATGTTCAGCACTGTGTCGGTGCCGAGAGTCCTTAGTCTCCTTTCTAGGAGCTGTCTGGCATGCCGTTGGCACCAGTGCGCTGCACACAGAGGCAGTGGCAGTCCGCATGGGCTTCGGCGACCTGGGTCAGATTGCAGGCCGAAGGCTGCCTCCATGAGGATAAGCCTGAGTGTCTGGTCCCGATCCTTAAGGGTCCTCAGTCGAAACCCTTTACAAATGCAGCACTTGTCCTTTCGGTGACTCTCACCAAAGCACTTCAAACAAGAATTGTGCAGGTCACTTTTTGGCATCAACTTTCCCCAGACTTCACACCGTTTGAACCCCAGCGACCAAGGCATGCCCCGATGGCGGGGGAGAAATAGGGGGGTGGAACCCCCACAACAAAAACTTAGCCTACTTCTACTATTAACTTAAGACAAAAACTACTACTACTAACTATATACAAAATACAACGGGACACTGCTAAAGGTGCTTGCAGAAGCAAGAGCGCGGGAAGTTGCAGCTAGCCATCACTGGTAGTAAGAAGGAACCGAGGGGGTGGCTGGTTGGCAGGGCCCTATATTGGGCGCCATGAAGGCACGACTCCAGGGGGTGCCCAGGCCAACCCTACGGATGCTGCTAGGTGAAAAATCTTCCAGCTGTCGTGCATGCAGCGCGCACACACACCTGCCTGGAATTGCCATGAACAAGCACTCCAAGAACTATAAGTTAGCACCACCAAATTTCTATTGTTAAGATGTTTGGAAAGTCAGCCTTTTGTTAAAAGTGAAATTAGGTTTATTTTCACAAAGGAAAAATGAATACAGTTAAAACAGACTTTCAACAACAACAAAAAACTACTCAAAATAATTTAAACTAATGTAAAAAAGTAGGACACCAGTAAGCTAAGATCTGATGCAGAAGTTTCTCTCTCTCTCTCTCTCTCTCTCCTGTAACATACATTCCATGTTGGCTCAATCCAGGGCTATTTATTAGCACAAATCAAACACCATTGAACATCACCATAAGCATCACTGTTTACCCCTCCTTTAGAAAACAAACGTGGATGGCGAGCAACCAACAGGTAATGCACAGAATGCCTGAATTTCAGACTCCAGCAGGAGAATTCAAAGCCAAAAGCTTTAAATGCAAGGAGGCTGAATAGCTGATATGTTGTCACTTTGAAGAACCACTGTGGTTACCTTTCACCTTTGGAACTGGTTAGGAAGTTCCAGGGTGGAAGTAACATTTTATTATTTACTAACACCAAACAGGAATTTAAACATACTTTAACTGCAACAAGTACTGTACTGCATACAGTACTGTTGGATGGTAAGAAAAGAATGTATGCAGTACCCAAAGCATAGGGCAAAGAGAGAATACACACAGAAGGGCAACAATGTAGCTCAATGGACATCAATGAGAGGTAGTACTCACCCTTTAAAAAAAAAAAAAAAAAAAAAAAAAAGACACCATTGTGGCATCCGACTCGTTGACACCAGGTCAAAGAAGCCAGTGCCACAAACAAAGAGCAACTCATCACCAGATCTAGAAACAGGAGCATAAAGCCAGCAGCTCTTCCGTGGGAGCCAGTGACAGCAGCAGCAGAATACTGCTGGAGATGCAGAGGGGACAGCAATGGGTCCGTTAGTACTGGAGGAAAGAACCCTGCCATAGTCCCTACTGCTCCTGCTTTTGGATCGACACTTTGGGTCCTAAACTCTCAGAGGCTGTTCTTGGGTCGGTAAGGATAAGGGAGCCAGAGGATTCAATAGGTTTGACTTATGAGCTTCTTTTCTTGTTTAGCAAAAATAGGACAGTTCACATGAACAGTTCTTCTGACACAATAGTAAAATGCTAGTGAGGGTTTACACTAGTACTGCCACCATTGCTAGAAATAGTGGAGCTGCACTGGTGGTAAAATTTAAAAAAAAGTATTCAACATAAGCAAGGCAGGATTCATATCCAGAGTTATTAACAAGAACTCAATTTTGTCCATTCCCCCTCCCCCTTTACCGTAATCTGTTGCAAAAGCCGGGGAAACTAACTCGTAAGTAACTACTTCCACATACTGTTATTTTGCTTTGCCTAGTCCTCTGATCCGATTGTTCAGATGTGAATTAAGATTCAGAGAAGCCGAGTCCAAGGGTGTGTGTGTTTGGAATACACAATCAGACACAGCAACAATACAGTCTCCACTGCTTCCCCATAGCCATTCATCTACTATCTCCATGAAGTCACCAACAGCAGTGCTCACAACCCTTTGCCATGCATGTCTAGGACAGCCTCTAGCATTCCCCCATTTTATCCTGCATTTCTTCAAATCCTTGAAACCACTGAGTGTTCATCATGCCTAGATTATACCTCTCAGAACTCCTTCTCCACTCACATCCAATTGTCACCCCAACTCCACTTATAACAAATCTAATGCCACACTACTCCATAGGCCGCAATCCACCAGGGTCTTGTTCACCTCATTGTTGTCCCAACATACATGAATTAGTTTCCTTTAACTATTTGGCAATTTAGGAATTACTTGGAACATTTTGCCGAAACACTGGTTGAATTAAGTGCTCACTGCATCTATGCCTCTGCTTTTCTGCCAGCATTTCTTCAAAGAATTTTATTTTTTAATTTCTTTTTAAAGAAGTGTGTGTACTGGAGCCCATTCATGCAATGAAGCCAACACACACAATTCTCGCTCAGCCACACCTAGCCCCCACCCGCCTTTTCTTGTTTTGTTTATATGCACAGCAACTAAGGTGTTTGTCATTGCATTTTATTTCCCTTCATTTCAACAGAAACATATGTCCATAAAGAGAAATGGTAGTTTGGTTCTCATTTTCTGTAACAAGTCACATCAATTCTTCAAGTCCAACCTAGACCATGACAATTCCTGTGACTGTCAGGACTTATGGCTCAAGTGACTTCCCACACATTAAGTAACTGCCTCTCTCTCCTAGAAAGTGAATGTTGAAAGCAGCCTCCACAACAGCAGCATGTAGCCAACTTAACACCAGGTTTAAATCAAGGAGGGAAAGGTCCCAACAGGAATTTGATAGGTCCTGAAAACAATGAGATTTCACTCCCACTTTATTTAGCACTTACAAAATAAAAATATTTAGTAGTTATACAGTGCTAAGACCTTTGTTTCTCTACCGCTGTTTTATATATACAGAAACTGCGACCCAGACAATTTGAGTGATTTGCTCAAGGCTGCACAGCAAGTAGTATCTAGAAACTTGGATTAGAACTAAGGAAAGTCCTGATTCCCAGCCCCACACTCAATCCACCAATCCATACTACTTTTACCTGAGGACTTGCTACATGACGGCATGTAACCAAGTAATCACACACTAGATGTGGTTAATCACTTGTACAGGAAAAAAACCCACACAATTTAAAAGTTGTTACTCTCATAGTAACGGATGGCAAATCAAATTACATCTCTTTCTGCCAAATAAGCAGCCGTCGATCCACTGGATCGTGGTATACGCATAAAAGGTCTAATCAGGTGCCTGATGAATATCACACCAACACCCTCAACAGGTATGCCTAAGCAAGAGCATGGAGGAGCGGAGGCTACCCTAGACCTACCATCCCCCCTTTAGACAACTGAAAAAGAGTCCAAAGGCCAGACCAAATCCAGATGCTCAGTTGTATGGTTGTATCTTCTGCCAGAGAGAGCAACAGATAAGAACTGCAGACTGCCTAACTCCTCAGCGAGGTCACATTTCTGCCAGGGTGATGTCCCTTAGTCTTACTCCAAAGGAGGAATACCCACAAGGTAGTGGGGGCTTGGGTTTTAAGGCACCCTATACTTGCCTTACTTTGAAGGTTGCAACACTGGTATTTTATAGGCACTATCCCACCACGAGTAGGCCCCCCACATTGACACCAGGCCCTTCAGTCAGATGCTGCTTATGGTCATACCCAGAACCATGGCAAATAAAAATAAATAAAATAAGAATCAGACCCCTGAGGTCCCTTCTAACCCCATGATTCTAAAACCAACTGCTAGGTGTCAACTAAGGATTTGTTCAGCCAAGTTGCACAAAATAAGCTGTACAGTATCTGCTGGACATACTGACCATACTAAGCTGATCAACAACTGACCAGTTTGAAAAGCAAGCTATTATAATTAGGGCTCCGTGTCTGTCACGGAAGTAACGAATTCCATGACTTTCTGTGACCTTCGTGACTTCTGCAGTGGCTGGTGTAGTTGACCCCAGGGCTGCCCAAGCGGTTGTTCTCACGGGCCAGCTGCACCAGCTGTTGCTTGCAGCTGGGCCTGGGGACCGCCTGAGCAGCACCTGGTGCGGCTGGCCCCTGGACCGCCTGAGCAGTGGTCCTGGGGGTGGCTGGAGCAGACGCAGCTCAGTAGCCCCCAGCAGTTGTCCCGGGGGCAGCCAGAGCAGCACAGTCAGCTGCACTTGAGATGCTCTCTTTTGTCCTTCTTCCTGAGAGTACAAGATGGCATCTTTCAGGAAGCTGCACTGTCAAATGGGCAGTGCATCGCTAATGACTGCTAGCACCGGGACCACAAGCACTGCTGGCATTGTGCAGTGATCACAGAAATAGGCATATTGGGGGGGGGGGGGCGGGGAAATGCCTCTTTTGACAACTACAGATTAGGAGTTTTTGATCAGTGCATATAGCACATCCAAAGAAAATTTCAATTAATAAGAATTTAATAAGGTTTTAGGTCTTTATATTTTGGAACAGTCAATCAATTTAACTGAGTTAATATACTATGCTGTCATTAGTCAGAACTTGCTCTCAGCCAGGTGCCATAGCAGCATTGCTCTCAGGTGAGAAAGTTTTACTGACATTTTATAATATTCCTTCACTAAATTCTGATAGTGTTTTATTTGCTGTTAATATCTGGAAATGTGGATTCTGGGCACCAGTGGGTCACATTAAATAATTCATAGGGCCTCAACTGAAAGGCATGGGTTAAATACTAAAAAAAAAGTTCAAGCCTTTAAATGATGTAATAGAGCTTAGCTAAAGTATTTAGTTACTCCTCTTCTCCAACCTAAAACTTTACTAATAAATGAGGTATGACCATGCTGTGAGCAAACCCCCTACGACAACACAGACCAGGATTTATAACTCACTATGCATGTCGCTACGAGTCAATATACACACACACAATCTTGTTTCAATCAGAATTCTGAGTGCTCAGAACTTCTGAAAAATATCCATATGTATTTCTTTAAATTAAAAGCTCATTTGCAGACATTAATGTATGTAATTTAGAAAACATTACTGCAAATCCATAGCACATTAAACTCCCAACTGGAACACCCAAATTTCACAATTAACTTGCATTGGATAAAGGAAAGAACTTCCCCTCATCTTTGGAAAACAGTGATCATGGGACTATGCATGAAGGAGAACTGCTATCTGGCCTTATAGGGGTCATCACAATCATTACCATTGTCCTTTGCTATCCAAAGTAGACCACCACTAATAAAACTGCACCTATTAAAAACTTCTTTCCAGAAAATATCCTATGCCCAACTATTAACAGAAAATACAAACAAGTATCTGAAAACGAAACCTAAAGGAAATGTTTCTCTAATTATATTCCAATAAAGTAATCCTTCCGGGAGAAGAAGAAAAAAAACTAGGGAATTCTGAATTTCAGCTGACACATCACATTATCTTTCATTTCCCCCTACTATGCCTAGGTATTGTAGAAACATCATAGCAGATCACAGTGCATGGTCTTATCATACGCATCACAGCACATATGGTTTGGAAGGATGTATCTGGAGTTTTAACTTGGAAATTCCTTGTTTTTATTAGTTTAAAAACATTAAAGACAGACTTGCACATTAGGGAAAATTTGCAAGTTTATCTTACTTGAAAATTTGATCAAGTTACCCTCTCTAATAATTTTAATAATTGCCCTTTCCACTTCTACGCATTACTAAAAGACATGTTTAAATACTGGTTAGCGATATCTTAGCTCATCTCTTCTTCCTGAAGTCAAGTCATATGGCTGGATTCCTGATATACCTGACATAATGACAGGCTGATGTCAAATGCAGGACTCTGCAGAGGAAACTGGATAGTGAGCTTGTATTCACAAACACAAATATCTACAATAACAGCGAGAACAGAAGAAAATTACTGGCAAATTATAATCACTCTTCATATAAATAGTTTAAGCTGGAGGGGTTTTCTGGCAGGGTGTTTTCAGAGAGGATCCTTGACTCTGAAATTTGCTTCCTCCTTTGGACTGATAGAGCCAGAGTTTGTTGACTTTTGGGGCATGCTGCAAGGCTTAGACATTTTCCCAGGCTTAGAAAAGGGGGGATGATTGTTGATATCAATCCAGTTTGTATTTATTTTTATAACATTGTTTCTATGATAAATTATTTAGAAATTAAAATAACTATAGAAATAACTGATATAAACAAGCAAGCATTTTCCTTATTCAGGTTTTATCCTACTTAAAATCTCTCTTAAAACAAAAAAACTTCCCTTAGACCTATTAGTGTCCATATCCAAACCCGTAAGAATGAACAAGTTATATGATAAATATATTCCTTTGGAACAGATTTTTAGACAAGTTGTCAGATTTTGAAACCTTTTGGGAGATTTTTGCAGTCCTCTAAGCACCAGTTTATATTGACCTAAAACTGAAATACATCTGTTGGGATATAGAGTGCAGTTTCTAATTAAGTGTTCCCAGAAACATAATGTGGATAATTTTGTTTAACTCATTCTTTGTGACATGAAAAAGAAAAAAGTTTAGTACATGTGCATTCACACAGAGGCACGCCCTATGGTGACAGTGTACATATCATTAGAGTATATTAAGAATATTCAGAAAATATTATGGAGCTTTAAAAGCTAATACAGAGCCAGAGTTTGCATATTCTGTATAGTGTTCTTAATATGGATTGACAATTTAGCATGCAATTCACTGAACACTTGTTAATGTACATTAGCAATAATATGAATTACACAATAAGGAATTCTTATGGAGGCACTGCCCAAAGTTTTCTTAAAATTCAGGACAACTTGGCATATTACTATGTTAATTATTGTCAAGTATCAGGGGGTAGCCGTGTTAGTCTGTATCTACAAAAACAACAAAGAGTCTGGTGGCACCTTAAAGACTAACAGATTTATTTGGGCATAAGCTTTCGTGAGTAAAAACCTCACTTCTTCGGATGCATAGAGGCATCCGAAGAAGTGAGGTTTTTACTCACGAAAGCTTATGCCCAAATAAATCTGTTAGTCTTTAAGGTGCCACCAGACTCTTTGTTGTTTATGTTAATTATTGTGCAGCATTTTTAACATTAAAATAAAATCATACTTTAGAATTTCTCTCACTCTACACCCCGTCCGCACTGGGAGTGGCGCTGAATCAGATGTAACAGCTGTAGATAGCACAGTTCTGCTCCATGTCCCACAGGGACATAGTAAAATTATGGCTAAACAACTTTCAACTCTTCAAACATCTTAATTCAAGAATTTGTCTAGTTTCACTGCAATGAATGGCAGTGGAACTATATAAACCACACTAAAAGGAGATTTGTAATCGAAACAACAGATTTAACTACAGTGACACTGTCAACCCTGCTATAATACAGTCACTGAAAAGTCCCAAATTTTGGCTATCAAACACATCATTTCAGTATCTTGCACTTACAGCAGTAAAAACAATTCTGCAAAGACAGTATGTTTACAATCTTTCAGTAAAGAATGCAGCTGTCTCAATCAATGCAGATTGTCTGCTAATTAGTTCAGTTTCACAAGCTGATGGAACAAATTACTTCATCCCCCTCCCCCTCACACACAGCAAAAGATATTCTATTCGATGCAGTCACTTACAGTACAGTGCTTTTTGCTTTGGTGGTGACAGTAGAGGAGGCAAGTTGCCCCGCTATTAAGGATCCTTTTTGTTTTTCATCCCTTGAAAGGCACTGTGCCAAACAGTGATTTCCAAACAAGGAGGCTGGATTGAAATCTCTTTGGAGACAAACACCACTACTTTTATGGGTTTTCTGCTGGGTGACCTAGGTCAGTGGTTCTCAACCAGGGGCACATGTACCCCTAGGGGTATATCAACTCATCTAGATATTTGCTTAGTTTTACAAACAGGCTAGCGAACGAAGTCAGTACAAACTAAAATTTCATACAGACAATGACTTGTTTATACTGCTTTATATACACTATACACTGAAATGTAATTACAATATTTATATTCCTAGTTGATTTATTTTATAATTATATGGTAAAAATGAGAACGTCCGCAATTTTTCAGTAATAGTGTGCTGTGACACTTGTATTTTTATGTCTGATTTTGTAAGCAAGTAGTTTTTAAGTGAGGTGAAACTTTGGGGTATACAAGATAAATCAGACTCCTGAAAGGGGTACAGTAGTCTGGAAAGAGCCACCAACCTAGGTGAAGGAAAGATGTCATTTTCCTGGATTGTATGTAATGAGTACCAAATTCACACAATACCATCCAGCCCATTTTGAATACAGATTCGTTTCTTTTGTGGAAATTTCATTTCCATGATTTATGGCAGGGGTGGGCAAACTACGGGCCACATCCGGCCCCTCGGGGCTTTGGATCCGGCCCGTGGGATTGCCCCCCGTGGTGCTGCATGCCCCGTACCGCTTTCAGCAGCAGCCAGCCCAGTGTCCCTGCGGCCCCCAGGCCCTTACCTCCAGGCACCGCCCCCCGCAGCTCCCATTGGCAGGGAACGGGGAACCGCGGCCAACGGGAGCTTCGGGGGAGGTACCTGGAGGCGCAGCAAGGCAGCGCACGCGGAGCCCTCCGCCCCCCTCTCCCCCAGGGGCCGCAGCGCTTCCTGGAGCGGCGCAGGGCCGGGGACAGGGCAGGTGTGCAGGTAGCCTGCCCTGGCGTGCGCCGCTGCCCCCCCGGAGCCTGACCCCTCCTGCACCCCGCCCCCCCCAACTCCCTGCCCTAAGCCCCCTGCCTGCACCACGCACCCCTCCTTCACCCCAACCCCCTGCCCTGAGCCCCCGCTGTACCCTGCACCCCTATGGACCCCCAACCCCCTGCCCTGAGCCCCCTTCCACAGGCCGCACCCATCTTGCACCCCTGCCCTGAGCCCCCTCCTGCACTCCACACCCCTCCTGCGCCCAACCCCCTTCCTTGAGCCCCCTCATAAACCCCGCATCGCTCTTCTGCCCCAATCCCTTGCCCTGAGCCCCTTCCTGCACACCGTACCCTCTCCCACACTCCACACTCCCTCCCGCAACCCAACCCCCTGCCCTGCATACAATTTTCCCACTCAGATGTGGCCCTCGGCCCAAAAAGTTTGCCCACCCCGACTTAGAGCCAGCATTTCTGGATTGATAGTTTAAGAGTACATGATGAAACCAATCACAAAAGAAAAAGAAAAGAAGGAAACAAATATTTTCCTCTATTTTTTTTTTGGATCCTCTTTTTTCCTAATGGAGATCTTCCCTAGATGTTAAAAAGGAAAATAAAAAAGCAAAAGCTAACCTCAAGGGCATTCAACACTTCAGCCTCTTCTTGCAATAAAGAGGATGATTGAACCTTGAGAGGAGGCTCGTCAGAAAAAAACACAAGATAAGAGGAACTTGACCAAAACTCTTCAGCCAAAAGCAGCATCCAAAGGTTTGATCTATGGTAGCATGTGAACAGTGCAATTTTCAGTTGATCATTCTGAAACCAATACCATCTTCTCTCCCCCATATGCACTTTGGGAGGCCTCACATTGATTATTAATGACTAGATTACTCCTTACCAGCTGTCCTATGAGGCTCACTGTCCTTGAGCACACACCCTCCTCCCCGATCCCATGTCTGGAGACTACCCCCACACCCTTTTTAAAAAAAAAAACAACACAAGGCATGAATAGATTAGAGTCCATTTTAAAATTTCCATTATTCAGTTGGAAGTTGTGGACAGGCAGGAGGCCTTTGGATGCTAGGAGCAAGTGTGCCCTTGTGGAGAGGAATCTGAATGGAGCTCTGTAAAGTCTGAAGCCTAGTGGTATAAAAGTTCTACCAGAAAGCCCGTAAGTTTAAAATGGAATAAGCTGTAAATTAAATCAAAGAGAAAACTCTTAGTCTGCACATAAACATGCATGCAGAGTTACTAAGTATCTTGATTTAAGAGTTTTTTCTTCCACCCACCCTACTTTAGTATCCTCCTTGAATATAAAGGAGGAGTGCCATATCTGAAGAACACCTAGGGATTTTTAAGGATGAGATGCTGCTCGCATGACTTGGATATCCAACTCTTGAGTTCTATGGCATCCTGCACATCACAGCTTCCTGCAGTGAGTGGAACTCTGATACGATTTCTGACAATATATACAAATTGCTATGATCATAAAGAAACACGACTCCTCCTATATGAAAGTATCTAAGCAAAACGAAAGATGCAAATGTTACTTTTAAAATATTTTAGGCTCTTTGTAATCTTTGCTGCTGTTCAGAGAATCCAACATTCAATTTCAAAAATATATATGAGTTTAGTTCTTCTGAGTGTGAAGACAGTCTTTCAAATGTGCAGCTACACTGTAAAGTCAGCTGTGCAGAAAGCTCTGTGGCCACACAGTATGTCCACAGAAACGGTGTGAAATATAGCAACCACATCACATAAAAGGGATGTTCATCTCATCAAAGAAGCCTGAGTAATATTTTTAAAAACTAGTCCTAATTCTGTTAAGTGATATTCATGCCACTCTGCAATGGATCTGCATGAGAGTGAAAACAGAATCTGCCCTACTAGCTTTATGTTCAGGCCTCTTTCCTGCTATCCAAGTATGGCTTTCATTCCACACTATTTAGACCAGAATAAGAACAGTGCTCTCCATCCTTGTTATTTTTGATAAATACTAGGTCATGCCTTACACTCCAGCCTGAAGGATGAGCCTTGGGCTCCATTGTTTAAATGATACACAAATTACCAAGCACAACGTACCGCAGCAAGTGCTGCACAAGACATTTAAATGTATTTGCTGCAATATCCAGCCACTTCCTAGGCCTTAGGAATCTGGGCCCAGCCTTTTACACCCCAGGCAAGCTTCACCAAAGTTCATACTTGAACTTGTGCTGTTCACTTGGCTCCCTGATGATATAATGTTTGAATTACATCTTTTCCCACGTCAGGATTGAGGCCCAGCAGTAGGCCAATGTGAGAAAGCTTGTACTGCTGCTGACTTCAGTGCAATCAAGCTAATAAGTCTCAGGAGAATTAAATTCACTCTAGAACAAAATAATTTGAAAATATGAATTATTGCATTAACAAAGTTATTTGCGGTACAGTAGCAAACTTAGCATTATTTATAAACCCTCAGAACTGCAGTATTTTCCAACCAGATCTCAAATTACTAAAGACTTGGTTAAATATGAATGAATCTTAAGTTTAAAATACAAGATTTAAAGAGTGTTCAGAATTCTGCAGACTTTGGATGAAAATGTAAAAAGAACTTGCCAAACTTTTCTCCCAATTTCTATCAGCTTGCTGTCTACTGCGTAGGGCGTGTCTCTGCGTAAAGGTTCTATTGCAGCATATACTTTAAATACAGAAAATATTGTGGAAAAGACAATGCTATACATTATGGGATTTGTTTACTTTGTAATGGCATCACTAAATAACTTACAAAACTCGTATATAAATGTTTACATGTTTGATTTGGTTTCTCTCTCTCTCTCTTCCCATACTTTGTAGGTTGTCACAGTTTTTAGACCTGATTGTGTTTATACAGTTTGCTCTGTATAAGAGCGGTACTACCCTCGGAGCTTTCCGGTGTTAGGAATTATGCTTCAGAAAAGCACAGTTCCCTCCCTGCTTCCCCATTGCCCAGGAAGAGGAGTGGGAGGGTTCAGTCAATAACAGATTACTATTGGAATTACTAGCGTTGCATCCGCCAGTGCACAAGAGGTAGAGCCACGGCTCAACCCACTTCTCACCTGCCTGTTCAAGGGGAGTGTAATAGGCATGTAATACCTGCTTACCCTATCCATAAGCAACTGGCCACAAAGTAGGAAGGCTATGAAAGCACATGATGGGAAAGGCTTCCCTCCTCCTTACATCTCTATATTGAAGTGTAGATTGGAGTAAAATCTGACCCTTAGCTGAAAATTCCTTTGGGCAGGGACCAAATCTGCCTCTATATTTGTACTGTGCCTACACATAATGGGCCCAATTCTGATTAAGAAACCATTATGAGGTACTGTTACCATGGTCAGCCAAAATGAAGTGACAAAATTCCGCACAGATTCACCAATATATACCACTCATCATGCCTCGGAGATAAGCACAGCGATATCTAGTGTTGAGTCCATTATGTAGAATAAGTCTGGACCATCTAGGTTAGTGAATCTGAGGTAATATTCCACCACTTATTTACTGCATCTCCAAAGCATTTCAGATTCTAAGCTGAATATATTTCACACAGTACCAAAACTTTTAAATATCCACAGGAAGATTTCATTTTTATAGGCAATAAACATTAAATCTAAAGGACTGGAACATAAAAAGTGTTTTAATACCACATAAATCACCTTTCCCTAGACAGAATAAATCTTTGAAGGTTTTAAGGACTGCAATATAAATTTTATGGCAAATTATCTACATAGAAATTATCTGCATGAGATGCACTTTCACTTCCCTTGCTCATTTACATAGTGCTGACACTCTTTTCAATCACAACATCCAATCCAATTTGGAAAGTCCAAAACAATGCACAGGAATACTAGCTAAATGCTGAACACCTCCCGCCTTACATGATGTGGATTCTTCTAAATGCCATTCTCTTTATCAATATTCAACTTTACTTTGCAGAGGTAACATAGCTAACATATGAAACTGAGGCTTAAGCAGATAGCTATGTGCTCAAAAAAAACAATCCAACCACCTCCTGGTTTTACCTCTCACAGAGCTATACTGCTAGCTCTAGTTACAATACAAAGCTTGTTTTAGTCAATTAATAATCAGCCTCATAAAACAATAATCAAAAGATAGAATCAAAAGCACAGAAAGCCTCTTCTTCCGAAAGAATAGCCCATACTCTTCCACTTTTCTAAACTCGATGATACTCCTTGAGTAGGGTAGTTGGCAGAGGCACATCAGAGTCAGGACTCCTGAGTTAGATTCTCAAATCTGGAACTGGCTGAGAGCAAGTCACTTACAGCCACATTTTCTGAAATGGCCTCTAGTTTTCAGTATCTCAGATTTTAGCCTCCTGTGGCACTTGAGCTGATTTTCAGTGGCACTGGTCCAGGGGGCTCAGCATTTTAATTTAATTTTAAATGAAGCTTCTTAAACATCTTAAAAACCTTATTCATTTTACATGCAACAATAATTTAGTTATATATTATAGACTTCTAGAAAGAGACCTAAAAATGTTAAAATGTATTAAATGAAGACTCGGCACACCACTTCTGAAAGGTTGCCGACCCCTGCTCTAGGCCAGGTATTCAGAGGTGCTAAGCACTCACAGCTCTTGTTGACTTCAGTTTGGGGGGGGGGGGGGGGGAAATAGGGGGAAAAGAATAAGAGTGTCAGCACTTCTGAAAATTAGTTTCAAGGTATCTCAAATTGGGTACTAGTGCAATCAGTGGTCATTTCTGAAAAGTTCTCATCATAACTGCTCTGTGGCTGTTTCCTCATCTGTAAAATGGAAATACTGACATGGAGCTTCATTGATTCATCTCTGTAAAGCACTTCAAGATCCTAAGCGAGTAGGTGCAATATGACTGCAGTGCACTGTTATACTGTATATTTTTCTGCTGCTTTAGGGACAATTTTGCAAGGTGCTGAGTGACTTCAATTTATTGCCTTGTAGGAGGTGCTCAGTACCTCAGAGATTCCCTCCCTTTATGGAGGGTATAGCAAACATTAGAGAGCATCAAGCACTAAAATACTAAAAAAGTAAAGTGCCAGGAACACAAAAAGGCTTTTAAAATATTTCCACTGTATATTTTCATGATCATCAAACTTTCACACTATTAACTAAACTAAGGCAGATGTAAGACAAAAACAAATTTCCAAGTAATGAAATTAGTTATCAACCTTCTTCTTAAGCTTCCATTACTTGTTTTAAAAGTTTATTTGTAGATAATCAAGTTTTATCGAGCTATTCTTCATGACCTCCTCTCTTCCCCTCCCCCCCCCCCCTTCAACCAATTATTGCAATAATGTTATTTAGAAAGTGACCATCTGTGTACACAGCTTATGGTAGAATGTGCACAAAGCTTCATGTCAGAGGTGCCTGAGAAGTTGTAGAGTTTTTAAAAACTCCCTTACTGTAAAACCAATCTGTTGAGGAAAGAAAAACTTGGATGAATCCTCATGGCCAACAAAAAAGTTCGAGGGTAATTTGCAAAACACTTGTTTTTGGATAGGATAAGTCAGGGGTTCTCAAACTGAGGGTCGGGACCCCTCCGGGGGTCGCAAGGTTATTACATGGGGGATCGTGAGCTGTCAGCCTCCATCCCAAACCCTGCTTTGCCTCCAGCATTAATAATGGCGTTAAAGACTTTAAAACGGTTTTTTAATTGATATGGGGGGGGGGGGGGGAAGAGATTGCCCTCAAAGGCTTGCTATGTTAAAGGGGTCATCAGTAGAAAAATTTGAGAAACACTGGGATAAGTGATTTATTTCCATTTAATGAAGTAGTAAAATGCAGGCTTGAGAGAGAGAGAGAGAGAGAGAGAGTTTTCCTGCCTCAGTCTTGTACAGTCCCCAGAAACGACTATGGGCATTAATTCCCTACACCAGTGGTTCCCAACCTGCTGCCCAATCAGCACAGAGCTGCAGCCCATGTGACATCCTCAGGGCCATTGTCCTAAACACTGAGGACAAAAATTATCACTGTGCAAGAAATGCTTTAACAAAACTGAGAAAGAAAAGGAAAACATGCTTTTTGGATTGTGCATTGTATACTTTTCTATGTAGATTTTAATAACTGAAAATGTGAACAGTGACTAAGAAGTATTATTGCTCTCAAATATCCTTCACATCCCATCTGCTGCTACCCATTGTTTGCTAAGGACTGTGGCAATATGAAGTGTCCACCAATTGTACCAAGGAAAACTACACAAGTTTGCAGACCCCAAAAACTGTAGCCCTCCCTTCCCCATAGTTTTGTGTCGTTTTTTGTTGTGTTTGAAGCCTGAACATATCTTTAACAGGCTGGACCCCTGAAATTTTAGAACTAAGTGATTAAACATAGTTGCTTGAGGCTAGGTTTAGTTCAAAAGAGACTGTAGGCTACTGTGCCCAACTCACTAAGCAAGAAAATGACGTATAACATAAGGATGAATATGAAGGAAAGAAATGAAAGGTGGAATTTTTTCTGAATAGGAAAGTCAGAGTCACACTGTATTTTTCTCTAACAGATCTCTGAAAAATATTAAGCCCTTAACTCTGAGCAGCTCAACTATGTACTTTATAGGACGCTGATCCATGAATCAGCAGATTATAAACTCCCAGCCTAGACATCCATCCCAGCCTTTAGTCATTCCATCATTCACTGCAGATGTTCCCATTGAAAAGTCTAATCAAGAAAATAAAGAGTAACAGGGAGGTGAGAGGGGGAGGAAAGGTAGCCACCATGCAATCAGCAAACAGAGGGATTCAAATGGGAAGGAGAGGGAAAAAGCCAATTATGATGGGTTTCTTGCCAACAACTCCTGCTTCTTTTGAGGCTGGGATGGCATCTCCAAGAAAATGATCCTTGAAGTAGATTACGTTTTTGGTACTGTCTACCACTCAATTAATCCAGATAAAAGCACCTAAATGAAAAAAAGTTTACATTCCTTTTAAAAACAAAACGAAGGAGGGAGAGGGCTGGGTAAATGAGCCCAAAGTAGATGGGATCCTGTCAACAGCTACCCACTGAAGGTCTGGCCCTAAAATCCAGCAAAGTTTAAAAGGTTGCTTGTAAATGGAACCTGCTCATGGCAACCATTTAGTTTAATTTAATTCCATCACCTCCACGTTAGATCTATTCCCACATTAACTCTGAAAAAGCAGCAAGTTAGTCTAGAACACATGTCGAGAGGAAGACATAAGTTTACTTCTAGCATACTGAAGGTCCTTTGTGGAAAGATATGTAATCCAAAATCTAAATCAGAAGGCCTTTCTGGGGGATACTAAAGTCCCTGGCACGTACTGTCAGACAGAAGTGAGTCCGGAAAACTATAATCAGAAGCCCCAGATTTATCTGAAAAACAAACTCCTTTGTTTCTGGATACAGGTCAGCTCTAGAGTTAGGGGCTAAATCTGAAAGTCAATCAAGGGCTACGAAAACAGAACGCATAGCGACACCTATATGGCATGTTAAAAAAAAAAAAAAAAAAAAAAAAGTCATGCATTTTCATAGAAGACCATCTCAAGAGACACTGGCTGCCACTGGAAGCTTCATTTGAGGAAGATCTAGCCAGGGTTCCCAATTATTCCTGGGCAACATTTATCTTGTTTAGCTTGGCTAGAAATGCAAGTCTATCAATCCTTCCACCACATGATATATAGGGAGCAGACTATTTTATTGTCCCTTTCAAACAACTGCAATAAATCTTCCCCAAATATACCGGTGGAAGAGGAAAAAAAAATGAATATTTTAGGTTTTCCACGTAATTCAAGTTCCCACCTCCATCATCGAGAAGATAACCTCCTCTACCTCCAAAGAAAAGCCAAAACATTATATCTTTTAGAAATTAATCACTAATTAGGACCACAAGAAAGAGCAAGAGGTCTACCAAAAAGACTCCCACTCAAGTGCCCCATATATTTCCACAATCAGAGCCATTAAGATTAAATATTTTACAGTAGCAGCCACCCAGTGGCCCCAATGAGAATCAGGGCCTCATCATGCTGAGTGCTGTATAAACACATACAAAGATATGGTCCTAGCCTGATGATAGTTACTGCAAGGGGTGAGCATCCGGACACTAGCTTTTAACCATATGGATGTAATGGAATGTTTAGATAGTGTTTTGCCTATTGAAACACTAGGACAGAATTTCAACCCTAGATGGCACTATTTCTCATTACTTATCTGCATATTGTGCAGAAGCAAAATACACCACTGAAAGCAAAGACCTAACCTCTTTATTATTCATGCAGTAAAGACACAGGCATGGTGTCTTGTATGCAACAGCAAACTAATAAACTGTAAAAAAATAAAATAAAATAGCACAACTATCCTCTGCCCGGTTTTAAAACTAGTTGGTCTGCCTTGCTCTCTTACACCTTTCCTGCATAAATTTTCCTCCCAGCAGTTCCCCCGTTCATGGTTGCCGTCTTATCTAGAAGTCTCCAGTTTCAGATGATTCTCACACCATGCCACCACCTTATAATTGTTTGTGAAGAGAGCTATAATCTACCTTGTCTATATAACCAAGTGGATAGATTCCGCTTTGAAGTGCTAGGCCTGATCTACACTACGGGGTTAGGTCGAATTTAAAAATGAATGCGTCCACACAACCAACCCTGTTCAATCGACTTAAAAGGCTCTTAAATTCGACTTCTGTACTCCTCCCCAGCGAGGGGAGTAGCGCTAAAATCGACTTTGCTGGGTCAAATTTGGGGTAGTGTGGACGCAAGTCAACGGTATTGGCCTCCAGGAGCTATCCCAGAGTGCTCCATTATGACTGCTCTGGACAGCACTTTGAACTCCGATGCACTAGCCAGGTACACTTTTGAAGCCCTGGGAACTTTTGAATTTCATTTCCTGTTTGGTCAGCGTGTCGAACTCAGCAGCACAGGTGACCATGCAGTCCTCCCAGAATTGTAGAGCGTAGAATGTTTCTACGCTTCCCCTATCATCTCCGTCCATGAGGTTATTGCAGATTAGAAGGCAGAAAAGAAATGCCCTCGCGGTGACATGTTTTCCGAGCTTATGCAGTCCTTCCGCACTGAAAGGGCACAGCTTAATGCCAGGAAAGAATTAAGTGAGCGTGAAGAGCGGAGGCAGGACGCGATGCTGAGGCTAAAGAGGGAGCAAACCGACAAGATGAAGCGTCTGTTGAAGTTGCAGGAAAGCCAACAAGAGCACAGCCCCCCGCTGCATCCACTGTATAACTGCCTACCCTCCTCCCCATGTTCCATAGCCTCCTCACCCAGATGCCCAAGAACAGGGAGGGGAGGGAGAGGGGAGAGGAGAGACTCCGGACACCCAGCCACTCCATTGCAGAGGATGGCCCAAGCAACAGAAGGCTGTCATTCAAACAGTTTGATTTTTACTGTGGCTACAATAAGCAATGTGGCCTTGTCCTTCCCCACCCCACCTACCTTGTCTGTTATCTCTTTTTTTTTTTTTTTTTTTTTTAATTAATAAAGAAAAATGCATGGTTTCAAAACAATAGTTACTTTATTTTGAAGTGGGGAGGGTGGTTGGCTTTCAGGGAATTAAAATCAATCAAGGGGGCGGGTTTGCATCAAGGAGAAACACACACAACTGTCACACTGAAGCCTGGCCAGTCATGAAACTGGTTTTCAAAGACTCTCTGATGCGCAGCGTGCCTTGCTTTGCTCTTCTAATCGCCCTGGTGTCTGGCGCGAAACGATCGTCTGCCATTGCTTTTACGGAGGGAGGGGCAACTGATGACATGTACCCAAAACCACCCGCGACAATGTTTTTACCCCATCAGGCATTGGGAACTTAACCCAGAATTCCAATGGGCAGCAGAGACTGCAGGAACTGTGGGATAGCTACCCACAGTGCACCGCTCCGTAAGTCTATGCTAGCCACAGTAATTAGAACGCACTCCGCTGACTTAATGAGCTTAGTGTGAACATACGCAATCGACTATAAAATCGATTTCTAAAAATCGACTTCTATAAAATCAACCTAATTTTGTAGTGTACATACCCTTAGTTTTACACCTACAGTAGGTCTAGACTGGTTGAAACCCCTTAGGCTTCTTTAGTACTACAAAGCCCAATGGAGTAAACTCCCACATAATATTCCTTTCATGGGAATTATCTTTAAGTGATCTATTCTCATTAAGATACTACTATTACAGAATACTCTAGAATCCTTGATAAAGGAAACAAATATTGGTTTTGTTCTGGTTACACTGAAAAATTTTATTGCATTGTACTAGCTCAGCTCAATTATTTATAGAAGGCACTGGTTGTTGGGCTTTTTTACATCATTTTTACTGAAACAAGAATAAGCTTAAAATAAAAATGGAAGATTACATATAAAAATTATATGAATTTCTACAGCATCTGGAAGATTGATACACAAAAGCAGATATAGAAAATAGACAGCTATTAAAAACAAAGAAATTAAAGATTTGCTTTTTGTATTTTTTCAACACGCTTAGGGCTTGTCTATACTTACGCGCTGGTTCGACGGCAGGCAATCGAACTTCTGGGTTCGATTTATCGCGTCTTGTATGGATGTAATAAATCGAACCCAGATGTGCTCCCCGTCGACTCCGGTAATCCTGCTCAGCGCGAGGAGTATACGGAGTCAATGGGGGAGCCTGCCTACCGCGTCTGGACCGCGGTAAGTTCGAACTAAGGTACGTCAACTTCAGCTACGTTATTCACGTAGCTGAAGTTGCGTACCTTAGTTCGAATTGGGGGGGTTAGTGTAGACCAGGCCTCGGTGGAGAATTGCTATGTTTCAGTTAAAGTGAACTAAGTATCCCTTTTGATACTGTTGTAAGCTATTTCTATAGAAATAACATATTCCAAGATTTAAAGGGCAGGCCCCAGGGTTCTCATTATTTCATGCAGAGAATTTTGAAACAGTTACAAATGAAAATCCTATTCTGTCTCTGTTGCCTTCAAAGGAACTTTAACTCTGGCTGACAAATGGGTCTTCTCCCTTCTTATTTTTGATAAGTCCCACTGTCTTTCTGGATGCAGAACATGAGTGCAGCAAACAATGGCTCAGGCTACTATTCCTGAATAGATGGAATGTGTCATTTTTGCTTGTGTGTATAAATTGAGAACTGGAGCTCATCACTTCACATTAAACATACATAAGTTGGTTTGCTTACTTTCACTGATTACTGTGATCTTTGCACACATCTGTTATTGTTCTGGCATAAAAATATGGCAATATTTTTTGTCAGAGACCAAAGATCAAACCATCAGCAACAATTGTACAATCTGTGTTTTAACACAACACAGACTAAATCACTTGAACGGATAGAGTCTGCTGTACATGAAGGAAATGAAAGTCTTGGACATACAGCATCAAATCACTTGCTCAAATTGCCACTTCCCACCATTTTAAATAAAAGCAGTTTATAAATGTATATCTGGCATATTTCCTAGAGAAAAAGTTACAGTAGTTATCTTTCCCTGCTCCCTATTCACCCTTCCCTTGCCCCACCCCCAACCTTACTTTCCTATTAGAGAAAGAGAAACTGGCTGGTGACCAATGTTTGTATGTTCTAGCTCCATTTCTGTAATTGCTCAATTTCAAAAATTGCTACTGTTATTGGGTACCTCCACATTTGGATGCCCGATTTGAGACATACAGGAAAGGTTCAAGTTTCAGAAGATAAGTGAGCAGCACTTTTTGAAAGTCACACCTTTTTCCAATATGCTTCAGGTTTGACATACAACAAACAAGGTACCCAAAATCACTAGTCACATTTGAAAATTTAAATCAATGATTTTGTAGGTTTTGATCAAGAATCGATCTCACCTTTGAACATTTCAGGTTCTGTTTTCTTTCCAATACAGTAACTCCTCACTTAACATTGTAGTTATGTTCCTGAAAAATGCGACTTTAAGCAAAACGATGTTAAGCAAATCCAATTTCCCCATAAGAATTAATGTAAATGAGAGGTTAGTTTCAAGGGAATTTTTTTTCAACCAGACAAAAGACATATGTGTGTGTGTGTGTACGGTACACAGTGATGATGATTGTGAAGCTTGGTTGAGGTGGAGGAGTCAGAGGGTGGGATATTTCTCAGGGGATGCCTTACTGCTAAATGATGAACTAGCAATTGGCTGAGCCCTCAAGGGTTAACTCACTCTACAAGGCAGCAGGAATGGAGGGAGGGGAGACAGCATTGCAGACAGAGATAGAGATGAGCATTTCCCCTTTAAAAAGAACAGGAGTACTTGTGGCACCTTAGAGACTAACAAATTTATTTGAGCATAAGCCTTCGTAGCCCACAAAAGCTTATGCTCAAATAAATTTGTTAATCTCTAAGGTGCCTTAAGTACTCCTGTTCTTTTTACGGATACAGACTAACACTGCTGCTACTCTGAAACCTTTCCCCTTTAAGTACATTGCCTTATTAATTAGATCAGCTTGCTGAGACCTCGGCTGCTCCCAGCAAGCTCCCTCCGTCCTGAGCCCTGTGGTGTGTCCCCCCTGCTCTACAGAAGATGGGGTAAGTGGGGTGCAGGAGCAGGGGGACACCCTGACATTAGCCCCTCCTCTTGCTTCCCCCCGCCCCCTTGCCCAGCAAGCAGGAGTCTCAGGGGGCAGCTCCAAGGCAGAGGGCAGGAGCAGCACATGGCAGTGGGGGGAGGGACAGCTGCAATTGCTAGTCTGCTGGGCAGCTACTGCACAGGGAACTTAGGGGAGCGGGGAGCTGAGCGGTGGGCTGCTGGTACACCCTGGTTCCAAGCCCCCACCAGCTAGTTGCAACGGGCTGCTCTTCCTGCAAGCAGTGGACAAAGCAGGCGGCTGCCAAACCACGTTAGAAGGGAGCATTGCATAACTTTAAACGATCATGTTCCCTAATTGATCAGCAAGGTAACAACGGTAACCAGGACAATTTTAAGTGAGGAGTTACTGTACTGGATACATTAACACTTTTTCAATAGTATAAAATTGCTTAATAACCAAATCCTCATCAAAAATAATTAGTAATTGATTTAGTGTTACTGAACTTCAGGGAAGACTATGCAACTTGAAACACCAGATCAAAAGAGAAAGTTTGCTTACATGATGTGTCTAGTGTTTTTAATTACAGAACCATCTCAGCTTGTATGAAAAAAAATAGTATTGTCTCTCCTTTCTTACGTAATATTGAAGTTAACAGAAAAAAGCTTAAACTTACCTAATGCAATGCAGCTGCCATTTTATAAGGCTCAGAGGAAAGTAGGCTGGGTCTTATCTGCTCCCATCCTTTTGCACTATTCCAGCCATACCTCTCCTCCCACACTTCTTAGAAGAACACATTCCACAACTGCTGCCCTGACTGGGAGCATGGGGAGAAGAGAAAACATATATCCTGCTGTTTGTATACAAACCTAGTGAGGTCAGATGAGATTTAAGCTCAAGCAGCAGGAAAGAGGTTTTCAACGTGGATAAGGAGAGAGACAGCAGCTGTCAGAGGTGCAGAACATAGCCTGCTGAGAAGGCGAGGTGCATGGCAGAAGATAAGACACTCTCAACTTTGCACTAAATCCTGCAAGATAGTAACTGCTACACAAGATCAGAGATTTTCACAGCAAAGATGAAATGTACATACATAAAGCCTTAAAGAATATATTGTTACAATTCAAAAAGCAAATATTAGCTGATACATACTTATCTATCCATACTGCCTGTCAGAAAAGGTTGCAGTTTTCATCAATTACCACTTCTCTTGATCTTCCATAGAAAAAACATAAATCTACGTAGTGTCCCTATCGAATACATTCAAGAAACTAAATGCAAATGTAGTCGCTATACCTTAAAAAAAAAAAAAAGTTCTTTAATGCCTCATGCTTCATACACTAGTGTAAACATGTGTTAAGTTTAAACTATAGAGGATTTATTTTAAAAGGGCAAAAGGAAAGTTGGGAAACCTGATTACATTTTGTCTTTAAACACAATCTTTTGTGTTAGCAAGCCAGCAATAGTAATGAAAGTGACTCCTCACAAACAGCTCAGGCCTGCCAGCAATGAAAATTAATGGGAAGGCGAGGATTTTCTTTTGATGCTGGAAAGACTCCAGTAAAAACTGGTTTGTACATGGGAACACGGTGTCAAACTAAAAGAAAATCAGCTTGTCTGACTTGTGGTTTTCTTGACAACATTCATCTTCTTTTGGCCTGATACAGAGCAATTAGTGCTTGTCAGTTGAATCATGTGTTATTAGGATCATTCAGGCACTTTTTAATTATGGTTTGCTAAACAGGCAGCAAATGCGATCTCAAGCAACTCTAACTTTCCACTTCCTTTTCAGAGGACTCTAGACTGCCTCTTCTTCTATTACCTTTTTAAAAGTAAGATTGGTTATTTCCACATGCAGATACAGGTATCTAGAACATTCTTCCACCAAACCCAGAATTAAAAAGATTGAAATAAGATTTTAAGCTACAGCATTTATCAGACATCTTCTGAGTAATTACAATTATTTAAAAAACCTTCTATAGAAACATGGTAAATCATTTCATATGCAAAGAAGTATAAAAAAAATGTTCAAAAAGCTGCCTCATACATTTGTAATGCCACAGTATTCTCAAGACTAACAAATCTACCTATTTTACTATCCCCTCCACCACTACTTTTAAACTTTTCATAAATGTCATTTAGGAGACTGTTCCTCTGTTTTATTTAAAATTCCTCCCCATCTAAAACAGTTCCTTATCCCTATTTTTTCCACTGAAATGAAAGCTAAAAGCAAGAATGACAAGAGACTGTAGTTGAAGTTTCTTCTATGGGTATGGCTACCCTACAAGCACTTCAGCAGCATAGCTGGGGCACTGCAGCAACCCCGCTGTAACACAGACACTTCCTACAGCAATAGAAGGGGTTCTGCATTGCTGTAGTAAATCCACCCTCGCAAGGGGCAGTAGCTAGGTGATGGAAGAATTCTTCCAATCTATACGGACGCTCAGGTCAGCTTAGCTACAGCTCTCTGGGTGTGAATTTTTCACACCCTTTTGAGCAACGTGGCTAGGTCGACCTAAGTTCTAGGTGTAGATCAGGCCTAATACTCTAAAAAAAAATAAAACTATTTTTCTCTAAAGTCTTAAGCAGAGGTGACCAAGATACCTTTTTAGTCTTAAATTTGGGTTCAGAATGCTTTGTTTAGAATTATTCTATTACTTCCTCCATTTTTGAGGTCTCTCCATTTGTTTACCAGGGGATTTTTCAGATTTTCATATTGATGTTTCCTCCTAGGGTTGCCAACCCTCTAGGATTGTCCTGGAGCCTCCAGGAATTAAAGATTAATCTTTAATTAAAGATTATGTCATGTGATTAAATCCCCAGGAATACATCCAACCAAAACTGCCCACCACCACCACCCCCCAAAAAAAACCAACCAAACCAAAAAAAAAAAAAAAAACCACCACCACATTGGACAGCATAATTTGCAAACTATTCTTGACATACCATCTGCTCCTTTACAAGGCCAGCCAGAGACCTGTGAAGCATTAGGGATGGGGAAATGCAGGGCCCATTAAAAAAAAAAAAAAAAAAACACCCCACTGAACCACCTCATTTTTAGTTAAAATTGTGCATCTCCACAGCAAATGCAAAAGAAGCAGCTTCAAAAGGAATACATATTTCAAAATGTTTCGTAACAGATGGAGTAAATATTTAACATGCACATCAATTTTAGTAGACATCAAAAAGTCACTCCTAAAATGAATGATGTTCAAGGATCTATTTATCAATTCCCAGGAGTGTATCTAGTGGAGGATCCTTGAACATTTCTCTTTTTAGGAAGACTCTTGAAATTTTGCAGCAGCAACAAGAGAATGGAACAAATAGTCACATGAAAACCATGTTTATCAGCGGCACCTTACTTAATGGGAAAAGTCTACACAAGTAAAAGCAGGAAACATTTTAGGAACGGGGCAAGACAAAGTCAGTTCCCTATAACTGAAGTTAATGACATTCTTTTAATAAACTTTTTGCTGTGAATTAGAAAGTCAATTAAGTGCATGAAGGTCAAGGATTTTGTATACTTAAATTTACAGTAAAACAAAAAAGGAAAAGTTTTCTGGAGAGATTTTAATTAATAATTTGGTGTGTTTTCATTTTGCTTGTTTCAGTATATTGTGCTTGCATTCCATTAGGGAGAATCTTTCCAGACTAATTCCACAAGAATTAAGGGAACTCATCACCTCTGACAGAGTCCAAATGAACAAGACATAGTCCCAGATCATTGTCATTTGCAGTTTCATTAAATATTATAGCAATATAATGGTTGAAAAATGCAACACTGACCAAAAAGTTGATTTCATTTAAGTAATGTTATGGCAACTTAGGAACTAACAGAATACTATAAAGAGATATCCAGCCACACCAGCACAATTTTCTTACAAAACATCTTACTTGCTGCTCACGTCTATTAAACTGACAGAACGGAATTATAATTTTCAACTCTGAAGATTCCTTTCCCCCATGCCCAAAGTCCTAACGTAGATAATATTCCTGATATAGAATCATATTTATAAAGTTTTGGACAGACTACAGGAAATAGGAGCCATTTTGTTCTGTATTCAGTATTCCAAAGTAACAAAATTCCTTCTGTAATCTGATGTTCCAATCCAGCTGCTCTGCCTGTGTCTATCTTTAACATGTTCCTTTTTTATGGATAGGACACACCTTGTATAAATACCATTTGAATGGTTTTGGGATGTGTATCTGAATTTTGTACTGGATTGTGAGAGATGAGCACTTCCTGAAAGGTGCTGCTCACTCTCAACTCTCCATGAAATCACTGGGAGCTAAAGGCCTTTGTAGGAAACATTCAGCACTTTACATGGTTAGACCTTTTGTTTGCACTGAATAATACCTATTGCCCAAAAGCAAGCTATTCCGCTGGTTAGGAAAGATAGAAAACGTGGCAGAAGACCACTTTGGCTTAACCACGAGATCTTGCATGATCTAAAAAATAAAAAGGAGTCATATAAAAAATGGAAACTAGGACACATTACAAAGGATGAATATAGGCAAACAACACAGGAATGCAGGGGCAAGATTAGAAAGGCAAAGGCACAAAATGAGCTCAAACTAGCTACGGGAATAAAGGGAAACAAGAAGACTTTTTATCAATATATTAGAAGCAAGAGGAAGACCAAAGACAGGGTAGGCCCACTGCTTAGTGAAGAGGGAGAAACAGTAACAGGAAACTTGGAAATAGCAGAGATGCTTAATGACTACTTTGTTTCGGTCTTCACCGAGAAGTCTGAAGGAATGCCTAACATAGTGAATGCTAATGGGAAGGGGGTAGGTTTAGCAGATAAAATTAAAAAAGAACAAGTTAAAAATCACTTAGAAAAGTTAGATGCCTGCAAGTCACCAGGGCCTGATGAAATGCATCCTAGAATACTCAAGGAGCTAATAGAGGAGGTATCTGAGCCTCTAGCTATTATCTTTGGAAAATCGTGGGAGACGGGAGAGATTCCAGAAGACTGGAAAAGGGCAAATATAGTGCCCATCTATAAAAAGGGAAATAAAAACAACCCAGGAAACTACAGACCAGTTAGTTTAACTTCTGTGCCAGGGAAGATAATGGAGCAAGTAATTAAGGAAACCATCTGCAAACACTTGGAAGGTGGTAAGGTGATAGGGAACAGCCAGCATGGATTTGTGAAGAACAAATCATGTCAAACCAATCTGATAGCTTTCTTTGATAGGATAACGAGCCTTGTGGATAAGGGTGAAGCTGTGGATGTGGTATACCTAGACTTTAGTAAGGCATTTGATACGGTCTCGCATGATAATCTTATCGATAAACTAGGCAAATACAATTTAAATGGGGCTACTATAAGGTGGGTGCATAACTGGCTGGATAACCGTACTCAGAGAGTTGTTATTAATGGTTCCCAATCCTGCTGGAAAGGCATAACGACTGGGGTACCGCAGGGGTCTGTTTTGGGACCGGCGCTGTTCAATATCTTCATCAACGACTTAGATATTGGCATAAAAAGTACGCTTATTAAGTTTGCGGATGATACCAAACTGGGAGGGATTGCAACTGCTTTGGAGGACAGGGTCATAATTCAAAATGATCTGGCCAAATTGGAGAAATGGTCTGAGTTAAACAGGATGAAGTTTAACAAAGACAAATGCAAAGTGCTCCACTTAGGAAGGAAAAATCAGTTTCACACATACAGAATGGGAAGAGACTGTCTAGGAAGGAGTACGGCAGAAAGGGATCTAGGGGTTATAGTGGACCACAAGCTAAATATGAGTCAACAGTGTGATGCTGTTGCAAAAAAAGCAAACATGATTCTGGGATGTATTAACAGGTGTGTTGTGAGCAAGACACGAGAAGTCATCCTTCCGCTCTACTCTGCTCTGGTTAGGCCTCAGCTGGAGTATTGTGTCCAGTTCTGGGCACCGCATTTTAAAAAAGATGTGGAGAAATTGGAAAGGGTCCAGAGAAGAGCAACAAGAATGATTAAAGGTCTTGAGAACATGACCTATGAAGGAAGGCTGAAAGAATTGGGTTTGTTTAGTTTAGAAAAGAGAAGACTGAGAGGGGACATGATAGCAGTTTTCAGGTATTTAAAAGGGTGTCATAAGGAGGAGGGAGAAAACTTGTTCACCTTAGCCTCTAAGGATAGAACCAGAAGCAATGGGTTTAAACTGCAGCAAGGGAGGTCTAGGTTGGACATTAGGAAAAAGTTCCTAACTGTCAGGGTGGTTAAACACTGGAATAAATTGCCTAGGGAGGTTGTGGAATCTCCATCTCTGGAGATATTTAAGAGTAGGTTAGATAAATGTCTATCAGGGATGGTCTAGACAGTATTTGGTCCTGCCATGCGGGCAGGGGACTGGACTCGATGACCTCTCGAGGTCCCTTCCAATCCTAGAATCTATGAATCTATACCGCAAACAGAGATAGCGCCTTAAGTAGTTTAGGACCATGATAAACATAAAGTAGAAAGAAACTGCACAAAGAAAAGCTGTTTTCTAAAATTAAAATACAAATTTTATTATTGTAGTTTTATCTGAATACTCAAAGCATAAAATCTGGAAGTCACACCTACTGCCCACACAGCCACAAACATGCACTCGAACAACTTGGTGCTTGAAATAAGAGCCTACGGTCTGGTCTACACTACAGACCTTTATCAGTATACGAAAAATCCACATCCCTGAGAATTGTAGTTATACCGACTTAACCCCCACACTCTGGAGTAGACAGCGCTGCGTCGGTAGGAGAGCTTCTCCCATCGACATAGCTACTGCCTCTTGGGGAAGTAGATTGACTAAGATGGCAGGAGAGCTCTCTGCTGTTGGCTAAGAGTGCCTTCATTAGAGTACTACAGCACCGAAGCTGCATCAAGATGTAGCATTTTAAGTGTAGATCTGCCTTAAGTGATTAAAGGAACCTACAACTTGCAAACAGAAATCCAAGAGTTCAGTTATTATATAGGTAATTTTTGGATCAGAAAGGCTTCTAATTTTTGGATCAAATTCTTCTGTTTGTTACTCCAGGGCTAAATGACACACACACACACACACACACACACACACACACACACTCTCTCTCTCTCTCTCTGTTAATAACCATGTTCAGGAGCCAAGCATTCTTTAGTACAAAAGATGAGGTTCTCTTATAATAAAAACAACCATAGTCTAAAGACATGGTATTATTGCAACAGTGACTTCAGAGAATGTTAGCACCTGCATCCTTTCAGTTTCAATAACCAAGTACTTTCAGGAAGCCAAATTTGTAAAGCTGTTAAACTGTCCAACCCCTACGCTAGCAACTTACTGTCCAACTGGTCCATAGCTCAAGGAGTAAAACCTCAAGTTCACTGAAATGCTGTTCCATATCACCACCCTGTTACACAGGATTATATATATTAAAAATCCAATGGTGAATTTTGATTATATACACACCACTGCCATTAATTTTAAATTTATAAGCACACTTTGTAGTCATGGTTGCTTTGCTACCTGTGAAATATACACAAGTATAACAATTCTTACTTAAAAGAAAACAAGTTTCCCATAAACTCTCCGCCTGCTAGATTTCCTGCTCAAGGCCCAAGCCCCTTCTTTTAGTGTTTTTACTAACAACTTTTAAATTTACATAAACTGAATTAGCTAATGTGCAATATTTTGAACTCCCTTCTCAAAACCACCCTCCTCATACACCGAAGCAGTGTAACACTTGTTGCCATTCTTACACTGGCTATTTCTATTCCCTTATGTCAACAACTCAAAATCATCACTCATTTCAAGTACAAAATTATTCTAAGTCTACCACATCTGCAGTTCTGCCATCCAGCTACTGAATAGCCACAATCTTCTTTACCATTCTGGTATATTTTTTCTTTCCTGAATCCATTTTCTAAAATATTTAGGAATATTCATGCCTCACTCTATTCCCGTCATCTTTTTACAGATAATTCACTGGTGTTGATTTAATCCAAAAGAACCATCAGTCAAATCAGTTTACATTGTCTTCTTAAATGTTTGTGCAAAGAACTAGAGCACGCCACTTAGATTAGATAACGTTGCTCAGGCAATGACTTAAGGGCAGCCACCCTGCTGCTCATTTAGGAGAGAAAAATACACACCCTGTTAGATTTCTCACCACTGTACTACACAATTACTGAGTGAATTTGAAAAGCAATCATTAAAGAACTGGTACTTTCTTTACACTCCATATGGTCAATACAGTTACATTCACTTTTATTTTTTATATTATATATTATTTAATTCTAACACAAAAGACAAAGGTTTATCTTTCAAAATTTTCCAAAAGTTTATATAAATCACATCCAAGTCAGGATACTTCCAATACATTTTTTTTTTTTTTTTTTAAACACCAAAGTCTGACTTGATATCATGTCTTGATTTTATTCTGGACTCATTTCTGGCTGTACTTTTTGGCTCAACTGCATCCAAACATTTTTATTCACAAGAGAAACAAATCACTATAAAGCTCCAGGCATTACTTCTATTGTTTTCATCATATTCATTGTTCAGCAATATGTTTTAAGGAATTAAAAGTGAAAACACAAAAAAAGAAAACCAAAAGAAAGAAAATAAGGTAAACAAACAGAGTAGAGAAAAAAAATCTCTTTAGCTTATCACTTTGACTATAGACAAAATACTACAATGAACAGTTTCCCTTATTAGAGAATCTTATACACCACAGTATTGGGGAGAAACGCATTTAAGGATAAGAAAATGTAACTGTAAAACCACAACGAATATCATGGTGAATAGGGGGCAGGTTCAAAACCTTAAATTATATGGCACACAAAGACTTTTAAAGTCAAACTAGATACTTGAATAACTGAATAGAAAGCTGATCTCTAATGAAGCAGTATTACATGGGAACCTTTACAGGATCCACAAAATATGGTCCCAAAGGTCAGATGCATAAACATGCAAAAGTATCAAACGGTTCTGTGTATTGACAAAGATAAGAGTAAACCACCAAAACGTGAACAACCGTCAGCTGTGAATGTCTACACAGACACAAATAGTGCTTTGTAAAGTTCTGATAGCCATTATTCTAGTCTGAAGGATTAGTACTTATTTAACAGTAAATAAAAACAATTTAAAAAAAACTCCTAGAGCCAACTTCTGATGGGCAATCATTCACATTATATATATTACACACACACACATACATCCTGTATATATTTATAAATATAAATAAATAGAAAACAAACTGATTTCCTTCCCCCCGCTCCAAAGAGGAGAGGGAAAGAGCGAAGGATTGGCATGCTATAATTCATTGACACATCCAATCCTCAAAAAGAAGAAAACAATGGCATATTCTGCTCCCATCCACCTTTTCTTCAACTGGCTACAATGAGAAGTAGGAGTATGAAATACACAGACACACCCTCCCAATTTGAGCTCTGCTGCACACAAGATTTTATTTACAATGATAATCAAGAACTGTGATAGCTGAAAAACTCCTTGGTTAGATAGGCATCCACACTCAGCTCTGTTGCCCTACATTAACATTCCCTTTAAACTAGTAAATCACACTTAATTCTTTTAAATCTTGACATTCTAAACACATGCAATCCCCTCAAGTTTAAAAGAAAAGAAGCTAGGTAAACACAATCCATTCAAGTATTTATTTCCTAACAATTCAGAATTATCTGATTTTAAACTGTCCCTCCCCAGAAGACAAGTGCACGCACAAGAGGCTTCAGCAAAAAACTATGCTATACTATATATTGCTAACCTAGAAACTCAAGCAATCAAGAACAGATTTTAAAACTCAGAGGTGGAGCAAGCTATGAAATGATCAAACTGAATTTATCTGTTAGAAAGAAAAGATATAAACATTTATAAAAATGCACGTAAGGAGTGCTATATGGCATCAGGAGCAGACATTTCTCTTCTAAGCACCTTACTCAAACAATTCTTATTTCCCTGTGTGACTGCAAGGATTATGACCTGATTTTCAGGGTTTCTGAGTAACTCTAGCTCCCACTGACTTCAGGAGAGCTGCAGGTGCCCAAAATCTCTCTCTCTCAAAATCAAGCCATTAGTTTCTTGACTTTGTACTCCCTATGAAAGCAGATGCTGTCTAAAGAAATCTGGGTTAATTCAGCTTTATTTATTGAGCTTCAACAACCCTAGAGGCTATAATTTTTCTGTCTCTATATCTCTGGACCTTGCATTGCAAGCTACCTTGCCACCAAAACTGAAAGTAAATCTACTAAAGTTGTGTGAGAAATTTCTTCCATTTTCAGCTATCTGAAAATACCAACTGACTCAAAGCAGAGGCATTTATCTTCAACTTTGAAAACATTGGCTCATCCATGGACTAAAAGATGGATTTTATTCAGCAAGAATAGATTACCTCAGAACTTATTCTGTAGTATTACAACACAGAACTTAACTTTCCTAGGTTTACAAAGGAAAGTTTCTATAAGAAGATCTAATTGTAGATGGTGACAGGCAGTAAGGAGAGGCATGGAGGGTTGTCCATTGCAGTTGTTGGTATGGGAGAACTTGTCAACAGTTTACAGGTAGGAGGCAGATTTTGAACTTAAATCTGAAAGTGACAGAAGAATGGCTGAGGCAGAGGAAGGCAGGAAAACTGCTCCAGAGAGCTGCTGCAGCAACAATAAAGGATCAATCTGACAAAAAGGAGGAAGCATGGGACTAACAAGAGGCCAGAACTGACCTAGAAAAAAAGGAGAGAGACAGAAGGAAGTATCACAGTAGTAGTTGGAGATGTGGGCTTTAATGACTTCACTAATGAAGAAAGTTACTTTCTAGTGATAAAGAGGATTCTGGGGAAACAGGGGAGATCTCCAAGGATAGGAGTGATAGGATAACTTCTCTGTTTATGGACAAATAGGGTTGCAGAGTTCTGAAAAGAATGGATTTTAGATGAAAGGACCGTTCACATGAAGAGAAGAATGAAGACTTTCAAAGACTAAATATGAAAGTCTAAAATGACCCAATCACCATTAGTTGTTTGCAGTTGAAGAACCAGTATTTTCCTTGGTTAAAAGGTGGGAGGGGAGCCACTAGTGACATTCTTTTCCTTTTTCCTGAAAAATAGGAAAGGCTTCACTTTTTAACAAGCATTAATGGAAAAAAGATGAGCATTAGATAAGTAAAACAGCAAATTAAAGACAAAACTGCACAACTGTGAAACAATATTATATTGTATTTAAAAAGAGAAAGCTAAAATGTTAGGACATACATAATAATTGCTCTGCAACCTTGGCTCAATGCATTTTCCTCAGTTGTCCAGGAGTGGTTTAAGCTACACAGAGTTCAGATTATTATTCAATGAATGTATTTAAGTTTTGTCAGAATTTGACTATTCCTAACTTAGAAAGAGAGACTACAGGATAGATGCTTCACCAAAGTAACGCCAACGTTGATTTTTTTTTCTTGGGGGGGGGGGGGGGGTAAGGGGAGGGTGCGGGGGGTAAGTGCTACAAAAATTCAAAAAACACATTTTGGGAAACTGCTAACTGTTGAATATATTTCCTATGCATTTTGATATAGTGAAAGAGTAACTTTTTCCAGGACCATGAATAATACACTGATACTTCATACAGTATGACTGAGAACAGTGAATAATTACTAAAAAGGAATGGTTGTGTGTTTCAGTGAGGCTGCCAAAACAAACATATTATGGCTGCAAAGGAAAGTAGTGTCTGTAATTTTAAACCCTGTCCACTTTAGCAGTTCAACAACTTTTTATCCTTCACCCAAACACCAAAGTAGTAATGCACAGCAAGTGTTGCAGAACAATTGCAGGATCTTGTGCAAAAATAAAAATAAAACTTTTTATAATATATTACTCAACAAGATAAAATGGTATTGGTGAAACTTCAGTTTTTTAAAGCCCAACCTTGCTCTACTGTGCAAGTCGTATTGTATTAATTCTCAGCATACATTTTAAAATAGTCAAATGATAATATTTGCAGTAACCTCGTTTTCACAAGTAGTCATTGATACAAGCAGTTATCCATTGGGGGAGAGGGGAGAAAGCAAGCATCAAGCATGCCTTCAGCACCAATACAAACTGTCACAGCAAGTTTCTTGAGAGGAAAGAATAAGGAAAATTTATTGCGTTGACAGACACCCTGGACACTATAGGAGCCTAACACAGGATATAGGGCCAAGATTTTGAGGCCTAATTTTCAGAAAGCACCAAGCACCCATTCCCTGGAAATCAGACTCCTTCTGGTTGGGCACCTATATACTGAAGCACCCTACATAAACAGTCACTTTTAAAAATGTTAGGCTCCCAACCAAGTGGGCTGATTTTCATCAGCTGATCATCCAGTAATATCAGCTGAAGTCACTGGGTCCTGGATGCTCACGACTTTTGAAAAACCAGCCCCTTTCATCTTTATGTGAAAATATATTTTTTTTTAGATCCCAGAGTTTCACATCCACTCAACCACTTGGCTCTAGCCAAATTTATCTAAATTTAGGCTAATTCTATCTTTCATCATTATTGAGACAATGTGGGTCAGGTAATATGTCTTACTGGACGACTGTTGGTAAGAGAGAAGCTTCTGATCTTACACAGAGCTCTTCTTCAGGTCTTTAGCTCACCCACCTTGTCTGGGACCAACATGCTACAACCCTGCATAATTCATCATTACAGTTCCTGGTCATTGCTAAATTGGTTCTCTGGCAAACACCAAACTGAACACAACTTATTAATATTGAGTATTAACAAGTTTAAAATTTTAAGGATGCAGTAGCCAAGCTTTATTTCAGAAAAGAACTGAAAATTTTGTAATTGTTAACAGACATGAGAGTCAATATTTCTAAAGACAAACTATCTTTTTCTATTCTTAAGAATTGTTAGTTTTAAAATTCTCATGAACTGAAACCAATTTAGTATTAATCCTATACAAACCTTTTTGGACAATTTCTTAAAAACACATGCCTGCTTTTGGTGTCACGTTACCTCCTACTTTTATCTCAGGCTTCAACTACCTCTGACTAGCCCAAATTGAATGTTGGCACATGTGCACTCCACAGACTTTACAGGAGTTGCCTCCATTTATGCGAAAGCTGAATCTGGGTCTATTTTCTAGGTGCAATTGATTCTTTGACCAGGGCATTTTAAAGCCTGTGTTCAATTTTAGTTTCATATTTCCTTGTGTGTTAAACAAATCTCCTGCCAGCTCATTTTCAAGTCACTGTTTTGACAGTGTTCTTTGTGAAAAACAGTGTTTTAGAACATCTCACCTACTACAGAAGTTGTTGGAATACTTTAACACCTTTATGACCAGTGACATTATGTATGACTTTACAATCTGTTGGTGTCCCAAGAGTAAACACCTCTTCTTTGATAAGGGGGAATCTATCACCCATCCTATGACATTTAATAGCGTGACCACCACCAAAGTACCCAACCTTCCTTTTCTAAACAAGATAGAGTTCTCTATTTTCTATTGGAGGATGTAGTATGTAGAATGTATATTTTAGGTGTTGGGACATGTGAAAAGACGCATGCTTGTCTGGCAAGGAAGGAGAACAGCCAGGTAGAAAGGTGAGCCTGCAATCCACACGTAAACAACTGGGTCAGCAATCCAATCAAGTAAACAACCAAGTAAGCAAACTACTCTTAGTGCTAGACAGAAAAAGTGTTTATACTATGTACAATGAATAACTTTGTAATTGTATTGAAGGCAAGCACCTGAATGTGGGGGCATGCTTGCATTTAACCCTATGGCCTTGGCTACACTGGCAGTGTACAGAGCTGCAACTTGCTGCGCTCAGGGGTCTGGAAAAACACCCCCCCGAGCGCAGCGAGTGCAGCGCTGGAAAGTGCCAGTGTAATCAGAGCCTGCAGCGCTGCACGCTATTCCCCTCAGAGAGGTGGAGAACATACAGCGCTGCAAGAGCTCTCTCGCAGCGCTGGCGGCGCGACTACACTCGCACTTCACAGCGCTGCCGCTGTGAAGTCCCGAGTGTAGCCAAGGCCTATGCTATGCCCTCTTTCAGTGGCCTGATCACTGACTGAAGTAGCTAATAAACACTATACTTCTTCAGCTCAAGAGTGTTTGTGAACGCGTGTGGTCTGCGTGGCAGGAAAGAACTGGTCAACACTATCCAGGAGGCAGGGGCAGCTCCAGCCACCAGCATATCAAGCGCGTGCCTGGAGTGGCAAGCCGCAGGGGGTGGCCTGCCAGTTGCCGTGAGGGCGGCAGTCAGGCTGCCTTCGGCGGCGTGCCTGCAGGAGGTCCGCCGGTCCCGCGGCTTCAGTGACAATTCGGCGACGGGTACGCCAAAGGCACGGGACCGGCAGACCTCCCGCAGGCATGCCGCCGAAGTCTGCCTGACTGCCGTGCTTGGGGTGGCAAAATACATAGAGCCGCCCCTGCCAGGAGGGGCAGGATCAGAGTCACTTGTGGGAGCCTTGATTGCTCTCAGTCCTTTTGTGACAACTTCTGTGAATAGGCCAAATTCTTGGAAGCAGAACATTACATTCCTGGCTCTCTTCTAGGCTTGTTTTTCTTGCTTGGATATAAGACTATCCCAGATACTAGTAATCCTCTCTGTGAAGTAAGAGGTCAATTCCTCACAAGCTGCTGCAAGCTACAAGTTGAGTTGAGGCAGCCTAGATTTACGACTCAATTACTGGTCCAGAAAAATTAGCCACCTTTTCAGCTGACAGTATCATGGATTCCCTCTAGCCAGATTTCAGGCCATGGCAGGGTACTGAAGCAGCACTTGTTGCTTTGGTGAACAATCTGCTCTTGTCCATAGAGAGAAACTACTTCCATACTCTCACTGCTGAAACTCTCTGCAAAATATGAAACCCCTTTATCAGCAAACATTTCTGTCTCACCTCCAAGAAACTACAGAGGTGAGCTGAAATACACCCAATGGCTCAGATTCTTCTTCTCATACTGAACCCAAAGGGTCATTACGGGCAATAGTTACTTAATCTCTAAAACCCTCATCTGCAAAGCCCCACAAGACTCAATCCTCTCCCCCATATT
Organism: Malaclemys terrapin pileata; assembly: GCF_027887155.1. NCBI lineage: Eukaryota > Metazoa > Chordata > Testudines > Emydidae > Malaclemys > Malaclemys terrapin. The sequence goes on along the minus strand of NC_071522.1, from coordinate 18,518,919 downwards.
ACTCAACAAATACATGAAACTGCTGGACGGGCCAATAAGACAACATAAGCTTAAGTACCAACAGCACAGATGACATTCAGTTCTGCCCCTCCTTTAAATGTAAACAGCACGGAGAGTAAACAAACCAACAAGGAAGGGTGCAGGGAAAGGGGTACATGGGAGGCTGAGGGGAGCAAGGGTTGCATAAGAGCTGGAGTACCCCCCATAATCCACTGATACTACCATCTTATTCTCTCTGTTGAGCTCACAGTCTACCGCAGTCCTCAAGCCCCATCCTATGCTATATTAGGAATACAAAGAATTAAGCTGATCCATGCAAAAATGGATAAATTGGTTTGTAGACAGACTACATGATAGTTAGAGAGAGGGGATCTAGTTCATATGGTGATATTGGCAAGCATGAATGTCTCAAAATAGATTAAGGGAACAGGAACTTAACTAGTAATCATGACAGAAATAATTTACAATCCCTTACACTACCGCGGTAAGTCGACCTATGCTACTGCGCTAAGTGGACATACTTTAGATCGAGTTACCGCGGGGGCTGCACTGTGGAGTCTCCCGTCAACTTACCTTACTCTTCTTGTCAGGGGTAGAGTACAGGGGTCGACTGGAGAGCGATCTGCCATCAGTCTGGTGGGTCTTTACCAGACCCGCTAAAATCGACCGCTGGCACATCGATCTCAGAGCGTTGATCCCAGCTGTAGTGTAGACCTGCCCGCAGTTCCCATTCCTTGCCTCCTTGCAACTTCTAGCACAGGACTTAGTGAAATTATTAAAATACCTATCTTCGTTATTGCTCTTATAGCAAAAGTAATGCGTATGGCACATGAAGGACTTCAAAAACCTTCGTTTTCAGTTGTTTTATGAAAACTGCAGGCACACTTTCATGCACTGATTCCTTCTGACTGATGTCACTATAACACCTTGCATATAATATTATGCAAACAGCATACCCACATCTATTCTGAAGAACAGTGTCTCCCAACTGTGAATCCTATTTTAAGGACATTCTTGTGAAACGTTCCTAGCATTTGGGAAAACGTTCAGTAAAAATTTAGCAACTGTTTAGATCCCAAAATAAGGGACATTTACTAAAGCATTAGTGAAATATTTAAAAAGGCATTTACTAAGAATCAACTGCTTCCACAAAAAAGCTAAGACCGTTTGAGCAAAATGCTAAGATCTGCTGAGAAATATAAATTAAGCAATTTAAATTGATGTGGCTATTTCATGTCTTATCTGAAAAAGGCATTACCACCAGTACAGTATTACCTAACATTAGGATAGGACAGTGATTCAGAACTGAATACAAAAGATAACGCTAATTACTGAAGTCACTAACCCCACTTCCTGTTTATTACAGATCTGACAACTATAGTAGAACCTCAGAGTAACAAACACCTCAGGAACAGAGGTTGTTCGTAACTTTGAAATATTTGCAACTCTAGACAAAATATTATGGTTCTTTCAAAAGTTTACAACTAAACATTGACTTAATACAGCTTTGAAACTATACTATGCAGAAGAAAAATGCTGCTTTCCCTTTTTTTTTATTTATCCCCTTCTCTCCCCCCCCCCCCCCCCCACTGCTGGATTGTGTACTTCCAGTTCCAAATGAGGTGTGTGACTGACTGGTCAGTTCGTAACACTGAGGTTCTACCGTAAATACTGACTACACTGGTCATGCTTAACTTGCCAGATCTCCAATGTTCCCAGGACAAGGTGGTATATCTACAAGCAGTAATTGTGGTGGTCTATAATAGCTACAGCCTCAAGACACAATAGTAGGTCAAATTTTATTTACGTTCCATGGTTATGCAACTTATTTCCTGTCACTACTCAACTGTTCAATCTATCTCAGCATTTAAAATTAAATTGAAAAGATTCACTAGTGTTCACACATTTAAATATTCCTAAATTAACATTAATTGTATTGTGAAGCACTAAGATTCTTATGAAGAATACTATAGAATATATTTTGCTATAGTAATTCACTGCTCAAAAGTGACCTATTTATCTCAACACTTCTTTGCACAAAAGAAAAACGTTGGTGGCATTAGGCTTGGAAAGAAGTGAAGATATCATGAATGAAGAGTTGAGAGATGACCCGCTGTGTGATGGGATTAGGAGTGAGCCAGTTACCCATTTCAGAGCAGAGACTGTTTATTGTTGCCCATGCAACAAACTATGTCACAATCAGCTACTGTAACTCCTGTATCTTGTACTCCGTCCTACAGCAATGCTGTACAGAGTACTGATGTTATCCTAGCATGGTTCTATTTACTCCCTGAACTGCTAACAGGCAACTGATGTTGCATACAGGCATATGACAACAGAAACAATCCTCAACCTAGAAATTTCTGCTGGCAACAGATCAACAGACTGATGTATGCTGAACACAAACTACCCAAGCCTTCAGTCAGATCCCATTAATTCAACTATTAGATCCTTTACTCTGGGATAGGGCATTATTTCAACTGTAGATATATCATTGACAGCTGCAATACTCGAGTTTCAGTGACCATGTTCATTTGGTTTTAAACCAATGTTAAAATGTAGACACCATAAAATAAGTTGTTTCCTATATAGTGAAAGTGAGTAATCTTCAAACACCTGGGTGGAAATTATCTTTGCATCTTAAGTCTAATAAATGCTGCTATTGTACCAACATGCAGAACATTCAACTTTATGTTAAACAGCAGCCCTCAGTTGACTGAAACTCTGCAGACGGTGGGTGACACACAAAAGGTAAGCCGATTTAAGTCATTCTAAATGTTGTCTTGTACACTAAATACTGCATAATATTTTCTTTTAAAAAGATGATTTTGGATGGTACCAAGAAGTATAATGAGAAGCAATGGGATGAAATTAAGGAACCGAAATTTTCCACAAGCATTACTGAAAAGCAGTATTTGCCACACCACTGCATTTGACTTTACATTTGTATTATGATAGTCCCTTTACTTAAAACCTGTTATACAGCTAAGGGGTTATATCAGAATCACTTGTTTGAATATGGTTATGAATGATCCAATTAAATAACTGCATCCTTCACATGATGTCATCCAGCTCAATGCATCAAGTCATCTAAATTGGAATTTCACAACTGGGTTCAAACACATACAGATTCTGTAGTGCAGACCAGTTGGCAGAGGACATCGTGCCATTTGCTGAATCATAAATGCCACTGTCTGAAGCATATGTATTCTTTCAAGGTCTGCCATCCAGGTTTTGAACTGGTGCTAATCTTGCTTCTCCTTCAAGATTAGTATTGTGAGCCAACTAAACAGGATTGTAAAGCAGACCAAACTACTAGGTCTTAATCATCTCTAATTTCTATTGTTAAGGTTAAAATTTTAACCCAGAGATTTTTATTAAAATTCACGGGCAGGACGCAAGCAATAAACAATCAATCCCAGAAGCCCCAGTCCTGCTGCAGGGAAGCTGACTGTCCAAGCCAGAGCCCCGCTACTGCAGGAGGCTGAAGCTGAATCCAGAAATTACAGAGGTCTGTTAAAGTCATGGAATCCATGACAAAATAGTCTCCTTATCAATTGTTCAACAATACTGTCTCGCTCTAGGAAAATGGGATTTTCTCTTTGAAGAGTAGTATAAATTTCAAAGACGTACAACAACAGAAATAGAGTGCTTGGAGATAAAGGTGCTCAGATGGAGACAACTAATCAAGGTGTTCTGACACTGCAGGTCCCACAGCTCCACTACTTTTGTTTACACATTAAAAAAGGGAGCAAAAGTACAAAATTCCTCACCTTTTTCTTGGTTTATGGTTATGAGAGAACAACATATCCCCGCCCCCAAATCAGTCATGCTCCAGCTGTACTGATCACTTTGGGTACCAGTGCAAGTGTCTCAATTGTTTCCTCAAGTTTGCATTATTTATAAATACAGTATATAACAGCATATTTATTTTTTCCTATGCATTTTTTAAATTAAAGTTCCCAACACTCCACTAAAATCTGCTGTCTTTTGCTTAGTGACGAGCAACCTGATGCAGCTTCCTTGAAGAATTCAAGCTTCAGATAGCACATCAGGTTCAGCAGCCTTGGTGGCCTGCACGATAGCTACAGCACCTTCACTGACCTGAGCATGAACCAGCTGTTTGGTAGCTCTCCCACATGCAGACTGATGAAACCTAACAACATACTACCAAGACTACATCTATGACAAACCTAATCCTACAGTCCCTGTACAAACTGGGCTCCCTTTCAAGACAACGGGAGCTCAGCATAAATAAAGGAGTGCAAGACTGGTCCCAAAGTTTCGGAACAAATCTGTGATGCCGAAAACTGTTAAAACAATATTCAGGTGCTGCTGATTTAGTAATTCAGCTATCTGTTCCTATACGTTAACATAAATTTTAACAGAAGCATAATCTTCCACTCCTTCGGAAACATTATACGTAAACTGTGCTGGTTAATAAAAGAAAACATCGTCTAAAGGATCAAGAACCAATCTTTGAGTCAGGACTCCTGTGTTCTATTCCCAACTCTGCCACTCACTTGCTGTGTAACACTGAGTTACAATCTCCCTGGTACCTCATATTTCCTTCATCTATAAAATGAGGATAATGAAAGTTTCTTACATCAGGTGCGTTGTTTATAAGGCTTAGTGTTTTTTAGACTCTGACAAAGGAGCTAACAAAGAGCATTATTACCCCACTAATAAAATTTATTTTCATACTGTAATACTAATGCATGTACTGAATAACTCTCTTTAGAATCCTGTTTTCAGAACCTGACATTTTATGGGTTTACCAAGAAGGCTGGTTATCATAAACATGATTACAATTAAGCAATAAAGCCTGACAGGAAGTACATTTCTAAGCCATTACAGCAAGCGTTTTAAAAGCCTGAGGCTGAAGATGAAGCCAGAGTGACTTTAGAACACCTCAAAGTGCAGTAATCAGCCTCAAATGCCATGCTTGGAGTACTTCACTGTTCATATGAAATTTACATAAAAAATAAGCAGAACCACAAGAGCATTAAGAGTCTGACATCACTGACAGCCAATTAAAAAATTCAAATTACCACTAGAATTCCAAATCCATTTAGGATCACAGAAACAAAAGACCTATCAGATCATATACTGGATCAACACTACACTGGATTTTAGCAAAAGAGTCAGTTCATAAAAATTCAATATCATGAGCACCAAAGTGCAAGAACCTTTATATAGTGAACTACAGAGAACCATTAAAGGAGGGGGGGGGGAGTCTATATATGTACAAGACTTAACATTTTTAAAAGATTTTAGCCCCTTGAGAATTTCTAGGTTTTTAATTATTATTTTTTTTTGTTTCAATTTAAATAATATTTTCCCTGCAGGGATTATTCTAAACTTTCTCCATCACTATCTGAGCACAACTAAAGGAAGAGTGTCAGAGGTTTGGAAAGTTTAGGTAGCAATAAGGAAATATTTTGATTTAATAAGCTACATTCATCCCTGAATCCTAGAAGAGATTTATCTACATTATGGAATCAGAAGTGGAAATTTAGGGGAAGTTTGCTTGCCATTGCCAGGGCAGCATGTAATTTTGCAAAACATTTGCCTGTTATCAGCATTATATGCCAATAGACAAGACTAAGTACAAAAAAAGCCAGCTCCTCCACACACATGACACAAAAGCATTCTGCCAAGCCCTCCTTCAGGTTCTCTCTCACACAGACAAAGACCTTAGAGCTATGGGACATCTGCCAGGGAAACAACTTAAACCAGAACATGAACATGTACTAACCTAAACTTACATGTTCTTTCTTCCTGATTCCTTCCGCCTCCCCCACATCTCTCAATTTACTGTATTTTCTCCCTCTCACTCTTCCCCGCCCCCCTCGTTTCAATTCTTGGACCTTGTTTTGTTTAAAATGTTCTCTCTCTCTGAAAAATGAATGCTCTTCCCTTCTATTATTTGGCAAGTCTGGGCCACACTCTGTTTCCCCCCAGGCCCCAACTCCTCCTGCTCCCTCCCAACCTGGCTGTCCGTTTCCTACTGCATGTGATCAATTATGTGATTTCCAGGTTTTTTGCATGACAGTAGGTGTTACCCCAAGAAAAGGATTGTGCATGCATGCATGCACACACCCCTGTGCCACACACACAAGGCTTTATAAACATTTTTAGTTTAAAAGCACTCCAGGGGATTTTCTCAAACTGTTTTTTGTTTGCTTGTTTCATTTTTATTATAATAGGATAATTGACATAAAAGGGATGTTAAAAATACTCTGTGAACTGAACATTTTTCAACTACTAATTGTTTAAACATATGAAGGAAAAAAATACTATTCTGAACTTGAAAAATCCATGTCATTTATAAGCATAACACTATAGGAAAAGTAGCTCCCACACACACACAGGTCTCTGCAGTTCCTGTCATCATTGAACTGTTCTTCAGAGTCAGTGTCAGACACCAACTCTGATGTTTGACAAAAAAGGGATACCGGCAGATTGCCCAGCAGCCGCATCATGTGCTGCCAAGTGAGAAATACAAGCTTGGAAACAGTCGCAAGATCCCAGCCAGGACAGCAAGGCTAGAAGCATAATAGAAGTGACATAACTAACTATGCAGTGGCGAGACGGGACGCCATAGCATGGAACACTTCTGCAGTGCACGCAACGGAGTTGCCTTCAGTACTAAGGAGGAGGAAATTAGTTATAACGGGGAGAAACAGAATGCGGGGGGGAGGAAGAGTTAATCATTAGAATTACCAAATCTGCTTACATTTCATTACCTCTGAGAGTCAATTTGATTACCTGCATAATGACCTTCACTATCTGAATTTGAACCAACTTCCCAACTGTCAAACTTTTATAGATTTTTTTTTTCTACAAAACATTCCCCCCCCCTCCCGGCCCCAAAAGTGAATTACTTTCAGTGTTCTAAGTGGCAGGGTACCAAAATTCTTTAACCAACCTGAAAACAGTTTGTGCAGTGCATTCAATAAGAAGGATGTTAAATACTGACTCTAGCCTAGCAATTTAGGATCCCCTCAGCACCCAGAAAATGTCAAGTGTGAACTCTTCAGGATAGAAACTGCCTTATGTGTTTGTACTGTATCAAGCACAACAGGGCCCAAAATACTACTAATAATATGGGTCTGTCAATATGCAATTTGTCTTGAGACTATGAAATAAAACCAATTAAAAAAAAAGACAGTTTATCAGCATCTCTATCAACATTTTCTTCCAGAGAACAAGCTTCAGACAGCAAAAAAAAAAAAAAATTTGCTGCAAATGTAACCACAAGGGGAAAAGGAAACAAGGGAAATTGTGGGAATGCAGTTTAGAATGAAGTAACGCTCAAATGCCAGGGATCACCCATGACAAATAAAATATGATCTGTGTTCAAGCTCTGCTTTCATATTCGTCCATGTCACCTTTGCCATTCTTCAGTACGAGCAGCATATGTTGATGTTAAAGGAACATATAAAGGAGATGCTTTTCCTTCTACTCCTGCTATCAAAGTGTGATCAGAATTATATGGATGAGGCACCTTTAACAGGCAAGAAATGCAATTTTGGAATCCAAAAGGCACCATAACAGTTGAGTGTTGCTGGGAGTTGGATAATTGAGGAAAGAAGGGCCCGATTGTGCTAGGTGGTGTACACATAGGTTATGTCTACATTAGCACTTCTGTCCATAAAACTTATGTTGCTCAGGGGTGTGAAGAAGAAAAAAACAAAAACAAAAGCCACACATCTGTGACCAACATAAATGACATCAACAGAAGTGCCAGAGTGGACAGTGCTATGTTGGCGCCAACATAGCTACTACCGGTCGTTGGGGTGGTTTAATTATACCAACAGGAGAGCTCTCTCCTGTCAGCATAGAGCAGCTACACAGGAGACCTTACTGTGGCACAGCTGTACCAATGCAGCTGTGCCTCTGTCAGGTTTCTAGTGTAGACACAGCCTTAGTGAAAAAGATTCCTGCCCCGAAGAGTTTACAACTAAACAGACAAGATAGACAGAGAGCGGGAAAAGAAAGTGAGACAGAGAAAGGTGAACTGTCTTGCTCAAGATCACACAGCAGATCAGTTTGAGAGTGGAAGTTCAATCCCAGTCCAGCACCCTATTCACTGGACAACACTGCCCCTCCTGTATTTAACACACTACCTCAGATTATTTGAGAAGTGAAAGAATTATTAATCTAGACTTTACCCACACAATTTAGCGCAAAAAGGAAAAAAAATTTGTTGAGTTTTATGCCCTTCACTTAGCTTTACAATTAAACTAGATTGCTCCGTTGTGTCAGTTTCACATCCAGAATTAGCACAGGAGAGGTAATGTTTGGATTACAAACATTGTATGGGATTGATTAGATGTTTAAAAAAGCTTTGGGTTTTAAGTCACGAAATTTTTTTTTTTTAAAGTAAATTCTATAAATTTTGTCATGAATGAAAGCCTAAATGTGGAGTATAAACAGCTTTTTATTCAGCGGAGAGATTAGAGGGGAGGTTATATCATTTTGTATCAACACTAAAGTATAACATTTGATATTTTTGTTATGATCAACCTATAAAACCTGTCAACTTCATTCAGGTTACACAGGACTCTAATTATGTTTAACTAGAATCTGAATGATCTAATTACTTAACATCTTATAGCACAAACTACTGAGGACATCTGGTTCAGCAATTGGCAAAGCAGTTTGAGAAACAAGATGTGTGCACTGTAATAAAAGCAGAACCCCTGGAAACAGTTTCCCCACTGCACACCTTCTCACTTTTTTTCCTCCACCCAAAAATTCCACCTGTGTTTTTATACAGCACTGCTTTCCACTTCAAGCCATCTACAGGTTCAAAATGATGCAGCTAATAGAGGGAAAGTTGTTTTATAGTACCACAGGGACGATCATATTGCTTTTAAGACTTTTTTCCATGAGGAGATAACCCAAATTGCACAGAGGAACTCCTAATTCAATCATTTTGAGTTTTTTTGAGTCCACTTTCCCCAAATAACCTACAGCCATGTCTAGGAAACTTTTGGGGGGAAACGCTCCCCCAATCCTAAATTGGTAAGAGCCCAGTACAGACAAGCTCTTCCCACTTCACAGGTTTTTAACTGCCATGCCATTTAGAAAGAGCAGATTTAACTAACACCGTGGTGAAAACTCCAGCCTCAGGTGATCTGAAGTCATCCCGCTGAAAGCAGTACGGTTAGGTTGACAAGAACTAGCAATCCTGCCCAGTCCAGAAGCTGAAGAGTTGTGTGCACAAGTGAGAGAAAGGGGAAAAGAGCACCCTGTAAAAATGTTTTCCACAATGACAGCTTTGGTCACAAAATCTTTCCCATAGGCTTGGCTGCCTGCCAAGGTGATATTGTGCGATATACCTAGGGGCTGTGCAAAGAGGAGGGTGCCTGAAACACAAGAACCTGCTATGGTGACCTGTATTGTGCAGACATGTTCCCACTTTGATCTCTTCTCCTTGAAAGAACAATAGATCTTCCCTGACAGATTAATCTGATGTTTCTGCCATGGACAGGCACAAACCAAAAATTCAAAAATTTTAGACTTCAAACCCTATTTACAGGGCAGAAAATCCCAGATAGTGACATTAATAAAGTTTTATTTAGCATGCTGTAAGACATGACACATTAAAGGAGAGCCAACTGTTCTGAGGATATGCCAGAACATCTCTTAACTAGTATTTGATTTTATTTCAGTGTTTGGAACACATTGACCACAACATAGTCTTGTGAGAAGTTTTAATCCTTCATGTTGCATTTAATATACTACTTTTATTAATTTTTTTTTAATTAAAGTTCTAAGATGTTTTACAGCATCAGGGAAAGGGAGGGATTTAGAAAGGTTGCTAGAAACAAATGAATATCAAAGGATAGGAGACAGAGCGTGGTAGTCTTACAACAGAATTTGTCAGTTGAGGACCAAGTGACTAGGCTTTCTACACATGCCAAACCTCGATAGCGAGGCTTTTTCCTTGGAATGCACAGAGAGAAATGAACAGTGTTTTATACATGGGATTCAACAGCGTATGTCTGTGGAGCAAGTTTACATGGTTCACATGCCAATCTAAAATAAATGAGGAAACAATGCCCAATCTTATTTGGTGCGGACAGCCTGAGGGAGAGCACTCAATACCTTGCAGTATTAAGCTCACTTGTTCTCATAAAAGTGTAGCTCCAGTAGGAGTGTACGTAGGGTCTAAAGGACATTTCTTCTACATTGATTTATTCTCTGAATGTTCTTCCATATCAGCCCAGATACATGGCATTTACATCCTCTTACAATGGTGAAGACAAGAAAATGCCATCCTCCTACAGTATCACTCACCTTATACACAAGAGAGTATTAAATCACTGATTTCAGTCAGGAGATTTTCCTGGTAACAAACAATTGTTTTGAGATTATTCGAGCAGAAAATATGTTCACCTCAACAAATGAGTAGGCAATCATGGATGATAAAGGATAGATTAACTGAAGATGCCACATTAGCCAGTCACCCCTCTCCAGTATTCTGAGAATTGCAAGAGCAGAACCCAATGTCAAAAAAAAAAAAAAAAAAAAAAAAAAAAAAAAAAAAAAAGTGGGTGAGCCTACTTTAAAAAAAAAAACCTGAAATTTATAGCAATCACTTCCTGAAAGTGACACAACACAACTGACAATGCTGTAAGTGAATATATTCAAAACATTGATTTGTTTTCAAGGCATACTGTACAATTCTTGTGCTCACACAAAACCAGAGATTATGGTTCTAGGCCTGCAAGCGACTCCATATACAGGGAACTGCCCATATTAAAAACAAGACTGGGACCCAACTCTAAGCAGTCTAGGCAAAAATCTAACATTACTGGCGCCTTGCTTTTAAGAATGTTTACTGTTATCCCAATGCTGCAGATTAATAGCAGAAGAGCTATTTTCATTGCAGACATGCCAAACCCAACGTTTATTTCAATGCTATCAACATGAAAAAAAAAATCAAGCAACATAAAAATAGATAAGTATTTTGCTGACAAAATTAACAGCTAAAGAAAGAGCATCTTTCAGATGACAGACAAATGGTACTTTATTTATATCTGAAAATAAAACATCTATTAATTTAAATACAGTAGAATCCTTTTTATGCAAGCCTCCATTATCCAGCTCTCCGTATTAACCAAACTAGGCTGCATGGCCCTGCCGCCCGGAGCTGACAGAATAGAGAGAGAAAGAGGATAGAAAACTCTTTGCCCATTCTTCTGGTTATCTGAATTTTTGATTATCCAACTTGGCCCCAATTAGATCAGATAAACCGGATTCCACTCTAACTTGATTCCAAAGTTACTTTGACATGCGTGCATGTCAACTTAAACAATGAAAAATAAATTAAGTGTAGACACACAGACAAACCGTAAGTTTTAAATTTATTGAGCTGTTCTGGTAATGTTTATAGTCCCATACTAAATAACCAAAATATAAGTTTAAATTTAGCAGGAACACGAGATAAAGTAACATGCTTAAAAGGGACCGGATAACTCAGTAGGACAGCTACTAAATGAATAGAGAGTTCAGAAAACTGGGTTCTATTCCCAACTCTGCCTTGAACTCTTGACAAAGGGCAACTCTTTCTAATCACAAATCCAATAAAGTGTTCAGAATACTCAAGTGCTTAAAGTTAGGCACATGCTTGAGTATTTTGTTGGATCAGGACCTTTGCTCTGTAAAATGGGGACACACCCACCCACCTTTGTAAAATCCACTGAAAGCTACAGGTGAGAAGTCCTATATATGATAAATGCAAAGTATTACTGTTTTGGGAACGGATAACAGGATATAGCACCTTTTCACCAGTCTAAATGTTTAAACATTATCACCTGATATTTCATCTAGTCCATTGACTGAATAGTTGAGTTGACAGTCAACCCAAATTTCTGACAGCACAGGTAGGTTATCTAAAAATCACATTCTGCACCCTTGTTACCAGTCCTGCCAGAGAGAGCATGGATATTCGGATTACAATAAGTAAACAGTAAGAAAGGGATGAAGGGTGCTGTGAAAAAGCTTCAGCCTACCATATTGAACTTGTTTTGTGAATAAAGGACTTCAGTCTCCAGCCATTAATCTAACACATTTCATATACGACCTTATGAGTGTACCACTGCCTTCTGCCAGATGGAGTATCAGACCTGCTTGAGTGCAGCCATCTACAATCATTACAACCAGTAATAACTGGCTTGGATAGAAACCCTACAAACTACAGATAGCTAAACTGGTAGAAGTTCATCTGTTTTTAGAATGCAGAGCTGTTTGAGTCACATTACCTATGCATGTAGTTAGCTGCCTGCAGTTTCAAGTGGTGCAACCACAAACTGTTGCATACTAAATTCATCTTTTACATCACTGCAGACTTATGTTGTATGTTTTGGGTGTGCTATCTACAATTCATGGAAAAAATCTAAAGAAAAACTTGATACACCAGACATCCTGCTCTCATATTACAAGCAACACTGAGTCGCATACTTTATTACTATATGTTTTTAAATAAGAGAGCATGTATATGACATTGTGTCATCTTCAGTGTTGATATCAAAATTTTATAACTGACTGCTAGCAAAAAAGTGTTCTTACGGTGATTTGATACCAACGTCAAGATTTTTACTAGGATATACATAATAACTCAAGACTTTGCCACCTCCTAGTCACTTGAATAGACTTACTCCTATTTTTTTTTTTTCTCATGATCCCATATGATGCTAGCAATAAGCTGAAAAACAGCCGTATTTTAAGAATACCATGTCATTTGCTGGGCTGTTTTTTCTGTTTAAAAATATAAAGTTAATCCTAGAGAAAGGTGGCTGACAGCCCTGAAAACTAAAGCCCTGTTTATCCATACAAATACAGAAGTAAACAGTGACAATAAAGAATACTGAGCTATAACACAGAACCTTTCATCCATAGATGTCAAAGTGCTTCACAAAGTAGGGTCAATATCATTATCCCTATTTCACAGATGGAAATAAATGCAGAGAGGTGAAGCAAAGTGCCTATGGTCACACAGGAGGTCAGTAGCAGAGCTATCAATAACCAAGAACAGGACTGAAACCCTCAACTCAATTCACAAAGTTATTACCATGTTGATGGCAGAAAAACTAAGGTTATGCTTACACTACAGTTTATGTCGGCAAAACATTTGTCGCTCAGGGGACTGAATAGTCCACCCCCCGAGCGACGTAAATTACACCAGCATAAGCGCTCATGTGCGCACTGTTATGTCAGTGGGAGAGCTTCTCCCACAGACAGCTTATGCTGCTCGCAGAGGTGATATTTTTATGCCAACAGGAGAGGTCTTTCCCATCAGCATAGAGCGTCTTCACCAGACGCACTGCAGCAACACAGCTCTACTGGTACAGCTGCAGCACTGTATGTATAGATAATGACTGAGGCTATGTCTATTTAGGCTGAATTTGAACCAATGAGATAGAGCTGAAAGACACCATGTGGTACTGTCTGTTCCCAAATCATTAATTCCAAAATATGATTTGTTCACACTTGGTCAATATCGGTGACCTGCTACTTTAAAGAAAATTATAGATTTATCTGACCAATTTGTAGTCCATATCTAAGTATCCCTATACCAGTGTACATATCTGTACCTTTTTGATAAACATTCTCAAATACCTAATACTACAAGTGGGGAAAGAGGTGCGAGAAATAAAAATTTCTCTAGATATCAAAAAGGGAACAGCTTCTAATTGCACTTCACTCTATCCACACCTTTAAGCTTTTGCTTTAAATGTTCGGTATATTAAGAAGCCAAGATAACTTTCATTTATTAAGGTGAGGCCTATTTATAATATATCAACTTATTTTTTTTAGACACTAAATCAGAGGCAAACACTTTTTGTTTAATAAAATGGGAGTGGGGAGAATGTTTTAACTACTACCAAAAAATTAAACACTGAATGACATTTTGTATGAGAAGTGTATCAAAACTTGTTAGTATAAACACTAACCTTAATACTAGAGATCAGCCAATCTACCATGGGTACTTCTAAATCATGCTGGTATCTGAGATGGGACCTTTCCAGCAAGGTCCAACAGCAGTAACTTGGTGGTAATTCTTGCACACCACTCCGTACCACACATCCAATGCAGCTGGTAAATACAGTGTAATACTGTACCTGGACATCCACCAGGAGACACTCTCATACTTCCCAGTTGCACTGGTTAATATGTATCAGCAAATTTGGTGCTGGGAGCAAGGGCGTCATCTCAACCTTCTACATCACTCACCGTTTCCTCCCACCCCATCAAAATCTGGAGTCTCGCTTTTCCCTTGTTTGCTGCACCTGTCCTTGCTTCCTATACGATTATGCCCTTTGTCTTCTGTTGGGCAATAACCACGAACTGAAACTGACCACTTCTCAGACTTCATAACTTGACACCAGGAGCAGGAAGAGTAACGTTGGCTCCATCTATACTAACAAAATTAATGTTGAGGGATCTAGTTGTACCATGGTGGTTCACCAACATGGTGCTATCTTTCTATGTAGTGCAAACTGTGTTTTAAAATGTGTGAAGACCAGGGCATGATTATAAACTGTGTGTGTGTGTGTGTGTGTGTGTGGATGGCACCACACACACACACACACACACACACACAAGCAATCCATGTTTTAACAATATTTTAACTAGTTCCCTAGCACAGTTGTTTTCATAATACTCCAACTACATAAAAAGAATCAGGTCAGTTGCACAATGATGCTGCTGCAGCACTCTTACCAGTGAAATTGTTCCATTTGGAGCAGGAGAGTACCTTTTTTCATGGTTTATTTACAAAATGCCTACACCTGTTACACATATTCAGTGCTTCCAAAATGTGATAATTTGCATATTTAGTTTATATATTTTTTTAAAACCTTGCAGATTTGACCAGTGTATTTTAAATTAATCAAATGTAATCCAAGAAATGGATTTTAAAGTTACCTTTTAAAAGCAACAACAAATTGAGAGGCTCCACTACAATAAAGAGGGCAAAAAGATAAAGATGGGAAATACAGGGCCAATAGTGATCAAACTAAAGCACCTACAAGGGAAAAGTTAAGGTTGGGTATTTTCCTCCTCCTCCTCCTCAAGTGGGTAGAGATTGATAAAAGAGAGGGAGACAACGCCACACCCCAGGGTCCACCACAGCAAAACTATCACTAGTCAAACAGTGATGTGATGAATCTCACATATGGTTAAGGCCTACACACTCTACAAATTAAGCTCTTCAAAGGACTACCTCTATTCATACTGCACCTAGCAAACTGGGTCCCCAATCCCAATCAGGGCTTCTGGGCATCAACATTAAAAAAAAAAAAAAAAAAAGAAGTGTTTATTTAAAATTACTCAACACATAAAAAAGCAAAGGGCTAGCTAGAATTAGACATAGTGCAGGGCATGTACATTCCAACTTCCCCTATGCAACTGAAAACATACCTCAATTATAACAAAACCTTATTAACCCAGCCCTACACCAAGAGTGTTTACTTTTCCCAAGTGATTGAGGCACCAGAGTTGCAATTCAGGCAGATAATTAACAATCTTTAGTTTAAAAGTAGCCAGACTTCAAAACTATGCCTTCTATAGTGCACTAGCTTTTCACAGATTTATCATGTCAACTGCCTTCTTTTACTTTAAAATATTTATACTGGGGAAAAGAGTATATTCTGCTAAATCACAATACAGAACTGACCAAGTAGTAATGGCATATAAAACATATAGCTCGAGATATCCAAGACCCTAGGCATCAGCAACACCAATGAATACTTGTTGATCTAACAAATTCTGCAAGCTGCACTTGTTTTCTACCAAATCCAAATATTATTTAAAGAATGGGAAGTTAAAGGGTTACTTTCAGATAGTTTATAGTGGTAAATACAGAATAACCTAAACATTGGGCCTAAACTAACAATATTTATAAAAATGTAATGTTAATACAAATATTTAGTTCATTAGTTTCAAATTCAAAATACAGTTATTTGGATTTAGATGTTCTTCCATAGGGTGCGCAATCCAAAATATTTGAATACAAAATACTTATATGAGTAACAGCCAGCAAGTAAAACAAACTAAAAACAAAAGCGAAAAGGTCCATTTTCATTGTCCAGCCAAAGGGGAGAAACAATAAGTAAATAAACAGTACATATGCTTCAAACTAAATGAGATTTTTCTTTTAATTATTAAATTTTCATTATGGATTTTAATAGTTTAAGATATTGTTCGATACATTAATAAAGAAGTTCAGTCTTCTCATCTTTTTTGTCAAGTTCAGGTCTCTCACCAACATCTAAGATCCTGCACAAGTCTTTCCCTGCGTTAGGTCTTTGGAGCGGAGCCCGGAGCAGCTCCGGAGCAGTGGAGCTGCAGATTTTTGCCTGGAGCTGGAGTGGAGCCAGAGCACAGCTCCAAAGCCCTGCCTGTGTATGTGTCTGTTCTTGTTTCCTAGTCCTCCTGTCCTCTGCTAAACTTCCATTCAGCTTTTGTCCCCTCAACCTCATGATTTCTTCCAGGCTGCCACTGCACTTGGAACTCTCTCCATCTTCCTTCTGCACCAAAAATAAACCCTCCTTTCCTTCAATCACTCCTTAACAGCACTTTTTCATGAAGCGTGTGTAGAACAGTCTCACAAAATAAATAAAACTTAAAATCTTAAAGTGCTACATTCAGGTTAACACTTATCTAGTCATCAGGTATGTGTGTCCAAATTGTATTATCTGTTTTTGGAAGCAAGCTCTTTAGAAAATGGACCACAACTACAATTTCAAACTTCAGCACCAGAATAAAAAGAGCCTGATGTCAGTGGGAGCTGCAAATGCTCATAAGCTTAAAAAAAAAAAATTACTTTTATTTAGATGTTTAAGTATACATTTAGGTACCCAAACATGAAGATTCTGGCCCATGTCTTCCTCTAGATCCTGTAAAGAAGCTGTCTTTACAGTCATCCTCAGTTTGTTCAGACTGAGCCCTTAACTTCACACATTCATTCCACAACAATTTTCCTCTTACATTAACAAAAACAAACTGGCACATTCATCCTTTGTATTATTTCCCGGATAGTTAACTGGATGTTTTATTAAGAATGCTGATTTAAGAGTCATCTCATACAAATGTGATGAAGAGATCTTTTTCCTTCCACTGGCTACTCAACTGGTAACTAATTTTGGTTCATTTTTGCAGTAATTAACTACATGTCAACTAAACAGAAACCCAGGATGAGGGCTGAAAGTTGTAGAATCTGCTTTGATGTTGCATCATTTGCATCATTACATTAAAATGTAATTGAGGTACAGCTAACAATGTAATAATGTTTAAAAGTGTATCTCCAAAAACAAATCAGTCTAATGACAGAAAGTTCCCTGAGCAGGCAGCGATCAGAGTTTGGGGTCCAAGCTTTGAACCGCACGCAGTTCAGAACATACAGTACTCAGACTGGAGAAACAAGAAAGGAGCATATCATGGCACACTCTAGTGTCCCTCTCCAACTGGCAGTAGGAAGAGTATCAAGTTCCAGAGGGAACTGCAGGTAACAGCCTTCCTTACCACAGTAAAAGGTAAACTCCCAGAAGTTCCCTCCCTTTCTTTACCGAATGGAATACATTAGCAACTGGAACCTGGAATACTGTAGGACAAACATATGGATCAAATTTATCAGCAGATTTTGCAAATTTACACTAAATTTAGAACAACATTGTATGTTAGAAGCAGACATCCTGGAACACTTTATTGGGAGTGTTACACAAAGTATGCAGTACCGCCACACTTATTGTTCACAGAGATGAGAGGATAGTTCATGCACGTTTTCCACTTATCTACAAATACATTTTCAACTATGGTTCATCATTGTTGTTTTCATTTATTATTTCTCTTTCACTCATGCCCAAAGGCTCAGATCAGAATCAGGCCCCTGGACAAACACAAAGGAAAACGTGGTACTTGCCCTGAAGAGGACCAAATTAGAAATCATTTCACTCTAAGGAAAACAAAACAAAACCAGTAGATACAGTACAGTTAAGAAAGTAGATTTCATATTTAGATTTGATTGAAAATACCCACAATAGTAACAACAGAAGCTTGTCTTCCAAGTAAATCTTGCTAGATAGGGTGTGGCTTCCACTATTGATGCTGAGGAAGTTATCTGCAGCTATACAAGAAGGTATGTTGAGGTAACTGGAAATCTAGCCAAGTCCTTAAGCTATATTTAAGCTTAAGGTGGGGAAAAACAGCAAGCCAAAAGGAAAAGTTTCCAACTCTTCCCAGAATCCCATTTCCACTTGCCATAAGGCAACTTCAAATCATTTTCTTCTTAATAAAAGATCACTATGGCTGCTGCAACACTAAGTTGGTTTTTAAACAAACAATCTTTCCCTTTCAACAGCATTCCTTTCCCTAAAAGAAGTTATTTAGTGCTTAACCTGTCTACTTTTAAGTTACATAGTGGCTAGTAAATAATTACCTTTGTCTACCACAGTTTAAGTCTCTAATTCACCCCTTTTGTAATAACTATTGTTACTTATTTGATGTATATTAATATACAAGGGCCAGTAATGTAGCCCTTGCTAAGGAAATTCCCAATACAAAGGGGAAAAGGAATGTGGATCTGATTCTGCATAATATATGCATTTGTTATCCAGTTCTGAACTCTGGTAAATACTTTTGTGTGTGACACAGTTTTTTAACTCCTTGTCCAACTGACCTCAAATGTGTCAGGAAAAATATTTACCTCAATCATAAATCAACTCTACTTATTTTGTGGTGGACATTCTTTTGTTTCTGGATTTGGGGAATGAGGAGAAGAGAGGACAGTCCTGTCCCTCCCTCCCCCCCGCCCCAAAAGGCTTACAATGGAAGTTCAGTTATAACTATGGATCATCTATTACTGCTCCATAAATTATTCCACTAGGACCAAATCCTCAGTTCATTAGACAGGCTGAATGGCTGGTCTGCATGTTGTGCCTTTTTTCCTGTTATAGGGAGGGGAGGTATTTGCCACAGCCCCCCAAAAAGTAGAGAGAATAAGCTTTCACTCCTTGGCAAACAGCAGCTAGCATTGACACATCCCATCTCTTTTGCCTCCACCCTCCCTGGTGAACTCCAGCAGGAAGATTCAACAAAGCACAATTTTCTGAGACAGAAAGAGAGAAGATCCCCTACATCACATCCCCAAACTCTGCTTCTCACCCTGAAATAGAACCACAATGCTTTTATTGAGTCAAGTACCTCCATGTTCACGCAGAATTGGATGGAATCTAGTTATAAATCTTGGCACATCTTCTCTTGACACATGCATAATTCCCATCACTGATAATATAGCAAGGAGATGTTCCCTCACCCCACCTTCAGGGCAGAAACTATAAATTCAACTGTGACTTGGGAAAAGAAAATTATCTCTAGATCCACTTTTGATTTAACAGAAATAAAGTGGACAGCTATAAGCAAAGAGTCTTGTGTTTTGGTACAATCAGGTTCAGCTACAGGATGTCAAAAATTCCCCTTGCTTCCAATTAGATGCTTCAATATTTAAACCATTCATTACTATTTAGAAATCAGTTTTTCTTTTGTGAATGGGCCTATCTTGAAACAATCAATCAATGGCAACAAACAGATAATGCTCCCTCTTAACCCTAACCATATGCTGTAAATACCTTGACACAAGACAAAAGTATACAGACAAGATTTGGCTTTAAGTTTAAATTCCCTGGTTTGTTAATACAAGCCAAGCAGTTTTATTTTAAAAGATTTCTGTGTGCGCGCGCATGGGTTTGTTTGTTTTTTGTTGGTTTTTTTGAAATAAAATGCACCTCTGCTTTAAAAAGTGACACCTGATCGTATTGAGTTTCTATGTTTATCTTAATGTTTCCACATCAAATTTGTTCAGTTTACAAATAACAATCTCTAGTTTTTCTGTTTGTCAGATCTCAGGTTGAGTTTGCAGGACTATCAAGCTAGGTTTATTCTCGCTCTCATATTTCATTACTGAAGTAATAAAGATACTGCTGGACAAGTTATACCCTTAGTTACATTTATTCAAGCCTATTAGCCATGCATCTTAAGGAGGATTTTATGCTACAGCCACAGGAGCATAACACATTGTTTGATGGGCAAATTGCTTAATAATCCATCAAGATTATAAATAAACCAAGAACACAAGACTTCAAGTAGAGTCAGACTCTTCCATTGTAACCTTTATCCTGCTGTACATGAAGATGACTAAGATCACATGACTGTTTTCATACCAGGAGTTGTAGCTGCAACTCTTCAGAGCAACAGTACAGCACTCCACCAAGCATCTATCTAGGTATTTAATCCATGCTCATCACAATGATAGCCAAGCGCTTCCAAAAATCTGTCTGCACAACACACTGACTTATTTGGCAGCAGCTGTCAAATATGGTTCCTCCCTCAATCATGGTTAAATCCAGTTTGGCAAATGGTGTACAGGTCATGCCAAACCATTTGGCAGCAGCTGTCAAATATGGTTCCTCCCTCACTCATAGAATCATAGAAGATCAGGGTTGGAAGAGACCTCAGGAGGTCTAGTCCATGGTTAAACCCAGTTTGGCAAGTAGTCAGAGGTGCTGCCAAACCATTTTCAACACCTGATTCAGGAACCATGATTGGCCTCTATTAGGAAAAAGGGCTGAACTTGGTGCCTGGCTGAACCATTTTAAACAATCTCAACAGCAAGTGGAGGGAGGGCTCATGTTTGACACCTGTCAAACCTTACAGTTTCTGTTTCCAATATATTCAAGTGGTAAGTAAGACCTTTATTGTTTAATCCAAGCTTTCTTGGATGGTTTAGGCCTGCCTCCGAGTGCTGAAGTCTCTCCGCTGAGAATCAAAAGAAATTTAGTGAAAGGAGAAATGAATAAGACAAAAAAGTCAGAGCTAATAGTGTTCTTGGCTGTGTATTTTAATTAACACAGATACAATCTTGACTGCAGTATTTAAACACCCACTGCTTTACCTTATAGTGCAGGTAGAGGGTTAGTAACAGTAAACATGGCTCCCCTAACAATTGAGATGGGGCGGTTACCACTAGATAGTACGTGTGCCTGGTTTTGTGCCTTACTTCCATCAACAGAGTCTCACTTGAGCACCTTACAAGTTTCCCAGCAAAAAGGTGGGTGGAGCAATAGTTTGGAACTGATGCAGCCTTGTAGCTGGTTTCAAACAACAGCCAGAGCTGGAGAAGTTCTTCACAGAGCACAGGTGGGACTGTGTTACTTGTAAGATGCATGGAATCTCCCACTTGAGTCAGGCAATGAAACTGCAGACAGAACAACATTTGATTTATGCAGTTCCCAGTTGGTTGAACACCCCACTACAAATGCCAGAAAAACTCCTTGTACAGAAAATACTGTAAGAGGTATTGCTTTATCCTCAGGATGGAGTAATTTATTCCTTCCCCATCATGCAGACTGGGGAGGAGGTAGAGAAATAAAGATATCTGAAATCAAAAATAACTGTTCTGTGCATGAGTAAATGGCTTGTCTGAATGTACCCTCTATCTCTTTGGTCACGCCAAAACTCTCTGTGGCCAGAAATTGCACAAAGTTTATTACATACAGATTCCTCAATGATTTAACTGATGGGCACACAACCTAGATCCATACAGTTCACATATAGTATGTATAAAGTTATCAAGTAAGTAGTGACTAAGGATTTGGTGCTCAAATATAAACTCCAACTCATTATTGCCAGGATGCTTCAAAGGGAAGTCTAGCACTGCTAAAGTCAGATTGTCACATTTAGACTACCATACACAAGATTAAAGTTCACACATTCATACTCCATAACGGGTTTTACAGTATGCACAGGAATTAAATTATAGTAAAAGTGAGTTATTTTTACTAAAAACAGAATAGACCAATCTCTCACAATGCAATTTGGCTGTGTTCATTACATTCTAGAATTTGATTTACATGATAGCTACTTTTAGAGTAATATGCTTTAATCAATAAACATTTGTTGCAGCTTTATTTTCTTTACAAAAATGTATTTTAGATACCGTAAGAAAAATCACATTAGGAGTGCTGAGTTTTCAATTCTAAGGAAGTACAATTGCACATATACATATGCAAAAGTAAGCATTTACAATTAAGGTTGTCAGACCTTGTTTAAATACATATTAATCTAAACCATTGTATTTGATACAATCCTACATCTGGCTCTCATTTTCTGTATTCCTGTAGGTATTCTGGGTCAGTATTAAGAATCCTTTCAAGTTAGGAAAGTTCAGCCAAATCTACCTTAATCCAAAAATCTTTAAAAAACAGAATTAAAACAAGAAGTTACTTTCTTGCCACCCCTAATCCATTTGAAAGTCAGAGGGCACCAGCCACCCACTATAGATACATAGCACTTTCCGTTTTTCAAAGTAGTAAGTGCCCAGTGCTGTTCATCCATTAACTAATTAACCCTCTCAACAGCCCCGAAAGGCAGATCATTATCCCTGCACAGACCCCTAAGGCAGATTGTTTTAGTCCCATATTCTTACACTTTTAATTTCTTTCTAAAACATAAACCCATCCTGACAGCATCCTCTCACCTTTAACTTGACTGCAGCTATGCCAAACATCAATGTAACATATTTCCGGCTCCTTTCAGGCTGCCTGCTCTCTAAGCTCCCACATGGGCACTTGCTGAATACAGACTCCTCAGTGGGGGCGAGGGGTGGGTAACAAAAGCTTTCTAGCCAATTTATTTAAACTCCACGCGTTTCAGGATTTAAAGAGGCAGGACACAATATTCCTGCACCAATCAACTACAGTACGATAAAGCTACATGTTGCAATGCTGTTAATCGGCAGGGAAATCTCCGACTAATCGCCCCCCCCCCCTTCGTATACATGAGCTATTATAATTAAGTAGTGAATCTTGAATCTCATCAAGGCATACACCCAAAAGGTAAAGGAAAGCTGCAGAGCAAGTACTTTTTCTTGAAAGGACAGGAGTCCTAAGCGCTATGAGCAGCCACGTTAAAACAGCAACACAACGCATGTGTCAGGTCCTAGACAGAAGGGAGACGGTGTTCACGCCGTGTGGTTACAGCAGGAGGAAATGCCCGTCAGCCCCAGAGACACGCACACGGAGATAAGCTCAGAATATACCATACCCCCCTCCACACACACACAGGGCGTCTCCCCGACACACTTCCCACTCCCCAAAAGTTCAACCCTCCGAAGCCGGCAGGAGCCAACTTCCATCAGACTCTTCGCTCCCACCTCCAGCATGGAAACTATCGCACTACATACGCCACAATATGTACAACGCTGTCTGCTTACACCCCAGCAGATGCCCCGCTCAGCCGCCAGTGCCAGCCCAAGCCCCCGCAGGACCCAGAGCCCCCCGAGCCCCAGCCAGAATCGGACCTTACAATCCCCAGGGCCAGCCTGCAGGAGCCGGACCGCGCAGCGCCCTCCCCCCAATACAGACACCCCCTGTGCCAGCTTGAGCCCAACCAGGACCCGGCCCTCAGGGCTGTCTCCTTTCCGACCTCCGGGCCAGCCGGACCCAAGCCCCAGCAGGACCCGGACCTGAGCGCCGCTCCCCATTGCTACTCGGAGCGCCAGCAGGCCCCGGAGCTCAGATCCCCCCCTGCCAGCCCGAACCGGACCCCACGCCAGATCACCCCCGTGCCAACCCCGGCAGGCCAGCACAGCCCTCTCCGCACGCCCTCCGCCCGCGGCCCGAACCCGCCAGCAAATTCAAACCCACCCGGGGAGGGAGGGGGGGAGGAAGGTCCAGCCATGGATGCCGAGATGTAAACAAACCCGGGGCAGGCAGGGGGGCTCGGGGGGGTGGCGGACCCTAGGGACGGCTGGCCGGGCTTTCCCTGCCGGGGGGAGCCCTGGGGAAGGAGCGCGAGAGCGAGCGGAGGGGATCTGGCAGGCCGCCCCCGGCACTGGGGTCCCCTGCCCCGGCTGTGGGGGGAGCCAGCCGGGGGAAGCGGCTGCCTGAGCGGCGGGGAAGGCGAGTGGCTCGGGCTGCTTTAAAAGCGCCGAGCGCTGGCACCACAGCGCCCCCAGCCCCAGCCGCTCAGAGGCTGCAGCCTGCGCCCGGCCGGCTGCCTGCGCCCCACACAAAGTCCCAGCACTCAATAAACTTTCCCCGGCTCCCAGAAATAAAGGGGAGCGGGGGCTGCCCCCCGCCCGGCCGCCCTCGGCCCCGCACGGCCCCGCCGGGGGGCTGGCCCGGGACAGGGCGAGCGGCGGCTCCGGCGGCGGCGGCTCCGGCGCCATCTTGGGCTGATCGATGAATTGAACAAAGAGGATCAATTTCTGATAAAGCCAGTTATCAATGGGGAGAGCGGGGCCGGGCCGCGCGGGGGGCTCCCCCTGGGCGGCGCGGGCCGGGGGGCCGGGCCCGGGGAGCGGCGGGGGGGCCCGGCGGCGCGGCCCGGCCGGCGGGGCGAGCGGAGAAGCCTGACCTGCAGCTGCTGTAAATCAAAGCGCTTCCAATATTGAAACATCGATCCCACATTGGCCGCCATCTTGAGACATATTGAGACAGAGTGAGCGGCTGATAGAGAGAGAGGGGCTGGAGTTCAGGAGCCGGGAGGGAGGGGGAGGGAGGGAGCCAGCCGGGCGGGGGGGGGCAGAGGGGGAGGGAGGCGGGCAGGGAGCGCCCAAATCCCGGCCTGGAGCCCGAGCCCGGCCCGGAACACGGACTCGCAGCCATTGCACAGACAGACAGCGAGCGGCTTCCCTCTCACCGGGGCACAAGCGCAGCCGCCAACACGCTCGCCTCCATCCAGCCACCGCACAGGGAAGAGATCTAACACACAGGGCAGGGCGAGCAGGCACGGGAGACCCGCGACCATCCGGAGCAAATGCAAGGAGCCTCCCGACTGCAAGAGAGATTTATATTAGGCACGGAGACAGCCTACTTGAAACACCCAGAACATCCCGGACAAGCCCAGGCTCCAGAGCACCGCAGACAATGAACCTAGACCGGGAACAAGCTGGGAAAGCACCCCAAAGAAATCCAAGATTCCAGAGTACAGAAATATATTTGCAGCAGTGGAGGAGGCAATCTAGCGGAGGGGAAAAATACCCCCAAACATCCAGGACAAATAGAAGTAGACGATAAAAAGCATATGAAACAAAGCTACGATGTGGGGAGCCAGTTAAAAACAACCGCCTAGAGTACAAAAAGTATTTATATCACACAAGGCTGCAACCTATATAAATACCCACAATATCCAGAACATACAAGGCTTTACAGTACAAGGGAGATGTGTATTAAACAAGGATGCAATCTATAAGAACTCCTCAAACATTCAAACAAATCCAGAACATATACAAAATAAATGTTTTTACTCTAAGAATACATCAACTGAAATACAGAAAACATTAACTCTTTTATACATATAATTTCCAACTTGGTTTTGCCTGATTGCTTGCTTTTTTTCTTGTTTTCTAAGTGTTGTTGATGTATCCTGTTTTATGTTTGCAACTACAAGCAAACAAATGTGTGAACAGCAATAATAATAATAACATTAATATATGCATTATGTCAAATTTGACCTAAAATTGAGTTTGTAAAAAAAAATTTTTTTTACAAAACCTTAGCTCTATGCATTTCCCTGTTACAATTTTCAGTTGCAATAGAATCAGCTTATACGTTTTCATTCCCCTTCAGTCCAAATGTTGTACAATGTGTATAGTGCATGGAAGCTTGAAAATAAAACTGACTAGAAATAAAGGTGAAACTGACTAGTGTATTTTTATTGTCCAAGCTGAGAGAAATGCAAGAGCTAAATAAACAGCATGACTGAGAAATAATTCAATTTTTACAATTATTTTGATTTTAATAATCCAGGTGATATTTGAAACACAGTTTCAGGAATTTGGGGCCCATCCTGAAAAGATTTACCTATATCAGTAGCTTAACTCATGTAAGTAGTCCCATTGAATTAAATTGAAAGATTCCCATGAACATCAATAGGCTTTGGATCAGGCCCTGTGAGTCATTTTTATTTTTTAAATAATACATATATTGATAAATAATTGATTACATGTGATTATTTATTTATGGTAGTCCTCACTTTGTGGCAGATGCTTCCGAAATAGACAGTGAAGATGCTCCCTGTTTCAAGGAGCATACAATCTAAAGTCAGACAAGTAGACAGAGGTTGGGGGAAGAGGAAGAACAGTATATAACCTACAAAAGCTAATTTGATTCACTGTAACCAGCTTAGTAAAAGTGGGTCTTTAAGAGGAATTTGCCTAGATGTGGACAGGCATTTATTCACATTCTCAAGAGTCTTTGCAGGATCAGGGCCTTACATAGAGGGCCTTTACGCACATGAGTTGTGTTATTGACCATGACTTCAGTGGGACTACTCATATGAAAATCTGCAAGATCAGACCTATAGCATGCACCCTTAACTGTACGGACATGTGAACAGAATGTTCATGGAGGCAGAGACTAAGAAGACATAAGAACTTTTTTGCACTAAACAGTAACTTTTTTCTATGAAAGGAAACATTTTTTCCTTGTGATTGTTTTAAACCGCAGCCATTTTACCAAGTTTGTTTAACAAAACAAATTATTTTAAAGAGACATTCCTCCTTTATACAAATAAGAATTATCTCTTTATTTCTTTAATGTTAAATCTACAAAAAAAACACAGGGTCTGAATCTGTTCCATCTGAAGTTAATAGCAAAACTGTTGACTTCAAGCAGGACCATAATTTAACAACAACAAAAAATAAAATTATACTACTTTTGTAATACATATAATTGATGTTTATGTCATGATTTATTTGTCCTTAGCATTTCATGTGGGGGAGGGGAGCAAATGCAATCTTAAATGCACATGTATACAGAGCACCAACTTGTAGTCTTTTTGGTGCCAAAGTTTCCATTGTCTGCAGTGGGAATTTTGAGCATTCTGGGAATGGAAGATCAGGCCCATAATTAGTTAAAACTAAACTTAGAGCTGTGAAAAATCTATCTTTGTAATACTGATATATGTGGGTCTAGAAAGGGAATAGATATATACATACATATATGTGTGTATAATTTTTTATAATTAAACAGCCTATTGAAAAATATATTTGATCTCTTTTATGTGAATTTAGTACTCCCTAAAGGTACTAGATTGGCAGTACTGGAAACTGTTTATATGGCACAGTCAACAGCAGAGCAAATTTCTACAAATTATCCACCGATGTGCTTTAGTCCTGTTCTGGAGAGACACCGTTATTTCACACTCCATCTCCATTCACACGTTGGCCTTTCTGTGAAAATTGCTGCTTACAAGGATATTAATTGTGAGGGTAGTTTTTATGCTATGCATATGTAATGACCAACAACTACATACATACAGACACGAAAATTGTTAGTTGTGTCTACTAGGAATAGGACTAATAACATTTGGTTGTGAAAAATGTCAGGCCTCCACCTGGTAGCTCCACTAGTGTAGGCTCAACATTCCCTGTATTGCAGAATTCACAGCAGCTCTTAGGCAGCCAGACTATGCAGTTGCAAACAGTTAAGCTTGTTTTAAGAAGGATGCCTCTTTTGCTTGCTAAAGTAGCTATGTTTTTTGCTGCCCAATCCCTTTGCTGGGACAGTGTTTGTGATTTTGCCCAATTTGACTATTATACATAACTGTTAGTCATGTTAGGAGAGGGATTGAGCATGCAAAGTCCCCCTTGATATAACAGACAGATACTGGGTTCCTCCTTGGCTGACAACAGCCAAGGAGTGAGAGACTGGTCAGGCTGTGCAGTCCCAGGAACACTATATCTGGCTGACATATCTGAAATGAACAGGAGTACTTGTGGCACCTTAGAGACTAACAAATTTAACTAATAAATTTGTTAGTCTCTAAGGTGCCACAAGTACTCCTGTTCTTTTTACGGATACAGACTAACACGGCTGCTACTCTGATATCTGAAATGGGAGTTGAATATTGGCGAGGGGAAGAAGAAAAAACTCTTCCCCTCCAAACTCTTACTTCCCCATCAAGCCCCACAAGTTACCCTGTTTATTTTCACCTGAAAGAGGCTAGGATGCTCATCCTCATCCTTTCACCACTGTCTCTGCCAGTCAGTTCCCGTCCAGGCAGCTGTAAAGAGAAATATGAAAAGAATCCTGCAATGCTGGGTAGGTATTCCCAATTTTTATTTTGGACTGACTAGGTAAAATGTACATGGATGTAAAAATCAAGGATGACAAATTAGGTTAGTGTTTTAGATTTGGGTCATACAGTCTCAGTATAATAAATTATGTAGTAATACCCCAGTAGGGAAAAATATGTATCTGACCTGAGTCATTTTCTGGAAACACATCTGGTTAAAATTCAAGGTTTTAAATTTAGTAATATTTTAGAAATACATTTGGTAAGTATTAAATTATGTGTTATATCTGGAAATATTTATTATACTAATGTGTTAAGCAGAGATTTACATCTATCAAGAAATATGAATGATTGTCATATGTGGATTACAAATGAATCCTGATATAAATAACATTTTATTCTATTTTGTAACTTTATTGTAATCTTTTTGCAAGAGTCACATCTTGTCCCATTACTGTCAGTTAGAAATAAAAGCTTTATGACTAGGTGTCAGTGCATCTAGTAATACCATATGAGTAGGAATAAGCTGTAGAGCTTGACCCTGTGAAGTGCTGAGAAACTTCAGCTCTAGTAGAAGACAATGGGCGTGACCTGTAACTCCTATTGACTTCAGTGGGACTTGAGGACACTCTGGATCAAGCCTATAACAACTAAAACTAACCTTTGGCCTGTTAGTCAATATGATTTTTTTATTACTCTTTTTGTATACTAAACGCTCATAATTCCCTGGCCAAAAATCGCAGAATTCTTGCTGTCTTGGCCAAAGGGTGTCTAAAATAGTGCTTTGTTTTATACTGAGCTATATTGTTGGTAATTGGTCTGTATTTAATTATCCACTCTGCTTCTTACCCTGACCTTCCTGACCTAGTCCAGATGCCCAGGAAGGACTACTAATAACTAACAAAGGATGCTTGTTTTCATAAATGCTTACTGTAATTGATAAGATACTAGTAATTGATAAAGTGGACAGGATACATTTGTTATAACAGATGTATTCTATAATTAATGTAACTGCAAATCATTGAGCAATATATTGATTAATGTCTAAGTCACTGAATGCTAAGTATGGCCACAGATGGTCTCAGTAGTGATAAACTAGTTACAGATGTCATTGGCTTATTAATTAGATAGGTTGAGACTTTTCAAAATAAGATCAAAGCATGGGAAATAAAGATTTAGTGAGTCCAACCCTGAGAAAGAAAGATTTAAAGGGATTTTCTTTGTTCTATACCAGTGTATAAGGGAGGAGTTTTGGGGAGTTAGTTAGAAGTGAAGTAAGCTGCCCACAGTTTGCCAGTCTCAGATTGGTAATGTATGGTTTTCCTTTCTGTATAGTGCTATATTAAGTATTGATTCATTGTCTTACATAAATAAAACTTCAGCTGAGTTGGTCATTTAACACCATGTCTTATTAAATCTAAACTTGTAACAGTCCTGATCTTGCATTCCTTCCCCCCCCCCAAAATAAAAAATCCTTACATTACCACCCACATAATGTTGCCCATTTCAAGGGGTTACTCTTGTGAATAAAGGTTGCAGGATCAACCCCCTTATTTGTCATTCTGTGTAACAGTAAGACCCAGGAAATCTTGCTGGCCAGCTCTTTCCTCTTAGGGTATGTCTATACTGCAGTTACACACCCATAGTTGGCCTGTGCCAGCTGATTCGGGCTCAGGGGCTCAGGCTAAGGGGCTGTTTAATTGCAGGCTTAACATTCAGGCTTGAGCTGCAGCCCCAGGTCTTGGACCCTCACAGGGTCCTAGAGCCCAGGCTCCAGCCCAAGCCTGAACATCTACACTTTAATTTAACAGACCCCCCTAGCCCTGCAAGCCTGTGTGAGCTGGCATGGGCCAGCCATGGGTTTTTAATTGCAGTGTAGACATACCTTTAATGCTCTATTCTTTTAGGCACTGAACCTGTGAGGTACTGAGCTCCTCTTGTGGGGTACTGAGCACCCTTAGCTCTCATTAAGAACCCTGGGAGTCGAGGGTGGTCAGCACTTTGCTGAAATATACCAGTATCGCTTGTTTAAAAAGAAACTTTGAAAACTCCTTTATATACTGAAAGAAATGGCACATACTTGATTCCCCAAAGGATGGCTCCAGACAGTATCAGACCTTGTAATAATACATCCCGAAGTATCATAGCTTAAAGGGTCCAATGAATGGGACCTTAAAAAAAAATATTTTAAAAGATTTTAGCAGTGTAAGTGCTGACTGCCTTTAGCATTCAGTATATATAATACTGACCAAGTACAACATTCCCATGTATATTTGAAGTTCATTTTTAGTAATGAGAATGATCACTAATAATACTTAATTAATGTTAAGTGTATGCAGTATTTTTACCAATTTATTATACTGATTTCTTTTTAATTTTTCTACATAGAAATGTACAGGACCAGTTTAGGCAACTGAAAAGTTTCTCATTAAGATTTGTTTGTCTTATCCATGTCAATAGCATATCACTAATACAATTTTTTTAGTTAATACATTTGCTATATAATTGCCACTGGACTATCAATGGCATTGGGTCTGATTACTTCCCCACCTGGTTGCTCAGAATGCTGGGGATCAAAGCATCTCCACTCTAAAGGCCCCAAATCTTTCAAAGAATGAGGAGCCAAAGTGGAAGCTCTTCCTGATGAACCATGTCATTATCCAGTCAAGACTCTATCTTGAGTTAAGTTACTTCTCCTCTTAGATCGATTTGTCACTCTCTTTTTCAGCCCCTGTGTCTTTCCTCCTGGTTCTGTGGGGGTGTTTGTTTGTTTGTTTGCTTGTTTGTTTTCCTTCCATTCCCTACCTTTTTTTTTTTCTTTATCTTGCTCATCATAGGTCTTCTAACACACTTTCCCTGGATCTCTGTTTCCCTATGTCTTCCACTCTCTTCCCAGTTTAGTCGCTGCTGTCACTGCACTTTTTTCAGACCCCTTGTTCTTCTCCCCAGCTTCCCAACAGCAACTTGCACTCCCAAGTGCTATGGAATTTCTGGTTCCAAAATGCCATGTCATCCTGTTTGCTGTTAAATAGGAATAGAGGGGAAAATAAGTTTGCTCCATCAGCCTTTGTTACAGTATGCCCATGGGTGCTCAGATACCATAGTGACAGATAGATAGATTCACTTTATATCATTGGTGGATTTTGCCTGAGTAAGGATTCAAGGATCAAGCCCCATATTTGTCTTTCAGAGTCCACAGAGCATTTTCCCCCCAATTGTGCCTTACCTGAAGTCAAAGGACCAAATTCTGCACTGATTTATACGCTGTGTAATCCCTCTGAAGTCAGTGGTGTTGCACAGAGTATGTCATCATAGAACTTGGCCAATGAGGCTAAATTTGTAACATCATAGGATAGATTATATACAAGACAGTGCATATGATCTAAATAGGAGCGTGTGACTTCATTACAAATGCCCACACTGGTTTGCAGAAAAGAAGACAGAAAACAATTCTATAGAAGCAGTGGAAATTGAGCCATTTAAAAGCAAAGCATATTTGGGTGGGTGCGTGGGTGGATGGGTTGGTTGTTTTTGTTTGCGCAAGTTTACTCCAGTCCTTATATAACAAGTTTTAGCATTAGTAACTCACACATAACCCACAGCATTTTTTATATGGTAGCTTATTTTACAGGGAGAAAAAGAAATGATTACTTTTAGTTGTATTCGCTGTCATTTACAATATAGTCTATTAAAAGACCCAACTAGAGTACATTAATGTGCATTATAATATTGATTCAATCTTCCAAAGGAAGTGTGAGTTTCTAACATTTCTGTCAAATAACTGCTTTACTGAACAGTACATTTTATACAGCTGCATGGACATGTTTTGGATGATACAAAATTATTACCATAATCATAGAGAATCAGAGAAAACAGAGATGAGAGAGACCTGTAAAGTTATCTGCTCCATCTCTTTGGCATTGTTTCTAATGAATGCACAGCAGAGTCACATTCTGTTTAATTTTACTTTATAAAAAATCCCCCTACTTTATCTCCTCCTGTTAAACTTTGGAGAGGTATTACAGCTCCCATTCTTTTGGCCAGGAATACAGTATACTTCCATTTGCCCAAAACTCTATTATCTGAACCTCTGCATTATCCAAATCTCTTCTTTGTCCCCCATGTATCACATATTGGGAGACGAGGAAGGGGTTCAGATAATACAGAAAGAAGAACAGGAGTACTTGTGGCACCTTAGAGACTAACAAATTTATTAGAGCATAAGCTTTCGTGGACTACAGCCCACTTCTTCGGATGCATATAGAATGGAACATATAATGAGGAGATATATATACACACATACAGAGAGCATAAACAGGTGGGAGTTGTCTTACTAACTCTGAGAGGCCAATTAATTAAGAGAAAAAAGAAAAAAAAAAAAACTTTTGAAGTGATAATCAAGCTAGCCGAGTACAGACAGTGTGATAAGAAGTGTGAGAGTACTTACAAGGGGAGATAGTCAACGTTTGTAATGGCTCAGCCATTCCCAGTCCTTATTCAAACCGGAGTTAATTGTGTCTAGTTTGCATATCAATTCTAGCTCTGCAGTCTCTCTTTGGAGTCTGTTTTTGAAGTTTTTCTGTTGTAATATAGCCACCCGCAGGTCTGTCACTGAATGACCAGACAGGTTAAAGTGTTCTCCCACTGGTTTTTGAGTATTTTGATTCCTGATGTCAGATTTGTGTCCATTAATTCTTTTGCGTAGAGACTGTCCGGTTTGGCCAATGTACATGGCAGAGGGGCATTGCTGGCACATGATGGCATAGATCACATTGGTAGATGTGCAGGTGAACGAGCCCCTGATGGTATGGCTGATGTGATTAGGTCCTATGATGATGTCACTTGAATAGATATGTGGACAGAGTTGGCATCGGGGTTTGTTACAAGGATAGGTTCCTGGGTTAGTGGTTTTGTTCAGTGATGTGTGGTTGCTGGTGAGTATTTGCTTTAGGTTGGGGGGTTGTCTGTAAGCGAGGACAGGTCTGTCTCCCAAGATCTGTGAGAGTAAAGGATCATCTTTCAGGATAGGTTGTAGATCTCTGATGATGCGCTGGAGAGGTTTTAGTTGGGGGCTGAAGGTGACAGCTAGTGGTGTTCTGTTATTTTCTTTGTTGGGCCTGTCTTGTAAGAGGTGACTTCTGGGTACTCGTCTGGCTCTGTCAATCTGTTTTTTCACTTCAGCAGGTGGGTATTGTAGTTTTAAGAATGCTTGATAGAGATCTTGTAGGTGCTTGTCTCTATCCGAGGGATTGGAGCAAATGCGGTTATATCTTAGAGCTTGGCTGTAGACAATGGATCGTGTGGTGTGTCCTGGATGGAAGCTGGAGGCATGTAGGTAAGTGTAGCGGTCAGTAGTGTAGTGGTGTGTCCATCCAGGACACACCACACGATCCATTGTCTACAGCCAAGCTCTAAGATATAACCGCATTTGCTCCAATCCCTCGGATAGAGACAAGCACCTACAAGATCTCTATCAAGCATTCTTAAAACTACAATACCCACCTGCTGAAGTGAAAAAACAGATTGACAGAGCCAGACGAGTACCCAGAAGTCACCTCTTACAAGACAGGCCCAACAAAGAAAATAACAGAACACCACTAGCTGTCACCTTCAGCCCCCAACTAAAACCTCTCCAGCGCATCATCAGAGATCTACAACCTATCCTGAAAGATGATCCTTTACTCTCACAGATCTTGGGAGACAGACCTGTCCTCGCTTACAGACAACCCCCCAACCTAAAGCAAATACTCACCAGCAACCACACATCACTGAACAAAACCACTAACCCAGGAACCTATCCTTGTAACAAACCCCGATGCCAACTCTGTCCACATATCTATTCAAGTGACATCATCATAGGACCTAATCACATCAGCCATACCATCAGGGGCTCGTTCACCTGCACATCTACCAATGTGATCTATGCCATCATGTGCCAGCAATGCCCCTCTGCCATGTACATTGGCCAAACCGGACAGTCTCTACGCAAAAGAATTAATGGACACAAATCTGACATCAGGAATCAAAATACTCAAAAACCAGTGGGAGAACACTTTAACCTGTCTGGTCATTCAGTGACAGACCTGCGGGTGGCTATATTACAACAGAAAAACTTCAAAAACAGACTCCAAAGAGAGACTGCAGAGCTAGAATTGATATGCAAACTAGACACAATTAACTCCGGTTTGAATAAGGACTGGGAATGGCTGAGCCATTACAAACGTTGACTATCTCCCCTTGTAAGTACTCTCACACTTCTTATCACACTGTCTGTACTCGGCTAGCTTGATTATCACTTCAAAAGTTTTTTTTTTTTTTTTTTTTTTCTCTTAATTAATTGGCCTCTCAGAGTTAGTAAGACAACTCCCACCTGTTTATGCTCTCTGTATGTGTGTATATATATCTCCTCATTATATGTTCCATTCTATATGCATCCGAAGAAGTGGGCTGTAGTCCACGAAAGCTTATGCTCTAATAAATTTGTTAGTCTCTAAGGTGCCACAAGTACTCCTGTTCTTCTTTTTGCGGATACAGACTAACACGGCTGTTACTCTGAAAGATAATACAGAGGCTCAGATAATAGAACAGAGACACCCCCCTACTCCCTCAGCCAGAACAGCTAGGAGCAGGAGCCCCTGGCCATGTGGGATGCCACCCAGTGGCTGAATGGTGCCTGCCCTCTCGAAATCCTTGTCCCCCATCCTATTTGGATAATTGGGAGTGTGCTGTATTTGAATGGAGCCTATATCTGAATGGTCAGTGCCTTTCCTCAGCTGGTTGAGAGTCAATCCCTCTCCCATTTAACATGGAAGATTTTGCACTGAGTAAAAATAACTCAGCATTGGAGCTTCCCCCCACACTCCCCTATACTTTTTCCTTGGGGTTGGTGTGGCACAATCTTTCCATTCTACATGTCTGTCAAGGTGGTGGTGGTGGGGGGTTAACTTGAATATTTATCTTCTCCCTCCTCAGGGGACTGGAGGCTGATCTCCCTTCTCCTCCTAGCTGGGTTTCTAACTCTGTTTCTCTTCCTTGGCCCCTCACTCTCAATTTCCCACTGGTTCTGTTGGTTTTGATTTTTTTTCCCCCTTCCCCCTTCTTTAACTCACCCTCACATATTCATAGTCTTTCTCATGCATTTTCCTTGGCTCCTTATTTACCCTCCCCCAGCCCCTGGCCTGTTCCCTGTCTCTTCCATTTCCCCCCCCCCCCCCTCACAGACTCCTTACTGCTGTCCCTGCCCTTCCTTCAGACCTCTCCTCCTCCCAGGTCCCTCCAACTGTCACTCCTAACTGCCACGGAACCTTCCGGTCCCAACGTTCCACGGAGCCCTTGGGACGGTGACGCTCAAACTGGCACTTCTAATTCAAAGTGCTTGTGATGTTTACAGTCTCACTTCTTGGGCAGGCTCTACCAAGCATAAGGAGGGTGGTCTAGTGGAGGGCACTGGACTGTTTTTTTGTTTGTTTTTTTTCTTCAGAAGACCTGGGTTCAATTCCTGCCTCGGCCACAGAACATCTGTGTGATGCTGGGCAAGTGGTTAAATCTCCCGTGTGCCTTAGTTCCCCATCTACAAAATGCTTCCTAACCTCATGTGGGTGTTGTGAAAATAAAATCCATTAGTGATTGTGAGGCACTATAATAATGAGGCCCAAGTAAGAAACAAACTAGAAGAACTCAAGGAGAGGAGGGAAATCAGATGTGTATATATAATTAGTTCAAAATACACTCCCCCCCACCCACCCATAACTTTTAACTATATTCACTTTTGGCAAGGGCCTGAAAAGTGAGTGATTATAAAAATCCCCATTATCTTGGGAGGGAAAACAGAAGTGTTTATTAGATTTAAACAATAGACATCAATTCAACCCTTCATGCCCCCTCAGAGCAGGGAGAGAGAATAACCAGGAGTCCCTCTTCCTTCCAGCTGGGTTTCTCACTCCACTTCTTTCTTGGCCCCTTGCTTTCTCTTTCCCCTTGTTCAATTGCTTTCTCCTTTCACTCTCTTCCTTTTTCTTTCTTTGCCTCTTGTCACCGTTCTTCTCACACACTTTCCCTGGCTCCCTATTAATGTCCCCTCTCTGCTTTTTTCCTACCTCTTTCCTCCCATCTCTCTCGGGGGTATCCCTGCTGCTGTCACTGCCCCCAGAACCCTCCTTCTCTCCCCAGCTCCAGCTCTGGGTCACGTGCCATCCCTTGCCTGTTAAAGGACACTTGTATCATTCTGCTCACTGTTAAACAGCAAGAGTCAAAGGGGAAAGATTTTCACTCCTGTGTCTTTGTTACAATGCACCTTAGGTGCTTAGGGCTGGTCTACACTGGGGGCGGGGATCGATCCAAGATACGCAACTTCAGCTACACGAATAGCGTAGCTGAAGTCGAAGTATCTTGGATCGAATTACCTGGGGTCCACACGGCGCAGGATCGACGGCCGCGGCTCCCCCGTCGACTGCGCTACCGCCGCTCGCTCTGGTGGAGTTCCGGAGTCGACGGTGAGCGTGTTCGGGGATCGATATATCGCTGATAAATCGATTGCTACCCGCCGATACCACAAGACACATGCCCTGATTCTCCTCTCACATTGGTATACAATAAAAGTGACTGCACTGAAGTTGATGAGTTATCCTGGGGCTAACCTGGTATATACAAGAGGGAGTAAAGCAATACATAGATTAGATACCCTGATTCTCCTCTGATATAGATGTCAAACAGTGGTAACTTCACTGACATTAATGGAGTTAAACTGATGTAAAACTGATGCAAGAGGTGACTCTGGCAGATAGAGACAGAGTGAGTAAAGTAATAGCCAGCTAGGGAGAGTAAGGCATGTCATATACTGCCTTTGCATGGATGTCATAATGTTGCCATCAAACTTTGACTGTGATACACAATCTAGATGCGACAAAATGCTATAACCTTTACTTTTGCCACCTAATAACTTTAGCATGACCTGATGACGATCAGCACAAGAATTGCACAATAGTTGGCCCCGTTATAATACATGACATTTAAGATATCTGCAATGATCCCTCCTGAAATAATCCGCAGATTTATCTTTGGGACCTGGCCTTGCTTCAGAAACACAACTGTGATTCAGATTACATTATCAGTAGTTGTTGAGTTTTGATGCAGATGAAACAGCAATTCTAGATGAATATATAAAGGAAGGAACTAGGCACATTGAGGAGAATTCGTGAGTGGCACTGCATCCACTTTATGCTGGCAGAGCTGGTGTAGTGGTCCACAGGAAATACCCCAGTGTAGAAAGCCTCCCCTTTGGAAGTCCGTGCTGCAAGGGGCATTCTGGGGGGGCGGAGGGTAGGAGAGGGTATGAGGAAGCATGGTGGAGCATTCCTATTTTCCTCTATTCTCAGGTGCCCATAGAAGCTTTGTTACCAGGGTTCCTTAAGTACTAAGGGACTTAAGCACATGGCGAAAGTTACACATACCTAAAATCAAGCCTGTGTACTTGAGCCATGCTTCAGCAGTCCAGCCATAAGTCCCATTTTAAAGTGAAGGTTATAGAAAAACTAGAATAATAAAACAGCAAGAAAAAGAAATGTTCAAGGGCACAAAAGCTGGAGGAAACAAATATCATTTGATTGTGAAGTGTTTATATATGCAATTTGTGAACTCGTATGAAGCCAATAACTCTGAATTTTTCAGACTGTAGCTGTCACGCAGGCATGAAACAATTCCTTTGTTTATCCTTTTCAAGGTTTTTTTGGCGAGGAGAACACATTGCAGTTTAGATACTTATTTTAGCCTTTTATTTATTTTTAATAGCTTATTGTTTTGTTGCTTATCCTTGATTGGCATTTTTTGTGTGCACTCTAAAATGGAAACTTTGCTTACAGGTGATTGATAGAATAACATTTTCCTGGCTTGTGATTTCAGCAAGATTTCATTTTAAACTTTGTTCTTATCATTTGAACATATGTGATTTATTTAAAGGATCTGATCCTGCTTTTCCTCACTCTTACACCAACATAAATTAGGAAGACTCACATCAAAATCAATGTAAACCCAGTATAATAGAGTGAATGTCACACTCCATGTATATATTAGATTGTATATGATCCAACTGGATTCTTCATGTTATTGGGATAATATTTTTCAGATCTAATGCCAAGCTGTTAACTAAATGAAAAATAATAAGGAACCAATCCTGAAGTTCTTAGGCAAAAAATCCTATTGAAGTTAATAGAAGTTTTGTCTGAATGAGGACTGCAAAATTGGACCTGGAGTCATAGTCCCAAACCGGACAAAGCAACATATTTTAGATCTGCCTGAGTTGGATTCCTGTAGCTCCATGAGATATTTGAGAGATTGAGTGAGAAGAAGGTAACAGTGAAATATGTCAATTCTGATAAGATCACGAGAGCCAGGCTTGGTGATGCCAACAAAAGCTAGAAATGTTTAAATAAACTTTGTTCATAGTTGTCCTGCATTGTGTTTTATATACTGTAGTTCATGGATCACACAAGAGTTTAACAAGAAAAGGCTTCATATTAATTTCATACATAAAATGTTTTTTATTAAATATGTGAAATGCTTTTCCTTTTTATATGAACCCAATAAAACATTGATCATAAAACTCTGCCCTTCTGCTTCTTTATTTTCAATTTCTACTGAGGCTTTTGTATTTAAATTTCGACTTTAAGACCGTTATGGGGTATGATTATGAGACAGATTTAATTTATGAA
Organism: Malaclemys terrapin pileata; assembly: GCF_027887155.1. Classification (NCBI taxonomy): domain Eukaryota; kingdom Metazoa; phylum Chordata; order Testudines; family Emydidae; genus Malaclemys; species Malaclemys terrapin. The sequence goes on along the minus strand of NC_071522.1, from coordinate 18,480,121 downwards.
GACTGTCATCCCAATTCTTCTTTTGTTCACACTAGTATAAATCAAGACTAACGCTGTTGAAATCAGTGGGGTTACACACTGGTGTAAAATCAAACCGTTAGGTCAGATCCTTAATAGGTGTAAATGGTTGTAGTTCTATTGATGTCTGTGGAATTATGCCCTTTTACACCAGCTGAGGATCTGGCTCATTGACTTCAGTGGAGCTACACCAGGGACTAATTTTGCCCATTGTGTTAAACTATTTCCCGATGTTTTGCATTACGAGTTCTTCTCCATGTTGCCAAATTCTTCTCTCCAATTCACAGTATGGCTCTCCGTTACATATTGTGCACAAACTCAGAGCAGAGACCTTCCATTGAGTTCAGCTGGAGTTCCACACGTGGAGTGAGTGCTGAGTATACAGCAAAGATCTTAAGCATGGATCAGAGAGGGACACTTTGCCAACAGCCCCAAGGAGTTCTTTCAGCAGCTACAGATTGCCAAGACACAAGGGCATTCTTTCCATGGCCCTTCCCTCTCACCATATGCTTTGGGCAGGCTGTCGGGAGGGGTATGGCATAGAAGTCACTATGGTGGCCCTACACTATTCAAGGCTCCCTCTATGCTGGTGATTGCAGGTATTTGTATTACTCCTGATTCACACTGGAACAAGAGGAAAAGCAAGCCTCAAGCCCAAATTTGCATATGAAATGAAGAAAGTTGTAGATGCAAGCAAGATTTTTTTTGTCTAATAATGCAACAAATCTTGTAGCTGAAATTTGCATACTTCTTGATTCATGAAATTATGAGCAGCTGCTATTTTGCTACATTCTTATATTGAAAAGGCAGCATAGAAAAGAACAGACACATTAGGCAAACTCCATCTGCCCCTCACGTCTATCACTTTCCTTCACTCTCTCCTTCGCCAAACAGGATAAAACGGCATAATCAGATGTCTTGGTTTGCCAGGGACAGTCCCTGAATTTATGTAGCTGTCATCCAAGATGGGATTTTTGTTTTGAAATCAACTTCTTAACATGGTCTCCTGTTCTCCATTGAAATGTTCTAGGATTTTCAAAGAATATCCCAGAACACAACAGATCTTCAAGCAGAGAATAATCTTACACAAAGCTAATAGATCTCTGAAGATGCCTGAAACTCTTCAGACATTTCCTTTTAGGGGTTTTAAGACTCCTGAGAAAGAATGATTTTGGTTCATTATGACCTCTTATGATTTTTTTTATGGTATTGTTTACTATTATTATTCTAAATATTAGAGAGGAAGGTAGATTTTTTTTTCCTGGTTAAAATACAGGATGAGGAGTCAGGAGAACTGACTTCTATTCCCTGCTCTGACAAAGACTCGTTGTGCATCTTCAGCCTATAGCCAAGCCTGCCATGCTGGATAAAAAAGGGTGCTTTAAGCCCTTTGGGCCAGGGACCATCCCTTTGTTATATTTTTGTACAGTGCCTCTAATACAATAGGGTCAGAGTCTGTATACTATCACACAGTAGAATGTAGCCTATACTCGCACTATGCAATAATATAAATAATAATGCATTTCATAATGATTTTAAAATATTCAACATCTTCTCAATTAAAAGATGGAAATTCAGAATTTCAAAACTATTTAATACCTGGTTACACAGCACTTAACTCATCTAAATGCATCTCTGTTAAGTAGAATTTGTTTCTTATTTTTGTCCCGTTTAAGAAACAGTCATTGTCATTCACTATCATTAGTGTAACTAGGTTCCCTAGGAAATGTCCCATTAAAGTAGCCATCCTTATTAAGCATGTCCCAATTAAGCAGTGTTTATTTTATGGTAGGTTCCAGACCTAAAGACAGAATAATTTTCAGTTCCTAAAGGGAGAAAAATCAGTCAAGGAAATTACATACTTTAGACAGGCTTAAATTGATACAAAATGATAAGAGCCCAAAACTGAAAAATTAAGGTTGACTCTGCATTCTTCGTTCATGCTAAAATGAGGATTTGATGCAATGGTGGTTTTCTGAGTTAAGAAAGTAGCCTACACCCTAGCAATGGCTTTGATTTCATTGTGTTATAATTTAATGGTTTATGACTTACAACCACACGTCATAGGAGCCACGCAAGTTAGCTATCATGGAAAAGACATAGGTGATAATCATGTCTGTACTCAGAAAGAATAATGATCTTGTGGTTAAGACAGTGGACTGGGACTCAGGAGATCTAGGGCCAATTTCCAGCTCTAGTGCAGACATTCCTGTGTGACTTTGGGTAAGTCACACACAGCCAGTGTTTTAAAGGTATTGAAATTAATGGGAGTTAGGAACCCTAAATACCTTGAATCTCTCTGGTCCTAATTCAGCAAAGTGTTTAAGCACATAGAATCATAGAAATGGAGGGCTGGAAGGGACCTCAATAGGTTACCCCATCCATCCCCCCTATGTTGAGGCAGTATTAAATATACCTAGACCATCCCTGATGGGTGTTGTTATAACCTGTTAAAAACTTGCAAAGGACTGGTGACTGTACAAAGCAGTAACGGGCCACCAAAATGAATCCTACAAATGATCCCTATATCTCTACTCAGAAAGAAGCTTCTCCACACCTAAGGAGGAAATACAATCTGGGAGAGGTGCATTTTGAGCTGTGCTGTACTGCAAATCAATTATGCTTCTTTTCCTTGGCCAAGCTAAGTACTAACTCACAATCTCTGATATTCAGAAACTCCATTAGAACAGAATGAGGGTATTTCCTTATCTCCTTATTTCTGGGTTTTGCCCAGAGCTATTATGAGCTCTTTCTGCAATAATAAAAGGAGAGAAACAAATGGGTGAGGTAATACCTTTTGTTAGATCAACTTCTGTTGGTAAAAGAGACAAGCTTTCAAGCCTACACAGAGCTCTTCTAAAGGGAAGATCTACACTACAAGTTTACATTGGTACAGCTGCACCACTGTAGTGCATCTGGTGAAGATGCTCTCAGCCAGTGGTTCTCAAACTTTTGTACTGGTGACCCCTTTCACATAGCAAGCCTCTGAGTGCGACCCCCCCCCCTTATAAATTAAAAACACTTTTAAATATATTTAATACCATTATAAATGCTGGAGGCAAAGCAGGGTTTGGGGTGGAGGCTGACAGCTCGTGACCCCCCATGTAATAACCTTGCAACCCCCTGAGGGGTCCTGACCCCCAGTTTGAGAACCCCTGCTCTAAGCTGACAGGAGAGAGCTCTCCCATTGGTTTAATAACTCCACATCCATGAGTGGTGGTAACTATGTCAGTGAGAGCTCTCTCGCCAACATAGTGCTATCTACCCAGGGAGTTACAGTCAGTATAACTACGTCACTCAGGAGTATAGGTTTTTCTACCTAAGTAAGGCCTGGTCTACACTGGGGGTGGGGGGGCAATCGATCTAAGTTACGCAACTTCAGCTACATGAATAACAGCTGAAGTCGACGTACTTAGATCTACTTACAGCGGTGTCTTCACTGTGGTAAGTCAATGGCTGATGCTCTCCCATTGACTCCGCCTGCGCCCCTTGCCCTGGTGGAGTACCAGAGTCGACAGGAGAGTGCATGGAGGTCGATTTATCGCATCTAGACTAGACATGATAAATCGACCCCCGCTGGATTGATCTCTGCCTGTAGACAAGCCCTAAGTATGTAATGGAAACCAAGCCTTAGATCTTGGAGAAGCATTCAGTGTCACAGCTATTACAAGGTGGAACACATTGTTTAACATAAGGAGTTAACATGTTGGAAGAGAGACCATTCAAGGTGAAGTCGGCAGTTAACATCTTTGCAGTTGTAGGACAAAAGAAGGTTAGTGTCTACACTAGCACTTTTGTCGGTAAAACTTTTTTGGTCAGGGTCTGAAAAAAACACCTCCCCGATTGACAAAATTCCACTGACAAATGTGCCGGTGTGGACAGAGCTAGGTCGGCGGGAGACACTCTCCTGACAACATAGCTACTGCTGCTGATTGCAGGTGGTTAATTATGCCAACAGGAGAGCTCTCTCTCAATGACATAGAGTGGCTACACAGGAGATATTACAGCGGCGCAACTGCTGCAGTAAGCTAGACCACTTTAAGGTCTGTAGTGTAGACAAAGCCTTACGGTGACATAAGGCAGCTTACGTCAACCTAATTATGTCCACGTTACAGCCTTGCTCCTGCTGATGTAAGTGCCATACCACATTGACATAATAACTCCACTTCCACGAGAGGCGTAGGGTTTATGTCAGTGTAGTTAGGGAAACTCAGTGTCTGTGTAGATACTGCGGGTTACCAGGGCCGGCTCCAGGGTTTTTGCTGCCCCAAGCAAATATATATATATAAATAAATAAATAAAAAGGCCAGAGTCCCGCCACCGCCGAAGCAAAAAAAAAAAAAGGGGGCCGGAGTGCTGCCCCTAAAAATTGCACATGCTTGGGACACTGGTGCCTAGAGCTGGCCCTGCGGGTTACTTATATTGGCTGTTGGCTGGCATTCTTGTCAACTTCACGGCTCCTGCTGGAGACATGAAATTGACAGGAAAGCCCAGATCACAGCTTGGGCTGCCACCCCAGGGCAAGTGAGGGGCTCCAGCTGGAGTGTGGCTGCCCCAGAGCTCCCAGTTCCCGCTCCCAGCTGGGCTGCCACCTGGGCTCCTCACTTCCTGCTGGCAGCTCTGCTGCCCCCTGAGGGGGTCTGGTTCCCCACTCCCAGCTGGGCTGCTGACTGTGCTCCTTACTCCCTACTCTGACCTGGGCTGCAGGCCAGGATTCTGGCTCCCAGCTCCCGGCTTGGAGAAAGTTTTGGGTTAGCGCTTATTTATATTTATGAATGAAAATCCCAGCTCCAAACACCCCCAAACTTCAGGGAAGTTCAGAGACAGATTCCGATCCACACTTTTGGGAAGTGGATCCACACCTGAACTTTGTGTCTCAGGGCTGTCTCTGATAACCTGAATTAAGGTAATTCTTAATTAAGTAGCTGCACTTGCTTAACACTGAATAAATGTTGTGTCAGCATTTCCAATGTGCAACCTTCTTTTATCAGGGATTTAGAACTTGGCCGTGACTTCCAGAAGCTGGTGCATCCAAAGTTGTACATGAATGTTTGATTGGGTCCCAATGCAGAGAACAAAGCACAATACTGTACCTGCATAGAAACTTATATGCGTTCTTCTGGCTCTGACACAGTCAACTATCAGGCTCTTTGATACATCCCAACCCTTCAACGTGTATTTTTCTAGCTCTGCTGATTATCTGAGCTCTCATTCAGATGCTCTCAGCACAGATGCCTTCCTCATCAGCTCTGCATTAAAACATACAGTAAGTGAAATTCTGCCATATGTTAATACATATGTTTCAGTTTCAATAAACATTCGGTGCATTTTTTTCTAGAAATATGAATCAGAGTTTATACCATTATTTTTGCTTTCTATTCAAATATACCAGTGGTTTTAAGTAAGCTGTAATTAAATCAAGGTTAGCTGAGTGCAGTGTAACCTGTCACACAGATGGAAACACATATTGATAGTTAATGGTTCAGCATTTACCTGGTTTTGGGGTTGGTGGAGTCAAATTGTCGGAGACTGCCTGTGATGTTGTATAATGATGGAGAGGCAAATAGCCCAGAGAACAGGTGTAACTAGGGTTTTCACTTTGTCCCCACCTCTGATTTTCCCATCTGGCACATTACCATGTGATGATGTCAGCACACTGAGAAAGAGGACACAGATAGGGTGGCTTTCTCCTTTACTGAACTCAAATTGTGATTAGCGAGTGCCCATGGTATATTTCTGGAGAAGACTCAGTCCATTTTTCATGAGCGTGCTGATTTATTCCATCTGAGAAACTGATCCAGTAACAGAAAAATACTCTGGGATGGAAGGAGGAGGCAGTGCAGTCCACCTATGGTTCCAGCATTTGAACCCCATCAATAAAACAGACTAATATTCTTTTCCTAGATCTTTAAAAAGGGATTGTATATGTGACTACAATGCTGACTTTTTCTCTCCATTTTAGCTTGGGATTCTTGTGCTGAGACTGGCATCTCCTCCTTCCTTCAGAAGTCAGCATGGTTTTGGCAAACTCCTCATTGACTGCCAATGCCATGATACCAATAACATACCAGCATTGAGAAACTTCTCTTGCTTTTACTGTGGAAAAGTGAATTGGTTCTTACATGCCTGGATTTGTTCAATTACATATGTTATGAACATTTAAAAAAAAGAACAAGGCTTCTTTTTTGATTGTTGGTTCATTTTTCATAAAATGTCTCAGGCATTTGAGAAATAAATAATCTTCCACTTACAATGGGTATAAATTCCCAAGAGACCTAAGGGTGCTAGCATGTATGTGCCGAGCCTTGATCTCCTCCAGGGGGATTAATATGTATATATTGCCTGTAATTATAGGTTGATAATTATATAATTCACAGTCATCATTTGTGACTGACTGGGCAAGCTGGCAATGTGGAAGGGCGGGACCATATCATAAGCTAATAAAAAAAGTAATTATTTCTTTCTGATCTAGCTTTTGCCTTCCCAGTCAGATTGGGACATTGTGCAATAATTAGAGATGCATGAACCTCAAAACACTTGGAGGTTCCGATTAGGTGAGATAAGTATCACAATGTTTGGATGTCTAGTCAGTGCTCAGATGAACTGCTTTAAGTCTGGAATTTGAGGGCTCCTGTGAGAACAAGAACAACAAGGAGTCTGGTGGCACCTTAAAGACTAACAGATTTATTTGGGCATAAGCTTTCGTGAGTAAAAACCTCACTTCTTCGGATGCATCCGAAGAAGTGAGGTTTTTACTCACGAAAGCTTATGCCCAAATAAATCTGTTAGTCTTTAAGGTGCCACCAGACTCCTTGTTGTTTTTGTAGATACAGACTAACACGGCTACCCCCTGATACTGTGAGAACAAGGTGTGACAGTTCTCAGGGCACCCAGGACAGTGAATCACCGTGTTGCCCCCTGCTTTCAGCATGAGGTAGTCTTGCTTGTTCTTGGCTGGATGTCAGCTTCCTAGCATCACCAGCTTTTCAGCTGCTCAAGCACTCTCCTCGGGGCTATGCCAAACCTGTCTTTGCCTTGTGGATTAACAAGAGGTCCACCCCCTGACATTGGCTACTCACAGAAATTCTAGATCCTCTGCTATCAAAAGAGTTGTGTACCCCAGTTTTACCTTAAACCACTATTTCTGTAAGCCACACAGCACTTGTGAGCACTTATAATAAAAAAGGAGGTTTATTTAGGTGAGAATAAAGATTTAACAAGAAATGAGAGAAAGTGATGGAAACAACTGGTTACAACACAAAACAAAAAAATCAAATGTGAACCTGGGTTTACTCTTATCAATATTTATCTTTCCTATACAATAAAGTAGGTTTTCCCCAAAAAGTTCAGTCTGGTTTTTCCACAAGAACTAGGATCCAAATATTCATGAAAGCCTGCCCTGTTGTTCAAGGAATTTCCTCAGTGAATGGATAAGAGTGTTTTCCCCTACACTCTGTTATACTGAAACAGCCTTTTGTCTTTATTCATAGCCAGGGTGATCTCCTACCTGCTATAATGGTCCTTTTCTCCTCCAAGTGGTTTTGATCCTTTGCAATTGTCCTTGATGGTTTTCCATTGACTGTTCTGGGATGTGGCCAGAGTACACAACAGAACCTTGCATTGCCATGCTAGCTGACTAGGAAGGGGTAATAACTCCGGCTTGCTTGAATGAGCCATCTCTGAGATGTATTACTCCCTGTGATTAATCTCCAAGTCCATAAAGCATACTTTCAATACAAATACATTATTCCTTAAATATTACCTGTACATACATCTTGCAGTGATTATCAATCTTGACAAATTACAAGCTTTCTGTAGATATCTTACAGGATATTTATCCATAAAGACTAATATATGACATGTGTTTGATGTAGTAAGTTTGTCAGGTCTGAGGTGAGTGTTGTTTACAACGAACAGGGGACCCTTTGCCAAGGATCCTGTGTATCACACAAAGTCCCACCTAAGACTTCCAGAACTGGTCTGAGCTGGGTCAGAAATGTTACAAGAATAGCCTTTTTCATGGTATTTCTTTTATTTCCCAAGTGTCAAGCTGTGTAGAGTGGCTCACGACCATGAGTGCCACCTCAGGGCGGACTGTTAAGAAACAGGGCGCAAACCCCCAAATTGGTTGCCTGTTCTGGAATTAGATTTCACCAACCTTGTATCAAGTGTGAACTCCTCAAATACTACCATAGCTTTAACAGGGAGTCACAGACAGTCCCCTTGGGTACTCCAGTCTATCTTGCCACCTAGGCAAGCCTGCCTTTGTGATAGATGGTCCCTTACACCAAAAATCACAACAATATAGAGGTTACTCCCAGTCCCAAAGGACCAATCACTTACCCCAGGTAAATAGTACCTTAGATCTCTCACCAAAGATGATGTTCGTAGCCAATCCTATAATAAACTAACTGAAGATTTGTTAACTAAGAAAAAGAAATGGGAGTTATTTACAAGGTTAATGCAGTAATATATGCACATAAATGAGTTACAGTCTTAAGTGTCAAAAAGTTATAGAAGCTGCTGTCATGTGCAAGCTCTAGATGTTCTTTATGGCTAACCAAAGCTAAGCAGCTTGAGGATTTCTTGCTTATGCTTAGAAATATTGCCCCCTCCAAATTCCAAGCAGTAAAGAGATACTGATCTTTCAGGACAGCGATTTTTATTCCCTTCCCCCAGAGTTCAAACTGTGATGGGATGGGGGTTTGTACACATCCCCTCTTCACCGTTGTGGGGGGAGCAATCAACAAAGTCTATTGTCCACTGATGTTCCACAATGGCTCATCTGGTGTCTATAGGCCTTCTTTTGTGGGGCAGAAGATAATACCTCTTTTTTTACCCACGAAAGCTTATGCCCAAATAAATCTGTTAGTCTTTAAGGTGCCACCAGACTCCTTGTTGTACATGTGGTAATGCTTCTCTCCTGACTATGGGGTTTTCCAGTTTCATAGCAAACAGTTTTATAGCTACAAAGCAAACACTTAAATATTACCTTATAACATGGGATACCGATCTTATAAGTGAGATTAACACATGCAGCAACTCACAAGCATTTCATAAAGTCCAAATACTAAACACATTCTTATAAACTTAACATCTATTTTAACAAAGCTAACACAGAAGTGAGCCAGATTGGTTTCCAGCTTTGCGTCTGTCAGTGCTCATAAGGCCTAGGGGCCTTGGCATGAGCTGACACTGGTCTGCCAGCGTCATACCAGGTTACTGGGAGCTTGAATCTAAGCAGTAAGACTCAATTTGAGCCTTATAGAGCACATTTTTGCTGTGAGTGCAATTCACTGCCGTGCAGAGGCCCAGAAAACAGCTTATGCACTACTTGAAGTCCCACTTAAGTCTCATTGTGCTCCTCCTTCTATCTGTATCAGTCTGTCATATCTTGTCTTATATTTAGACTGCAAGCTCTTTGCGGGAGGGGCTGTCTTTGTTCTATGATTGTACAGCGCCTAGCACAATGGGGGAGTGGTCCATGACTACGGCTCCTAGGTACTACTGCAATACAAATAATAGCTCATAGACTATCAGGGTTGGAAGGGACCTCAGGTGGTTATCTAGTCCAACCCCCTGCTCAAAGGGGGACCAATCCCCAGACAGATTTTCCCCCAGATCCCTAAATGGCCCCCTCAAGGATTAAACTCACAACCCTGGGTTTAGCAGCCCAAGGCTCAAACCACTGAGCTATCCCTCCTCTCTAAGACTAATAGTTAATAATAATATCTCACATAAGCCCTAAAGATAAGATGAAACATAAAAACCCTTTGGTTTTTTCACTATAAAGCTCACAAAAGGTTCCGTTTTCTTTTCAAGATGCTAAGCTCTCTGATCCAGCAAAGTATTTAAGCACTTGCTTAACTTTGAAGTCAATGGGAACGCTCACATGCTTAAGAGTTTTACTAGATTGAGGACAATGCTCAGCAGTTTGTAGGATTGAGCCCAAAGCATGTAATCCAGAAATGAACAAATCCAGGCATGTGGGAGCCAATTTAATTGAGCACAGTAAAAGCCACAGAAGTTTCTCAATACTGGTAAATTATTGGTAGCCAGGCATTGGCAGTCAATAAAAAGCTTGCAGAAACCATGCTAATTTCTTAAGGGAGGAAAATATGTCAATCTTGGCACAAGAATCCCAAGCCAAAGCCTGCTTTGTAGTGACACATACAATCCCTTTTTAAAGGTCTACGTGAAACATATTTGTCTTCTGATGGAGTTCAATTGCTGGTACTATAGATGGGACACCTTGCCTCCTCCGTTGAGTCCAACGTTATGTTTATAAAGCAGAGATTCCAGAAGGCAAAACTGCAGAGCTGTTTTTCGTTGTTAAATGAATAAGGTTTAAGTAGAACTTAAGTGTAGATAGGCCTTCTGCATAGGGATGAATAGCACCCTATAGATCATTCACACAGTATCAATCGCCTAAAGATCTTTCCAGCTCAAACCAAACCACTGTAAAATCTAGGGTGGGTTGTTTGGGCCTAGCATTCCTCGTGCTTTTACGAAGTTCTGGTGATCTACAGAAAGATCTTCCTAGTACTTTACAACCAATACTTTCGATCCTGCACAAACCCCGCAAATTATGCAATTAAATAAGGGCTCAGTCCCGCAAAGTGTTAAGCATTCTGACCCCCATTCAGCAAAGCACTTAAGCATATCCTTGATTTAGGCATGTCAGTAGTTCCATCAGTTTCAATGGGACTGCTCACATGTGTAAAGATAAACATGTGCCGAGTGCTTTGTTGGATCAGGGCTGGAGTGCTCAGCACATTGCAGGCTCAAGCTGCTAGGCCCCACTTAAGGAATATAATTCATCGCATGCTTAACTTCAAAGGGATTTAAGCATGTGCTTAAAATTAGGCATGGGCTTAAGTCACGTCCTGGAAAGGGATGCTTTCCTGAATCAGGGTTGTAATGTGCAGACATTATGGCCCCTCATAAAAAGTTATGATTCATTTCACATGGAAGTTTGACTGAAGGCTGGGATTTTGTTTGAGTTTTGAGTGAAGGTTCAAGTAGAGTCTTGTTCAATCTGTGACCTGATCACTTAAGATCAAGCTCTTGGCCCAGGATTTTCTGATTAAAGCCTTTTTCAAGAATTTCAAAAGATCATCTGCTCCATGACCAATTTGCCTTGCTGCTTCTGAAATAGGACCACATCTATATTTTTGCTAGATCGGGAGTTCTTAGCCTGGCAATCCCAAACTTGCCAGAGGATTATGCCACTCTGCTCTTCCCATACAGCTAGATCGGACTAGGTGATTGTCCCATTAGGGAAAAAGGGGTCCTGGTATGGAAAAGGTTGAGAAGCACTATTCTAGACTGCAGTAGGCACACGGTAGCACCCAGTACAGTTAAAACTACAAAGCAGTTTCCATTATATTTTCAGTCCCCCACTTCTGGAAAAAATTACTTTTTGCAATGAAATTGTCCATGTTTGGGTCTAGATCGGGATGGCCAAACTTACAGATCCTCTGAGAATCTTCAGAAGTTCAAGAGCTGGGATGTGCCTGCCGGGACTTGGTGCTTCAGCCCTGCAGGAAGGGGCGGGGTTTGGGGCTTCAGCCCTGCAGTAGGCACTTGTCTGGGGTTGGGGCTTCAGCTCTGTGGGGAGGGCTAGCCCCACCACCCCACCGCAGGGCAGAGGCCCTGAGTTCCCCACCCCCGCAGTCTGGTAGGCAGAGTATGTGGGGGTTCTGGGTTCTGCAAGCCACACTTTAAATGTAAAAGAGCTGCATGCAGCTAACAAGCCACAGTTTGGCCACCCATGGTCTAGATCAAAAAAATCTGTTTGTGTTTGTGAGTGCATGTAAAAATGGACTAAAATTCCCCCAGCCATTTCTAAGTATTGCAAGAGTTAAATAAATACACCTTTTCTGTTTTTGTTTAAATATTACCACATTTTCCCCCACCATACAGATAACTCAATTCAAATATTGCAGAATTTCGACACCTGATACTTGGCAAATAAACAATCCTCACTGAGGGGTTTGTCCATAACCCCACTAGGGAAAAAAATCCTGGCTGGATAACATTAAAGCTTTGGATGATTGAAAATTGACAACTGCACACATCAGAAGATTTCAGTGATTCAGAGACATCTGAGTATTCACATTCACAGACAGGTGCGCTGTGTATGCATGGAATTTCTTTTTCTGCACCTTCTAAATGGACAATTTTCTGTGCATGCCAATAAGCACAAGTTGGCCTGAAGGACTTAAAGCAGCTTAAGATCTTTCATTAGTGTAAACTTATCACACTATGTTACTAGCTGTTAAAGATCCTGATTCAGCAAAGCATTAAGCATATGCGTAGTAGTCCCCCTGAAGTCAATAGGACTATTCATATACTTAATGCTAATTACTTGCTTAAGACCTTTGCTGAATCAGGGTCCACGTATTTATGTGTCTGTAAAATGGCTTTTGCTTTCCTTTATTTTTAAGGTGGTACAAAAGCTAATGTCAGCTAAAGGTATTTATGAATAATATTTTGCATTTCTATAATGAATTTATAATTAATTTTGCCTCAAAACAGCCCTGTTAGACAGGTGAGGAATTATCTGCATTTAACAGATGGGTAAACTGAGGCATGAACTGATGAAGGCAAAATTTTCAGAAAGGCCCCCTAACTTTGAGTGCCTCTGTTTTTGGGTCCTCAAGCTGACACAGGTGTAGCCTGATCTTTCAAAGGTGCCGACCATCCTCAGCTCCAAGGAAGGGCAGTAATTAATGGAGATTTACACTAGTGTAATTCTCAGCAAAACTCCCATAGTCAGCAAAAGTCAGGAAATGCTAACATTAAGGTGAAAGTCTACTCTGAACAAGGTGCTCTGTAGGAGTTCCATCACAGCGGGTTTGCTTCTTGGACGTATTCAGCCTCAAATGTGCTGAGTTTAGAAACAAAAATAAGTTTTGGACTGCTTTTACAGAGCCAGTGCAGCTCTGAGAGAGTGATCTGGATTCTATTCCATCTTGTACCTCATCAGCAGGGTTAGTGGTATGTTCCAATCCGTTTATACGTGCGCCACCCCACCGAGAGCAATGAGTCTACACAGATGTCAGCGAGGCCCTATTTGAAACCAAAAAGCTTTTGTTTCTGGGAACGAGGCAAAGAGGAAAAGAACCCAGGCTGACTTTCAGATCTCCAGTTGGTTGGTGATCAGAAAAATATAAACAGTTTTTTACTTATCCAGTGAGCACATTGGATATGGAATCATTGAAAGACAATAATGTATAACCACACAATACTAACTTTGCAGTCAATTTCCAGAGGGGAACTGAACTTCTGAGTTCCAAGAGCAGCATTAACACAGCTGCACTGAAAATATATAGTATTTTGATTTGACTTTCCAGTTAAATATGTAGCTTAAGATATTAATATTGATTTTTATTATATATATCATAAACCAGTGGTTTTCATACTGTGGGTCACGACCCAGTACTGGGTTGCTGAATGTAAGGCACTGGGTCGCGGCGCCTCTGGTCAGCACTGCCGACCGGGCCGTTAAAAGTCCTGTTGGCGGTGCTGCCCAGCTAAGGCAGGTTAGTCCCTACCTGTTCCGACACTGCGCTGTGCCCCGGAAGCGGCCAGCAGCAGGTCCGGCTCCTAAGCAGGGGGGCATGGGGCTCTGCACGCTGCCCCTGCCCTGAGCACCAGCTCCACACTCCCATTGGCCGGGAACTTGTGGGGCGCAGCACAACCCATGGTGCCAGGACAGGCAGGAAGCCTGTCTTATTACCCCTGCTGTGCCGCTGACGGGGAGCTGCCCAAGGTAAGCCCACGCCCCAATCCCCTGCCACAGCCCTGAGCCCTTCCCCCCAACCCCAGAGCCCCTTCCTGCACCCCAAGCCCCTCATCCTTGGCCCCACCCCAGAGTTTGCACCACCAGCCCACAGCCCTGACCCCCTCCTGCACCCCAATCCTCTGCCCCGGCCCTGAGCCCCTCCCACACCCCAAACCCCTCATCCCCAGCTCCACTGGGTTGTGGGCATCAACAATTTTCTTCAACTAGGTCACCAGAAAACAAGTTTGAAAGCCACTGCCATAAAACATACAGGAAGTGAAAGGCAGCTGAGTTAATGCTGCTATTGGAACTTTACGTTCTGCATTTCCTGATTTTTGCTGACGTTAAATGTAGAACATTAGATTAGGAATAACATATTAGCACAATTTTTAGTGGAAAATATAGTTTTAAATGTCACACCAGCTTCAGCCACTCTTGCTAATGATAGGTCTTGGTGTGACTCTTTAGCTAAAAGACAGATCCTTTAGCCTACCTAAGATCACAGCCTCTGTAATTTGAATAATTTTCATAATCATCATGAGCAGTACACTTTACCACTTAAATACACAAGCTGATTATAATGCAGACTTGTCTATATTACCGTAAACATTAAGGATCTGATTCATTTTCCACTGAAGTCAATGGAAAGACTCTCACAGACTTCCATGGAAATTCGATCAGGCCCTAAGGACCAAATTCATCCCTGATGTAACAAAGCTGACTTCAATAGAGTTATACTAGGGTTTCATTTGGTTTAAAGGCTGTATATACAAACCCCTGTCAAACCTCTCTGGAGATGGTGAGCCATTCTGTTAATAATTTAGGCTCAATTCAGCAAAGTACTTAAGTACCTGCCTAACTATAAACAAGAGTAGTCCCATTGATTTCAATGGGAGTTGATGGCACTCAGCACCTGACAGGACCTGTGTGAGCTATGAGGCCTTAGCTGTTTTGGCTGCTGCTTCCTAGTTAGGATAAACGGGGTATAACAAGTTGACCAAATACCCAGGAAAGTCTATTTCTGGCACCGAGATTGCCCTTATAGTGGTGCAGATTCATCCTGAGTTTCGGAGTAACTCTGCTCAGAAAAAGCATTCATGGTCAGTCCACAAGTCTTCCAGACGCCTCGCTGAAACCTTTCTGCTCTAGTTTAGTGGCTTACATTCTGTTCATTGCATAATACTCACCAGTAAAATAGCTTACATTTATCATGATCAATTTTTCTCTGGCAAGTTCAGGCCCTGGTAAAAATAGATCTAAATTCACCTGAATTTCATGTAGCATTTGCTGCGAGTTCAACTCCCGCTTTTCAATTTGCTGCTAGCAAACACCCCTAGTTTAGCAGCTAACCCTCCTGACTCGGCCATTATTGTCGTGGTCAGTAACCATTTCAACCAATTAACTTCAATCCAGTCTGGCAAAAATTATACTCATCCATTTATCCCTGGCATGTAAATTGTTTTATGATGAATTAGCAAAATAATTGAGATTTCCCATTAATTTTTAATAATCATGGGAAATGGAGAGGGTGAATAGATTTTGAGTAAAATTCCTAAGTGACCTGGGAGCCTCCATCTCATTTTCAAAAGTGACTTAGGCACTTTAGGAGCCCAAGACTATGTTTACACTGAACTGCAGTGTGGGCTGTGGGGGGTGTGAATTACAGAAGACACCAAAGTATTGCGATCTCATTGCCCCACATGGACGCTGTTGCCATGATCTAAAAGGTATTTCATTTGTACGTGAACAAGAATGAGGTATCTTTAAATTCATGTCAGCAGCATCCACAAAGGACAATTAGATTGCAACACATTGGTGTGCTTTGCAACTCACACCCCGTAGTCCACACTGAGGCTCAGTGTAGACACATCTGAAGTCTTTCTCTGAGACTTATGCTGCCAAGTGTCTAAGTAATTTTAAAAAAAATGGGACTTCGGTGCTTTTGAAAATGTTACCCTTTGTGCCTCAGCTGGTAAATGGTGATGACAATTTTGCAAGACTGCTTTCATTTTAACAGCTACAGTTAGGGTTATGCGAGCATTTCTTCCATTGATGTAGGAGTTTAACATTGGATGCTGATTAAAAGGAGTGCCCAGGATCACGATTTACTGCTTCTGGCCGCTACAGGAGCACCACTGACGAGCTCTCAAGAGTAAGCTGAGCTGGTGAGTGTCATAACCCAAATTATTGGGAGTGCCTCATATCAAAGCATTGAGAGGGTCACAATGGTGAGGTTCATAACTGTGAGTCTTATGGATCATATCTATGCTACATATGTATCCACAGAGCACTCCCTAACCTCCCAAAATTCCGGCTCAATGTGCCCTGGGCTCAGGGTACAATCTAGGAGGAATTCTTTGGGGGCAGTCTCTGCTTTGGCTGATGCAAATTACTGGGCAGAATCTCCAAAAGGGACACAAAATCTTAATACTGAACGAAAGGAGATTAAAGGAATAACATAAGAACATAAGAATGGCCCTACTGCGTCAGACCAAAGGTCCATAGAATCATAGAATCATAGAATATCAGAGTTGGAAGGGACCTCAAGAGGGCATCTAGTCCAACCCCCTGCTCAAAGCAGGACCAATTCCCAGCTAAATCATCCCAGCCAGGGCTTTGTCAAGCCGGGCCTTAAAAACCTCCAAGGAAGGAGACTCCACCACCTCCCTAGGTAACGCATTCCAGTGTTTCACCACCCTCCTAGTGAAATAGTTTTTCCTGATATCCAACCTGGACCTCCCCCACTGCAACTTGAGATCATTGCTCCTTGTTCTGTCGTCTGCCACCACTGAGAACAGCCGAGCTCCATCCTCTTTGGAACCCCCCTTCAGGTAGTTGAAGGCTGCTATCAAATCCCCCCTCATTCTTCTCTTCTGGAGACTAAACAATCCCAGTTCCCTCAGCCTCTCCTCATAAGTCATGTGCTCCAGACCCCTAATCATTTTTGTTGCCCTCCGCTGGACTCTTTCCAATTTTTCCACATCCTTCTTGTAGTGTGGGGCCCAAAACTGGACACAGTATTCCAGATGAGGCCTCACCAATGTCGAATAAAGGGGAACGATCACGTCCCTCGATCTGCTGGCAATGCCCCTACTTATACAGCCCAAAATGCCGTTAGCCTTCTTGGCAACAAGAGCACACTGTTGACTCATATCCAGCTTCTCGTCCACTGTGACCCCTAGGTCCTTTTCTGCAGAACTGCTACCTAGCCATTCGGTCCCTAGTCTGTAGCAGTGCATGGGATTCTTCCGTCCTAAGTGCAGGACTATGCACTTGTCCTTGTTGAACCTCATCAGGTTTTTTTCGGCCCAATCTTCTAATTTGTCTAGGTCCCTCTGTATCCGATCCCTACCCTCTAGTGTATCTACCACGCCTCCTAGTTTAGTGTCATCTGCAAACTTGCTGAGAGTGCAGTCCACACCATCCTCCAGATCATTAATAAAGATATTAAACAAAACCGGCCCCAGGACCGACCCTTGGGGCACTCCGCTTGAAACCGGCTGCCAACTAGACATGGAGCCATTGATCACTACCCGTTGAGCCCGATGATCTAGCCAGCTTTCTATCCACCTTACAGTCCATTCATCCAGCCCATACTTCTTTAACTTGGCGGCAAGAATACTGTGGGAGACCGTATCAAAAGCTTTGCTAAAGTCAAGGAATAACACATCCACTGCTTTCCCCTCATCCACAGAGCCAGTTATCTCATCATAGAAGGCAATTAGGTTAGTCAGGCACGACTTCCCCTTCGTGAATCCATGCTGACTGTTCCTGATCACTTTCCTCTCCTCTAAATGTTTCATAATTGATTCCTTGAGGACCTGCTCCATGATTTTTCCAGGGACTGAGGTGAGGCTGACTGGCCTGTAGTTCCCCGGATCCTCCTTCTTCCCTTTTTTAAAGATGGGCACTACATTAGCCTTTTTCCAGTCATCTGGGACCTCCCCCGATCGCCATGAGTTTTCAAAAGTAATGGCTAATGGCTCTGCAATCTCACCCGCCAACTCCTTTAGCACCCTCGGATGCAGCGCATCCGGCCCCATGGACTTGTGCACGTCCAGTTTTTCTAAATAGTCCCGAACCACTTCTTTCTCCACAGAGGGTTGGTCACCTTCTCCCCATGCTGTACTGCCCAGTGCAGCAGTCTGGGAGCTGACCTTGTTCGTGAAGACAGAGGCAAAAAAATCATTGAGTACATTAGCTTTTTCCACATCCTCGGTCACTAGGTTGCCTCCCTCATTCAGTAAGGGGCCTACACTTTCCTTGATTTTCTTCTTGTTGCTAACATACCTGAAGAAACCCTTCTTGTTACTCTTAACATCTCTTGCTAACTGCAACTCCAAGTGTGATTTGGCCTTCCTGATTTCACTCCTGCACGCCTGAGCAATATTTTTATACTCCTCCCTGGTCATTTGTCCAATCTTCCACTTCTTGTAAGCTTCTTTTTTGCGTTTAAGATCAGCAAGCACCATCTAGCCCAGTATCCTGTCTTCTGAGAGTGGCCAGTGCCAGGTGCCCCAGAGGGAATGAACAGAATAGGTAATCATCAAGTGATCCATCCCCTGTCACTCATTCCCAGTTTCTGGCAAACAGAAACTAGGGACACCATTTCTGCCCATCCTGGCTAATAGCCATTGATGGACCTATCCTCCATGAATGTATCTAGTTTTTCTGAACCCTGTTATGGTCTTGGCCTTCACAACATCCTCTGGCAAGGAGTTCCACAGGTTGACTGTGCGTTGTGTGAAGAAATATTTCCTTTTATTTGTTTTAAACCTGCTGCCTATTAATTTCATTTGGTGACCCCTAGTTCTTGTGTTATGAGAAGTAGTAAACAACACTTCCTTATCTACTTTCTCTATACCAGTCATGATTTTATAGACCTCATTTATATCTCCCCTTAGCCATCTCTTTTCCAAGCTGAAAAGTCCCAAACTAGATGGGGGAGGGCGGTAACTTGATGACAGCCCACACATGGTTGTTTAAAACTGAATTTTGACATACAAAAATGTGAACGCCTTTAAAATAGGATCATCCTATTTTATATCTTCTCTCGCTCTCTCCCATATAATTCTAAACAGCTTTGATTTCAAAGAGAAAACCAGGCAATTATTTTATAATGAGAGGTGTGGTCTAGTGATTTGAGCAGCAGAATGGCAGCCAAGAACCCCTGGAGTTCTAATCCTGGCTCTGACACTGACACCCACTGTGGCCTTGGGCAAATCACAATGGGGTCCACTGTCATCTGCTCCTGTATGAATGGGGAAGGTGACCCTTGGCCTGAGGACTCCTTCGTCACCTGCCTCTTCTCAATACAGTTGCTCCTGTCTCTTTGAGTTGTCTGATTTCTTATCCTTGATTAATACTAACACCAACAAAATTCTCATCCCTGGGGATTTTAATTGGAAGGTTGATTCTCTTTTCTTCTTAGACTTCCCATCATTTTGAACTTCCTTGGGGTCCCAGCCAGGCCCTCAATCCCTCTCTTCACATGGTCTTGATCTGAGTTTGCTTGGGGCTTGGCTCTTTCTAAATTGAATATTAGGCGTCTTGCCATTTCAGATGACAGGTCACCTCTTTGATGTCTCTAATGATGATAGAGAGTGGGCAGTGAAACCAGGACCTCATGGAGCCATGATAAATTCATCCTCCATAAAGATATTAAGGTTCCAGTAAGACCTCTCTTGTATTCTGCAGCATACTGGATCAGGGTCTAAATTCTGCACCAGCCAGATTGGTTCCATGGGGCTCCGTTGCAGGGGAAGATTGCACATTTTAGTGTGCATGTGACTGTGGAAGAAGTAGGAAGGCAGAGACAAAGATACCATGTGGGAGTTTTGATTCTTGGAAATAGTTACCTTGCAAATGGAAGGAGCTTGGAAGGCTTCACTGAAAAAGTTTCCCAGTGGAGAGGACACCATTTCCTCATCTAATACAGCTCTCCCTTGGCTGTGACTTGCTGCCACGAAGATGCATAATAATAATGGCTTGCACTACTTCAGTGCTTTACAAACATTATCTAATTGAACCTCACAACTCCATTCTGAGATAGGTAAGCTTTAAGATTGATTTTACAGATGGGAAACTGACACACAGAGAGAGATTAAAGGTATTGTTTTCCAAAGCACATACATGACTTATGAGCGCATTGACTTTCAACAGGACTTGTACTCCTAAGTCACTTAGGCACATTTGAAAATCAGTGATTTGCCTGAGGTTTCAAAGTAAATCAGTGGCAAAGCCAGGAACAGGATTATGGAGTTCCTGGCTCTTAGGCCTAAACTCAATCCATGGCTGCCTTTTGACTGCCACTTGTGTTTCTGGTAAAAGCCTCTGGGGGAAAGGTGGTGTTGCAAAATATCTTGTTAACCAAGATAATTGAAAGGGGCAAGTGGACAAGTGCGCTAATTGTGCTGAGTCCACATACAAAGCATCATTTGCAAGCAGTGGCCTGGTACTGTCCCTGTATTGCACCTGGCACAGCAAACCCAAGGAACCATTGTGCAATTCTTCTTATTTGTACTGTAGTGGCAGCCAGAGCCCCCAACCAGGATCAAGGCCGTTATGCTGGGTGCTATTCAAACGCATATCCCTGCCCGGAGGATCTTGAAGTCTGGTAAGCAAATCTCAAAGATATTTTATTAATGTGAATTTAGTGCTGACTTGACAGCCTGGGAGACTGAAATTCTCTATTTATCTGCCAAACAGGCACAGCACGAGTTTCAACAGTGCAAGCTTCCCACACAACACCCTGTTAATAAGCTTGACACACAGTGATCTTCTCCTGAGCAGAAAGGTTAGCTTAGCCCCCTGCCCATTCAGTCCTTGATCTTTCTGCTAAAGCTGCCAGCCAGTACCAGTGATGGTTATGGTGACATGAACACTGATCAACCGGACCAAAACCTATTGCCTCATTTCACACAGTCCTCTTAATAGCCATTTAAAAGGAACAAGTTTTATTCATTACAAACCAGGGTTAGATTTGAACTGTTGACCTCCAGCAGAAAGTCTCTGTATCCCACTACAGGTGAGAGAACTTCGCCTTCCTCCGCAGCATGGGGCAGGGATCACTAGCAGGAGGGTCTCTGCCGATTGAAGTCACTAAAACACAGGATTGGGGACTTCAACGGCAGAGTCCAGGGAAGGGGTAGGGACGGTTTTGTGGCCTGCAGCATGCAGGGGGTCAGACCAGATGATCATAATGGTCCCTTCTGACCTTAAAGTCTATGAGTCTATGAGTCTATGAGAACTTGAAGAAGAAAAGGAGGAAAACATGATGTGAATTACTTTCTAACACCCAGCATGCTATGGGAGTATCAGCTGAACAGGCAGGTAACATCTGCAAGATATTTGATATTCATTTTTACTGTAAACTCTGGTTGATGGAATAAAACTGGAGATTGTAAGCCACTACCCACTCTCAGTTACATCCACACTAATTAATAGGAAGCAGTGTGGTCTAGTGGATAGAAACTCACCTAGGAGTCTGACAAAGGCTCACTGTTCCCGTCTCTGTGCCTCTGTTTTCCCATCTGTAAAATGGGGATACAGTACTGATATTTACCTTCCTTTGTAAAGTGACTTGAGATCTATGGCTAAAAGAACTAGATAAATTCATGGGGATAGGTCCATCAATGGCTATTAGCCAGGATGGGTAGGAATTATGTCCCTAGCCTCCGTTTGCCAGAAGCTGTGAATGAGCGACAAGGGATGGATCACTTGAGGATTACCTGTTCTGTTCATTCCCTCTGGGGCACCTAGCATTGGCCACTGTTGGAAGACAGGATACTGGGCTAGATGGACCTTCGGTCTGACCCAGTAGCGCCATTCTTATGTTAAAATGGACCATATAAATATTATTACTCAAGGCATCTGGAAACAGAGCTTGTCCCAGTGATTGTTTGTTCACAGAATGTTTTCCATGGGCAATTTATTACCCGCCCTTTCACGCTCTCAACAGTTAAGGCACATTCAGAAATCAGCTTTAAATTAGAAGAGGAACTAACTTGATGTCCTGTCGTAAAAAGAAATGGGCTTGAGGAAGTGGCTTGGCAGCTGAATACAGTAGTGATCAGGGGCAGCTCTAGATTTTTTGCCGCCCCAAGCACGGCAGGCAGGCTGCCTTCGGTGGCATGCCTGCGGGAGGTCCGTCGGTCCTGCGGCTTCGGCGTACCCGCCGCCGAATCTGCGGGACATGTAGTCCTCCTGCACGCATACTGCCGAAGGCTGCCTGACTGCCGCCCTTGCAGGGACCGGCAGGGCGCCACCCGTGGCTTGCTGCCCCAGGCACGCACTTGGAGCACTGGTGCCTGGAGCCGCCGCTAGTAGTGATGGGAGGGGTGGAGGGGCTATGAATAGTTGCCTAAGACTATTCCTTTTCCATTTTATGTCCCCTCTCCCATCATCTTTTCAGGTTCTGCCCAATAGCCTTACACCTTTTTTTGTCCGTCTCCAGTTCACCCTTAATGGACAGGTTTTCTACTTTTCCCTTTTTTTGGTTGGA
This sequence comes from Malaclemys terrapin pileata, assembly GCF_027887155.1. Taxonomy (NCBI): domain Eukaryota; kingdom Metazoa; phylum Chordata; order Testudines; family Emydidae; genus Malaclemys; species Malaclemys terrapin. The sequence continues at coordinate 18,457,811 of NC_071522.1, read as the reverse complement.
ACCACATGCTCCTACCACTCTGAGATTGGCTCTCTGGCCTACAGCCCTCCTATTCCCCAACTGGGTTAACCCAACTGGCCACCTGGGTTTAGCACCTGTAAGCCCTAGGGTGGCAAGGAGATCCCTCGGTTGGGCTCAGTGGGTGATTGTTTTCACATTGTTGTCACATGATGCAATTCCACTCATTTGCATAATCTCTTTTGCTTGACTCATGTGTTTGTCATCAGTTTGGAAGGATTGTGGTCTACAAAGGAGTCTGGGATAGTAAGTTGAGTGAGGCCATAGAGAAAATCAATGCTGCAGACAACCCTATCTTGCTAACAGCTGGCTTCTGAGTGTGCTGTTGTTTGGATTCCCTTAACACTGCTGAGGTCATATGTATTTTGGTGATTCACACCATAGTTTACAGATCGTCATAGCTTCTCAGTACAAAATCTGTTTTCAAGAAGTCTTCACGCTGTAGGAATTACATACAACCATGCTGTTATGAAAGGGACTGCTCCATCAATCCAGGACATTCTGAAAAATCCATAGCCACATACAGCTTCATGGCTGTCCTTCTGCCGCACACCAGGGCCACTGGGAAATGCATGAGTAGTCCAAGAATAGAACTCAGATCTTCTTACTCTGAATGCATCATCCCTTATCATCTGAGGTGAAGGAGACTCTTTGTAGCTGTTGGCAGCATACAACCTATGACACACAGTTGAGCAGTTCTGATTCCATCCACAGAGGGTTGTGTGTGTAAACAGTTCATTACACTATAATACAAAATCAATGTAAGTTATCCAGGTCAAAACTGCTTCCATTGACAATCTTCAACTCACGTTACTGAAGGCGGTGTGAAACCAGCATGAACTCAATGACAGGGACTGATCCAATTTCGTGGGACTACAATAAACTGCCAAACCCTAAATAACTGGGCAGTGGATCCTGACAAAAGCTTGCAGTAAAAGCCTCACCTGGGGGAAAGCTAGTTGTGTGTAAGCCAGGAGACACAAAGACAGAAGTTGATTTGCTTTATTCTGTCAAGCTAAGGGTCTACTTCACAGGTCTTACATTTTCTACTTTCTTCCTCTTTTCCAATGAAGACACAATGTTTATTTACCCAAGGATACCACCAGAGTCACTGATAGAATCTGATACAGACAGAGAGATGTTTTTCTTTCTTGATGTTCTTTTGTTGCTGGAAGATTTATTCTTGCCACTAAGATTTTTATATGAAATGATATTTTGTTATAAGTGCTATCATCTTGTATTGTAATTATTATTTTGTTTTTTCCCACCCACACAGAAAATTGTTTGCATTATATTCCATCAAGGATACATTTTAAGTTAGCTCTGCTATTCATGAATAATGTAAATTGACAAGAACTATCCTGGAGGGGAATTGACAAAGAAGCAGAAAGTTAAGTGATTCCCTTTCCCTCAATGGCAGGCTGACATCTACCTGTAAGTACATTTGATTTTAACACAATCGGATGAGTCTCTTCCATGCTGGATTGGGACTGAGGCAGCTGGAGGAGTTCAGACAAAGAGTGGGCACTGAGAAATGCCCTCACCAGACCTTTCTAGGGAGGGTTCTCTCTGCATGACAGCATATCAGAATGTTTTCTTTTTAGTCCTTGCATCAGTCTGCCAAACTCTTTCCTTGTTTCTATATCTATAATCCAAATAGATCTAACAATGCTCCCTATAGCTGTCCAGCAATATAATACATAGCACTTTTCATCGGCAGACCTCGCAGCCCTTTAGAAAAGAGGGATCCGTGTGCCTGTCCCAATCTTACAGACCTTCAACTGGTGTAAATCAGGGCAGCTCCATTGAAGTCAATAGGATCAGGGCCGGCGCTTCCATTTAGGTGACCTAGGCAGTCGCCTAGGACACCAGGATTTGGGGGAGGCGGCATTTTGCCGCCCTTGGCGGCAATTCGGCGGCGGGGGGTCCTTCCGTGCTCTAGGTCTTCGGTGGCAATTCTGCAGCGGGTCCTTCACTCACTCCGGGACCTGCCACCGAAGTGCCCCGAAGACCGGGAGGGCGGAAGGACCCCCCCGCTGCAGAGAATTGCCGACGACGACCAGGAGTGCGGAAGGACCCCCGCCTAAGGCGCCAAAAACCCTGGCGCCGCTCCTGAATAGGACTTCACGCATTTGCAGGATTGGATGTTCACTCATCAACGTCATCATCATCATCAGCCTTCTTTTTCCCCTTCCTGCAACCCCTGACGTTCTCCAGATTATTCCACGGGGGAGGGTCAGGATTTGCAGTCACCCTTGGACTCAGCCAATAATAAACACACTCCTGCCTCTGTGAATGAAGAGGTTCCCTTCTCCATGGATATCCTGGATCTGAAGGGTTGGGACACTTCCTTTCCTACTGTCTCTATAGCCCCCACAATCTTCTCACCCTTGCAGGAATGCTTTGGGGCAAGTTGTCAGGACAGCCTCACTGTTTTCTCCTTTCTCTGGCCCTAAGTTTCTCCACAGGATGGGGACAGGATCTGGCTCTATCAGAAAATGAGCCATTCCACTGTGTTATTGTTACATATTGTGGGAGATTAGCTTTTGCATTCTCTGCTGCCTCTGATCCTGCTGTGACTGAGGACTCCAGGGTGCACATACACCATTACTGTGTTGCCAGGCTCCCAATGCCTTTATATACATCATGCATGGGTTTTTAAAGTTTGTTGTGGAGCACTGATGCCTGCTGAGAACACCTACTTGCTTCTGGTTATTTTTGCTACAGTTTTATAACAGGCACAAGGACAATCAAGAACGGAACAACTGAGCTTCTACTGGTAGCCAGGTGCCGTGGAATTCCCGGGGCTGTCTCAGAATGCTAAGACAGGCTGCTGAGTTGTTTTACTGTTGCGAAAATAAACAGATCCTCACCTTGTGTTCATTGCTGTACCTCTGCTCATGAGAGCAAGGCTGGTCCAGTGGCTGGTGCCCCAGCCTAGGTCCTGAGAGACCTGGGGACACAAACTTCCTATGTGACCTTGGACAAATCACGCCTCTCTGTGCCTTAGTTCTCCCCTACCTCATGGGGGTGTTGTGAAGATAAAGACAATAAACAATATGTGGTGCTCAGATCCCAGAGTAATAGGGGGTCATATAAGAGATGGTAACTGCTCATCAAGGGGAGTAAGGGCTTCAGAAATTGGCCAGATGTCCTTCAAGTGCCATGGCCTTCTCATGAGATGCTTGAACTGAGGAGTAGGGACCACGAGCCTAAGCCTGAGACGTGCTCACATCTTCTTCTGAAATCAATGAGGATGTCTACACAGCAGCTGGGAGCAAGCCTCCCAGCCTGGATAGGTGGACTTGCACTAGTGTGCTAAAAATAGCAGTGTGGACATTGCAGTTCAGACTCTTCTGCCACAACACCCACACGACTATTTTTCTCATGCTAGCTCAGGCCCTGCTAACGTGAGTCTACCTAGCTGGGCTGCGAGGCGTGCTCCCCACTGCAGTGCAGACATTCCCAATGTGAATACAAGGTGCTCAGCTCTGTCCAGGATCAGTCCTTACAGCTGGGGAATACGTGAGAAAGTGTCATGGAGCTCAGAGACAACGGTAAAGGGCACCCTAGAAATATCTAAGACTAGCTAACCATAATAAAATACTACTATTAATACCCAGTTCTTGTACCAACATAAGATCAGCATCAGCATCCTCGCTGCACAAATGGGGAACTTAAGGCACAGAAAGATGAAGTGACTTGCCAGACCAAGAGCAGAGCTGGGAATAGAAGCCAGGTCTCCTGAGTCCTAATTCATAGAAAGAAAGAAAGAAAGAAAGAAAGAAAGAAAGAAAGAAAGACAGAAAGAAATTTGGTTCACCAAATTTAGAACTCATTCCAAAATCACGGGAATTAGATTTGGAGGATGACTCCACCCTTCACAGGTTTCGTTCCACTGGGGGAGTTCTGTCCTGCATGATCGCGGTTTCGTTTTTCTCCTGAATGCAGAGCAAGAATCAATCTTAAACAGGAATCTTTGGCCCTAACTCTGTTCTCTGCTACTGAGAACAAACCCCATTGAACTCAATGAGGCTACTGAACCAGGAGCAGCTCCCTCCCATGTGCCAGACGTCAGGTATTTGTTTCTTCCTTTGTGGTAGTAACCCATCTCCAATGGAGGTCCGTGCTAGTGGCCCTGCCGTGGTTTCACCTTGTGTGCTGGGGGAACTCCAGTTGTCTTTTGTCTTTGATGTTGTTGGGCCCTTTTCTTTGAGCTAGGGCAGTTCAGGAGGTCATGACCACATCTGCTCAGGGTGGTTCCGTTGTAAATTAATTTACCCTGCCACATCAAAGGAGGGACTGAGAAAGCTGTCACATTTCCTCCCCACAGATTTTTATCTTCACTCCCTCATTCACCTGACGACACAGGCACCTCCTACCCCAACAACCAGCAGAGAGAGAGAGCGATTGAAATGGTAATTAGTAGCCACCCTTGAGGGCTGCTGACACCAGGGTCTCTGAATGCTGAGCCTTATACCCACTTCTGGAAGACCTGGCCACAACCAATTTCTTTCTTATTCCCCCAGCAAGTTATTTGTTTTTCTCTTTAGACAAATCACAGGTCGCAGAATGACAAATAGCAGCTACAGTGCTGCACTTAACTGTGTATAATTTCAATTCATCAGTGCAACCTGTCTCCCTTCCCAGGCCCTAGCTCCATTAAGCCAATGCCATAGACCTTGAAGGACAGAACCCAGAGTGATTAAGTCAAGTGCAAGTATGTTTTAGGAGCCAGAGTTTATGATCTCTTTTCCCTTTGTGATTAGTTCTACAGATGAGCCTGAGTTGTGAAGTTTGGGCCCAGAATTAGATCTAAATCAGAATTTCCTTGGTGTCTGGGCTGCTGGAATTGGGTGGCCATCTTTAGCCCATTCTGGGATAGGCCTAAGTTTGGCCTCTAAATCTGCATCCAAACATCCCCAAAGTTTCTCTGGGATGGGGATGGGTGTCTTGGTTCTGATCCAGTGTTCTGGTTCAGACTTATCTCTAGCTAATTCCCAGTTCATTTATTTGTAATTTTGGAAAAGATGAGAAATTCTTTAAATGTGGCAGGACTCTTTATTCACTGAATTATAAATAAACTAACCATGGTCAATTAAAGATAAATTTCCCTTGTTTTGCATCCTCTTTGCTTTCCACAGAGAGGTCCCTCCCATCCTGCTGCTGGTGTGCTCATTAGAGAAAAGTATCAGGAGAAGGAGCATTTTCAAACTCCATCTCTTCCTCCCAGTCCTCCTTGCTTCATGTCCTGATTCTCTCTCCCTGGGCTCATTTAACCTCTTCCTTTTCCTCTTAGAGTCTCTTCACTGGGCCCCTGTCTCATTCTGCACAAAGTTCATGCTCCTCGTCCTGTATTCTAACATTATGCACAGCTCTGCTCTTCTCCCATCTCCACTGTTGCTCCCCATTTTGCCCACTGTGCCCCCTTTATCACCTTGGGGCGCCGTTGGTCTCCTCATCTCATTTTCACCTCTGGGGCCTTTCTCATGCTTCTGTATGTGGGCCACATTTTCAAGGGCTCAGCTCCCATTAAGCACCTAAATAAGTGGACAGATTTTCAAAAGAGCTCAGCACAGTGGGTGCTTATCTCTTTTGAAAATCTGTCTGACAGATATTGCAATTTCCAGATCTTTGGTGAGATCTGACTGTATTCAATTGATGTACCATTGCAAGCCAGGGATGTTTTGTAATTCCATGGGGAAGGGTGACCACAGCCTTCCCGGAACTAAGAGCAGCCAGAGAGTGATTAAACAAATCCATTCACGTTGTAACACCTCTAGGGAGGTACCACAACCTGGAGATGCTCGCACATACGGTTCTCACTGGATTCTCCAGCAACCAAGAGACAAAGAAAGGTCTTTGCGTAATTAACCTGAGTTCAAACTGACTGAGCAGTTTGAACTGAGTTCAAACTGACTGAGCAAACTCCTTCTGGTTGAGCAAATGGACAGGACCTTCTGTCCAAGGGGACTCCCAATCCTCAGCGAAGGGTTGGAAAGCCTGACACCAGCCAGAGACTCTGTTGGAGTTGGGGGCTTGATCTCTCGTAATTAGCATGCTTGTAGATTCTTTTATTGTTTTTAATATGTTTTCTCTGTAATGCTTTCACCTTAAGAATGAACGTGCTTGCTTAGAGAGAGCTGTGTGGTATCTTATAACTGTGGGCAATTACTCTATTTGTAGCCTCTGAAGAGAAAGCAGAGGCAGCCTGCTTACACAGTCTGGGTTGCTGGGGAACTCAGTTTAGGCAGGGAACTGTGCAGCCTAGGAAATCCCCACTCAGGAGGGAGAGAGACACAGGTCTCCACCCAAGAGAGAGAATGGCTGAAGAGCCAGAAACTTGTTGGACCATGGAGGGGGAACACAGGTGCAGTTACCCTGAACTGTGATATTGGGCCCTATATGCTTGTTACAAACTCTATCTTCCCATGACCCAGTGGCCTCTCTCACCTCTTTCAAAACCCTCTTTGCTCACCTTCATTTTCATCACTGGCTTCCATTCCTGTGCTCTTTGCTCCTCTCCTCCTGCCCAGCCTGAGGCTCAGTCAAAAATACCAAAATTTATGAGGTTTTTTGGCTACATAATAATATTTATTACTTGCTTTAACTCTCGTCCTTCCTTTCCTTATCCCCTGTCTGCTAGCTACATGTGCTCAGTATATCTAATTAAAGCAATGATATCCATTCGCACAGATTCTTATGGTTGTGTGGGGTCCTACTGACTTAAATGGGAATCCTTATTGGTGGAGGGGGTCTGCAGAAGTGTGTCACCTTTCTAGGATTAGATTGTTAGCTTTTTGGGACGGGGTGTAATCCAGGCTTCACTGAAGTCAATGGGAATTTTGCTATTGACTTCAGTGGGGTCAGGATTTCACCCCATGTCTTTTTTTGATGTCTGAAAAGTGCTATTTAAAGTTGTATCACTATATAAAAGTCTACTGCAAAGTTGGCTATGGACTAAACTTGATTTATTTTCATGAGATATACTGTTCTGATGCATCCGATGAAGTGAGCTGTAGCCAGGGCTGGCTCCAGGCACCGCTGGTGCTTGGGGCGGCCACTCCGGACAGGGGTGGTAGGTCCAGCTATTCGGTGGCAATTCGGCGGATGGTCCCTCACTCCCGCTAGGAGCGAAGGACCTTCAGCCGAATTGCCGCTGCAGATCGCGATCGCGGCTTTTTTTTTTTTTTTGTGGCTGCTTGGGGTGGCCAAAACCCTGGAGCCGGCTCTGGCTATAGCCCACGAAAGCTTATGTTACAATAAATTTGTTAGTCTCTAAGGTGCCACAAGTACTCCTGTTCTTTTTGCGGATACAGACTAACACAGCTACTACTCTGAAACTGTTCTGATGGTAACTTCTAGCTTCATGACACAAACATGTGGGACATGGGCAAAGAGATGTTAACATGGTAAGAAAAGGGCAGAAGCAGAAAGCGGGGAGAAATTCAAAGCTTTCATTTCATAGAAACCTCAAGAAAGAAGGTCTCCATTTTCACTGATGTGAACTCTCTCCTTTAAATTCAGCACTGGGAAAACTTTAGAGGAAATTTAGGGCAGAGGCCATTTTTTTGGTCATCTGTACAGTGCCTAGCACAATGGGGACCTAGTCCATGACTGGGGTTGCTAGTGCTACTGCAGGACACTAAATAAATAAACAACTCCTTAAGTAGAGTTTTCATCCATTTCTGACATGAAGCTGCATCACATGGCATGCTAGTTACTGAACCAGGACTATGACCCAGGATTCCTGGTTCCCAGTGCACTGAGCTGGCCACATTTCTTCCTCATTAGCTCTGCATCAAATATTTCTGAGACGACTGTCTCTTCCCCACCTGCTCATCTTACTTTATCTAAATACCGAGGGCCAAATTGCTGGAAAATGGGCCAGCTCTTCAGTGTATCACAAAATGGGATGGGGAAGAATGCTCTTGGAGTAGTCTTACAGTCATTATGAAGGGACCCAACGCTGCGAGAGTCTGATGACTGTGTGGTCCCATGAACCCTCCTCTCTCTTTGACTTCAGCAGGAGCTGAAGAAGCTGAGAACCTCACCAGATTGGGCCCTAATTCACACATCCTTAGAAAGCACCATTCAGAGTCTGTCCTTTTAAGTCCGAATTAAGTAAAACACAGAGCGCAACTGATTCCTGGTGCCTTCCCTTGGAATTACACTGAAGATTAACTTGGACCAATGTTTTCAGGTGAGCTGAGGACATCTGAAAAGCAGGGGGGAAATGTCATTGTTCATAAAGGACAGACAGCATTATACGAGAGAGAGAGAGATTTTTTTCCCCTTTCACTTCAATAAGGGCAGTTGTGAGGACACCAGGGTCAGCCAGTGCTGGAACTGACTCTGACCTTCTGGCACAACAGCTTCCCTGAACTAAAAACCAAGAATGCCTCTATCTATGACAACTTGCTGGGATACGGTCCACAGCCAGCTTTCTCCGCAAGACCTAGGATGCAGTGTCATGACAGCAACTGAAGCAAAAGCCTTTATCCTCTAAAACAGACAGGCTCCCGTGCAGCACAGTAGACTTCAGCTTGAAACCATATAAAATCTATCACAAGCCCAGGGTTTGTTGCACATGGTGTAGTCATAAGCCACAGTATTATTTGCCAGGTAGCACAGGAAGATGGAGGATGTATTTATCGACCTAACATGTCTCACTATTATAGGGCCAGACCCTCAGCTGAGGTCAGTTAGTGTTTCTCCACTGAGCAATGCCGATCTAAACTAGCTGATGATCTGGCCTCATGACTCCACCTATGTATCTGTTCATCTATCTAATACGTCATATTTCTGTACCTCCTTTCAGCCAAGGATCCCAATGTGATTTATAAACATGACTGAAATCTCATACCGCCCTGCCTCTGAATTAAACAGAGTTCCACGGGACTCGGTCACACAGCGAGTCAGAGGCAAAACCAAGAATAAAACCGGCCAGGAGTCCCAGTTCGCAGGTCCCTCCCCATAGCGCTCTACTATACTCTACAACTAGAACTGCCTCCTCGTTAGCCTGCTTTACCTGAATACTAAGGGCTTCGTAAGCAACAGCAAGTACAGAGACAGAGAGCAGACTGCCCCAAAATGGTGTCTTCAGTCATCCATCTTTTATCATAGGGAGACAGTAGCTTCCCTCCCTTCCTCCTTGAAAAGCTTTTAAAATAAACATAGGTGCATTAGAACAATAGCCCCCAGAAGACTCCTTCTAGAGTCCTTTCCTCCTCCAGACCTTTATGTTCTCCTGTCATTGCGGGAAGCAGAGCCATTGATACATGGGAAGTTTGGACAGCTTGACCTGAGTTTTTTTTACATTAAGCCTCTTCCCCCCTCCTCCAGGTTCATTTTTTCAAGCTTCTCAAAGTTTCTTCGGCTTAATCCAGAGATCAAGTGATTTAACACAAACCAGTGGCGCTTACCAGTGGCATTCTGATCAAAAAGCCAACCCTTCCCCAAGCCCCCAGACTCCAGCGTCTGAGCAGCTTTCAGCCTGCACTGCCCCTTTACTCATGGATTCTGCTGACAAGGGCAACAAATACCCAAGGAGTAGAGAGGGACGTCTAGATTTTAAACACCCATTTACATTCTTTAAACATGGATGCCTGGCTGGTAAACTCCATGGTAATCATGTTCTGGTTTTAGTGCCAGCGGCTCAAATTCAGCTTGGAGTTACAACAGAGCCAAAAAGGTCCGATTCAGGAAAACATTTAAGCAAGTGATTAACTTTCAACACTGACTTAAATGGGACTTCAGCACATGCTGAAGTGCTGTCTTGAATATGGATGCTTTCCTAAAGCAGGGCCTAATGCTGGAATTTTTCCATTCAGGTCAATGGAGTTATTTCAGATTTCCACCAGTGTATCGGAGATCAGAATCCGGCTCAGACTCGGGTTCAGCTTCTAAAATCCAATCAAAAGTAACAATGAATTAGCAGGCTTTATCCTACTCCCATTTATCCATAGCAGAAAACCACCAGGCAGTGCAGCACAAGTGGCCAGACTTAAAGCTTCCGCTGACCTGAGGCCCAGGAGTTGTTGGTCCAGAGTTAGGGTACATCAGCGGAGCTGTGTGTGTGAAGGGAGGATGCTCATAGCCACCCTGAACTAAACAGGTTTTCAGGCACTGCTGGCCAGAAGGAAGGCACTATATTCAGGGCGAATATTAAGAAAGAAAATTAAAACAGACAACAGACAAAAATTCTTTAACCCTGCTGGGTTCCCTTTGATTGCTTAGATAGCTATACATGGTGGCCTTCCTACTGAGAGTCACCCTGATTCAGAGTGATCTGGATCACTTGGTAAACTGGGTGTAACCAAACAGTGTACATTTTAATACTGCTAAATGTAAATGTAAACCTCGGGGAACCAAGAACTTAGCCATACTTACAGGATGGGGAACTCCATCCTGGGAAGCAGTGACCCTGAAAAATGATTTGGGGGTTGTGTAGATAATCAGCTGAACGTGAGGTCCCAATGTGATGCTGTGGCCAAAAGGGCTAATGCATAAAGAGAGGAAACTCGAGTAGAAGCAGAAAGGTTATTTTACCTCTATATGTGGCGCTGGTGCAACTGGTGCTGGAATGCTGTGTCTAGATCTGGTGTCCACAATTCAAGAAGCAAGTTGATAAGTGGGAGAGGGTTCAGAGAAGAGCCACGAGAATGATTAAAGAATTAGAAAACCTGCCTTATAGTGAGACTCAAGGAACTCAGTCTATTGGGTTTAACAAAGAAAAGGTTAAGGAGTTAGTTGACTACGGTCTATAAGTAGCGACATAGGGAACAAATATTTAATAACTGGCTCTTGAGTCTAGCAAAGAAAAGTATAACACGATCCAATGACTGGAAGCTGAAGCTAAACAGATTCTGGAAATAGGGTGTAAATTTTGAATGCTGAGAGTAATTATCCATTAAAACAACTTACCAAGGGTTGTGGTGGATTCTCTGTCACCGAAAAGTTTTAAATCAAGATTGGATTTTGGATGTTTTCCTAAAAGATCTGCTCTGGGAGTATTTTGGGGGAAGTTCTGTGGCCTGTATTATACAGGAGATCAGACTATATGGTTAGAATGGTCCCTTCTGGCCTTGGAATCCATGGAAAGCCTATCGAACTCCAGGGACTGACTTTGTGAAGAAAAGAAGCTTTTGTTACGACGTTGGGAATCTGGAGGGGAAAGGTGGGTGATTCTGCATTTTGGGTTGTTCTGGGGCTCAAAGGTTCAGTGGCCTGTCCCTGACTGCCAGCAGGTTGAAGTACAATGCAGAATCCTGGTAAACTCAAAAAGAAGAACAGGAGTACTTGTGGCACCTTAGAGACTAACAAATTTATTAGAGCATAAGCTTTCGTGGACTACAGCCCACTTCTTCGGATGCAAGTGGGCTGTAGTCCACGAAAGCTTATGCTCTAATAAATTTGTTAGTCTCTAAGGTGCCACAAGTACTCCTGTTCTTCTTTTTGCGGATACAGACTAACACGGCTGTTACTCTGAAACTGGTAAACTCATGCACCACAGTCCTCCTGTCCCCTTTCTTTGCCATTCCCAGTGCACCCTCTATGCCAGGGTTTGCAACAGAGCTGACTGACTGCCCCAAGGAATTTTCCCTTGGTCAGCTGCAGCTCCTGTAGGGCCCCTGTATACTGCTGGAGTCTGCATAGAGGCCACAGCAGGGGACAGAATGTCTGTCTCTAGGGTTACAGCCTCCTAAGATCTGGGTTCGCTCCTATCACAATCACACACACTGCTACAGGTGTTTAGATGCAGTACATCATACTGTATGGGTTCAGGTTGCAGATTAAGGAACAGAAGCTAGATCTGGATCTGGGGTTTGAATTTAGGACTTGTCATCATTTATTTCAGTGCAAAGTAAGCGGTGTAAAATGCTCCCACTCTGAGTATTTTACGGCACAGTGCACAGGTGCTAGCGACTGCACAAATTGCGGAGCAACGAGATTCAGGCCTCTTTGAATACACAGGCAGGCCCCTCTCTAGTTATGCCCCTCCTTAGTAAACTGTTCCTGCTGAAATTATTGTGTAGCTAATGACAGTTCACAACCACTGTACCTTTTCCCCACAGGTGAAAAGACTCAGCAAGAAATCAAGTGGACACAAGATGAACTATTCCTGCTGGAGTTTCACTCTGCCACAGACAGACCTTCAATAAGCCACTGGAAGGACATGAACAGGCACATAATTCTACAGCTCCGTCCTTAACAAAGCCTCAAGGACACCCCGCAAACTGTCACTTGGTTTAAAAGAGGCTAGAAAGAAGGAAGCATTGTTTTCTCGTTGAAGTTAATTCCATTCCCCGCTCTCTCTCCACGCATAGCCTGTTGCCCCAGTCTCACATCCTAAGTGAGTGAGCGCATTGGTGTGCATGCTGCTGCTTCATTCTCCCAGCATATGACACACAAGTGTCAGCGTTCTCAACCTCAAACAATAACAAATCTGCAGATGCCCAGTCGGCCATCTCAATACCTATTAAAAGTTATGAATGGCTCTGGCTTTTATACAGTGTGCAGGATTTCCAAAACTGGGGTCTAGGAAATGTGTGTAAGGAAAGCTGCAAGAACTGAGAAGTATGCTACTTTATAGATTAAATCCTGATGGCCTTGTCTGTCTTTGTCAGAGCTGGCCAGGACTTGGGAATGTTTTTCCGTGACTGTTGGTTCAAATCGTTAAACTGGTTCACTTTGCCTGTGTTTGCGGTGCTTGGGTGGTCTATTTCCACAAATAGTATAGTGAAAGAGTTGCCTAGCAGGAATGTTGTTATTATTAATATTATTTGCATTATGGTAGTGTCTAGTGGACCTAACTGAAATAGAGCCCCATTGTGCTAGGTGCTGTACAAAGATTAGTTTGTTTCTGCCACTGACTTTGTGCGTGATCTTCCCCTTTTTCTGCCTTTGTTTCCCCTCTCCCCCTTTGTCTGTCTTGTCTATTTAGATTGTAAACTCTCTGACTGGTTCTTCACTACAGAACTGATTTGAGTTATCTACACTTGAGCTACTCCTTTCGAGTTAGCTTAGTTTGAGTGAGTGCAGTCACACTGTGAAATAACACCAGATGTGTTCGTTCAGAGGGGTAGCCGTGTTAGTCTGTATCAGCAAAAACAATGAGGAGTCCTTGTGGCACCTTAGAGACTAACACATTTATTTGGGCATAAGCTTTCATGGGCTAAAACCAGAGGTGAAAGTAAGCCGGTACGGTCTGATGGATCAGACCAGCTTCCCCAGGCTGGTGATTTAAAGGGCCTGGGGCTCCCTGCAGCTGTCGGAGCCCTGGGCCCTTTAAATCGCCTCCCCAGCCCCGCTGCTGGAGCCCTGGGATAGTGATGGCAGGGCTCTGGCGGTGATTTAAAGAGCCTGGAGCTCCGCTGTGGAAGAGGCAGCCGGAGCCCCAGGCCCTTTAAATCGCCCCTGAGCTCTGGGGCTCCCAGCCGCCTCTGCAGCTGGTAGCTCTGGGGGTGATTTAAAGGCCCCGGGGCTCCCTGCCACAGCTGGAGCCCCGGGGCATTTAAATCTTGATTTAAAGGGCCCGGGTATTTAAAGGCCATGCCTCTTCCGGTTGAGGACACGCCCCTTGCTCAGGACTCCGGCGTGCCGGTAAGTCCTTTAAAAAGAACAGGAGTACTTGTGGCACCTTAGAGACTAACAAATTTATTAGAGCATAAGCTTTCGTGGGCTACAACCCACTTCTTCGTATGCATATTTAAAGGCATCCGAAGAAGTGGGTTGTAGCCCACAAAAGCTTATGCTCTAATAAATTTGTTAGTCTCTAAGGTGCCACAAGTACTCCTGTTCTTTTTGAGGATACAGACTAACACGGCTGCTACCCTGAAATAAGTCCTTTAAGTTACTTTCACCCCTGGCTAAAACCCACTTCATCAGATGCATGGAGTGGAACATACAGTAGGGAGGGAATACACAGCATATGAAAGGATGGGAGTTGCCTTACCACATGGGGGGGTCAGTGCTAACGAGCCAATTCAATTAAGGTGGAAGCGGGCTATTCTCAACAGTTGACAAGAAGGGGTGGAAATCATTTTTGTAGTGCTAATGAGGCCTATGTAAACAAGGTGGCCCATTCCAAACAGTTGACAAGAAGGTGTGAGTCTCAGCAGGGGGAAATTAGTTTTTGTAGTAACCCATCCACTCCCAGTCTTTATTCAGGCCTAATTTGCAATTAATTCCAGTTCTGCAATTTCTCACTGGCACTACACTCACTCGTGTGTGGCTGTAAGACTTCTGGGGGCTGATCTCATGGTTCTTAGTAAGATGAGTCACTCTATGAATTATTTCCCAGTAAATTATTGGAAAAATTGTCTCCTCTGGGCACAAGGAGGGAAATTGGAGGACAAGCAGCACTTGAATGTCACTAGCTTGCATCCACACTACTGACTGGTCATGTTAGCAGCTGATGAGTTATGCTAATTCAAGCTTTAGCCTGTACCCAGACATGGGCCAGCCAACTTGAGTTAAAGTACTGCCACTCTCGAGTTAAGGGTTTTTGTGTGGGGATGGGACTTGAGTTAGGGTAACACTTGAGTTATAGTGGGTATGTCTACACAGCAAAGAAAAACCCACGGCTGACCTGTGCCAGCTGACTTGGGCCCGCCTGTCTCAGGCTGCGGGGCTATTTCATTGCTGTGTAGACTTCCAGGCTTGGGCTGTGTAGACTTCCAGGAGTCTGGGACCCTCCCACTTCACTGGGGAAGTGAATATAACAGTCCCGTTGCCCAAGCCCCGTGAGCCCAAGTCAGCTGGCACAGGCCAGCTACGGGGGTCCCGTTGCTGTGCAGATAGACTCAGTGAGAGTTAACTTTGCAATGCAAACAAGCCCTTTGGGGCCGGGGCTATCTTATACTGCATGTATTTCCAGTACCTAGCACAATGGAACCTGACCTCATTTGGGGCCTTTAGCTGTTACCTTAATGCAAATAACTACTCCCACTGATTGCCTTGTTGTTACATTGTTTTGTGTAACTAACTCTCCTTTTCATCCACAGGCCAAAGTATGATTATTGGAGATTGCCAGTTCAAGTCCAGAATTGTTTCGCTCAGCACTTTAACTATAATCAACCCATCTCTTTAGAAAGGCCTTTAGCGTCCACTGTAGATGTTCCTTTCATCTCAGCTTTTTTTAAATTGGTGCTCCTTAAATCATGGAAATAACTTGGCAAAGAGGCCAAATTACAAAAAACAACAGTTGAGAACACAGGTAAATGCACATAAGAGGGCTTCAGAGGAGAGGAATGAATGTAATCAAGGGAAAGCTCAGAACACCAAAAAGTAAACACGGGGTCATCAGCATGCTTCTTTCACTTATCCCTCAGTTGCACTTCATAGATCCAGGCTTCCTTTTGCTGTGCTGTTATCACACTTTCCTTTCACTGTGATTTATTAACTGTGGAACTGTCAAATTATGAAAGTGAGGTTCTAGAAATACTTATTAATGTTTGAGAAATTCATTTCACACTTGAATACTTTTTCTAACACTCACTAATGTCCCTCATTTTGGTCATATGGGTCTATAGGGCAAGAAAACAAGGTCTCTTATATATTTAGCATGTGGAGATGAAGGATGAAAAGCTATTAGAAAACACTCTGCAGCAATCTCATGCATTTGGCCCCTGTGTTGCTGCACATGGCGTGTGGGTGTGGACATATGCAGGGCAGTGTCTGTATATTCAATGACACACCATTTCAGTTTTCTTTCAGTCATTATTAAGAGAGCGCTTTTAATCCCCTCTGAGAAGCTTGTACATAACATTCCTTTCCTTACCAGTTTTGTCCTTCTCCATTTGGCAAACACTGATCTTTCTCCTGTATTGCTAATAGAACTTGTAATTCAAAAGGCATTTCTGTTTATTACCCTGTTAGTGTACATGAATCAGCAGGGATGTCAGTACAGCTATGGGGAATAGGGGTCATTCTTGGGCTCCTGCTGCTTGCTTTGTGCCAGCAGAATGGAAATACCTTAGGCCCTACATAAATAACAGTGGCTATTTTGTTTCAAATATTTCATTTCTTCAGAGCAACGTATTGAAACAAACAAACAAAAATACCCTCCCCTTCTTAAATGTGGAGAATATTCCCTAGTAGAGTATGATAATTAATGCTGGTTAAAATCTTTCCAATGGAATGTTTTTCCACTGGAAAATGCAATTTTGTCAAAAATCAAACTTTCCATGGGAACATGTCACTTTTGATGAAATTCTGTTTAAGAAAAGAAAAATTGAAACCAAATTTCCATGTCAACCTTATTAGAAGGGACCCTTTCAATTTTTCATTTCAAAAAGACTTTGTTTCAAGATAAATTATTATGTTATACATTGTAAGTTAGTATATAAAATTTAAAAAGTCTGAATCAGAACTTTGCCCCAAATTGATTTTTTTTTTCAAACATTTCATTTAGTGGGACATTGTCAATGATTTTGTTTCAAAATTTCAAAATGTTGCCATTTTCCTCAGAATAGAAATTCTGAGTTTCCACCAGGGCCAATGATAAATGTATAAATTAAGTGTAATATTAGACCTAAGCAACTCAGGAGTGTCCTATTACCCCACCCTGCCTACTGAGACACAATCTAATAGGAAATGGCTGCAATAGCTCTAGCTTTCCTACCAACAATTTCAACCGTTGCTTAAGAAATCCACACTGGGGACTGCAGCTCTGAAGAGAGGCTTCTGCTTTAATGTGTGAATACTCAACTTTGGCGACTCCTTAGACATTCAGCAGTGGTGCTGCTGGCATTGTACTGAAGTTTTCCTACAGCAATAGGTACCCCCTAGCTCCCCATCCTTAGGCTAACCTGATCTGTACAGGTTTCAGGGTAGCAGCCGTGTTAGTCTGTATCCTCAAAAAGAACAGGAGTACTTGTGGCACCTTAGAGACTAACACATTTATTAGAGCATAAGCTTTCGTGGGCTACAGCCCACTTCTTCGGATGCATATCACTCTATATGCATCCGAAGAAGTGGGCTGTAGCCCACGAAAGCTTATGCTCTAATAAATGTGTTAGTCTCTAAGGTGCCACAAGTACTCCTGTTCTTTCTGATCTGTACAGTATCAGAGGGGTAGCTGTGTTAGTCTGTATCCACAAAAACAAAAAGGAGTCCGGTGGCACCTGAAAGACTAACAGATTTATTTAGGCATAAGCTTTCGTGGGTAAAAAACCCACTTCTTCAGATGCGTGGAGTGAAAATTACAGATGCAGATATAAATATACTGACACATGAAGAGAAGGGAGTTACCTTACAAGTGGAGAACCCGTGTTGACAAGGCCAAATCAGTCAGAGTGGATGTGGGCCACTCCCAATAATTGATGAGGAGGTGTCAATAGCAAGAGGGGTAGAATTGCTTTTGTAGTGAGCCAGCCACTCCCAGTCCCTATTCAAGCCCAAATTAATGGTGTTAATGTTTGCAAATGCAGAGCTACAGTTCAGTTGCAAGCTTAACACCATTAATTTGGGAGTGGCCGGCTCACTACAAAAGCACTTTTCCCTCTCTTGGTATTGACACCTCCTCATCAATTATTGGGAGTGGACCACATCCACCCTCACTGAATTGGCCTTGCCAACACTGGTTCTCTCTATAAATAGGGAGTAAATGGAAAAAGTGCTGCTCTTTGTAGCTCTCCAGTTTTCCAAAGATGTCAGTTATAGGGTGTGCACAGGGAATAAAGAAGGGGGAGTGGCCCTGCAAGAGATCAAGGGAAAGGTGAAGGAGTGACTTGATTACAGCCTATAAGTATCTAGATAAGAACAAATATTTAACAATGTCTCTTTGATCTAGCAGAGAAATGTATAACATGATCTAATGGGTGGGAGTTGAAGCTAGACAAATTCAGACTGGAAATAAGGTGTACATTTGTAACCGTGAGAGTAATTAACCGTTGGAACAATTTACCAAAGGTTATGGTAGAGTCTCCATCACTGACAATTTAAAAATCAAGATCGGGTATTTTTCTAAAAGTCTGCTCTAAGAATTATTTTGGGGAAGTTCTATGATCTGTGTTATACAGGAGGTCAGACTAGATGACCACAATGGTTCCTTCTGGCCTTGGAATTTATAAATCTTTTCCTTACATACCAGGGAAAGTGTCTCAATTCCAGCCTCAGATCATCCATCAAGGAAGGCCATGATGGGGATAGACTGGGTTGTTTACCTTGTTTTCTCATTCACTCAGACTGAGGGAGCAGAGCAACAGTTAATACAGCAATCCAAATCTTTGCTGGTCCGCACTTTGGCTACAGCTATGTCCCACACAGCTCTGTAACATTTCAAGAGTCTATGTGCTAAATTGCATGTGTCCTTTGCACATGCCTGAATTGTGCACACAAGTGCCAATGCATGCAAACCCTGCTGGTGTTCGGTACACAGTTTGTATGTGTGCAATTTTGCATGGGCACTGTTGAAAGTTTGGCCTTGAGGGTACGTCTATACTACCCGACGGATCAGCGGGGAGCGATTGATCTATCAGGGATCGATTTATCGCGTGTAGTGTAGACATGATAAATCGATCCCCGATTGCTCTCCCATCGACTGCTGAACTCCAGCTTGGCGAGAGGCAGAAGCAAAGTCGACGGGGGAGCCGCGGCCGTCGATCCCGCACCACGAGGATGCGAAGTAAGTAATTCTAAGTCGATCCAAGATACGTCGACTTCAGCTACGCTATTCTCGTAGCTGAAGTTGCGTATCTTAGATCGATCCCCCCTCCAGTGTAGATCAGTGACCATTCTCCTGCTTCTCCTTGCGACTGTTGTTGTCTGTAAGGTTTCCTGCCTGCAGTCGAGAACACCTATGGGGTCTGAAGATACTATTGCAGCATTTAGCTAAGCACTACGTCTTCCTTATGTGGAACATTCACCCTTACTGAAACTACACACACTGGTTATTACACACATTGCAAATTGGCCTGAATTTGTTAGGTGCCATTTACATTTTCCTGTTTTGGAGCAATTTATTTGTATATTTTTATTTAAATTCCACAAGGGAGGACTGGGCCATGCAAATCAACTATTTGTTCCTTACAAATTTATATATATAGTGCCCAGTAGCCAAGGATCTGAAAGCACTTCACAACTATTAATGAATTATGCCTGGTGAAATGGCTTGTTATTTTCCCCGTTTTACAGGTGCAGAAACTGAACCGCAGAGGCCCCTGGGAGTAGGGTCAGAGTTTTCCAAAGGGCTCAGTATCCACAACTGAATCCAGATTTTCAAAGGAGCTTGGCACATCGGGTGCTCAGCTCTTTAGAAAATCTGGCCACCCCGTCACAGTGGGAACTGCCGGGTGTTGGGCAATTTTGACAATCTGCCCCTTAGTTAGGTGCATAAATGTGAGCTGAGCTCTTTTAAAAATTTGAGCCTAATTGTGGATATTGAACATTTGAAAATTGGTTCCTTAGGTCTTTTCGCCCCCACATTGTTTCCATGTACAAAAAGCAACATATTTACTTTCACTCTAGAAAGACTTTATTTTAAAATAAGGAAAGTCAACAGGAAGAGCAAAAGTAAAGTTTCCATGGGCCAGAGCACTGGATGTGTGTGACTCCTCTGTAACCAACAGCAAAAACTCTGAGAACAAAGTGCATTTGTTCTCTTGCTGAATGTCATGCCACCTGAACCGTGGAGGAGATTGAGTGTTTCAAGGGCCTGATGGATTTCAGATTTATTAGAGTCAGGGGGCACGTCTACACTGCAGTGTAAACCCAGCATTGATAGAACTCGAGTTAGCAGACCCTGGGTTTGTTAACCTAGGGCTTGAGTGTCTCCACTCATTTGTAATCCAAGGTTTGGAATTTGTTGAATCCTGGGTCCCAACCTGGGGTTCCAGTGCCTACACTGTATTACGTGGGCCTGAGTCCAGCCACCATATCCCAAACTTCCTGGCACCCTCCCAAACTGTGACTGCTTTAGCCAGGGCCGGCTCCAGGCACCAGCTTATCAAGCAGGTGCTTGAGGCGGTCACTTTCGAGAGGGGCGGCACGTCCAGCTGTTCGGCGGCAATTCGGCGGACGATCCCTCACTCCTGCTTGGAGTGAAGGACCTCCCGCCGAATTGCCACCGCAGATCGCGATTGCGATCGTGGTTTTTTTTGTTTTGTTTTGTTTTTTTGTTTGGCTGCTTGGGGCGGCCAAAACCCTGGAGCCGGCCCTGGCTTTAGCCCTTTGTTCATGGTGCTGTTTGGGAAAATTTGACTGTCCAGAGGACAAAGAAAGTCAGCCCATGAGATTGTGGGATACTTTTGGTGAACTTCCAGAGCAAGAGTCCAATTGGGTCTATGCTGCAAAGCAATAGGACTTGAACCCAGGGTCCTCTCTTGACTCAGGCTGGGCCCCTCCATTTCCATGGGGTCCTGGGACCCTGGGCCTGTAGACAGAAAGGGGTTTAGGCTTGAGCTTGAGTTCAAAACCTGGGCTTTTACACTGTAGTGTAGACACACACTAGGATTTCCCCCCCGCCTTTCTTGTCTATAAGAACACAGTGTGGAAGATGTGGAACGAGGGGAGCAGACTTTGTAGCTCTTCAAATTAAAAAGACCTTTTCTGAATTGTGAAAATGTCTTTGCATGAAAAACTAGCTTCATTGTAAATGTTACGTTACTTTGTAAACTTCTCCCTTGGAAGAGGCATTTCACAACTGCTGACACAGCTATGGATGTGTGACAAATGTGACTTATTTCTTAGCTGAAGAAAAACATCATCACAAAGCACAGATGGAATATTTATGCTGTAAGATAATACACATGTAACTGTAAATAATGAGGGCGAGATGTGATATTTCATCTTTAGTTTCATTACTCATGATCTATGCAGCTTTCAAGATAGATTTGTTATACCACCACATTCCGGTATATATTTTCCCTCCCTTAACCTTCTCTGTCTTCTCTAGCACATACATTCTATACAGTCTTGGCAATTTTCTCAGTGGTAACACATTCACACTGTATAAGCTACACAGAACTGGCATCTTTTTCAAAGGACATATTCATGATCCATTTCATGACGTTAACTAGGCTGAAAAAAAGCTTGGGGTGTGGGGATATAATTTCAAATACTTTTTTGGAATGTTTCCTATTCAGAGAAGAGCTCCAAGGTGCAACTCTAATGAAAGGCTGCTTTATTCTAGTGTTACAGGATTGTTCTCTTGAACTGCTTGGACACGAATCACAACAACAACGGTCTGCGCCCATGATAGGGAGCTTTGTTTCAGTGTCTACATGTTCGGTTGTGACATGGAATAACTGAAGTCTGAAATTAACAGCTCTAATATTTTAGAATCAGCATGAAAATATAAACAACAAGATTACTGTTCAATGAAACTGAACTAATGGTTAATACACAAGCAGACAAATAAACGAGTGCCAGACTTCTATTTTTGATTTTGTACTCATTCAAAATATCCAAAAGGGATATACGTGGGTGGGAGAGAAAAATCATGCATGGACACACAACAAAACAAATGAGACAGTGTGAGCTAGGGTTAGAGCAGTGGTTCTCAACCCACGGCCCAATCAGCACACAGCTGCAATCCATGTGCCATCCTCCGGGCCATACAGGTAGTATATATATTGTGTGGATGGGGCCCACATAACACAGAGAGAGCTGCATATGCGGCCCACAATGGTAAATAGGTTGAGAACCACTGGGTTAGAGGATTGGACTGGCAGTCCGGATCCTGAATTCTCTACCAGGCTCTGTTGTACACAGGGCCGGCTCCAGGCACCAGCTAAGGAAGCTTGTGCTTGGGGCGGCCAATTCAAAGGGGCGGCACTCCGTCCGGTATCATGGCGGCACGTCCGGGTCTTCAGCTGGAATTCAGCAGCGGGTCCCTCATTCCCTCTCTTCCTCTTTGAGCTGCCGCCGAAGTGCCGCTGAAGAGGAGGGGAGGGAGTGAAGGACCCGCCGCCGAAGAAGTGGCGCATTTGAGCTGCCGCCGAAGTGCCGCCACTCGAATTTTTTTTTTTTTTGCCTCTTGGGGCGGCAGAAAAGCTGGAGCCAGCCCTGGCTGTATATGGAGATTTTGGCAAACCATTAAAGTGCCTGAATCACTATTGCTTATTGCTAACAGTAGCCAAGTCAGCAGGCCGTACTGAACCGCTATTGATAATTGATAAAAGTAGCCAAGTCAACGGGCTGTAAATTGGCCATGCAGCGGCCTTAGCTTAACCAAAGCAAGAGGGGACGGGGTTTTAGGTGCCACAGAAAGGGTGGCTTGACCCTGCGTCCTTCCTGCTAAGAATGTTGAAATTGCTGATATATGTATTTTAGAAAAACAGGAAGCTTGTCTATATGTGCCCTCGGGAATGTGTCTGTTAGGGCCTCAGGGCATGCACACTCTGAAAAAACGCATCTGGTTAATTGATGATCAGAAAGAAACCTCTTGCTTGACCTTTTAAAACTGCTTGTTTAGCAAGTTTTCTTTAAGTGACATGTCATTGTATTACTAATGCATAAATAAGGGGAAAAAGTTTGAGGTAGTTGGAATCTCCGGGAGGGACTCTGCAGGGACTCTCCCTCTGGACACATCTTGTGGTCCCCACCGGCTGACAGAAGCTTGGTCACCGGAAGACTTTCTGTGCCACTCGAGAGCCACATTCACCTTCAGTAATTATCGAGGTTTGGGGGTGTTTTACTAACCTGTTGTGGACGTGTATGTGCTTGAAACTAAGTAAAATGTACCTTTAAGTGAAAGCACTCTTGTGTTGTCCTGTTTGTGCCAGCCATCTATCGGTCGACGGCCGTGTCTCCCTTGATTTATTTCCTGACACCACCTCGCACAGAGTAAAAGTTACCAAGAGCTTTGGATTGAGAGAACCCCGGGTAGCACTGCCACTGGCCCCTCTTGCCTCAATTTGCCAGTGTATAAAAGGGGGAGGATTCTTCCTTTCCTTACCTTGTCAGAGAGTGTTGTGAGGTCTGTAAAACTTCTTAGGCCCTCAGATAGCACCTAAGTGAAAAACGCTAGTATTAGTCAATATAAGAAAGTCTCTTTACAGGCTATAGTTATCCAAACACCTTCCCTTTGATGCACACGTCAGATAGCTGTGTCTGTTTTACCTGAAGGATGAGATGAAGATCCTTTTACTGTGGAAGCAAAATATCTTCCTGTTCATATAACTCCAGGAGAGAAGTTATACTAAATCTCAAACTTCTTCGAGTCATTTCCAGGAGACTTTGCAGGGCCCAAAGCCCGCTTGCCTTAGTCAAGGGAACAGTTCCATTAAAGTCAGGAGGACAGTTTGAGCCACTGAAGGGCACAGGAGGATCAGGCCGCATTTGAACAGAACTGAGGTAAAACAGACACACTACTGTAATTTACGTTGGACCGTTCTCAATTAGAATGTCAAGATTTTTAGTGTCTATTACCTGGTCTCCATTCCTCTCTGCCCAGTTTAACTTTTGACCAACAATTATTGGTGAAAGTGGGCCTGTTCCGGGGGGCCATTAGTCCTTCTCAAGATGCCTTCCAAGGAGAGCCAAAAATCATGGTGGGGGCAGGGAAGAAGGTCTCCTTGTAATAATACCCGTCTCC
This sequence comes from Malaclemys terrapin pileata, assembly GCF_027887155.1. Taxonomy (NCBI): domain Eukaryota; kingdom Metazoa; phylum Chordata; order Testudines; family Emydidae; genus Malaclemys; species Malaclemys terrapin. The sequence continues at coordinate 18,434,251 of NC_071522.1, read as the reverse complement.
ATATCTGTGAAACATTCACACTGATTCACTGTATGCAAAATCACCCCTTATGCATCTATGGGAATTATTTTCACGAGGGGTTCAAGCAAGTATGGGGCTATTTGAATGGGCTTTTCAGCAGCAATGGCCAATAACTTGGATCTTCTCCCTTCCTGTCCTGCTCCATGGCCAATTGGATGGGCTGGGGTGGGAGGGGTCAGTCCTGCAAAGAAGTGTATAGGTGATGGGTCCTGAACTGGTGTGTACATTTGTCTAAGGACTTAGGGCAACAGGGGATGGAGGCTGGTATTAAACAGGAGGAAGGGGAGCCTGCACTGTGCCTCTAACCAGAGCCAAGACAAGTGGTGAGATGTCTAGATTTCCCCAAGGGTCTCAAACTCACTGCAGGGCTCCTGGTCAGTACAAGAAAATGCTCTCTCTAAAACGTACAACACAGGACCAGGAGGAGTAAACTTCTCACTAGCATCCTAACCTGTGCAAAATAGGGTGGAGGAAGCTGCTGTAGCCTTGGTAGCATTGTCTGACACAGTCCCTTCTACTCTTCCATCATGCGTAGAGCTAGAGTTTGCCCTGGGGAGCACCTTGGCCGGCTGAGAACCCTGCTCTTAAATCAGAACTGAAAAGCTATAGAATGAAAGAAAGAACTAGCCAAGGTGCCAGATTAATAACTTTATTTTGTTTAAGTTAGTGACAAAAGCATTCTGAATTCTGCAGGGCAGGAAGGGTCTCCATTGTATGGTTGCCCCATGCTCTACTATACCAAGTACTCACAGTAGAGGAAATTCACTGGGAAGAGACCTATAGAAGGCTTCTGCACCCTTTAATCCTCAGTTAAGCATGCATCTACCCAGGAAGAACATGGGGATTACACCATTGGTCAGCAATAGAAAGTCTCCCAAGTATGAAAAAAGAAAACAGGGATCAGCTTTTCTTGCGGAAACACTGCTATCAACATGCATGAGGGCTATAGACCAAGGACCAAATACTGCAAACACATATACAAGTGCTTAATGTTTATTCATGCGAGGAGTTCCACTGAATTCAGTGGCATTGGGGCCATTGTTAGCGGTAAACCCCAAATTTACGTTTGTCCAAACGTATAATCCCAACAACATGTATATTAGAAAGCCTGTGCTGAGTCAGTATAGACTAGTTAGTCTTTTCAGGCTGTTATCACTTTGAAATCTGATCACAGCTCTTTAATCTACTGCTGAATCTCACACTGAATTTAGCTCCCACCCACCTCTAGTAACTCCTCCCCCTCCCCAAATCTTTACGAAAAGTGCAATTCAGGGCCCACTGGAAAAGGAGAGACTAAAGGAAGGGTCCCTTACTCATTGTTACCGCTGCTTCAGGTTTTGTGATATGTTATTTAAAGCTAATAGAACCAGCTGTTCCTGCAAACTGTACTTGTCTAGCAAAGGTAAAACATCAGGGGATGCAAGTAAATTTTAGACACTGAAGGTCTATAGGCACTCGAAGGTCCTGGTGGAAATGTGCAGTGTGCACTCCTTATTTGCCATGTAACACTTCACTTTCTTTTTTCAGTTTAGTCCTGGTGAAAGGGGCCCGATTGCCAGCCCAGGAGAGTGAAATTCCCAGGACATGTACTGCTCAATAACATTTATACTTGTGCTAGGTGCTGTAGAGACACATAATAAATGACAGTCCCTGCCCCAAAGACCTTACAATCTAAAGGGGGCAGTACAAGCTTCCCCAACACGATGCAATGCTGCTCTAAGGCAAAGAGGGTATTTCAGTTTGTGGCCTTTTCACTCCCTGACCTCTCTCTAGGGCCAGGTTTAGGGGAAGGCCATATCAATGCTACCTAAGATAGCTCAGTTTTAGAACTGACTCCAGGCTGGCCACCCACTCATCAGCTGGGACAGCTTGGGCTGAGGGGAGGGACCCTGCTCCTTTAAGAGTGCCCTCCCATCCCAGCCCGTGGAGCAGCAGCACCAGCAGATGGGGCAGGAAGTTGTTGCACAAATGCATCTGTGTCCTGGATGCCACTCCCTCATCCAGACAAAGTTCACAGAGTCTGCCCCTTTAAGGGCACCTTCCCTGCTGGGTAGAACTAGAAGCAGCCTAAGACATCAGAGCATTAAGAGCTGGCCCTAACATCCGTGGCATAACAATATGATTATTTACCCAATAGAAACACACCAACTCACTTCCCATGGGGCACTGAGCAGCCATCAGATGATAATGAGTTTCGGTCAATGGCCTGGATTTGAACTGATGCCTAGAGGTGAAAAGAGCTATACAGTATTCCATTACCAGTCTCCCAAACCATCCAGTGTCCCCAGGGTTAAATATTTTTAGCAACAGCTTGTTTACATGTCAAATTTATCAATGAGCTTCTGGGGCGCAGCCACCATGTAGCTGTGTCAGAGGCTGGCCAGCGAGCTTTCTCCGTGCACTGAGCTAAAGCTTTCTGAAGGGCTTGTCAGATATATTCTTCCTTCCGTGTCACAAGAGCAAGACTAATTTCAAGGAAACGCTCTTTATTCCTACTTAAAACTGCTAAGGGAAAATATCCAGCGCTGTCTTTTTTCTTGTCATTTGTTCGACAAGTGTCTCATAAAACAAATGGAGAGGTTTAAATTTCCTGAGACGAAAATCAATAAGAGGATAAAGTAAAGAATAGGAGGAAGTCAGCAGGCTGAGATTTATTTCCCTGGAAATGTTTTTCAATGGATTTACTAATAAATCTAAAGTGGCTGGTGCAGCCACCTTTGATATGCAATATCCCCTTTACTTAGATGGAAGTTGCACATGAGAAGGAGCCTTAAGGATTGATTTTTACAAGGGTGTCAGTCAGCAAAGCCCCTTGCATTAAATGTATCCTCAGCATGTGCTTCAGGTAGAAATTGGGGGCGGGGGATTCTGTTTGTATGGCAGGATTTTTCACCGAATTCCCCTCCTCCCCTTGCAGTTTATGGTAGCAACTAGAGGGCCCAATTGAGATCCAAGCCCCGTTGTGTTGAGCACTGTACATATATGTAATAAGAGACAGGCTCTGCCCCCAGAATTTCCCATACAAATAGTTCTAACTATAGCAAAATTTACTGCAGTCCAGACAAACTGTGGAGATTACTGCCAGGATGCAACCTTTGGTGGTACTGTAGAGTTTCAGGCTGCATCATATGAATGAATGTTGAGCAAATACAGCATGGAGGCATCTGGGAGCGAAGTCTGGGAAGGCTGCAATAAACTGAGAGGGCTTTGGGAAATCCAGCATGATGGGCACATTCCTTAGAGTGAGACTTGATAGAACTTAATGTAAACAGGTGAGCTGAGACAGATAGTGTAGACAGGTGTCATCCTACGGTGCCCAGTCATGGCCTGGGGTGGCCCTGTGGGCATCCTGCCTCAGTTTCCCTGAGTCCCAAAATAATTCACATACACCCAGAGTCTTTAAAACAATATTACCCCTCTCTTAGGGGATAATATATTTAGATGACTGGCTTGGAGCCTCTCTTTGACTCCCTGTCGAGTCATTTAATCAGTCTCTTAATCCTTCCCAAGTGGCTTTAATAACCCCAAATGCCAGTCTGTGTTGGGCTGGGAGAGAGGGGAGCCTTGCCTCACCCACTCTATAAGGCTTCTGGTGCCAAGTCCTTAAAGGACCAGTGATCTGGGTTTCCCTATACCTTCCCCCTCCCAGACACTGACTGTTCCCTGAGACCAACTCTCTCTCCATCTGACTGCTTCAAGGCCCTCATTCACTTTCCCGGGACACATGGAACAGTCTGGCCTTAAAGGGACAGTATCCCATTACAAGCAGAGAGTTGGAGGGTTGTGTAGTAGAATAGGTAGATAGAGGGGGAAATATTAAAGCAGTCCAGTGCAAGCCAGAGAGGCCTGGATGCCAGTAAAGGTTGCATTGCTGCAATATATGGGCTATGCTCAGTGCAAGAAGGAATATTGTCATGGATGATGATAACAATGGTGGGTCACTTTGACATGCTCACCAAGCAATGAAAGGCTGCGTCCCTTTACCAAGACCCTGAAATGTCCAGTCTTCCTGGCCGGACATACCTAAAGATTTTGATCCTTACATTAGCCCAGTAGATGAAGAGGAAGTTATAATGAACCCTTGGTTGAGTAATATTAGTGGTTTCCTCTGATTGGCACACAATGACGGATGGCTGTGGGTAGGGAGCTTATGTGCGCATACGCACCAGGAGGGGTTCCAGACTTGCCATGGCTGGCTGTTCTGTTTCAAATGCAACAAACAGCCTTGGACAGATCTTCAGTGTCAAATGGGCAACCTGCCAGAAGCTAGCTGATATCTTCTTATCCCTTCCTCTTAAATCAGTCCTGTGTTGTGGGAACGATTTCTCTGAACTATACTTCAGAACATGGATAAACCTGATGTTAGGCAAAACATCAAGAAATCAGAATATATCAATGAGATGACCATATTAATCTCTTTAAGACCATCCAATTCATATAAAGGAGACAAATGATTAGCTCCAGAAATTGGTATCTCTGTACTCTGAGTTGATTATTACTGGTATTATTTTTTTTAATTGTCTGTATTCTGGCTACACTACCCACTTATCACTGGAGAGTGGCAGCACCATTATACTTAGGACACCTAACACTTTCCATCTAAAAATTCTTACTACTGTTATTTTGAAGAGCTTTAACATCTCCCTGGCTTGCACCAGGACTTTGAAATTGAAATGAAGCAGTAGTCCTGTGGAACAAAATCATATGTGATCATGTAATTAAGGACTGTACTATAATGCATATGCATAAGGGGGCTGAATTAAGGTTGCATGGGCAACCTTAATTCGGGCAGTTACACAGGCCATGATTGTGCAACCTAAATAACTGTGGTTTCTATGTAATATAAAGGATGATAATATGAGTGGATATAACACACACACACACACACACACACACACAGGGTTTACATCCTCATCAATGAAAGGCAAGAAAAATAATATCAGAGGGGTAGCCATGTTAGTCTGAATCTGTAAAAAGCAACAGAGGGTCCTGTGGCACCTTTAAGACTAACAGAAGTATTGGGAGCATAAGCTTTCATGGGTAAGAACCTCACTTCTTCAGATGCAAGTAATGGAAATCTCCAAAGGCAGGTATAAATCAGTATGGAGATAACGAGGTTAGTTCAATCAGGGAGGGTGAAAAGCAACAGAGGGTCCTGTGGCACCTTTGAGACTAACAGAAGTATTGGGAGCATAAGCTTTCGTGGGTAAGAACCTCACTTCTTCAGATGCAAGAAGTGAGGTTCTTACCCACGAAAGCTTATGCTCCCAATACTTCTGTTAGTCTCAAAGGTGCCACAGGACCCTCTGTTGCTTTTTACAGATTCAGACTAACACGGCTACCCCTCTGATACAGGGAGGGTGAGGTGCTCTACTAGCAGTTGAGGTGTGAACACCAAGGGAGGAGAAACTGCTTCTGTAGTTGGATAGCCATTCACAGTCGGTGTCAAATTTGTAAATGAACTGGAGCTCAGCAGTTTCTTTTTGGAGTCTGAAGTTTTTTTGCTGTAAGATGGCTACCTTTACATCTGCTATTGTGTGGCCAGGGAGGTTGAAGTGTTCTCCTACAGGTTTTTGTATATTGCCATTCCTGATATCTGACTTGTGTCCATTTATCCTCTTGCGTAGTGACTGTCCAGTTTGGCCAATGTACATAGCAGAGGGGCATTGCTGGCATATGATGGCATATATAACATTGGTGGACGTGCAGGTGAATGAGCCGGTGATGTTGTAGCTGATCTGGTTAGGTCTTGTGATGGTGTTGCTGGTGTAGATATGTGGGCAGAGTTGGCATCGAGGTTTGTTGCATGGGTTGGTTCCTGAGTTAGAGTTGTTATGGTGCGGTGTGTGGTTGCTGGCGAGGATATGCTTAAGGTTGGCAGGTTGTCTGTGGGCGAGGACTGGCCTGCCTCCCAAGGTCTGTGAAAGTGAGGGATCATTGTCCAGGATGGGTTGTAGATCACTGATGATGCGTTGGAGAGGTTTAAAATAATACTTTCCTATATCACCGAGCTATACTTAATGAGTGAAGCAGTCCTGGCTGTACAGAAATCAATGGGAGTTTTGCCATGGACTTTAATGGGGCCAGAATTTCACCCAATATTTCTAGCATGGTATATAAATGGTGGCCATATTTTATCCAGCCACCTACCCAACACTTTGCAAATATTCAGTTCAGCTCTGCAAGATGGGAAAGTATTATCCCCATTTCACTGAGGAGGAAGCAGAGAATTGCCAAAAGCCATCAAGCAAGTCAGTATTAGAGTCAGAATTAGGACTCAGGGACACAATGCCTACTGGAGCCAAAAAGCTTCCAGCAGACTTTTATGACCACAGCTGGTCAGGATGTCAGTTTCACTTCTCATCCAGAAGGCGGCACTTCCAGCAGAACTCATATGGCTCTTGGTTCAGTAATGACTTCAAGGGAAGAGCATCGCCCTTTGAAGCATCCACACCACTGACTGTCCCATGCTGGGTTTTCATTGGAAGATGCCCTGTCCGTGTCCTGACCCTACTTGGCTCAAGATCAAAGCCCAAAGTAGCTGAAAGACACACCAGTGAAGTGATTTATCCTCATAGGACCTTGATTCTTTTGGAGTTTTTTCTCCAGGAGGTGCAGACACTGGCTGCCTCAAACCCCAGTCATCTCGCTTCTTCACACCATTCCCTGCTCATAAAATGCAAACATGGGCTTTGTTTCCAGTGTGGCTTTTCTAGATTGGTGTGGTACACAAACAAACACCATTTCATGGAGACACATGACAAAATGCCTCAAAGAGGAGAGAGATATTAACTATTCTGCTCTGCTAGAATTCTAAGCTTTACTGTAATCCTACCCAATTAAATAATATGCGCAGGATTCGCTCCCCACTGCCCTTGACCAGATTTTCAATCTGGGGCTAGGAGAAGCAAACCACCTCTTTTCCCAGAGCAGTGAGCAATCCTGGATAAAAGTCAGTTTAATCGAGAGAAAGAAGTAAAACAAAAATAGATCTTTTCCATAAACAAAGCTGCTTTCCATTAACTAACATAAACAGGCAGATGCATTAAGAGATCATGCCACCCAGGCCCTGGAAAGAGGAACAGTGAAACTTATTTCCGAGAGTTCTACTGAAGGTGCAAGGATGGCTTGGGACTTACAAAGTGCTTTACCCAAGGACAGTATGAGTTAGAGTTGTCTAACTCACACCTTACGTTGCACCCCGTAACTTGTTTTTGTGCATTCAAATCAAGCACCTGTACATGTTTGCTTGTGCAATGTGGATTTTTACAGCACACCTCATTTGTTCTGCAGACAACGTAAGGCCCTAGTTTTGAAAGTTTGGCTCAGATGTGGATCTGGCTGCATAGTGATTAATACAGCCTTCCAGGAACTCTAGTGCCAGGATTTGCTGGTTGAGAAAAGAGTAGATCGGCTGAAGACCAAGCAAGTGTTGCTTTTAAAAGTTCACCAATTAAATTAAAATGCCATTTCCCCAGGAACTATAGGCAAAGAGAAAAGAAGAAAGCAGCTTCTTAGTTTTATCCTGGATTCTATCTCTGCCTACCCAGCATCAAGCAACTGGGATAAAGCAGGTTTTTTTGGAGTCTGATCCTCTCCTTTTGCTCACCTGCCCTAAATCCATAACCCAAGTCTCTCACAGTGAGTGAAATCCACGCCTCTGCAGCACAAGGCCCATGTACTTTTTAAGCCATCAAAATAGGGCTTAAGTGGTTGAGTGAGGCATACGCCTTGTACTTGCCTACATGGGGGTGAATTTCATCCTCTTATATGTCTTCTGTAACAGCTTAGATGGAGATACTTTGAGCTGTATTTCACAACACTGTTAATACAGGTGCCATAACACTGAGCCTTTCCATATGTAACATGCCCACTGGCAAGCTCTCAATCCCTTTCTCTCTACAGCACCTAGCTATCTATTACCCAATCACTGGATCATCTGACAAATAAACACCACAAGCCAAGTTCTGCGCCTATTTACATGGCACTACACGGGGAGTCATTTCGCTGAAGCCAGTGGAATTACACGTGTAAAGCAGATGTAAAAGAGATGAGTGATGCTCCGCCTCTCTTCTCAGGATGTCACTATAAAGTTACATTGGTGCAACCCTCTTGTGATCAGCTTAAAAAACATGTGCAGTTAAGCTGATACGAAGAATGGCTTACTGTAGTTTAGCTTAGTCAATAAGGCGTTTACGATGTGTGGCCAGTGGAGCGTGCACTGGACTAGGCCCCAGGACACCTGGGTTCTATTCCTGGCTCTGCCACTAGCTTGCCATTTAACCTTGGACAAAGAGAGGTCCCCTGTCCGTGCCTCAGTTTCCCCATCTGTGAAACAACACTAATGATACTGACCTCCTTTGTCAAGTGGTTTGAGAGGTAAGAGATAGGTATTATTGTTAAGGAAAGTTTGGCATTTGGATTCAGCCTAGATAATTACCTAGTGTTTGAATGTTGCTTCCTTAAACTATTTAAACATCCTCTGTCTGGAAAACAGTTTAAAAATCTAATGAGAACATGAGGATTTCTGCTTTTTTCTGCTTCCTCTTGGGCCAGAAGAGCCTTTTGCACAGGATTTTCACACCTGGGCTCAGCTAGAATCTGGGAGGTTAGAACTGTGTGCAAATGAAAAATCATGTTAAAAATGATCTTCCCCTCATTTTTTTCATTCTCAGAGGAACATTCATTTCAGGTTGCATTTGAGATTTGAGGTAGTATTGTACCTGATCTGGCTTTGCTCATCTCTACTGACAGCCATTCCTTCCCCACCCGGTCCCTCCTAGAAATCAGGATTTGGCTAGAATTATTGTAGATGAAACTGTCCCCTGTGGCATGCCCTCTCCTTTCTCTTCCCTTCCTTTGTCACTCTTCAGTTCCCATTAAGAACAAGTCAATGACTCATAATGAGCTTTTCCAGAGCTCCTCCACTACAGGATTCCTTGGTGCTTGATCTTTGCCACTAAGACACACACAATTCTGTGGTCTGTTTCAAGGCCAAAGAAACTCTCCACACCAGTGATTCTCTATTTCCCTCAGGAACAAAACTGGGGCAGTGTGGCTGCTGTCTAAAGGCATGTAGATCAGCCTTAAACTGCTGACCTGTTCAACATTTCTAGGACCCTTTGAACTGGGGCTCTTTGAAGCAGAGGCTGTAACAAACGAGTGTATAATAAGGTGGAACCCCATGCAGGGAAAAGGGGAGGCATCATGGACTGATGGAAGCTTTTGAAAGGCACAGAATGCTATTAAACGCTGAGAGGGACTATGGAGAAGGATAGAAGTAAATCTCCTTTTCCAAGAGAGAGGGGGAAAAAATGGAATCCTGAACTGGCACAATCTAACCTTTGATAGTTAGAGCTGGGATCACTTACAAAGGCTGGATCTGGAGCCAAATTCTCCTAGAGTTTCATGGTGTTTGGATCAGAGGGGGTTTGGTTCTGGCCCATCTCTACTCAAATTAAGACTCTCCATTAGAAACGTTTCTCAGCCAATAACTCCAGTCACTCTCCTGTACTGATTAATTACTAGGGATGGCAGAACCGGTTTGCGTAACAGCAATTATCAATTGTGTCAAGCTTTTTTATCTTCAAAGCCCTTTACAGACTCAAACTAATTAATCCTTAAACCAACCTTGTGAGGTAGGTGGGTAAGTATCAAACTCTCTGGTCTGTTTCCCCATCTGTAAAATAGGGTAAAAGTAATTTGCCCAGGGCCACAAAGGGAATCAGTATCAGAGCTGGGAATCCACCAGCACCCAGCGCCCACTCACCACTAGGCCACACATCTCTAATAGGAACAAAACTTAACCTTCCTCCAGACCTTGAACCTAAAGGAGCACAAACCTTTGGGTGAGAGGGTTGGAAAAGTCTGGTTAATTCTTTCCTTAGAATGCAGATCAAGTATGAAATGTGACTACGTATCGCAGGTAAAACTGGGCGACAATATTCAGCCAAAACTTTTTTCCAGCAAAAAATAAAATAAATAAATAAAAATGAAGATTCGGTGGCACCAAACTGTTTTGCAAATTCATGTTGATTTTACTGAATTCTTAGCTCCTGGGAAGGGAATTCTGAAAAAATTAAAATGTTTTGTTTTGGCATTTTCAAAATGAAACATTTTGATTTTTTGTTCAAAGTCACTTTTAATTTAGAAAGTTCCCTTAATTTTATTTAGAAAACCCTCAAAACAATTGAAAAATACTCATAATAATAATAATAAAAAATGCTTCCAGTCCAAACTGCGGTCCCCCCTTTTCAATTAGCTGAAAATAGAAAAGTGTGTTGTTGGTTTCACACACACCCCCGCAGCAATTTTTTTTGCCATCACCCACTCCTGTTACCCCTACAGAGTCAGCACAGCTCAGAGCTGAATTCTCTTTCTCCTTGTTTATCAACCTCAGAACTGTTTAGTAAACTCCCATCAGCTACCCCTGTGTAAACACATTGACAGCCATGGAGCTGCTCAGATGTCACCGAGGACCCGATCTGACTGCTCATTACTGGTGATTGGGTATGAGATGGAAAGGCCCCAGCTTGACTCTCAGGGCCTGATTCTCTGCTGTGCTCAGCTGCTGAGCAAAGCAGAGTTGGGGGCTGTCAGCAGCCAGTTACAGCTGCCTGGTTTACTGGGCCCCAGCTCAAGCGCAGGCTACAGCAGCCTGGGAATGCTATAAAGTGCTCCAGTTGGCTGCAGCTCCTAAGGGACTATCTGCCTGCTAGAGCGCATTGGACACTGGCCGTTCCCTTTCAATATGTCCTCTGCACCAGAGACTGCAGGGGGAGGGGTGTAGGAACTAGCTATGCCACTTGGGGATTCCGCCATCCTGGGTATCCCCAGTAGGGAAACTGAGGGCAGTCTCCAGCATTAGGCCTAGGCAGCAGAACAGGCAGTGATTGAGTTTGCAGGGCTGGCAGTTAGGGAAAACAACACAAAACTCAACTCATCTCTTCACTAAGCCGTGGAAATTTGCTCTGGAATAGGGTTACCATACGTCCTCTTTTTCCCGGACATGTCCGGCTTTTCGGCAGTCAAACCCCCGTCCGGGGGGAATTGCCAAAAAGCGGAACATGTCCGGGAAAATGGCGGCTCTGTTTAAGAGCCGGGCTGCCCCAGCGCTACCGGCTTCGGGCAGCCCCCCTGCCTCCAGACTCTGCGCCCCCAGCCGGGCACTTCCCCTCCCGGGCTCCGGCGGCGCAGGGTCCGGAGGCACGGGGGCTGCCCAAAGCTGGTAGCGTTGGGGTAGCCCGGCTCTTAAACAGAGCCTAAGAGGAGCAGAGCCTCCAGCTGCGGAGGCTCTGCTCCTCTTCGGCTCTGTGTAACTTATACAGTGTAAGTTACGCAGAGCCACCGGAGCCCCGGAGGGGAAGTGCCCGGCCTGGGGCACAGGGTCCAGAGGCATAGGGGCTGCCCAAAGCCCGAGCGCTACCGGCTTCACGGTTTGCTGGGCAGCCTCCAGACCCTGCGCCCCCGGCTGGGCGCTTCCCCTCCCGGGCACCAGCTGCGCTGGGGAAGCGCCGGCTGGGGGCGCAGGGTCTGGGGGCTGCCCGGGAAACCGTGATGCTGGTAGCGCTCGGGCAGCCCTTTCCGTGTGGCTGGGAGTGGGAGGGAGGAGGGGGTGGAGTTAGGGTGGGGAAATGGGCGGGGCCATGGCCCGTGGAGGGTCCTCTTTTTTTATTTATGAGATATGGTAACCCTACTCTGGAATCAAGACACGATTGACATGATATCCTCCACAATGCCGCTTTTACAAAGTCTCTTCTCAGCGTAGAATTGCACTTGTGGGACCAGAGTTTTGAAAGAGCTCAGGGTCAGGTTTTTGAGTGTGCAGTGCCCACAGTTGGGATCAGGTCTTCCCCAAGAGCTCAGGCACCAAAATAAGGGCCAGGTTTTCAAATGCACAGAAGCTGCAGTGGAAGGCAGGTTTTCTAACACGCATTCACTGTGCTCAGCACTTCTGAAAATATAGACACTTGTTCTGGTGCCTAAATGGGAACGTAGCTGCTTGGAAATCTGCCTCTGATAGTGGGTGCGGAGCCCTTCTGAAAGTTCTGACTGTAATGTCTCTGCATTCTTGTACTTGCCTGTTGAGGGAGGTATTGGGAGCAGCAGTACCAGAACAACTTGAACAAGGCTATCTTCACATGCCTGATAACCCCGCCTGATAACCCAGGAAATACGGGGAATCTCACAAGACAGCCTGTCCATTTTACTATTATTTATTATTTTAATTACAGTAGCACCTAGGGATTCCAGCTGTGGATCAGAGCCCCTTGTGTCAGGTACTGTACAAACGTGTAAAGAACAGGTGCTCTCTGCTTTGAAGAGCTTACAATCTGCATACAAGACAAGAGACAAAAGGTTTATGCAACAAAGCGAGCACAATGAAACAAACATTCTTGTGAGCATCTCCAGCACGGTTTCCACAGCAGAACAGAGCAGTTAAAGACAAGCCGAGATGCTTACACCTTAGCACGGGGGTGGGCAAACTTTTTGGCCCGAGGGCCACATCGGGGAATAGAAATTGTATGGAAGGCCATGAATGCTCACAGAATTGGGGTTGGGGTTTAGGAGGGGGTGCAGGCTCTGAGCGGCGCTTACCTCAAGCGGCTCCTGGAAACCGTGACATGGCCCTTCTCTGGCTCCTACGCGGAGGTGCGGTCAGGTAGCTCTGCACACTGCCCCATCCACAGGCACCGCCCCTGCAGCTCCCATTGGAGTGTGTCAGAGCCGGAGCCAAGCCCTGGCCGGAGCGCTGGAGCGGGGCCGCACTGCGTGGTGCGGCTCGTGGGCCGGCTTAAAACGGCTCGTGGGCCAGGCTGTAGTTTGCCTACCCCTGTCTTAGCTGAACCACTTTAAATCTTCTGAAATTGACCCATAACAATTAAATACTCCTTTGACTGGCCAAGATGATTCACAGGTACAGATGCTATCTCAAATCTCAGGGCCTAAGCAAATTTACTGTAACTAGTGGTGGCTGGCTTGCAAAAAGCTTGGCATTCAGGTTCAATTGAGATAACCAACCCTCTTACCCCCCGCCCCAGCTCTAAAAGTCTGGAGGCTTAGAGACAGCAGAACAGTGATTGATGTTCAGGAATGGGAGACATGAGATCCGGGTTTTCTTCCTGCTTCTGGTATAGTGGGTTCTTGAGCAAGTAACTTTCCCTCTCTGTGCCTCAGTTTCCTCATTTGTAAGATGGGGTTAACGATCTGATCTGTCTCTTAGCTGGAGGGCTGTGAAGCTTAGCTCATTAATATTTATAAAGCGATCTAGGAGAGTGAATCAGAGCCCATTGCCTGGAAATGACACCTCTGAAACCTATTAACTTCAGTGAGCTTTGCATCATGCCCTAGATGTTTAGATAGAGAGTGCTATGGAAGTATAAAGTGTTAATAACTGTTATTAATTAGGTCTGATCTGGATTACTCCTCCCTATTTAATATGTCTACTCTGCATTTCTGAAGCACCTTTCATCTCAGGATCTCAGTGTACTTTACCAACACTAATGAATTCAATCCTGCCACGCCTCTGAAAGCGCAACCGGGCTGATAGATTAACATAGCCGGAAGGAGAAAATTGCCGAGTCATGGCCTTCTGCAGCAGCTGAAGCCACAACTGCCTGCAAGACACAGAGCAACAAAATGTGACTTCCTGGTGCAGTCCCCCAGCCTCACCTAAACTGTGGAGAGAGAGACAGAGAGAGAGAATTCATAGGCAGGGAAGGCAGCGCAAAGAAACAGTGATTTGTGCCAGTCTAGAGACCAGAAGCACCAGAGAAAGGATGAAGTTCCTCATGTCACCCAAGAGTGCCCCCTTGTGGCTGACCCAGGTCCTGGAGGGGATTGTGTAGTGCTCTTCATGGCACTAGCTACAATTGTGGGGGAGTGTGTCTTGAGGCCGTGGGTAGGAGGAAATAGTAGCGAGGCCCTTAGCATCTATTGAGAAGTTGCAAGACTCTTCCTGGAAAAGGGAGAGAGTCAAGGATCAGAATGAAAAGAAAATGGAATCACGCTTGTTCTCGGACTAGAGCGTCTTGTTTTCTGGACTCTTGACTAATACTAGAAACCTCCCCTGTGTTTGCTGGCTGTGCTGGCGAAAAGGCGTACGTGCAACATCCAGTGAGCACCTTGACGGGGCTTGGGCTACCGTGCCTGCTGGTGCCCCGTGACTCCAAGGGACATGGTGTGCCAGGCAGGGGCATGGCTAGGTCCTCACTGGCTCATGCACAGACTGCCCCATTTTGGAGCAGCAGAAATGGGCACGAGGCAGGGCTTCTCTCATCCAGCTTGGACTGAGCCCTCCTGCTGCCTGTTGGCAAGACCTAGGTGTGACTAGTACCACTCAGCTGCCCAACCCCAGTGCATGGCTGCTATATGAAGACACATTTCACTCTGTTATTAATCACCTCTTGTCTACAACTGCTGTACCCCAGGGCCCCTGGCTGCTCCCTGCTGATCTCACTTCCTTAGTGATGTCTCATTCAGACTGCAAGTTTTCCAGGACAAGGATCGTGCCTCTCTTATGTCTGTAAAATGCCTAGCACACTAGAGGTATTAAATAATAACGCAGTGTAACATTAGTCACTCACATTACAACAACAAAAAGAACAGGAGTACAACAACAAGTGCATGAAATCCCATACTAGTCACAGAGCACATATGTCCACTTATGCAATTACAAATAACTATATTTGATAGATGAACTGAAGGGCTATTATACTTGCCAAGATGGAAGTCCAGACCTTAGGTTGAGATTTCTATTTCCCCTACTTCTGTTGTGGATATTGCTAAACCTCGAAAGCAGCACAACATGGTCATCCCCTACTAGGATGACTGGACAGCAAATGTGAAAAATCGGGACGGGGTGGGGGACAATAGGAGCCTATATAAGAAAAAACCCCAAAATCGGGACATCTGTCCCCTACCCTGTCCCCGGAGTTAGAGATGTTAGCAGTCAGAGGGCATGCAGAACCCTGAGGGCTAGAGCTCTGGTCCCGGCAGCTACGCGAAGGAGGAACTGATTTTAAGCTATTTTGTTTTGAAAGGGAGCTAGCTCACACTGAAGTCTGTGACCTAAATGGTTTGCGATTTCAGTCAGGGATTTTTTGGGGGGGAAGGAGGTTTATTTTGAACAGCCTTTAGTCTACTTGTAAACGTGGCTTATTTTTTTTAAAGAAAGAAAGGAGGAAACAAATCAAGCTATAAAAGGCAGTGGGTCAGTCTTTACTGGTGTAAATTTACTGATGTAAATTGACATTAAAAAAAAAAAAAAAAGATTGAGCAAGGATCATCCCGGGGATTGGATGCCAAGAGAAGACTTAGAAGACGAAGGTTCAAATCTCAGCTCTGCTACAGACTTCCTGTGGAGCCTCTGGTAATTCTCTTTGTGTCACAGTCCCCCCAACTTTAACTTGGGGATAATAGCACTTTGCTACCTCAGCGGGTACGGTAAAGATTGTGAGGTGCTCAGATACTACAGTGATGAGGCCATATAAGTGCCTAAGACAGATCAAAACTGAGGATCTGGCAGACTTATTAGCAGCTTATTTATATATTTTTAGCAGGGTTTCATTGACTAGACTAGCCACAGAGATCCGTCAATTAATGTTATAATGAATTGAGTGTGTCTGCCCCACTGCCCTCTACAGGATGGAGTCAGAACGGTATATCATAGAGCCTACACTGCTCCATCTAACAAAGTGTCTCTTATAGCTGAAGTAGCAATGCCCTGTGCTGTCTGGAGCAGAATGGTCAGCGTGCTAGCCCTGTTCTCACTGTGAAGTTGTGTGTGGCCACATGGTACAGCATAGCAATGAATAAGCCTTAGATACCCTGGTTGTAATATATTCATACTACTTTTTGAAAGCATGGTTTTAAATATTGCTTATATCCAGATACAGCAGTGACCAGTACTTAGATTCCTTCTTGCAAGCTGCCCTGCATTAGGATCAAGGAACACTTAGTTATATTGCTTTTAGAAAGTGATGACATGTAAAAAACTTTGCTCCTGGAGTACTGGCTGGCATGGAAGTCTCTGCAAATATGCAATTTTTGTGCTGCAGCTGGACTCTAATGACATGAAAGGTGCTAATGCAATGGCAACTGGAACCTTTAATTATTCTGGTGACTAATAGGAAACCTCTCAAAAGGGTCTAGGAGAAAGAGCCTCATTCTTTGCTGAGAGTTCCAAAAAGGGAACAGACAAATGGCAAGCCTGAGCAGAGACTTGGCTCCCAAAGGAGCAGAACCTGAGAGACGGATGGTTTCTCTTTCCTTTGACAATTAACGTGTCAGATGTGATAAGCAGAGAGAGAGAATAATATGCTGGGCCTATTATTGGCTCAAACTCATTGGTACCTAAACTTGTTCTGCATCTCACCAGTAACTGGATAAACCTGCTGATTAAATGAAAAGATTTTGGTCAGGTAGGGGGAGAGGGAGAGAGAGAGAGAGCGCGCTACCTACCACCTGCTAAATTAACAGACACCATCAGAATTTAATGTACCTTGAGGGTTAGCCCCACTTGATAGAATTATTCAGACAACATTTAAAAAAAAACAAAAACTCTTCTTACAACAGTGCTCAGGTTGAAAACAACTAACCGACACTGCCTGTACTTTGTGCTGTAATGGAAGCAGAGCTCCTACAGTTCTTCATATTACTGTGCTTCGTTACTGCCTGGTGGTCACACTGATCTTGAACTACACCCATTCATCTTCACCAACAATGGGTAGAAAGGGAAACAGAGGTGAAGTGACTTATGTACAGTCACTCAGTACTGTCACAAATAGAACCTAGGTTTCCTAACTTATAGTCCAGAGCCCTGTCCATTAGCTCTCACTGCCCCTTCAGCAAAGGCCTAGAAAAAAGCAGCAGTTTGTGCATCCAGCTTCACGGTGCATCGAGTCGTGGAGGAATTAGGTACCAGCTAAGTTGCAGGAGGAGAAGCAGCAAGGTCTATGAAAACACTGGAAGACCTGAGGGGACTCTAAGGGTACATCTACATTTAAAAGAAAAAACGCCACAGCCACAAGTTTCAGAGCCCAGATCTACAGACTTCGGCTCATGCTACGGTGCTAAAAATAGCTGTGTAGACATTCCTGCTTGGGCTAGCGCTCGGGCTCTGAAACCTGGCTGGGGGGATGGGTCTCAAGTGGTAACGGCTACACGACTATATTTAGTGTCATAGTACGAGCTGGGCAAGCCCGAGTCTGTAGCTCCCGGCTTGGAGACTCCTTGGGTTTGTGGGTTTTTTTTTTTTTTGCAGTGTAGATGTATGTGAATGGGAAGGATGGAGCACGCTTGGGGAGGTGCTGAAGAGTTCTAACAGCAACATTAACTTGGTGCCACTGCACGTGTTGTAAAGTATGTATGTGCTCTACTGCATGGAATCTGAACAGCTCATTTGTGTTGTGTCATAAGCCCCAACAAGGGGCTGATGTGTTATGGGCCTTTTGAAGTAGAAGGACTTGAGTTC
Organism: Malaclemys terrapin pileata; assembly: GCF_027887155.1. Taxonomy (NCBI): domain Eukaryota; kingdom Metazoa; phylum Chordata; order Testudines; family Emydidae; genus Malaclemys; species Malaclemys terrapin. Next base: position 18,416,757 of record NC_071522.1, on the reverse strand, counting down.
TATTTCCTGCTGCCTCCAGGAAAGCTTGAGTGGCCACAGAACTATTTGAAGAATTACTTGTTTCTATTCCTGCTTTTCTGGTTAGATGTGTACAGTAATATATACAGTAATAATAAAACATGCACCCATAACGTGGATGGGCAATCCAACTGAGTTAATGTTGAAGAAATGACTAAGATATTTAAAAAAAATCATTAATATTGTTGGTGACTCATCTCATGGATGTGGTGAAAGAAGTGTGACTTTAGGTGAGGTTTTAAAGAAGGTGACTACTTGGTGGACCAGCAGAGGGTCTTTTATACCCAGGTAAAAGCTTGGTAAAAGCACAGAAATGATTATTGGGGAAGCAGACCAACAGACATTGGTGGAGAGGAGGGGGTGACAAGAGATTAAAGGGCGGGTTCTGATCTCCTTTGCACTGATCTCAGATTTACACCACTGTAAGAAAGATTGGAGTTTTGCCCGAAGAGAGAGACTACTCCTGGGGGAATTCTGCACCCCTGTGTGCATGCAGAATTCATGTCCCCTGCAGATTTCTTTGCTTCCCTGCAGAAAAATGACTTTCCCGCAGGGAAGCTGCAACATCAGTCACGCACCACTCCCTAGCAGTGCAGGTACATCATTTCAGGCACCCAGAGCAGCCGGTGGAGGGGTAAATCACCACGGGGTTGGGGACACCCCAGGCACTAGCTCCTACCCTGAGTCAGGATCAGCTGCTGGTCATGGCTGGGCTGGAGGCAGGGGAGGATGGGACTTCCTTTTCCCCTGCAAGGAGTGGCTAGGGCTGTGTCAGACCCAACCCCAGAAACCTCCCCCAGCTGCAGGAAGCTCAGCATCCTACCCCCATCACTCCTCAGCTGTCACTGTATGGGAAGCTGCTCCCCCATCCACCCAACCCCCATGCATCTGGACCTCTCATACCCAGACACCCCCACCAAGCCTCACCCTGTACACCCAGAACCCCCATAGCACTCCATATCTAAACTCCACCCCACCAAATCTCAACTCCTGTATCTGGAGCCCCCTGCACCCAGACCAGCTGCCTCCAAACTCCCCACCCCTGCACCCAGACCACCCCCCACTGAGCTCCCTGCACTCATACCCCCACCCCCCACACCACCCTGAGCCCCCACATCCCGACCCCTCCACCACTGACCCCCAACTAGTTGCACCCAGACCTTCACCCCACCGAGTCCCACACCCCCAGCATCAAGACTCCCACACGCTGAGACCTCCACAACCAGACCCTCCCCCGCCCCCGAGGAGCCCCAACCACCTTTGGCTGGAAGCCCCTGCAGAGTCCCATTGCCCTTGCATCCCATTGCAGACCCCCCGCAATGAGCCTTTGTGCATCCAGATCCTCCCACACCTAGACCTCCCACTGAGCTGCCTGCACCCAGATTGTCCCACACAGAATCCTCTCACCCCACACTGAGCCCCTTGACACTTGGATCCTGCTTGGTTGAGCCTGTCTGTCCCACACCTGGTGCGCCTGATGCAGGGCCCCAGGGTGTTTCTGGGCCAGGCCTTGTGCTGTGTCAGAGTCGGGTGCAGCCCCACCCCTAAGCCCGTTTCCCAGGGGTGGGGGTGCTGTTGGGTGATCTCCCACCTTTGTGCAACCAGTGGCCTGTGCTCCCCATTGCCATGCTGGAGGCTCTGCATTTATTTATTGACAAATAAAACTTGCAGAATTTTAAAATATTGTGCGCAGAATGTAATGTTTTGGGGCAGAATGCCCTCAGGAGTAAGAGATGTAGGCATTAATCATAATGGGATGGGTTTTTAAATATACATTTCCTATATAGAGAATGCCTGTGTCTGAAGAGCATTCAGGCTCTGTTCAATGTTTAGACTTTCCGCTTCTTTTTAATAGCTAGGTCTGAAGTTAATTTACAAGAGTGTGCAGAAGGAACGAACGTGTAAATCTGTTCCTGGACCTGCATAAGCCTGCTTGGTGGTCCTCGTTCCCTTCAGTGCTGCCTTATCTCTCACCCGGTTTACAGGAATCACTTTAACTGCTTCCCAGGCAATCACAAAGCATCCGAAGGACAGCGGGGGAGATTCCTTACCGTGTGGCACTTAAGGTGGTGGCTGTTATATTGATAGCAATAAATGAGACAGTGAGAATACAATGAGAATTTTAAATGGTCTTGACTGCACTGCCAAGACCAAAAGAGACTTCTTATCAATGGTTTACTGAGCAGGAAGGACATGAATTGGGGAGGAGGAGGAGGTTTGAATGGGAATCACTGGGGTATCTGCTTAACAAGTTAATTTAGGTAATCCCATGTGTCTGCTTTTAAAAACCACAATACAGGCTGATTTAGACCCTTGTTTACATGCTGTTCCAGTAGCAATTAATACCAGACCTCACATCCAAAGTGACAGCATGGTATGCCAAGACACCTTCCCTAAAGTGAGACCCTCTGAAACCATCACTCAACTTCCCTCTTCCCTGCCTGCAGGAGAACGGTTATTTAGTGTTGGCATTGTTGCAGAATAACCCACTGATGAGAGTGTTACACAGGTCCCGCTCTGTGCCACAGAGGCTATGAGTCTGTTAGAGCTCTAGGTACTTAAACTGTCCCTTAGCTACAGCAGCTCACTGATTTGTTGTTTTTAAAGCTCTGCAGATCACTGATTCAATCACCACTGTGTAGGCCAAGATGGCAGCCATCACAAAACACCTCAAGTCCCTAATCAGGGATTAGGCCCCATTGTATTAAGCACTGTACACACCTCAAATGAAAAGGTGCTCTTTGCCTCAAAGAATTCATAACTTAAGGTCTTGTGTACATGGCATGTTGCATTGGTTTAACTTTAAATCAATATAAAAACAATTTTATACTGATACGGATAAAGTCAGCCTAAAAATGGATACAAGACAGACAAATCACATTACGAGTGCCCACCTCAGTTTAACTTAGTTGGTTTAAAAGTCACTTATTTAGTGAAACTGCTGGAACTCTGACTCTAGAGAATGCCTAAGTAAATTGTGAGACATGTGGGTGGATGTGATAACCATTTACTCCTCTGAATTCAGGCACTACTCAGAAAGGAGAGTATAAGCCACAGCAAGGACTGGGCCCTGAGGCGCTCGCTCCGTTTTTTCCCCTCAAGAAAATCTCAATAGAAATTTTGCCCAATTGAAGATGGAAGCAATTCCACTCACCACCATAGTGCCTGCTAGTATCGGGTTAGGGCATGGCATGGGTCCTCATCTCTAGCACTCTCTGGTGACTGCATCTTTGGCCCCAAGAGGGCCTGTCTGTTTACATCTTCCATGACCCAGCCTCTGGTCAGGTTGCCTTTCAGTTCATTCCTCTTCCAGGGTAATAAAAGAACAACTAAGGTATCAAAATAAACAGCCAAACAAGTGATCCTTCTGCCAGACATGGGGTATGTTGAAGTTCCTTGCTCTACAGCTCTATTCTCAAGCACTGCAGAGTTCCTCCTTTGCTCCTTAGATTGTACACTGCCTCCCAGGGCTCTTTGCCGGTAGGCCCTTCTTCTAAGCAGGTTTCCCCACTGTATCGCCCCGTGGACTCCAGCAGCTGCACCCAGGGCCCTCCCTACTTATTAGAGGCCCTCTCTCAGAAGCCTACCCTACTCCCTGTAGTTCTCCCTAGCCTGTCTCCTCCAAGCTCTTCCCCAAGAGCAGGTACTCCCTTTGCTCCTTTCTCCTGGGTCTTGTGCACCTCTCTCTTTATGTAACCCTCCCTGACCCTTTCACAGCTGGGGCCACTAGTGGTCATTAAGCCACCTGATCAGAAGCAGTGGGGGGGATCACTGCTATGTCACAGACAAGGCTGAACCCAACTGCCCTTGAGGGGCTCGCTGGCCTACGACAGAAGACAAGTAACTCCAGTGTAATGACAATGATTTAGTCCCAAACGAACGAACACACATGCAGGGGTTGTAAGCACCTTTCTCAGCAACCACACAACTCAGAGATGAAGCAAACCTAGGAGAATGTCAGGGAACTTTTCCCTTCAGTCATCCATGAGGTGAGCAAGTTTCATTCCTTCACTGATTTTCAGATTGGATCACAAAAAGGTTGGTATGTCTTTCTTTGCATATTTCAACAGTTTAGCAATGAGAAAAGCCATAATTTGACTAGAAGTTTAAGAGAGAAGGGGGCATATTACTAGGAACTAGAAAAGCCTATCACTTCAGCTACATGCTGTCAGCCATACATTATGTCTATTAAATTGGGAACAAATTCCTTTACACTATGAGCAAAAGTTAAAAGAAAAACAGCCACCATCATGTATTTGTCTAGATCTATTCATCTATATCTATTGTCGGTTGTATTTCTTTTAGAAAAAAATACTATAGTACTTTACAGTCTTCTTCTTCTTCTTCTTCCATATGGCTTGGTAGGTAGCAACAACTACAAATTTATATCTAAGTTCGATAGCCAGCACATTGCCGCAGCAGTGAGCTGGTGAATGTCCTTCAGGCCCCCGGCAAAAGAACGAAGGGGACATTCAGATATGATGTGCTTTCTTGTATGCAACTGTGGTCACCAGGCAGAAACAGGTGTTTGCCTCATTTTCCATTTAAAGAGGGTTTGTCCACATCTCCCATGAGATGTCCTGATGTGATTCAATCTGCACCAGTCTTTCCGACATAAATCAAAACCTGGTGGTTCCTCAACAGGATCAATGACAAGCTGTCTGTTTTGAGCGGTCGAAGTGCTCCATGTGACTCCCCATTTGAGCTTCAGCATCAAAGTTTGGTGTAAGGATCTTGATATGGTCCCATAAAGGGTTATGGGATTTTAATCTAGTTTTTGGCGGGTTATGCAATCATGGTGCAGTGGATCCTTGTATTTGCACTGACAGGATTAAGAAAGTGAGATGTCTGAGCAGCCCTTCTAATCCGTGGAGGCTGGATGTGCGATAGGACTGGAAGCCAGTCAACTGGAGTAGATTTGAGCATCCCCGACACTGTGCACATAGCATTATTGAGTCGAGTGTCAAAGAGTTTAGTGTGACTGCTGTGAGACCACACTGGTGCACGATATTCAGCTGCAAAATATACCAAGGCAAGTATTGCGGTTCGTAGAGTCCATGGACTGGAGTCCCAAGATGTTCCGGCCAATTTTCACAAGACCTGACCTTATCGCTCGGGTGTTGTTGAAAGGTCGAACTCCGGTCCAGTGCAACACCAATATACTTTGGATTAGCTTTGTGGCTGACGCTCTCGCCGCAGAACTGCGCATCAAGTTTGTTATTAGCCATTTTATTATTCAGGTGGAAAGCAGTTACCATGGGGTTTTTTTTGGATTAGGCCTAAATTTCCAGCATTGGAAATAATCAGCCATTGTGCTAAGATCTCGGGTTAGGGTGCAGCTGATGGTATGGGGGCTTGTATGCTGAACAGCTAGGGCAATGCCATCCCCATACATGAACTTCCTGGACTCTGTCGCTGGTATATCCGCAGTGTATAGATTAAAAAGTATTGGGGCCAGGACAGAGCCCTGAGGGATGCCTGAGTTAAGAGTTCTTGGTCTACTGATCTGGCCATTAAGGGGTACCTTAAAGCGGCGGTCCTCAGTCATTGCCACCAAGAGGTGGATCATTCGCTGGCAGTGAATGATGCGGGAGACCTTGAGGAGGAGGTGGCTCTGTCTCCAGACAGTGTTGTATGCTGAGGATAGATCAACAAGGGCGATTCCTATCTTCAGCATATGTTGCAATCCTGCCTCAATGTGGTTGGTAAGTGAAGCTGCTTGATCATAACAGTTGCTCTTCGGACGAAATCCTGCCTGCTCCACTGGGTGGACGGCTTCAATAATATCAGACAGATGGGGAGCAGCACCCGTTCCATGAGCTTGCTGGTGGTTGAGAGGAGAGAGATGGGGCGGTAGGTGGCTGCGTCCTCTTGGGGTGTCCTAGGCTTCAGTAGGGCAAACACGGTTGCCTGTCACCAGGTTGTTGGCACTTCTCCAGTTCTATACATGGCAGTGAAAAGCGCCGCCAGCCATTCCCGTCCCCCCAGATTCTTGAGAAACTCTGGAGGAAAGTCATCAACACCTGCAGCTTTCCAACAGTGCAACACTGATCTCCTTGACAGAATATGGGGAAGAGAGTGGGGATTCCTCCGGGCATTGTTGAAGGTTTCTGTGGAGTTCCCGCTGGACCTCCTAGCGTGTAATCTTGTCTGTCGGCGTCTTGCTGTTAGAAAGAAGATGAGAGGCAACAGCATTTGCTGTCACTTTTGCTGAGCATTGCATTACTGGCTGGGATCCTCCAAGTTGCCGCAAAAGAGCCCATGCCTTACAGCTTGAATGGGTGAAATCAAGGCTTTCAGTGGTCTCTTTCCAGGCATGCCGAATTCAAGGACTCAAGCCGCACACTGGCTTTATCTGGGTTGCCGCTCTTTTCACATTCCCTTGGGGGGAGATTTGGATTCTTTTGTCCAGCAGGGGATGAAAGCCTTGCGGTGACCATGCAGGAAGTATTTCTTAGTAGTCGATTTTAGGATGTTTGTAAAACAACTGAAGTTTCTAGGTATCGATTTGAGCTGTGGGATCCGAGATTCTGTTTCTGAAGTATAGGCGGGCCAGTCAGCCTTGCAGAAATTCCAACGTGGCTTTGGCACAGACTGCAGAAGAGGCACTTCCAGGCCAATCTGGAGGATGATTGGGTGATGTTGACTACGCAGGGATGGTTCTTGTTGTGGCTAGTGGGACACCTGCACTATTACGGGTCACAAAACACAGGTCAGGGTTGTGATCCGTTGTCCACCTCACAGACCAAAAAGATCCAGATTGCTTCGGATCATAGAGCAGGTGGAGGTCTTCAAGGGAGGCCCATTCTGTGATCTGCTCCCTGGCTGTGTCATTTGAGCAGTATCCCCAGTCTTCGTGATGGCTGTTAAAGTCACCTATGTAGATGGCCGGATGAGGAAGGAAAGGTAAGATGGGATCAGGCCACATGATGTTAGGTAGCTTGTATATGTTTACTATAACAATGTCCCTAATTCTAACCATGTTGATCTCTCTTCCACTGGTCATTCTTCCAAAACTCCCATATCCTCTAATCCATTTCACATGTACACTGCTAGCCCATGCTTTGGATGGTTGACCACAGCAATTTTGGAATAGCCATAGATTTTACGTCTGGCAGCTTTATCTTCTTCTTTCACATGTGTTTCTTGGAGGGCCACAATGTCAATGTGATGGTCTTTGAGGGTCCTCGAGAGGTAATCCGCTTTTTCCCTGGACATCCCTTCTACATTAAGTTGGTATATTCGGAGGACTGGCCCAACTGTTCTTTTTTGGTCCTGGAAAGGGCAGTTTGAGGAAGTATAATCATTGCTACATTCACTGAGAGGTCGGTAAAACAACATGTAGTGGCCAATTGACGACATTGGTATTTGCACAAAACACAGAGCACAAAAAATACCAGCACTTAACAGAAGCACCATGTGAAGGTTGTCTTGTCCCTGTACTTTCCAGTAATGCTCCCAAACACTGCAGTATCTCTATGGTAAACTGGAGTATTCTGTATCAGAGGGGTAGCCGTGTTAGTCTGAATCTGTAAAAAGCAACAGAGGGTCCTGTGGCACCTTTAAGACTAACCCACGAAAGCTTATGCTCCCAATACTTCTGTTAGTCTTAAAGGTGCCACAGGACCCTCTGGGGTATTCTGGATTCTTACTGTTGGACACTGTAGAACAATTTTACATACATTTCCCACTATTCCCTTGCGTGGCTCACAGGACTAAATGCAGCTATCCCCAGTTCTTACCCAAACAGAACTCTCACTTATTGTGGTCGGAAGTCTGCCCAAGTAAGGACAGCAGGCCTTAGTCCATAAGGAGGGTAAAATTCATCCCTAGGTGGAGGAACACCCCAATGCCTATGTATTGCTTAAGCCACATCGCCAACCCCAAGTGTTCAGAAATCATGAGTCATGAGATTAGCTTAAAAATCGTCATTACAAATATAAAATATTGTATTTTTGTGTTCTGTTTTTTCAAAGATATTTAGGCACCTAAACTCCCTTTGGTATTTCCAGTGGGAGTTAGAGGCCTCAGTTTTTAGAGTCATATTTTCAAACTTTACACCCACAAGGGCTAGAAATTGACTATTTTTAAAAATACCAGATCACTCTTAGCTCATGTGACTCCAGAAGCTGGGGCATGTCTCTCACTGCCGTGTTTGCCCGAGCTGTCAACTGGAGTACAAGGCCATAATCATAAGGGATAACATGAAGCAGAGTGAGTAGTGTTGCCAACTCATGATATTTCTTGGTTTTCTTAAAGCCCCAGCTCTGCAAGTGATGAGAGAATCTCAGCTTTCCTTAAAAAATTGTAAGTTTCTACCTTCATGGCTGCAGAGAAAAGCTTGAAAATATGACCTGAATGTCCCCCTCCAAGACTCAAAAACCAGAAAGCAAATAAATGGAACCCCAAATGTATGTTTTAAATCTCATGATTTTTAAGCCAATCTCTTGATTTTAGGGGGGTTTGATTCATGATTTCTGAATGCTTGGGGTTGATAATACAGGTAAGCTAGTTCTAACCACTGCAGGACAGGTCCCAACAGCTCCTTAACAAGTCATTTACTAGCTCTCATTGCCTTTGTACTCCCATTTGTTCTGTGTGTTTAATTAATCATTTTTTTTTTTTTTTTTTTAAATACTTGCGATTCAGCAAGGCAATAAAAATCCTTTTACTTGCAAATTGGAAGATGAAAACTAGTGTAATGAGCTTGCCATTTCCTTAAGTTCTGGTAAATTGGGTGTGATCCGATGATATAGATGATTCATAAGGGAAAATTATAGACTTATGCAGGTGTGTACAAGTGCCTGGGTGGGGTTTAGGCAAACAGGGAATTTTATATGGTAATAAACATGGGCATGTGGTATAAAATCCTCACAGCCCTTTAAAAAAAAAAAGTTGATAGGAACTAATAGAACGAAGCTGCGTTTTTTTCTGGTCAAGGACAAAGTCACCACTTTGCTGTTACTTTGGACGAGGCTGAAAAGATGGCGATAGGTAACCGTGCAATACTGTTTATCTGCAAACAGGTGGAAGTGTCATCCCGCTCCTAAAACAGCAGCAGAACAACGGGCTGTTATTGCCCAAATTCATCCTGTTCTTGAGGCTTGCCTTTATTCTTGATGTAAAGCAGGGCAGTACTCAAACACTTAGCCCCAGATCTTCAAAGGCATTGAGGCTTGAAATGAAATCAGAAGTTAGGAGCCTCAATCCCTTTGAGGATCTGGGCCTTATCTCTCCCCACCCCAAGCTTCCTCGTGAATAGGGTGTTCTTAGGGTTTCCTCCCTGCAGGGCCTCCTGTCCTTCCCTTTTGGCTCAGAGAGGGACTCTCAGCCTTTTTACGTTCCTGAAGGGTGCTAATAGGATTCATCTGGTAGGACTATCAAAGATGAATCAGCTCTGCCCCTCCAAAGAGTACCCTAAAGTCTAACACTGGGTCCTAAGGTCATACAGTGAAAGTCAGGAGGCTGCAGCTGGAGAAACCTAGTTTGCAATGCAAAGCAAACAAACCATGTATCTAACAACACTGATTGTTCAGGACTTGCCTCTTTCCTTCTCAGCATCTTCTGCTCACGTTATCGCTGGCCTCTTCGCTAACTTTCCCACAGCCTTGCCACGCTGTTTGTCCTTCTGCTCTGCAGCCCCTGCTGTTCAGGGCAGCCTCCCTATACCTGTGCCTCACCACCTCTCCTGATTTCAAAGCTCATCTGAAAAAGATCAGTAACTCCAGGGAAGTCAGTGGAGCTAAGCAAAATCCTTGGAGGACCTGGGCCACATTTTCTCCTTTGTCCGTATAACTTACTTCCTCTCTCCCTCTGCTGTTAGTTATCATTTAGCACTATGCGGCATTTGAGAAGTAAGATTCTGATCCTGCCGTTGGAACTCTGTGTGTGTGGGGGGCCACCGAGGTCAATCCAATCCCAGAACTGGGACATAAGGTTGTATTGCACCATGAGATGGGAGGCAGAGCCCCATTCTCCACTCAGTTGACTGACAAGGAAAGGGCTAACCCTTCTACCTAAGTGCAGCCTCAGCAACTAACAATTGCAGGTACAGGCAAGGAAGGGTCACAAGACTGAACAGCATCATCTGATAAATGGCCAAGCTCTGAGCTCAGTGGATAAAGAGACTCGTAGGGAGCAGGGTAGTTCTTCTGTATCAGGACTAGGTGGGTGGCTGGAAGCATCTCCACAGTGGGCCAGGAAGAAGGCCCAGGAAAATGGCCAGAGAGGTGCAGCTTTATTTGAAAGTGGTTTGTGGTTTTGACAATAGACAAACTTTGATAAAACTCATCCAGTTCCAGATTATCCCCTTCTGAAAGTTGCCATTGCAGATGTTACATGTACAATGGTAGACAGATCTGCTCGTACACGTAGTGTTAGTTTTTTCTTTCCTAAGTCAAAGGAGTTAAAATACTAGTCTTTTTTACAGGACTTTCTCCTAATGAAAGATCCCAGTGCTAAACATTTACAGTACCTGCCATGGCAGGAGGAAACTTTTAGGAAGGCACCATTCTGAATTCCCTTAGATGTGACAATAAGATGGTGGGTGCGTATTTTACCTCACAGGAGGACCTGTAACTCAATTAAAGCAATGGGTCTGAAATATGATCTGCAGGCACTTATGTGAGATAATTAGGAAGTTTGATTGATGCTAATCACTTGTTTCATTTTATGCTTCTTTAAAGGGGATCTACTGAGAGGGGAAAGGACTGAAGGGAAATCCTGTGTTTGGAGGGAGCCTGGCAGAACTACTCTGCTCAGAGAGAACTGGGGATTTGAGAGGGCTTCGGGCCCTGGCTCTATAATACCATTGGAAGTCCTGAGGAAGAGCTCACTAGGACTTGTGAAGCCCTGCTTTGAAGGTGATTGGGGAAGCCTGAGGAGGGCCAAAAGCATATGAAGCGCTCTGAGCTCTGGGGAAAGGATGGATGGTTTTGTTTTTTTGGAATTTCTGGCCACCACTGGAAGTGTGTGGAAGTGTGTGTGTGTGTCTTGATTTGACTCTCCAAACAAATTATCATTTAGAAGCACTGGACTTGGCCTATCCAGGACGAGGAGACTGAAGTGTCAGGAGCTGCTGGAGGGGATTCAGCCAAAGTTAAGCACATATAGAAGTGCTTAGCTGAACTGGGGGTCTTTATTTTCCCTGAAACATTGTTTTGGGAGAGATTTCTGATCTCAGACTGTATATGATTGAGAAAGACTAGGTATGGAAATAGGGAGCCTTCAAAGGCACCTTAGCAGGAGCTCAGGAAATCGGCCTCTCACTGAGAAAGTCAGTCCTGTGGCTGGTGGGGAGGATAGAGAGTGAAAGGCCAGGGAGATAAGTCCCCAGGTCAGGGCTACTGATGAAGGAATCATGTACTCACACCCTGTGGAGCCCCATCTGGGTTCAGATTCTGAAACCCCACAAAGTTCAGGCCCATCTCCAACATATATACAGACTTGGGGTGCTAATCCAACAGGGCCGCCGGGGGGGGGGGGGGGGGGAGTAAGTGGGGCAATTTGCCCCAGGCCCTGCAGGGGCCCCCACGAGAGTTTTTCAGGGATCCCAGAGCGGGGTCCTTCACGCGCTCTGGGGGCCCCGGAAAACTCTCGTGGGGCCCAGGCCCCCGGAGCTTCTTCCATGGCAATTTGGCGGCGGCGGGGGGTCCTTCCGCCCCGGGACCTGCTGCCGAAGTACCGGGTCTTCGGTGGCAATTCAGCGGTGGGAACTCCCACCGCCGAAGACCCCAGGCCCCCTGAATCCTCTGGGTGGCCCTGTAATCCAAACTGAAAGTGAGGCTCCCACATCTTTGCTACAGAAATTTGCAGAAGACACCATGATAAATACAGGGCGTTGTCCATGCAATGTGCTATACAGAAAAGTACTAGGGTGGGAGAGGACCATTTATTAAAATCATGTGTGTCTCCTTCAGTGGGGCTCATGTTGTGAGTTTTTGGAGATGCCTGTAATCCTTCCCATAATAGCAACAGCCCATGAGCTAGAGGCTTCTGAGACAGACTGCAGGGCCACTTGGAGTATCAAGAGGAGGGTAACATTTGGTGACGAGAGGGGGCTACTGCTGGGATAATTGATGGCTTTTTTTGGCTCAGAAAGCAAAGGAAACCAAAGTGAAGGAGAATTTCCTCGTATGCGTGCGTTGGATCCAAAAGGGACTGGAATAAAGGATCACATAGAACAGGTCGTAGGAATGAGAGATGATCCCAGGGCAGCCTGAGGCCTACATCCTAGAATCCTGATACACCTGGAAAAGGAAAGAAAAGAACCCGTGCAACTCAGCCCTGGCAACAGAAGTGCTGTGGACCAGAGAGAGAAGTCATACCCTGATGCCCTTTCTTAACAGGGCATCTCTGAAAGACTGCAGTGTGACCAATGTGAGGGGAACAATTCAAGAGTTCCTGGTTCAGAACGTTTGGACAGGCACAGACTGGTCATGGACAGTCAGTGTGGATTTATACAGAGAGCACCATGCTTAACTAATCCAATTAATTCCCTCAAGGAGGTGACAATAAGAGCTGACAGGAGCAAAGCAGCAGATGTAATTTACTTGGACTTCGAGAAGGCTGTCCACATAAAGGCCGAGTATATCCTGTTAGCGAGTGCAGGAAAAGCACAGTGAAATTCTCAACTGGGTCCTGACATGGGCTTAGCAATTGAGGTCAAACAGCAGGGAGATAGACAGATACTGGCTGAGTGGGAGGGCGGTGGCAAGTAAAATGCCATAGGCATCCAATCTTGTTTGCACTTGAGATCAGAAGAAGCAGCATGTGGAGAGGGTTAGGCATTTGCAAGTGAGACAAACCCCATATCATATGAAAACTGTCTGTAGGTCTGGGGGGTTAGTTGCATAGATTCATAACTCATCGGGCCAGAAGAGACCATTGTGATCTAGTCTGACCACATCATAATTGCCATCTAAGGGCCACATTGTGCCATCTTTACTCCCCTTGAATTCTCCAGCAATAGAGCACCGAAATCAATGTACAGCAAGGTACTACTGAGCAGGAGTAAAGGCGGCTGCATGTGGTCCTAAGGCAGTTGTGCCCAAAATATGGGCTAATGCTTGTGGCCCACATAGGCTGGGAACTGTTATCTCTGTAGGCAGAGCGTCCTTAGATCAAAGTGGAAAAGCACAGGCTGGGGGCTTCTTACCAAAGAGGAAGGTGGCTGCACTTTGCTCCATTGTATATTAACTGGGTACACCCCAGGCTTTTGATAAGAAGCCAAGGAAGCCATCAGTTTGGGCACTAAGGTGTGGTAACCTCCAGCAGCTGATCAGATATTTACAGCACTAGCCCCGGCCTGAGGCAAGGAAAGATCTGGGCACGGAGCAAGTGGTAACACTAAAACAAAATCTCGATCCTCTCACTACCAGCTCAGCACAAATCCAGCCCATCAGAGTAAGCAGCAAAGCACACCGTGTCCCCACCCAATCCAGAAAACAAAATCAGAACGCCGCACTCTCTCTCTGTAAATAACTAGCAATTCCAGAGGAAATGAGTCCCAGATTTCCCTATGAATTGGGGCCTTAAGTTCTGACATAGGGAGCTATTCATGGAGGAAATTCTAATTGAGTCGAGTTGTGCTTTTCCCAAAAATTGTTTATTGTCAGTCTGGGTCTGTTCTGGAGACCTAAAGGGAACTATGTGTTGCACCCAGGTGCTGCAGTGGGCAGGCAGGTTTAGGTGAGCACAGTTTTGCATGCAGAAGTCAAACAAAGAAGGACAAACATCTCTCTGGCTCCTAAGAGGGACTGATCATATGGTCACCAGCTGGGGCTGATGGATGGATCTGTGGACTGAAATAGCCAGAGCTGTGCTTTGCTTCCACAACAGCAGCAAAAGATGGTGACAGAGGAAATTGATGCAAACTGTCTGCTCTTCTGCCTCTTCTTAGCTGTGCAAGTACGGATGTTTTAAAGAGAGAGAACAAGTAAAAGATTAACGTAAAGGGCCTAATTCTCCTCTCTCATGTGTAGCTCAGGAGTTACTCCACTAAAATCAATGGAGTTACACTAGTGTAAGACAGATGCAAGAAGAATCAGGCCCAGTATTCTTTGCTGAAATTCCCTCATGTTTCCTTTCCTAGAAAATACAAAACACATTAAAGAACCAGTTGGGGAGGCTGGCATGGACCAGCAAATTTTAGCTTATTGCCTTTGATGATCAGGGGCAGACCAACTGATGTAGGTTGGTATAGCTCCTCTGAGAGTGGGAGGTTTGCAAGTTTATACCAGTTGAGCATCTGCACTCTGGGTTCTAGTTCTGGTCAGTTCATACAAGTGTTAACAACTGTGGAAGCGGTAGCCTCCTCTTATTCTCCATTGGTCCATAGAATTTGACATTACTGCACTTTGTGGCTACATGCTGAAATTAAAACTGATTACTAATGTCATCCTGTGCCTCTGATCGGTCTTTGCTTTATTCCAGGGACTTCTAGTCAACAGTAAGCTGGAAGCCTGGGGTCAACATTAAATAAGCGTGCTCTGGTTTTGTCTACTAATGCTCAAGATATCCCACATCACCACATGATGTTCAAGAGTGGCCCAGAGCTGGAAGACCAGGCTTGCTGGAGTTGAGAAGTAAGAGCAGGTGCCTCAGTTTCCCCCACCCCATTTCTAAAAGGGGGGTTCATACTTCCTTGCCTCACAATGGTGCAATGAGGCTTTTATACATTAGTGTCTACAACGGGCTTTGATCTTTTCAGGTGAAAGGTACTATTGAGGAATAAAGGGTTAGTAGGTCACATTCACTGCTGCTGACTTGACTTCAAAAGAATTACTCTAGGGATGAACCCTGGCTCACTTGCTTCACTGGTAACTCTTGAGGGAAATATTCATATGGGGTAAAATTTCAAAAAGGTGCCTAAGTCACTTGGTGCCTGGTTGAATTTTTACCCATAAGTCTCTTTAATACAGTAGGTAGAAAACATTTGCAGCATTTTTTCCCATCTGAAGACCAGAAGATTCTCTTGCCCAGCATGCACAGATCTTTGCTACATGTAGAGGCATCATTTGACAAGGGGGCTTGATTGAGCGTGTTACAAAAATAGAGAATGGGGTCTCTCCCCTCTCTTGTCCCAGAGAATGGCTGAATCAGTTTAGTCTCTTGTTGCTACAGCGCCTTCTTCTATTTTATGGTGAAACAGACTCATCTACTGAGGCTATAGCTCCTTTATGCTCCAGATTTCTTGCCTTTAAACTAATCACCTGGTTCCTCTCCCAGCTGGGACTCTTCTTTAATTAAGTCTGGCCCAACCTCCAAGTGCAGCCAGCTAACCTAATTGGCCTGTCAGGCCCACATTAGCCCTGTCAGAGGTGGTGTGGGGTACGCACGCCATCCCAGTTCCTCAGCAACCCATCTGACTTCTTAGAAATTTTATTGCGTGGGTCTTGGCATGCTGAAAGCACAGCTCACTGGATAGACCTATCAGGCCGCAGAATGACAGCAGGGGCAATTTACTGCTTGTTCTCCTGTGACAGCCTGGGTCCTTGCTTATGCTTGGAATCCTGTAAACTGTAAGGCGGACCGTGTCTAGTCAGATTTCCCACCTCCACCTACTGCAAGGGGACATCCACCCAGTCCAGGTTTGGAGCAAATAAGTGTTCCTGATGGGCTAGGTAGCAGAGTTATACATTTTTCATTATAGGGCCCTGGGGCATTAGCTTGTTCCTGGTGAGCAAAGAGTTAAATTGCACAGGTGGTCACAGGGCTGTGTATGAGGATGTGGGGTGGGAAATACATCCAGGGAAAGGTGGGCTCTATGCCCAGAATCTCCACAAGGGGGGAGTTTCTCCATATGCTTCTGGGTTATTTTACTTTCTTGTCAAACTCTGACTTTCGAGGAAAAGACCTTGTTGACTCAGACTAACTTTTTTCTGATAAATTATCCCACCATCGTACCATCTGGAAGGCCAAGAGTTTCCCTTATATGAAGATTTACACAGCCAGTGCCTTGAGCCTTCAATTAGGAGATGCATGTGAATTTTGTCCTACTGACCTGTGAAACAAACAGTCCATGGGTTATATTGAAGGCAGAGATGGACCCAAAGCAGAGCACTGGATCTGGAATTCCACCCTCCCCCGTTGAACGTTAGGGACATTTGGGGTCTGGATCCAAACTTTGCAGCTGTCCCCCTTTCTCTCTAATAAGCCAAACTGGAACACGGAATCCAAAATAGAAGAACTTTGAGGGAATCGTTTCAGATCTGATTCCAAATCCCAACTTTGTGACTCAAGGCCATCTCTAGTTAAAAGCAGGGATGAGCTGGCTAAAGGGTGATTGCTGATATTTCCAGTGGAATTCAGAATTTCGATGAGACTATACCTAGCATTCAACTTACCGTATTTGTCTCACATATGATCTGATTTGCTCTTATAGATTCATAGACTTTAAAAGTAAGAAGGGACCATCATGATCATCTAGTCTGACCTCCTGCACATTGCAGGCCTCAGAACCTCACCCACCCACTCCTGAAACAGACCCCTAGACTCTGGCTGAGTTACCAAACTCCTCAAATCATAGTTTAAAGACTTCAAGTGACAGAGAATTCACCTCTTGAACAATCCATAACTGTCCAGATGTTGCTGTGGTAGTGTTCATTGTTATGGATCTTGCAAGAATTCTGCCTCCCTGCCATTAATTATGCAAATGAGATCTGGGGGTTGACTCAGACTCTGTCATAATGCCATCCTGTCAGTATATGTCTAGAAGATTGGGCATGTTTATTGCAGATGTTTAGGAGATAAGGGTCCATATTTTCCCCTGCCTGTGTGGGGAATATAGGGGGAATCAAAGTAACACAGAAAGTAAGAACAAGCAGCTGTCCTTGCTGTATTTGAAGCTTTGTGACAAAAGGATTGACATTTCCATGAGACGAGCTCTCCCTGCAGCCTCGTATGGGCAAAATGATGTTCAGTTTCATACATTCTTTTCCCAAGTACAAAATGAATCAACTCACAAAAGAATAGCTCATTCCTCTGTGCTGGCACCCCGTCCGGTATGTTGATAACTTTCCAGAGCTGATGTGTGTATTAGTCACCCTTGCTGGTTCATTGCTGATCTGAAAGACAGAGGTTAAATAATTGCGAAAGCAAGGTTGATGTCATCATGGTGCCTGATTGAAGCTGGTACTTGGGAACCGTCAAGAGAGAGGTGTTTGCTTTGCTTTTGCTGAGGAAAGGGTCACACTGAGCAACGGTTCTCAACCTTTTCTCAGAAGTGCAGCCCGATGCAAAATGTCTGTGTGACTGAGTCACCTCTTCCTCCCCAAACCACACAAAATGGACAGCACAAAGACTTGAGCTGCTGTATGCTAGATTGGATGCGACTTTCCTTCTGCATTACTTTTGAATCCTCTTTCTCTCTGCTTTTCCCCTATTCCTTAATATGTATAGGGCCTGGAACTATTCTCTGTATAGGGCTTCTGATTTTACATTTTAATCGATAAACAGTGATAATACACCCCAATTAAAAAAAAAAACCAGTGTTTATCCAATAATGCTGGAAATGGTTACTTGTATTTAAGAGCTTGTCTACATGGAGCAATAATCCTAGAAGTTTGGTCAGTTCTGAAGAAAAGGACTTGGGGATTACAGTGGACGAGAAGCTGGATATGAGTCAGCAGTGTGCCCTTGTTGCCAGGAAGGCTAACGGTATATTGGGCTGCATTGGTAGGAGCATTGCCAGCAGATCGAGGGAAGGGATTATTCCGCTCTATTCAGCAATGGTGAGGCCACATCTGGAGTATTGTGTCCAGTTTTGGCCCACCCCACTATAGAAAGGATGGACAAATTGGAGAGAGTCCAGCGGAGGGTAACGAAAGTGATTGGGGGCTGGGGCACGTGACTTATGAGGAAAGGCTGAGGGAACTGGGCTTGTTTAGTCTGCAGAAGAAAAGAGTGAGGGGGGATTTGAGAGCAGCCTTGAACTACCTGAAGGAGGGTTCCAAAGAGGATGGAGCTTGACTGTTCAGTGGTGGCAGATGACAGAACAAGGAGCAATGGTCTCAAGTTGCAGTGGGGGAGGTTTAGGTTGGATATTAGGAAACACTGTTTCACTAGGAGGGTGGTGAAGCACTGGAATGCGTTACCTAGGGAGGTGGTAGAATCTCCATCCTTAGAGGTTTTTAAGGCCCAGCTTGACAAAGCCCTGGCTGGGATGATTTAGCAGAGGTTGGTCCTGCCTTGAGCAGGGGGTTGGACTAGATACCTCCTGAGGTCTCTTTCAATGCGGACTACATGGGTATGATTTCTAAAGCTCACTAACATGCTGCTTATTAATTGGTCGGTGTAGACCCTGCTGCTGCGCACCAAAGTGTGCCCAGTGCACTTTAACATACTGCTGTTTGAAACAGTACTACATTAAAGCATACTTAGGAACATTACAAAGAGAATACTCATTACAGTATATACTACTGTAAAGAGTAATGTATATAATATTACAGTACAAAGAGGCCCCAAACCCTGATTTTTAATCAGCTACATAAAAGCTCAAAAATTGCTAAAACTAAAACCTGAAAAAGAGAAGCCCTGCCTGTGTGCCATACATATGACTATACATGTGAACTGCGTGTGCCTGTTTTGTGTACTCCAGGATGTATATATGTACGTGTCCAGGCCTGTTTTATGCACTATACAGGTGTATTGTATAGGCCTATCATATATTTTGTCATGTGTATAGGCCCTTACATATCGCATGTCTGTGCTATGCTTCCTTTGTGGACTGGAGGGGTTCTTTATGCAAAGAGCACAACATAGAAAGATGCCTGGATACGAGATTAGGAGAAGGAATTGTGTGTAGCTATGTGTGTGTGCCTGGTCTGTGTGTATTTAAGACTATTCTATTCCGTATGCAGATGTGCCTGCTTTGTGTAGGAGTATGTTCCTATGCTGTTTGGGTTATACTCAGCTCTGGCATAAGACAGTATAATTCCAGTGAAATCCAGTTTACCCAGGGCTGAATCTGGCTGTATATGTACATCATATACCTCTCCTTTTCCGGCTTGTACTCTTCCCTATAGATGCCCCTGTCTGTGTTGTGTTTGCCTGGTTTCATGTCTAACCCTTCTCATTTTCACACCATATTATGGCTTCATGCTCCCCCATGGGGAGGGGGCTTATAGGAACAACTGATACAGAAGCAAAATTTCCATGCTGTGCATGCAGGAGGCAAGAGTTATTTGTAGCTGTAATTACTTTTCTGAACATACTGCACCTGGTAGGCACTGCTGTGGAAACCAACAGTGCTCATAATTCAGACTTATACAGCACGGTGCCCTCTGTAGCCACAGCACTCCCATTGATATCAGGTGAGACTGTGCATGCAGCCTAACCTAGCGTGTATCCCCCTCAGTGCTAGTTTGCCTCTTCACGCAGAGCTGGGTTCTCACAGGTCAGAGCAAAACCGGGCCACCTTGGAGTGAAAATTCTTCCTTTCTAAGCTCCCACTCTGACTTCTCTAATGAATACAACATGCAGATTTTTACCCTCTTTTGATTATCTACACTCTCAAAAGCTGCAAGTGAATTTGATTAATTGGGGATATGCAATTATTCGTAAAGGGTGACGCTGTGTGGGGGTTAGTGTGAATACCTGAGAGAAAAACAGACCACCGCAAAGCTGCCTCCGAGATGGAAAGACAATTGGCTGGTTAATCTGTCAGAGTCTGAATTTCATGGAGTATCAGCCACACCGGGTTTAATATTACCCCTTAGGTCTCATATGGCACAGCCAACTTCCTCCCAGCCATTCTCTATATGGCAGGAGCTGTAAAGAGAGGTTGTTTCTAGAGCCATTACGTTGGTTCTACACCATCCAAGGAAGCTCCTGGCACAGGGGGAATTCTCTGGTGGCCATAGCCACTGGTTTGAAGGCCCTGTTGTACCACCAGAGTGGTGTAAAGAAGCCATAACACAATAGAGAACTGGGCCTTTAGTTTTGATCCCTAGTCTAGGGCCTCACTCCCCAGGGGGTGGGAGTTCAATGGAGGCTAGCTACTGAAGGACTCCTTCTCCAACAGCTGACTTGGTTCAACAGTGACTCCCTTCGGTTATTTATGAGACGCACCGACAGTTCCTAAGGGAGAGTCATTCAATCTTCATCTCCTGCAAGGATGATTTATTGCGATGTGGGACTTCACAGTTGCAGATGAAACTTTGGTAATAAAACCTGAAACGCAGGGAATTGCT
Source organism: Malaclemys terrapin pileata (assembly GCF_027887155.1). Lineage (NCBI taxonomy): Eukaryota > Metazoa > Chordata > Testudines > Emydidae > Malaclemys > Malaclemys terrapin. Next base: position 18,396,547 of record NC_071522.1, on the reverse strand, counting down.
TCTGGCTGTGCTACGGTTCCTGAATCTTTCAGCAACCCCAAAGCTGAGTCTTAACTCAGCCCTGAAACTGCTCTTGAGCATGCCCAGAGCTGAGTTTTAAGCCAACTTGATCAAATTGATGGCTTTAGGTGTTTTATTCTGGTTTGGATTCCTGAGCAGGCAAAAATCAGTGGGTACTAATCATACAAACAGAAACTGTGCAACCCTGTGAATCAAAACCATTGCATTTGAAACCGCTTTAGCCAGGAGCAGAGAGGTTTAAAATGGGGGGAAAACGTGCTAATCTTAAAAGCTCAGAGATGCAGAGAAACCCCTTGAGGGGGAAAGTCATCATTACATTATGTGAGTAATCTGTTGTGATTTTCTCTGATGTGAAGCAGAGTAAAAGGTGATGGGAATTTTTTCCCCTTTTAATTTATTGAAGTTTTGAATGACTTGTTTCGCCTTAACAAATTTGCTGGTAGCTGTTTTATACAAAGACAAAGCATGCACTGAACTAAAAGGAATTTGAGATCTCTGTTTTCCTGCTTCTATAGCTGTTCCTTCACCTGACCCATACAGTGGAAGTCAAGGTTTTAGTTAATTGTATCCATGCCATTTCTGATATTAGAGACACCAAAGACATTCCCATTGGCTAGTGATGATAAAGCTGCCAAGGACTGTAGATTCATCCAAAAGTTTCTGCTGGATTGAAGTGTATCCAAATTCCTCTGAGTCTTTTTCCATCTAAAAACTGGCCTGGGAACCTTATAAGAAGATGTTTGCTCATGAGACTTTCAGTACTTCCTGATATGAGCTAGGTTGGAAATACCATGACCAAAGCTCCTCTGAGCCTTTCTGTCGTTGGGGCAGGCACTGGGGCAAAAGAGCTGGGCACTAGTTTAAAAAAAAAATAGTTTGTTGAACTTTAGGAACTTTGAAAGTGGGTTGGTTCCATCTGAGCTGGGCTGAAAGGTCATAGCAAAGGCAGCTGTGGAACTGACCTTTGCCTGTGGGTTTATTACAAACCTGAAGCACGAGTCACATTGAAGGATACCCCACCACGATCACACTTTAGCCACACCCGCCCTAACTGAATTGATCTCATTAGTACTGACCCCCCACTTGGTATGGCAACTCCCATCTTTTCATGTGCTGTATATTTATACCTGCCTACTGAATTTTTCACTCCATGCATCTGACGAAGTGTGTTCTAGCCCATGAAAGCTCATGCCCAAATAAATGTTAGCCTCTACGGTGCCACAAGGACTCCTTGTTGTTTTTACTTTAGCTGATGTGAGAACTGAGCATGCTTGGACCAAGCCCTGAATGGGCTCAAGCTAAGTTCCCATGAGCCTCGGTTGAGTTGTGTTTTTGAATGCAAATCAGGTGACGCTTTGCATGTGGCCAAGTTTGTTTTGAATTTGGGGATTTTTTTTTTTTTAAACCTGAAACTAAGTGGCTTTGAAGTGTGTGAACCAAAACCAGATAAAGACTCCTAGGAAGCTATGGGAACTGAAACCATTAGGTTTCTCCCTGTACTTATTTGTTGTGTTTGAGTTTGGGGCAAAGGTGCAGCCCAACTGCAACAGCAGCGCTCCTCCCTACTCTTATCCATTTTCCCTTTTTTAGGCAGGCCTCCTGAAACAGATTGGGGCTGGGATCGCTCTGTTCCAGGTTCTGCCTGTGCCATTTCCTTAGCAGACACACAGTGCATTAGAGGTGTCTGTTGGGTGTAAAGAAATGAGCTGACTGGCACATTAGCATTCTCCCTGTGTGGGAGCATCTAAGGAATCAGACACTTAATTATTACTAACATTCTAACTGGAGTGTATGTGTGTGCACACTTGCTGTTTGGATCCGGAGTCATAGGGAACCCACGCTGGATGTTTTCAAGTCACACTCTCCCGCTCTGGGTCAAGCAGAGACAGAGTCTGTATCTTACTTTTGGTATCTCTTAACCTTCAGTCTCCTCCAGTTGCAAAGACCAAAACAGACTAAGCACAAGAAAAAGAGTAACAGACTATTAAGGAAACATTAACAGGAAACGAACATCTTGTTAAAGCTCTGTAGATAAGAACCACAAGAATCATTCCTTTTATGTAATGCCTGCAGTACAATGTGTTCTGTACGCCTTAGCTGGAATTCCATGCTGGCCTGCGGGGAGGGCCTTAGCTTTTAATGTGAAGCACTAGGTGTTTAAATCAAGAACATTTTTCCACAGTGTGAAATTATGTCAGGTGACTGCTGAAAGCTTGGGTTTATGATGGGCTTGCCAAAGCTGTTTCTTTGTTAGAGGCTCGCCACCTAGTGCTTAAGTCTGGAACGGCTGTTATCTTTATTTGAGCCACAACTAAAGGACTTTAGTCAAGGGGTGGGAAAGCAACTTTTTAAATGTTTGTCTAACAAAAGCAGCAGTTGCGGGAGGTATATGCAAAATGGAGGGAGTCAAGACTGCTCTTGGGGGCTAGGATTCTGATGGGCACTTTAGCTTTTGCAAAGCATCATGTGCTATTAGGGGACAGCTACACTGCAGCTAGAAACAGGCTTCCTGGGAGGTGGGGGAGGGGTGTTAGCATGTGCAGTGGCTCACACTAGCCACCTGAGTGCAAACACACCAAGATCCCCAGGGTCCATTCTCAGGTGACTAGCCCAGCACCCACCAGTGCTATCGCTGGCTACAATGCTATTTTTAGTGCACTAATTGGAGCAGAGCTAGCACTTGGCTGACCACCCAAGCTGGGACGCATGCTCCCAGCTGCAGTGTGGATGTAGCTTTGTGAAAAACATTGAGGCTTTAAAAAAAAAAAAAAAAAAAAAAAGTGTACACATCAGGCCGGATTGTCATTTATGCCAAGGCCCCTGTACCCCGCTCAGGCAGGGTAAGAAGCCTCAAAGTGAGTGGAAGTATAATTTACACCGCTGCGGTGTAAATGAGTTAAAGTGCAAATGAGAATCGGGTCCATCGCATTCACGATCTTGAGACACTGATCACGGTGAGGCAAGGAACACATCACAAGTCAACCTCGCACCTGGATTCAACAGGAAAAGATTGGCAGGTTGACCGTTTTCTCTTGGGGGTGGGAGAGAATGTGTGTCCCCATTCCAGTGTATTTGGAACATTCCCCTTTGGGGCAGTTATAATAAAACCAGAAGTAAATTACAGTTTCCCATATCTGCATTCAATTTAGCACGATGAGGAAAGCCAGTTTTTAATATGTTAACTAATAACATAGTCCTGGATTCTGCCACCATTACTCACATTATGAAGAGTACTTACTCTGCACGTAGTCCCACTGATTGAGAGTAAAGTGCTATTCAGCCTGAGTAATGGTGGCAAAATCTAGCCCCTAGTGACTCCATTAATAGACATGTTTCTGCTTTGGCATTGGTAATCCTGGCCCTGGATACCTAGGACTTCAATAATCACTTGAGCCCAAATCCTGAAAGGTGCCGAGTAGCTGCAATTCCCATTGAAATCAGGGACTGTTGAATGTGTTCAGTATCAACCTGGATTTGACCCTTCATGTTTATTTAACAAGCAATAACCTCCTTATTGAAACCTAAGAGCCATGCTGACGATCCACCCTACAGTGAATAGGATTTTAGTAATCACTCGGTATTTATTTAACAGGCAATTGCTGCCTTATGGGAAGAAGTCAGTTTACTTAGTTCCAAATTGCCATGAATACACTTTGTAATGGTTATTTAGAGTTAGAACAGGAGTGCTGTCTAGTGGTTAGAGCTGGGATTGGGAGACTAGTTCTTGAGTTCAATATCCTCCTCTGCCACTGACTTATTGTGGGTTCTGCAGCAAGACACTTAACCTCTGTCTAGCCCCTTGTAATATTGGTATACTACATAGGTGCTGTAAAATTTAAATATTTGAAAAGAATTCCACCCCACTCCGGTAAGGAGCTACACAAGTTATTCAATAACTCTCCTACTGACCCTAAATAAATGAAATGTATTTAGATCTTTATATAGAGAAATACAGAGAGATTAATGTGATTTAAACCAGCAAAAAACCTCCCTAGCTAAGCTGGGCTAGACTAACACCTCTATCCACCCACATGCTTTAGCAAATGCCAGGGTTTCCCTTTGCTACAAAGTGCAGAGTCTCTCTCTCTTCCAAATACATCTACTGAAGGAACCTGAACAACTGCCCTGGTATGGATTGCCCTGGCCAATTGACCAGGCATTTAGGAATATCTACAATCTAGTCTGGGCTTTGCTTTTATTTTAGTGTCAGGCTTGGACTTCCTTGTCCTCTTCCCCCTCCCACCTGGCTTTATGAAATGTAAAGTGCTTCAGAAAGAGGACTGGGTTTGTAATAAGTTACTCTAATTGGATTTCCCCCCCCCCCACTATTGGTATGCACAGGTTATCTTTAAATGATTTACTGATGTATTGCCAAGCACTGCTAATTTAACCTTCTTGCTGCACTCTTTGCCTGTGGATTCTTCTAACAATCCCGCAAACAATCCTTTATTGAGTGCACAAGTACTTATGCAACAAAACCCCCAAACAGAAAGCTGAAGAGACATTGCTGCTTTGGAGATATTGTGGCCCAGTCCTGCAAGGTTCTAGGTCTTATGTACAAAAGACCTCTCCTCCCACAAACCTTGATGGGAGTTAAGCACACCCAGCACCTTGCAGGATTGGAGCCCATCCTCCTGCAAGGAAGGAAACGGGGAGTCTGTTCTGGGTTGCCCCCCCGATTGTTGAGCCACTCTGATGTGAATTTATGTGTGTAATCATCTGTGTTGTAATTGGCAGCCTGGCATATGAGTCACTAACCAAATTAACTGAAGTTTCCTTCAGGGAAAAATGTAATCAGTTACTACACTCAGATACATTGTGGCAAATTAACTCTTACCATTTTGGGGGGGATGGCAAGGTAATGGGCTGAGTATTTCCTTCTCAGAGAAACAAATGGTAATTGGGGTTGGGGATGGAAGAGCAACCGTCTCTCTTCATTTGCAGACTACCATCTTGCTAACAGAACTCTTGAAAGGAGCATTTGCACTTAGCCCAAGCATTTGAAAGTCATAATGACCTTGCCTGAAAAATCATGACATTTTTAAAGATTATAAAATATGGATCCTTTTTATTTGCATCTGGGATTTAAGCATTCAGGGTTCCCACTTTCAAGCTTATGTTTGGAGGCTAGAAACTTTCCTTTTAAAAATGAAAGCTGAAATTCTCACAAAAATCACATGACTCTAGGAGCTGAGGCTACAAATATTGTAGGGCTTGGCAACACTAGCCTTTTAATTGCAACCCTGCATTTTTTCCCTCCTCTCCTAGCTTAGGTGTAGGGGGCCCAATTCAGTCCTCCTCTTCAACAGGAGAGGAAAGAGGGTTCAGTGGTTTGTGTGCTAACTGGAGACTTGGGGCTGGTCCACACTAACCCCCCAGTTCGAACTAAGATACGCAACTTCAGCTACGTTATTCACGTAGCTGAAGTTGAAGTACCTTAGTTCGAACTACAAGGTACTTACTGCAGGTCCACACGTGGCAGGCAGGCTCCCCCGTCGACACTGCGTACTCCTCTCGCAGAGCAGGAGTACCAGCGTCGACGGCGAGCACTTCCGGGATCGATTTATCGCGTCCAGACCAGACGCGATAAATTGATCCCAGAAGCTCGATTGCTTACCGCCAAACCTGGAGGTAAGTATAGACGTACCCTTGGATTCAAGTCTCTCTACCACAGACTCTGTGTGATCTTGGATAAGTCACAATCTTTGTGCCTTAGTTTTCCATCTGTAACATGGGGGTTATAGCATGGCCTTGCCTCACAAGGGGTAGGGTTGTGAGGATAAATTGCTCAGATACTTCAGTGAGGACCCAGAGGAGTATCTTAGATAGGCAGATAGTATGTGAAGGGCACAGACGATGGTCACAGGAGTCTAACATCCCAAAAGTTTCAGTAGTCAGGATGGGTGGAAGGAATCCATTCTCCTATAATAAGCCAGTAAGGCCCATGCAGCATTTAAGTTCTCAGAGCCTGTAGGCGTGTTGTTGCCCTTTACATAGGAGTGAATTGCAGCCACTCAACTGATAGCTCCCCATCTTCAGGGGGAGCTTGTCCCTGGCTCCGGATATCAGTATTAAGTACCAACAGTGCACTTGCTGCTGTTCAGCACACAGAGGAAGATGTGCAGGGCCTGCTTGGAGGAAGTTACTCTAATGGACAAAATATAGAATGGACACGGAAGCACTTGTTGAGCAGAGAAAAGAAACTGCAGAACTAATGGCCCATTCCTGCACCCACTGAAGTCCATCAGCTGGCACCTTGAAACCTAAAGGTATGTGTTATGACAGCCTTTTATTTTAACCTTCAAAGTCCTTCCAAAAAGGACTCTAAAAAACCTTTTTTCCCCTTGATGTTCCCTAAGTAAATATCATACAAACTGCTTTAGCACCCTTCTGGTATTGATTATTTTTATGGTTCTTTGACTTTTAACTATGTTAATATTTCTTTTTCTTTTAAAAACTAGATCCATCTATTGCCCTGATTGGAAGAATGCAAAATTCAATTTCTCACAGAGCATCTAAAACTAATTCAGGCAGAAAGGGGGTGGGGGGGGGGGGGGGAAGAAAGATTTAGAACCTGACTGCAAGGTTTAGACTGGAGTCATTTGTCATTTTACTTCATGGAGCCGAGCAATGAAGGTTTTATAGTGTGAGGCTTTGGAGTGATAGAGCTGCATGTGATTTCATACTGCTGTGTCAGGACTTCCTTTCCCAGGCCTTCATAAACTTCACGTGAATTCACTTCTGCTCAAGTCAGTGCAGGAGGGAGTTGGTGGGACACAATCCTGTTTCCCTTCACGTTTAGGGTGGGATGCACTCCTGTGCAGAAGACCAGTGCAAGGGCTACTGCACCACCAAAGTCCCGTTAGCAGGTTTAACTGTGTACAAACATGCATCTAAGAAGCTGACACAACATCACTGTTGTCTAAATCAGTTTTACAGCAAAGTAACCGAAATGTTAATGTCAGATGATAGAGGTGGAAACATTTTGAGAGCTCAGGACTAAACCAATCGCTGGATGTCATGTCAGTGAAGTAACAACAGGAATGAATTCCTGTGTGACACATGATGGGCTGTCCCTTTGAGGGAGTTGGGTGTAGCCTCTGCTAAAGTTGGTAGAAATTTTCCAAAGGAATGTTTTGTTTTGCTTTTGGTTGGAAGATTGTTTTGTAGAAATCAAAGCTTTCTGCTGGAACATGTTGATTTTGACAAAATTTTGTTGCCAAAAACACCACAAAAAACAAAAAAAACAAAAACAAAAAACCCCACACTTAGAAAAAACCCAGTGTTTGACCTTACTGGAATGGAACATTGTGATTTTTAGTTGTTTGTTTTGAAATTTGCTATGCTATATTAAACAAAGTCAGCCTCAGAAGAAACGCTTCAATTGCCCCCCCAATTTGTGTTTTCAATTATTTTGTGGGAAATTAAGAAAAATGATTCCAGTTCAGAATGAAAACAAATGTTCAAATCTCAGCATTTCCCCAGGGATGGAAATTTGTTTTTTCTACCTGCTTTAGCCCCTACCTGATACTAACCAGCTGCTTCCAGCTTCTGCGCTAAAAGGCCAACAAACAGCTCAGTTAGTGGGGTGAGCTGCAGGTAGTAGGGAGGCAGCTGGTCGAAGAAAAGACCTCAAAGGAGGCTTGTGACAGCAGCTCCGTGGAAGACCTGGCTGGGATATCTGCTATGCAGGTAGCAGCAGAAGCCCTTGCAGGCAGAGAGGCCTTGGAAGGGGTTAGGGGGCAGGAGCTGATTTAGTTGATGTCGAACTGTGTTTGAACAATAAATGCATCCCTGGGAAAAGGGAAGGAAATACTGATATTGGCTAGTGCACCTGGCTTTTTAAAATGTATTTTTTGGCCCACTTTTATCCTTAAACATAGGCCATTAGCTGCCTGATTAGTAATAAATACATAAAGTGGTGGTGGTGTTGCCTACATCTTAGACTTTCTTGTGATGTTTCACACCATATTCTTTATGAAAATATGGTTCTGATCTGAATGACGTAACTGATGTACTTTATGCAAGATGGGTCTCGTAAGATATCATTGGAAAGGTTATAATTTACTGAATGCGATTATCCAATGTGTATGCCTGTATCATTTCTGTATCTGAAGTTAGGGATATTGACCATGTATCTGTATTTCAACTATGCTACTTTGGGTGACACCCACTGCTAACACTTCAGGTACAACAATGGAAAAGCCAGACAGGGTGAATGGCCCATCAGCGAGGACAATGGACTGTGAAAAGGCCTGGCCTTCCTGCAGACTGCTCCATACTGCCATGGACGCTGTGATACTACAGAGTCAGGTGGTCTTGTCACCTGATACTAAGGGCTTGTCTACCATGGCACTTTACAGCACTGCAACTTTCTCGCTCGGGGTGTGGAAAAGCTCCCCCCATAGCTCTGCAAGTTTCAGCGCTAACGTGCCAGTATAGACAGTGCACCAGCACTGGTAGCTACGCCCCTCGTGGAAGTGGCTTTTTTAGAGCGCAGGGAGAGGTCTCTTTGCTGCGACTACACAAGCCAGGTTAAAGAGCTGCCACGGCATCACTTTAACATTGCCAGTGGAGACGTGCCCTAAACGTTACCTTGGACTCAGAGGTGAAAGTAAGCCAGTACGGACCAGTACAATATACCGGCAAGAGCCAGTACACCGTGCTGGACCGCACCGGCTTCCGCGGTGGGGATTTAAAGGGCTCTGGGCTCCCCGCTGCAGGGAGCCCAGAGCCCTTTAAATCCTGCCCGCAGCTCTGGTAGCCAGGCTGGGGCCGGGATTTAAAGGGCTCGGAGCTCTGTGGAGGCCAGGGCCCTGGGCCCTTTAATTTGCCCCTGAGCCCCAGGGGCTCCCAGCCACCTCTGCAGCTGGGAGCCCTGGGTTGATTTAAAGGCCCTGGGGCTCCCAGCCACAGCCGGTGCCCTAGGGCCTTTAAATCTTGCCTCTTCCAGTTGAGGCCCTGCCTCCCCTCAGGACTCTGGCAGTACCCATAAGTCCTGTAAGTTACTTTCACCCCTGCTTGGGCTTCTTGTAACTTTCCACTGGAAGGGAACTAGGGAAGGGCGGTCACGTTGGGGAAACAAAGGATTCCCACCTTATGTAAATCCTATTTAAGGGTGGGGAGGAAGGCAAACAGGACTCCTCCACTCCATGGCCTGTCTGCATAAGACGACAGACCGCTAAAGCCACCTGAAGGGAAGACAAGGGGGAAGTCCAGACTGAGACAGGGGTCCATTCTGAAAGGGAATATAACTGGAAATCTGAACCACAGAATCTTTGCAACCTGCCTAAAATAACATTTAGGGTGAGAATGTATAGTTTTTAACCTGTTTAAGTATATTGAGCTTAGCTTGCATATTTTGCTTTATTTGGACAGTAATCTGCTTTGTTGTCTCTCATAGCCACTTAAAATTCATCTTTTTTAGTAAATTTATTTCTCGTTTAGAATATCCAGTTTATGCAATTTCTAACCGGGAGTTGTGCATATCTCCCTCCATATTGATGGAGGGGGCAAATTTCATAAAACCTTTGGGTTTGTGCCCCTTAAAGGGAGTGGGCACCAGAGTGTTGGGGCGAGCCCCTAAGGCTGAATCTTTCCAGAGCGGATCTGTCTCTGTGCAGCTGGGTGTGTCCCTGCCTGTGCGCTTGACCGGAAGAGGCTTGTGAGCCTAGCCCAGCAAGGCCAGGTAAAGGGGACCTAGGCTGGCAGAATAGGCTGACTCAGTGGCACCCCGGCACATCAGGTGACACCCCAAAAGGCCCAAACCCACCACACTCCTCTCTCTCTCCCAGGAAGCCCCTCCTACCTCCCTACTATCCAGCTGTGGTAATGAGTTAGCAAAACACACTTAGTTGCCATAGTGTGGATATACCTACAGTGACACAGCTATGCTACTATAAGGTATGTCAGCATAACCCGTGGAGTAGATGCAGCTGATGCAAGGGTTCCCGCCTGAGGACCACTACCTCTGCGAACAACGGTAACTTTGTCAAAGAAAGCATTTGTCTGTCGACATAGCTGGGTCTACACTGGGGGTTAGGTTGGCACACCTGTATTGGTAAGGCATGACCACTGTATCTATGTCGACCTAATTTATGTCTAGACCAAGCCAGAGTCCTTTCCCAGCAGCACTGCTCCATGCTGATAGCGTGGAGTGTTTCGGGCAAAGAATGCCAGCTTGTCACCACCCCGGAGGCTGAAATAGGTTTGTTTGGACAATTCTGAATAACAAAAACCATAAGTCTGTTTGTGGATCATTCCTGACTAGAACAGGCCAGGATGGTTTTGTGGTTGATGCCCTAGGCTGGGACTTGAGAGATCTGGTCAACTCTTAGCTCTGCAACAGGCTCCCTTCAAGACACATGGAACCCAATTCTCTATTGCCCTTCACCATATGTAGTTATTTACTGCTGTGTAAAATGCTACCGTTCTGCACAGCCATAAATGACCATATAATGTGCAGGGCAATGGAAAAGTCCAGCCTGTAATCTCCCTGTGCCTCAGTTTCCCATGTGTGAAATGGGGGTAATGATGCTGTACTTTCTTTCACCTTTGTTTGGTCATCTCTTTGGAGTTGTAGCACTGATGTAGGGACTGTCTCTCACTAGATGCACATACAGGCCAAGCACCAGGGATACCTGGTGAGATTCTGTACCTATTGGTAAAGCCACTGGAATTTTGTATTCCATCTTTGCAGTTCACCTGTAGGTGTAGATCTTATTGCATTTCTGTTTAATTATGGAAGTCTTGGAAATAGCCAGTGTCTTGTGTTTACTTGCTGGGCAGGCTGTGAATCAGTACATCCTCCAAGCATTCAGTGCTTCTTCAATTTAAGTTATGGTTCTGTATAAATAATATATGCGGCTAGTCAATGCTTGGGAAACTACATTCTTTTTCCTTCTGAAATATTTATGGAGTTGACTGCCTACTTATTACCCCGTCAATTTCAAGACCAGGACTATAGGAGTTAAGGCAGTGTTGCCTTCAAAACATTGGCTAGAGGTTTGGAGGTGCAGACTTGTTCTCTCAGATTCAGGAAAGCTGCCATTTTATCCATTGATTTTTCAAGGTTTTTAAAATGGATTTTGTGCTGTTGAAAGATGTTGTATAGACTGGTAGGAGACTGAAATCCTGTTTAGTTGCACAGTACTGGTACAGCATAGGCAGCCGCTTTAGGGCAGGTTTGTTCTACATTTGACCTAACCAAATGAACTATCTCCAGGATGGAGTAGGGAGGAGAAAGTTATTCTACATGGCCTATTCAGTCGTGGTCCTTTCTGCTGAGCCGGCTAATGAGAATAAGAAACTATATGTAGCAAGTAATTTATTCAATACATTTACCTTTTATTTGGGATTTTCACCAAAGTTATCAGAATGTTTTCTTTAAGCATATTTTAGCTTATGAGTTGCTGTGGCTATTCATTCATGGTGAAATTAGTCCCAATGTAGAAGCCCAACACCAGGCATATACACCACTTAAATTGAAGTGGGATTTAAGATACACAGGCCTTGTGCTCTATACCTGGTCAAATTTCACTCTCAGGATTTGCTGTTTGGGGTGCATGATTGGTCACGTTTGTCCTATTGCATTATTCTGCTCCCTGATTGGATTACAGAAACCTTCATAAAAGGAAGGGATTCCAGAACTGCGGACAGATTTTCACATGTTGGGAGCGGAGCTTTTTTGAAAACCTGCCTATAAGTGTTGCAATGGGGCCTGATGGGTACTGAACACTTTGGAGAATCTGGCCCTTATTTAGGTGCCAAAGAGCTGAAACATTTTGAAAATCTGGCCTCAATTGGGTTCTGAGCACTTTAATTCTGGCCCTAAGTCTTTTGAAAAATGGTCCAATCTGCCCTTTTAAAATTAATTTTAAACATTAGCAAATAGTAATGGACAGTTTGCTTTTGCCCAGCTCTGTCCTCTATAAACTGGACTGACACCCCGAACTCATTTTGCACAAGCCAATGAACAGCCATCACTGTCACTATCTAGCCAGGTGACCTATGACTAGATGACCCAGAAGTGAAAGATGTCAGTCCTTTGAATCATCAGTCTAAATGGGATACTGTCATGTCAAGATAGCCATTAACCATCACAACAGAAGCTTTCATTGTCCATACCGAAAACTTAAGTAAAATAAAAGAAGTCTGTTGTCAGTTCTGCACATTATGTTCCATTTGGTTTTAAATAAGAACATAGACTGGCCATACTGGGTCAGAGCAAAGGTCCATCCAGCCCAGTATCTGGTCTACCGACAGTGTCCAATGCCGGGTGCCCCAGAGGGAGTGAACCTAACAGGTAATGATCAAGTGATTTCTCTCCTGCCATCCATCTCCACCCTCTGACAGACAGACAGGCTAGGGACACCATTCCTTACCCCTCCTGGCTAATAGCCATTAATGGACTTAACCTCCATGAATTTATCTAGTTCTCTTTTAAACCCTGTTATAGTCCTAGCCTTCACAACCGCCTCAGGCAAGGAGTTCCACAGGTTGACTGTGCGCTGTGTGAAGAAGAACTTCCTTTTATTTGTTTTAAACCTGCTGCCCATTAATTTCATTTGGTGGCCCCTAGTTCTTGTATTATGGGAACAAGTAAATAACTTTTCCTTATTCACTTTCTTCACACCACTCATGATTTTATATACCTCTATCATATCCCCCCTTAGTCTCCTCTTTTCCAAGCTGAAAAGTCCTAGCCTCTTTAATCTCTCCTCATATGGACCTATTCCAAACCCTTTCTTTGAACCTTCTCTGAAGGTTGCCCTTCTCTGAACCTTTTCTAATGCCAGCATATCTTTTTTGAGATGAGACCACATCTGTAGGCAGTATTCAAGATGTGGGCATACCATGGATTTATATAAGGGCAATAAGATATTCTCCGTATTATTCACTATCCCTTTTTTAATGATTCCTAACATCCTGTTTGCTTTTTGACTGCCACAGCACACTGCATTGATGTCTTCAGAGAACTATCCACGATGACTCCAAGACCTCTTTCCTGATTAATTGTAGCTAAATTAGCCCTCCATCATATTGTATGTATAGTTGGGGTTATTTTTTCCAATGTGCATTATTTTACATTTATTCACATTAAATGTCATTTGCCATTTTGTTGCCCAATCACTTAGTTTTGTGAGATCTTTTTGAAGTTCTTCACAGTCTGCTTTGGTCTTAACTATCTTGAGCAGTTTAGTATCATCTGCAAACTTTGCCACCTCAATGTTTACCCCGTTCTCCAGATCATTTATGAATAAGTTGAATAGGATTGGTCCTAGGACTGACTCTTGGTAAGAGCCTTTGGTGCGGGACCTTGTCAAAGGCTTTCTGGAAATCTAAGTACACTGTGTTTTTTGACCCCTTCAAAGAACTCTAATAGATTAGTAAGACATGATTTCCCTTTACAGAAGCCATGTTGACTTTTGCCCAACAATTTATGTTCTATGTGTCTGACAATTTTATTCTTTACTATTGTTTCAACTAATTTGCCCAACTAATTTACGGACATTACACTTACCGGTCTGTAATTGCCGGGATCACCTCTAGAGACCCTTTTAAATATTGGCATTACATTAGCTATCTTCCAGTCATTGGGTACAGAAGCCGATTTAAGAGACAGGTTACAAACCATAGTTAATAGTTCCACAGTTTCACATTTGAGTTCTTTCAGAACTCTTGGGTGAATGCCATCTGGTCCCGGTGACTTGTTACTGTTAAGTTTATAAATTAATTCCAAAACCTCCTCTAATGACACTTCAATCTGTGACAATTCCTCAGATGTGTCACCTACAAAGGACTGCTCAGGTTTGGGAATCTCCCTAACATCCTCAGCCATTAAGACTGAAGAAAAGAATTCATTTAGTTTCTCCGCAATGTCTATCGTCTTTAAGTGCTCCTTTTGTATCTCGATTGTCCAGGGCCCCACTGGTTGTTTAGCAGGCTTCCTGCTTCTGATGTACTTAAACATTTTATTACCTTTTGAGTTTTTGGCTAGCTGTTCTTCAAACTCCTCTTTGGCTTTTCTTATTACATTTTTACACTTAATTTGGCAGTGTTTATGCTCCTTCCTATTTACCTTACTAGGATTTGACTTCCACTTTTTAAAAGATGCCTTTTTATCTCACTGCTTCTTTTACATGGTTGTTAAGCCACAGTGGCTCTTTAGTTTTTACTGTATTTTTTTAATTTGGGGTATACACTTATGTTCTTATAGACTGTTTTTTCTGACCCCCAAATCAAAACAAATTGTCCAAGTGCCCCAGCAGGACTGCTTCTCCCATGATGCACTGCAGTCTGAGTCACCATGAGTCTCCCATGATGCACTGTGGTGGTTCAGCCACACTGAGAAACTATGGGTTATGTAGCCTTGCAGGTGATGGGGGAGGCATAAGGGAGCCAGCACAACAACTCCAATGATGCACAATGTTGGCTCAGAGGGATGCCAAGATGAATGTTGGCCCAAAAGAAAATATTTTTAGATTTTCCTGGAGAATTCCAAAGCCTTTTCCCACAAAATTTTACTTTTTGATTAAACCCCATTTTCTGATGGTAAAAAAAGTTTCATTCAAAAAATTTTTTTAAACCAGCCCTAACAACGTAGATAACGAACTCATGCCAGTAAAGCCTTTATACCACATCATGTATTCTCGGTCTACGTGTACATTCACATAAATATTCAATAGTTACATGGATATTTATTTTTATATTTGTATAATTTTATGCCATTATCTCACTTGTTTTTTCCACTGCTAATGGCTTCAGTACAAGACTCTTGGTACATGTTCAGCTAACAAATAGTGATAAATAAGATATGCTGATGTAGAGATTATTATACATAAATCATTGAAAAATGCTCTTTTTGGAGAAGGGAATCACAAAAGGAGTCATTGACCTGAATAAGAGCCGCTCAGCTATTCTCCAGAGGATTGCCATTTCTGATACATGTTAGCACTCGCTAACAATTGTAATTTATTAATCTTGTTCCTTCTCTTTGTCTACTTTCATATTTATTCTTTATTGTAATTAAGAGTAGTATTGTCTTATAGGGGTGTAACCAGGAGTCCTTTAGGAGTAATCTTAGGAGCATTTATCCCTAGTAAAAATTACTTTAAGGACAAAACAAAAAACCCCATAGGCCACCAACACAAAATAGATGGAGACAGCCTGTTACTTTGAGTTATTAAATTTTAATTATTTTAAAGGGAAGGGTAATGTTTGCATCCTTTGTGCTTATCTTAGGATAACTGGTGGTAATCTCAGACACATCAGCAATAACGCGCTCTTTAAAAACAATAGTATTGGGGGGCCAGATCTTCAGCTTGTGCAAACTGGCATAGCTCCATTGATGTAAATGAAATCTATGAAGTCAGTGGCACTATGCGGATTGATACAAGCCAAGGATCTGGCCCAAAAACAGTAAGCTGTGCATGTGAACAGAATTGTATGGTATAGTTCTGCCATTCATATTAGGAAGTTCCTAATGTGCCTGTAGGAGAATATGCCTTTGCAGATAAACATACCTACCCTTCCTTCTAGAATAGGCTGAGTCAACATTACATCCACATGTGATGTAGCATGGGGGACTGGTCATTCTGCCCATGATGTAAGGTTTCATTTTATTTTTCTTTATGAGTAATAGTAAAAGACCTTGTCCTTCTCTAGCACCTTTCAGCTGAGAATCTCATAACAGTTTGCTAACATTAATGACTTATTATTCACATAGATATGTACACTGAGTCATAGAATATCAGGGCTGAAAGGGACCTCAGGAGGTATCTAGTCCAACCCCCTGCTCAAAGCAGGAGCGATCACCAGACAGATTTTTACCCCACTTCCCTAAATGGCCCCCTCAAGGATTGAACTCACAACCCTGGGTTTAGCAGGCTAATGCTCAAACTACTGAGCTATCCCTCTCCCCCGAAGGAGTTGAGGACCAGATTTTAAAAAAAGAACTCAACTCCCATTTAGACACCAAAGTAATCTGGCAGATTTTGAAGAGAACTCAGTTTTCTAATGGGGCGTGTTGGTTGCTGAACACTTTAAAAAAAAAAAAAAAAAAAACAACAACACTGTCACCTAGGTGTCTAAGTGGGAGCTGAGCTCTTCAGCAAATCTGGCCCAGTTGGGTGTACTGAGCACTTGCAAGTCTGGCCCTAAGTGACTTGCTCAAAGTCAAGAGCCCTGACTCCCAATCTGTTCTAAACATCACAGGTGAAATCCTAGCCCCATTGAAGTCTACAGCAAAACTCATTGATTTCAATATTTCTGGGATTTCACCTCACATTCCACAACATTTTCTTGTTGTGATGGCAAAACTTTCAGCCTCATCTTCCAAAACTAATAGCTTTGTGGAAAGCGTAGAAAATTAAGGGATGACTCATCCCCAAACCTTCCCCCGCCTTCTCTTTCTCCTTCCTTTTAGTATTCTGTATTAGTATTTATTCTACCCTGTATATAGTGTGAAGGACTGACTTTATACCCTGTTTGCTTTAGGCCATATCATCTTCACTTACATGCACTCAGCACATTACTTTCAATAATTAAAAATAGAAAGAACCCATCATTTTTATATCAAACAATAACTTTACAAAAGGGTTAGGCTGAATTGATGGATAAACCAGTTCTCCAGTAGGCAAGTTAGTTACCATAGCAAAGAGACCACCTGATTCTAGTTGTATGAAGGCATCTGTCTTGTTCTAGCAACATCAGATTATCTCAGAGGTTAGGAATGTAAAGATATGAAATTATGAGCTAAGTGACAACAGCACATAGAAGCTAAAGTGGCAGATGACCAATTTTTTGCAATGTGGCCTTGAGCCATATCTGTTAAAGAGCGGTTTTACAGCTAAAGGTGACTATTTTATTATTACTACTTTATTTAAACAGCCAGAGCCCTTAGTACACTAGTGGGGGCTATAGAAAGCCCTAAGTTCACTTCTTATCACACTGTCTGTACTCGGCTAGCTTGATTATCACTTCAAAAGTTTTTTTTTTTTTCTCTTAATTAATTGGCCTCTCAGAGTTGGTAAGACAACTCCCACCTGTTTATGCTCTCTGTATGTGTGTATATATATCTCCTCATTATATGTTCCATTCTATATGCATCCGAAGAAGTGGGCTGTAGTCCACGAAAGCTTATGCTCTAATAAATTTGTTAGTCTCTAAGGTGCCACAAGTACTCCTGTTCTTTTTGCTAAGTTAGATCGATATTGTACCTAGGATATCTGACCAACAGACTGAGGACCTGATCCTGCAAAAAAAGACTGACACCAAATCAGTCAATGAGGTTACTCACATCCTTCCAATCCATAGGTCTTCTCATTTCAAGGAGGTTAAAGAGCTGCTGTTCTTGGCAGGGAATTGCAAAAAGCCCTTTCTTCATTTAAATAGTGCATTCAGCTGTAACTTGCACTGAGTGCAGTTCTGAAATCTTTATTTAGAAGATGTTTTCTTAACTACTTATTGAGCACTTTGAGCCTCCTATGTTCCTAATCCTTCTGCTTTGAACCAAACACAAAATTAATCTCTTAAATATGTGAGCCAATACCACAAGAAACAGGCCTGCAGAAAAAAAACCTATAGAATTATAATCCATAGATCCATTCCAAAGAGCCTTTAGCTATCAGTGGTGGGTCCTAAAGAATTCGGTCCTTATTGGACAGATAAAGGAACTGTGTAGAAGGCTTTATTACCATTATAAACTTCTAATAGCTGACAGCAATGTTGCATAGTACATACAGCACCTGACTAGGACTCAGGACATCTGAGTACTATTTCCACCTCTGCCGCTGGCCTGCTGGGTAGCCTTGGGCAAATTACTTCACTCTGTGCCTCAGTTTCCTGATCTGTAAAAAAAAGTTCCCCCCATCTTTTGTATAGCTCTGAGATCTATGGATGAAATGCCCTAAGAGATAGCTGATGTTGTTACTATTATTAATAATAAGTAATAGGAAAAATCTTTTTAAAGTTGAAAGCAGTTTCTCTCCTCCATGCCATTTACTTTCAGATGTTTTCTGGGGCTTCTCAGGGCTGGTCTGGACTGAAAAGTTAGGTTGAACTAGCTGTGTTGCTCAGGGGTGTGAAAAATCCACACCCCTGATCGTTGTAGTTAAACTCATCTAACTGCCAATGTAGACAGCAGTAAGTCAGTGGAAGAATTCTTCCATCAGCCTAGCTACCACCACTCAGGGAGTGGAATTAACTACAGTGATGGGAGAACACCTCCTGGAGCTGTAGTGAGTGACTACACCGAAATGCTACAGTCGTCTGTGCCACTGTAGTGTTCTAAGTGTACACATAGCCTTAGAGTTTGAGCTAGAGGGAGGAGTCCTGCTTATGGCTTCTGAAAGTGGTGATAGTCGCTAACAATAGTGCAGCTCATCCCTCGCTTCTACCTGGACTGGATATCATCAGGACTTTTACCTAGAAGCCCCAACCCCCTTGTAAAAGGCACTATGGAAACACATCACAATACAAGAGATAAATACCAGACTATTTAAAATCTAAATTAGACAGGACAGACAAAGGGTGGGAAGGAAATGGAAACAGGGGAAGTGATATGCCCAAGGTCACACAGCAGATCACTGGCAGGCACCCTATGCACTAAATGGACCTAATATTAAACAACTCTCCTCCCTCAAACATGCACAATTACCATCACCACTTGTCTCCAGCTGACCTGCATTTAGATATTAATAATGGGAGGTTTTTGTTTGGTTGGTTGGTTCTTAGGCACAAATGAGAATAGAACAACATCAGTTTTTACAGGCCTATCCAGCAACCAATAAATCAGGAAGCTGATTCAGAGACATTGTCCTGCCATTTGAGTTTCCTGAAATTGTCCACTTTGACCAAGATACAGGATGTGAGGATTAACTGTTAAAAAAACAAAATAAAAAACAAAAAAACCTTTGCAAATATAGTGGGTTACAACGCTCCAGTTCCCCACCTCTACCATCCACAAGGAAACCTGCTTGAGAGATTCACTTTAGCACAGTTACAAACTTTGACTGGGGAACTTAAATCAAGTTGGAAGGACTAACCCAAATATTGCATGGTTATCACTGCCTTAAGCCCCAAAACTGGCCACTCATTTTTGCTGCTGTATGGGTGGTCTCCAAAGCTATCCACAGCTCTTTCTGACTTTGT
This sequence comes from Malaclemys terrapin pileata, assembly GCF_027887155.1. Classification (NCBI taxonomy): domain Eukaryota; kingdom Metazoa; phylum Chordata; order Testudines; family Emydidae; genus Malaclemys; species Malaclemys terrapin. The sequence continues at coordinate 18,377,374 of NC_071522.1, read as the reverse complement.
ACAGAACAAAGAGGATAATACCCATGCCAGCTACACCAACTGATGGAGCGAACAGCTGAAGAGAGCATATGAAATTGCTATGATGAACAGCTACTATATGGAAAGCTTATTGCACGAAGAGCGCTCCAAGCAGTGTTTTGTGCCCAGGAAACAGTCGAGGTTAAAAAAAAAAAAAATCTATCCAGACATGGTCAGATGGGGAGCTTGTATCGTGTTAGAAGGGTACATTTTAGATTAGGGAAGAGGAAATGCTCTTGTATACACCGCTACCTCGATATAACACAATCCGATATAACACGAATTCGGATATAACGCGGTAAAGCAGTGGTCCGGGGGGCGGGGCTGCGCACTCTGGTGGATCAAAGCAAGTTCAATATAACACGGTTTCACCTATATTGCGGTAAGATTTTTTTGGGTCCCGAAGACAGCGCTATATCAAGGTAGAGGTGTATATGAGGAAACCCAAAGAAAGAATTTGTTCAAATCAAGTATTTCACTGGAATCTTATCTAATTCCTGTGATTGCCTTCCAGCTCAGAGGTAAACTGGAATACCATCCCAAAGAGTTTACAGAGGCAGATAATAGTAGCCTGAAGAGTCAGAAGGAGATTGTAGCTGGACACCGGATACAGCAATTAGACTATCCTGAAAAAGACCAATTGTTGCCCCTAGAGATGACGGATATTTGTTTTATGATAGCACTCAGAGGCCTCAACCAGTTTCTGTCCCATTGTGCGATGTGAGGCACAGACATAGTAAGGGATGATCCCTGCTCAAGGGAGCTTACAGTCTAAAAATACAAGACAGTGTGAGAAAGAAAGTATTGTTATCCCCATTTTACCGATGGGAAACTGAGGCACAGCAATAACATGAGTTGCTGAAGGTCATGTAGGAGGTCTGTGGCAGAGCCAGCTGGTGAACTTCATTTTCTGGGTCCCAGTGCAATTCCCTAGCCACAAAGCCATCCTCTCTCTTCAGAGAGATCAGAACTTCCTGCCATTGCTCCAGAGCAAACCGATAACAGTGCTAGAGAGATTGAAGTAGACTTATAAAAGACTGCACTAGCTATAAGTGATGTTAGAAACAATGGGCTACATATAAATGGACATTTATGGGCAGACACCATTCCTTGTCTGGATTTAACACTCACAATCCATGAGGAGACCAAGAGAAGCCCTGATTTATGTCCATTTAAGACAGCCACACTATCTGCCTCAGTGATTCCAATGCCACAATGATGAGGGACCGCAACAGCTCTAAGAAGGACTCAACAGTGCAGGTAGAGAGCAGTACAGTAACATCAATCCCAGGTCTTCCGCACAAGGGAGTAGTCCTAAAGAAATTCTCCTGTGTGATACGTTGTAGAGTAGACTGGTAAGATACATCTTCTTAAAGAAGATAGTGGTAATGATTTTCCTCTCATTCCAGTGTAAAGCAAGAGTAAGTCCACTATGGTCAACAGTCACACTGGTGTAAAACTGGTATAAATGAGAGGAGAATCAGCCCCCTATTTATAGATGATAGCAGATCCAAGCCTATTCAAAATTTGGCAGGACCCAGGCTCTGGAAGACATTGTCAGACAGATTGTTTTGTCCCGTCAGAGATGCTTCTTAATTAAAACCCATAACAGCTGCATTATATATACACAACGTCTAGGCTCTTCACCACTTCCTAGAGGCAGGAAAAGTATCCGAGGAGCTAGAGAGAGAATATATAGGAGTTGAGTGAATCTTTTGCTCCGGGCTTCTATGGAATACTGGCAAGATACTTTTGACCTGTAATCAGTGACACTGATCAGTCAACACTCTGAGAGCCTTATTGCTAAGACCTGGGGCTTGTTTGACTTTGACACCAAGAGGAATCCAAATATTAAAGGTCAATGAATTAGATCAATATTAATTGAACTGCAGGCCAACAATTCGTCAGTAAAATGCTGCCATGTGCTGAGATGTTTTTCCCATCCTGTAGTTGTCACTGTTGTGAATTTATCTTTCTGGACCCCTTATCCATTTTCCCTATGACAGCTGCAGCTCTCCTATATCTGCCAGCAGGCTTAGGCTGACATGATTGTCTGGCTTTGTCCCCTCACTCACCACAAACCCACAACAGCACCTCTTCTTTGTTCTCAAAGCATTTTGGAAGGCCACATGCTGCATGGCAAGACTCTGGGTGCTGTGAGGCTATTGCTAGCTGAGTGATAAACAGATGTCCAGGAGAAAACTGAACCTTGGCCAAAAACCTCTAATAGGGGAAAAATCTAAAAAATGTTCCCACGTGATGGCCTCCAACTTCTGAAAAGAAACATTAGAAAAATGCAGGAGAGACTTTCCTCGGGGTGTTAAGTGGCTACAGAACTCAATGCTTCTGGTTAGTCTGTCCTTAGGCAACAGAATTTCTGTTGAAATATACATGGCGATTAACAGGGCTTGAACTGCATACGGGCTGGTCTGAAGCCTACAGTGTTACGGATGTGATCACCCATGGGTGGGGGGGGAGGGGTGTGTTTGAAAGAAATATTGAGTAAACTTTTAAAAAAATACATTACCGATTTAGGAGCCTAAATCTTATTTGCAAAAGAGATTTAGAGGCTAAATCCCTTTGATTTTAGTGTGATTTAAACATATAGGAACCCAAGTCTCTTCTGAAAATAGATCCTAGGCTCCTAAATCACTGTGCTTTTGAAAATGTTACCCACAGTGTATTTCTTCTGGATTATGACCCTACTTAAGCACGTAAATATGTGCTTTTTAAAGATGAGGCCTATCCACAGATTCCTTTGAAGTCACTGGGATCTGTGGGTGCTCAGCACCTCTGCAAAATCAGAACGTGTATTTAGATGCCTGACTTTAGATACCTGCATTTGAAAGGGTTACCTTTTGCTTTTGTTAACTTTTGAGATTGGTGAAACTGATTAAATGAAATGAACGAGCATAAAGTAGTAAACTGTGGCAGGGGATTAAAAAGCAGGGAGATGAAGAGAGATTGTGGCAAAGCAATAAAAAGGGCATTTTATTTCATTGGGGTGTTTCTCCCTGGGCCCCTTCTGCTTTATCATTGGCCTTTCTTCCTTTGAGGAATTGAACTGAGAAAACTGCATCTTCCACGTGCCTGTATTTTGTAATAGTGATGTATCCATTTGTAAAGAACAGGTTAAAGGTTTTTGTGGGCAATTGTCACCTGACTTCTGAAGTCACAGGGCTGGCATCTAGGGCCATTTTATTTAGAAATTACAGTGTGCTTGCTTTCTCTGCCCTCTGCCTCCCCCCAGAACTGTTCTCATGCTAAATCTGGTGAGTTCCTGTCTCTTGAGTTCTCGCTCGAAACTTGGACCAGGTAGGGTGACCAGATGTCCCGATTTTATAGGGACAGTCCCGATTTTTGGGTCTTTTTCTTATATAGGCTCCTATTACCCCCCACCCCCGTCCTGATTTTACACATTTGCTGTCTGGTCACCCTAGGACCAGGCAATTCCTAAGTACATGTTTATAGTGCAAATAGCATTTCTGTGTTGGAAATTATGTCTCCTGGCTGCAGTTCCTTACCCTCAAACTTCTCTAGCGCTGCAGAATGCGCAGCATTTGACTTGGGAGGTTTGAATGGCCTACTGCTTGGATCCCAGAAGTTAAACAGGGTCAGCCCACACCTTCCAGGAAAACACAGATGCTAGCCTGGAGGAAGTAGTGTTGGTGATTCGGTAGGTGGCTCCCTTCCCTTAGAGTCAGGACTGAACCCACAGGCCCTTGTGTCCCAGAAAGTACGGTGCATCTTTTAAAGGGTGGCACAAGAGGTAAAAGTAAGGTCTATTTTATTTATTTGTATTGATAAGGACAAGAAAAAAAGTACCTGGCCCTAGGATTCAGGCACTTTTGACACAATATTAAAAATACATTTAAAAAAACTACCAGCTTCCTAAAAACCAGAAAACCACAAACTTAAGAGCTCAGTCAAAGGCTATCCTATCATGCTCACAACACCACCCTTTATCCCTCCCTAAAAGCCTGGGGGAAAAGATGGGTCTAGCAGGGTGCCCTGGAGGTGTAAAGATGGTGCTGGGGAATGAATTCCAATCACCTTGTAGAGAATGCTCCCCTCTCTCATATACCCAGGTGGAAGCAGCTTGACTGCCAGTGTATCAGTAAGGCAAAGGTGCAGAGACAGGCCCCAAGCCATTTTGGGCTTCGCAGGTATAGCCAATGCCTAGAACTCCACCTGGAGTTCTCTCACAGCAGTGGCATAAGATTAAAACATCTTTGACACCATTGGTTAGATTCAGCCTGAGACTTCCACAGGCTTGCCCTTCCCTCCCCAGCACTGACTGGGTGGCTTTTTTCTTTGTTGTGATGCCATTGTTTGGCGCTGCCTTTGCTGTAGGCCCCTCTGCTGTGTGTGAAAACCTCTCCTGAGCTGTGTGAAGTGTGTGTGGGGGGGGTTTTCTAGGGAAAACATGCAGGATGTTGCCTGACTCCTTCTTCCGCATCCTGTCTAGCTGGTCTCACCCTGCACCCACATGCCACTCTGGTCCTGGGGTGGTCTGTCTTCCTGGGAGGTGGCCCTCCAGTCAGGTGTCTTTTAATCCTACCCCTTCCAGGGAAAACCAAGTCCAACAGGCCAATGGTCTGGCAGCATCACACTAGAGCTTTTGTTTTGTAGCCTTACCAGCCTTTGGTCTGGGGTCTTCATACCTTCCTCTCCATGGGCCAATAGGGAAACTGAGGCCCACCCTCTATTGTAGGGTCCAGCTCAGGCACCCTGTACAAAGCAGATAAGGTCCATTTGTTCAGACCCTTTGCTGTATCCTTGGGCTGCTTCCTCCCATGGCCAGCCGCTAGGCCTTGCTCTCCCTCTTCCCCAGCGTACTCTTCTGCAGAGCCCAAAACCAAAGGGGAGCCAGACCAGTTATGAGGAACAAAAAAGAAACAAAAAGGTTCTGCACCAGGCCTACCTGCCCCAATGAGGTTCTGACGCTTTGAAGTTTCTGGGCTTTCCTTCCAGGCAGCTCACGGCAGTCTCTGGTTAGGCTCTGGCCCCAGCCAGAGCTTCCTTCACAGGGATAGCTTAAGAAGCCTGCTCCCTCTTCTAATCAGCCATTGCTGAGCTGGGCTTTTCCACTTTTATCTCCTCCCTCTAGACTTGACACCTCACACAGGTGCAATGGGGTGGGGCTAATTGGGCCCACAGCCTCTCATTAACCTTTCCTGGTCCCTGTGGGGTCTGTATAGCCCATCACAATTCCTTTCCTGCCTGTGCACACCACCGTTCTGTTTTCCCTGACATTGCGCCCTGCTGCTCACACAGGGGTGGGAAGCAGGAGGACGCTGGGTCTGGCTGTTCATCCCAGTTTGAATAATTTCACTCTGTGCATCTGTTCTGGAGTTTTTCACTGCCTCTCATCACCATAGTATCTGAGCGCCTTCCACGTGAAATCAGTAGCTAAGTCCCTTGTACACAGGCCCTGACTCTTGTTTTTTTCTGGTGGGTGCTCCACCTCCACTCCGACCCTTCCCCTCAGGCCCTGCCTTCACTACGTCTCTTCACACCCTGTACCGTCCCCTCCCCCTCGTCCCTGCCCTCGTCCCTTCCCGCCTCCCGCTCAGTCCCCTCCCCCGAGGCCCTGCCCTTGCTCCGCCTCTTCACACCCCTGCTTCGTCCCCTTCCCCGAAGCCCTGCCCTCGTCCCTTCCTGCCTCCCACTCCGTCCCCTCCCCTGAAGCCCTGCCCTTGCTCTGTCTCTTCACACCCCTGCTCTATCCCCGCTCCGGGACCCCGCCCTCATCCCTTCCCGCCTCCCGTTCCTTCCCCCCCGAAGCCCTGCCCTTGTTCTGTCTCTTCACACCCCTGCTTCGTCCCCTCCCCCGAGGCCTCCCCCTTGTCCCTTCCTGCCTCCCACTCCGCCCCCTACCCCCGAAGCCCTGCCTCTTCACACCCCTGCTTCATCCCCTCTCCGAGACCCCGCCCTCATCTCTTCCTGCCTCCCGTTCCTCCCCCCCCGAAGTCCTGCCCTCGCTCCACCTCTTCACACCCCTGCTCTGCTCCCTGCCCCAAAGCCCCCTGCCTGCCTGCTGCTCGCTGCTTTCCGTGGTGGTGGGTGGGGGAGGGGGCGGAGTGGGGGTGGGTGATTGGTGGGTGCTGAGCACTCCCTATTTTTTTTCTGTGGGTGCTTGAGCCCCGGAGCACCCACAGAGTTGGTGCCTATGCCCTTGTGGACTTCTTGAAGAGTGTTGCCCCGCCGTAACACCCCCCCCCCCAAGTGCCATGCCACCAAAACCCCTGCCCCCCCCAAGCGCTGCGTTGGGCCGCCCAAGCCCCCGCTGAGCACCGCGCCGGGCGGGGCCGCCCAAACCCCCACCTCTCCCCCCCCCGAGCGCCGGGCCGGGCTAGGCCAGGCCAGGCCAGGCCGCCCAGCCCAAACCCCCGCCCTGAGCGCCGGGCCGGGCTAGGCCAGGCCAGGCCGCCCAGCCCAAACCCCTGCCCCCGCCCTGAGCGCCACACCGGACCGGGCCACCCAAACCCCCGCCCTACCTGAGCGCCAGGTCGCCCAAACCCCCGCCCCTGAGTGCCGTGCCACCCAAACACCGAGCACTGCGCCACGCCAACCTCTGCTCACGTCGCGCCGCCGAAGCCCCCACCCCCTGAGTGCCACACCAGCCCCTGCCCCCCCATGCCGAGCCGCTGAAACAAAAACAAACAAAAAACCCCGAGCGCCCCATGCCACCCCAAAATTCGCCGCCCCTTCCAAGGTGCCACCCCAAGCACATGCTTGGTCGGCTGGTGCCTGGAGCCGGCCCTGGCTATACTCTTCTTATTCTGTCCATAGAGATTCTGTGGTACATTCATTTAAGATTTTTTACTAAATTTGACTCTGTACTTTTCTTCACATATAGTGCCATTCCCCTACTAGCACAATCTACTCTATCATTTCTGTTTTTTTTGTACACTGATATTACTGTGTCCCATTGATTATCATTTTTCCACCAAGTTTCTGTGATGCCTACTATATCAATATCCTCATTGTATTACCAGACACTTAAGTTAGACATCTTAGTATCTAGTATTTAGTAGACATCTTAGTACACCTCTACCCTGATATAACGGACTCGATATAACACGAATTCGTATATAATGCGGTAAAGCAGTGCTCCGGGGGGGGCGGGGCTGCGCACTCCGGTGGATCAAAGCAAGTTCGATATAACGCGGTTTCACCTATAACATGGTAAGGTTTTTTGGCTCCCGAGGCCAGCGTTATATCGAGGTAGAGGTGTATTTAGACTTCTAGCATTTGTATACAAGCATTTATAAAGTTTGTCAATATTTAGTTTTCTGCCTTCATGTGGTGTAATTGAATGGGATTCTTTTTTGTTTGACTGTTTCTCTTCTGTTCCTACTTGTAATTTATCAACTTCCATCCTTTCCTCTTTATGGTGTATAGAGAATTCCCCTTAATAAATCCTCCCCTAAAGGATGTCTCTATCCAAACTGTGTGCTGCTCCGTACCTGTCTGCTTTCCCCCAGCTTTTAGTTTAAAAACTCCTTTTTAATTTTACATGCCGGCAATCTGGTTCTGTTTTGGTTTAAGTGAAGCCCATCCTTCCTGGATAGGCTCCTCCTTTCCCAAAAGGTTCCCCCATTCTGAATAAACCTAAATCCCTCCTCTGAACACTATTGTCTCATCTCATTGTCTATTTATCATGGCTCTGATTCTGGAAAGACAGTTCAAGACAATGTTTAATTACATTCTTAACTGTAAGCACATTGGATGGGTTTTCAAGTATTCAGAATTGGCCGAGATACTCCCAATAAAGTCAATGGGATTTTACCATCCATATGATGGGAACAAAGTTAAGTCAGTGCTGAGAACGTTTGAAAATCCCATCCATTTAAGTCAATGGGGCTTAAGCACATGCTTAAAGTTAGGTACCAGCTTAAGTTCTGTTCCTGACTAAGAATGGACTTAAGCACACGCTTAAGTGCTTTTTTGAATTGGGACCCCTGTGATTTAATGGAATGTTGTCACCGATTCAGTCAACTGAGTACAAATTAACAATTTATTGGTCATTATGGACATAGTTTTTAAATAGGATCTGCTCTTGGGTGCTGGAGCTAGCCTGCACTTTCCTTTTGATAGTTCTGTAAATATGTTTTGCCCCTTGTAATCAGACCTTGTTGCTTATTTTTCAAGGACTATAATTTGTATATTTCATGTTATTTTGGCATTTCCATGACAGTCTTACTGAGCTCACAGGTAATATGCACTTCCTGACATTTACTTCTTTTGAAGTCATCAAAAATAATTTCAGATTTATAAATAAAAATGTCCTAATGCATCTAATATTTGACTGGGTCTGTCTGCTGCCTGACTTTTAGTGTTTATACCAGGTGTCTTATGCCATCAAGGAACCAAACCATGAATACATTTAACAGATTTTGTTTTAATTATCCTCCAAAGAGTTAGAAATGGAAAATACTATCAGAAACATTTTATAGTGTATAAAATATTAGACTGTTTCACAAAGCCACTGCACAACATTACAGAATGACAATAAAATATTAACTTATATGCAAAAGTAGATTTTACAGGGTCCCTCTGAAAACAATCTTTGCATTGACTAGTCTTAAGCTTTGATCATGCAAACACTTGTGCAAATACACGCGAACGGTACTGTTGAAATCAGTGTGACCATTCAGGGGCTTAGCATTAAGCTCATGTGTAAAAGTTTGTAGGATCAGGGCTTTAAACTGTATATATCCCCATAAGCTTCAATTCCCCTGAGAAACTGGATGCGGCTGGGGATGGGGAATAGTATTGATCTTCAAGATTGGTGTAATTACTGTAGCACATATATTGGCATACTGGATTCTCCAATGTGCAACATTTTAGTGTACTTTTTAGATCCTCTAAAGTAGTGGCTCTTAAACTTTTTTACTGGTGACCCCTTTCACATAGCAAGCCTCTAAGTGTGACCCCCCCCCCTTATAAATTAAAAACACTTTTAAATATGTTTAACATCATTATAAATGCTGGAGACAAAGCGGGGTTTGGGGTGGAGGCTGACATCTCGTGACCCCCCATGTAATCACTTCACGACCCCCTGAGGGATCCCGACCCCCAGTTTGAGAACCTCTGCTCTAAAGGATGACAGTTTCTTATTATGACTTATTCTTTGCCACATCTGCCTTTTCTTCTGTATCCAAAGCTGCCATAAGAGTTGTCAGTCTGTGAAATAACAATGATAATATATATGCATTTATAGAGCACAATTTTTCTAAAGATTTCAACATCTCTTACAGACAATAGCACCTCTCATTCATAGATCTCAAAACACTTTATACATCTGGAATCAGGATGATTATCTCCATTTTAGATGGAAAAACTAAGGAAGGTGAAGTACTTGCCCATGGCTACTGAAAAATCAAAAAAAGTTTGGATTGGGTCAGTTAGAATGTTTCATTTAGATAATTTTGAAATATTTAAACCTTTTAACCTTTATTTTTTTAAAAAATAAACAAATTCTTGTAAAATTTGGAACAAAAAGATGTTTTTAATAAAAAAACCGGAACTTTTTCATTTAGAAAATGTTGACAATTTCTGAAATGTTTGACAATTTTGAATTTTTTTCTGTTTTTTTTTAAAATGGGAAATTCATCGAAACCAACCTTTTTCCTGTGAACAGTTTATCTTTTGACTAATCAGCATTTTCAAATAAAAAAAAAAACATTAATAAAAAAATTCCTGTCTAGTAAACTCTGGCCTCATATTGCCAGACTCTAGTCATCTGATTTGAACTGGGCTTACAAAAGGTTAATACCCCTGTCGCATGACAGCAGTCAGTCTCCACTGACTCTAATGGCTCCTAATACAACAAATATTAGTTACTGAAGTCTTACAAAACTCCCATGAAACAGATTATTATTATACCCATTGTACAACTGAGACGTAGCGGTGAAATGACAAATGAGACATTGGTAGAACAGGGAATAAAACCCAATAATCCTGACTCGAAGTCTGTGTGCTTTAGACATTAGACCATACTTAGCAACAAAAACAATGTCTGACAGTAAAATATTATGAATATTACCTTTGGAAACATCTTCAAAAATGGAAATCAATTCTTCTGTGAGGTCACTCATAACCAAAAATTAATACAGGTGCTGGTAGGAGAGGGAGAGAAATGAGAGAGACTTTAAAATGTATCTCTTACATTCGCGTTGTTAGAAAAAGGGGTAGAGGTCCAATTACTTTCCTACCCTTGGGATCTCTGTATTGTTTTTAGCAGTGTGGATGCCCTAATGGCAAACTCCACACACAGTCTGGGGTATGTTCTCATCTTGCTCCACCGGACACATGTCTGTAATACTCATTAGCATCAACGGGAGTTAGGAAGAGCATAAATCTTTGCTCACTCCAGAATATATACCCTGATGTACACCATACCACATCAGCTGCTGACTGAAGAGAATGAGGAATTCCAGCACCTACAAAGTGTACTTGAGAGTTCCTAGACTAAACAGTCAATCCAGCCAAAAAAATCAGGGATGAATTTCTACTCCAGACGAAGGTTCAGAAACACCAGCTGTGATACAGAGATGCATCCCCAATGGACAGGTTTTGGTTCACGCAGGAAGTCCATAAAATCCCTAGGAATCCCAAATCAGCTAGTCAAAATCTCCAGTTCCATCAGAAATTCTAAAGAAGAGATAAACAATATGCATATTAGTAACTCTGCACTGTGGTACAACTAGGGAAAAATATTACACGTTGCATATAACTAGAGAGAAATTCAAAAGCCAAGTAGCAGTAACTATACTATAGCTGACTTATGATTTGTGATTTCTTTGGCATTGAACCTAACCAAAAATCACGGTGATTTCCAACTACAAATATTTCTCGAACCACCAGACTTGCTCCCAAGTGTACATTAAATTAAGTGAATGCTCAAAACCTGTATAAAGCCCCAGAGGGAAAACTCAGATCAGAAAAATTAACATTAGTCTTAGGAAGTCACTAGGAACTATTCAAGTTGCAATCATAAATTGCAATAAAGAAGGAATATAAGGGCTTTTTCTCTCTCTCTGTCCAGTGAGCAGGTGTTATATGCTGTATAGGTTAGAGTCTCCGCAATAAGTAAAGTAAGTGGTTGCCCTTAAATTTTGCTGTTTCCTTAGGTAAATTAATGACATTTCCATAGTATGTGCAATGATCCATCCTATACAAACTGCAGAGAAATACTGGAAATATTGCAAGTATTGAGGTAATGTAAACCAGTTATCTAGGGCAAAGCTGGAAAGTTATCTAAGTGATCACTTTATTAGTATCTGCTATATAGAATATGGAGCAAAACTGAAATGCCTAAATGTAGACACCTAAATCCATATTTAGGAACCTAAACAACCATTGCTAAATTTTCAAAGCTGTTGGAGCACCTTTCAGCTCCCTTTGACTTTAACAGGAGCTCACCACCTTTGAAAATCAGGTCATTGTTATTTACTTAAATATGGATTTAGATGCCTAATTTTAAGCACCTAAGTTTAAACATTTTGGCTTTAGTATATAGTATAGAAATACTATGGTCTCCTCCACACAATATTTGTTTCTATAGTTAATAAGAAAGGATGGGCTATCTGGCTCATATAAGTTAGAAACTTGTACCAAACTGTTGCTTAGAGCTTGAACAGAACCAAACCTGAACTTTTATTGCAATTTTAAAGAAAAAAAATCCTTTTTTTTTCTTTTGCATTTCTCAGTTTGGAAAATTAAAATATCACAAGGAAAGCTTGTTCTTTGACAGAGTGATAGGCATTAAAAAGGCAGCCTTTATCAGGACATATCACACCCTTGTACTGGTAATACCACTGAATTTTCCTTTATTTAAAATGGAAAAGGATGAGTGGATCCTGCTTTTGTTGAAGTCAGTGGGAGCTTTGCCATTGACTTCAGTGGGTGCTGGATCAGGCTATTGTGCAGAGCATGTTTCCATGAATGTTTCCAATGAATGTTGTAACTACTGGCAATTGTTGACGTTTCAGTGATGGCTACTGTATTTCTGACAAAACTCACAACCCAGGGAGCATGGGAAATCGTGGTCCTCTGGGGTTTCCAGCCCAATGACTAGACCAAACTTTTGGAATCTCATCCAAAATGAATTGAGCCACTCAACCTTATGGGATTCGCCCTCTGCTCATTGTAAGGAGGGAAGTTATATCCCAAGTTACTGAAATCAAGGCATGGAGACTCTATAGGGAAGCATAGCGCTTTTTAAATCATCCCCAATGCAATTGTAAAGATCTGTCACAGCAAGTACTGATTTCAATGTAACCTGTGAGATGGGATAGGGGCAGGCTCTGAGAACATAGGAATTGTCATACCAGCTCAGAATAGTGCTTCATCTCCTCCAGTAATTTGTCTGTGACAATGGACAGCACCAGATGCTTCAGATGACTTTGAAGAGAAATCTTTCTCTCTCTGTGACTATGACCTCCCTTGACAAGCACTGAAACAATGAAACTGACCATCAACAGAAGAGGGCGTCCTGGCCACAGAAAGCAGTCCCTTTCCTGGAACTGGACCAAGACTGTAGAAACAAGAGATGAAATAATTGGTTAGGGCTAGGAGAGAGCATTTTTATTCAAACATATAGATTCCCCAGTCCACTCATCTTTGCTCTCAGCAAGTGCGCACATCCCTGTACACTAAGTTCAGTGCAGGCTCCTGGGGACACTTTTTGCAGGAGCACTTTGTTGACATTGGAATGACATTGTCCAGTTATGAAGAACCACACTGGTGATGGTTCATGGCCCCGTGGTGTGGAACCTTTGCAGGATGGCAAGATGGTCTCATGAAGAAAGAACAACATGGCATTACTGCCTCTTTCCTTCATCCCACAGTTTAGAAGCTACTTGTTTTCCTCTTCTCTGCTCTGCTTTTATCTCCATTGTATTCTTTTCAACACATCTGTGCTGGTGACTGCTGATGGGACAAGTCCTTGAGCTGCCCCCAAGCGTTTACACCAACTAAACACTCACCGTGGAGTGGGTCAAGTTCTAAGCTTGTCTGCTGTGGGTATTTACTTTGGTGGCATGACCTGGTACCCTGTAGTATTGTATTTTTTCCCCTCTCAGTCCAACATTAACACCATGATAAGCTTTCCTGCATTTCTGCTTTGATCATATAGAATGTAACATATAGTTCCGGTAACACAATAGCAGTTATTGTAGATGAAATAACTACAAGCCCTCTTAGAAGCTGGGTTTAAAAAGGGAAACCGGTGTAATCAGATCCCTCTAGCTGGACAGCAGTCTGACAAGGGTATTTGGCAACCAGTCAATCTCTATTGTTATTAGATGAAACAAAGCCTGTGTTCTTTAGTCCTTGACCTTAGCTGCAGCCACATACTCTTAATCAGACCTTAATTTAACACCTAAAATGGTCACAGAGGGGATCAGTCACAGGCTGCCTGTTTAAGTACACATGGCTGATATCATCTAAACTAATATAACCGCATTGCTGTGTGCTGGGTGGATGGGAATTGCCTTGTAAATCACAGAGCAGAACAACCTGCAACATAATAAAATAGCAACATGCCATTTAAGGTTTGCAGCCTTCAATATTTAAAAAAATCATCATCTCCCTTTCTCTCTGTTTTGGGTAGTTGGCAGGTAATGGTGCAACTTTTTTCAGGAAGAACTGGCATCTTTGTCAAGTTCTGCTTTTTCTATGCTGCTTCTCCTGTGATTTGGGTATTTTTAACTTCTCAGCGAGGGACTCCTAATTCCATTCCACCCTCATGGATCCCGGAGCTTCCAGACAGATCTAAGCCACTACTTTCCTGGTTTTTATAGCAGGAGCAATTTATACAAGTTTGTAGAATTCATTCAGAAAATATTTCATGACAAGGTTTTCACGTTTTGTGTTCAGTTCTTTGCAAAATTACACAAGATTTCTTTAAATATTGAAATATGAACATTCACATTTTTGCATGGTTCAGTACAAAATTTGATCTTCTTCTGAACTAATCTGTGAAATTTTGAAAAATATGAGCTTTTTCACTCAGAAAGGGGATTATTTGATGGCCAAATTTTCACTCCAAAATCAACTTATTTTCAAGCAACAAACAAACAAATAAAACCTCATGATATTTTGCTGTTTTTAAAAAAATTCACAACTTCATGAAATCCCAATGAAATACAAAAAACCCAAATTCTGAGCATTGTGGATTTTCTTGGAGTATTTTGCACAACCTTAACTGGAAGTTATATCCAGATGTCTGCTCATAATTCTTAACCTGATCAACAATGATGAGGCTCAAACTGTGGTTAAGTGATGGGTAAAGCAATTAAAAAAACATAAACAACAACAACAACAATAATAATAGAAATAAATAAGGGAAGCAGTGTGGTCTAGTGGGTAGGGACTCAGGAGACATAGATTCAATTCCCAGCTCTGCCAAGGTCACACAAGGAGTCTGATAGAACCGGAAATTCAATGCAGGTCTCCCGAATCCAAGGCTAGCACCCTAAGCCACTAGACTATCCTTCCTCTCTAGCAACCTGAGCCAAACCAATACAAGTCACTCTTAAACTGAAATAAGAATGTCTACATAGGGTTTGCACAGGTTTAACTAAATCAGTTTAAAAACATATCTTTAGTTGGTACAAATCTGGGTATATACAAGGACTGAGTTTCAAGTTCTACAGAGGAATTTGTGGTTTTATTCAAAACAAAAATGTGGGGGCTTTGAATGAGTTTTGCTTTGAGATAAGGGAGTCATCTGAACCTGAAACTCTCAGGGCTTGATTCTGTGTTGACTTACAACTTGCATAGTCATTTACACGTGGGCAAAGTGGGTGTAAGATTCTCTCAAGTCAGAATGGAAGCATTCCACACTTGACTTTCTGCATCTAAATGACTATATAAGGTCAGCTAAGAATCAGGCATTCAGAACGAACCCAGCAGGTCTGAATACAAGTGGAGAGAAACTCAAAAGATTCACACTCATCAAGCCGCAAAACCACCACGTTTTTCACAAGTCGGGTGCTAGCAAACTTACTGTAGAGGCTGAGGATGAAATCCCATCTCAACTGAAGTCAATGACAAAAGTCCCATTGACTTGAATGCGGCCAGGATTTCACCCTGAATCTTTGTGTATTTCCTACACAGTTCTGCAGAACATGAGCTCCCTCAGGTTCCATATTGAGTTCATGGGGAATTCGGAGAGCTTAGCACCTCATGGTAGGTGCCATTAGCAATGGCTGAACTTCTGAACTTCCAACTGTCTGGTTCAGACAGGTTTACCCAGATCTCAATGGGCTGGACATGTGATTAGAAATTTCACAATGGTTTTCCATACCTTCTGGTTCTGGCCAGGTTAAAAATACCACAAAAAAAGATTTTGTAGTGATATTTTCACATCCCAGAATAAAATCAAGGGGTTGTCTACACAGTGCGTTAGTCTGCACTAAACAGGTATAAATTCTAGTCTGCACTAGCATGTCATACACTAACTGGCTCGGGTGGACCCTTCTGGTGCTCACTAAAAGTACCCTAATGTGCTTTAAGGTAGTACTATTTGAAATAGGACTACATTACATTAGGGAACTTTTAGTGCATGCCAGCAGGGTTCCCATGTGCCAGTTAGCGTGCAACATATTAGTGCACACTAGAATTTGCACCCCTCTAGTGCAGACTAACACAACATGTAGACAAGCCCCAAGAAGTGCAAAGAAGGGTAAATGCACTTCAATAGTGCTTTAGAGTTTGGTTTAAGTTTTGGGCAAATAATAATTATCACTATCTCTTCTACAGCGCTTTTCATTTGTGGATCTCACAGCCCTTTACAAAGGAGGTCAGTATCATTATCTCCATTTTTGCTGCTGGGGAAACTGAGGCACAGGGAGGGGACGTGACTTGCCCCAAGTCACCCAGCAAACCTTAGGCTTTCCTACAGATGTGTCCGCACTACATGTCTACACATGGAGTTATTCCAGAAAGAATAGTTATTACTGAATAACTTCACAAGAGGACCGTCTTCACCTTATTCCAGAATAAGAGAATCCACATGTGGATATATTTACAACCTCCCATAATTCAAATTAACTTTCATGCGTCGATAAGCCCTTAGACCCAGACTCAGTTGAAATTTTCCTGGGGCTTGCTGAAAGGCCTTTGTGACTTATTTAGATTTTATAGCACCGATCTTATACCCTAGGGGTTTCACAGTAATTAAAATGATAGACTTCAACAGAATTTACTGTTTGCAAGTAATTGCCCTAAATCCTGCAGTAGCATTATTGTAAGCATTAGGTCATTACAGTAGAATACGGTCATGTTTTTTTTTTAAAAGGGTTCACAAATCCTGATGGACGTTTTAGTGCACCTCGCTCAAGTCTGACATGAGTGTACCTGGTCCAAAACCTGTTGAGATTTCATAAACTCCCATGACATCAAGGTTTGGTCTGGTTTCAGTTTTTGTTATGATTGGAAGTTTTGCACAGCTCTAGTTGAGGCCTTATGCTAGTGCAAACGCTGTGTTGATCTGAAGGAATGTAGATTATCCTGCAGAAATGTCAAGGTCTGCCATTAAGACATCTCTCTCACACCTCCCCATGAGCACTCTACATTACAACGAGCACCGTTACCGAGATGACATGTAGTAAGTAATACAGCACCAGAGAGAGCACAATTACTCTGATGTATTCCAGTAACATGGTGTTAATGTGCCATTGGCTTTCTATATTTCAGCACCACGGCATCACTGCTCAGTAGTGCAATAGTACAGGCAGAGGGGTTCCTGCTTCACGAAAACACAGCGAACCAGCTTACATGCTGGTATCGTACGCTGGGCCCAGGGCCGCCGAGAGCGGGTTCGGGCCCCGGTGAAAAAAAATTTTCAGGCCCCCCAGCAAGGACCCCCTTCTGGACCGCCGGGCCCCGGACCAGCTAAACAGGGCCGACAAGAGGCGGGGGGGAAGCCAGGCCCCGGTAATTTGTACCAGCTTCTCTCTCCCCCCCCCCGCCCCCCCGGTCCGCCCTGGCTGGGCCAGTTGGGTAAAATCACCACATGCATCTTACCTAGTGACTTAACACTAGGATTTGAATCCAGATTTTTGACTTCAATTAGCTGTGGCTCAGACCCTGGCAGTAGTCTCATTCATTTCATACTCAGCCACAGTGTGTAAAGTTAAGCACTTGTGTGTCTTTGCAGGATCAAAACCTAGAGTATTGACTGACCCACTGCACCCTTGGGTGAGCTGAAGTGGGCCAGGTTCTCGGCTGGGGTAAACTGATCAAGCTCCATTGCTTGCAATGATGCTATGTTGATTTACACCGTCTATGGATCTGGCCCAGTATTTTCAAATTACGCTGTCATTGATACATGGCAAACTGACACATCAGAGACAAATGAGGGAAAAGGATGTGCCTATAAAATATTGCAGTGGTGCTCAACCTTTTCCATACTGGGGCCCCGTGCCTATCTGGGGCTCCCGTCCCATCTAGCAATGCTGGAAGGGCATTGTCATTGCATGCCCAGAGGGGTGCTTGCAACCACCATGGGATTCTCAGATTTCGTTCTACTGGACTTTACAGTTAGGCCACTTGGCCTATGCTCACCATGCAATCTCTGAAGTACTCATGCCCCTTAAGAAGATATACCACTATGTGACCTGGCTTTATACCTAAAGATGGATTAGAAGTAAGAGATGATCAATGAGCTGGAACCACCAAATTCATATCCAAATGCCCATTGGACTAGATGACCTCCTGAGGTCTCTTCCAACCCTAATATCCTATGATTCTATGATTCTATCCACCTCCAGAGTTCCCCAAGGCTCAGATCAAGGTTTTTAATCAGACTCATCTCTAATTTTCAATAAAACTGGACTGGATCTGATAATTTCTATAGGAAAAACTCCTGATATAGCACCATGGCTTGAGGTTGTTCTGAATACAAGCTTCCATAAAGTCAGTGGGAGTATATACATGTGAATTCTTGGCAGGGTATGGTCCAAAGCTTTAGGGATCTGCAGGATGGGGTAAATTCACTAGGACCCAGATTTTTGAAAATGGCAAGCTGAGGTCCACGTGCAAAAAAAATGCGTGTAAATACAGTTGTGTATTATGATGAGATTGCACATCCATATAAAAGAATTGCACACGAAAGTAGGGTGACCAGGTGTCCTAATTTTATAGGGACAGTCCCGATTTTTGGGTCTTTTTCTTATATAGGCTCCTATTACCCCCCACCCCCATCCCGATTTTTCACACTTGCTGTCTGGTCACCCTACATGAAAGTGTGTTGTCATCCAAGTGGAGGCTGCATATCCATTATCTGATTGGCATACGCGAGCGCTACAAGGGTGAAATTCTCCCCTGTGCAGAGGGTCAGCGCAAGTCCTGTGCATCATTTAAGACCTTGTGGGACATAAGTCATGCAGAGGCCTCATTCTGGGTCTCTGCATGGGGGGAATTTGACCTTAACTGCACATGGAAATGCAGGCATACACACACGTTTTTGCCTTTCACAATGGGGTCTTTCTGCCTTTTCAAAAAATTCAACCCTGGATGTCATGTTAATAAGTGCATCTGCAAGAGGGGTCATCTGGTCGTGAATTCCAGCCTCACCTATGAACCCTAGAAGGGATAGTTCGGGGAAGGCAGTTTGTTGTCATTCCTAGGCTGGTTGTATTATATTTATCCAAGAGCAGTGTTGCACCTTCAGACGCAGCTGGCCTGGAAGTGGCAAATGGGAGTCAGTTTTAGAGGAAAACGAGAAGACTGAGCCGAGGAGGGAGAGTGTCATCTCGGCATTAATTGCTTGTTATAGAGAGCAAAAATTGTAACTAATCATGACGTGGTTGTGCTGCTAAAGCATTTGAAAGCTCCCCTTCCCCAGATGAGCCATATGGAGGCTGGAAATGTAAATATAATTCGTAACTCAGAGCAGCATTTTATTACCTGCTTTTAAGAGGCACAGGGCGCCTGTAACCCTCAATATGAAATTTCCGTTGGCTAGAAATACATTCAGCTCAGTGTTTTGTTTTTATTCCCCCTGTGGCACCAGTATGAGAAAGATAACATATACCCTGCAAAATGTCGCTTGCTCACTCAATGCTGAGGATAGAATTGGCTGGCAGATGAGGATTTCATAGTCACACTATTGGCTACCTCACATTGTGCACTGGAGGGGAAAGCAGACATATCCTGGGCTAAATCAGGGATGCCGAGTGCCTTTTGAGCAACTGTAGCTCCCAGTGGAGTCAGTGGGAAAAACAGGAGTTTAGCACCTCTCTGAATTGGATGCTTAGTTTCAGTAACTCAATAGACACAGACTGCGCTGTCCTGATATCATTTATTATTTGTATTTTCAGTAGCACCCAGTCATGGACCAGGACCCCATGGTGCTAGGTGCTGTACAAACACAGAGCAAAATGATAAGCCCTGCCCCAAAGAGCTGACAATATAAGACAAAACAACAGATGGGTACAGATGGAAGAGGGCATGCCATTTATGTCTGTTAAATATGGTGGAGTCATAGAAGGTGTCATAATGATTTCTCAGTTATAGCTTGATCCTGCAAGGTGCTAAGCGCTCTGGCTCCATCCAACAAGACATCTGAGCACATGCTTAACTTAAGCACGTGAGCAGCCCCATTGCAGGTTGAACGCTTCACTTTTATGACACTGGCTGGCATGGAGGTTTCAAGTTTCCTTTAGAGTGGTGGAAGCCTGCAGGGGGCACGGTGATAAGGAATTGGGAAGGGCTGTAACCAAAGAAGGCATGACTGGCATTGGATTCATGGGTAGAGTTTGTCCCACTCCAACTCTCCCAGGCTGCAAATAAGTCCCCTCTTCACCTGTCCTGCTTCTAAGACTTGCTCCCTTTCCATTCCCCAACCTGCCTCTGCTGCCAGTCCTGCGGCTTCCCAATGCAGGGAAGCAGCAGGAGGAGAGTTGCAGGCACAAATGGCACAGAGCCCAAAGTGACTCTGTGCTCGGAGACTAGCCATTGAAGGAGGTCAGATGGGGAGAGACCAGGAGGTTCTCCACCCTCTGGCCAGGAGGGTGCCTCTTGATTCATTCTCTGCAGGTCATGAGAAGTTGGGGAAAGGGAAAGGCAGGGAGGGATGCGGGGCCACAACAACAAGGGAAAGAAAGCTGGAGAGAGACTGGAGACAAGCGACTTCATCCTTAGGGTGGTAAGGTGAAGTATTACCCCCGGCAGGATTCCTGGGACTTGTCTCAAGTCTCAGTACGATAATACACAGGGGCAGAGTGGGCATAAGAAGGCAGGTGGGGAATGGAGGGAGTGGGTGAGACATCAGGGATCAGGAGTGTAATTTGGTCAAAGAATTCACACCTCTATTAGAATTATTGCTATTATTTATTCTTTGTATTGTGATAGTGCCTAATGGGCTTCCCTGCTGAAGAAATCAGGAAGGGGGAGCAGATGATGATGTGGGAGCAGAACATCCACCACAGGATCTGCCATTTCAATGATTGAGACTCTTAATCTGCAACTCCCAGAGAGCCAGGCCGGGTTAATTTGTAGGATATAGTAATAGCCATGCAGACAGCTCAATGAGCCATCAGTTTAATCAGAAACCACCTCTGTCTGTATTGAGCTGGAGCCTCTTACGTTCCTTTGCTTTGGGTTTTGGTGTCTATGGTCATTTGCAATAAGTGTGTCGACCTCGTACATTGGATTTCTCCCAGGAACGTGGCTAACAGGGAGGATATGCTTCTGTCCCTGGTCTCATTGCTCTCCATTCCCCGTTGTTGTTGCTGTTGCGTGTTTCTTTTACATCCAGTGTACATGCAATGCCAAGCAATTCTTCTGAGTGGTGCCCTGCAATATTTGATACAACCTTCATCTCTCATTTTGGGCTGGGCCAGATAGTGACCTGGCTATGGCTGCTGTGCAGGGGAGTCCATTCATCCAATGGGGCAGTAGCCACAGAGGGAGGATTCGCCCTGGGTGTCAGGGGACAAGAGGTGATAGATACGTGCCATCCTTTCCTGTGGTTCCCTCACAGGGGAGCAATATTAATCTCCATAAGAGCGAGAACAGTGGAGATTGTCCAGGACTTGCACTGCATCAGCATGTCCTCTGGGTACTCTGACTCCAACCCATTTATCTGGGCCTATAGCCACCTAGTAGATTGGGAATTGTGGGCAGATTTCCCCCAGCCCACTTTCCGCTTCCTGCTTCTGGGCCCTTCATCCACTGAAGAGAGCTCTGAGGGTCACATTTGATTCTCATGCACAGGTTCACCCCCGCTGAATTCAGCAGATTTCAGTTTTGCCAGCTCTCGGGATTTTATTGTGAGTCTTGTGAGTCTTATGCTCCAGCTCCTGGAGTCATGTGAGAATCTCAGCCATCATTTGAAAAATAAAAAGCAGATTCTAGCTCTCAGGGTTGCAGAGAAAAGCTTGAACATATGAACAGTAAAGGCTTAAAATCAAGAAGCTGAAAAAAAATTTTTTTTAATTCTCATGTGTGTTTAGACCACCTGGTGATTTTTCGGGGGCTGATATGATATTTGAATGGCTGGCATTGGTCATGCTGGGGTTTATATGAATGTCCATTTGAACTGGCACTTGGGTGCCTGGTGCAGCAGGCTCCCAGGTTATCCATGGGACTTTGTGTGGCACTTCTCAGTACATCCAGATGGGCTGCATACATACATCGCTCCTCTCTTTTCAAGCTTGTGGAATGCAGAATAGGTTTGCTACCTGACTTGGGTGCACAGCAGGTAGAGGCACATCTCAATTATATACTGCATCCAACAGAATGTCAGTCTAGCTTGGGGGGGTCCTAGATTAAAAAAAAAAGAAACTTGATTAACTCTCAGCTCAGCATGAAGCCAACCAAGGCTAGCAGTTTCTGAGCAAAGACCTTCAATGGTGACTCAGGACCCAGTTTCAAGAGTTTGGAAGTTGAAGGTGCTCAGCGCCTCTCAGAAGAGCTCAGTGTCTTGCAAGATTGGGCCATCCATCATTTCGCACATCCGTGAGAAGAGGTGTCCTCCTGTATCACAGCTGAGCTGCCCCAGTCTTGTAAAATGCCCTCCCACCTCATCCCTCCACGACACATCTCACAGACAGGTCCTGGGCTCAGATAGAAGGCCTCAAGGTCTAGTGCTGTCATTGACAGAAAAACAAATGCGATTGAGCCAGATTCTGATCTGTCACGCCCCAGCAAATCCTGAGTCACTCGACTAATTCCATGAGGTTATTCTGGATTTACACTAGTGTGACAGAGCTCAGAATCTGGCCCATTGCTTCTGTATAATGCTTCTTGTGCTTGTCATGCTATTTAAAGCCTAGGAGGGGAGTGTGGTTGCCTCTTTAGTACAAAACAGGAGGGATTGCTTTTGATGCTCTCATCACGATGTATGAGAAGAGTGCCTAAGGATTGAATTAGGGGTGGGCGACATTTCCAAAGGAAACTGCAAAATTTCTTTGTGGTTCCCAGATTTTACAGCTACTGTGGTGATGAAATAACCACCCTGTTACTGTGTCCTACTGACAGTATCTGGAAATCAGTCTCAGGTTGGTAAACCAGGGGTCTCCAACCAGGCAGACTAGTATAACTAGCTTTTGTCACTGGCCTTGACTGGTGGATTGCCACTCACTTGGCAGTTCCTATTGCAAACACCCTTAGGACCATGCAGCCCCAAATCTGTGCTGGGCCTTGTTGTGCTATTATTGCCTACTCCACATTTAGTTACATGTTTGCTCCAGCCCGCAATGGAACAGAAGCCACTCCAAACCTCAGTCTCATGTGTCCACACATTCTGGGATTCATCTCTCAATTAAACCACAAAATGCATGGCATGAGTTTAGTCACTGGGTCTATATTCCAATATTATTTTTTGTAAACAAAATTCTCCCGTGGCCTAGATTTTTGCAGCCCTGGCTCTCTGACAGAAGAGGTATAAATGCAAGCACAGCTGCGGTCTTAGCCTGGTGAGCTGATACTGTTTCCCCCAAAAAGTTAGGAGCCACCATGCTGCATGTATTCCAAACTTTTCAGAAATGGTGTATGTGCACAAACCGAAATTGTAAATAGATTAGATTAATTTAGAGAAATACCTTTTAATCTTGCAGACAAAGGCACAAGATCCAGTGACTGGAAGGTGCAGATTTTTGACAGTGAGGGCAATTAACCACTGGTACAATTTACCAAGCGATGTGGTAGATTCTCCATTGCTTGACATCTTTAAATCTAGTTTGGATGGCTTTCAAAAATATGCCCTAGCTCAAACACAAGGTATGGGCTTGGTGCAGGAATTACTGTCTGAGATTCTGTGGCATGTGTTATGCAGGAGGTGAAGCTAGATGATTATAATGGTCCCTTCAGACCCTTAATTCTATGACTATGACTCTACAAGACCCAGAAGACTCCATTGTAATCCATCAGCTAGTCTCTGTTAGTTTTTATTGGTCTCTCTTGGTTTCTACTGGAGGAATAGTAGGCTAAGGGACCAATAAAACAACGAATCTTTTGTTCCATTCCAGACATGGTCACCTGCTTGAACTAGCAAGGAACGATATGAAATATTTCAACCAGGAATTTGTATGAAGGTAGATACTTGCATAACCTTAGCTCTTCTCCATTGTGCTTATGCATTATGGTACAGTCCTTAGACATTTGCCATATATTTATTTTCTACACCCTCTGGCATGTTCTTTGGGACTGTTGGGTGGAGAACAAAGCAGGGTTGTGTAGTGAATTGGTCTGGGGTCCTGGTTTGCTTGCAGTCGTTGTCTGAGGTGGTACGAAATGAGCTGGTATCTGTTTCATTCACCGCGGAGGTTGGATGGGGTGTGGTGTAGGGACAGGTCTGTGGGAGAGGAAGAATGTTTTTGGGATTATGGCACTGGGGTGGGACCTATTCCTGCCTCTGTCCCAGAGTTCTTCAGCAAGACACTTCTTCTGTGCCTGAGTTCCCCATCTATAACATGGGGATAGCAATGCTCCTTGACTTCATAGGTGTGTTAAGATAATTTCATTATTGTTCTTGAGCAGCTCAGATAGTATGGAAATTAGTGCAATACAAAAGCCTATAAAGACGAGGGTGGGGGGGCAAACCCTTACTCAGACAATGATTTGGATGGTGTGCAGTAAATGAGGCATGGAACCATACACTAGATGTTGATTATAAAAAGAAGTAGTGGACAGCTGCTTCGTCTGCTGAGCACCATCCATCCTGTACTCTGAATGAGGCTGGGTCCTGCAGAAAAAGAGACTGTAAAGCATACCCCCAACCGGGCAGAGTTAAGGGTGCATGAGCTACCGGACTATTGTCATTTCCCGACTTTTGAATGCTTCACTTTCCAGCTTCGATGTTCTTTTAATGTCGTTTTATTTGTAAGGAATAAACATTTAGGCCCTGATTCGCCCTAATATAAATCCCGAGTAACCGAGTAAACTCAGGGGAGTTACATCAACAGGAAACTGGTGTGAGCAAGAGGGGAATCAGACTTCCAGTCTACAAACTATCCATCAGAATTCCACACAAATGCCCAGTGTCTGACACGTAGGTGGGTATCAGATGAAATACAAAACAATGACAACAGTGCATTCTTCTATGGCCACATCACAGCATGTCACTCTTGTCACGTTGAGTTACATTAGTCTACTTTTCATTATGTTATGTTATGCCACTTGACACAGTGCAACACACTGGAAGTAACATAAAACGACCTCCAAGTATAAAAAAAGAACACAGTTTTTGTCAGATTGGATAGTGGCTATAAATTCTCAGAGAGAGAGAGAGAGAGAGAGAGAAAAGTCCATTTCATTGTACTGAACAACAACTGCACAGAACTTAAATTAAAACTGCAGAAACCCAGCTGCCCTGGCTGTTTCCAAATAGGTCTATGTGTCCCTGCTCAATAGAGGAAGAGAAGCAGATTCTCAGTGGGACTCGTAGTTGTTTAATTTATTAAAAAGCTCGCAATGGGGTATCTGTAATAGCTCTTTCTTTGGTGTCGGCAGTCCCAGTTACAGTACATGTAAGACTAACATCACTGAGACTCCCTGATCCCATTGCTAGTCTTCGAAATTTAGTAATCAGATCAAGAGTCACCAATGGGCTTTCTGAGCTTCAGTGTGTAACGGGTCCTTTTTAGCAGAGGTTTAATCAGCTGCCAACTGCTGAAGAAGGAGGAGGAGGAAAAGGGGGTCATCTTGTCTCTGAAAGGAAAGAAAGACCCTAATTAATTTAATCTAATTGAGGAAGAGTGGATGGCTCAGGGGAAGGCGCTTCTCGTTTGAAATTCTGGCTCTGGCTGGCGGTGGTGACTAAGGAGTTAGCCATGGTTGGCCTGGGTGAAATGAGTCAGTGTTCTCAGGGCCCGGCTGTACAAAGGGATAGTGTACAGTGTAATTGTACAGCCCTCTGGCGTGCTGCGCACGAAGTTATCTCGTGGACGCTGCTACTTCACACTACAAGTTCCACGGTGCTCTTTGACCTTTGACCCTTTAGTGCACAGTAGCAGGGTCCACATGGTGAGTTAGCACACTAGGATGTTGTACATTTACACCTCAGCTTGCGGCGCACCCAGCTCTCCATATAGACAAGCCCTCAGTCTGGTTCCTCCTAGAAAGGGGATTAAAAATGGTCCAGTTGTTAGCCCACTAGCCTGGGACATAGGAAACTTGGATTCAAGTCCTTGCTCTGCCACAAACATCCTGTGTGACTTAGGGCAAAACATATAGCATCCTTGTGCCTCAGTTTCCCATTTGTAAACTGGGGATACCTCACAGAGCGTATTGTGAGGTGCTCAGATACTACGGCGATGGGTACTATATACCTATACTATAGTAACTAATATATAGTTACTAAAGATAGCAAGATCATCCCACCAGATAATGGCAGTAACTCACCCCTCTTCAGAGAATCAACATGCAGCCCATTTAAGCCCTAATTTGAGGTGATGCATAGGCCTTTCTGTACCAGGCTAAATTTCCCCCACAGGGACTAAGGTCTGACTGGTGCACGAAGACTGAAATTCTCTCTTGCTAGAGATGGTCCCACCAGTTGAGGCACATTGGAAGGGCAAAATGTTGTGAGGAAGCCCACGTCACTGAATGTGCCTTGGTTTCTATAGATCGAGGAGGGAAGGTTTCAGTTTTCAGATTTGTTAATCTCAAAATTTCTTTCATGTACACGTATTTTCTATACAGCACATACAGCTTTAGTGTTATTTCTATTCATGCTGAGGACCCAGAGAACTGGGAAAGGGCTCTGGCTTCCATTCTGCCTCTCAGATCACCAAAAAGGATCGCTGGCTAACTCCTAGTTACTTGATCTGTGCGGGTGGTGATGGTATTGGAAGCAAAAAAGGACAAGGTTATGAGAGTCTTGTGCTGAGCTGACAGAGTGGCATTATCAGCCAAAGACATTTGATATGGTCTCGCTGAGAGGGAATGAACATGGAAGCCCATTTTAAAGGATATTTTTAAGAGCATGACCACACTTCAGGGAAAGGGGGTGGTTTTGTGGAAAGAGGAAGCATTGTCTAGTGGTTAGAGAGGCAGGGAGCTGGAACAATTTGTAGAGTGGGGGCCACTGAACCAAGCTGTAAACCCTGTATAGAATGGAAACCCCTTCAAGCCAGGAGGTGCAGCAGCAGCACACCCCGCATCCCTAGTTCTAGCACCTATGTAGAGAGGACACTGTGTCAGAACTCCTAAATTTTGCCACTGACTCATCATATGACTTTGGAGAAGTCACCTGACTTCCCTCTGCATTTGTAAATTGAGTAGAAACTAAACTTCCTTCTTTCCTTAGATGCCAGTGTGAAGTGATGTGGATTCTGATTTATGATACTATTGAGCATTAGAGCATTGAAGAGCTAAACAGTTACAGTTTTTGAACTGTGCCCAGGAAACCCGCTGAGACCCCTATCCTGCAAACAGATCCAAGCAGTCACTTGCATGCAAGGGTCTACCTACATGGATCATCTTGGAGCATCAGAGGCTGTGGAATTAAACATGAGACATTCTGGCAAGAATTTCGAAGATTGTAAGGAAAATCATTACCCTTGGTAGCACATCAAACCATTCTTAAGGACAAGGAGACATGGAGACTTTACAACAGAAAAATTTAAGCCAGAGTGGATCACCAGAGACCTCCTGTTATTATTTTATTTTCTAATAAATCAAACCCGCCCTGTGACAATCTGACTCTCTAAAGGAGTGTCCTGTTCTGATGAGCCACATGAGAGGAAAAATACAAAGAAGGAGAAAGACAGATCAAAAAAGGGCAATACAAAGGGCCCTAGAGGCATACTTAAGTTTGGTATTTAATATTTCAGGTACAATACTCACTTAGCATCAATTATCTTTGTTTTTTTTTTTTCCAAAGGAAATTGCCTTCAGAATCAGCCAGCTCTCTAATTACCCGATTGAACGATTGAAATTTTTAGGGCAATTAAATTCAAGCCTTCCTTTTTCAGACCTCATGTTATCCCCCTCTTCTCCCT
Organism: Malaclemys terrapin pileata; assembly: GCF_027887155.1. Lineage (NCBI taxonomy): Eukaryota > Metazoa > Chordata > Testudines > Emydidae > Malaclemys > Malaclemys terrapin. Next base: position 18,349,889 of record NC_071522.1, on the reverse strand, counting down.
CCCCTTTCCAGTCTGGAGCCTTTCTCTAATTTGGAGGCTGTTGCAAGAGGCAAGCAAACCTTTTAAGCCAAGACGTATGTCTCTCCAAATTCCTCTGCGGATTTATTTTATAGACTAAGCAGAGAGGGACCTGGTGAGCTTGTGCAAACATAATGCAGGGTGGGTTTTTAGTCTAATGTGTCTTTTTATTTTAAAAAACCCTGAAAAACTGGCTTGAAAGAATTAATTAAATGTAGACACTCTCATGAAACTCCAAAGATCAATGCAGGAAAAATAAGCAACATAGAAAGAAACCTGAAGATCAACATAGTAAGCAATGTCACAGATTGATGATGATGATAATAAATAAATAATAATATATCATAAGACTCTAAAATCACAATAAAATAAAATACAAACAATTCTGGTAATGCAAGTGCTAAGACAAGGACACCAAATGGTTAAATGGCAAGGACAAATATTCCTGCAAAAGAAATCAAAATAGGCAGGGTAAAATCCTGACTCTACTGGAGTCGTGGGCAAAACTGCCCGTGTATCATTATTGTTAGGATTAAGGCCAAGCTCAGGCCTGGCAAAGCAGTTAAGCATGTGCTTAACTTAAGAACATGAGCAATTACACTGACCTCAGTAGGACTGCTCACTGCCTAATGTTAAGCACATGCTTAACTGCTTTGCCGGATGGGGGGTCTAAATCAGTACGGTGAATAAAAAGAGCCTTTATCTCATCAACCACAGGAAACTTTTGAAATCCTATTGGTTTATCCTCAAATGGCTTATTCTGAATTTTCAGTTGAATGGACTCAGTCTGCAGTACAGACACTGGGCTGCTGTCCACCAAGCAGCTGCAGGGGAATGGACTGCAGGGGTCTGAGTCTACGTTGGTATAACTCCACTCAAGTCAGGATAATGAATGCTGTCCTAACTTCAGACTTGCAACCAGGACAATTTCACTAAAGCCAATGGAATTATAATTATTTATTATGTTTTTATTTATTCATTACTTTTATTGTTTGTTGCTTCATTATCACCATAGCTATTCACAGTGCTTTAAACACAACAGCTGACGAGCTTGCCGTCAAAGTTAAGATACGAACAGCAGGTGGATCACGCAGAGAAGGGTTGGACACTGGGAAGAACAAAGGCCTGATTCAGCAAAGTACATAAGCACACACCTAACTTTATGTTTGTCTGACTTCAGTTTGCTTAAACACCTTGCTGAAACAGGGCCAATGTGATTGTGGTATACAGCTACTTGGGAGACTAACGCATATGACTAAAAAGCATGTTTTTTTAAAATGCATTTTCTACTTTATCCGACATGTTTATACTGTTTCCATTATCGTGGCTTCTGAGCTCCTATATGAAGCTGCACTGTGTAAACCTTCTTGAAGAAGTGAGTTGTGAGAAGAGATGTAAAGGAGGGGAGATTATAGCAGATAGGATCAAGAAGTAGGTTTCAAGCATAGGAATCATTGTTAAATGGATCACAGCAGTGAATTTGCCCCCATTCCTTGTATATTTCACTGCTCTTTAGTCTAGGTTCTGCTCTAATACAGAACTGGAAGCATGAAGTATTTTCATATATACATACCAGATTTTCAGGTAGTGTAAAATGTTGTACCTCATTGAATAAAATTACACCAATTTACACGAACGGAGGATCTGACCCATTTGAACAGAGTCAAAGATAATTGATGAGATGTACTCAATCATAGTTTGACACTGGGCTTTTGGCATTTATAGATACATATGTGTCCCCTCTAATGAAAGTGATATATCTCTGGATTTATCTAGACAGATACTTTTAGATACTACATGTAAGCTCTTTGTGACAGAGACCATCTTTTGTTTAGTGTCTGTACAGCAGCTAGCACAATGGAGCCCTGGACCATGACTGGAGCTCCTAAGCACTACAATAAATAAAGAGAACAATTAATAATAACAATAGTTTTTTTGGGGGGATCTATATGGAAATGATAATGGAAATCTCTGTGAAATGGCTAGTGTCATTTTCCATTAATGGAAATTGTAGCTAATGTGTCAGATTCTGCTCTCAGTTACCTTGATGTAAATCCAGAGTAACTCCATTGAAATCCTTTGATTTACTCTGGATTTTCACGAGTATAAAAGAAAGCAGAATTTGGCTCTATGTATTTTCTGAATGTCTAGCCTACTGGACTTATAGCAACCTTTCATAGCCAGAAGATCATTTTTTCCCTTAAAATTATTCCATTATTATTTTATTTTATTTATTTGTGATGTAGCAGCACCTATAGGCACCCAGTCATGGATTGGGGTCCCATTGTGCCAGGCGTTGTACAGAACATGAGATAGATTTTGTACTTTTGTTTCCTGCTTTCTAACAATTTGTGCATTTCAGTTAAAGAGAGCCATGAATCTACAACAAGGCCCCTGCGATAAACCAGGGAAGTCCTGGCATAACACTATATTTAGCCTGCTACCTGTGCCTAGTGTTCCATGCTTTGAAGTCCAGGGATTACCATCAATTCACCCTAGCTGAGGGTCTGGCCCACAGACGCCTTTATTTTCACCGGTGGAAGTAATAGGAAAATCACACCGGTTGCCATCCTTCAGTACAACGATCTTCAAGTGTTTACCCCCATGACTGCTGTATCTGCAGGGAGCCTCATTGACCTTACTGGGAGTCTGGGCAGGGGCAGCAGCCTGCCATGTGCTACATATGGCAGGACCGAGGTCTCAATTTAAACAAACATAAATTAAAAATAAATGATGATTAATAATGGGGTTTAACTATACAGGGTCGTCCATGTCATGCAAAGGGTGAGTTTCCTACGGACTGGTTACTTTCCCACACTTAAGTGGGCCACACATAGAGCGTCAGGTAACTGCCAGAATGGTGTTCGGGTTGATGACATGGTTGGGCTGTGGCTGGCGTTCTTTGTCTCCGTGTAGGTATCATTCGGGAGGGCGGTGATGGTTCAGTTCCAGCCTTTCTCTCTAGTTCTGAGCAGTCTTGATGGCCACAAATCACTGCTAGTTTCTTCTGCACTTTCTCAAGGAGTCTCGGTGCTTCCCTCTGCCTGCCTTTCCAGGAGGCCTTGACAATTTACAATCCTTTTTAGTGAGTGCTGGTATTCACTGGTTAGAAGCACATGGGAAAGCCCCTTCAGCTCTGGCTCATTGCGAGGACTGTACAATTGTATCCCAACTGCCTATCTACTTATCTGCTGCAGTATTTATGTGAAAGCAAAAGCCCTGTGTGGAACAGATGCTTGGAATGGTATTGGGATCCAATGACTGCACTTTTCCAATCTTACATCTATTGTCTAAACTTGGAGCAGGCATATTTTTACTCCTCGGTGACACTATATAAAGGAACAATTGGCATTGTGTATGCTGGCTGGCTAGTTGGCACAGAAGGGGCAGAAGGAACAGCAACACCATGGTAGGAGTTACTTTTTCCCAATCTTTCTTTCTTTCTTTCTTTCTTTCTTTCTTTCTTTCTTTCTTTCTTTCTTTCTTTCTTTCTTTCTTTCTAACCATAGCTACTTTAACAGGAGCAATGATAATAACAATGTCAGATCTCATCCTTAAACAGACTCCCATTCAGACTGAGGAGATAGCCAGCACCGGGGACACTGGATGAGCTGTGAATTTCAGAGCACCCTTTTGCACTCTATTAATAAATGTGCTAGGGCTGGAGACAGTCAGAGCAAAATCGTACCCATGCTGCATGGATTCACCAGCTTGCTGGGAGTCTCTTTTCCATCCTAGTCTCACCTTGGGGCAGCAACTAATGCAGCCAGCGGTGCTGAACAGTCCGAAGATAAATAGTCTGCTGCGGCCGAGGCAGCGTTGTGACAATGTTGTCATTGGCACAAGGAAGAAGAGGCAAGGAGCACTACAGAGATTGTAATCTCCATAGCCAACTCCTTGCCCTCCCAGCCCCACTGGGCATCCTGCCCTGTGCTGGCAGGATGGCTCCGGGACCTGCTGCATGGCTACCTCTGCACTATTGTCCCAGCCTATGTGGTTCCAAAGAGCAAGGGCAGATTTTTAACCCAAGATGACATCTGTGTATCTGGCTCTGCGCTTGCCTTCTGCATTTTCACTGGAATGACTAAAACATCATTCAACAAGGGCTGGAGCACTGGAGGTTTTTCTATCTTAACAAGGAGGGAAAGGAATATTGTGTCTTTAATTATTTGCTTTCAGCTCTTTTTCTTTATTTTCCTCCGTCTCTTGCCTCCTTTCAAGCTCTCTCAGTGTAGCATTTCCCACTGGCACCTGTGGCCGCTATTTGGAGCCTATTGACACCAGAGACCTGTGTTTGAAAACCCTTGTTGAAGCGTGGTTCAAGCCTGGTTCCCTTGAAGCAGGAGATGAATGTGCCCCAACCACTGTTCTGAACAGGACCAAACCACAATCAAAACAATTTCTAAAAACCATGCTCAAGACCAGGTTGTAACATCAGCTTGTGCATAGTGAAAATGGTTTGTCCCTGTACACGCCAGCAACCAAACCCTGTTCACCACTGGTTTAGAGGAGAGTGTATTTGTCCTGATTTTCCAACTGGGACGTCAGATATATAGGCTACACTTTAATGGATTTCTCTAGAACCTAAGCCAACCATTTATCTGGTGACATGTATTGGGTCTTGACTTTTTCTTTTTCTTTTTCACCCCTTTACATGTCTTTCTCTCCCCCCTCTCATTCTGGTGAACTGACTCCTTTCCCACAATGCTCTCTGCCTTTTGGAATAATTATTCCAAGACTATCTGTGGCCAAACTGGCCAATGCTATGGATCTCAGAATGTGGCAACACATGTCCCCAAAGCCTCATTGCTACTGAAGACTGTCCGTGATGTTGCTTTTCACTGTGCCTTTTGCTCTGGGAAACCATCTTCTGAAGCACCTTACAATTCACGGACACATGAAACAGATTTAAAATGGAAAGAAAAAATGGTCTTAATGAAAGAAAGCTGAGAATATCTTTACATAAGGAAGAGATCATTTTTTATTAATCAGAGGGAAATCTATATGTAATTATGCAAGATGAACTCTGTGAGGAGGGTTTCCCCCCCTTTATGATGTCTTAAGGGATTTATAAATATTACAGAGGTTTTATAGCATCATAATATTTCAGATGTTCAGTAAAGCTACTTTCAAAGGATTAGTGCAGACAAAGCACCACAGTAAAAAATAATTAGAAGTCAGCCAGTGCTACTAGGTTCTGATATACAGGATTGAAGAGAATGAGAATGGCAGGGTTCAGGGAGATAATTTTTCTAACAAGAAGCAGACCACACAAGTGTTACAGGATGGAATTCTGAGAACTGTGTGTCTATAGGTCCCAGTTAATACCAGGGAATTTTCAGTAAAGTTGGATCTGTGATGTCTCTGTGTGTGTGTCTCTGTGAGAGAGAGAGAGAGAGAGAGAGAGAGAGCTTTTCCATATTCCAACAACATTCCTGCGTTCATTCAGCTCGGTGACACTTTGTAGTGAATTGTGTGTGCTGAAGGGAATCATACCCAAAAATAGATCACATTCTGATGAAATGTGTTTTGCAGCTTGCTAGACTGCCTGGAATGTACCACCTGTACTAAAAAATATTGACCGCAATAGAGCAAGGTCGAGTTACACCAGCTGGAAATCTGGCCCGTGGCTTTCCTATGGAAGTGTGTGTGTGTGTGGGGGGGACTTTGTGTTGGAGTGGGTGAGCTGTTCATTTCTGTGTGCTTGAGAGGGGGCCATTTATGTGTATACTTGCCAGAGGAGAAAAGGTATCGTGTGCTTATGTAGCGCAAGGGGATCGCAGAGGAGATTTGGGGCACAGGGTTTGAACAGGCTGTCGTGGGGACTGCGATGTGTGTGTGTGTGTGAGTGATGGAAGCCAGTGGACTGTGTGTGTGTGTGTGTGTGTGTGTGTGTGTGTGTGTGTGTGTGTTTATGAAACAGAGAGAGATGGCTGGGGTGAGGGATTTTGTAGGGAACAGGAGAGATTGTTGGTGTGATGTGTGGGAGATGAAGTTCAAAGGATATGGAAGGGATCGTGGAGGGGGAAGGGAGCTGTGTATACGATGGTGTGTGGGGAGGTGAGAGGAGGGATTTGTTTGTGAGCATAGAAGGGGTAATAAAAAGATCCTCTGTTTCTCTGCTCTGGTTTTTATTTGAGTTCTCAGCGCCTGTTGTGTTGCCTGCTTGAAATGCCGATTGTGGCTATCAGAGCAGTTTATGCTGCTTGCTTCTCTAGAATAGATCATTCCTTGCAAGCCCTGCCACTGAAAGGATCCAAAAGGTGTGAAACAGACAGGCCAAGTCTACACTACAAAATTACGTTGACCTAACTTACATTGGCATACAGCCGCTGCAGTTATTAAGTTGCTTGTGTGCGTAGGTCACCTTTAAAGCAGCAGAAGAAATTCTTCACCTGTAGACACGAACACATCCCCTCTCTAACCCCCCCGCCCACAGATCCCTGTTCTTACTTTGCACCCAGAGAGGCGGAGGCGATGCTGACTCACTGTTTCTGTCTATCTTTGTTCTCTCTGACTCCCAGGCCCTACCAGACAGCAGAAATGTAAAGAATCTCAGTGAAGGAAACCCAGAATACAACAAGCACTGGGCTAGCCTGAGCTGTCTCAGGGTCAGGGTTTTTCATATTCGGGTTTTATTTAAAGCATCTAAAAATTAACAAAAAGATCCTTAGAAACCCAAGCCAACTGACAGAGCACTAGCACTGGTGATATAATGCAGCGATGCGTGATGGCTCTGAGGTCCCCTTTGAAAAAGAACTGTTGTCTTCTCAGTGGGGTGATAAATACACCCAGGCTGGAATTGTATCAGACATCGCAACATTCTTCCAGACTCTTTTCTGTCAGAGGCTTTGGAATCTCAGTTTGGGGAACCCGCACCTCCTCATAGCTCTTAACATTCTTATCTAACACTTTTCAGCAGTAGATCTCAAAGCACTTAGCAAAGTTATTATTAACCACATTGTACAGATGGGGAAACTGAGGCACAGAGTGGTCAAGTGATTTGCTAAAGGCCAGGCAGTAAACCACAGATATATCCAAGAATAAAAACGAGGTGTTCTGCTTCCCCATCTGTTGCCCTGCTTCCTGTTCTGTGAGGTAAAACAAAGATATTAGATTGTTTTGGAGAGATAAGCCTCAGACGAAATCCTGGTTTAATCACTGCAGAACTGTGGGGAGTTTTCGACCCAAGTGCAAACTCTGCAGCTCAGACGCATTTCTGCTCTCTTTTAGCTGCCTTTTGGGTTTGACTTACACCACCACCAAGGTGAAATCTCATCTCCGGCAGATAGCCCCTCAGGCTGCCTCACGTTCCCATTCTCCCAAGATTCTGGGGGTTCCGCCCTGTGAATAGGGATCTCCTGGCAATTCAACTGAGACACCCACCCACCCACACCACCTATAAGGGGGGATTTGGGAGGCTGGATAGCCCAGCAGACGGATGATAATCCTTTGAGCCCTAGATCCAACAGTTTGAATTTGGACCCAGTGATGGAAAGGCACTACCACCACCTGACAGCTGCTCGGTGGCCTCTGTGAAATGATTTGGTGGTCTCAGTCTGATTCCGCAGGGAACCAAATTGTAAAAAGTGTTAATTGGGACCCATACTTGGACTTTCAGCAGAAAAATTAAAGACAGAATGGTCAATATTGGCAGTGAACAATCCTTTATCAACCCTGGAGGTGGTTCCTAGGGGTCAGGATTGAAGCCTATTAACAAATCATTGAGGTGGTGAGGTTAAGGGTTTGAATTTGCCCGGTGCTGTACTTGTTCTGTGAATAAATATGCTTCAGTCTCTATGGGCTTTAACACTCCTTGTTAAAAAAAGAGAGCTGATTTTTTTTGTATTGACAATGTGCCACATCTCTGGGTTTTACCACAGAATTTCATACAACTACAACTCCTGCTTAAAGTCCCTACTGTGTATGCACTCTGAGCCGTCTATATAGACAACTCACCAAAATTAGCCAGGGAGTACCCAATGCATGGTGTAATCAGGCCTTGCCCTGGGAGGAGGAGGATGAGGATTCTAGCTCTTTTCATTGTGGTGTTAACCTCAGAAAGTAAATTGATTATTAGGGAGGAAATTTATCAGGGTGAATAAAAAAATCACACATGGACTGAGCAACAGGGCTCCCCTTATCTGCAGCAAAAAAAGGGGGGGCTCAAAAATTGCCCGCTCAGATGGATCAGCTAAATTTGAGAAGCCCTTAGGAAATCACCCTCCTGGCCCTCCCCCAAAATCTAAGGCCAGCCCTGCAAGTACTGCTTACATTGTGAAGTCATTAGCCCCTAGAGAAGTGTCAGTGTACTCAACGGGGCTAACATCTGTTCTCTTATTACCTTGGGGAATGAATACACTGTTAAGAAGTGGGGTTGTCCCTAGATTTCCACTTTAACTAGAAATGCTGAAAATGTCCACCAGGCACCTCAAATTGCATGAAATGCTGCCCATTTTGGCTCAAAACAACACTCATTCTGTGTGAGGAGGAGGAGGGAATCTGTTTATTTTCCAAAATCAATATTTCTACATTAATCAAACATTCCATTTGTTCACATATCTTTCCACATCTTGGGTGGCATTTTGTCTTTGTTTTTCTTCCCAGCAAATACATTCTCTCATGCATTTCCCATAGTACAGGAGTTTGTGTTCCAGAAGATACGTACAATGTGTGTATGTGTGTGGGGTATATACCATAACATGAGATCCTCACCAGGATAGCTGAATGCTGAAATCTGCATGGCAAGTTAAGTTGACCAGACACTATATATTTCCAGCAGTGCTAGATGGAAAAACGTCTTTGACCAGCTCTCATTCCCAGGATCTCATTTGAATCTTGACAGATTTTGGTGAGAGGAGAAAGTTGCCTTTTGTTCTGTACAGCGTAGTCCAAACAGAACAGAATTTTTCATTTTCTATTCCGTAAGGGGCAGACGGGACTATAGTACAAATGGGGTTAAGGATGGTCCAGTGGTTAGTACTAACTTAGTCCTCAGGAGGCCTAGGTTCAGCTCCCTGCTTTGCCACAGATTCCCTGTGGGTCTGTCTACACAGCAAAAAACCCTATAGTGGTGAGTCTCGGAGCATGGGTCTACAGATTTGGGCGTGTGCTAAAAGTAGGTGTTCTAAGTTGGGCTTTGAACCTCCTGGGCTTCAGAGCCTGAGCATCTACAGGACTATTTTTAGCTTGAGTCTGCTGACCTGGACTCTAAGACTCGCGGATGTGGGTTTTTTCCCTGTGTACATACCCTCCACCTTGGGCAAGACATCTAGGCCCAGATCCGCAAAGGTATTTAGGTGTGGAAATCGACGGAAGTTAGGCACCTAAATACCTTTGAGGATCTGGCAGGGGAGTAAAGTAGAACAAGGAGCTTCCTCACTCCCCAATTGCCAGAGCCAGCAGGGAAGGGGGAGGGAGCAGCTGCTGGAGGGGTGCTATTCTCGCACAGGTTTGCACGTTGTGGGGAGAGGTCAGAGTCTTAGCTTCTTCCACCCCCAACCAGCCAGCATAACAGAGCCAGCACTGAGAGGAAAGTAATCAGCACTAGCAAACGGGCTGGCATGGACCACTGCCCCCAAGAAGCAAGGAGAAAGCAAAGACCAGCTCGGACTCTCCAAGTCTGGTTCCTGTACTGCTTCTGGGGCAACATAACCATGTACTGCCTCTTACTCAGGCTGGATTATCAGGTTACAATCCAGTCCACAGAAAGTAATTGGCAACAAAACTCATTGGTAAAAATGCACCCCATTTTTTTTGTAACCAAGCAGCATTTTTCTGTGTTTATATATTTGTTGCACAACTAAGTACTGAATCAAACATGGGAGAAAATATAACCGAATACAACCCTCTCATGCTACTTGTGCATGCATATTACCTTCCATTATAAATGTGGTTGTCTTATCTGGTGTTCCAAGTGTTATTTATTATCTACTGGATCTTTTTATTTCTTTTATAGTCTCCAAAAAAGGCAAAGAAGAAGACAGAAGGAGGTGGTTCCAATGTATTCTCCATGTTCGATCAAACCCAGATTCAGGAGTTTAAAGAGGTGGGCCAACTTTGTTATCCTGTACTGCTATGTTATACATTCTCCCATCACTGCTTAGGATTGTTTTGCAATCGTTACTTTGTTCATCTGCTTTAATAGACTACATGGTTGTTTTCTGAATCATCTTAGTGGTTTTCGCTGATAACATTTTACTTGTGCACTTTTATGAATTTTTCTTTCTTTCTTTCTTTCTTTGCTCAAGATCTAGGTGTTACACACTATTTAAAAACCTACAAAACTCAATACAAAAAAAAATTACTATACAATTCACTCAGAAAAGCATTTGAGTGCATGCTTAAGGCTATTCACATTCAAGACATCATTTAAGCATATGCTTAACTTTAAGCATGTATTTCAATCCTGGGATACTTTCCTTAACTGGGGCTTTAATTAATGGATAGTTCCATAATACCCACCTTTCTCTAACAACCCAACCCCCAAACCAGAAACCAAACCCCACGAAACCCTCAACCTATCTCTTCCCAAATGCCCACAAAAATAAGGGCTTTACAGTGGTGTACCTAGGTTAACTAATTCAGGCTCCTGAGATCAAGGAGAGTCTGGGGTTAACTATGTATTGTTGATTCCTTGATCAGTTACCTGTGTAGAGTCAAAACTAATGACTCGGGCATAAGAGCTGAATGAATAATTAATGATGGATAATTTATTTGATGTATTTAAGCTATTTTTCTGCTTCTGGAATGTCCATGAGCACATCACAGTTTTCTCAGATTTGTCATTTTAAATTAGTAATTGCTTTTCCTGTCGTCCCCCCCCGACTTTCGTTAACTTTGTGTATTGACTACAAGTCATTTTGTACGTTCATTCTTTGAGCTGTGTTGAGCAGCTCTGGATGGTCAGGTAAGATGTATCCCATCATTTCTGTTCCCTGAAAAGCACTTCCAGAGTGACTCTTGGGGTGTGTGACTAGATACAATTCATTTTCATATATGTGGCTTTAACATTCACTTTCCTTGAGGATTCACATTATTGAAGTTCACTCTCATGAGCGACCATTGGAACCCACACAAGAGATTGTGAACATGACCAAAGAAAATTCATTGAAACTGTTAGCCTTTTCTGTGGAACACCACTTAACCAGCTTTTATCAGCATCATAATCAATGCCCATTTTCTTTCTTAAAGGGTTGTCATCTAAAACCCACCTGCATAAACTAGAGCTGGTCAAAAATGCCATTTTTTTGGTGAAGTATTTAAAATCATTGTTTAAAAATATTTCCTGCAGAAGTTTGGTTTTACTTTTCCCTACGCAAAACTCAAATCCTGAAACCATTTTTGGTAAGTTTTTGGTTTCTGGTTGAAAAACTGGGGAGGTTTGACTAAAATTAAAAATCAAAGCCATTTTTCACCAAAAAGAGATTCACTCCTCCCCCTCCAATTTCAGCCAACGCTATGCACTTACGGCCGGATCCAAAGCCCATTCAAATCAATGGAAAGAGTCCTGTTGACTGTAATCGGCTCTGAAGATTATTTAGTGGGACTATTCACATGCTTCAGATTGGGCGCATTCTCAATGACTTTGTGGAATCAGGGACTAGAACTGAGTTTAGTACCGACCACTATGAGTTAGCCCTGCTGAGGCCACAGTGCACCATTGAAGCCAATGTGAAGCCCTGGCAGTAGAGACTTGACAGCGCTTGCAGAATTGGGCCTAATACCATCGTTTAAAAGCGGACACGTGACTTTTTAAAAATCAGGAACAAAATCCAGGGTTTTTTTATAAATATAATCATTCTTTGCAGAGTTAAAAACCAAAACACATTATTGTTCTGTTAGTGCATGAGAATTGCCTTATTTGTGCACCGATTTCCAGGTATAGAAGGATTGTTCACCATTACAATGATTATGTTACTTTAAACGCCACTTGTCAAGAAGCAAACATAGTATTTATATCATATATTGCCTCTCTTCTGTGTGTATGTGTGTAGAACTATTCTATTCACATTTCTTCTCTTCCACTTGTTCTACACAGTCAGCCCTGCAAGAGAAGTGAAAATAACTTATGGCGAGTAGATTTAAACTTATCATTAGATGGGTATATGGCATAGGAATCAATTATTGTGAATATACACTATTGTAAATGATCACAGAGGCACACTGGAGCTTGAATGTTGAGGTTTCATGAGAAATCGAGGTGAGATTGCATGAAGATATGATGATAAAACGGTATCATGGAAGGGGCTGCACCTCACAGAGCTGTAGACTACAAATGTATACAAATTATGGTAGGTGGATACAGTGAGCTAGCTATATGCACCTGTGGATGTTACCGCTCATTATAGTCAATGTGTATCAATAAACAAGGTGACATCAGAGATGGTAAAAGATACAGTACCATGGAAATGGGCACAAAAGACAGGTAGAGAGATAGAGGCAAGGCGGGTGAGGCAAATATCTTTTATTGAACCGACTTTTGTTGGTGGAAGGGACAAGCTTTTGAGCTTCATGGAGCTCCCTGCAGGTCTGGGGAAAGAAACCAGAGCTAAATACAAGTTGGGACAAATTGTTAAGGATAAGGAGATAACACGTGGTGGGAGACCACTTAAAATGAAGTTGGCAATTCAAGGTAAGAGTATTAAGCATAAGGGTTTACACATGCTGTAGGAGACTACTTATAATGAAGTGGGGAATTCAGGGTAAGCAGGCAATGGGATGTTACAAATTGTAATGAGCCTTAAAACCAGTGTCTCTGAGGCCTTGGCTACACTTACCAGGTAGTTCGACGGCTGGAAATCGAAGTTCTGGGTTCGACTTATCGCGTCTAGTCTGGACGCGATAAGTCGAACCCGGAAGTGCTCGCCGTCGACTGCGGTACTCCAGCTCGGCGAGAGGAGTACCGCGGAGTCGACGGGGGAGCCTGCCTGCCGCGTGTGGACCAAGGTAAGTTCGAACTAAGGTACTTCGACTTCAGCTACGTTATTCACGTAGCTGAAGTTGCGTACCTTAGTTCAAATTGGGGGGGGTAGTGTAGACCAAGCCTTAGTCTATGGTTTTGAGTGTCTAGGAGAGTTATGAATTTAAGCTCCCAGGCTTGCCTTAGGTTTCTTTTGAGGATGAGTATCAAGAGGTCAGATCGGGAGCGATCGCTTCATGAAAAGTGTTCACCCATGGGTGAAATGGTGTTTTTGTCTTTTATCATTTTAATGTGCGAGTTCATTTGAGAGGGTAGTGATTGTCTGGTTTTACCCACATAGTCGTTATTGGGGCATTTGATGCCCTGGATGAGGTACATCACATGTTCATGCCTACATAGGCATGTAGAACACATGAACCTTGAAAGGTGTGTTTTAGGAGATGTTGATCATTGTAACAGTGGAGATATGTCTGCAGGTTTTGCATCTGTTGTTCTGGCAGGGTCTGGTACCACTTTGAGTTGGTGGGTCCTGATCTGTGGGGAGCTTGCTTATGATGATCAGCTTGGTGAGATTGGGGCATCATTTGAAGGCCAGAAGAAGGGGTTTGGGAAAAATTTATTTCAGGATGTGAGCCCCATCCAACATGGGTTGTAATTGTTTGATAATACTCTATATATGTTCCAGTCTGGGGTGGTAGGTGACAACTAGAAGTGTGCAGTCAATGTTTTTTTTTTCCTGGATTGAAGCATGTTCTCCCAGGGTATTTGGGTGTCCCTTTCCATGATGTGATCTACTTCACTGGCAAAGTGTCCTTGTTTAGTGAAGGCTGTTTTAAGTGTGTTTAGTTGTGTATCCCAGACTTCCTTCTCAGAGCAAATTCTGTGGTATCTGAATGCCTGGGTGTGGACAACAGATAGTTTTGTGTGCCTGGGGTGTATTTGTGGAGATAAGTGTGGTGATCTGTGGGTTTCTTGTATATAGTCTTTTGTAGGGTTCCGTTGCAGAAGCTAGTCATGATGTCCAGGAAGTTGGTGGTGTGGGAGTGTTTTAGAATGAGTTTGATGGATGGGTGGTGGTGTTTGAAGTTATGGTGGAGAGGAAAATATCCTTGATGTATGTCAGGCATATCATTGGTTTTGTGGTGCATTTTTCCAGAAATTCTTCTTTGAGGTGGCCCACAAAGAGGTTGGCATATTGGGGAGCCATCTTAGTACCCATGGCTGTTCCCATAGCTTGGACAATGTGTTTGTTGTTAAGTGTGAAGCTGTTGTGAGCAAAGATGAAATCAATGAGTTTGGTAATGCATTTAGAGGGATAGGTGAGTGTTGTACATTATCCTGTAAGCATTTGAGGCAGGTAGCAATGCCATCATGGTAAGGGATGTAGGTGTAGAAGCAGGTGACATCAGTGGTGGCAAGGATGATGTTCTTGAGGAGGCTGCTAATGTTGTGGCGTTTCTGGAGGCAGTTGGTAGTGTCTTGGGGAAAGCTGGCCTGTTGTATGCGGAAGGATTTGAGGATTGTTTCTATGAATACTGAGATTCCTCCAGTAAAAGGGCTGTAGCCAGATATTATGAGTCTGCCTGAATTCCCTTGATTGTGTATCTTTGGGAAGCATGTAGAAGGTCCCTGGGATGGATGGATGGATGGATGGATGGATAGATAGTTACCACTTTCAGAGATATTATTGGTTCTTCCAACATTCCCATTGTGAGCTCAGGAAAATATCTCTCAAATCATTAAAATCTTTCAAAGTATAAGAAAATTTTAAATTATGACCATTGTATGTATGTAGATAGGTAGGTAGATAGATAGGCGTATTTAATGATGAATGGGGAAGAGGTTGAAGTTCCAAACTTGTGTGTTGGCTAAAAACTACAAAACAACAAGTGTATTTTCCGCAAACTATCGAGAATTGCCTGACAGGAGATATTTTAAGGTCAACATACTGAGGTCATTCAGAGAACAATTAGACCACAGCCTGAAGGACACAGTGTGATGGAAAGGGTAACAAGCCTGGGTTGAATAAATAACACATCAAAGTAGAGATTTCTGAGTTTTCTTACTTCACGTTTGTATTTTTATTTCTTCTATGAGACTTTGAGGCTTCCCTGTCAGCCCCCACAGAACTTTGACTTTAACTCAGCACCCAGTTTGTGATGTCAAGTATCGGGGGGTGGCCATGTTAGTCTGTAGCCACAAAAACAACGAGGAGTCCGGTGGCACCTTAAAGACTAACAGATTTATTTGGGCATAAGCTTTTGTGGGTAAAAAACCCACTTCATCAGATGCATGGAAAAAGTGAGGTTTTTTGCCCACGAAAGCTTATGCCCAAATAAATCTGTTAGTCTTTAAGGTGCCACCGGACTCCTTGTTGAGTTTGTGATGGCCACTCTTGTTAATTGTCTTACAGCTTGTTCTAGCCGCACAGGACAATGTGATATAAGCAGGGGTACACAACCCATGTAACAGCCTCCGTGGCAGCTGTGACTAGAGCTTCCCTAATCCAAGCTTTCACGGGTTAAAGCCCGAATGGCTGGATCTGACAGCACTGGCATAGACCCAACTCCATGCTGCGCCGAGTGTTAATTTAGTAAGAAGAAGTTTGGGTGGGTTTAATTAAATCTCTTGCCAAGATACATTAACGTGTTGAAAGTAAGTAATGCAAAATCACGCTGTACGTTGTAGATTAATAAAGGAAAGATAAATGTTCCCCTTTCTAACGCAAATATAATACCACATTGATGAGTATCAGGACTGACAGTGGGACATCAAGAGGCAATGGTAACACAATGCCCCTTTTCTCTTAATAGGCTTTTACCATCATGGATCAGAATAGAGATGGCTTCATTGACAAAGCAGACCTGAGAGATACATTTGCTGCATTGGGTGAGTAAACAAACAAACAAACAAACAGATAAATAAATAAATAAATAAATACATAAATAAAAGTACTTTAAATGCAATTTAAATTTCAAGCGCATATGAAAGGATTATATTAAAATTAGAGCCGGATGAGTCATAAGATATGCATGAGGCTCAGAGAGCCAAAGGGAAAACCTGCCAAACCTGCTCAATTTGATCCTCTTCTATGGCTGGTAGCTGCTATCTTGGCTGTCTATCTCTAGCTGGGAAGTTTACTGAGCAGCCCCTTTCAAAGGCTAAATGAGGGCCATTCCGGGATTCGTTGGCGGGTGATAGAGAGTGGTGCAGCTGACATCCTCTCCTAAGAGACTGATCCCTCCCCATCAACCCTTTCATAATTAGCCCACCCAAGTAGGGGTCCGTGCCTGGCATTTCTGATTTGCCTTTTTATCCGGCTTCTTGAGCTGCACCTTTTTCATCTAAGAGTCATGTAAATATCTACCAATTAATGTTTCTGTCATGGACCAGCCGCCGTCCTTCCCACGCCAACGTGGGAACTTCATGTGAAGGTCTGTTCCTCTGTGCCTAGATTGGAATGTGCGTGTCATGAGGTTAATGAAGGCCTTTTTCAAGCCGTAAGTCTAGAGCGTATTTAACGCCTTACAACATCAGGCCTTCCCATGCAATGGAAGGTCAAAAGGCTCATAAACCCAAACCTGGAGCTACATCCCTTTTGCAGTATTTGAGGCTTGAACAGTGATGTAGGTGTCTGGGCTTTTGCCGTCTGGATATTATCAAGAGGAGTTAATGATTAAAATCCGTAGTGCTCCCTGTGGTGGAATCAGACTTCAGCAGAGTCCATGCAAAAAGCTGCAGCTCCCCATATCTTTATAGTGATAGTGAGGAAATTTCCACCTGTAACCAATGTTATTCTGGAATGTTCATTTCCTAGGGCCAGTTTCTGATACCCTTAATTCACCCTTCAGCTAGGCCCACTGAAATCAATGGGACTGCACACCTAGCCAGGTACGACTCAATTTGAGTAGGGCTGTCAGAATCTCAACTCTAGTCGAAGTCCTGCAGGTTGGAAGGGAACAAACAGGGTTACCCAAGTCATCTGTTCATTCTTATTATGATTGCATAATCACAAAACCATCTCATGGGTGATTGTGTAATAGGATGAGGGCTGAAATTCTGGATTTCACCTGTGGTGAAAGATAATCAGTTTCTTCAGAAATGGGCCCCCATGTTGGCTATTATTGCCCCCATATTTATTATTTATTACTTTCCCCTCCCATTCCTTCTTTTGTCCTTTTATCCTATAGCCAACTCCTTCAGTTTGTTTTATGACAGTGACTTTTTGAATTACGTCTACCTGAAGTTGGGAATGGGTGACGGGATGGATCACTGGATGATTACCTGCTCTGTTCATTTCCTCTGGGGCACATGGCATTGGCCACTGTCGGAAGACAGGATACTGGGCTAGTTGGACCATTAGTCTGACCCAGTATGGCCGTTCTTATGTTCTTATGTCCTACCACATCATTAACATTGTTCTGCTGAGTCCAGACCACCACAGTGGGAAAGAGTTAGTGGGGAATCACTTCTTGAAATAAAATGATTATTTATTATGAAAAATAATCTCTGCTACTACAGGTCGCTTGAATGTCAAGAATGAAGAGCTAGAAGCCATGGTGCAGGAAGCTCCAGGTGCCATTAACTTCACTATTTTCCTGACTATGTTTGGTGAAAAACTGAAAGGTAAGTACCATTGGTGGGTTAGAGAGGTATCTATCAGTGTTCTTATATGGACCTCTTTGTTGTAATATCTCAGCACCTCGCAAACATTGATCAACGCTTCTTGAAAACACCCCTGTGAGGTAGGGAGGAATTATCTCCATTTTTGCAGACAGGGAATTAGGGCACAGAGAGACTAAGTGACATGCCCTTGGACACACAAGGGCATGTTTAGTGGGCAAAGTGGACTGATTTAATCTCAGTTGACTTCACTAGAGTTAGAACAAAGGGGACTTTGGCCCAATGCTATATAAAATACAGGGATTTCTGCCACAGGTACTAGATTCTAACTGGAAGCCAGTAATTTAGTTTACATTTTTGCATTGTACGTGGCCAAGAATTGCAGAAGAGAGATCCCAGTGGCTAAGATGCACCTCCAGTCACCTTCTCAATAAATATTAATGAGGAGAAAAAGCTTTGGCCTTCAGATCAAGGTAATTCTGTTCTGTTCGGGTTCTTGTACCACCTTCATCCCCTTACAATCTGAACACCTTCCAAAGTCCATTAAGTGTTATAGCAAGTGTTTGCTGTCTTTCTCTTTCCTCCCATTTCGTCTCAAGGGGGAATATTATGTTGGGATTTTAAAAACATATTTTTAATGATTTATTTTATGTTTGCTGTGCTATGTGTCTATATTACTGAAGTCAAGGTCAAAGAAGTGCTCCTTGCTCTTGGAACAGAAAGTCGTAAGGTTTGAGGTGGACTTGAACCTAATCTGGGGTAGGTCAGTAGAACCAGTAATATCTCTTAAAGTTTATCTAATCTCTCTCTCTAATCTGCCCATCACAGTGGTATGTGCATCTTTATTTATTTAAGACAAGCCCTTAGATCCTTAGGGTGTGTCAGCCCTGCAATCACAGGATATGATTGCAGCTCGTGTAGACAAACCTTAGCTGGTTTTAATCTGGCTAGCTTGGGTACTGGAGCAGTGAAGCCATGGCTGTACAAGTCTGGTATCCTGGGTAATTACTTGTGGGGCTAGCCTGCACCAAACTGCCATAGCTAGCTAGATTAAAGTATGTCGTGCTCGCACGCCGTGATTACAACGTGGCCATACCCTCAAAAGGTAACACTCAGCCTCCTTCACGGTGCTCCAACTGGGATCTGCTGGATATCTTGATTCACCCTTCTGGAGTGCACTCCTGCCTATTCATAATGTCCATGATCACACAGCGCTTGGCAAAGTGCCTCTTTTCCTTTCTGTCCTTTGCCTCTCACAATGGCTGAAGCCTGGTGAGATTCCAGTCTGCCAACTGCGTGGCATGAAAACAGAGCCACCACAGGAAGGAAAAAGGGTGAAGTGTACCCCTCTTGTCCACAGGTTTCCTGTTGGCTATTAGCAGGAGAGCTTTTTTTTCTTCTTCTTCTTTCCATTTGTCAAAGGGAAAATCACAGCTGTGCTTGTCATGCCCTTCTGGTTGGGTTTGTCATGCAAAATAAGCGGAGCCAAAAGACTGCACATTCCCAATCAAAACTAATTGGGATGAAGAGTCTTTGTAGTACAATTATAAAGGGAGAATGGGCTGGAGGAAGTGGATATGGCAATTTTGCAACACTTTTTATTAGCTAAGTACCACTCAGAGAGTTTGGTGAAAGGTGCTTTCTAAGTGAAATTTGTTGTGCTGTAATTGATTTCTGTCATAAAAGGGAAGCTGGGATTTTTGAGACAAGCTTTAGCTTTGTATATTGATATTATGATGCCAGATGAACAGCTAACAAAACTCAGTTTATGTTAATGCCAACCACATGGAGCTGTTTCTACAGGGAGTTGGAATAATGCAATTTGTACAGAAAACAGAGATGCCTCACATCAAAGAAACCACTTTATTTACTAGCTAATCAATAAAGAATGCCTGCTGCATTGCTTCTCTTCAAAGCTGAAGTCCAGGGATATGACAGAGTAGAAAATGTGAAACGCACTAAGGGGAAAAAAAATCCCCCATGCAGAGGTGACTGCTTAAAATGCAACCCCCTCCTCCGAGCTGGGATAAGTTTCACTGCATGAAACAATCAAAACATTAAATACCAGCACTCAGTGTATTGAATGCATAGCCATTGCAGTTTGAAATAAGTGTCCAGAATTTTGCAGAAGAATACTCCTGGCCGGTGGTACAAAGGCCTAGAAAGAAGTCCTCTAGTTTATGGATCATTGGCCACGCTGTTATGGGCCACCCTGTCAGTTCAGATACTGCACAGCCATGTGCTAAATATCCTTGTGAAACCTGAGCAAGAAACTTCTTGGGGAGTGGTCAGGGAGTGTGGATTGATAGACAGAGTAAAGAACCAGGAGTCAGAACTCCTGGGTTTTGTCTCTGTCACATTGTGTGACATAATGGCATTGTTATGCTGAGAGCACATTTTCCTATTATAATTACACTTCAAAGACTCACCATTCCAGTTAATTTAAATGATCTGTGGGGCTCAGTTTACTTGTTTGTAAATTGGATTTTGTACTATTGTTGTTAATGGTTATTTCTATTATGGTACCACCCACAAGCCCAAACCAAGATTGTGCTCAGAGCTGTAGAGACACATAATAAAAGAAGCCCTGTTCCCAAGAGCTTACAGTCCAAATAGAAGAGACAGACCCAGGGTGGGAGAAAGGAAGGATTATTATTCTGTTTTATGGACATAGTGAGTTTGAATGACCTGCCCAAGGTCAAGCAGAAAGTCTGTGGCCAAGCCACATCTCCTCAGTCCCAATCTAGTGCCTTAACCAAAAGACCCTCTCTTTTCTCCAACTAATACTTATCTGCTTCCCAGGCATGTCAGTGAGGGTTATATGGTGCTTTGAGATCCTCAGATGGAAACACAATACACAACATAAGGACAATTCACTATTGTACATTGATCATCCTGTTTCCATTCCATTTCATTGACACTTCGTTTTGGTGACGAGCTCCATTTCCTTTGGCGAGGGAAATAACCTCTCCTCTATATAGTGGAGAACAAGTAACATCAAAAAGTGTTTTTACAAGGAACGTACAGTACAAGATTAAAGGAAGCCAGCCGGGGAAACAGTTTGTTATATTTTCATTTCTGAAAGCTGCTAATCCTCTGGGTACTGATATTGGAGACCAGTTCCTGGAAGTTTTCTCTCCTGCAGACACAGAATAGATACGAGTTATTATTTTTAAGCTTCTGAACACTGAACTATTCACCTTTATTGTTTATCTGACATGACAAATGCTGCAGACTTAAGAAACCTTTGTCTTCAAACCCACAACTGCAGGTTCAGATGAATGCTCCATTTTCAGATGAGTGCAATTATTTAGCAAATATTAGACAGCCATACAAATATACACAGAGACATCTACATTATATTTCATTTTCTTTTAGGCACGGACCCAGAAGAGACCATTCTGAATGCTTTTAAGATTTTCGACCCAGAAGGAAAAGGCCACATAAAGGCAGACTAGTAAGTTTATTTATAATCCTTAAAAAAAAATAAAAAAAATAAGTGCACTGCTTAAAGGGGCAGTTTAAAGGATGTACATTCTACAGTATTCTAAGAGGCTGAAGAGCTGGCAGGCAGAAAAGCATGTAGCTTTGTAAGCGACAGTCAAAAGACTAGCCTGTTGTATAAATGTCCTTGTATCCCCCCAAAAAGAGATGTTATTGTCTTTAGATATTGCAAGAGGCAGCGGAAATGTAATCACATGCATGCCATTAGATAGCCTCTTTTCAAGGTCTGGATATAAATCAACACATGACCCACTCTTTATAGATCAACTCCATATGTAAAATTAAAATGAGTGTCTGGTGCAGAACTCTCAAAGAGGGCTTGACTTGAAGGGGAAGGCTAGTCCTCTTTTAAAAATAGAGCAGTCAGCTTAATTAATACAGGGAGATGGCTTCAGAGAGGATCTCCCCTTGTTAAATGTTTACCATTTGAGCCCTCTACTCCTAGATGATCATTTTCTCTAGCTTTCCAGATCACCAGTGGACCTTGTGGAAGCCCCATCATTAATTATGACTACTAGTATTATTTATTATTTTAAAGACAGCTCCCCAACTGTGCTTATATAAAGATGTGAGGCCCAATTTTTATTTACATACAGTAGGCCTCTCTACATCAATCTGGCAACGTAAAGGAGCTTGAATGGGGGTGTTAAGTGGTATAAAGGGGCCTTAATATAAATGAGAATCAGGCCCATGAGATAAATTATTTGAAGGAGGGAAAATAGCTAAGGAACTGTGACCTATGAGTTCAGTGGGACTACTCACATGGTTGAAGTTAGACATACTTAAATACCTTGAGAATAAGGGCCTAATTACTTATGCTACAGCAGCCAGTTTTGGGGCCTTTCACAATGTCCATTTTGTAAATGATACTAATTAGGAAGCCATGAGTTATAAAGTGATAACACATCAAGGGGTTCTGTCAACACCGTGATAACGTGAGGGAACCTCCAGCAGTCTGTGCTGCTCTCAGACTCCCTGATGTGTATGTGTAGCCTGAAGCAGAGTATTCGTGGACTGCGTTCGGTGTAACTGATGGATAGTGCAAGTAAATTAAAAAAATAAATTAATGTACAATGTCTCCTTTATTTAGTGTTATTTATTTCTCTTACACTTGAGTCCCCAGTCAGTATCAGAGCCTCACTGTGCTAGGTACTGTACAAACAGAGAGTAAGGGCTCATCTATACAAACATTTAGTTTTGCAGCAAGCTGGGGTGTGAATCTCCCCCATACTTGCCTGCCACAGTCTACTGTCCCTGTGCACTCTGCTGACGCACATTGAGAGTTTGTTAATGTGCTTTGATCTAGTCAGGTTTCAAAGAGGGCTAGATCAAAATGCATAAATGAATTGTTAGTGCACATCAGTGGGGTCCACGCTGACAGTTAGTCAATGGCAGGCTAGCACCCACAGCTTGCCACAAACTAAGTGTCCATGGAGACGAACCCTAAGAAACAACCCTTTCCCTAAAGAGTCTACAACCCAATTTAATCAAGTGGGTGTAGCTAACAAATGGAAGGAACTGGAGGTAAGAGCCCTCCTGTTTGTTTTTCAGCTAATATTATCCAGACAGTTTGGGAAGAGCTCCTTGCTGGGCAGTGGAAGTGGGACATCTGAAGTGACTCAACATACCAGAGTACAGTTTATCCTATTGCCTAATAGGCCATATCACATGGTAGTGAAATCACAACCATGAAATATTATTTTCCCACCACCATCTTTAGCAACATATTGGATACAAAATATGCCGCTCCCCTTCCTATGCCGGATCCTGCAGTCTTTGCACACGCCAAGGTCCAAATGAAGCCTCTTAGAGTCTGGGGCGAATTAGGAATTAGGAATGACTCCAAAAGCGAAGAAGAGAGCACAATACTTTTTTTTTTTCCTTGACGGAAAAGGTCATCCTCCCCACTTCCTCTGCACAGCTAGCATTAGACAATGGCTTTAGTTCATCACCACAACAGAGCATAATGTTTACTTATTAGACCCGAGGGTAATGTTGATCATTACAGAACAAACCATTAAATCAATTCCATAAATGTCTTTGAGGTTTAACTTCTATTCATATGCTTCCAAATTTTAAACATTTGAAGGTTTTGCAATCATTTTTACAGTGGCTCACCCAACTCTTTCAATATGACAGTTAATATCTTAATAAATAATATTCCTCCATATTAAAACCATTGGGATGGCTCGCCCAAACTCAGTCACATCGACCGTTGAATCAGAACTTATTTTTTAGATTCATATAGTTAACATCCTTCTGGAGATTTTATGTCTCTTCCCGCTGCATGTTTTCACCTCTTGTCTGGAAATGACTCACTCAGTCCATCCGAAGGCAACTGGGATGGACTTTTCTAACCTTTCCAAAAGCTCCAGGAGTTTGTAACAGACTTCCTATTTCCATGACAAACTTTGTTTCTCCACGTTGTTTTACCACACACAAACTCCCGCCTATACAATGACGTCAAAGAGAGAAAATATGTTGGGCCAGATTCACAGCCGGAGTAAACTGGCGTAGCTTTTGGAAAGGTTAGATGACTCAGTCCCAATTCCCATTGATTGAACTGAGTCTGGTCAATGTCAGTCAGTTCTAATAATGAAGTCAATGAAGCTGTGTTGATTTGCACCAGCTGAGGAACTAGCTCTTTGAGTTTCAATGTTTCCTGGCCCTTTGGAGAGTCGACAGGATACGACTGAATTGGGGATGATCTCCCATGATCTAAACCAGTGCTTACACGAACCCGGATAGCTTTTTCCAAGACTGCATTGCGTGATGGGCTCTTCCCGATAAAAAGCAACTTGCCCCATGGATTTCAAAGGTAATTTTCTAAAATTATTTGGAAATCAAAGGAGCAACCAAAATATTTTAAATATTAGAACCAGTCGATATTAGCCAGAACAGATATAATCTCGTCTGCCACATCAAAGCAAATGGGCACTGACTGGTTTCTGTAAAGTCACCACAAGGCTTTGATTTTTTTTAATTTTTTTTTTTTTTTTTTTTGAGAAAAACATACTATGCAAA
Organism: Malaclemys terrapin pileata; assembly: GCF_027887155.1. Classification (NCBI taxonomy): domain Eukaryota; kingdom Metazoa; phylum Chordata; order Testudines; family Emydidae; genus Malaclemys; species Malaclemys terrapin. The sequence goes on along the minus strand of NC_071522.1, from coordinate 18,325,798 downwards.
AAAGAAGTACATAGCTTCTAGTTTTGGAAATTCTGAGTGTTCGTTTCCCTATAAAACAAATAATGGAAAATGTGCATAGGTCCTTAACTCAGTCCTTCTTACTTGTGGGAATGCCAAGGGCTGCTGGGCTATGCATCAGAAGATTATAATTAGACATTTGAGCTTTTTTTTTTCTTTCCAAAAACACTCTAAGCCCATGAACAGAGGACACATCGCACCCAGCTCTCTTCCTAATTCAAGCCTGTATGAGATGGAAGTTTATTTGGGATCCCTAAAACACAACAAGTAGTTTAAGTGCTTCTTCCCATTGAACAATCTGCTTGGTGTATCCAGCGCCCTTCTATTTATGTTTTTCTACTCCTATTTTTTATAGGGTGCAAACGTCCAATTATCAATGTATTTCCATGAGAACTATCTTGCTAGCTTTTAATTACAGGCAGCAGCAGATCATGTGATAATTACATTGCAAAAGCAATGGTAATGTAACAAATGGTCTGGTTAAGAAGACAAAAATTATTAGTGACAAGGAAAGTCTTCATATGACTTTGCTAAATGAAGAGGGTGGGAAAAGAATACAGGAAATTTATTGTAACGTAACTAGAGCTGTGTTAAAGCGTGGAAAATATTTTCCAGACATTTTTTGTGAATATTTTCACTATTTTGTTCCTCAGGCCCCATTGGTAATCCAGAAATTTCATATCTCACCAAATGGCCCCTTCCCAACAACAGTATGCACATTCAGAAGCATATATTTTTTATACAAATTGACTTCTACCATAAAGAAATTCTGATTTTTGTATTATTCATTGGCACTTTTCATTTCACAAGTGTTCTATTTTCAGAAGATGCATCCATGACATAGCACAGGGCTATTTTTATGTTTTTCAAAATCAGTTCCATTTTCAAAAATATAAAACTGAAATGGAAATCTTTGGATTTCAATTCTTGTTTCAAATTCTATGCACATATCTAATTGTAACCCACTGTCACCAATTTATAATCTATTTCCTCTAGATTTAGGTCTAGATCAATTTCCTCTAGGACTTTCTGAGAGTGCACAAGTATCCTTTGGTAACAAGAACAATAAAGACACAGCTTTAATTTGCGCTCTAATAATTGAATAAAGGATTGGGGAAAGGTTGAAAGTAAAAATGATCTGGGCTTATCTACACACAAAGTTCTACCATTTTCTACACCAGTTAAAACAGTACAACCTCACCTAGAGTGGACACAGGCTCTTTATACTGGTATAGCTATTCCTGTACTGGAGGGGAATAAGCTATACCAGTATAAGGTACGGTTATACTGATATAACTGCATCTACACTAGGGGTTGTAGTGGTTTAACTATTAGGCTTAATATAGGGGTAAATAAGTGAAATTTAATGGCCTGTGATACACAAGAAGTCAAACTAGATGATTTTAAGGCCCCTTCTGGCCTTAAAACTCTATGAATCTGAGAATTTTGGTAAAAAAATCACACCCCTATTTGACAGGTATACTAGTACAGAAACAATGCGCAGGCCAGCTAAGTTTCTGGCCCAGAGTATTTTCTCTCTTTGATGTCGTTGCATAGGAGGGAGTTTGTGTGTGGCATAAGGTCTGTGTTAAAGTTCAATAGTTCCAGATCAAGATACTTTATCTTGACATACAAGCAGTTCACAATCTCCTCTGGGAATGAGTGCTTGGGAAAAAAAATAAAATAAAAAGGATACTCATGTGGTGATTTGGAATAGCTGCTGGAGTTCTTTCAAGTCTTCTTTCTCATGTCCTTGTTCTCATTTCATGCTCTGTTTCTTTCATCCTTAGACGTCACAAAAATGCTCTCTTCTTCAGCTTTGCTAAGTTACACACATTTTTAAACAGCTAGCATGAAAACCACCATCTTAGGATAAGATAAGCGTTGAAAATGGCTATATTACAAATATAATAACTGTAAACAATCTTAAAATGTTACAAAGCAAAATAACTTGGCAGAACCATGAGGTGACATTGATGGGGGAAGGCTCTTGGAACCAAGATATCATAGTAAATCTCTTACAATATCTTTCGAGGATTAGCAGCTCTAATTTATGCAGTCACACACATTTTCAGAAAGCAGCTTGCAATCTGAGATGTGATGTGCAGTTATCTTCCTTTAACCAGGTAATTTCATTTTATCTGAACAGCATCAAAGAAATGCTTATGACACAGGCAGACCGATTCAGTCAAGAAGAGGTAAGGACCTTTTACCTTCTTTGAAATATGAATATCTCCCTAGCTGCTACTCAGCAATGGGCATTTGCCCTTCTTTAGCTGTATGAATTCAGTTCATGTCAAGACTGATAGAGAGATCCATGCTAGCTCTGGCAATTAGGAACAATACAAAAAACCTCCCCTAAGTTATTTCATGGCTAAATCAGCATCGCATACAAAAAGCATTCCTCGGATTTCCATGGAGGTATAAGACTGACCTATAAACAGCTGTTCTGTTCTGCAGTGAGCTAGGCAATGAAGTTCTGTTGGGTGTGGGCTGGAACAATGATCTGGGCTCCATTTCTGTGGGATTTATCTCATCTGGAATCTTGTTGGATTCCTGAACTAATCTATCAAAAGTTCTGCTTTGTGTGGGACTTAGCCTGGGTTCTGCCAGCTGAGAGGCAGGGCCCTGAGAGGAGGTTCAAACTACAGTCTGTTAGTTGAGGGGCTAGACTGGAGTACTGAATGGAATTCTATTGGGTGAGGGGCTAGCTTGGTTGCTGATGAGATTTCTTTTAATCGGGGGGCTGTGGGTTCCAATGGGAGTGGGTTAGCTAGGTCAGCTGTGTTGTGATTCCTGTTCCAATAACCATTGAAGTCAATGGAGGATTTTCCATTGTGGGCTATGGACCAGGCTGCAGAGAAGCTGAACTGGGTTGGAATTCATATGGAGATTGTGTACCCTGGGTTGCGAGCACCTTGCTAACACCTGTCCATAGCATGAGGAAATATTGTGTGTGCCTGCCAGGGGTCAACTCCCTGCTTCTCCCAGCCAAAGGCAACACACGCGCTCCCCTTTCAGCCCTCGCAGGCACCACTGACCCTCATGCAGGTTAGCAGTAGTCACACACCAACCCCTGACTCCCTTGAGCATCCCTCTGAAGTGCCCAGCCCCCATTCCACTGAAGGGTCACAGAACTCCCAGCTTGGCTTCTCCCAAAGGAATAGCTCACCCCAGCTCACTAGTTACACCTTAGAACACAGCTTCGCTTAACACACAGCGCTTAGATTTATTTACAGAGAAAGCGAACATAAGTTTATTTAGCAAAGAACAGAGATTCATGTGAAGCAAACCGAAATATTGGAAACAAATGGTGACACAGAAAATAAAATCATCGCACACCTTCTAGAGCCTACACTCAACTAACAAGATGCCCTCTTGTCTAATACAGTCCTGCTTTCTCCTAAGTCCTTCCCAGAGCATTTTCCCACCAGCCCAACCCTGCTGGCAACTTGTCTCCCCTTCCTGAAGATAACGGGGATAATTGCACCCCAGTTAGAGTTCCAAAGATTCATCATTTTTTCTCCTACACAGAATAACCCTTGCTGCTTTTGTTTTTTCCTGCAGCTCACCCCAATCAATTTGCTTGGACTGTAAACAGGCATCTATTGTGAACCTTACAATGCTCAGTTTGCACATGACCAGTCAGAGAGAGAGAAGCATCTCTTGCCCCCTGCCTGACAGGGGTCTGTAGATCACCTCTTGGTGTTCTGCCCTAACTCACCCAGACCTAGAGAACAGGTATATACACATAACTCCCCACATATATGCCATATGTACATCTCACAATGATTATGATGACCAGTGTGACACTGGCTTTCAGCAGAGACTTTACATGGCCCATTTTGGCCAACTTGTATGGGGATCCCAGATCCAGGGGATTCCTGTAACCCTTATGCACCTTTGTACCCTCTGCCAGTTGGCACAAAGAGCTCCCTGGGTCACAGAGATCAGTACAAGTTCCTGTCCTACCGTCCTGCATTTGTAATGCTTATTTCCTGTTTGTTTTGCAGGTCAGCCAGATGTTTGCTGCTTTCCCTCCAGATGTCTCCGGTAATCTTGACTATAAGAACCTTTGTTATGTTATCACCCATGGTGAGGAGAAGGACTAAGAGGAGATGAGCTTCTCCTCTGAAGAGATTTTATGCTTAGTTATTTCCCTGTGCTTTTGTATGGGGGACAGAGAGCTAAGCATTCAACATGCTGAAGCCATATGGTCATCAGAGCAGAACCAATAAAACAATTGAAATTAGATTAAAGTTATTTAATGCTTCTGTTTTTAGAAAAGCTGAAAATACCAATTTTCTTAGTTTTGCCCATCCCCTTTTTTTCCCAGCAGTGGTTTGAAGTGGAATTTTCTTGACGAACTGGTACTTTCATGATTTGACAGTTCTAATGTTCACCAGATGGTCCACTGGGCAGTGCAGTGTTGCTTAACCTTTTGTCTTTTATACATGAGCTCCACAAACTCATTGAGAAATGCTCTAACTTATTGCATTGGGAAGAGCATTTTGTAAATAGAATTCTGTTCCATTTCACAGCCCCTTACAATGAAAGTGTAAATAAAAAAAATAAGTTTTTGTCTTCTGTCTTAGCGATGTGGTCAGTTTCATAAATCACTTGACTTCTTTGCCCTCGGGCAATAAAATATAAATTGTAGAATTATCCCAGTTTATTAATAACAGAATTGCAGCACTTTTAAGTAGACACTATTGGAAACAACTGAGGGATGAACTTCCACCCTTAGAAACACCTTTGCTGTAGGGGGAGGAAATTGTTCCTGGGTCAATCATACAAGCAGTCAGGGTAGATAAATTATTCACCAGTTTGTAGTTCCATCACAATCTTTCTATAAAGAGAGTTTAGGGGTAGAACCCCAGAGTCGTGAATGAGATTGCTTTGGCATAACTGAGAGCAAAATTTGGCACTTTATGGTACAGACCCAAATCCTCCACCCAGTCTGTGTAACTTGACTGGGCATTGAGGAATTCTGAGGGGGAAGGAAGCTGGTAGAAATCCTCTGTCCAGATCAAGAAACAAGTGGAGCTGCTCCACTACCACTACTAGAGATGGAATAGCCTCATGGTCTTTGCCCACCTCTGGGGAAAAGGGGTGGAGGATCTACATACCGGCGGTCTTCTTTGGGCCCAAACCACCTGGTACAACAGCTGGGCTCCACCCAGGGCAGGAGGTGTGCTCCATCACCACGGTCTCTCTGAGTCTCCACCTTGCACGGCAGTTCATCTGCAAGAGGGCAGGATTTTTCCATGTGAGTGTAACACTGACCAATGGCGGACAGGATCGAACCTGGGACCACTAGAGCTAAATGCATGAGCCTCAAGCCACATGGCCCTTAGCTAAGGCAGTAGAGGAGACTCATTAATCTCTAAGTGGTCTCGGTGCCACTAGATGGGACAGAACACCACACACAGGAGGTGTGTGGGTTACATATGTCCCCTACCTGAGGAAGTGTGTCCCAAGCTTCAGAGACTTCTCAGTTGAAATCCCAGATGAGCCCCCACTTGTAACACCAACAGACCCCGGTCGTTGGCAGGTGGGATCAAACCTGGGACCTCTGGAGCTTAGTGCATGAGCCTCTACTGCATGAGTTAAAGCCACATGGCACCTAGCTAATGCTGTAGCAGATTCATTAATCTCTAAGGGTACGTCTATACTTACCAGCTGGTTGGGCGGCAAGCAATCGATCTTCTGGGATCGATTTATCATGTCTTGTCTAGACGCGATAAATCAATCCCAGAAGTGCTTGCTGTCGACGCCGGTAATCCTGCTCCGCGAGAGGAGTAGGCGGAGACGACGGGGGGAGCCTGCCTGCCGCGTGTGGACCTGCGGTAAGTACCTTTAAGTTCGAACTAAGATACTTCGACTTCAGCTACATTATTCACGTAGCTAAAGTTGTGTATCTTAGTTCGAACTGGGGGCTTAGTGTGGACCAGCCCTAAGTGGTCTCAGTGCCGCTAGAGGGGACAGAGCACCACACCCAGGAGGTGTGTGGGTTACATGAGCACAATTCCTCCCTCTGGTGTGCATGGTGGATCTCTTCTCCATGGCACGTATTTCTGTTCACACCAAAGGGAGTTCTGCTTAAGGGACGAGGGCAGACTATGGGACAGAGAACCATGCAGATAAGGGGTCTGCATACGGATCAGGGACACAGAGTGAAAGTGATCGGTGGTTTGAGCATTGGCCTGCTAAACCCAGGGTTGTGAGTTTAATCCTTGAGGGGGCCATTTAGGGATCTGGGGCAAAAATCTGTCTGGGGATTGGTCCTGCTTTGAGCAGGGGGTTGGACTAGATGACCTCCTGAGGCCCCTTCCAACCTTGATATTCTATGATTCTATGATAGGTTTCAGAGTAGCAGCTGCGTTAGTCTGTATCCGCAAAAAGAACAGGAGTACTTGTGGCACCTTAGAGACTAACACATTTATTAGAGCATAAGCTTTCGTGGGCTACAGCCCACTTCTTTGGATGCATATATGATTTTATGATTTGTGGTTGTCAGCCTTGGGCTCCCGGGCCGGAGAAACAAATGACATCGTTTCTCAGCAAGGAGTTTGCTGCTGCTAGCGAGAGACTCAGAACTAGCCAATTTGGTGATGAACTGTATTTGGAAAGGAATCCAAGGGTGCTACGTAGCAAGGAACGCTTCCCATGACCTCATCATCTCTCAGACTCACTCTCTCCCTACATTCCCTTCTGGGAGCTGCTCTCAGGCAATCCCAATGGTTGCTCTCATATGGCAGTGGTGGAGGGCCTGCGGCTCTAGAGTTGGCTTCTACGTATCTAGCCCCCATCACCAGAGTATCTGAATCCCTCACAAACATGAATGGGGTAAGCCTAACAATCCCTCTGAGAAGTAGAGAATTATTATCCCATTCTTATAATGGGAGACTGAGGCAGGTCACTATTGTGGCCAGAATTATCCACAGAGTTCAGCATCCATAATGGGGGCCAAGTTTTCAAAAGGGCTCAACACCCAGTTAGGCACCAAAATAAGTGGCCATCTTTTCAGCAGCGCTCAGCACCCAACTTACTGTGTTTTTCTGAAAATCGGACCATCCGTGTTGCCATGGGAGCTGCTGGTTGCTGAGACCTTTTCAAAACCGGGCCTACATGTGGGTGCCGAGGACTGGCAAAATCTGGGTCCTGAGTTCTACTAAAGATTTGGCCCCACGTGCCTGGAAATGTGTGGTCTCCTGGGTCCTTGGTGCAGTGCTTTAACCAGCCAGAGGCTCTGTCAGAGCCGATTTCTGTCCATTCTTATTGTTTGGTACACGGTGCCCCTCTCGTCTGTCTGCCTGTTCTCTGGCCAGGGGCTCTTAGTTGGGGGCAGGAAAGGTGGCTCAGCTCATTGCCTATGAATAGGAGCATAAATGGGATTTGAACTATGGAAGCAGTGTCCGTGTCGCCACATCCTAACATGGATTAATAATAACAACAACAAATAATAATTAATATGGATGTTTAGAAACCTAATCCAGGCAGCTTTTCTGTAAGTATCCTCTTTCCACTGTTGCAGCAGGGCCTTTTGTAACCTCCCTGGGGCGGGGGCCAGCTTTTTGTTCTGTGTGTACAGGGCCTAGCACAACGGGATTTTGGTCCGCCACTGGGGCTCGTCGGCGCTATGGTAACATAAATAATAAACATGAATTGACCAGTGTTGGGCTTTGCCATTGGGGCTTTTCAAATTCCAGGTCTGTGCCATTCTGTTCCTGTGCCACCAACAACACTTCCTAGTCCTGCAAGGCAGGAGGAGTTCAGGAGCAGAGACTCTCTCTGCATCGCTTTGTTGTTGAAGCTGATTCTTGATCCCCTCCTCCCCCACCCCTCTCTCTCCCCAGCTAAATAAGCAGAAGTTGTGGAATATCATTGACTTTATTGGTGAGCTGTGCACATCTTGCACCCAGCCACATGCCCCTTGGACAAACGGGAGAAAAGCAACACCTCATCAGCTGGTTTATTACTGGAATGAGAAGACTCTTTCTGTTCAGTAGCCAGGGGGATTAGCTTCTGCCCTTCTAGCTGCCTGTGCCTAGATGGAAGCTGCTCTTGCTTGTGTTGTTACGCATGCTGCCCTTTCCCGGGGTACATCCCTTGTCTCTGCTTCGCCTATTATTGGAGGGGTATTTGCTCTTGGGTTGTGCTCTGCCTCTTGGAAATCCTGCCTCACCAGCAAAAAGGGTGGAAATCGTCTGTTTGGCTTCCCCTGCCTGGTCTCCCGAAGGGCATTGGAATGAACGAGAGAAATGGCAACCATTGTGCAACCCGTATCTCTCACATAGCCTTGGCCACCACGCCTGAACAAAGCCAGATCCCTACAGTAGCGATCGATCCATTGGTTGTTTTCTGATCAGTGACAGTAGAGGCCATAGCTAGTTGCTATATATGATTCATAGATTCTAGGACTGGAAGGGACCTCGAGAGGTCATCGAGTCCAGTCCCCTGCCCGCATGGCAGGACCAAATACTGTCTAGACCATCCCTGACAGACATTTATCTAACCTACTCTTAAATATCTCCAGAGATGGAGATTCCACAACCTCCCTAGGCAATTTATTCCAGTGTTTAACCACCCTGACAGTTAGGAACTTTTTCCTAATGTCCAACCTAAACCTCCTTTGCTGCAGTTTAAGCCCATTGCTTCTTGTTCTATCCTTAGAGGCTAAGGTGAACAAGTTTTCTCCCTCCTCCTTATGACACCCTTTTAGATACCTGAAAATGATGTATGGCTTCCTTCCAGATGTCCTGTCACTAGGGTGACCAGATGTCCCAATTTTATAGGGACAGTCCCGATTTTGGGGGCTTTTTCTTATATAGGCGCCTATTTCTCCTCACCCCCGTTCCGATTTTTTACACTTGCTGTCTGGTCACCCTACCTGTCACCCACCCCAGAAAAGAATGAAGAAAAGGGCTCTCAGGCAGTGTGGGGAATCACCAGCTATCTCAGTTAATGCTGTGAGGGGGTGGTTCAACGCCTGATCCCGGGGAGTGTAGAAAGAGAGAAGGATGCCTACCTGCAGCAGCATGAGCCCACGGTTAAGAGCAAAGGCCCAAAATCACGAAGAAACAGACTCTGGCGAGAGTCACGTGGGCGAAAGAGATTTTCTTGAACTGAATGTTCTCCAGGAAGGGAAAGGCCATGCAGTCATCATACAATTCCATTGGATACAAAATCCATTGTGCTTTCATGGGTCAGAAGGTAATTTACTCTACTGAGTTGGAAGTGGGTAGCTTGCCAGGGCTATTATCATAATCCCCCTTTTTCCTGAGTCCCTTAGGAGCTGGGAAGGCCATGGCAAGCTGGTGTGTTGCTGCCTCGTATACCGTGGCAAGGGGGAAAGCACTGAGCTGGGTGTTCTCTCCAAGACGGTGATCTGTTTAGTTTCACAGCTGGGAATGCTGCTAGTTTCTCTGTTTCTTTTCCTTCCTGTTTGTACCCAACACAGCCAGCAGGTCTTGAGATGAAAATCTCAAAAGTTTCATGCCACAGGACAAGCACAGTACGTTCTTTAACCAGACCTCTACTACGGGTATGTTGTTGTGTGCAGAAGGCAGCTCAGATGGAAAACAGGGCCAGAAGACTTTCTTCCTGATCTTTGAGGAAGGCCTGTGAGTGTTACCAGGTGGTGTTTGGGAGCGGGGCTGTTCTCATGCCCGGAAGCCAACTGTCCTTGAAGCCATCGATGTGTATTTCTGAAATCAGTACTATGTTGTTTTAATATGTCACTGGACAGGTGAAATGGCTTTTGTACGGGGCTGACAAAATTGCAGCGTCTTGTCCTACCTTCTACAATTGGTTTTTGTGCAGTCAGTTTCAGAAGGACCATTAAACCTCATGCTTGACCAAACAGCTCCAATCTGTGTTCCCTACGGGTAAAACTCATCTTGTGCAGGGACCCAGGTCTATGCATTGCTTAAGACTTCAGAATGGGGCTTAAGAGCATCTTAAATGGTGCAAGGCCTACTGTTGACCCTCTGCAGAGGGGTGAAATTGACCCTACATGATCCAGCAACCAGAGACTTTGTGGGCCGGACACTTTAAAAGTGAACATGGACATGTTACTGAAGGTCCTGCATGATCTTTGGGGAAGCCTTTTTATACACTGAACATCCTGTAATTGGCAACCTGTTAATGAGCATGTTGGATATGTTGGGATAAACACCATGAGAGAGACAGGGTTGATTTAACCTCGGCAAGTGGGGAGGGTCTCAGAGCCCAGGCCTCAGGGCAAGAAGGGAAGTCTACACTGCGGTTTTTAGCTCTGTAGCACAAGCCCCACGAGCCCAAGTTGGTTGACCTGGGCTCTGAGACTCGCTGCCTTGGGGGGTTGTTTTTTTTCAGTGTAGATGTACCCCACGACTCCTGATCAAATGGTCAGGTGGGAAATGAACTCACATGAACCCTGGTCTTTTGCAGCTGCTTGTTTAGCTCTGTCCCTTTCTCAAAGGATTACTTTTTGGACTGGATACGGATAGAAACATTGCAGAATTCATAACCCGCCTCATGAGCAATAAGAAGGTCCATCCGGTAAACCTGTCCCAGATCTCATGAATGGGTACACGATGTGGCGTAGAGTAATCATGCTGGGCTCAAGGTGCACGAAAGGTGTATATTCAGTGACACCGTTCCAACTGCCCCTGCATAGCAGAGCACGGGTTTCTGCAGTGCCTGTCCGCAGACTTCCTGTTTGGGAAGCTAAGTCACTTAGAATTACCGTTTCCAATACCACACAAGGTAACAGGGTCCTTGATTGACTTTCACAACTCACAAAGGCCTCAGACATCCACTACCAAATCAAGTGAGTTAGTGAAATGGATTTCCTGCTATGATTGTGGCATCCTGGATAAACTGCACTTGCCTGAATCTAAGCCTTGATCCTGCGCCTTGATCCACTCAGGCAGACCCAATGCCAGTGCTGAGCCCCACCGAAATCAAGAGGGTTCCATCATCATGGGTCTAATTGCAGGATTGGGGCCCTGCTTTTATTAGGAACATTGGTTGATGCTGTGCTGTCTCTCTATAGACTATCCGTACATCTGCGTAGCTAATGCAGCTGCTACTTCGTAATGTTCCTTGGCTCCTAATCCTATTAAGCCTTCTCCAGAACCCATGCCAATGCCTTTCTTGCCCATGTGCAATTCCCAATTATGTAAATGAGACTTGGGTGTGAAGACAAGATTTCAGACTATAAGGTGGACTTTAGTGCTCCTGGACACTCATTCCTGGGAATTAGAAAAATGGGTTTCCCAACACGTGAACTCCGAATTTTTAGAAGCTGGGTGATTAACATTGTGTGGCTAAGGCTGTGTGTATTTGTAAATGTTGACATTTCTCAGAGGCAATTCCCAGGTATATTCACCAGTTAATATGCACTGTGACCTGAGGGACATCATCAGGTAAGAGTCTTCAAGTACGGAAAAGGTTGTTATAAAGAGGAGAGTGATAAATTGTTCTCCCTAAAACTCAGGATAGAACAAAAAGTAATGGGCTTAAATTGCAGCAAGGAAGAGTTAGTGAGACATCAGGAAAAACTCCATCATTGAAAGTTTTTAAGAACAAGTAAGACAAACACTTCTCAGGGATGGTCTACTCTAGATAATACTTAGTCCTGCTTCAGTGCAGGGGACTGGACTAGATGACCTTTCGAGGTCCTTCTAGTCCTACATTTTTGTGATTCTATGACACAGCAAATTCAGAGCAGCCTGGTGAACATGAAAATAAGGTGTTTTATTGGCAAACATGGTTCAGGAAGAGATTTGAAACACTGGGGCGGGTAGGAAGGATCTCCTTTTTTTTGGTAATGATTATTATTAGTATAGGTGTAGGGTGCCCATAGTGTAGGCCCTGTACATACACATAGTAAGAAACCTTATAATTTAAATAGACAATAGGTAAAATATAAAGTGGGAGGCACAAAGAGACAAAGTGACTTGTCTGAGATCATACAGCAGGTCAGTTGTGAACTAGAAATAGAACTCATGTCATGTGCCCTATCCACTGGGCGATACTGCCCCTCTAATAATCTGGGCTCCAACCCAATAATCTTAGACATGTGAGTGGGGGACTCCTCTGCTTACATAGAATCCCACCAAGTCCATGAGACCCTATAGAGACACAATGGTTCACCTACACATCTGAGCTTGCCGGCTCAGGATCTTAGGGTACATCTACACTACAGCGGGGAGTCAATTTAAGATACGCAAATTCAGCTACGTGAATAGCGTAGCTGAATTCGACGTATTGCAGCCGACTTACCCCGTTGTGAGGACGGCGGCAAAATCGACTTCTGCGGCTTTTTGTCGGCGGTGCTTACTACCACCTCCGCTGGTGGAGTTAGAGCGCCGATTCGGGGATCGATTGTCCCGACACGACGGGACGCGATAAATCGATCCCCGAGAGGTCGATTTCTACCCGCCGATTCAGGCGGGTAGTATAGACCAGACCTTAGTCTGTCACTTGAATGGCTGTTCTCCACTCCCTAACCTGCTCTCTGCTTTCTAGGAGCGAAGCGTTCCTGGAGTTAGCAGAGATTTGCTACAGTCGTTACAGATTCTATTTTCCTTCCTGAAGAGCTCTAAAGACATCTCTGGGAAACAAGCTTGGTTACTTGGAGGGGTCACAGAACAATGAAATACCCAGGCATATTGTATATGGCTGTAACAGGCAGACATCCAACCACACACAATAAATGCCATGGGGTGAAGTCCTCCTTCCTTGTTTTCAAGGCCTGTTCCTGGCCCACCCCCCTAATGTTATCAGTATAGCACTCTGCAATGTTCTTTCCCAGGAGGTTGTTGTACACAAAGCTGGGTCAATTACCAGATAACTATATTTTCCCCCTGTCTCTTTAAACCTGAGATTCTGTGCCCACTCAGCAGCACAGCTGTGGTGGATAGGAAGCACTTTGCTGCAGGGGCTTGAGCTACCTGGAATATGTCCACTGTGGGCTGAGACTCCCTTGAATTTGCAGGTACTGTAACCCCTTTTTGAGTTTGTTATGGTCATTTGCAAAGGTGATAAAGCTTAAGCAGCAATCACAGAGGTCTTTGTGAAGCTGAATTTGGTAGGCTCAGGGGAAACCAAGTTGTAGCAAGGTTGCAAAGTGGGCAAACTGTGGCTGACTTTAATACTGCATGAATCAAATGCTAAAGAATGCACATAACTCTTTCGTTTATCGTTAAAATTTGGGAGCAGTTTTTGACTAAAGGAAATGTATTGTTTATAGTCCCTGTGCAGCTGATACAAACGGTAACTAGAGAATGCTGAAATATGAGGTGGTACTTTATTTTGTGTTACTTGAGGACATTTTGGAACGGTTGTAGGGTTAAACACGTGTCCAGGGAAGGGTTCTACCCAAAGCTGGGTAAAATGCCAGAGCAGTGTATTTTTAACCCTCTATTTCATTAAATCTGAGACTCTGCTCCAGGTCAGTAGCAGAGCTGCGAGGAGCAGGCAGTGCTATGCAGTGGCTTCACCTGTGTGCTGGGTTTGGTGCTTCCAAAGAGGGCTGAGTTGCCTCTGATTAGCAGCTTGTGCTGATTAAATAGAGCTGTTTAGGCAATGGGCTGCTCTCCCAACGGGAGGAGGCAGGGCTGTGCTTTGAAATCCCCCCCCCCAGCAGAGCTGGCCTGGTTTACATGGGAATACATGCTGTGCCCACTAATAGGATGGAGATATACCTATCTCATAGAACTGAAAGGTCATCGAGTCCTGTCCCCTGCTTTCACTAGCAGGACCAAGCACTGATTTTTGCCCCAGATCCCTAAGTGGCCCCCTCAAGGATTGAACTCACAACCCTGGGTTTAGCAGGCCAATGCTCAAACCACTGAGCTATCCCTCCCAGGATGGGCCAGTGTCTGTGCTCCCTAGTCACTTTGGAAGGCATTGGCAGAATGCAGCTCTGCTCACCCCAAGTGAGAGGCTGAGCCAGCCAAGCACAATTGATCCCACAGTCTGCATGTGAACTTACCTCTCTCTCCCACAGAAGGGTCATATTCAGCATCCCCAAAGGGCCTGATCTGTGGGGTTTCACTTGGGTAAAAGTTCCTATTGCCTCATGTGAGAAGCTACAGGTGACCTCACTTCAGGGGCTGACTTGCTCTGGGTAAACTTTGGGCTGGGTCTTTACCCCAAATGTGGTGAATTCCTGGGTGATACAGAGTTGGCACAGCCTCCTACCCAGGCTGCTGGTGAGTGGGGAGCTGCTGTTCTGACAATCCTCACCTGCAGAGTGGTCTCGGGGGGGCACTGCCAGCCGAGGTAAGAGTAGGTAACCCTGAGGTTGCTCGTACTTTCACTAAGGCCCGAATGGGCCGATTTGGGGGGGGGGGCACAAAGGTAGCATACAGCCACTGTTTCCCCCTCCCCAAATCCGGTTCTGCACTGAGCGTGGCTTGGTCAGACCTGAGGATTAGGCCTTATGAATCCAGTGTTGGCAAGCATGTTTCTCTTCCCAGTAGCATGTTAATTAGAATATTCAGGCCCTTCTATCACCCTGTGGTACGTATCCAGTGAACCGTTTAGTTTGTTTGTTTGTTTTAGCCATGAATGACTTTCAGTGCCCTGTTTAGTCAGCTGTATCTTATTATATAAAGTAACGCTCTGGCTTTCCATAGAACATGTAATGCTTATCACCTTCTTCCAGCTACTACACCTCAGTACACTCATTAAAGCAGCCCTCAATCACAGAAAAAACATTTGCAGTATTTAAGATCTCCTGTGTTTCAGACATTCACATTGCTATCAGTGTTGTGTCAATTAAACTACAGGGCATCAAGCCACATGGGCAAGGCGCTGGCTGGCCATCTCTTACAGACAGGGTCCAGTGGGGCTTATGTAGCAGCATACCTTTCTGGTTGGATCGAACTTTTAATCAGTTCTTTCCCAGATGGTCCCTCTAGTTAGGTTTTAATGGATTGGTTGGTAAAGCACTGACAACGCAAAAGTTGAGGTGTTACAGCTCATCCACTGCTGATTTCTGCCAATTCCAGAAAGAGCAGAATACAAGCAAAACTCTTTTATATATGATGCTTGATAACTCTTGGTACAGATTTCTGTTGGCCTATATTAGGAATAAACCCCTGCTATATGTGCATGTCTTTTCATAGATGAGCAGGGAATGACTTGTGTTGTTCCATGTGACTGAGTTCCCTTCACCCTTTCCACTCTGGTACATCTATGGTGGGGCAACCACAGACTGGCCCTGTATGTCATGACAGAAAATGAAGGGGACATGGCTAAAGGAGAAGTACTGTGGGCCAGGGCAAAGCTCTTTTTTTCCTTTTATATGGATCATTTTCCTAGTAAAACATTATTCGCTCATCAGACACTGGCTCTTTTCAGACTACCAACCATATGAACGCTCAGTGGGGCATGCACACAAACAGGGGTAGACACATACACAATATATACTGTATGTATAAATGGCATATTAAAGCAAGTGTGCAATTTGTCATATGGGATTGCTGTATAACAGAGAGAGAGGGGCATGTGTAGATGGGACGTTATTGATGGGGCTATCCCCAGTGACCTGCTTGATTGAGATTTTGATGTAATGAGGGCAAATACAATGTCTGTTCTGGGGGCTTAAGTGGTCACATACACAGGAGTGAGTTTCACCCTCCTCCCCCAATCCTGCAAACAGCTATGCATGTGCTTAACTTTGTAATCAACAACCATGAGTAGATCCACTGATTTCAATGGGACTACTCATTATAGAGAAGTAAGCATGTGCATAAGTGTTTGCAGGATCAGGGCCTAAGATAGTTTCTGTAGCATGCACTATAACTTCTAAAGATGGAGGCAGGCTTGATTCTGCTTTTTTTTTTATTCCCGGATCCTTCCGTAGTGCATTGGTTTTTAGTTTTTCTGTGTTGCAATTCCTGGGTCAATTTCACATTGAATACTCAGTTCAATTTAATTTAACTAGTTGAGAAGAAAACTTCGGAGGTTGGATTATGTTTTGTTTTTCCTTTTGTTATTAGAATTGTTTCCTTCTACTGTTTTTATGAATATTCCGTTGCCCAATGATAGGAGGTGGAAAACGAAATTCCAAGACTGTCTTTTAAGGGGTGTTAATTACCATGAATGTAACCAACGTAGTTCATTTATAACAGTTACGCAAGGAGATGGGAGACCGTTCTCTTCTTTTGACTAAGGATCAGCAGAACTTTCTTATTATCCTTAGCTCCCTTCTAGAGAAGAGCAGGATATTAAAGGGTAACGCAGGCTAAGCATTTCCTTTGTAGCCTTCCTGTTCACTTATGCCTACTGTTTTTTGACATCCTTAAAGGTGTTGTTTAGTCTGTTTTGCATTACTTTAAAACAAATGAGTTTTTAAAACCAGCTCTTGGAGTCCATGGAAATATTTACTAACCTCTTTTGATGAGAGGGGCAAGGTTTTTATTCTTCAGACAGGCATTCCAGAGCAAACGCAAAAGAGGAGGTTTTAATTTTTGCAGTAGGGGGAATCTCTACTTCAAAAAGCAATGTTTGTGGGAGTCAGGGAGTATATTACATTTTCATGCACTTTCCTGGATTACAATGGGGAGCTCAGCAGTAGCGTATCATGTCATTTTTCCAGTGGAGAATCACTTAACTAAAGTACAATTCCCCCCTCCATGAACCAAAGACCAGAAAAAGGAATCAGTTAACCCCTGGAGCAATGAGAAGATACAGAATTACTGGACAGGAAAATAACCTTTTAGGCTAACAAGTCTGTCGCCTTAGGTTAATTTCAGCCCCACCTCCCTCCTTTGTCACTGTATCCTTCAGTCTCTGCCTGTTCTCCCTCTAGCTGCCTCTTAAACTCATTTAATACCATTTGCTTTGATGGTCTTAAATTGTTGGCAACTTATTCCAGATGTTTACTACTCTGGGTGAAATAGATTTATCTGGATTTCCTGTTTACCCTTAGTTACCACATGTTTTTGAACCTCTTACCAGTTGGAACACTCCTCATTTAATTACCTGCCCCCTAGTACCATATTCCGAAATTTGGAATGACTTTGTAGCTGATATCATCTTTCTCTTTTCTCATGGGAATAATCTGGATCTCTTCCCTTGTCACAAGTAGAGCTGGTTGGAAAACTGTGTATTGAAGCTTTTTATTTTGGGGCGGATGGGGAACAAAATGTTCCCAGTAACAAATGTTCTTAGAACCTGGATTCCTCTTGATTATAGTCTGCGGTACCTCTCCGGGACTGATGATATCCCAGGGACTTAAAAGTGGAGACAGTGGGTTTGATTCTCCTGGTTAGGCTTGTCTAAACACAAAGGGGTACTATTTTAATGACACTAATGTCGTTTAAGTGGTACAGCCCCGGTAGTGTGGATGCAGTTATACCAATATAGTTATTGGGGAATAATCACACTGATCTACAGCATCTTCGCAAGTGTCTAACTATATCCTCACTAGGACATTATACCACTTTAACTGTGTTGGTAAAACATAATAGAAAATACAAGTACGGAAACCGTGTAGAGAATGCCTTGGGCCCCAGTCCTGCCGACAGTTTTATACATGCTTAACTTTACCACCGTGAATAATCCCATTGATTTCAATGGCACTACTCATGCAGTAAAGCTAAGCAAGTGCATATTTGTATGATCTGGGCCTTACTTACCCAGGGGTGGGGGTAAACTGGAATTAACGCTAGTGAGGTTAATAGTTAATGTGTGTCAGAGGTGAGTTATGCATATAGTATCTGGATTAGGCGTGTAAAGAGTATATTGTGCAATGCCAACATTGTTTTGCTGGGCTTGTATACTTTCTTTGAGTCTCTAGATCAGGGGTTGGCAACCTTTCAGAAGTGGGGTGCCGAGTCTTCATTTATTCACTCGAATGTAAGGTTTTGCGTGCCAGTCATACATTTTAACGTTTTTAGAAGGTCTCTTTCTATAAGTCTATAATAGATAACTAAACTGTTGTTGTATGTAAAGTAACTAAGGTTTTTAAAACGTTTAAGAAGCTTCATTTAAAATTAAATTAAAATGCAGAACCCTCCAGACCGGTGGCCAAGACCCGGGCAATGTGAGTGCCGCTGAAAATCAGCTCACGTGCCACCTTTGGCACGCGTGCCATAGGTTGCCTACCCCTGCTCTAGATTGACTTGTGTGCCTTTTTGACTGCAGTTTCGTAATTGGCTGAGGGTGTCCTGGACATGGTAACAAAAGGCATTGGGTTTTGCATTTGTCTTGTGATTTGGTTATAGAATGATCAGCTGTTATATATTCTGAACTTGCAAAAGTGACTTTGAATTTCAAAAGCAGTCTAGAAGCATGCCTGCCCAATCCCAGCGTTCTCCCCCATAACTGAAAGCTGCCAAGTAAGGGCTGCATTTTCTGCCGATATAAATGGAAGTCAGTGGAGCTGTGCCCTCTTCCATAGGCCAAGAGTTTGGCCATAAATCTTCAAAAATGTAGGTAAGATTCTCTCTGGGCACAGAGATCTCTCAGCACAAATGTGAACATGGGATATAAGTAATTTCATCTCTGGTGCAGCCTGGATAAGGACATCATTTGGTTTGCTTTGTAAAAAAAAATACTTTAGGGAAACTAATAATTTTGTATAAAAGCACAAATAACCCGATATTGCCGCCAGTTATGTCCAAATTCCCTAATCCTGTGCCATTAAAGGGAAAGGGGGTTTACACCTTCCAACATCTTTGCTTTGTTTAAAAAATGAATGTTGTTAAATTTTACAAAATAGCAGCAGAATGAGACAATGAAGCCAAGAAGGGCTTGCTCATTTTATGCTAGATCATTGAGAAAGAAGCTGGTTGGGATTTCGTGGTGCATACCTGGGTGTTTGAAACGCTTGAGTGCTGCACAGTGACCAGTGCGATCTCTTGTACAGTGGGTGTGATTCATTCTCAGAGTTCTGCTATTGCATTTGCTTAGAATGGGAAATCCTGCACATATCACAGTAAATGTAACAACTTTGGATGCTAAGGACCTAATCCCCTTGCCAGTTTGAAATCAATGGAAAGACTCTCGTTGCCGTCAAACAGGAGTTGTGTTGAGCACTGATATGTACCACGCATGATGCAGTCTGGTAGCAGACGAGGGACCAGAAATCTTGGGAGTTCAAGTGATGATGCACTAAGACTTCTCTAAGTATGATCAGCTCAAACAAGCAAAATAATTGGTCAGTCAGGAGGCAGTATGGCCTAGTGGCTAAGACACTGGATGGGGAATCAGGAGATCCAGGTTCTGTTCCTGGTTCTGCCACTGGCTTTGTGTTTACTTCCCCCTTGCTGCCTCTCTCTTCCTCTCTCCTTGTAACTTCTCTCACTATGTGTCTGTACAGCACCTAGCATCATGGGGCCCTGCTCTTAGCTGGGGCCTCTCGTTGCTACCGTAATACAAATAACAGCGTTCACTTGCTTGTTTACTATTATCATTTGGACCATGCAAACACAAATAGCATAACCAATCTAGGTGAGTAATACCAAAATCCCGGCGGTGGCACTGAGCGTAGAAAAGTTACCTGCGCATTGCTGCAGTTTCTTTCCTGTTGGGTCTCAGCACGTACTGCCGCTTCTCCGCCCCTCTCTCCTATTATGGTCTCTGAAGCACTTTGGAACGGGGCCATAGTTACAACTGCTCCCCCTCCTTCCTATGGGTTAAGCCACTAAACTTATCGGGTGCGGTCTTGGGTGCTGCTGCACATTCTCCAGGAAAACAGTAGTGATCCCGGCCCTTGACGAGCCTGAGGGGAATGCGCCAGCTGTGCCTGCTCTTCCGCTGAAGTATTGTTCTTGGGGCACTGCCACTGCTACTGCCAGAATCCGAGGCTCTAACTTAGCAGCAGTAACAGGAGCTGCTGTCTCAGTTGCCTTTTATTTTAGTGTGTGTGTGTGTGTGTGTGTGTCTGTGAGAGAGAGAGAGAGAGAGAGAGAGAGAGAGAGTGTGAGTGAGACAGCTCTTTGGGCAGAAGACCTTAACCTAGAGGGATTGTTCACGATGTGTTTTCATTTCTTCTCTGCCCAGTCCCCCTGTGTCTGATCCATGCTGGTCCCCTCTCTCCTTTCTTCTGCCTTTTGCAATCTTTGGGTGGGATTATCTGTACACATTAGGAGGACGCAATTTTTGGCCCAGAATCTTTAGTTAGAGTTAAGGTAGGGTTATGTGTCTGGGTTTCAGGCTGGGCCATAAGACTCTGGTTCAAAGGCACCAACATCTTGTGAACCGATCTTGCAAGACCGCAGCCCAGACTGGCAGAAATCTCATTAGCTCTGGTATGATTTTTTCCCCCATCTTGAATTGGTGGCAACCTTGCAGAATCAGCTGTTTTTAGTGATAGATTTCAGAGTAGCAGCCGTGTTAGTCTGTAGCCGCAAAAAGATACAGTACTCCTGTTTTTAGTGAGATTTCCACGGTCTTGGCTTACATCACAACCAGAGAGGCCCCTGGGGTACTACGCACCTGTAGTGAAATCAACAAGAAAATATGTAAGGTTACATCGCCCTGGCAGAATCCTTCACTTCACACCCATTCTCCAGCCCTATTTCTCAATGAAACAACTTTTAAGTGAGAGCAAAAAAAATGTTGGTAACGAAATGACCATGATAGGGCATCTTAATGGCTTTTAAGTTGCTAATATTTTTCTTCCATCATTTTATTTTTTATTACAGTGGTACCTGGAAGCCCTAGCTGAAATAGTGGCCCATTGTGCTAAGCATGGTGCAAATGCATAGTTTGAACAAGCAAAATGACACCATTACTCTGAAGATCTTAAAGTCCAATTAGACAGACAAAGCAAAAGAAGGGGAGGAAAGGTACTGAGAGGCCATGTGACCTTGAACTAGTCACATTCAGGGTTGGGAACAGAGCCCAGGTTAGAGCCTTGCAACCCGACCCAAATCCTCTGAGTGTTGGGTTGGATGGGAAAGTAACTGGACCCCTTTGGGCTCGGGTCAGGTCAGATTTCCTCCTGCTGCCTGTTGGGCTGGCACAGAGGTGGCTGTTTGCCCGACTCCTGCCGGCTGCCCCATACCTTGCTGCACTGCATATGGTACGTAATCTGTGTGCCGAGGAGCGACAGCTCGCACACGGCCCAGCAGGGGGCAGTGGATGGCGGGGGCAGTGCATGCAGCTGCCACTGTGCCATGCAGTGGGAGGAGAGCTGACCCCCTTGGGCAGGAGGTGGTGGTGGTGAACGACTCAACCAACCCTCTCCACTCATGTCGGGTTGGGTGGACTTGGAACTGGGTTGGATCCAAAAATTAGGCCTGAGCAGCCCTCTAACCTAGGTCTCCTGAGCTCTAGTCCGGTGCCTGACCCACTGTGCCATCGTCTTCCTCTGGAGAGACTCGTATAAGCTCCCAGCCTCTTGTAAGCCCCATTCGCAGAGCTGGGAAACGAAACGGCTTCAGCTAACGCAAGTCAACCTTTGTTGGCGAAGCTCCTTTCAAACCTAGATCAGTGCATCTGCATTGCCCTGCTGGAACTGGGCTGGACTCGTAAGCCCTTCAGACAGGCTGTGTAGCAGCAAGCGCAGGCAGAGCAGGACCAGAACGCGGTACTGCACCCCGGCTACACCTTCCAAAAGAACAATCCGTGGGCACAAACCAGGATACCCATTTTTAAACCATGCTAAATTCCTCCCCCAGGCAACTGGATGCTCCTCAAGCTTATTAAACGAACCAATTAAACCAAGGCAATATACAGGGTATATGGGCCAAGGAAAGCAGTTTGTGGGTGTAACTCTCTGAAGGTGAATTATAGTCACTGCTGATCATGCTGTTACAGTAAATGTTCTCAGCGTTTCCATTAACGGTGCCTATTTTTTTTTTCCAGTGACTTATTATGGAACCGTGTGAAAAAGTTTTTGCACATGTTGCAAAACCAGTGAATCCTGGCTCTCCAAAGCGCCCAAGAGGGTTGATGAGAGAGACAGAATTAAGCTGCAAAATTTGGATCCAAACCCAGATTTCAACCCCCTTAAGCTCGGTGGTGGTCACTGCTTGCATTCGCTTTGGCTCTTATTTGATCATTCAACAGGCTCTGCGACTTCTAGTATTTTAAGTCCTGTGGGATGGAACTCGTGGCGTGGACAGTGCTCCACTGTCTTGGTGAATTGTATTGTTTGTGTATTACCGTAGCGCAACGAGGACCTGATAGAGATCAGGGCCCCCTTGTGGTAAGTGCTGTACATCCACATAAACGAGAGCGTCCTTGTCCCAAACAGTTTCCCCTGCTGATTAAGTTGTACTCTGGGGTGGGGCCAGGGATGATGGGTTTGGGGTGCGGGAAGGGGCTCCAGGCTGGGGCAGGGGGTTGGGGTGTGGGAGGGAGTAAGGGCTCCATCTGGGGGTGCGGGCTCTGGGATGGGGCTGGAGATGAGCGGTTTGGTGTGCGGGAGAGGATTCTGGGCTGGGGTTTAGGGTGCAGGAGGAGGTTCGGGGTGCAGACTCCGGTGGCGCTTACCTCAGGTGGCTCCTGGAAAGCAGCGACGCTGGAGGGTAGGGATAGGATACAGAGAGACCTAGACAAATCCATCCTCTAACCCGGATATTCTATGATCTCCCTCCAGCTCCTCATTGGAGGCGCTACCATGTGGATCGGCGCACTGTCCACGCCTGCAGGTGTTCCCCTGTAGCTCCCATTGGCTGCGGTTCCCGGCCAATGGGAGCTGCTGAACTGGCACTGGGGGCGGGGGCAGCGCACAGAGTCCCCGCGGCCGTCCCTCTGCCTAGGAGCCAGAGGGAGATGCCGGCAGCTTCCCGAGAGCAGTGGAGAGACGGGTAGGGAGCTGCCTGCACCGCCAACCGGACTCTTAATGGCCCGGTCAGCGGTGCCGACCAGCTGCCAGGGTCCCTTTTTGACCGGGCATTCTGGTCGAAAACCAGACTCCTGACAACCCTACCCAAAAACAGGGCCCCCTCATCCTAGGCACTGAACAGCTACAGAGTAGTAGACAAGTATGTATGCTGTGGCATACAAGTAGAAGTGACCCTTTACCCTGACACCTGCCCCCTATGGTGATGCAGGCTTCCATGGTCTGTTAGCCTGCTCCTGCTTAAGTCGTTTTGCACACGGGCAGAGAAAATGTAAAATGTTACCGTTCCGATTTGTTAACACTTCACACCTGCTTTGCACTGGTGTGAATAACAACCGATGGCTCTGGGCGCTGGAGAGGCGGGCTCACATTGTGTTCTGTGATGTGCCAAGCCAGTTCACCTGGCCAAACCTGCTTTTGGATCCAGATGGCAGATAAAACCAGTGAAAAATCAGTTTCTTCTCTCTTTTCTGGGGAATGTTTATGAATCACTTGGAAAGGCAGAATTCAGTGGGTTGGAATTACAGTTTTTTGCATGCGTAGGAGCTGGAAATGCTGACCCTGCATTATCAGCACTGACTGGAACTCCGCATTGAAGAATGAGTTCCACCAGCATTGTTTGCTTTGGCCCATATATGTTGTATACTGACTTGATTTAATTGGTTAATTTAATAAACTTCTGAAGTGCTGTATCAGTTGCTTGGCTTAGCTCTTTATCCACCAGCCTGATGAAGAAAGTATAAATTTCAAAAACTTTCCTGTATGAAGTTAATCAAATAAAAGAGATCACCTACAGTACTTTGTTCCCTGTGTGTCTTGGATGGACTAACCGAGCCAACACATTTTAACAATTAAAGCATTTAAAAAAAAACCCTTTTGTTTAGATAATGTTTCAGGTTTGACCTGCCTAACTTCAACTAACAAAAGTCAGGAAATTCAAGCTCAAGGCTCTGCAATGCTGCAGTAGTCACTAGTGACCAATGGTTGGGCCACCCTCTATCTATGTAGGCCTGGGCAGCTGGGGGTGAAGAAATATGGCCCTATGATGATGATGATTTACACGTATTAGGGAAAGAAGGCTGTTCTTGAGGTTAAAGCAATAGACTGGGACTCAGGAG
Source organism: Malaclemys terrapin pileata (assembly GCF_027887155.1). Lineage (NCBI taxonomy): Eukaryota > Metazoa > Chordata > Testudines > Emydidae > Malaclemys > Malaclemys terrapin. Next base: position 18,301,861 of record NC_071522.1, on the reverse strand, counting down.
ATCTGGGTTGAATTCCCAACTCTGCCCGATTCCCTGTGTGACCGTAGGCAGGTCCTTTAACTTCTCTGCTTGTGTTCCCCATCTGTGCACTCTGTAGTATGGTAACACCATGATAGATAGAGAGATCTGATGATTGTAGTACTGCGTAATGTTTCTCTAAGCAAAACCTCACTGCTGAAGTGACTCTCATTTTGTCTCTGAAACTTGCATGGCGATGATTTCTTAGCCTGTTTAAAAATTCCGAAATAGATTTAAAAAAAAAAAAGAAAAGTAAAGGGATAACATTTCCTTTCTGCCCCCTTGTCTGTCTCGTCTATTTACATTGTAAGGTCTTTGGGAAGGGGCTCTCTCTTACTATGTCTATGTACAGCACCTGGCACAATGGGGGTCCTAAACACTAGTGTAAAACTAAAAGAAGTTAGAGATGGAGAAGATCTCCTAACTAGACTATCTCATATATCATTTCCTGCCAATGCAGGATTGTTCCCTACCGGTCTGTGCAGAGGGCTTGTAAAAGGATTATGCATAATTTAAGTCCCACGGGCCTCAAGTAGACCCTCTGCACAGGGGTGAATTTCCTTTGAGAGATGAATGTACATATACGTCTAAGATGAGCTCATGCTACAAAATTTGAATCCAGAGTTTGAACATTCCTAAGTTGGGGGGCGGGAGGGTTGGATATGAAGTCTCTTCTCTGTCGTCATCAGATCTAATATACTTTTGTTATTAGTTAATGGAAGAATTCATACACTCCTTTCCCCTGAGGATCTCAGAGTACTTTACAAACACTAATTTTGTTAATTCACACAGCTGCCTGTGCGCCAAAGCTGCAGCAGGCTCATCAACTTCTGTGTGGCCCAGGCGCCACCGAGGGGGACAGAGCGCCATACCAAGCTGGCATGGGTGACATGCAAAACCAAGCTCTACGGGCCTGATTCTCCTCTCTGTTACACCCAGTCTTCATGCTGGTGTAAACTATTGATTTCATTGGAGCTGCTCCTGATTTACCCCAGAGAGGTAAACCAGGCCCTTTGGATTGTGGGCAAGTCTATTCTTGCAGTCTACCCTGGTTCAGTATAATTTTCAATCCAACAGTATTTGTAGACCTAGCTCATCTGCTTTAGATTCGCTAGTGAAGAGGGACATGGCCATTGGTGAGCATGAACATTTTAACAAGTAACATTAATTAGTTTAGCTTTGGGTTATCAATGCATCTGGAATCTTTGAGCCAGACCAACTCACTAGATACTGCCTGGATCCTTGGTTTATAAACTTATCCATTCCACTGAAGTTTCTAAGGGTACGTCTTCACTACCTGCTGGATTGGTGGGTAGTGATCGATCTATTGGGGATCGATTTATCGCGTCTAGTGTAGACGCGATAAATCGATCCCCGATCGCTCTGCCGTCAACTCCGGAACTCCACTGTGTCAAGTGGCGGCAGTGGAGTTGACGGGGGAGCGGCGGCAGTCGATCCCATGCCGTGAGGACGCGAGGTAAGTCGAACTAAGGTACGTCGACTTCAGCTACGAGAATAGCATAGCTGAAGTTGCGTATCTTAGGTCGATTCTCCCCCTCCGCCCCCCAGCGTAGACCAGCCTAAGTTACTCCATTGAACCAGTGATGCTCCACCAAAGAAGGGTCTATATAGCATGACTAGTCATGTGTATTTGGAAATACTTTTCTTTTTCAGCCACCTGTCTCATGTTTGCCCAGTCTCATCTTTGTGGGTATTGTACCATATTAGATCTACAGGGAATGTATATCGATTTATGGGTGGTGCTTTATGGGAATTTACTATAAGCTTCCTTTCAGGTCGCATGACACCAATAAGTAGGGGTAAGTGCTACTGCAGGATATCAATTCCAGAGAAACTCAAGACAATTTGACACTTATTTATGTTGCTTTCCCTGTCATGGCCATTCAGTTCTAATACAGAACATAGAGACAGCTCCATAGTGACCAGACTAACCTGTTTCCAATGCAGCCAATAAACAGATGCTTCATAGGAAGATGAAAGAACCCCACGGTAATGAACAGGAAGGCAATAACCTGCCCATTGGAGGAGGTTTCTTTTTAATCCCAGTCAGTTAGATATTGGCTTATGTCTAGTAGCATGAAAGTTTATACCCCTTATACATTTTAGCCTATATAATGTAACAGTGAACATTCTCCCTACACCTGTATAGGGATAATCTTTTTTTGAATTCCATTAAACTCATGGCCTCGATATCTTGTAGCAATGAGTTCCATAAGTTAACTATACTTTGTATTTTAAAACATTTCCTTTTCTCATTTTAAAATTTGTTTCTTTTCAATTGATTTGGTTGCTCCAAATGTTTTTTTAAAAATGAGTGAACTTTTTAAAGAACAGAACAGTGTATTCTGGACTTAGTCCTGACTCGCTCCTTACTCCAGTAAAACTCTTTGAGTTTAATGGACGTTTTACCTAAGTAAGAAAAGAGCAAGGAGGGCTTCAGAACTAAGCACGGTGGGTGAAATTCACCCCAGCGCTGAGGGCTAGCATGAGTCCAGGGCACCTCTAGTGATGGCAGTAATGCTATTCCTGCCCCTGGGCTAAATCCTGTTCACATTTACATTGGTGTGAATCTTGAGTGACTCCACTGGAGCTATTCAGGATTTACACCAATGTAGCTGAGATTTGACTTCACCCCCCTATGAATACATTGAAGTGAGTTTTGTTATGTCATGGGTGTTCCTGAACGTATGGTTTCCGAACTATCCCAATAAATTACCAGTCTCCACTTTAAACATCTATACTTGTGCCAAGATCAATTTTGAAAGAGCTATTTCTGGTTTCACCTGAGATGTGCAATAGTTGCTATTGGCCAAAGATCATAGTCTTGAGGGTACAGGTTCCTGGGATGGTATTAGATTTATGTTGTCAATGCAGGGCGGATGAGCTTGTTATGCAGGTTAAACTCTGACTTGTGGCTTCAGTGTGATAGAGACTGTAGTCGTTTCCTGCTGTCCAGCTTTGTCATGATGAGGTGCCTTGGTTCAGGTGTCTTTAGGCGTGGTCCCAAACAGAGCAGCTCACTGTAATTTTGTGAGGCTGTACATTCTAATTCTCAAAACACTCTCGCAGTGAGAGCTTAAAATATTTATACGTCATGGGGCTTTGTTGAACCCTCAGTCACAGTATATTGTGATTAAAGAAGGCGCGGTGGAATGAAGCCTTGCAAGCTAGCAGTGGGTTTAGAATAATGGTCTGGCCATAATGATGGTTGGGGTGGGATGGTGAGTGACACTAACCCTGAGCTACCTTCTACATTAAACAGATGCATCTCCTGCCCCTTGGGGTTCACCTGAGAGGTGACTGGCAGGGACAAGGACCTAGAGTGCCCATGAAGATCAGAGATGTTCAGGAAACTCTGCTGGAAATGCAGAAAATCATCCGGCTGTGCTCCTGTCAGGGTCAAACCCAGGTGAATGCACCTTGGCTGGATTGGGCTGCAGCTGTTCCTTGGGAGCCCTCCCCTGTGGTCACAGAGCACAACGAGATAATTCATGCCACTCTGGGCAACTTTAACAAACTCTTTATTTGTTCGTTTGAAGGCAGTCACTGCGCAGTGCAGGCGGGGAGCGTGCCAATTAGATTCCTGCAAGCTGAATATTCCCCCTCTTGTCTGCTCTACTGGAGGTAGTGGCAGCTATGCAGGAGAAAGGCCCCTTGCATGATGTCCCCTCCACCTCTCTGGACAATTAGAGTCCTGCTCAGGGCTGCCTGGGGGGGGGGGGGGGGGGAGAGGGAGGCAATTTGCCCTGGGCCCCGGCCAAGAATCCCTTTCCTGGCTAGAGGCGCCTTTTTACTTACCCGGCGGTGGTCTGGGTCTTTGGCAGCATTTCGGAAGTGGGGGGCCCTTCAGTCGCTCCGGGTCTTCGGTGGCATTTCGGCGGCGGGTCCTTCAGTGCTGCCGAAGTTATGGAGCGACTGAAGGACACGCCACTGCCGCAGACTCGGAGCACCGCCTGGTGAGTGTGTCTGCTCGCCCACTTTGCCCCAGGCCCCCTGAATCCTCTGAGCGGCCCTGGTCCTGCTCCCTTCTGCAGAACATTGCAGATGGATTGAGAAGAATCCCAACCTCCTTCTCCTTCCAGACTCCCTAAAGGCCAAATACTGTTCTGACATGCACATGTGGCCCTCACAGCTGTGCATCCAAGAGTGGGAGTTGCCCAAGCCAAAGTTAGACCAGCTCCTTCTGGCTCAGTCACGGAGCGGGTAGGCGTGAGGAGAAGGCTCCATGCACAACAGAGCTGCAGCCTATAGATCAGGAAACCAGCCTCGTGGAAAGTCTGTGCACAGGGCTCGCGCCCAGTGGGCCTTGTCACTGCATGGGATCTCTGCCAGTTGGTGAAGGCTGCTTTAATGTCTGGTTACCAGCTGGCAGTGCCAGGATTGTGTAGCTGCACAGAGGAGGAGAGGGGCCCAAACCCCGCTGTCTGAGGAGACCCTGACATAACAGTAGTGAGCCAGTGAGCGGCAGGAGCCGGAATGCAAAGCTGAGTGGTGCTGGCCAGCCATTTGCTGCCATCATGGGATGCAGGGAGCAGGGGATTCACCTGAGGTCCATGATGCAGCTTGAGAGGTTCAGGGGACATCACAAAGTGGCCCAACGGATGGGGAGAAGGTAGCAACTGGTGTTGGCTGAGTGACTCAGCCCCGGTGTGAAACAGAATAGGGAGCACATGGAAAAGCATTTAATCCATTCCCCAAGTCCTCACAGAGAGTGTATTAACTTCCCACCACAAATCTTCATTGCCCAGCCAAGGCCTTCTGAGCACGTTAGCATCCTTCTATGCCGCCATTAGTGGCAGTCTAGTAGTAGAATCACAAAAGGGATTCCTCTTCCCACAATTCCTTTTAAAGTGTTTATTCTGATTTTTGTGACATCCTGCTAGAGGGTCTCTGTATCTGTCATTACAGGCCATTACACTCGTTCAGATTTATTTTTTTTAAGTAGTTTCTGACCCTTGGGTGACTGTGGCTCTGGGGGAGCTGACCTTTTGAGAGAGAGAGAGAGAGAGTGTGTGTGTGTGTGTGTGTGTCATGAGGATATGCATGCAACAGGTTCCTGCTGTGCTTATAACAGTCTAGAGACACTTCCAAAACACCCTGCACCTTGGAGAACACCAGAGCAGCAGCTCTGTAGCACCATCTATTGACTTCTCAATCGGCCAATGCTGCCTGCGACACGGTGCATTGGTTACTAAAGACAGCATGTTGTCATAAAGATACACCTTGATATGCGAGGAGCAGAGTGCAAAGCATTTGCATAGCTCTCCATTGCTGCCTCCTGATTGTGGGTGTGCTACTGATCTTGCAAAATGGTCACTTTGTTTTTGTTTACAAATCAGATGTAAATTAATTCCAATGTCTGAAGGTGTGTTTTTTAAGTAGCACATTTTAGTGTGTGCGTGTGCGGGGGTTGATTCACCTCTGTGTTACTCCAGTTTTAAACGAGGGTGATGCCATTGTGCAATGAAAGTCTTTAACAGGTTTTATTATCATGTAGTGATGGATCACCCTGATATGCCTTTGCTTCCTGGCTTCAGCAGGAGGTCCAGCTCTGCTGGCTGGTTGACCCTGACAAACTTTTCAGGGGCTAGATTGTTCCTGAAGCTAGTGACAGGCGCCTTTTCCACTGCCCTTGTGCACACCACACAAGCACCAGCAAGAACTGCAGGCCCTGTGCTTGGGGGATTATGTGAAGTACTCCTTGAAACCTGCAAGGCACACATCGCCCCAAAGAGGGAATGGAAAGTCTGGATGAGAGAGACCTTGCTAAAGAATCCCAGGAGATGGCTGAAAATATGTTCTCCTTGGGAGCTGCAGCGTGTGATGGGGTGGTTTTTCCTGCTGAGATACATCAACTTCTGGGGTGACCCTTGGGGCATCACTGCTCTACAGCAGCCCCTCTGCCGCTGTCTCTACATGGTACAATCTAGCTCTGGGGTAAGGAGGAAATGCTGACTCTCGGTTTCTGCTTGGAGGAGCTGTTTGAAAACTCACTGTTGAGATGTTATCAACACCAGCAGGCTTCCTTACAAGCATGACTTCAATACTGAAGGGCCTGCCTGGACCATAGAGGTGACACTGAACCTGATTCACGTTGGACACCTGGGACTATTCGCGCAGTGTTCCCATGTTGTGCTCCAGGGGTCTGAACTAAGGTATTGTGTCAGGCCTTGACCAGAGGCTGCCATCCTTTCAGAGAAGATTCTTTCTTTAAAAAGGGAGGTCTTGTCTGCTAAGAATGCAAATGGCAATTTTAATGAGACTCGCCCTGGGGGGAGGGAGGGTGTCCTTGATTAAAGTTTCCATCTGTTGTTCAGTACGTTGTGTACCAGTTGGCTTCCAAGTTCCACTGCAGGGGTGGCTGCTTTTCAGCGAAGCTGCAAGTACATGGATTGTAAATGAATTGAATGTTTGGAGAGGAAGAATGCTGTATAAATGTTCGTCGTTGTTACTGTTCCCAGCCCCCTCACAGGGCATAATGTGTCTGGATGGCATCGCATGCCTAAGGACCATTCGTCGTCCATTAAATTGCCTGAAGACAAAGAGCCCGATGACAATGACACCTGTGATGGGAGTGCAAAGTTTTCAAGGTGGAGAATCTCATGTGAACCTTATGGGAATGGAGCAATGTGGCCTAGTGGATGCAGCACTTATCTGGAACTAGGGAGACCTGGCTTCTGTTCCCGACTTGGCCACTGGCCTGCTAGGCAACCTTGGGCAAGCCACTTCCCCGTTCTGTGCCTCAGTTTGTCCATCTGTAAAATGGAGATATTGATAAAGCACTTTACAAAGGAGGCCATTGAAATCTATAGATGAAAAACGCTATGTAAGAATAAGTTGATGGTGGTAGTATTATAATTCAGTCGAAACGGTTGGACTGTAGGATTAAAATTTCAGCTGTGGGGTCAGTTTCAACGGCTGTGTTAATGACATCATATACCAGAAACACATGTGGCTATTTTGATTGGTTTGACAATCCTCTGGGCATGCAGTGTCTTGACATAATGAGCATCCCAGCTTGTGATGTCTCTAAAATACCTGTCCGTGAGATTACAACTGCTTGAAACAAGCTAATATATGTAGTCTTGCTCTGTTGGTGAATAGCAGCAGGGGACTCTAAATGGGGCATGGGGCACATGTACACACCTTTCCCTACCTTATTTTTTTTAGGGCTTTCCTTTTATTCTTAATTTTCTTAATGGTGTGCATAAAATTGAACTTTTTGCCGAGCTGCCTGTTTCTAGGATTTTTCCTGCAGGGTTTCCTGTTTCTCTCTTGCTTTAGAGCGAGACTGTCAACCCTTTATATGCCTCCATTGTAGCTAATGAGACAAACCTGGTATGGTTCTCAAGGTGAGTCAGCAGCTGTAGCTCTACATCGTCATATAGGGTCTGAAAACAGTCACAGGCATGAGGATAAATCATCGTATTGCAAGTGGCTTGCAGGCCATATAATGACTTCCAAGGGTCTAAAGAGAAAAAGGCTTGTATGGAGTCTCCCCTGGAAGCGCAAAAGCCATAAAGATATTGAAATCCTTGTTAAGGATGGAAATAAAACTAAAGAGATCCATATCCTCTGGCCACGCCCATGGGAGTTAGCCAGTAAAAGAGGGATGTGTTGTTTGTGTTAAGTAAGAAAAAGCCATATATTGATTAGCTGACTAGTCTGAGCATGAAAACTTAATTATATTTCTGGAGCATCCTGGCAAAGATGCAGGAACAACAACGCCTCCCTTCTTCCCCATGAATCTAGTTAAATTACCCACTGCAGAGCTAATGTTGTCAACTGCCAGATGAGAGCTTTCTGAGGAGCATGTGATGTGGTTTTATGTTCCCTGTCCATGGTCTGCATCCTGAATTGTCCATGTGCCTGGCTACTTATTTTAGCACCTCCAGGTGAATTCGCATTCATAAGCCTGACAGCATAACACAAAACGTTCATTTGCTGGTCTGGCTAATTAGCCCTTGGGACATTGCCAGTGAGTAAACTGCTGTATAATGCTACAGATGAGTATAGTCCTCTGTGAACTGGCCCTCCCACAAAAGAGCTACAGATCCAATCACTCTCTTCTAGTTTGTCTAGTCTAGAGCAGTGCAGACTAGTGGACAGAGTACTTGATTGGGACTCAGAAAACCTGGGTTCTATTCCTAGCTTGGCCACTGGCCTGCTGGGTGACCCTGGGCAAGTCGCTTCACCTTTTCTGTGCCTGTTTCACCTTCAGTACATTGGGTAATGAGACTGACCTTGTACAGCCCTTGGAGATCTACGGATGGAAAGCACTATATAAGAGCTAGGTCTCTTTGTTTCTAATCCCTGCACAACCCACTGAGCAACCTCAGCTGCCTCCCAGTGCGGGATCCTGCCTGCTGTCCCCAACAAGCATTCGAATGCTCTGCCGTGCAGGGAAATAACATTAGACGTTTCATTTGCAGCACGGATGCTTGTACACAAACCCCGTATGAACGTGCAGTGGTACCCAGCAAGTGCTAGGAAGGAACAGAACTCCTGGATGGTGACTGAGGCTGGCTAGCCCTTGGCCTAGGTTGGGGACGGAGGACCAGAATTTACTATGGGAACAATTTACCAAGGGTTGTGGTAGATTCTCCATTACTGGCCATTTTAAAATCAGGATTGGACGTGTTTCTAAAAGATATACTCAAGGAATTATTTTGCTGAAGCTTTATAACCTGGGTTATGCAGCAGATCAGACTGGATAATCCCAATGGTCCTTCCTGGCCTCAGAATCCAAGGACCTAATGCACTGTTGACATCCTTCTTTCCCTTGTCTCTGTGGATCCCTGCTTGTGAGATGGTCTGAGTCAAATATTTCAAAGTTTGGAAAAGCTGGTACGTTGAAGCTGCAAGTTCTAGGCTGTTCCCTTGCTGTCTATTCAGAACTTCCAAAGATGTTCTTCAAACTCTTTTTTGGTGGTGGAGATAAGTGGGGATCTTTAAGGATATGACCTCATCTGTGAAAGTGATACTAGTTGTGGCAAGTACTAATCGTCTTTTGGAAGATTGCCAGGCCAGTAATAAGGCAGAGAACTGCCAGTTTTGGAACAAAGTGGTAAAATCTCTGCCTTGAATTTTTAATAGCCGTTTTTCAAATTCACAGCACCCAGAGAGATTTTGACCCTGCGTAGCTAAGGTGAAGGTGTCCTTCATTCTATGAATAGACATAGCTATGCTTGGAAGGTCTCGGTTTTCACTGGTAGTGTCAATAACTAATTTCCTCCTCCATCCCAAAAAGCAAGAGGAAATATTTCCAACATTAATAATCAAAGAGAGAGGCAAAGTTTTGGTTTTGTTTGTTTTAAGATCACTCACTTTTTGGCAACTGCTGCCAATCTGGCCAACTAATATTACGAAACACACTGATTTATTATTTTGTTTCTGAGTCTCCTATGAATCTTGACTTCTGGAGTCATTCATCAGTTGATCCTTGTTAACCTGGGCATGCTTTATTTATCCGAGTAAACTTGCTGACATCAGAATTTAGGCCCACACATTTACTCTTGCTAATGAATGCTACTGAAGAGAGAACATTTCATAGCAGAGGTGTGTGTGGGGGGGGGAGAGTTTCTGCTGGAGCTAAAAATTTAAGTCAATAAAAATGGGACAAAAGTACTTGGAACTAAATGTTCATTTGCTCAGTTCCATAAAAAGGGCGACTTTCCAAGGTTAGACACTGGGTCAGATTTTTCAGAAGAGCTTGGCCACCATCTAGACAGCTAAATGAAGATCAGATTTTTAAAAGTGTTCAGCTCATTGGGTGTTGCAATAGGAGGTGCTGGGGGCTGAGCACTTTTGAAAATCTGTCTGTAACAGTGTGTGCTGTGCCCTTCTGAAAACTCCACCCATAAGGTATCCACCTGGAAATGTAAAATGTTGAAGAATCCATGATATCATTAGGAATACATAAAGGAGGGGGCATCTTTCCCAAGGCCTTTATCCACAGGATCTGCTTGGGAACCATGCTTTTTGAGGTTGTCTGCATCAAAATAAATTGTATTGTGAAGCTTCAGAAATAAATCAATGTGCATTTCTACCATCCTATAAGGGCAGTTCCTTGTATGGGCAAATCTTCTTGTTAAGCCCCTGAAGGCACAGAATCCTAAAAAGGGGTAAAAAGCAGTTCACAGAGAGGATTAGCCTGCAGGAAATTTAAATACCACCAGCCTTTTGCAAATCCAAGGTAGCTGAATGGTGTACTAGCTACTCCCTGTTTTGAAAACGACAGTGTAATAGCTGAAAACATTTTGAAATATGTCTCTAAATAAGAGACATTTTGTGCAGTTGCAGTAATTAATGGTTTCTCTCTTGCAATAGCCTCCAGAAAACTAACTCATGCGTTTGACAGCAAACATGAAGATGCCTGTAAAATTCAAGGGAATCGTTAGGCTTGTGTGAGCTTGAGCACTTACAAACAAACCAAGAGGGGAAGCGCTGATCATGGAAGCAGGTTACAGATGAAGGGCTTGATTCTGCGCCTACTGAAGTCAATAGGAGTATGTAGGAAAGGGTGAAGGCCTAGATGTGTTACAGCCTCATCAGCTTAAATGAGGGGATGTGGTGTGTCGGTCATGGCAGAATTTGGAGCAAAGAATCTAACGCAAATTTCAAAGCAACAAACTTGAGGCCTGTAAATTCGTTCTGTACCAGAGCCCATGGACCTAAGGAAAAAATTGATCTAAATCAGCAAAGCAACAAAACAAACTATTGTTGTGGTTTTTAAAAAATTGGACATAATTGGCAATAGACATGATGACAGACCAATACTCCGTGATTGTTACCAACACTCATAGTTTGATTCTCTTTTTGCTTATGACTTGTGCTGATGCAATTCCAATTACATATGCAGATATAAACAAGAAGAAATGTAAATATTGTACTTTCGTGTGTAACTCAGAAGAGAATTATGACAAACAGGGTGAACATCAGGAAAAACACTTGTGAAAATTTTCACTAATTCACTGTTTGTTTGTCTCTCTCTTCATATTTGCTTTCCATGAATATTCCAGTGAGTGTACAGACAGGAGTGTCCATCAAAAAAGAGAATTTTAAGCAAATATTACAGAAAATGTAATGGAACGTGATTCTAAGGTACTCAACCAATTGGTGAACAGAGATGCATCGTGTGACCACTGAAACTTTGTTCTCAAACCGTTTGACCATTTCATGGTCAATATATAAACCAAGACATTAAATAACTGAAATGAGTTTGCAAGAAGTTTTGAATAGCGAATACCAAGCATAAATCGCAAACCGAGAAAGTGATAAAATGAATTGAATACTGTGTTTACTGTGAATTACTCACCCAGATTTAATGGCAAACGATGGGTGGACCTGGAAGGGATCACCATCACAAAGTTCAGCCGCTAGCGTGAAGTTTGTTGGAAATTACGTGCATCGTATTCTAGAAACTGAGCTCAAAGACTCCTCTCTACCCATTACAGGATAGAAGAGCCCTGATGGTCCAAAAAAGTTTCACATGGTATATTTCAGTGATGGTTAATTACCTGGAAAGTGCAAGTTACTATTTAAAGGGGTAGAAGCTTCATTTCTTTCTTTATTTTATTTATACCCAGGTGAAACACTATTGACTTCAGTGGAGTTGCTCCTGAATTATCCTTGTGTAAACGAAAGGAGAATCAAGCACCAAATAAACATCTGAACTTTGTCGTCTGTGGCTGAGGTAGTATAATCTGCCTGAGCTAGGAGTCTGTCTTCATCTGTGCGTATGTATGTCCTGCAATCACAGGGGGTGACTTCAGCTCATGGAGATATACCTGAGCTAGCTTTAATCTAGGTAACTGGTAGTGGTGAAATCACGGCAGCACAGCTTCAGGGCAGGCTATACGAGCCCGCCTGGGACCCTGGATAAATACTTGTGTGGCTAGCCCATGCTGAAACCCAGGCTGCCGCAGTGGTGCTGCTCCAGTACCCAAATTAGTTCGACTAAAGCTAGCTCAGGTATGCCTACATGAGCTGCAGTCACACCCCGTGAATGCAGGGACGATGGACCCTGTGCTCATGCATCAAGAAGATGGTGGTGGTGCTCTTTAAATAATAATATTTCTATTACCGATAGGTCCCTGTTGGAACTCAGTGATGAATTTGTTGGATAAATCTGTTGAGAAATCATCTAGCAAAATATTTTCTCAATGTTATCTAAAAGCTGTAGCAGTATTGCTCCCAGCTTGGAGAAATAAATGTTGCGTTATCTCATGGCACAGCCGACAATGATGCTATTACCCTGAAATAACATGTCCAAATGTGTCAGAAGGAGAGATGTTAAAGCGTTTGCCTTATATTACCTGCCTGCTAGCAAATGGGTGGTGAGAGAACCAAGTTTTAATAGTTTTTTTTTTTTTGTGTGTGTGTGTGCATTAGGCAGATCATACAACTACCTAATCACCGTTCTGGAAAACCTGTTTGCTGGTCTAGCTCGCAGCCCCAAATGACTTTCAGGTGCAGTAGTTCGGTGCCTAACCCTAAAGGGGAAAAAGCAACAAACCCAGCCCAACGCATCTTCCAGAACAACATCTTCCGGATTGTGAAGATTAGCAAAAAAAGCCTGTGTGTGAAACCACGAATTATATTATTTCTGCCAAACCCCTTTGCGAATTCGACCAACTGTCGGTTCAAATGATTTGTGCTTATCCAAACGTTACTCATCAAAGGTTTTTATGAGTTCACGTTGGCCATGTCTCTGTTTTTCCATGTGGTGAAATCATACACCTGGAAAACATGCAGCCAAAGTGCTGCAGCACTTGAATAACCCTCCTTGTTCTCCAAAGGCTCTTGAGTTTTAAGCATCCTGGTAGTTAAAGTGTTTGTGGTGCTAGAAAATTTGTACAACTTCTCTGTAAACCTGACTGTTGCGTAACCCTCTTGGACAGATGACTGGCAGCTTAGTTGTGATCTTGTAGCACAAAGAGGAGCAAATGTTGGCCCTAAGTCTTAACTGTACACAGGAAAGAAAGTAAAACATTTAACTTATCCACCTTTGGGCATGCTGTTGTGTGCACTGGCATAGAACATATTCTGTGCAGCAGAGGATACAGAGTACCTGTGAAGAACCATGTTTTATGGTTCACATCCGAACATGCCTCACACATAGCGTATGTACAGCACCACCCAAGTTCACCCAACTTGAAGATGGAGAGCAGCAGCCAGAAAGCTTGTTGCACTGTGCAGAAGTAGGTGGGTAGGCGGAGTGGGGCAAAACCTCACAGAAAGTGCCATGAGGGTCTTCAGTTTCCATGCAGAGCAGAAAGGGCCTTGGTTTTTTAGATCTATTCCAAAAAAGCCCTCCCAGTGCATGGGGCTCAGTTTTGTTTCAAGATCGCAACTGAACTGCCAGTCACTTGGCATGGAACAATTCTTAAAACCGCTATCGCTGCATGCACGTGTGGCAAAACATACAGCTATTTGGTGCAACTCCGTTGATTCCCGTACAGTTGTGCCAGGGAGGTATTTGCCCCCTTGGGCACAATGACCAGCCTTTTGCCTCTGCATTTACACAACAGGAGAGCCTGAGGTGAGCTACTGCACTTAGAAAATGACACGTTCACATATTGTAATAGGGAAAAAATTGCAATGTGGCTAAACAAATGAGTGCAGAAGAGATCAGAGCTCCGATTAGACTGTCCCAAGAGCAGTTTGGAGAGTGCTGGCCTTTAGCCAATGAGCTACTTATTACTCGCTAGGAACACAGACAAAGAACAAGGCCGTTGAGCTAAAACTATGCTATTCTATCTAGAAAGATGACAATCTCTCTTGTTTAGTGAATATACTCTCTCACCCGCACACCTAGTAAAGCAGTCCTGCAGCAACTACCGATGATGCTATGATGATATAAAAACTTCACACCGGGTATAGTACTTGTAGCTACAGTTATATAACGGTATGCATATCCCTGACTCTGCCAGTGACTTCCTCTGTGACCTTGGGCAGGTTCATTTAATCTCTCTGGCCTCATTCTGAGTGGTTATGATTGTGTGTAGGCTAACATCTGAGAAAACAAAGGGCCCTGTCCCAAGGAGCCCGAATGCTAATCAGGACAGCGTATGCATGAGACCACACAGAATGGCAAGGGGAGGGAAAGCTGTGGAGAAGGGGAAATGAACTGGGACAACCCTTATATTTCATTTTGTGATGACTTGCTAATTTGGGGGCAATCTTGCTTGTGAGTCAAACCACTGGAGGAGGGCCCAGGGGGGAGGAACACTCCTTGACATTCAGTTCTTGGTGTTTCCCCTCAGGCCGTTACCTAGGGTGGAAGGATGGTCTGTGGCTAACTCACTGGGATGCAGCAATGCTATATCTGAGTTCAATTCCCAGCTCTGCTTGTACTTCCAGGGAGACCTTAGCAGCACTGGTGTTGCAGGGATAAATTAACTGTTTGTGAGGTACTCAGGCATGACAGTGATTAGGGGCAGGAGCACAGAAGTATTTAGAGGGGTGGGGAGAAGGTGGAGGGGTGAGTGGTTATTCCCCAATGGGCAGAGGTTATACTCTAAATCCCATAGATCTTGAGGGATGTTCACGGTGTTAGTAAGGCCTGGTTTCCCTTTACAGACCTCCTAGAATTCTTTGAGGATATAAACAAACGTGGATATAGTGTACTTGGACTTTCAGAAAGCCTTTGACAAGGTCCCTCACCAAAGGCTCTTAAGTAAAGTAAGCAGTCATGGGATAAGAGGGAAGGTCCTCTCATGAATCAATAACTGGTTAAAAGATAGGAAACAAAGAGTAGGAATAAAGGGTCAGTTTTCACAATGGAGAGAGGTAAAAAGTGGGGTCCCCCCAGGATCTGTACTGGGACCAATGCTATTCAATACATTCATTAATGATCTGGAAAAGGGGATAAACAATGTGGTGGCAAAGTGATACAAACATCTGCTTAATGTGCAGCAGCATTCAAAAAAGTGAACAGAATGATAGGAACCATTAGGTAAGGTAGACAATAAGACAGAAAAGGTCATAATGCCACTATGTAAATCCATGGTATGCCCACACCTTGAATATCCTATACAGTTCTGGTCTCCCCATCCCAAAAAAGATATATTAGAATTGGGGAAAAAGTACAGAGAAGGGCAACAAAAATGATTAAGGATATAGAACTTCCATAGGAGGAGAGACTAAAAAGACGGGGACTGCTCATCTTAGAAAAGAGACGGCTAAGGGGATGTATGATCGAGATCTATAAAATCATGAATGGTGTGGAGAAAGTGAATAGGGAAGTGTTATTTACTCCTTTATATAATACAAGAACCAGGTGTCACCCAATGAAATGAATAGGCTGCAGATTTAAAACAAAAATAAGGAAGTACTTCTTTACACAGTGCACAGTCAGCATATGGGACTTGTTGCCAAGGGATGTTGTGAAGGCCAAAAGTGTAACAGGTGTGACAAAGTCAGGCCGGACGGCTGCAAGAGGGTGCTCCTATTGGGTTCTGGGAAGTGGGAGGGCGGAAGCCCACCCACGGCTAAAGGACCCTCCTCCAGCCTATAGGGAGGATCCACTGGGCCCGGGATTCAAGTGATTACAGAGGACAACAGAAAAAATAATGACAGGTGTGAGGGTCAAAGGGTCAAAAGTAGGAAACCTGAAGGGGACACTGAGCAGAGAACCCTGGACAGTGCTCACTGCTCGTCGGAGGTGTCAAGGGAGCTAGTGGACGCTGCCCAGAGGAACTCTGCCCGGATACGTGAGCGGAAAGAGGAACGGAAACAGGCCCCACAGTTGCAGGCCCCTCAGCCAACATCCTCTCCTTGGTGTTGTAGATGGCCACTTTGGCCATTGCTAAGAGGAAGTAGACAAGGAGGTCCCGCGACTTTGTGGGGCCACGGACAGGACGTGCGTATGTAAGAAGGTGGGGGGAGAATTGCAGTCAAAACCGCAACAGTAGGTCTAGGAGGAGCCAGAAAAGGGTCTGCAATCTGGTGCACTCAAGATAGGCGTGCGCCAGGATCTCCCTCACGCCACAAAAGAGGCAGGCGTCGGGGACAGGGGTGAACCACGTCAGATACATGCTCGTGCTCCTGGCTCCGTGAAGGAGCTGCCAGCTGCTATCCCTGGCGGGCTGTGGGACTAGGGTGGAGTATAGGCTGGCCCACTGGGCTCCCTCATCCTCAATAGGTGCAAGAGGGTGGTGGGAGGCAGATGTGTTAGCCCTAGAATGTTAAAGTCCCTCTTCCCTACTAGCTGAGAAGAGGTTACCTCAGGTCAGTTAGGGACACCTGAATCCAATTATGGGCTGCCTGAGACCTTTTAAACCCCCTCCTTTGTGAGAGAAAGGGGGAAGAGAGAGAGACAAGCTCCTGCCAGGCTCGTGACAGCAGGGAAATAAGCTGCTCCAGGCTGAGAGGCTGTGCTCCTTCCCATAAGGGAAACAGCCAAACCTGAGTGCCTGGTAGGGGGAGGACTGACACCCCAGGGCAACGGGACGACTCCCTGCACCAGCGAGGAGGCAGCGAAAGGTACCCCCTGGGTTTTTGTGTTTGAGAGACTGTTTCCTTTTTGTTTGGTGGAGGATCACCCCTTAGGCCGACCCTGAAAATACGACCAAAGGAGCACAGGAGAGGGAAGACAAACCCTGCCTTGAGTGGGGCTGATTACCCCAGGCCCGCCATTGTGGGAAGTGCTAAGTCTGGCGAGACAAAAGAGATACCTTACCACACTGGGTTCAAAAAAGAATTAGACAGGTTCATGGAGGATAGATCCGTTGATGGCTGTTAGCCACGATGGTCAAGGACACAACCCCATGCGCTGGGTGTCCATAAACCTCTGTCTGCTAGATGCTGGGACTGGATAACAGGAGATGGATCGACGGAAATTGTTCTGTTCTGTCCATTTCCCTCTGCCGCATCTGCACTGGCCATTGTTGGAAGACAGGTTACTGAGTCAGGTGGACCATTGGTCTGATACAGTATGGCTTTTCTTACGTTCTTATGACATCTTTGGTATCTGGGTCATAATCTGATGCCCTATGACTACAGAATTATTATATAAGCATTAATATATGACAAGGTTCTATCTATGGATGATTACACACCACTGCATTCCTTCATGTGACTCTTTACCCAGCTAATAGTGTACTTTACAGACCTCCATTTGGATCATTTTAGCATAAAGGGTAAGATCGTGTGGCTGGGGTAATTCAGAGCAACAGCCCTCTGAAATCTACCCCACTCTCTGAATTACTCTAGATTTGCACCAATGTCACTACAATCGGAATCGTGTGTGGTGCAAGTCTAATTACTGAGTTCATTAGTCTCGCAATAACCACACCCGATGCTGCCTTGCGGCTCTTATTTACATAAGCCATCTTCACTGCGTTGAGAATGTCTGGAGTGGGGTTGCAACCTCTGGGATGGGCAGCATCTCTTACTAAAAGAAACCCAAATTCTACCTAGTCCATAAACAGATTCTGACCACTTAAAACTCTTCTTCAGACAACCAGATCATACCTCTCAGCTGTGTTCATGCATTTTTGTGGTCTTAACGTTGTAACCTGTTTTATCCCTGAACACAATAGGATGAAATCCAACACAAGACAGAAGAAAGACATCTCTCAAATGTTTCCAGGACATACACATCAGTGATGTATGTGTCGTTTCTAGTACAGAGAGGATTACAATAAATACATTCTTTGTAGATGCCGTTTTAATCTTTCAAGCTAAACTTAGATCTCGGACACCTGTCTCTGCAGCAGGCTGTCTCCTGAGCTCATGAATTTTGCGCACAGCTGTCAGTGCTGTATGTGGGGTTCTCTCTTTTTCAACTGGCTCCATTCCCAGTTGGCTGCAAAAAGTAGGAGCCTGTTTTAGAAAGAGAATTTCCACTTCTGCATACTTTGGATGGAAACAAGAAGATATGAAACAAGATTTAATGACCCAAGGTTGCGTTTTTTTGAACCATTTATTAGCTGTTCTGTACACAGACCGTCTCCAGGGAACTAAGTTACATATTATGATAAGTATGGAGTGCCTGCTCCCCGTGGATTTTGTTTAGTTATTTATGTGGATAAAACAAAGTATATGACCAAACATATTACCTTGGATGGTTTACTTTGAAATAGGACCTAGGGAAGTGGCACCAGGTGCCGGGGCGTTGGGGGTGCTCAGAGCCATTGAATCAAACTGTAAACCCTGTATATAATGGAAACCACTTCAAGCCAGGGGTTGTGGTAGCACCCCCATCATCCCGAGTTCCAGCACCTATGCCCGGGTGGCCCAATGAGTATCTGGCCTGAATTGGTGGTGGTAAAACGAGAGGACCCTGTCTCCCCTTTCTCTAGACCGGTGATTGAAGATTCCAAAGAAGCAGGAGGAGCGCTACTATGAAAATTCTCCTCAGACATCTATTCGTCACTCCTTTGGGGCTGAGAAATAGGGGTAATCTGTTAGAAAAAGGATGACCGAAGTACAACCGCTAGGACAAATGAGACTTGCGGTGTTTGGCAATGCAGCTGGCATCCAGCCTTGTCTCTGAGGAGTGGACTGCAGAGACTTCAAATCCCAGTATGCCAGGCTCCATCTTATTCTGAGATGCCTTTTGCTCTGATCCAGGTGAAGCATTGCATGCTGGGATGTGTAGTCTCTGTGGGTTGCGCCTCTATATACATTTAGGTGGCCTCAGTCTACTGTGTTTAGGAAAATTGGGTATAGCCCTTGGGCTCCTGGCACATTGCCAGCACAGCTTTCTCAGTTGGCCGAAGTTGGGCAACCCACCTCCAAAGGAAACCACTCACCCCCAAATCATTTGTGTGAAATTTGAGAGTCCATGACTCTGAATGAGACATAAAAGCGAGGTCATGGCCTTTGTGGCTGCTAAGGGGGATGCATTTTCAGTAGAATCTATGCCCTTTTGCCGGTGCAGATCTCAGTACAGAATAGTACAATCAAATCAGATACGTAGATGTGTAAAAACTCAACTGTGAGTGCTAGTCTAGTCCATTAGTGGCAAAATGCAGGGTGCAGATTTGCCCACAAAATGGAACTCAGGGCTTTACCCCGAGTGAAAATGTACGCCCAAAATTTCCCTGGTATTCTTCACTTGTTACTTTTGTGTTCTGGTCAAATTCCCCACTGTGGGTATTTACATTTTTGCCTACTCTCAGCAAATTCAATTGAATATGGTCATCTTGTATTCTTGTCCCAAACTAATGTGCAATGTTCCTGTACACTGTTAAACACCCTCCTCAGAGTTAGCAATAGTACAATGGTGGGCAAAGCGATTCCTGTGCGTAGCAAAGATCCTTTTAGAAATGAAAGACATAATATGAATGTAAGTCATTATTCACCGTTGGATAAAAGGGGCTATCATAGCCAGCAATACTATACCATGTTG
Organism: Malaclemys terrapin pileata; assembly: GCF_027887155.1. Classification (NCBI taxonomy): domain Eukaryota; kingdom Metazoa; phylum Chordata; order Testudines; family Emydidae; genus Malaclemys; species Malaclemys terrapin. The sequence goes on along the minus strand of NC_071522.1, from coordinate 18,282,462 downwards.
GTATCTTATATTTTCGCAAGGAAGAGGGCACTGAAGGAACTTGGATCTTGTTAGGCAATACACCTAAACTACTAGATAATTATTTGATCAATCAACAAGCTTGTCAGATCAGACCCTAGATATGATGGCGGATTGCCAGATGCTGGATCAGAGAGAGTTTGTTTGATGTTATCTGAGCACAATTAGGTAATGTGCGTTGCTTTGTGGTCTGGGCCAGCTGTGGATGAACGTGAGGTGTGCTCACTTGGAAATCCAAGCCCTGCTTTCCGTCGGGACAGTGGGTCTCTTGGTGCTGCAGCAGCTAGAGGAAGCGGAGAGGGTGGGTCAGTCAGAATGCGTGAGGACGGTCTTAAATCTGTGTGTGTGTGTGTTGGTTCCTCCGTCAGCATGCAGCTGAGACAACAAATCGAGTCAGTTTCTGGAGACCTCGGGGGCTTAGTGAAAAAGAAAGCTCAAAGGAATTACTCTGTAGAAGAGTAAAATACCAGGTGTAACATGCAGCTAATTATGCCAGTGGTTTACAGGAGGGATTTTAAATGTTTCTTTCTGAAAAGCCTGAAAGGAAAAAAAATCAAAGGGGAAAGATTGAAAAACAAGTATGAGAAGATATAAAACAAGATTTATATCTCAATAATTTCTTCTAATTGCTGTTCGAAGACATTAATTTTCCTTTTGATGCTCTACTTTGTGCCTTAGGCTTTGCTATACCTGCCAGCATGGCATGGAATCAGCGGATTAGCTGAGCGGCTCTTTAGTATAGCCACTGCAAAAGATTTAGCAATGGGTAGAGTGTGAAGGGTTTTTTTTAAAAAGGGGAGGATACTGATTTAGAAGAGCCGAATTCTGCCTTCTTTTATCCCCCGTGCAATCCTGCTGACTTCACTGAGGCTCTGTACACAAAAGAGCGTGGGATTTTGGTGTGTGTGGGGGGGAGGGGGGTGGAGAAAATGGAGGAGGGGGCAGCAGGAGCGCCACCAGCTTTTCCGCCCCTTTTTAAGTGGGATAGAAGTGGTGCATAAAACAGGGCTTAGGTAGGACTTAATTGGTCCATATGCCGTCTGCTGTCTGCCTGCACAGGGGTGAATTTCACCCAGGGGATTCCAAAGAGTAGTGCTGGGTAACCTCTCATCTAGTCGACTCTCTGACAAGATACTGTTCTGTCCCTTCTTCCTGTCTAATGTGCGTATGAGACACTTGCAGTAGACAGTGAGGCGGTCTGGGCAGTGATGTCATCAGTGTGCAGATGACATGAACTTGTGTGTGTCGTTTTCTTCAGATGTAGCTGATGCAATGTCTCTACTCTCCCAGCGCCATTCCAGAGGTGATGCTAATTGGTTAGGAAAGCAATGAGAGGTGTGTGTGTGTTTTTTTTTTTTTAGAGGTGTCGATTCCTTTGTCAATGAGGTTCTTAATGTAAGTGGACTTCTCAACCCCTCCTTGCTCATAGAATCCTAGGTTGCTTTGGTGATTGAGGCTGAGTTTTCAGGTTTTATTATCATGGCATATGGATAGAGAAGCTAGATAAAAACCTAAATATTTTTGCTGGAAGGTTGCAGTGTAACACTACTTTATTTCTTAAAGTTCAGAATGATAAAACAGAATAACCCAGAAACAGAGAGAGAAAAAGCAGGCTGCTCCCTAAAACAGAGCAGCATGACACAGTTCACCCTACCTTACTCTAGCTTGGCTGTCTGGCTGCTGCTAGACCCAGATTGCATGTTTCCCTACACAACTCCATAGTTTGCAAGCAGAACCATGGGAAATAACCCTAACATTTAAAGTGACAGCTTACAATTTTAATGCAGTTTTCAATACACCACATCTAAGAGATGTGGCTGCCCATTCCCATTAAAGCCAATGGGAGTGGAGCATCCAATTCTGTAAGCAGCTTTGAATATCTCAGCCTAGAAATGTGGGTTTGTCTTCTCCAGTTCTTGCAGTGAGCTCTGGATGGGATTATCTTTGAAAACCAATTGGAAGCATCAGCCAGTGTAAAATGAAGCGTGGTTGACCACAAGGAGTACACTATATCAATATCAGACAGATTCAATCCCTCTTACTTCCCCTCCACACTCTGTGTCTGTTCTGTGAATCTATACGTAATAGAAACTAGTGTAACAAAGCATAAACATCAATCTTTTCTGTTTCTATTCTGCATGTAATTATATGGTATAGTAGTGGGCAGTGATATTAAACTATGGCTCAGAGACTTCCAGTGGTCTGTGTATGCTTTCCTGGTGCTTGAGAGAACTGATAGAGGCACAGTGAGAAATGAAAGCCTCATTTGAATCACATGGATTAAAAAAAAACCTATGCACAAAAATATAAGCCAAAGAAGTTGGGTGCTTATTAACTGTCCAGGTCAGTCACTATGGCCAGATTTTTCAAATATGCTCAGCTAGAACCCACAATTGAGGCTGATTTTGATGAGAATAAATTCCCATGTAGGCACCAAAAGAAGTATGCAGCCTTTCCAAAAAAGTTAGTGTACTGGAGGGGAACTTTGGGTGATGAGCTCTTTTGAAAATCTGGTCCCACTAAAGCACAAGTCGACAGTCTTTCTTAATCATCTCCTGTCTGCTGTTGATTAAGCAAATACGTTAGAGTCTGAGGAATATTAAAATTCTGCAGGATCCATAAATTACTTTGATTTCAGGATGAATGACAAGAAGTTACAGTCAAATCCAAAACCACTGCAGAACCAGCCAGCTCTCTGAATTCAGGAGAACAGTGTTAATTTCTTCAGAAACAAAAGTGGAAGTTAATAACATGAAACAGCTGACCACGAGCCAGATGTTTCAAACAGATAACAAGTAGTTCAGGAAGCCCTCTAGCATTTGGCTTTGCAGAAAACTTTAAGATCTATATGTATCCCTTCGGGGATAAATGAATTGGGTTAAACTCCGTTGTTTAATGTAATGTGTAATGCTTGTGATATGAAAATAGGAACAGCTATGTTATACTTGCAAAACGCAGTAAAAAAATTTTTTTTTAAGAGAGTTTGGTTAGGAATGGAAGTGAATTAACAATTAGGAATGGAATGAATGAGAAAGGACTGTAGAGTAGAATTGTAAATGATATTCCTATATATGGTTGCGTTTTTTAAAAAAAATCTATGTTCAATTTCTAATATGCTTAATTTTAGAGTACTTTATAAATATCCAAATTTGATATTCACTGAAATTGTAAACAAGCAATTCAAAGTAAATAAATGATGACTACAAATGGGATTGATTTTTTTTGGAATTTTAACAAGCATCCCCCCCCATTTATCCCCCTCGTGTATCAGGCCCAATGAGTCAGACTCTGCTCTCAGTTATACCAGTAGAAATCCTGAGTTACGCCACTGACTTCATTGGAGTTAGAATGATTTACATCAGCGTAACAGAACAAAGAGATCTACTTCTAAAAGTATAGAAAAGCCAATGGGTTGAATAGAAAACAAAGGGAGATTTATGGAGAATGGAGTAGTTATCTGAGGCAGGAATGAAAGACTAAATATTATGGAGCAGACCTTCACAGCACCGGTATGGAATTTTTCTATACGAGTTGCTGACATCTGAGGGTATTCTGCTAAGGACACACTGTTTTACTGTCAGACATTTCACGTGGAAAAACAATAGATGTGTATTTGGGATGTGGGAGAAACAAACGAGTCCCCTGCAGAAGATAAGATCTGATTTGAAGGCATAATAAAGGAAAATATGGCTAAATTTATGGTTGGTCAAGTGGCTGCTCGGTATCACATTTATTATTCTTTACTCTCCTCTGACTGCATGTTTATTGCATCCAGTGTTGCGTCACAAAGAAAATTATATCCAAAGAGCCTGAGGAATAGTTAAATACGATAAGGAACAGTCAAAACAAATCTCAAGTAACCTCCTAGCTGAAGTTTTACCTATGGAGGGTAAGATTTTTAAAGGTGCCTAGGGGAGAAAAGGATGGTCCAACCTTCTCAGTGATGTGGGCTGCATGCATAGTTGTGTGGCACTTCCTCAGGCAACATACAGAAACAAACTGGCATCCTTTATGCGGCATGACCTTGCAGCTAGAAGGACATTCTGTGTGGGGGATGCCTGGGATGTTTTGAGAGCAGAATGCTCTCAGGACAGCATGACCTCACACACACTGTGCATGTGAGGTCATACCACCTGGAGGATGCCATTTTGTAAAGCAAAATGGCATGGGGATGGATGCGTTCGGGGGCTGGACAGATCCGGCCTGTGGGCCACCAGTTGGACCACACCCATTACCGTACTATTTATTAGTTGTATTGTGATAGCGCATAGAAACCCAGGGCATAGACCAGGACCCCGTTGTGCTAGGCGCTGTACATACATGTACACATGCATCCCACCCCCACAAAAAAGGATCTGGGCACCTCCCAAGATTTTATGGCTCCATCCTTACAACACGTCTTTGCAGTAGGAATTATTTTACAGAGAGATGAAATGACTTGTCCCCGGTCACATAGAGAATCCGTGGCAGGGTCAAGTATTGAATGCTGATTTCCTGAGACACTATCCAGTGTCTCGACCACAAGAAAATCCCCAGGAATGGGCTACTTATGACTTCTGGAGAAACAGGAAGTTGCCACCCGCAGCCTTAATAAAATGTGTGGCTCCATAGTAGTACGTATAGCTGAACTAGATTGGGTGAGTAATGTTGCATTGGAATGGAAGCACAAGAAGGAAGATCTTAGCAATTCTCCCTTACTTGTGTTGGTTTTGAAACCAGAAACGTGTAACATGACCCCAGCTATTGTTTACCAAGCATTGCTCTTTATTAGCTTTATTTGGTTCGTAATCCTCTTGTAGGCAAAACTCTCCTAGCTGTCAGTGAGAGCTTTGCCCAGGTGCGGGCTGATTTAAATCTGCCTGCCTTGTGGCCATTCTATTCAGGATATTGAATCCATTCCTGTAGTATTTGGGAGGTTGACACAAGAACCATTGAGTAACCTTGATAAGAATTACTTCAACTGTCTGCTTCCAAGACCTCAAAAACTTCCCCATTGACGTCAGTCAGAGTTATGGGTGCTCGGTATCTCTGAAAACAAGGCCCAACCTGTCCCAATTTGGGCATTCAAAAATGAGGCTCCCAAAATGAGTGGGTGCATTTGAAAATCTGGATCTAAGTCAGTGGCCCAACGGTAAGGAGTGAGTCTGTAGTAGAGCCAAGATCAGAGCTCAAGGAGTTAGGAACTCCCAGGGCCGTGCCCAATTCACAAGACAATGCCACCTCGGATTAAAAAGATTAAATGATTAAAAAGAAACACTTTAGAAATATCTAATTTAATAAGGGGCAATCCATGTGGATTCATAAAAGGGAGATTATGGCTGATTAAAATTGCATGAATTAAGTGCATTCTTCAGTTTTTAGACTAGAGCAAAAGATCTGACCTGATTTATATTAGAATGTGGAGATAGATAAGAACTATTACCTCGACTAGACTCTTTCCCTGCCAGTGAGGGATTGTATGTTTACTAATGTTTGTCCAGCTTCGTTTTAAATGTGCCAAGTGAAGATGTTTCCACCACTTACTTCCCTTGGAAGATTATTCCACAGAATAATAGATCTCACTGTCTGGAAACTTTTCCGGACAGTCTAAATTTTCCCTTTCTTAATTTGTTTCATCCTTGTAATACTCCTTAGTTACATCCTAAATAATTCCTCTCTCTGGTGCTTGCACACCTCCAGCCTCTGTACGTTGAGCACATCTTCCTCTGGACTGTTGCTTAACCAGACTATCAAAAGTTCAGGAAAGATTTAGTACCAAACAGATTCCTCTGTCAAGGCAGGGTAGGGACCAGTTAAAAGCTGGCTTTGAGACAAGAGACTGAGGATGTCACAGAGAGGAAACTGTTCAGGGTGGAGAGGTGTAGCAAGGGTCAGTTTTAGCCAAACTTTTGTTTCCCTGATATATAAAATGACCTTGAAAAGGGTGGGATTGAAATACATTTGCTAGTGAGACAAGATAGGACATAAGAGGGAGCTCATTCATGTCTATGAGAAGAGAGCAAGCAGAACGGTGAATTGAGTTGACTGGTACATATACTGTCTGTTGTTTCTCTTTCCCTAGCCTCTGTCTGCTTGTCTGTCAGCACTCAGTTTGTGGGCTTAGTGGAGCAGGGACCCTCATTCTTGCCCATAGTGAGGGATGCTGTAAATAAGTAACAACAAAGCAGAAGCAGTTTAAATAGATGGCCGTAATGTATTGGGTTAATTGCTGATTTATGGGGGTATATCCTTAAGTCATGTGAATTGGCGTAGCTCCATTGACTTAGGCCAGGTCTACTTTAAAAAGCTACTTCAACCCAACTACATCCCTCATGGGTGTGAAAAGTCCAGCCCCCGAGTGACGTAGTTAAACTGACCTAGTCCGTGGTGTAGATAGCGCTTGGTCAACAAAAGAATTCTTCCATCCATCTAGCTACTGCCTCTCAGGGAGGTGGATTAACTACGTCGATGGGAGAATCCCTCCTGTTGCTGTAGTGAGTGTCTACACTGAAGCGCGATAGCAGCGCAGGTGCAGTGGTTTAAGTGTAGACATAGCCTTAAATGGGGCTATGCCGATTTACACCCACTGAGGATCTGTCTCGTGTTTTAACACAGTGAAGCTAGGGACCAAAAATAAGTATAGATACCTTGAAAGGAAGCATCATGTGAAATAAAGATCAAGAAAATGACCATGGGGGTGTGTGTTGGGTGGGGGAAAGGGAATGTTGGTGACTAATACATTTAAAGGCATCTGCAAAAGTATCAAAGCAACAAAGTTATTGCACTGTATGTATAGAAGCATGAAGTGTGAAGCACGAGGATGTACAGGATGGAGGCATTCAGCATGAATCAGTGGGGAACTCAAATCAGAACATACAGGATGTTGTCTGAGGTTTTAGTTACTTTGTCATAGAAAAGATACTGCAAATGTGAGAACGGGTGAGGAGGTACAGGGCAACCAGAATTATTCAGGAATTTAGAAAATGAATTCTGAAACAAGATTAGCCAGGCTTGGCCTCTGTAACTTCTAGTTTAGGGGGCTAGAGCAGGGGACTGGGAATAAAGGCTTCTGGGTTCTCTTTCCAGCTCTGAGAGGGAGGGTGTTTTGGGGGGGTTAGAGAAGATTTGGGGGTGAAATCCTGGCCCCCTGGAAACTCTGCTTGACATCAGTGGAGCAGGATTTCACCCTGCTGGCTGGCTCGAGACTCACTCACTCAGCTGATGGGTCTAACAGTTTTATTAAAGTAAAACACTTGGCAAATGGTGATCGGTTACGAGTGGGAAGCTCGTCAGGATGATCTCATCACAGTCACTTCTAGCACCAGACAATACAGCTTCACCCTCCCTTTGTTACACAAACATGTATATATCTTTTTCTTATACATATAGATTAGTCTCTCATTTCCATGTTAACTCTCCTCCCTTGTCAGTACATGTTTAGCGCTAGTTCAAAACAGACGTTATTGGTTCTTTAGTTACTTGATCTCTTCTTTTTCTCAGAAACATGGTTACGCTGCCATTTCTTAAACATGCGCAGTTCTGCTTCTGCTGTTTAAATGTTATCAGAACAGATTCTTAAAATTCACAGCAGGCTTCTATCAGGCTTAAATATGCCTTCGCTCCCAACACCAGGGAGTCTTAGATTCCTGGGCTCCACGCCAGTTCTGCCATTGGCTTGTGAGACAAGCCTTGTGGGATCAGTTTGTCCAAAGAGCTCCCGCTCTGATACCAGTGGCCAAATTTTCAAGAGCGCTCAAGCCTGTTGGGTGCATGTTTCCTGCTGAGCTCTTGTGAAAAACTGGCCCCGGTAATGGGTGCTCAGTCCTTCTGTCCTGAAGGCATGTTCCACGGGAGTCAATATAAGTCGAATTGGGCCCTTAACTTCCCTCTCTTCGTTTACACACCTGTAAAACAGGGATGGTAAAAAGCCTATGCTACCTCACAGGAGGGATGTGTGGCTTAATGAATGTCTGTAATAGGGTGACCGGATAGAAAGTGTGAAAAATCGGGACGGGTTGGGGGGTAATAGGCGCCTATGTAAGAAAAAGCCCCATATATACTGTCCCTATAAAATCGGGACATCTGGTCACCCTAGTCTGTAAAGAGTTTGGAGAGCCTCTGATTCAAGGCCACTATACTGTAAAACTCCACATCATCATTATTCTATTCTCCACCATTGATCAGCTGAGGGCGATATAGACGCCAGAGCTTCTCCACTGAAGTAGTGGCAGCAACATAAATACCAGTGCCGCTCCAGAGAACAGCTTGCAGTAACACTGACTAGTGCTGCTCCAGTAATCATCTGGCAGGGATACAGACTGGAGTGCTACTCCACTGATCAGCCACTCGTCGTAGAGATTCTAGTGACGCTCCATTGGTCACTTGGCACTAGTGCAGGCTCCAGTGTTGCTTTACAGGCAAAGCAGTAATGGAGACTCCTTGTTCCCCTGGCAGTGGTACAATCAGTGTTCAGCCCCGAGAGCTCCATTCAGACTCTGCCCAGTGTCAATGCTCAGTCAGGGCCTAGATGATTTCCTCTGTTTCCAAAGCCTGATTTCCATCACAGTAGCGACTGTCTCACAGTGATGCCTGATTTACAGTAAAGCCCTAGGCTCAAAACCTGTTGCTCTTCATAATGACCGCGGGCGCCAGTTCCTCCCCCACCCCATTAGAGCAGTAAAAACCTCCCTTTTGCTCGTTTTTCAAAAAATATACAATAATTCCACTATCACTTGGAAACTGTCAGACAGCAACTCCAGACGGACAGGAATATGACTTGCATAAAAAAATCCTAGACACGGCAAGGAATCGCGTTAGGGTTTCAATGCAGGGGCGGGGAAGGGAGTGAATCTGAAACGCTGCTGTTACTTTAATGGGGGACTCCCCCCCCAAAAAGACTGAAGTATATAGGATATGATAGGCTATGTTAGGAGTGGGAGGCAGACTGCAGAGAGAAGCAGAGTGGAGACGTCGACGGAGTGCACAAGATATTGATGGTACGGGCCTGTACTCTACTTGTGTCATCTGAACAGGCATGGGTGCGGGGTTTTGGAATGCCCACTGCATAGTGTTCTGGACCCTCCTAGCCTGTATTTTGCTCTGAAAATAAAAGAGCAAAAGCCAGGGTGAATGCAACCCAGAGGCTGGAAACCTCCACCCCTCTCTGTAGAGCTAGAACCAAGAAGTCAAAAAGTGCATGAGGGCAAGTCTCAAAATGATCAACTGCACTTGAAGGTGTAAGGAATCCTCTTCAAGCTGTGATTTCCGCAGAGAAATGCTCACCCTGGCTTAAAACATTTATTCTCACAAAGTGAATGTGCCGCAGAAGCCAAACACTCAGCCTTTTAATGTCTTACATAATTAAGGACCACTTTATTTTCTCTTTTTATTAATGACTTACCTTTCAAAATGTTCTGCTGATGACAGAGTTGTGTAATTTAATGCAAAATGTATTATTTAGCTAGTTGCAGAAAGATTTTGTCAGACAGGCCCGGGTTTGGTTTCAAGACAATAACTTTTTTTTCCAAATAATCGGGGGGGGGAGGAGGAGAAGGGGACTCAAAGGATTTAGAAAGGGTCTTTTAAACATTTTGAAGTTGTGAGGGTTTTTTTCAGGCAAATTTAATTGAAGACAAAATAGAACAAATGACATTACATCGTTAACAAGATCCAAGTGCAGCAAAGACAAATTAATTAGAGGCCCCAATTCAGAGAGAGCCTTTAAGCATATGCTTAAGTCCATCTGTTTTCAGCAAGTACTTAAACACATGCTTATAGTTAAGTCCAAATGAAGTCATGTCGTAGTTAAGCGTATGCTTTCCTGAAAATAAATATATAATATATACACACACACACACACACACACACACACACACACACAATATAGACTTAGGTATATGCTTAACTTCTGGAAAGCATGTAACCACATGCTTTATTTGATTTAATATGAAATGAGATCAATGGGACTTAAGCCCTTGTGTAAAGTTACGCATGTGCTTAAGTTCTCTTCTGCATAACAACGTTTTGTTGAATTGGGGCTGGAGATGGTGAAAGAATCTGGGTGTCAAAGGCAGAGATAGTAGTGTTAGCTCATGCCAAGAGCCCTCTAGAAATGGAACCCACCCATGGAAATATGTAGGCAAAAGGGTAATCTGAAGGCTTCTTGTATAGTTGCTGGAATAGGAACATTATATAAGGCAAAAGGAGAAATACAAGAAATAGAACAAAGTTAATTGCAGAAACTGTACTGAAGATGTAATTCTTCCAATCAAATGAAAATACAGGGGATGATTTTTTTTTTAAAAAAACTGGTGCTCAGCTTGACTTCCACTTGTTAGTGCACAAAAAGCATCCATGATTACCCAAATCATCACATACATGCACGAGAGGGAACATTTACAGATTTTGCGTGAAAACTCCCCTCTGCATGCCAGTGACTGACGCTCTCACCACAGCACCCAAGGAGAGCACACACAAGGAATGCCCGTAGTTGTGTGGTGTATGTGCACAAGTAGAGGTGGCTTTTTCAAGACCAAAACCACATTGCATCAGGCATCCCTTTTTTCTCTTGGATGAGGGGAGCTTTGTATGCCGATGGACCCGATCACTGTAGTAACTAAACTTCTTGTAGCATCCTGACATGCACGGTAGGGGGAAACATTATTATTCCCATTTTCAGATTTAGTGAGTTGGCCAAGGTCATACAAGGAGGTTTTGGAAGAGCTGGAAATGGAATCCAGATCTCCCAATTCCATGTGCAGTGCTTGAACCACAATATCACTGTTTCTTCAGGTAGAATGCAGATTCAAAGACAAACCAAGGTACAGAAATTCCTGTTGTCTAACCTCTTGCGCTTGCTGCATCCCCCTGCAGAGAAACTCAACTACAATGATCTCCCGGCACGCTAACTGTCCCATAGGCCCGTAACAGGTACACGGAGCAGCTTTGGAGAGGAGTTTTGTCCGATGTACCTACTGTATTAAGGAAGAGTGATGCGCTTAAATTATGATCTCGCAATTAAAAATTGTATTAAAATTTTCTACTACTTCTGGAGTATGAAGTCTTAGTAAATCAGATAGCTACATGGAGGGTTTGAGACAAGTTACAAATTATTCATAACCAATTATGTAGATTCCTTTTGAGCTGTAATAATAAAGAACCTCCCAGTGACATGTACAAAAAGTGGGTTGAATTTGTTACCCCTAGAGAAGAAGAAGCACTGCTATTGTTTAAGTCTAGTATGTAAACATGTTAACGGATCCACTCTGAAGCATTTGAGGGGAGAGAGAAATGGTGCAACCTATTAACTGTCCATGTCCTTGTGATTGCAGAATAAATTGACTTTTATTGTATCCAAACGTAAGAAATCTTATGGGATAAAAAGCCTTTTGCTACATGGCTGCTTGATAATTGGAATCAACAACTCAAGGCATTAAGGAGCTTAGGTCAGTACATGCTTTTAAAATGATTTGTAGATGATATATCACCAGTTATGCACTCAGTAGACTAATCTCTAATTGTATTTTCTTATATGGTTCTGGAACGAATGGGTGATTTACCTGGCAGATTATGACTCTCCCATCTCCGGGTCTTTTACACACAGGAACGAAGTCCCTTCCAGCCCTACATTTCTATGTTTCTATTTGTCCAGCAAGTCCGATATTGTGTCCTTGGCAGTGGCCAAAATCATACTTCCGAGGAAGTACCAGAAAAGACTCTGATCGTGAACTCCTAACACTTTTCTAGGACATGTTGCATTTTGTGGGGGGCCAGTGTGGCCTAGGGGACAGGATACTGAACTGTGAGTCTAATGATCTATTCCCAACTCTTCAGCCTTGTGCCACTGTGCCAGTTATTTCGCCTCTCCAAACCTGCTCCCCACCCTTTGTTTGTCTTGTATACCTAGACTGTAGCTCTTCAGGGCAGGGGCTGTCTCATTGTGTATTTGTACAGCACTCAGCACGATGGGATGCCAATCTCTGTAAGGCCTCTAGCCACGACTGTAATAAAAATAATTATTATTTTTGTTACCATTAAGCGGCATTATGCTGTGAATTTGCCAAGAACAAACAAACTCCCAAGGTGAGGGCATGAGCAGTTGCTTCCCCAGAGTGCAAACGTAGTGCATCCAGAACAGAGCTTGTGCCACTGACACCCAGAGCATTGACTGAAACTTAAGATTGGGGAAAGGGTCTCTGATTAAATAAGAACCAGCCTGAATCTTTACTCCAAACTCAAACTGAAGGCAAGTCTCTTCATCTGCCTCTGCCTCAGTTTCCCCATATGTAAAATGAGGATCATTACACTGACCTTCATTTGCAAAGTGCTTTCAGATTGATGGATGAAAAGTGCTATGTATGATTAGTAGTAGTAGTATTCATAGAGCTACAGAAATTAGATATGGCAAAGACCCGTTCGGCCATCCTATTCGTCATCCTCATGCAGATAAAGGAATGTTCCCTATAGTATGTTCATCACATAACGCTGTATATCCTGACAGATAGAGTTAAGGAGCAATGGACTCAAAGTATCATATTCTTGGTGTGGGATGATTCTGGGGAACGTTGCTTTGAAAAGTGTGTTCCATAGTCAGTCACTCCTTTTTCCACTGTCTGTTACAAGAGCTTAATATTTTACTGTGAGCTCAATGTTTTTCACCTAAAACTAAAAACTTCAATGCTGGTTTCATAGGTAGAATTGTGTATCTGGCCTGCACCAAGAACAGTTTGGATCATGGGGCTATTTGCAATGCTAGCAGCTCCTACTTTGAGCCAGTCTACCACAGCATAAAGACACTCATGAGTGAGAGGTGGTGAAACAAAGGCAAGAACGCTTGCCTGAATTGTGTATTTTTTTAGAGGTTTGTTGTCGAGCAGTGCAAACTTTTCCAAGCTCAGTTCAAAAGGAATTTGTGAGTACGTGAGAGACTCACCTGCTGTGCACGGATTTGCAAGTTCAGACGTTCTCAAAGGCAATCAACTGAACTGACAGGGCTTGTGCGCGATGAGATATTGATATGAGCTAAAGTGTAAGTCCGATAGTTCGTGCTGCTTGCATGGGTTTGTTGGAACTAGAATGAGGACTAGGCCTCAGTTCTGATGCAACCATGGAACACTGACCTCAAGGAAACCACTTTTCCCCCAGCTAATTCTGGTCTAGAAGAGAGATGTGCAAGATGAAATGTACGAGAGTGATGGCGGATTTTAGAAGTTAATGTTGAAGGTTTTGCAAAGAATCCTCCAGGCACAAGGCTTCATTTCTGAAGCACAAAGAGAGCACTGAATGCAGGGAAACGTCTCCTCTAAACCTGGGAGATAACTCTAAGCCAGAATACAAAATCACAGTGACACCGTGCTAGAGTAGCCACCCAACCTGCATTTTAAGGGACATCCCTTATTTGTTGCCTCCTGCCCCACAGCTAGTGTCCACTAAAGGGGTGTTGCTCAGCTGGTTAAAGGGTTTGTTCAGGTAAAAGGTAGGTTTTCAAGGAATCATCGTGTAAAGGACCATACACTGTAAGGCACTTATGTTTTTGTGCCAGGCATATAAATACGGTGGAAAGCTGTCCCTTTAAAAATAGCTCTTTCCCATAGTTTTCATAGCATTGTCCTTTGTTTCCTTGAAGTCCTGCCCTAGACCATTCCCACGAGCTGGGGGAATTGCAGAAGGCGCATGCAGACGTCTCTCAGGAACACACAAAAAACTAGTTCAGCTCTGATGCAAGAACAGAACCCTGGAAATAAGACAAGAAAAAATAATTTCCCCTTGTAAAACTGGGGCTGTAATTATGATGGGAGCCAAGATATCAAGATAATAAGGAGACAGTCCTAAATAACTTAGGGAATTACAGAAGGTAATAATGTACTCAACCACTGCCAGCTGGAATTAGACAGACATAGTGGCTCGGAAGAAAAGAGTTTTGGCCCAGGTTCTCTCCTATGTTAAGATTGCACCACCAACACAATGCAGCTTTAAAAACCAGTGTAGGTGGCCGTGGGAGGATGCACAGAGATGGCTTTTGCATGACACCCCCTACCCTCCCGAGCTGAAGACCTCAGCCTCTCTTCTTAAAAGCAAAATGAAAACAGCCTCTGTTGAATTGGTTGAACTCCAGTTTGATCCTAGAGGTCGGCTTATCGCACACATCCCTGGTCAGCCACGGCTTACTCCATGTGCCCTGCTCCAACAAACCTGCATAGGGTCAGAGAACACAGCAAATGACCCTTGGCTCATGACTTAGTGAGTATCCAGACAAGGCAAAATAGTTGGCATGAGGCTTCCATGCACCACATTTTCCAAAGAACCCAGCTCCCAGACAGACACCAAAAAACCAGCCAAAGACTTCAAGGTGCTCAGCACCCAAATACTGAGCTCTTCTGAAAATCTGACCGTGGCGTGTCATCGCTTTACCTATTCTTTCAATCCTTAAAAGGGATAGGGACTTGACCTCCTCTTCACTACACCTCTGTTTAAAGAGAGAGAGACACGTTATAAGCAGTGCAGTTTCTATCTCGAAAGCACGCCTTATCTCTAATTAGGTCAGAGATTTACAACTACTATCCCAGTACAGACTGACTCCAGTCCTTAAAGCTTAATTAAATCACAACCTCTGTCCCCCATCATCGTGGAGACACAATAAAATTCCCCGAGCCTTGCTATCCAAAATGGAATGTGCACAAAGTGTTTCACATATGCTAACAATAGTGATCCTAATAAAGTATCAAGCTGAATACCACTGTATACTATTTCCAGCATAGTAACCGTGTACCCTATTTCCAGGAGTTTTACCAGTCTCCTGCCACGCTGCTACCCAATCGCTGTTGGAGGAGCAGAGGACCCTCTGTTGCTTTCTACTGCTAAATGTTATTAGATTAGGACCTTAAATCATCTGCAGCAGCTACCCCCGTTTGATTTTGAATCAGGTTGTTTTTCCTACCAAGACTCAGAGTTTTGGCGCCAGTTCCCTCCATCAGTTGTAATTACTGTGCTCTTTTACATGGAAAATGTGATCAACTTCAGCGTGTCTGAGCTGCAGCGGCCATCTGCACCTGTGGCCATGGAGGGATTGGCTCATGCTGGAAATTCTGACTTTATCAGAATGGCAACTTATTAGTCCTATGAATTGCATTTTAAAATCTCTCCCTTACTATTATTATTCAAAGGGGTCCTATGTTTGATGGCCTGCTAATCAGCCAGCATATTAATACCAATGTCAAACATCCCAACTCCTTTATAGCCTGAGTCAAAGATGGATGCTCTTACATTAGTGTGTCGTATTCCGATATATTGATCTTTGGTGGATTGAGAGGAAAAATTATCCGATTTAAATCCCTTAGCTCTCTGCTTTCTGTGAATCCTGCCTAATGGGATGGACATGTGTGCACGCACACGTGTTGATATGCTATCACTGTATGTTGTCCCTGCGTTTTGGGGAATTTCAGTGGGCCTTATGGCTTGTCGTCGTAATCATGGGCAGCCTCTGAACCTTGAGAGCTCTGCGTGAGGTTGCTGTGTCTGCTAGAAAGATGTCGGGCACCAACACTGCCTTTATCAGATGGTGGAGTCTTGCCTCGAGCAGCTAGAATTTGTGATCTGCCCTTTACAGCCGCTGAGGTTTGAAACCTAGACCGTTGTGATGCTGGTAGGTTGTTGTCCTAGCAAACGGTCTTCCTGTGGCTAAGCTAGGAGGAGCTGTGATCAGGTCAGCTTGGCCGGAGGGGACCCACTTTGCATCCCTTCATATTTCAGAGACTGCACTGAAGGAACATCAACAGGGATAGTAAATGTCCCTTTCATCCCCTGCAACGGCTGCTCCTATGGCCTCCCATTCTTGCTCTACTTTAACATCTGCTTGGTATTTACAAGGTGCTCCGGTCTCCCAGTGACGGGTAGCTACACAGAGTAGCTAGATCAGGCACAAACACATAGAAACCTCCTTGCATCCTCTTAGCCAGTCGCGACAGAGATTGCCCTGCAAACAGCGGCCTCCCATATCTACTCGCAGGAGGGAGAGGTGTGGTGCCGAGATTCCTTTTGCAATAACTAACTTGCCGCCCGGCTAATTTTGCATGGGTGGTACTGAGATCACAGGCTCTAATCATTGGGAACAATTGGTTGGGTCCCACACTTTAGCCGCAAACCCTTTCTCTTCCCCAGACCGTCTCCAGCTTTAACAAGTGGCAACGCTCTTAATTACATATTTTTATCTCCTTAGCTCCAGCCACTGTTTTCAGTGCTGGGGGGAAGGAGGAGTGAGGGGGAAGGAAAGCATGGACATAGGTTCAAAGGGTAGGGCCTCAAATGAGGACAGTGCCAGGAGGGAGCCCGATGAAGTGAAGTCAGTCCAGTTGGCTATATTGTAATTTAATTCTCCATAGCACATTTTCAACAGAAACCTTGGCCCTGACTGACCATTTCTTGGTTTCCAAATGATTTTCCCCTTCTTTCTGCTGGACTGTTGCTGAGGGCTGTATTTCTTCTCTCTCTTCTGGCTTGAGGGAGGTTTTCACTTGGCTTGTTTTACATCTCTGGTTTTTGACATGTCAGTCTTTGTCATCACCCCATCTCCTCCTTCTCCAGTTCCCTGTTCTGGATATCAAACTCCTTTAGTTCCTTCGCATTCTCCTTTTGTCTCTTCTTTTACCTCTGCTGCCCCCGATCTCTTGACCTTGTTACTACTTGCACCGAAAAAGCCATTATTTGCAACATAGGCATAAAATACTGTGGAGCGCTGCACATTTTGTACATGGAGAAGCCAAAAATAAGTGTAGCAATTTGCTTGAACATGTGCGATAACAATATTAAGGTTGATCTGTTGCAAATCATAAACCTATACAGATTTGCCAACTTATGTATTACATAAATAGTAACAGGTGCCGACACGCATAACACATAAATGCATGCTTAAAAGTTACTGCATTCATAGTACAACAGTTGCTATTGGCATAGTTTAGAATTTATTATATTTTATAGTTTCTTCATAGGCAACGGTTTGTCCATCGTCCTCCCGGATGGCACATCTACAGTGGTTTCCCTGAAAAGCTTGCCATATGCATGTCTTGAGAGGAAGGATGTCCTAATGGTTAGACCAATGGATTGGGACTCAAACCAGTTCTCAACTCTGCTGCGTGATCATGAACAAGTCACTTTCTCTCTGTCACTCAATTCCTTGGCTGTTTAGATTATAGGGGTGAAATCCTGGCTCCTAGGTAGGATTTCACCTCAAATTATTTGGGGGCAGGGATGGTCTCTTATGGTGTGTTTGTACGTTCTCACCCAACGGGGCACCGGATCTCAGCTACTGCCTCTAGGAGCGACGGCATAACTAATAATTAGAGCTGGTGAGAAAATAAGTGTTTTTCCATTAAAACGTATGGAAGAAACAAAACAGGTTCATCTTTTTTTTTTTTTTGGACATTTTCTGTTTTTGTTTTTTTTCCCCCCAAAGAAAATATGAAAACTTGTTTCGTTTTCCTTGAAAATTGAGACATTTGAAAATTTCAAAAGAAATGGAAAATTTCCTTTCCACCATTACTGATTTGTCTGTGCCTTGACTAGCACTGCAGTGTTCCAGATACCAATACAGGGTAAATGGTCTCTTCTTTATGGTGGCCTCCATATATAGGCAGGTAATCCTGATTCTTGGAAGGTCTCAAGGACACCCAGAAGCCCTGGATAAACTCGTGTATTTATTAATCCAAACTCCTGGTTGGCTCTCTCCCAGGTTCAGAGGATGCTGCCCAGATTTAAAGTATTGTTGTCTAACTAGGGAGGTCCTTTGCAAGATGGTTGCCCTGCAAAGCTGACCTCCGTTCTGCTGCTCTCTGTGCCCCAGGTTTAAGGAATGCAGCCTCCTTTCTGTGCTGGTTGAACTCTGGGAAGCTGCCTGACTTTCTCTGCATTGCACTTAGGAGGTTGTACTGTTTCTCTGAACATGGAGCACAGTACAACCTCCTTCAATCGATGACAGGGCTGCAACTTACCAGGTTCCGTTACCCAGGGGTAAGTTGCCTCTATAAAGCCAGCCAGATGTTGAGGTGACAAGGGTAAGAGAGATGGGTAGGTTGTCTTCCATGTGGCAAACACCGATCGAAAGGACAAAACTGGGAAGAAAATTTAAAATCGTATTTTAATGATTCTAAGAGTAGGAGAAACAATGAAAAGTTAAAATACATAGGCCAGACTTCTCCTGGTGTAAATCAATGCAGCCACTGATGCCAATGAGCTACACTGTTTTAAACCAGGTGAGGATATGGCCCAGTATATATTAAAAATTCTCCGTTTGGCTGGTCTGGTAACCCTGCGGTCAGGTCTATGCATTGCCATGTGAAAACCTGCCAGTACACCAGGAGAGTCCAGGGTTTGAGACAGAAGGAAGGTAACTTCACCCCTGAGGGGAAAAAACCAAAACAATAAGGAATTGCTTGACAGTCTCTACTGAAAGAAAAGTGACTGAACGGCAGGTTTTTCTCTCCTACTGCCACAATGGTCAGACTAAGGAGACAGTCGGTTTCTTTTCCTATATTGCATCATTCCCTAGTGTTTTGACATGGCTCACGTAATCTACGAACTGAGGCCCGCTTTGATTTAGCGCGGTTTAGAAACCTAACTAGGGTGACACATTTTAGTGCAACACATAAAATTCAAGGCTTTTTCTTAAGCTGAGGAAATGAGGGTATGTGACATTGTTTCAAAATGGAAGGGAGTATTTTAGGTTTCAATGTACCTGGCATCAGGAGAAGTTTGGCTTTAGGGTGATTGACCATCCCCCTGCCCCCACCGTTTTCTGCATATCTCAAGTGCGACATTTTGTGGTAGAAAGAAGCTAATAAAAACGTAGTTAAAATCGTAATTCATGGAGGCTCTGAGAAAATTGAAATGATGCTGTGTGCTTCAATAGCACAGCTCTGCTGAGCGGCTTAGAGCAGTTAAACATTATGAGTTAAGCCCTCATAACATTGCTGCTGTGCGTGTAAAAGTCATTATCCTAATTTTACAGATGGAGCAACGGAGGCAAAGAAAGGCCAGGTGACTTTCCCAAGTCTCACAGTGATTTCAGTGGCAGAGACCAGAATAGGGCACAGTCTAAATTCCAGCCTTCCGTATTACCCGCTTTGTACCCCAGCACTGCCCAAAATGACATGGATGCTAAGAAACTTGTACATCTTATTAACATGAATTTGTGGCTTGCATGTGATTAAGGAGAATGGTGAGTTTACAAGCCGATTATAAAAAGTTATGAATTGGGCTGGTAACTTGGGCTTGCACTGACGTAGCCATGTTTTCATGTATTTTGCAAGTGCCTTGGCTGAGACAGTAGTTTCAGAGTCACTAACCTGCTTACTGTTCTAATAGTAGCATTACTGCTATTGGTTTGTATCCAGCCTCACCCAGGATACTGAATCTCTTTCTTCTGGTTATCTTTTGGATGCAAGTTGTTGACTTGACTTTGTGATAGCAGCTATTAAAATTAGCCGCAGCCCCTCTGCTGCTTTGCTCTTCAGAGCAGCACTTATGCAACTTTCATCTATCTGAGAATCAGCATGCAGTAGTTACTTGTCTTCGTTAGTATCTCCCAGCACAGTAACAGCTTGGTCTGCATGCCTGGTTGCATCCATTAACAGGGTCAAGCTAAAATGCTGTAAATCAGTTTTAAAGTTATTATAAGCGTCCACACACACAGTTGCATCGGTTTAACTTTAAGCCCAAACACACCTATCTCTCTTCCAAGCCTTCTCTCCCTTGAACTGATAGAAGTTTCCTGTATTTTCTGTCCATGGGGAATTGTCATGATGACTTGAGCGGCTCAACTCACAATCCCTACAAACTCCCTCCAGTTCAGTGCTGTCAAACAGGACCCTGCACCCTCTGTTAGTTGCTTGCGTGTTTTAAAATCTGTTCTTTGTGGACTTGACCCTGCCAGGTGGCGAGTTGGCTTCATTCCCATTGAATTTATCACCTTGACAGTTACATACAGAAGGTAGGGGGGCTGTGTTGTATTTATAATCTATATAAATGTCAGTAATTTATAGTCTATGAACTTCCTTGTCAAAAAGGAGCTTTCAGATGGGATTTGAAGAGAGACATGTGGGAGCAAATAGGGAAAAGGAGGGGTGTTCCTGGCACGTGGCATAGCAGGAATGAACATGCAGAGGTCGGTGTGGGAAAGGGACATGAAGGAGCCATTCCGATGAACTGCTTTGGTTAAGTGAATAGAGCATGGTGGGGAGTAAAAGGAGAGAAGATCAGGAAGGATCTAAGCGATGGACTGACCTGAAGAGGAGAGCAAGGAGATTGAATTAGACCTGGGAGGCATCAGGGAGCCAGGGAAGTGTGCGTAAGATGAATGAAGGGTTGGTAGATGATTTTACAGGTGAATTATGGACTAGGGAGCAATGAGTAGGCCAGAGAGGAAATGTTCACATTAATAAAGATTAAAACCTGATTAAGACCCGGGCCAGCCTGTTTGTGGTGGACAAGGAGGAACTAGGTTGTTCATACGTCCCTTACGCAGTGGCTATTTAGAGTGGGATATTTAAAGGTCTTCTGAATTGGTCTATCACTGCTCATATTAAAGTCAAGGGGAAAAGTGGCCTGGACTTCTATGGGGAGCAGAGTGGTGTCAGTGCTCAGCACTTTTGGAAAAATCACACCCTTAATTTTTGGTCAAATCCATTTCCCACTTAAGTCATTTTGTAGTTTGGAATCTTTTATTGTGGCTCTGCTGGTAGAATAAAGTGTTACATTTTATTTAACATTATACGCCTGGAAAAAATAAAGCATTTAATTTACATTTTACAAAGCGGTTACTGCAGGTTAATTAAGTATCAATTGCATATTATAGGCCATTTAAGATATATTAATAACATAGGAGATGAATCTCCTTGGAATTCAATTAAAGGAAAAATCACAAAAACCTATGTGCAATTGTATTTATATAATACATAAAACTTGTGAATTATAATGAAGCCTTCCACGTTCAATTGCTTAATGGCAATTAATTGCTAAACAGCAGGAAATCAATATAAAACTTCCGATGACTGTCTTCCAGAGCATGGGTATTTCGGTGCATTTCCCCCATATAAATAGCCACTGCTATACTATAGTGTCTCTTCCTACATCTCTTTCTTGTATTCTTTTAAGATACATATTTAATATGGAAGTGCTTTCCCTCCAGTTATTGTCTTTGTGAAATGCTTTCGAGTTAGACTAGGGTGCAAACCTTTGTCACATTTATGAGCACAGTGTTCATATTGAGTGCAATGGAACCACTGAAGTGCTCACCAAATGACAGCGTTGTGACTCTAGGTTGTCTCTATAATGGAATAAACCATTGCTCCAGCTCTGAACACACGTAGACTTTGAAGTCTGCATTGGGATTCAGATTTGCATCTTGGATATCACTCTGCTTTAAGGGGAGGCTTTCAAAAGCATCTGAAGGATTGAGGGGCACATGTCCCATTGAAAATCAATGAGACTCTCGCTCCTGAATTCCCGGGGGAATAGGGAGAAATACAAAAACTACTGGAAAACGAGGAGGCATCATCCTTCTCAATAATTTTGTGGTGAGGGTGAATCCTTTTGTGAAGCAAAGTGTCAAATAGATGATGGATGTGGCTGAGAAGAGTAGTGTAGCCAGGTATATAAAGCATCTCTCCGGTATCTGTGTGTGGCTGGGGACCAGATTCATGCCATTCTTTTCCTGTATATCCTGGCTTAAAACCTGTCAATATGAGACTGTTCCAGACTTCGCCAGTTTAACGCCAGTCACATGGTGATGAGCTATTAATTATTATGCAGTAACAATTGGATTGATGTACAGGACGCAAAGGGAGATGGTCACTGCCCAAAGGGCTTCCAGTCTAAAAAGGCCCACCTAGTAAAGACAGAATGCACTGGGAAACTCAGAAGAGGGAATAACTAATGTGTTTAGATCACTTCTCAAAGGCATCGCTGAAGATGATTGTCTTGCATGGGAACTTGAATGAGGGTAGGCATGTAGTTCGGGGAAGTGTATAAGTGGCAGTATGGGGGAGAGAGGGGATGAGATGAATGGGACATCAAGGCCGGAGATAAATTAACTCCTCAAACAGGGCTTGTAGTGGTAGCTTTGACAGCTGCCATGGCAAAAAGATGGCAGCTCTCCCTGTGCCATTTATTTCTCTGGCGGAGAACACTTTGTATTCCTCTCTATATTTCTTCTTCTTTTCTTTCTGCAGTAGTTGTCAGGGATATTAGCATTAAATACTTACTGCTTGGCTTAACTAAGGGGTAAAGATCGGATTTAATTTGTATGGATGAAATCCAATTATACAATGGAGCCCCCAGGGGAGGCAGTTATACCTGCTGAATCTTTTGGATGAATAATTACACACAAAGGCTCTTCTCCAGAAGGAGAAACAGACATTTTTTTAATGTGTGTTACATAATAGGGTTGGGACCCTGGAAGGAGTAGAGAATGAAGCCCAATGCAGGGAAGGAATTAAAGGATTGTCAAGAGAAAACAAGTTATAATCTGATAAATCAAATATCTAACAGGAAATCTGCAGTAGCATTGACTCAGAGGAGCCAAAATGCAAATCGCTTGCAGCACGGCCAAAGGAAGCTAACTCATCCCTTTGGAAAACAGCAATGAAACGTTGCTGAGTGCTTTTTTCCCATATCCTGATCAGCAAAAGGGAATCCTCTCCTCCCTTTTGTTAAAGCTGGCAAGGTACAAGGAGGGGATGGAAACGGCATAGATTCCGAGGCCAGGAGGGACCATTGTGGTCATCTAGTCTGACTTCCTGGACAACAGGCCAGAGAACTTGCCCAAAATAATGCCTAGAGCAGATCTTTTAGAGGAAACATTCAACCTCAGTTTTAAAATGGTCAGTGATGGAGAGACCACCATGAGCTGCTCCAATGGTTAATTCTCTCACAGTCAAAAATGTACACCTTATTTCTAGCTTCTGAATTTGTCTAGCTTCAACTTCCAGCCATTGGATCATGTTATAGCTTTCTTTGTTAGAAGAGACCATTATTAAATAATTGTTCCCCATGTAGAGACCGACTGTAATCAAGTCACCACTTCTCCTTCTCTTTGTTAAGCTAAACAGAGGGAGCTCTTTGAGTCTATCGCTATAAGGCAGGTTTTCTAATCCTTTAATCATTCTCAGGGCTCTTCTCTGAACCCTCTTCAGTTCATCCTTCTTGAATTGTGGGCACCAGAGCTGAACACCGGATTCCAACAATGGTCGCACCACTGCCAAATACAGAGTAAAATAACTTCTCTGCTCCTACTCGAGATTCCCCTGTTTATGCATCCCCGGATCACTTTCTCTCTTTTGGCCACAGCATCGCATTGGGAGCTTGTGTTCAGCTGATTATCCATCATGATCCCAAAATCATTTCCAGTCACTGCTTCCTAGGATAGAGAGCCCCCCCCACCATCACGTAAGTATGGCCTACATTCTTTGTTCCTAGATGTGTACATTTACATTTAGCCATATAGGAACACACATTGTTTGTTTGATATCAGCTTATCAGGGGATCTGGATCACTCTGAATCAGTGACTCTTCTGGAGTTGGGCGCCTACCCTGTTGAGGAACTTTAGAAAATCCTGCTCAGCCCCCATCTGCATCTTTAGGCACCTAAATACCTTTGAAAACCTCGTCTATGGTGCTGCGTATCATCTGCATGCTGATGGCAGCCCAGATCCTCTCACTATCTCCCCAGTGGCCTTGCATGCATGTTGAGCAGGAGGAGAGCCAGAAAATCACCAAGTGGATCTTTGCACGAGGGAAATCAGAGAGCAGATAAGCAATCGTCCAGCATCAGTCATGCTCTGTGATAAGAGAATGCGGCCTGACAAAAGCAACCTCATTTCCCCCAACTAGTATCTTCACAAAATCCCACAGTGAGCTGTATCAAGGGCTGCTTGGCATATTGGAAATCATTAGCATATGCACCCAGGCTGAGATCTTCAAAGCTGCCAATGGGATTTGAACACCCAATTCCCACTCTCTTAGAGGAATTTGGGTTTGAAAATCTCTCTCTAGGTGGCTTTGAGTAAATCAGTACAAGTCAATGAGAAGGTTGCTTCATCCAGGCAGCCTATAGAAACACTTTAGTTAATTTACTGATTTAAAAAAAAAAATTCAGAATGCCAGGGACTGAAGACTCTTAAAAACCTAGATGGAGAATAAACCAGTTCGCCTGACCAGCAAGGGAAGACTTCAGTGCCTTTAGAAGCCAGTTAAAGCAAAAGTTGTTACCACACATTTAAATCAGAAGGAAAAGTGCCCTACAACTGGACTTGTAGCTCCATCCTGTGGCAACAGAATACTAAGCATTTCCAAAGCTTTAAAAACCACTGCTGGATAATATTTGCTAGAACCTGGAGATGTTCCGACAATGTATATTTTTTCCTTTGTGAAAATCCTAGCAAGCTGCCATCTGCTGCTGAGTTAAAAACCCCAATATCTGTAAAAAGGGTAACATAATGAAATGAAAGAAGCTATAGACACAGCAGAGCCGAGTGGGAAAAAATCTGCAACTGATAATTTATTCAATGAATTTCACCTTTGCATATTGTGTGAACAGATTGCAAATTTCTCCAGACCTATTTGTTGTGTGAAATTCTTTACATATTTCTTTAGCAAACAATTCTGCTTAGGCAGATCATTTTGCAAAGAGGTGATTGAGGAAATTCCTGCTAACTTGATTTAAGTCAGTCACGTGGTCTTGCTTCTGTTTCCTGACTGGATGATTAATGTAACTGACCACTAGCCACTCGTCTGATCAAATATACTGCACCAACAAAATTTGTGTGTTGTGAATATTTGAGCACTTGAAATTAAAATTAGCCTTCTCGGAATGCTTGCACTAAAGTAAAGCTTGAAAGTTCACAGCCCACGGAAGTGTTGTGAAGCAGATCAATTCTAGTAGAAATTAATTTGTACTTGAATATTGGTGGAAAATTTTCTGCTGTTGACTCAGCAAATGTACAAAATATGGTGAGGGTTTGGTAAGCCGACATAAAGCACAACAGAGATTCAGTTTCAACTCTAAATTTCATATGACTGCCTGCCCCATTTGTGCCCTAGTTATTGCAAAATTTTCCAAGTTGTGCCACATGTTATTTTACTATATGTACGGCATAGCCAAGCACAGTGAGATGGGTTAAAATGACCCCCTCCCTCTCCAAACTCTGAATGTAAGGGCTTCATTTAATGCAAGTCAGGCCCTTAGGGCCTGATTCTCCTTTACGCCATTCTGGCAGTGGAAAGGGGCTTCATGTGGGACTACGTTCCATTTGCGCCCACTTTAAGGTTGTTTTGTACTGCCAGAGCCGTGAAAAATAATCTCTGTGCAAATGAGACTCCGATCCAGTATAATTTTTATTCAAGTTGCAAAATGCATCCAACACTCTGACATCAATTATCAAACCACAGAAATAAGAATGTAACTAGACTGACAAATTGTCACCTCGAGATATTGCAAGGTAACTTTTATGTTTGTTACAATGTTAGGTTTTGGCGGGGGGGTGGGGGGGGGTTAGAGGTAAAATGTACAAGCTGAGCGGCAGAAAGGATTTTGGAAAAAGGTAGATGTGAAAGCTGCTTCTAAGGATAGTGATGAAAGCTTATAGCTATATATATATCTAAAACCCTAAAATTGAGAGGGGATTTCCTGAGTTCTCCGCATCCCCCTAAGAATTATCCATTAAAGACTTCTTGAGTGTATAAGTGAAATAAAGACAGTCCACTTACTAAAAAATGGCTATTCGAGATCACTTTAAAAGTGCCAGTCCTGCTGTTGGAAAAGGATGTAACTTATTCAGGATGTGGAATTAAATTGGTTACCAAAAATAATTTTTGTACAAAGATTCAATTCAGCCTCACAAATCAGAGGTCTGACCCTGCATTCCTTGCTCCGATGAAATGCCACGAAGCCACTACTGAAGTGAGTAAAGGCTGTGGGACATGGCCCCTCGTATGTCTGCTGCTGCAAGTAAATATTGTCAAATGGAAAATGCATATTAAGTTTATGGCTCTCGGGGAGTGGAGAAGTGATACATAATAGTAGCTGGAAGTCATTGCTCTGTGTTAGTCTAGGTGTAATGAGTTGAGGGTCTCTGCCTGGTTCCCAGTGGGAAAGTTATGCACATGACCAAATTCAGATGGAATTCACTGAAGGGGATAAGCTCCTTAGTGTTAAAAGTGCCATCTAGGTCTCCTTCCCGTGGTGCTGATGGGATCTCGAGTTCTTTGTAGCTGACTTTAACCACTCTGTAGTTCGGCGTTTACTCTCTCCCCAGCTGTAGAGGGGGGTGTACCCGAAATGCCTGAAGGCTTTGTCTGTCTCATAGGAGAAGGTGGTGGTTATTGTATTCAGCAGAGGCAAGTTTAGGAAGGGCTGTGGTTTCCAAAAGGGGTACAAAAGGATCCTGATTATCCTATAAACGTATATTTGTAACCATACCTTCCAGTAAGGTATGCGTGAGCCCAGCCTTATTGAGGGGTCCATCCCTGACAACAGCTGATATCTCACTAGGAAGCCCTTCCTCGTTGGGGTGTCATCGTAGGAATAATACACCTGCCCAGCAAGTACGTCTGGTTTCAGCTGCAAGTTCCGGGCTGCAAGCACATGCATCCATGCAACATTCCCTGGAGAAGGAGAAGGGAGAGTAGGAATGGAGGAGGAGCCAGCTTGGTCCATGTATTACAAGAGCTTACACCTCTGCATGTTTCGTAGGCAGAGCATCTTTTTCCATCTTGCCTCACCTTTGTCACCCAACCTTAGTCTGGAGGCAGGACCGGCTCCAGGCACCAGCCCAACAAGCAGGTGCTTGGGGCGGCCAACGGAAAGGGGCGGCACGTCCGGCTCTTTGGCGGGTATTCGGCAGAGGGTCCCTCACTCCCTCTTGGAGCGAAGGACCAGCCGCCGAAGACTGAAGCGGCGGTGGTAGAGCTGATCGTGATCACGTTTTTGTTTTTTTTTTGCTGCTTGGATCGGCAAAACCCTGGAGCCAACCCTGTCTGGAGGGACCTGGTCGTTGCCCAAAATATCCAGGCACCAGGGCTTAGGGTGACCAGATGTCCTGATTTTATAGGGACAGCTCCTATTACCCCCCTCCCACTCCCATCCCGATTTTTCACATTTGCTGTCTGGTCACCCTACCAGCGCTCCAAGCGCGTGCATGGGGGGGCAAGCCGCAAGGGGTGCCCTGCCAGTCCCTGCGGCGGCCTGCCTGCGGGAGGTCCGCCGGTCCTGCAGATTCGGCAGCAATTCAGCGGCGGGTACGCCGAATCCGCATTACCAGCGGCCCTCCCGCAGGCATGCCGCTGAAGGCAGCCTGTCTGCCATGCTTGGGGCAGCAAAAAAGCTAGAGCCGCCTCTGCAAGGTCCATTCAATCTCTAGTTCCCCTTTTGAGATGGCCAACAAGTGTCCATTGTGACTTTGGTTCCTGGGAAATGTAGGGGCAATATTTCATAGTCAGAGACAGATTGGACTCAATGGTTTTATTCCTGGCTCTGCTGCATGTCTTTGGACAAGTCACTTAACTTATTTGGCCTGACTCTCCTCTAACAGTGGTTTCAAACCCCTGTAATTCCATCCTTGGAGATGACTCTATTCTTAAATCTGGAATATTTACTGGATAATTCTATCCCTGCTACAGTACGGTTCAACATACCGATAAAAGGATCTCTTCTATATTAAATTCTATAGGTTTTTGTACAGAATCATCTTAAATTTCCATAGAATCCTGTTGGTTTAATCCCTATTAAATTCAGTCGCTCTCTTCCTTCCACAAGGAACGTTTTCCAAACTTTACAAATAGAACTGGTTGGTCTCTTCCCGCCTTCGTGTCTCCCTCCCCCAATCTAACACAGGGTTTAAAAAGAAGAGGCGAGACTTTTCAAACAAAACAAAAATTTTCATTTGGTTTGAAATTTTGTTTCTAGGAGATGAAAAATTTTATTTTGAAAACCAGTACGTTTTCAAATTCTGGGGGTTTTGCTTTTTTCCCTTCCTGGAATATTCCCCACCCGCCCATCCCTGGAAGAAAAAATACATTTCTGCCACCTTCCCCCCCCCCCCTTTTTTTTCTATTGCAAGTTTTTTCCGTGTTCTAAAGGATTTTTCATTTTGTTTAAAAAGAGAGTAAAATTCCATACAAAAACTTAGAACAAAATAATAAAGTTGTTTTTTAATTTTTTTCCCAGAAAACCCTTAATTTTTTTTCCAGCCGGCCCGATTTAGAATTTTTAAAATTATTTCTGTGTTCATTCTTTACACTCCTTGCTCGCTGTCGGAACATTATCCAGGGTGTATAATAGTCTCATGGCCAAAAAGCAGACTGACCCTTTAAAAAATAATCTGGTAAAAACCTGTAAAGGAATCAAAGCAACATACTCACCTACGTACGTGCAATTACGTTCTGTATCTTCGGGTTCCAGGTAGTCCAATACACCTCCTTTGGCTTTGGCCACGGTATGCGAGTCCTTTAGAACCAGATACTTCTCCCCATAAATTGTATTTGGACAGATGATGCATGTTGCAAGTTTGCCACCATTGCTTAGCTGTAAAATCAAAACCAAATGTTTGACAGACAAGGTGGGTGAGGTAATACCTTTTATTGGACCAACTTCTGTTGGTGAGAGAGACAAGCTTTCATGCTTACACAGGGTTGTTCTTCAGGTCACACAGAATGTTAGCAGGCTATGGATTCGAGGATGAGATCTTCCATGGTATTTTTGAGTTTGTTAAATAAAAAGCATGTCATGTGGAAATAAAGAGACTACTAAACTGCTTAGGCACTTTTGAAAAAACACTGTGAAGTCCTGTTTTCAGAAATGATTTAGGCACTTGGGGCCAGATTTTCAAAGATATTCAGGTGCCTAAGGTTGCATCCTAGTGGGATTTTCAAAAGTGCCCAGGTGCCTAACTCCCATTGACATGCCCAAGTCTCTTTGAAAGTCAATTGGACTTAGGAACCTAAGTGCCTAAGGAATGTCCACACCAGGGGTAGGCAACCTATGGCACACGTGCCAAAGGCGGCACGTGAGCTGATTTTCAGTGGCACTCACACTGCCCGGGTTCTGGCCACCTGTCTAGGGAGCTCTGCATTTTAATTTAATTTTAAATTAAGCTTCTTAAACATTTTAAAAACCTTATTTACTTTACATACAACAATAGTTTAGTTATGTATTATAGACTTATCGAAAGAGGCCTTCTAAAAACGTTAAAATGCATGACTGGCACACGAAACCTTAAATTAGAGTGAATAAATGAAGACTCGGTGCACCACTTCTGAAAGGTTGCTGTGTCTACACAACACACTAAGCCCAGTTCTGTGGCACTCGGGCTTGTGGTCTCAGTGTTTTCAAGCCTGTGCTTGAGCATCCACAATGCATTGTAAACCTGGATTTACAATTGCTGCACCTGGGCCTCTCAGCCATTCTGTGCGTCCATACTGCACTGGGAAGACCTTCTGACTTGGGCCTGTGACTTGAGCTGCATCCAGACTGCAAAATGACAGGGCTTGGACCCCAGTCACAGCAGGACTCTGGCTTTCACCCAACCCTCCTAGTGGGGTCTGAGAACCTGGGTCCTGAGTACTTGCTGACCCAAGTCAGCCTGATTTGTGTGGACAGAAGAGGGACTTGAGCTTGAACCTGGGTCAGAGCTCAGGTGTACTATGCAGTGTGGACATCCCTTTTGAAATTGGGACTTAGACTCCTATCTCACTTAGGCACTTTTGAATATCCACTTACATGGAATATTAAGGTCAATGTGGTCTCTTGGGCCCTGATTCAGCAAAGCACTTGAGCTCATGCTTAAGTAATATTCTGTTCCTATGAGGCATCTCCATTACTGGAGGTTTGCAACCCTGGTAGCCCATTCTATACATTCCTCTGCTTATTTCTTTGCGAATAAATAGTCCTGTGGATCCATCCAGGGTACCACATTGTCTATCCAAGATCTTTTTCTGTCTCGTGTTCTTCTGCCATCAAGTTTCCCTTCCAGTGCCCATAAACGTGCATTACCCACTAAACCTCTTAAAATATACCTTGTAAATCAAATCTATCTTTTCATAAGATCTTTAACTAGCATTTTCTGAGTTTCAAGTCTCTCGAATACTCATTCACTGGTTACGTAGTCTATCCATGATATTTTCAGAATTCTTCTAACACACCATAATTTGAAAGATTGTAGTTTCTTTATAATTGATTGCTTGAATGTCCATGTTTCACAGCCATAATTTAACACAGACCAAGTGTAAGTTTTTAAGACTCATAAGTGGCATTCACTACAATGGAATTTAAGCATGTGCTTAAAGTGCTTTGCCAAATCTGGGCCTTGGAGCGTTACGGTCTGCTTTATGATGCTGTGGGAACACCCAGAATAAATCAATGTAAGGCTTTTCTATGGGAAATCAAAACAGCAGCTGTTTGTAGTTGATCAGCTTTGAGTGGCGGGATTGTATGAAGAGAATCATGGGCTCTTGCCTTCCGTAAATCCTATGTTATGGTACTGAGGCTGCTGTCTGACTTTTGTACCTCTTTTCCATTGGCTTCAAGTACCAATTTTTCTGCCATGGCCTTAGTCTTCCCATAAGGCAGTTCCACTTCCCCACTGTACTTGGTGTCTTCTGTTCCTCTGAGATAAATGAAAAGAAGCAGTAAGTGATCAGGGTACTACAAGAGACTGCCAAAAAGCTGCTAGGCAACATCTCACCTTTGGCTACGAATTACATGTCTTGGGCAGGGCCGGCACAACCCATTAGGCGACCTAGGTGTTCGCTTAGGGCACTACAATTTGGGGGGCGGCGACCGTGGTGGTATTTCGGCGGCGGGACCTTCCGCAGCCTCTGTGGGGGGCGGCATTTCGGGGCGGGACCTTCTGCTGCCTAGGGCGGCAGAAAAGCTGGCGGCGCTCCTGGTCTTGGGAGTCTGGGAGAATGAGGCCCTGATAAATACTGGGGGAGTCTGAGGTCTCAACAGCCCAGAGTATGAACTGTTTTCAACACTACAAAACGTATTCACTGGGCTGTATTATTGCTGGTTTGTTCTCGTTTTTGTTTAGTGGGGTTTGCCTACGTCTAATTAACCTGTGTAACTCACTGCCACATGACATACAATGACTGAAGCAAATAATATTTCAAAAGAAGTAGGCACCTCTGAAAACAATAGACTCAGCTTTTCTAGCAACCCACACATGGCTGAATGTGGCCCAGGAAGAGAGAGGGTAGAAAGAATAAAAGCACTCACAGTTCAAAAAGAGAGACAGGCCCATTACCTGGCATAAATTAGAAGGAGCAGTTGCTGTTTAATTTTCCAATACTATTAATTATAAGGCATTTGCAAGCATAGTAGACACGTAAAAGGGCTGCATACAGTATTAGGTGATCGCATGGAAGTGTTAATACCAGTTGGTTTATATTAATTATATTATATTATATTATAGGCAAATCCTGTTCTTAGGAGGTAAGCAAAGACGTTCCAGCTGTCTGGCTATCACAAGGACCTTTTCTGTAGTTGCAAGGAGCAGGCCCAGATGGATGCAGTGCGGGGAGCACTTTGCCGCTGCTCTAAAAGGAGCAGCACATGCCCCAGGCTAGCTGTAGATCTTAACTTACTACTGAGTGAAGGAGGGGGAGGCCCACAGCATGGGGGGATGGAAGAGCTATAGAATAATCAGCCACACAGACACCTACAATAATCAACTACAGAAAGGGAGGACAGAGCAAGCATACCAGAGGATTGCCTCTTGACAGAACCCTGGAATTTTGTCCAGTTACCTGGCTTGGTTAGTGAATAAACCATAGATGCTAACAAGGTGGGTTCTAGCTCAGTGTGGAATCTGGAAGGAATTTCAGCAGGGCGAAGAGATCTTGAGAGATGGGGGAGCAGGGAAAATCTGCTTTCCTCTGGAGCACTAAGTAGGGATCATCCATTAGGATCAAGTGTATATGGACACACACTGTACTTCCTGTAATTACCAGGAAGCTAGGCTTTGGTTCTTCCGATCTTCCTACCTGCAGTGTGTCTATGTCCCCTTTAGCAGTGTGCAAATGCTGCAAAAAATGTCAGTGAAACTTCCTGCACGTTTTTAATGAATTCCCTTTTGTGTTTTGCTCTCTGGGTGAAAGTCACCCCTTCCCCCTCCTGCCGGCAGAAGACCCATGCATGGCTCCAGGGGACTTGGAGTCCTCTAAAGGCCTTAAGTCTTGCACTGCCCTTGTGCACAGGAGTGAATTCCACCCTCCATGGATCGTCTAGCAGACGAGTTTGCTGGCATGAACATTCTCTGAGCCAGTGGAGGTTAACCAGATATTGAAGTTCACGGGTGAGGTGACCAGATAGCAAATGTGAAAAATTGGGACAGGGGGTGGAGGGGTAATAGGAGCCTATATAAGAAAAAGCCCCAAATATTGAGACTGTCCCTATAAAATCGGGACATCTGGTCACCCTATTCATGGGTGGCAGCCACCAATTTTGCCCACAACAGTGGGGACTGAATTAGGGATGCCCAGAACAAAAAGCATGAGCTCATGCTTATATAGGCCCAATCCAATGCCTTAAGCAGATCATCCTTCCTATTCGCCTAATAATGAGTGAAGTGTCACCACATCCCTCTGCGGTACAGTATTATTGTCCCCCATTCACAGATGGGGAAAGTGAGGCCAAGAGGTTAAGGACTTGCCACAAGTTCTCTCACTAAATCTCTGGCAATAGGAAGGATGATCTGCTTAAGGCATTGGATTGGGCTGCAGGAGATCTGGGTTCAGTTTGTGGCTTTGCCACAGATGCCCTGTGTGACCTGGGGCAAGTTACTTGATCTTTTTGTGTCTTGGATCTCCACCTATAAAATGGAGTGGTAATACTTCCTCTCTCCCCACCCTTTGTCTATGTAGTAGTACAGTGTCTAGCACAATGGGCCCCCGATTTCAATGGGGACCGCTAGATGCAGCAGTAATACAAATAAATAATAAGAGTCAGGAATTAAAAACTCAACTCTCCTTCTGCCCTGTGCTTTTATTACAAGGCCGTCCTCCCCACTCCCTGTCTGTGGGTGATGCATAGGACAAACAAACTAGAAAACACACGTGTGGGGCATGGTTCATTCCACCCTTAGGAGCCTCTGGAGGCCCAAGACTATTAGGAGGTTTATCTAGAAGTTCTAGTTTTAATTACTTTCTTTCTGTATCTTCAGATCTTTTTCTCTTTAAAAGAAACTGCTCTACCAAGGATAACTAACGTGCATGTGATTCTTGGACTGCAGTGCGCTGTTGGGAGTTCTCATCCCCCCACCCTTTAAAGCTTGCCCGTAACAAAGAGCTCAGCGTAATGCTCTTGCTTTTCAAAACGATCACAGATAACTGAACACTAATGAGACTGGAGCGGCATTGTCAGAAGGTATCTCAGCGGTAGCTCTCTCAGAGGGATTGAGACTGACAGAGGCATTTTCTATTCTTGTCGGATGCTGAGGTGTTAGCATTATCCCAGCACCCATCACCCTGTCCAGAGACTAATCGGGCTTTGTCTGTGTCAGTTCACCAGGATGTAAAAGTGAGTTGAATATAATTACACAATGAATGATGGGGAGAGGGGGGCAGAGGAGAGGAAAGAAGATCTGGCACATGAGCTGCAAGAGAGAAGCACAGAGTGGGGGGAAGCCGCATTGCATGTATTTTCAGTGGGGTGACCATGGCCATATTGTGCAGTTTGCCAGTCCTCCCAGCTGGGCTCCATTAAGAGGCAACTGGTGCATTTTCAAACCATGGGCCTCGTTCTTATCTCGCTTGACACCACCTTGCGTCCATTGACTTACTCTGGATTTCCACCAGATACAGGGGAATCGGGCCCATGTTTTCAAAAGGATTTCCTATTTGCCCTACCTGCATGGGACATGAGCCAGAGGGTACTAAGTTAAATTAATTGGGGTCTCTGGCTGCTGGGATCTTTTTTTTCACCCTGGATTGTGTGTTTATGGTGTGTTTATTTTGAGGCAAATAAAGTTTCAAGCACTCAGGAGACCAGACTAGATGGACTGTTGCTCTGTTCCATTTGGGCACAGTTACATGCCACTAGGCCACCCCCCTTAGAGAAGATTTGGGGTAACATTTGCAAAAGCGCTTAAGTCCTACTGAAAGTCAATGAATGGGACTTGAGCTCTTAAGTCACTTGGGCACTTTTGAAACTTGTTAGCCCGTGTCATTGAAAGCCAGTGGAACTTAGGAACCTAAGTGCCGATCACTGCTGAAAATGGGGCGTAGGCTCTTAAGTAACTTCGGCACATTTGAACCTTTTACCCTTTGGTCCTGATCCAAAATGACTGGTGATTTCTATGGAAGCAGAATCAAGCCCTTAGCACCTACTCTAGTATGGTCAGGGGATCTAGGG
This sequence comes from Malaclemys terrapin pileata, assembly GCF_027887155.1. NCBI lineage: Eukaryota > Metazoa > Chordata > Testudines > Emydidae > Malaclemys > Malaclemys terrapin. The sequence continues at coordinate 18,248,072 of NC_071522.1, read as the reverse complement.
GAATGGGGCCTTGAGGCCAGGGATAGGTGGCCAATGGGAAGGGCTGATAATCTGACAGATACGTGGGTCATATGCCACTTGGTAAACTTTTTATCCTGGAGTTTTATCCACTAGCGTTCGCATTTAGGCCACATTTGAGGCTGTAATTGCGCAAGGAGAATGGTGGCAGGGAAGGACCAGCACAAAAGGGAATCACTATGGAGGGAAAAATGCCTTTCCCTCGTGTCCAAGCAAAAATCCCCAAGCTGGCTTCAGCTCCAAAGCTCTTCTTTCAGTCATCGGACAAACCAGACAGATGCAACGGATCCGCTTAGGCTCACCTCAGCATGGGTTCTTGTCGAGTGTTGGGTCCCACGGCAGCAATGGAGCTTGTATAGACAACATATGGGACGCTCAGGGTGCAGCAGGCCTTCAGCACATTTTCAGTACCTGAGGAGCATGTCAGGAACAAAAAATAATTAATAACCTTCATTGGTTTGGTTCCTGATCTATTCGCAAAAATAGATTTGCAGAGTCAAGGTTCGGATTTGAACTAAGACTGTTTTCCCACGGGTGGATCTCATTGCAAAGCCACGACAAGGTCTGGGTTCACCACGTTCAGATATTTAGGCAAGATCACTCAGTCTCGGCGGCTCACCAGATATGGGACTGGTGGCTACCCTTGAAAATTTAATGTGACTTGACTCACGTGGCTACTATCAGAAGCTCAAAATTTACCATCAAACAGCAGCCTCGGGTGGTTTGCAGATATCTAGACAGAGCAAAAACCTTCTCATTCGATACTGTGTATTTCAAATTTTGTGTCCACCACATTGGTAGTTTGCAAGCCAACATTGAATACGAACTATGGTTGACTTTGTGTACACCGGCAATGCAGGTAAAAAAAATACCCAGGTGGTTAGGATTGCCACCTGTTTAGGTTTTCCCAGGAAATCTGTAAGAACCCTGCCAGCTGTCATGTTTTATTGACTTAGGATCATCCTGGATCTCCTGGGGGCGGTTTTATAGCTCAGAGGTGGCAATTCCACACATGGTTCTAGCCCTGATGCGAAGAGTCCTGAGCTATATGCATTTGAAAAAAACCCACAACAGTAATATTTTATACCAGTGGTCCAAGCACAAGGCCAAATTTTTCCACCTTCTCTCTCACTGAGCATTGCCCTACTCCAGAGGTAACCCTACACAATGGTGTTAAGGGGCTATGCAGCATGAGCAAGGATGGCCAATCTGGCCTTGTAGTCAGTTTGTAGCGATTCAGACCAGGCCTGGAGTCCGCTTTCACAAAGGGTGAACAGAGAGAAAAAGGTCTTTATCAGCCCCTGGGAACAGCAATCGGTTTTCATTTGTTACAAAATCAACAACAAAGGGCCAAAAAAAAATAATTAAAATGGGGATTGCTCCATTTCTGTTGACTCCCACGGCGTTTGTGACGGGCACTGCTTACAACCGTCCTGGGACAGATAGTGGATTAAATTAAGCCACTATTGTGGCAGGCCTGTTTGTGGACAATACCTATGTCAGCTCTGACAAAATTTTGCAGATGTGGCATTTGTTATGATTCTATGGCACGATAGGATAGTTGCATTCATTGTGATGATCTTCAGTTTGGGCTCTTCTAGGAAAATGTGTATGGCAATGCCAGAACTAGGGGTGACTTCCTACTGAAGTCAATGGAAGCTGAAGGAATTCAGCATCTCATATGTCTGGGTCCCTAAAATATCTAATATCCCTACCTTGATATTCAGCTTCTGTTCTTGAATTTGCAGATCCTGCTTGGATGGATGTTACATTTAATTTTTATATATGTTTGTTTGCTTGCTTACTTGGGATGGGCATTCTTTGGCTTCAGATAGTATTCATCTAAATAGAGCTTGATTTTTCAGAGGTGCTGAGCAGCTACCCTATAAAAATGAGGAACGTTTTATAGGTCGAAAATTGAACTCCCCAAAAAGCAGAGGGAGGCACTAGTCACTTCTGAAAATCTTGGCCCGGGCCTAGTTCTTTGGGCTAGTTTCAGAGGCCTTCTCTGTTCAACTGGAAAGTCCTCCAAGTTCACAGAGATCTATAAGTCCCTTTCTAATAAACTGCTGATTTCAAGCAGACAATGAAGAGAGGATCTCACAAAGCCAGTAGAAAACAGAGCCCCGAGGTCTCGCTCTGAATGTTACCTGCACTAACAAAATACAGCCACTTTTTTTTTTTTTAAGCATCAATCTTGAAAACAACAAAAATAGAGAAATGGATGTTGGCCTTGAATGCATCAGTAAATCGCAGGTGCCTTAAGCATTAACCAAGCAGGAAGAAAAATATAAAGATCATCATTGTAGTTAACTATTATATCAGCTAGTGGCTTGACATGCATTAGAAATTCTTGCTGTAATGGGGATTTCATTTTTTTTTTTATAACAGTGCTCATTCACTGGATTTATGAACCAATTTTATTTAAGCAGATTTGTAACTAAGATGGAAAGGAAATCTGTGTAGGTGGTGACAGGGAGAAAACACTGAGGACAATCTCACATGTATGCAAGGCCTTGTCTACACACACAATGGTAGGGCTTTAACTAGACTGGTATAATTAAAGGGGTATCAGTGTGGACGCACTTATACTGGCATAAATGTACTTATAGCAGTATAGCTTTTTTTTCCCCCATTGATTCCAAGGCCAGAAGGGACCATTGTGATCATCTTAATCTGACCTTGTGTATGACACAGGGCAAAGAACTGCCCCAAAATAATTCCTACCTAGAACAGATCTGTTAGACAAACACCCAATCTTGATTTAAAAATGGTCAGTGATGGAGAATCCTCCAGGACAGTTTGTTCCAATGGTTAATTACTCACTGTTTAAAAAAAATTATACCTTGTTTCCAATCTGAATTTGTCTATCTTCAATTTCCAGCCATTGGATTGTATTATACCTTTCTCCGCTAGATTGAGGAGCCCATTATTCAATATATATGTTCCCAGGGGCGGCTCCAGGCACCAGCGCACCAAGCGCGTGCCTGGAGTGGCAAGCCGCGGGGGGCGGGCTGCCGGTCGCTGTGAGGGCAGCAGTCAGGCAGCCTTTGGCGGCGCGCCTGCGGGAGGTCCGCCAGTCCCACGGCTTCAGTGGTAATTCGGCGGCGGGTACGCCAAAGGCGCGGGACTGGCAGATCACCCACAGAACCGCCGCCGAATCCGTGTGACCAGCAGACCGCCCGCAGGCATGCTGCCGAAGGCTGCCTGACTGCCGTGCTTGGGGCGGCAAAAAACATAGAGCCGCCCCTGTATATTCCAGAGGTAGGTACTTACAGACTGATCAAGTCACTCCTTAACCTTCTCTGTGTTGAACTAAATAGATTGAGCTCTTTGAGTCTATCGCTATAAGGCAGGTTTTCTAATCCTTTAATCATTCTCATGGCTCTTCTCTGAACCCTTTCCAATTTATCAACATCATCCTTGAATTGTGGAAAGCAGAACTGGGCACAGTATTCCAGCAGTGGGTTGCACAGTGCCAAATGCAGAGGCAAGATAACTTCTCTACTCTTCCTCGAGAGTCCCCCGGTCATGCATCCAAAGATTGCATTAGCTTTATTCCCTTGTCTTCTTAATTCTTGTAATTGTAAGCTACTTGGAGCAGGGTCCATCCTTTTGTTCTGTGTTTGTACAGGCCCTAGCACTATGTTGACTTGGTCCATGAGTGGGCTTCTAGATGCTATTGCAGTATAACTAATAAATCATAATGCATAAGAGTATAATTACATCTACACCAGGGGTTTATACCCCTATAACTATATTGGTAAAACAAATCACTCCCCTAACCAACATAATTATCCCAGTGCAAAATCTGTGTGTAGCTAGGGCCTTATTTGCCAGGGCTGTATTTTGCTCCCTCTCCATGTAACTTGGCATTGCACATATAAAAGCTTTGTAGAACTGGCAGCAAATGTCATTGCCTGGTCTCAGCTAGGGTCGGGGGCCAAGAGAGAAACTTTCTTGCTAATGAAGAAAAGGTCACTTTTCTAATCCACCATCTGAGTGGTGCTTCTGAACTACAGGAAGTAGAAAAGCACTACATCAAAGAGGATACGTGTTATGTTCTCTTACACGACTCCACACACACATGATGTGTGACTATCAGTCTGTACTTAATTCCTTGCTTTAAAGCGCTTACCAGCAACATTGACAGCTTTCATTTCCCGAAAGGGTACAGTATCTGTGTAGTCCACAATAGCAGCTGTGTGAATAACCACATGGACTCCCCGCATGGCAGAGAGGAGCAGAGCGTAGTCTCGGATGTCTCCTTTCATCACTGTCACACAAGTGGTAGCTGGAAAAAATGTTTAACTCCAGATGCAGAAATAAAAACATCTTCCTGCAGAAGGAGAATCCTGCACATAAAACCCTGTTCTGCCTGAGACAAATTCAAACCCAGTGCAATTTGCTACTGTAACCCACACACCTCCTGGGTGTGGTGTTCTGTCCCATCTAGTGGCACCAAGACCACTTAGAGAGATTAATGTGTCTGCTCTACAGCCTTAGCCAAGGGCCATGTGGCTTTTAGCTCATGCAGTAGAGGCTCATTCATTTAGCTTTAGAGGTCCCAGGTTCAATCCTGCCTACTGACAACCAGGGTCTGTCGGTATTACACTGCCACTCCACTGAATCCGTTGCACTAAGGCAGAATATGGCCCTGTATCTTTTACACCCAGAGACCTGGGTCCTCAGCTGGTGTACGTCCTTCGCTCCAATGGAACTATGCTGGCTTACGCGCTCTGGATTGGGGCAAGGGTCTGTCATTATAAATGCCTAGCACTCATACACAGTCTAGTACTGAACAAACCTGAACTAATTAATTGAAGCCAACAGGGCCACAGAGATGCAAGTTAGCAGAGAATTGGCCCGGGTTGCTGGTGATGGGGGAGCAGAACTTCACTACAGAGGAAGCCCTATAGAATTTAGCAGGGACAAAACCACGAGAGTCCAGTAGAAATTAAACAGGGTTCTATGCAAATTGCTTAAAAACACATAGAATAAAATAGAGAACTATAGGTTGGTTTAAAAATGGCCTAGGGAAGTTCTCCTTGCCTATTACATTCTGTAAGGGTTTTTTTCCACAAGGCCGGGGCTTGCTTCTGGGCTCTCCCTTCTCGTTGGCCCAGCTATACTGTACCTGCCTACTTCTGCAGCTACTACTAGTTATTTCCTTACTTCACCAGGGTCTTGTGGTGGATTTAGCCCATTCTCCTGTGCTGTAGTTCAGAATACGTGGCTAGAGGTTGGCTCACTGTATTTCCTGGACTTTCTCTAACGTGAGTGAAAGGTGATACAGGTCGGTTTGGCATGGAATGGTGCTGTCTTCTTAGCTTGGGGAGATGGGGCTAAGAGGACACAAGTGTCCTGTCTCCCAAGAGTGCGGAATGGCAGCCTCCACAGGATGGTGGCCAAGACAGTTGGTGGGCGAGTGCCTCTACTCCTAGCTGGATTAGGCCTAGCCTCCGGGCAGAGGTTCAGGGCCTGCAGTTGCAGGCTACTCCTATGTACTGTACTCCTATACCACCATAAATGTCCCTTCAGTAAAACTCAGCCTGGGGAAGACCCTGTGAAAGACATGGGTCTTCTACATCTGCCGGTCCCAAGCTGTCGTCTGTGGATTGCTGGTGCTCCCCACGGCACTTGCTATAGGCCCCCAGAAAGGTGGCGCTCCACTAGTTTCAAGCAGTTAACTTGCACTAAAGGAAGCTACAAAAACATTGAATCCTCCCCTCATTTTTGTCAGTTAGCAATTGCAGCCCACTGGTGAGGGTGTGTCTAGGGCAGAGGGGACCTGCCAGACCCACTCACCAGTGGGGTACAGGCTGTATTTGCCACAAGGATGTTAGGAGATTGGGAGGGTGGGTGGACCACATGGTTGGGAGACCCTGAGATGCTCCCTCTATTAAGACATGGCTCACCCTATGGAAAAGTTTAGGAACTGCCATCCTCCATGGTTTTGATCCAATTCCAAGGCTTTACGGAGTCCCACTGACTCAGCTGTGACCTACTTAATCATCATGAATATTTCAGCAATCAAGTAAGGGACAGGAAAGCCAATGTCCCTGCAAATGCAGCAGCCAGAGAGTTTGAGGATCAAACAGTGCAGGAGAGATACAGAAATGCCCAGGTGGCTAGAGTCTCTTACCACCTCACTGGCCCCCTGGAGCGAGATCAAATCTCATACTTGCACCGATGAAGGGACCTTTTTTTCTGTCTATTTAGTACAGCCTGAGGAGTGAGGTCTTTAAAGCCTGCAGAGCTCCCCTATATTCTTTCACTTTTGCCACTGCAAGTGTGTGTGTGTGGGGGGGGGGGGGGCAAGTGCTGCAGGGGAACTAAGCTGATTGTGACCCTAATGCCCCACTCCTGAGAGGTCCAGAACACCCACAACTCCGGTGACTTAACCAGAATTGTAGGTGCTCACCCCTGAAGGGATCAGGCCCCAGGTAAGGCCATTCTAAAAGGCTGGGGCAAGAAATCAACTGTGCTAGAAAGCCTGGGCTCTTGGGATTTATTTTTTTCAGTGCCCCAGAATTACTTCTAACCCCGTTACTTCTCTCTGGTCTGTTTTGGTCAGATCTGCCACGCAGCATAGGAATCCCCTGAACCAGGACTCAGTGCCTGGAAGGGTTCTCTTGACACAGTCAGCAACTTTGGTTACTATACTAGTGACAGCTGAAAATCTGGTCTGAAACAAAAGGAGTCAAATTCAGACCAAGGTGCAACTCCATGGATTCATATTGTCTAATGGCCTTAGGCCAGGCCTACAATCTAGGCGCTACAGCAGCACAGCTACGATGCATAGCTACGCTGTTGTAATCCCGTAGTGCACAGCACCAGAAGGGGTCTTTCCTTTGCTGTTGGAACTCTGCTTCCCTGAATGATGGTAGCTAGGTCCATGGAAGCATTCTTCCATCGACCTACCTGCATCTACACCCGAAGTTAGGTCGGCAGATGATTTTTCCCACCTCTGAGCACCGCAGCTGTGTCAATCCAAATATTAAGTGTAGACAGGCCATCAACTCCTACTTCCATGGGGATTTGCACTGTAGTCCCAGTAACCGTGCTTCACGGCAGTTATGTCAGCCAGCAGATGCCCATGTGCTACTAAAAAACTCCTACTCCAGAACCCATAAGCCATGCATGGGAATCCTTCCCTTGGGTACCCCCTGGAAACTCCTCTTGTTCTGAGCATTCATTCTGTCAGCGTCTAGATGAAACAACAAGACGACTCTCCTCCCTCCCCCAGAAAAGCAAGTGGAGCTCAGAAACTCCCAGGGTTACGCCCAATACAGACTGATACAGAGCACTGGTTGCTGGGCATATCGCTCTGCATGGATGGATGGATGTTTACGACTCCAGTAAAAGGTGCTGTTTTTCCAATGCACCATATGGTAATAAATTCTGGTTAAAGAGAAAAGGCAGTTATGCAATAATGCTCGGGGTGGATTAGTTTAATTGTACACCTGTTCGCTAAAAGACATCTCTAGTTCCTCGGGCAAAGCTCAGGACGCTGATAGAAGGTTCCTTCCAATTATTTCGTTCTGCGTACCAGACATTGAGCTCACTTCTGCAGTCCTGTCAATTTTTGGTACTTGGGCTAGAACCTTGTTTGGGATGCAGCTGTTTGACAGGCTGGATTTATCTCGCTGTTGTGCGTTCCAGCTGGTCACCAGGCCACTAGGGCAGATATAACCAGTATGTTGTCTCCTCCAGCTGATGGCTGGGCTTAGGGAGTGCACCTCTTACATATCATCATAACTGACCCTTGATCCAGGACTCTCCCGGTCCCCTGACAGCATGTCTAGTAGATAAGTCAATACAGGTCCTCTCTCTGTATAGTTTCAGTCCCATGCTATCCTTTTCTTAGCAGGAAGTTACTATTTGTAGTCTATTCTGTTCAGGTTCTTACAACATGCCTGTCGCTGTGGTATGGTATCTTATACTATGCCCACCACCAAGCTATCTCCAGCATAAGTGGAACATCTGCTTCCTTGAAAGGAAGAGAGGCTATTGCTAGTACGTGATATTTCCTTACCTGTGGCAAACTTCTTCACTTCCTCGCCTGCCACTGAGTCAAAGACCCGGACTTCACTGACATAGTCCTCCTTGCACAGCAGCTCCACAATGTGCTCCCCAATGAAACCACTTCCTCCTGTCACCAGGTATACCAGCGCTTCACCCATCTTGGAGGGAGGAGTGGTTGCGGTAGAGAGGTGCTTCCAACATCCTCTCAAACGCTGACTGGGCTCTCCCTCTTGGCAAATTCGTTTAGAGAACAAGTCTAAGGTTTAATCATTATCTAGAGTTGGACTGAACATTAACCTCAAAGTTGTGTGCGGATGAAAATTTGAACCACAGCGCAGAGTCACAGAACCCCCTCAGATGCTGCAATACTATGTCCAGACAAGCACTGGGCCATAGGGCTCAGCCTGTCCCTCTCACAGGGATACCCCAAGATGTGCTCCTGTGCTGTCTTCCCACTTTGTGTTGGAAGGAGACAGGTTTTCTGCAAGCAGAAAAGTTTTAAATTCTAAACACTTTCACAGGCTTTTCCACTGGAGGCAGATCTGCCCTGTGGGCCCGATTCTAAGTCACTCTGGACTAGATCCACAAAGGGAATTAAACATGTAACTACCACATTAGTCACCTAAATCCAAAATTTAGATCCTCAACTTCCCCCGTACCCCCAGCTGCCACCTAACCCTGTAGGTGCTAAATTTCTGTTGGTAAAGTCTCCATGGTGCCTAAATTTCTGCCACACTGGACATGGGTAAAGCCCCCGTGGGATCCTTAAACTAAGCATTCCCTTGCCTATCTGGCCTGCTCACAGAACACCTACTGGATCAGGCCTAGCCCAAAATGGAGATGATGGTGGTGCCAGTGGACCTCTTTATCTCTTTTAGCCCAGCAGTTAGAGCACTCACCCAGGATGCAGGAGACCCTCTACCTGATAGGAGATTCTGATCATTGCAATGCCTAAGTCCCGCTTGTGAATATCACCCTTAGTCTTTCTCTTCCCCATCTGTAACATGTAACAAAAGGATGGAGCTCAGCTGTTCTCAGTGGTGGCAGATGACAGAACAAGGAGTAATGGTCTCAAGTTGCAGTAGGGGAGGTTTAGGTTGAATATTAGGAAAAACTTTTTCACTAGGAGGGTGGTGAAGCACTGGAATGGGTTACCTAGGGAAGTGGTGGAATCTCCTTCCTTAGAGGTTTTTAAGGTCAGGCTTGACGAAGCCCTGGCTGGGATGATTTAGTTGGGGATTGGCCCTGCTTTGAGCAGGGGGTTGGACTAGATGACCTCCTGAGGTCCCTTCCAACCCTGATATTTTATGGTTCTATGATAATAGCACTGTGCTGCCTCACAGGCCTGTCATGAGGATTAATAGTCTAAGGATATGTCTACACTGCATTAACACACCTGAGGCAGGAGGGTCTCACAGTCCAGGCTCCAGATCAAGCTCAAATGTCTACACTGCAATTTGGTAGTCCCACAAGCCCGAGTCAGCTGACCCAGGCCAGCTGTGAGTGTTACACTGCAGTGTAGACATACCCTGGTGACACCAGCTACTACAGTAAGTGAGACAGCCACACGAGTGCTGCATGAGCGGGGGCTGTTACATCAGGCAGCCTTGATCATGTCCTTATCAGTGTTGCAAGGAAGAATGTGATGAGGTAGGAGGCCTTGAGTTTGGGTTCATTGACATTTTCCTTTGTTTACATGATGTGCTCAGCTCTAGCTGCAGGAGGGGGCTCTTGATAGCTGCAATGTAATCATGCCGGCGCCAGGCCAGGAAACCCGCCAATTGCTGTTTTGAATGTGGTGAATGGTCTGGAGAGAGGGATGACAAGCCTCCAGGATTGTCCTGGAGTCTCCAGGAATTAAAGAATGTCATGTGATGAATCCTCCAGGAATACGGCCAACCAAAATTGGCAGCCCTGTCTGGAGAACAAGATGTAAACGCTGCCAGCCCCACTCCCACCAGCATAAATGAGCAGTAACGCCACTGAAATCAATGACCCAGAACCTTCACTCTAGCCAAAGACCACAGAGTGCAGAGCAAGAGAGGAGAGAGACAATGGAGAGTTTTACACTCTCCAAACCCCGGTGTCAGCTGGGTGCTAGCGTCACTCAGACACAAGGTCTCTAATAGGCTGATACCGCAGCCAGGAAGCGGTGGGGTTTGTGTGGCTTCCCTTAGCCACACCCTCTATTTCAGCAGCAGGGAGGGCAAGAGGTGTAGGAATAGCTGTGTCACTTGTACACCACGGGAGGATTCTGCTACACCAGGGTGCCTCTGGTCGCTGGCTGTGCTGGGGTTAGGGCTGCTTTGTGCGTATAGTGCAATACGGGATTTGGGCCAGTCAGGTTTACGCATGTGTGAAGTGGGCGCGATCCGTATGAATGACTTGGCTGGAGAAGTACACAATAGAGCATAGCCGTGTTCAGTTAGCAGAGCTGCAAATGGAGAGGTGGGAGTGAGAACACTTTTTCTTTGCAATAGCTGCAATAGTGGGCGTAAACTGCTCTCTTCCAGAGACCGAACATTTTGCTCTCCAACATTATTTGTACAAGCCCCAGGGATATTGGATCTGACTGGGATGATTTAGCATCATCGGGGGGGGGGGGGAGGGGTGTTAACGCCATCTGAGGCAAAGAAATCACTCCAACCTGCCTTTAGTTACTAAGGGCCTCCATGAACACCACACTGTGACACTGCTACTAAAGGTGACACGTGGAATCTGTAAATTTGTCATCTTGATCTCAGTCAAGAAACTGAGAACTGGGTTGAGTCCTTCATTCGTGTCCCTGTTACAAGGAGACAGAGGTTCTTACAACCTTGTACAATACTACTAAAGGCAGTGAAAGAAAATGAAGTGGCAAGAGAGAGAGATTTAGGCCTTTGGGAAGAGAATCTGCCTGAATCAGCCAAAGACCTCCAAATACAGGCTACAACATGCCATGTTCACTTACAGTATGTTTATTTCTCAGTGCATTACATGAAAGGTCTTTGGTAGTTGTGGGTTCTTGAATATTGTTCCCACTCTGCTCTGTTTAAAAAAAAATGCTGAATACAAAACATTCCATATACAGCAACAAACCCCATAGCAAATAAAGAGAAATAGATACCATGAACAATAATACAGCAATATGAAAACAGAGAAGTAACCATGCAAGATCTGGAGCTAACAGGTTGGGTGTTTTTTTTTTTTTTTTATTTTGTCCTTTAGTGAAGTCTGATGACAAACGTTGGAGCCTGTCAGAAATGAGCTCATCATGTCAGAGGAGATTTGTTATTGTTCTGTTAAAAATTACACACAATCACAAGATACTGTATCTAACTTCACTATAAAAGATCAAATGATTGTAGAACTTATTACGATTAGGGAAGCTGGGAGCTCTTGCGCGCACACAACACACGGCTATAAATAAAAAAAATACTGTGTAAAATAACGTGAAAAAAGTTTAACATTTTCTTCTATGATTGGGAATGTGTTTCATGGACATTTATAGCACCTTTGATTTCACGTGACTTCAGAATAAGTAGTTTAATCCCCCCCCCCCCCCCCCAGTGCTGGAGCAGAATGGAATGGAATCTTGAATAATACAGAGGTCATAATTGTGGACTAGAAGGGATTTCCAATTAGTCAATCAAGAACCTACCTGCATGTAATCCTAGAATTAGTTTGTCTGTCTTCCTGAAGCCATAGGGGTAGTGGATGGGTTTCTGCTTTAACAAAGTTTATTCTATAGATTGGAGCTGGGATTTCGGTTCAGTGCCAACGTTTGTGAGCCAGCTCTAGTATAAATGGTCATAGTTCCACTGAGATCACTGGACCTGTCCCAATTTACACCAACTGAAGATCTGGATCGGAACGTGTGGCCTATTCTTGCTCCCATTAAAGTCAATGGCAAGAGCCCTGTGGACATCAGTGGAAGCAGGATATGACCCTTAGCTCTAGCGTATTCCTATTTTCCTGCATTGTTGTCAAGTCTTTAGAAAAAGTGCATATTGGAAACTCTGGAGTGAAGCATTCTCTATTTCTCAAGAGGATACCAGAGCACTAGTGAAAGTTGGGGTGCATAAACTACACCGTATTCTACTGTGCAATATGCAGCCATTGCTTTTGGTTAGCTCAAGGCAAGGGAAATTGTTTTTCTACTACCAGAACCAATCCAAGTTGAAAAGTATTGGAGTTTAGAGAAGTACTTTAAAAATCCCAAAGAAGTCTTAACAAAGGCAAAAGAACACACTATGGTATTGCACAGTATGTATGTAAGAGAAAGCACTAACATTTCAATTAAAGTATACTTCTAAATGAGCATGCATTTGAAATATGTCCACCCCCTATATTACACAGAGATGGTACAATGCATATGCTCTGGCTAAAATGAATCTTAGTATCCTGCCTAAGATGGAAAATGTGGTTGGAGTGGTTTATTTAGTCACAAATATCATTAATGTCAACATATGAGGTTATGTTCACCTTTATAACTTTTTTTTTTTTTTTAAACTAAGACTGCACCACAATGTGGTCTAATTGATTTACTAGTGAGGAATTAAACCCTAGTCCAGTGACAATGTCCACACTATATGGTCCTATCGTTACCCAGATTAAAGATACAGTACCACATTGATAGATGTAGCTAAGGCCTGGTCTACACTGGGGAGGGGGAGGATCGATCTAAGTTAAGCAACTTCAGCTACTGAAGTCAACGTACTTAGACCTACTCACCACACTGTCTTCACTGCGGTGAGTAGACTGCTGCCGCTCCCTCGTTGACTCTGCCTGCGCCTCTCGCAGCGGTGGAGTACAGGAGTCGACGGGAGAGCGCTCGGGGGTCGATTTATCGCATCTAGACTAGATGCGATAAATCGACCCCCGCTGGATCGATCTCTGCCCGCCGATCTGGCAGGTAGTGTAGACATACCCTTAGCAAACAAGGAGTGTTGGGAGCAAAGAATTACATAGGTCATCATAGAAATCTGTGAAAGTTGGTAATTAAAATGAAGTTGCAATCTGAACCTAAACCTGCCTTCTGACAATCAATCTGCTAGGATTAATTGCAAACCATTTCAATTAACTTTTTCATTTTACCACTAAGTTGTTCTGCATAATTTAATTAAAACCCAGCACGCTAGTCAAATGCGAATCAACTAAAGGGATTACTCATCAAGCTAATGCAATTGTTTTTTAATTCCCAAATACAAAGTTGTGGGAACAAAAACAGTCCCCTTTAACTCATTTGGGGGACTCCAAAATTTCAAGGAACTACTAATTGAATCCATACTGCATAATATCTCTCCCCCTTCCCAAATTACATCCAACAGCCATGGGATTGTCAAAACAGAATATTGATATTTCCCCTTTTAAATATCAGGTTGGAGGGTTGTTTGGCTTTGCCTCTGGGTCCTGCTATGGGAAAACTCTTTCCTAGTGATCAGATGAAATGCAGCTCAGACCAGCTTAAATCTTTTGACCAAACTGTGATTTCTCATCATGTCTCAGGAACCAGTTTCCTGAACACTTACTACTAGACATGAGGGTAGTTAGTTAGCATTCTGCCTGGTAATACGTGCAGGAGGGGACCCCAGATTATCTATCAACAGAAGTGACCAGGCACCTCTTGTAAATTTCTAACCACTGGCTGACTTATAAAAGTGTGTTGTAGTTAAGTTTTTCTTAAAAGGAAACAGGAGACCAGTCCAAGAACAAAACTAGTGCAAATATGGCATGGCATGGCTGTGTTATAAAACAGCTGTCCCTCAACAAGACTTCATGGTCTAAATTCCCTTTATACAACTCCATTCCACCTCCATTAGTGAATGGAAGAAAATGTTCACAGGGCTTTTGTTGTTTGTCTACCAGATGTCTTGGTATAGTTGTGCTCTTTGCATTCGTGTTTGCATTTAGACTGAGAGATGGCTGCCAACTATTTCTAAAAGATATGGATCTCATTCAGAATTGTTTATATACACACAGTCACTGGATGTAGCCTGGGGCTTACAACTAACATCTCTTCTGAAGGCCTTATTTTATTGTCCTAGAAGTCATACCAGGATGTGACCATTGCTCTCGATCAATGCCTTACTGATATTGACAACCCATTTTATTCTCTCCAGGCTGGGTTATTGCTCCCTGTTTATCTGCATCATCTCAAAGACACAACTCCCCCAGAATGTAATGTACACAGTTGCACAGGAGACTGAAACATCTGCTCTTTATGGTTGCATCTCCTAAAGTGTTGCATTGACTTTAAAGCTCTTTGAAGTCTCTCATGGCTTATGGGGAATAGCACCTGATTGTATTTTGCTTTGCCTCCCCAGCAGTCCTCCACATTTTGGGCTGATTTGGCTTGCCTAATGACATCCTTAAATGGATCCAAGCAAGGACATAACTATACCCCTTGACTATGGAATGCAGCCTTAGTTGTTATCCCCAATTCCTAGTCTGTGCCAGAATTCAAAAGTACGTTAAGGAAATAAATTTACTGCAGCTTTTGGGCCTTCAGTGGCTGTTTATATTGTTTAACGGTGTTGCATGGGGAGCTTTCTCTGCGGACCACATCATCAGCTCAAGATGTTGCTTTTTGTTTGTTAGGAACATATGCTATCAGCCTCCCCCTTCACCTATTCTTTGTAAAATGGTGGTAGTTTTAAAGATGTAAATCTATTCACTTGGGGTGGGTTTTAAACTATTTATGGCTGGTGATGCAATACGGTCTAGAGGCCTGATATGGATGTTTTGATATAGTTATTGGTATCTTTGTAGACAGAGAGATTGTGTGTGTGCACACGTACATACATAAATATCTCACACTTTTTAAAATTAGTGTTCGGCTAAGCCAGACTGAAAGCGCCCGAGCCCCTTATTCTAGGCACAGACTACATCCACTGGCAGTGCAGATTCCAGTTTTCAGCATTCCACATGCCTCCATCCTGACCTGGGAGGGCCACCTTTAGCAGTAAGAGGGTACTTCTGTCTCCATGGGCCATTCAGCTCTCTCTGTTGAGGTTGCCAACAAAGGGGCTAATAAATTGCAATGGTGGTTTTTTGATGTAGATACAGTTTGCACTAGGAACGAGCCCGAGTGATGCTATGAATTTACTTAAGCCACCAAATAGAGACACAACAACATTTGTTCACTAGTGCCTTGGAGAGGATTTGAACCAGTGACTGAACAGTGAAAAATTCTGTAACCTGTTATCAGTTGCTTTGGTCATTCAAACCCGCTATTAAAAAAAAAAGTAAATTAATTGTCTACATGAATAACATTAACTTGTCCAATTTGATTGGACAGCAGGTGTGAAATTTCTGTTCCCCCAACAATAAGAGCTATTGCAAAAAGTAAAATGATTGAACATTTCACTGCAAGATCAAGCCACTGGCAAGAGTCTAATCCTTCTACTGTGTTTTGCCAACACACCGCCTCCAGATTCAAACCAGTAGGAGATGGTGGATACTTTTAAAAATACCCACAATAGAAAGAAAGCTATATCAATAGTTCCAATTTATGTCTAAAGCTGGGTAAATACTGCAAAACATTTTCAGTGCATATTTGTTCCTAATAAGAAATTAATTTTTCTTGGCTATGTTTATACCTATTTTGTGTTCACTTTATGCAAACTTTCATACAATTTTGTCTTGCTTGCTATGAATGTTTGCAAAAAGAATGTTGATCTTGAATATGCATGAAAAGCAAATTTTACATTCTGTAATTATTTATACCAGAAACCTGATTGCACGAACAGCTTACTATCAGGGAACAGAAGGAATACCAGAAGGTCTATATGACACCATTCACACAACCAGTCAACACAGCTCAACTCCCTGATTTTAAATTTCAATCAGAAAGCCCAAGAGTAAATGAAATTTGCCAAAGATTGTGAAGAGCCAGCACATCTGAGACAAATCATGATCTGTTGAAAGACACGCCATAAAGAGAGATGAAATTTGTCAAATAAGTGATTAGTTCTTAATTTTTCACTCTACTCTTTAAAAAGAAAGATTTCCATAGCTTTAGTGGAGTTCTGAAAGGGCTATCTTCAACTGGAAATTATAGTGTGAAAACAAAAAACTTGGTGGCATCTGGTTATTTTTAAACATAATAGTATAATGTTGCTCAGGGCTTTTGCTCTGAGCTAGAGTAGAACTGAATGATGTCTGAGCCAGCTATGCAGTCTTTTAAACAAATAATTTGTGAGGGGGAGGATCAAGCCCCTTGAAGAGGGCTGGGGGGTATCCATTTCCAGGGATAGTTTTTAAGAATATCTGCCATTTGGTGTATTCTGAAGGAGGGGGGAAGAGAAATTGCTCTTCATAAGAGCCTTTGAGCTACAGTTAAGACATTCCCTGCAGTAATGGTTTAGCAGTGTCCAGGCAAAGAAACCCTACTGCTAACCCAGGAGCCTCCTACCTACTTCCTTCTGCACACGGTGATTACGCACTAGGATACTGTATCTTTAATCCGGGAACGGGCTTTAGAATGCACAAATGCTCCTCTTTCATTCAGTTGCTTTTCCTTTTGGCTTCGGTGTCCTCCAGCAGCGAAGCGAGGATCTGATAGGGCTGGGGCCGCTGCTCAGGACCACCTCGTTTGATCTTGATGCTCGTTCGTAGAGAGGAGCCTAGGATCACTTCTTGCCCTGAGCCTGGTTCCATGGAAGATAAAGAATCTGAAAGGAGATCAAGCCAAGGGAGAGTTTATTTAATAGGCGGGGCAGGGTAAGGAGCAAATGTACAGTGCTGAAGGCCTGAGTGGTTCCTATTAAAGAAAAAACAAAGTCCTTGTCCTTCCCTTCAATGTCCTCTCTCCCTTCACTTTTCTTTCCATTTAGCTGGTACGCTCCTACCTAACTCCTCACTTCCCAAAACAAAAAAAGGGAACTAACATGACCTTTGCCACTATCCCCTTGCTCATGCCGCTTGTGTAGCATACCCCTTCCCCTGTTTCTTTGTAGAGTGTAAGCTCTTTGGGGAAGGGACTGCCTACTACTCTGTTTGTACAGCGCCTAGCACAATGGGGTTTGTTCTCAGCTGATCCATAGGCAGCTCCATAATCAACACGATTAATCCTAACAGCAGTGCCTTGTGGTCCTTAGTTGTCAGCAGTTATAGACGTGGCAAAGGTCATTTAAACATTCATTGAGATTCAACACTCCTGAGGAGTTACCAAGTATCACTACACACGTTCTAGATGGGGAAACCAAGGCACAGAGCGGTGATGGCCTAGATGACCTCCTGAGGTCCCTTCCAACCCTGATAGTCTATGATTCTATGTGACTTACCCCAGGTCACACACCTAATTAGCGACCACTGGCAATAAATCCCAGCAGTCTGGTCTCCCAGCACCTTAGACACCGGCCCAGGCTTCCTCTTATGGCAAGGAGCCTTTCTACAATGATCCTGCCCCATAACGCTAATTGTACAGGTGGTCTATGGCCACTGTCCTTTTCAAGTGCTTAGACACGCCAATCCATAATGCTGACTCTTCAATGTTAATGCCCCTGTTTCTTTTCCTTTTGCACTCAGTAATGGACACTCATTTGTTTCACTGCCAAGAGCCCAGACCTCCAGCACTGGGCTGCTCACATCACGCAGTATTTCTAATTCAAGCGAGTACCCCAGTGCAGAGGGATTTGTGCTGCGCTAGCTGGAAATAAGCATTGCCAAAAGTGGGCTTTTCCTGTGTCCTGCTGTTCTGTTCTGTAGGGCTGGTTAATCCGCTCTGATTATCTCAAGCTTCCATCCTGTTGCGTGGGGAAAGGTTTTTGTTGGTATGTTTTGCTTTGTTGCTTGGGTGGTGGTTTTGGTTTCCAAAAACCACGTGGATTCTGGCGCTTTGTCTGACTATGATAGCATGCAATTGGCATTTCGGCTTGGGGCTCCTGCACAGAAGTCATGGCAAAAATCTCAGTGCCCACAGCGGGAGCAGGGTCGGATCCTTAGCGCCAGCCGATTAAAATTGTGGGGTGGCCTCACAGCTTGGGGGCTGTCTCTGCTCAATAAAAATCAATTTCACTACAATGGAACTGCTGCATGCAAACAGATCTTTCTTTGCACTCTGTGGTTGTAGTAGTTTAATTAAAGACACTGGTTTTGACCCTAACCAGCTTCCAGCATTCAACCCAGGGCCGGCTCTAGGTTTTTTTGCTGCCCCAAACAAAAAAAAACCCACAATCTCCCGGAATGCCATCTCTGGAATTGTGCTGCCCCAAGCACGTGCTTGGTTTGCTGGTGCCTAGAGCCGGTCCTGATTCAACCTTTTCTTTGGCCTGAAAGAGTGGACAAGAAGGGTCTACAATACCAATTCTTTATAAAAATAGATTAGTTAGTTGGGAAATTTAAGACGAATTAAATCCCTTGTCACTGTAACACAAAGCTTTGTCTTCCAGCATGAATGGCAAATTCTGTGCAATAACCAGGTCTGGCTTCCAGTGCAGTTTTAGATGCAATTTACGTTATTGGTCTTAATCTATAAAGCCTACATTGCTCTAGGTCCTACTAACCTTAACTGTCTCCCAGCAGTTGAGATCAATGGTGGTGCTTGAGCTAATTAATTTAAATGTCTGTGAGTAGGACATCCTCCGTGAGTGGCCCTCAACTCTAGACCTTGCTTTTCCCTCTCCTATCAGACAGCCTGTACGCTTTCCCATTGAATTGTCGTGGGGGCGGGTGGCAGCCTTTAATTGACGCAGGGTCTATTTTGTGATGTATTTACATTTTTAAATTGTACATAAACAGAGACTGAGGCAAAGTTTGGAAATTAAATATAAATACAATTCCTATACTGGTAAATCACCCGTTAACCGACACTATTACACTGCTGTAAAATCTGTGTGGAGCAGACCAAGCCAAACCGTTAATCAATTCACTCAACTTGCTGTGCCCAGTTTTCCATTGCCCTGCACCTTCAAGTCATTTACACCAATGCCAAGCGGGTGTTAAAATGCTGCCATTCCCCTTTGATCGTACTTTACGCTAGTATAAATGGATGCACAAGGTAAAGGGCACTGGAGAGTCACACCCAATGCAAAGTGCTTGGAGCTTTAGGCTGCCTGCGTATTCTTCAAAAGGAAAGTGGCCGTACAAAGCATGCCGGATTGTGCTAGTGCAGGCCTATGCAAGTCATGAGGTGATGCGATCACGGGTAATGCTGAGGTTGTCAAGTGCTCATGTTCTAGCCGTGCTGTAAATATTTTGCAAATTCCTTGTCTCGCTGAACTATCAAGTACATTCCCCAGGGTGCTGACCAGCTGGGAGGGCGAGTAACTGTTCCTGCTGTCGGATTGGCTTAGAACATCTTAATGTCCTCAACTTTAAGGCAGTTGTGTATCAAATTAATTTTAAATCTTATTACGTTGAGAGAACAAACAGGCCTATATCAAGCCCTACATTTTCTGGCTACCTTCTTGACTTTTGTGGCCCCAGGCAGAGCACGAACGTCGATACAGTGGATTTCCTCCCACATAATCTCTTGCTCACCTCCCTGGTGCTTGAACCCTATGTTTCCCCCTTCCTCCTTTTCTTAGTTCTTTGTATTATGTTTGCACCTAGAGGTTCTAATTACAGGTCCCTGACTGTGCTATTCAAATACAGGGTGAAAAACAGTCCCTGGCCAGAAGAGAGAGGCAAAAAATGTGAGTAACAAGTCAGGAGGAATGGGGATGGGGAGGACAAGGCAACCCAATACATTCATGGATTTACATTTCCAAAAGTGCTTAAGTCCTATTTTAGAAAGTGACAGGGATTTAGCAGCCTGAGTTTCATTGACTTTCAATAAGACACATGCTTTAAGCGCCTAAGTCACTTTGGTACATTTGAAAATTTCACAGAAGCCATATAACTATCAGAAGTCCCCACGGGCTGTTAGCTGTTGCCGGTTTCACAAAGACGGCCCCGTGGGAGTGGATCTTGCAGAGAGATTTGAAAGAGGGCAAAGCAGTGCCTCGCTTTATGGACGAGGCGAGGACAAGGGTGCCAGCAGCACTGAAGGAAGTAAATGGTGCTTGGCCAAGAAGCATTTGTGTTGGTGCCAAAAGCCCCAATCAACCTCTGAAAGGCACAGAGAGAACATAATCGTGAACAGATCCAAAACATTTCCCCCTTACGCCAACCATTTCTATAGGAAACAATTATGCAGAGCAAGCTATGCATCTGTCAAGGCATTGGAGCCCCTGCCCCAAAGCAAGTGATTTCTCTTTGTTGCATCAGCAGCAGAGAAAACTCTGATGTGTGAGAATCAGAAAACCCGCTTTCCTCTGACGAAAGGCCTGCGGCACTGGTGGGGAGGGAAATGGTTCCAACTGAATCACTCAAAATATTGAGTGCTTCATTTTAAATAGTAGGAGCACGTGAGACACTAAGAGTTTCCAAAAATCAGTGTTCTCTGAATTTTAATCAGGGGAGCTGCCTGGATTATGGATTTGCAGGCCTGGCCCGTTCTAGGGTCCGTCAAACATGACGAATACTAAGAAGGCCAGATCCTCAGCTGATGTAAGTGAACAAGGGACTTTCGATTGATAGCAGCTGAGGGTCTGGCCCAAAGACTCTGTAATGAGAACATTTTTGTAGCGGTTCCATGAAGCAGAACACAACATGGTCTGCTGCTAAACTGGCTCTGTACTACTGATTATAATACAAATGTGTCGGTGGGGCGTATTATGCACTAGTACAGGGGTCGGTAACCTTTCAGAAGTGGTGTGCCGAGTCTTCATTTATTCACTCTGATTTAAGGTTTCGCGTGCCAGTCATACATTTTAATGTTTTTAGAAGGTCTCTTTCTTTCTATAAATCTATAATATATAACTCAACTATTGTTATATAAAGTAAATAAGTTTTTTAAAATGTTTAAGAAGCTTCATTTAAAATTAAATTAAAATGCGGAGCCCCCCGGGCCAGTGGCCAGGACCCAGGCAGTGTGAGTGCCACTGAAAAATCAGCTCGCATGCCGCCTTCGGCACATGTGCCATAGGTTGCCTACCCCTGCACTAGTGTAAAGACAGAGTAACTCCAGTGAATCTGACAGCTGCAGGTGCTCAATGTGTAAAACTCAGCCACTTTAGTCACCTCATTATGGATTTGGAGCCTAATTTTAGACACCTACTTTTAAAATCAGCTACTGTGCTGAACCAGCAGTGAGCCCTCGCATCCAGCAGCTCATTGAGAGAGCAGGTGAAAAGAAGAGTCATATTCTAGGAGTCTAGAACTAGCCAATTCTAGAGCTGTTAGATGGATGTCACTCTGTTCCCACACTAACGTCTCCAGAAAAGCAATGTTTAGCCACAGGCTGAGACACACTCACCATGAATTCCTATCATATGCTCTAGAATTAACACCCTCTCGGCTAAAATCTTCAGGGCTTCTCGAAGTTGCTGAACTCCTTCTCCCTGCAAGAAGGAAAAAACAAAACCTCTGTGTGTGTCTACAGCATAGGTACATTATTTAATTTTATAATGCAATCCTCCAAGGCTACAATGCTAATGTAGCCCCTGAAACCACTAATGATTTCATAAAACAAAACCAGGTTGCAAATCTGTGGAGAATAGGGAGATGTCTCTATAAACAGCCAAAGGAAAGCAATGAGGCAAAAAGCCTCAATTATAAACCCCAATTCTGGCATCTCTAAAATTTTGGAGAGGTTTGGAGCCAGATCCAAAATTTTCAGCTGGCTCCTATTTCCATAATGGGCCAAACCAACCGCTGTGCAAATCTGAACATTGTCACACTGTGAGGCTTGGATTCAAACTCTGTGGCTTGTGCCCGTTTCCACAGTCCACTGCACTATTTACTTTACAATAAAATATTCCTTGCTAAGCAGATCTGACATTTGTTCTGAGCATCACTTGGGTGGGCCTGGCTTTCCCTGCGCTGACATTGTACCACCAAACTGAAAAGTGTCGCAAGAAACCCTTTCGCTGCTATTTTGTGAAATTATCTCGGTAGTAGTATGGGTTTGGGGAAGAGAGTGTTGTCTGGGTCGCACATATCTTACTCTTGATTATTTAATGGTAAAGCAAGGGATCAGCAGGCAAGCCAGAGCATGCTGTGGAAAAAACAAAATCAGATCTCGTCCAGGGGCCATAGTCTACTAGATATGGGATCAGCTAGGTAGGAAGGATGGGCTAGTTGATAAAGCACTGGGCAATGACGCAAGATTCCCAGCTCAGTCACTGCCTTCCTTGTCACCTTGGGCTAGTCTCTCAATCTACCCTGGGCCACAGTTCCCCATCTGTAAAATAGGGATAATAGCACTGCCCTCTCTCACAGGGGTGCGGGAAGGATACATATCCATTAATACTTGTGTGGCACTCAGACGCTGATCAAGCCAAAAACATTTGGATCCAGATTTTGAACATGCCAGTGCCCATGGATATTTGAAGCCAAGGTTAATGCCACCTGCATCATCTGCCCTTTTATCTTTGCAATCCCCCCACTCCTCCATTTACATTACCGGGAGTCCTGCACACAGAACAAGGACAGGGTATGGTCCCAAGGGGAGTAAACCCTCTTTTTACCGAGACACAAACCAGGCAGCAGTAAGTGTTTTCTTACATCAGCCCCTTTATCTCCTTCTTCACCCTTCTTGCCTGGTTCACCCTAAGATGAGAGAAACAAATTTCCATGTAAACGAGGAGATTTGCTATCCAAAGTCATTCAAATCCCCTCCCTCAAAAAAGCCCCATCAGCAGAAAGCAAATTGAAATCACGATGTATGTCATCTGTTCGTTTAGACAGGGTGAAATTCAGCTCCTGCTGGCTGGGGGGAGTGTCTACCCATTTACACCACAGCTGAACTTGGCCCAGAGCGACCTGAGCTATATGATGTTTGCATTGCAACGAACCATTGTCTGATGGCTGCGGCCAGAGACCTCGACCAAAACCATGTGCGTATCGTGAGGCTTTCCCCGTAAGCAACGCTTTACACTAAAACCAGCAGGGAGTTAACTAGAACCCCCTCCAAACATGCACCCTTTGCCTCTACGCTTATTTTTCCAGAAAAATCCATATCCACTACGCAAGAGTCCCGTTAATTAGCCACATCACCCTCCACCTCTCTACAAGATGCTCATTACATTTCTACTGAAGAAAGATCCCTAGTTATTGCGACAGTTTGTCTGACATTCCCCTGCTGCCCACTCATCTAATCAGGAAGTGTCTGCATTTCCCAAGCAGCAGATGGCATACACAGAGTAAACCACAAGCTAAATAAAGAGCAATGGAAAGGTCCACGAACTGCTGAGTAAGGTGGCTGGGATTAGAGCTTGGCTCCTCAGCAACATTGGGCCTGGCAGAGATATTTAAAGCAGAGCAAGATAGTAGTAGAGATGGGAGACAACCATGTCAGGCAAAACAAGAGCCCTCTGACCTCCCCCGCCCCACAACATTTTCACCCAAACTCAAACTGAACCCAACTCTTGGTTGGATTCACTCACTTCTCCCTAATATTTTTTGTTTTTACCAGACCTGCATGTGTAAATGTGGTCTTAGCTTGAGAGAAGTTGTTCCAGAGGATTCCCAGCCTGGCCAGAAGCTGGTAGTCCCAGAACTAGTGGGAGAAAGCCTGTTCGAGAGATTTCCAGCCCAGTCTTGCAGATAAAGGAGGGTTGGAGAGTTCAGGCTTGCTGGTGGAATTTCAACGGCTTAGCCACAGGGCAGATGGTCTGTTCAGAGTTCCAACATGGGAGGCAGCTTTATAGTCCTGTCAACAGGAGACCTGGTAGGAGGCAGCTCCTGTGGGGCTGCGCTGAATTAGCATGTCCTTCCTGCTTCACTGGCCATGACCCCTTCATGATCATTGCTGTCCACCTGTGCCCCCTCCCCGGCAATAGGAAGGTTTCATCCACCTTGCCACGGCCCCTCTCAACCCTCTTCGTGCCAGCAGGATGTCACCAGGCTGGCTTCTGCTGAGCCTGTAAGCACTTCGCAGCAGAGACCGAACACAAAGACTGTTCGTACAGCACCCAGCACAACGGAGTTGTGATCCATGACTGGGTCCACTAGACACTACCACAATACAGATAAACAAGCATAGACGCTAGAGCAAATCTGGCCTCATCAGGGTAAAGCAGAGGTGGTACGTCAGATCTATCTTCTGCACAAATCTTTTGCTACCTGAGGGAAGAACTATGGTTGGTGGAGCACTTCTCTTCTTAACAAGCTCTTTTTGCTAGACTACTAGCCCCACTCCTAGATCCAGCAGAGAGAGAGAGAGAAGACCTATGAGATCATGCAGTCGAGCTCCTCAATCCCAGGCAGGTACAGGGTATTTTCTACTGCTTTGTCCACTTAACTCTAAAGCGTAGCACTAAAATGCAGTGTTTCATTTCCACAGACCTCGGAGATGCTGTCTCCTGACCTGGATGTTGTATTAGCATCCAGAGAGAACTTGTTGTACCAGCCACAGTCCAGCCAGGTGGTATTTAATGTGCTGGACATGACATACACCCGCACCCTGTCTCTGCGTGTGTGTGTCTGTCTGTCTCTCTCTCACGCATGCGCGCACACACACGTCACTTACAGGCCGTCCCTTATTGCCCCTCTCTCCAGACAGACCTGCTTGCCCCTGTTGGAAATAAAGCAAGTGTCATTT
Organism: Malaclemys terrapin pileata; assembly: GCF_027887155.1. Taxonomy (NCBI): domain Eukaryota; kingdom Metazoa; phylum Chordata; order Testudines; family Emydidae; genus Malaclemys; species Malaclemys terrapin. The sequence continues at coordinate 18,223,456 of NC_071522.1, read as the reverse complement.
TTTCCCCATTTGATAACAAAATTTAATTTTACCAGTGGAATTAAAATGGCTTAACAAATAAACTCATGAGACAGCGCGAAAGTTCTTTTCCCTCAATTTTATTGCTTTCAGCATTCAAGCAGGCAGCAAAATGGGTAATCTCTCTCAAGCACTAGTTCTGAATCCTCTCAACATTTGGGGAAGTTTGGTTCAGGATCTCAGGCCGATCTTTGTAAAATGGATTTGCAGCCTCTTGAACTTCAGAGACGTCAACTAAGTTAAAGCGGGGAGAAATTTGGCCCTTGAGTTTTCCCCCCAAATACAACATTCTTCCATGTAGTATAATGGATAGGCTAAGACTGCGCCATTGAACAAAAGACTGCAATATCTAATTATATTTTCCCTTAAAACTCCATCACATACCCTTTTAGTTGTCTTCTGCACACATGCTCACCCTCTTATCCACAACTAAATTTCTCTGCATAGATTTTTTTGATGAAAAATGGCTTTTTGAATTATACAATTTTTTTTCATAATTTTCATATTCTAAATTTTCTGGGGCGGTTTTGGGTGAAACGATTCAAAACAACAGTTTCAAACCCATTTGAAAAATATTTGTTTTGGTTCAAATAAAAAGGAATCAAAATGGCCATTTTTGTATTTCCTTTCCTCTACTGCCTTTTCCTCCCTTTCCCCTCTTTTTCCCCTCTGGAAAAAAGAGGGAAGTACCCCTAACATGAATTTTTTTAAAATTTAGATTGATTTCAAATTGGCTCAAAATTATTTTCTCAAGAAAATCTGAAAATTTTCAAATGAATTGAAAAAAACCTTTCATTGCATTCTAAATATTGTGCAGAATATACTTTCCATTTTCTGACCTGCTATAGCCACCCCTTCCATATCCCTTTTTTTGCTTTTTTTGCTGCTATGAACCTTCCAGCTGGATGTAGGATTTTGCATTTGCCAGAAAAGTAGAGCTGCCTTTCATATATATATTTTTTCCTAACTGTTGCTTCACTGGTTTTATATGAAGAACCAATTCAGCACAAGATACTATATCAAAAACACTGCATTAGAGAGACCTGTGCGACACTTGGTGACAACTGCTGGCAGAACTATATACTGATGAGAAGGAGAAAATATAATAAGGCCCAACTGTCCCCACTGAAAGGATATGAGTTGCTTAGATCCTGCATTGCGTGAATCAGGCCGTAGCAATTCACTGAACTAAGGTGGCAGGAGATACATCGTTGGAACAATTTACCAAGGGTCATTGTGGATTTTCCATCGTTGACAATTTTTAAATTGAGATTGGATGTTTCTTCTAACAGTTCTGCTCTAGTCATTATGTTGGGGAAGTTGTACGGTCTGTGTTATAGAGGAAGTCAGACTAGAAGATGATAATGTTCCCTCCTGGCCTTGGAATCTATGAATCAAGACATCTTGTTTATTCTCAAATATTGATAGTAAGATGGGCCCCTCCCGGTTGTTCTGCTCTGGCCTTCATCAGCTTACACAGTCTCTGCACTTTGTCCACGTGATGCCAACACTAATTCAAAGGTGCAGCGTGCACTTCCCCCTACAGACTGATGATAAAAGCAGCGTGGGTGGCCAGGGATTTCATGACCATAAGCCAGCAGATATTATCAGTGTTAAAAAGCCTGCACAATGTCTAGATTGATCTTTCATTGACTTGGAAAGAACATTTATATGGGTGAACAATAGGTAAGAACATAAGAACGGCCATACTGGTTCAAATCAGTGGTCCATCTAGCCCAGTGTCCTGTCTTCTGACTGGCCAGTGCCAGATGCTTCAGAGGGAAAGAACAGAACAGGGTAATTTTGAGTGATCCAGCCCCAGTCATACAGGCCCAGCTTCTAGCAGTTGGAGGTTTAGGGTCACCCAGAGCATGGGGTTGCATCCCTGACCATCTTGGCTAATAGCCATTGATAGCCCTATTCTCCATGAACTCATCTAATTCTCTTTTGAACCCAATTGTACTTCTGGCCTTCACAACATCCCATGGCAACAAGTTGCACAGGTTGACTGTGCATTGTGTGAAGAAATAGTTCCTTTTGTTTGTTTTAAACCTGCTACCTATTAATTTAATCAGTTAACCCCTAGTTCTTGTGCTGTGTTAAAGGGTAAAAAACACTTTCCTATTTACTTTCTCAATACCATGTCATACTCACCATCCTATATAGAAATGTTATTTTCTTCTGCCAATGAAAGCTTTAACTACTGCTTTGCCATTCATCTATAACAGAGCTAGTTGGAAAATAGAGTTCCCATTCCCCAGGGAATTCCAAAATTGTGTTTTTGTTCCAAAACAAAACAAAAAGTAGAAATTTCAAACTAACTTATAGAATGGAAATTAAACAATTTCTATTTATCAAAACAAAACAGTCTTTTTCTAATGTTGAAATGTTGTTATATTTATTATATATAAATAGTCAAAATGAAATGAAACAAAACATCTGATATTTTTCCAAATGAAATGAGTCTAAAATAATTTTTTAGATGTTTTCCCATCAAACGTCAGCAAAATAGACATTTTCACGTCAAATATTTCAGTTTCAACACAACTGTTCCACTGAAAATTTTTCAGCCAGCTCTAATCTGTAATATTTAGCAATGGCATAACCTATGGAATTAAGTCACCTATAAAGAAGTCAAATGTCTAGTTACATACAGAGCTCTCTTCATAAATAAAAGTGGCCTTCACTGAAAACTGAAATAAACATCTAATTGAGATAAGCAGTATTTGGTAGCTAGGTCTGAAAGACCACTACATTTATCAGCAACCTCTGTGTCTTATTTGCTTTCAGTGTATGTATTGTACAATCTAGTTTGAATTGTTGTTGTTGCCCTAATGTAAAATCTGGAGCGATGCAGGTTAAGCCTGTCACTAGTTATGCTCATGGGCTTGGAGAGTCTCCAAGCTCATCTGAAACTAATCAAACTGCATTTGGCATTTGCCTTTCTAAGCCCTTACAAACATTGTTCTGCCCTTCAGACTGAAAAAAGCAAACAGAAGGGGGAAGATGGGAGAGAAACTGGCAAATGCAGATGATTTGTTTACCTGATTTGCCAGTCATGAGCTCCACCTAAATCTATATGCAGGTAATGCCTCTTTAAAGAAAGGAAATATATTAAGGCTGCAGCCACCTGACTCCTGCTCTGGGCACATACTGGAAACTTAGCACTAAAACTTTTATGCAGCTTTCTTTCCTTTCCAGAACATGCTGCAAACACCATTAATGGTAACTTTTTCATTCTGTAGCTTCACTTTGTGGACAAAATCTCCTCACAAGGATTCTCTCTCATCAATCCAGTTCCCCCTGTGCTAAATTCTTAGAAGATTTCATTCTACAGCCCCTCCTAGAAGGATCTCCGCAAGTCACCAATGGTCCACAGGCCATAGTCTGGCACAGTAAGTGACGGGCAGTCCTGAAGAGTTTTGGAGGATTGGGATAGCAGAAGCATCCAAAAGTTTAAATACTGCTTTGAACCTCTTTAGTCTGCCTGGACACTGGGCTGGTAACCTGGTGAGAAGAGGCTCTCGCATGTGGTTTTGGGGTTTTTTTTTTTGGTACTTCCTAATCTTGGCCAGCTTGGAAACAACACTCAGCAAACTCCTCTTGCTGTATTTTGGGCATTAACACTTCTATGTTCTTGACAAAATAAGCAAGGATAGCGAGAACGTGACAAAATGTGAAGTAAAAGCAAACCTTTTAAGAACATTATTTGACCCTGAAAAATGGCTCCGTTTCAGAATAGTTCTTATTCTCTCTAACATGCTTTGCCCTTCTTTTCCAGTCGCAACATGATAACTGAGCTAAACCATCTAAAATGCTAGGTAAACACTAAAGTGTAAAATGCTAGGTAAACACTAAAGTGTTTATAGTAAAATCTGTTCCTAATAGACATTATGGATCAAGTGTTCACTACTCTGAAACTTTCAGAGGTAACTTATACCCTGTGAAAATAACATGTCCCCTCTGCCTCTGCAATGGTTTCCCTTACTGATTCTTGCATAATATTCTGAACTTATGTTCACCTAGTCAGAGATGGTCCCCTGACTTCAGTGGACCTATGTTGATTTCCACCATCTGAGGAGCTGGCCCAAAATTGGTTGTGAATCTTTACATGTGATAAAAAGTTTTAACTTACTCTTTCTCCTCGATCTCCTTTGGAACCTTTCGGTCCAGGCTGTCCTGGAGAGCCCGGTACACCCTAGAGGACAGATGCAGGATAAGAGGACATTAGTTTCCATTATGTATGTTTTGAATGGAACAATAAATGAAGTCTCCAATTAACATCTTGCTGTTATTGTTAAAGATGGTGGGCTAGATTCTCTGCAGCCCGAGAGCCTGCGTAGTGACTTACCCCGGGTGACGTGAGTGTAAAATGTGACTTTGTCTTTCTATCTTATAAGGTACTTCTGTGGCCCTGATCATCATAGCATCTTTAATGCACTTATCCTCATAACAACCCTGTGAGGCAGGGCAGTACTATTATCCCTATTGTACAGATGGGAAACTGAGGCACAGAGACGATAAGTGACTTGCCGAAGGTCACACAGGAAGTATGCGAAGCATCCGATGATAGCATTTTGCACACTCTTTGCACAGGTGTAAATGACTTCACAAGGTTCAAGGCAGGGACCGTCAGCCATCATGGACCACACAGATACAACACACCCACCTTCCAATGGTCTGGGGAGTCTACAATTACATTTTGCACATTCAGGATAGTTGAACAGTGGGAGTAGCCTGTCACACGGCCCTTTCAAGGAAATGGTGCATCTGAATAACAAGGCCTGCAGGGGATGATTTATGAAGTCCATTCAGTCTTACAGGGAATCAAGGAAAAGATGCATCATAAAGGGCCTTCGGCAGTTTTGTGCACTTACAGCCCTCTCAGCTGGATTCCAGTGCATATGCACATATATTATTATTCTTTATTAGTTGTATTACCATAACATCTACAAGCCCGAGTCATGGGCCAGGACCCCTCATGCTAGGCTCTTTTAGAAGTGCCTACGTTTTTCGTTTATAAACAGATTGAACTATAATAACTGGTATTTGTTGCTAAAAGCTGATGACAAGGTATTCAGGGCGGCAAAGACTGGGGGGCAGTTGTCTTGAGGGCACTGGTAATGGGATATTGAAAAATAGGATTAACCTCTAGGTTACTGGTTCACGTCTAGCCCAGGTTGGTAGTAAACTTAGTGCTGATAGCTGTTCGGCATGGGTTCTTTGAAATAGACAGTGGACTCAGTCCAGTTCAGGATGGACAGTGGTGCATATTGCAGCCATTACTTGGTCATTGTTATCAGCCTCTGCAGAAGGCCAAGGACTGAATGGGAATGGGAGCTTAAAGATCCTAGAAACAGTCCTGGCAGGTTAGGAGTGAGATACTTTCACAGGGCTGGGTTCTTATGTTATCCTGCACAGTTAACTATGCAAAGGAATAACAGACCAAGATGTCTTTAGACCTTGTTTGCAGCAGTCCCTTGCAGTAGTCATTAGGGTGGGTACTAACACCTCACAACAAGTTACGGAGAGTTGGAGGATAGAACGCAGAGTATCAACAAACAGTCTTCTCTTCCTATCTTGTTTGCAACACTATCATGGCTTTGTTTGGTGTTTAAAGGGTTAAGATCAATATCTGCAAAGGAGTTTAATTGCCAGAAGTCTTGAGACAAAGCCATTCTTCTCCATTGGTGACTGTTTTATAGATTTATTCAACCCAGGGAGCAAAATTATTAGCACACATTGGGCTTAATTTGAAAATTGTTTATTTGGGTGAGCGAATCTCATCAAAATGGTTTCAAATGTACAATCCAATTAATGTTAGGTCTGTATGCTCACTCTGGCCATCCTGCTGGGATGCTTTCATACCTTAGGAATGGCCTTTGCCAAACTTTTATGGGGTGCTGCAAAGCTTCAGCAAACGGCTTTACGGTAGCTTCCAGAATCTAAAGGAAGATGGTAGTTTGAAGCTATCCTAGCTAAACAGATACCCCACGACTGTCAGAAGCGATGATTGATTTTGGAGGCACAAATTGAGAGGCCTCAAAGGGAGGGATCCAGTTATCAGCGGTTGGAAGTTTCAGCGCTTTCTGAAAATCAAGCCTTTTTAGGGAGTCTCAAATTGCACCCCAAAAGTGAGTCACACTCCCATCACTTATGAAAATCTTAGCCATAGTGCATGACTAGGCCCTCATTAGTCATCTGGCTAAGGACATTCATAATTAAACAGGGTGAAATACTCATTTGGTACTTAATAGGCAACTAACTAGTCTCGTCTTTTGATCTATATGAAACTATATAAATCTAGGATACCTATCCATAATCCAGTTCTCCCATTTCCTTATAAAGTTTGCAGACCTTGTGGGAGAAAGACGTGGGAGCTTAAAAAAAAGGGGGCAGGAGTGCAGCATCTGAGGCATATGGAAAGATGGGCAAGGGGCAGGGTGCCTCGGACAACATTTGTTAAAGTTTTGTGTGAATGTGTTAATTTTTTCATGTAGCCTAGCTTCTCTGTTGCTGGAGCTCTGCACTGAAACCTTGATCTAAGCTCTGCTGTAGGGAGGTGTCTCACTCGTGTGCAGCTAAATTGCTCCATAGGAGTTGGAAGACTCTCTTGTGTACAACTCAGAAGCTCCACATGAGGAGAGTGGGGGGGAGCAAGAAATCATGAGATCATGTAATTATGAAACTCATAATTTCATAAGAGCAGATGGGCCTCCTTAACTTTTGCATGTTTGATTCTGAGCAGTGAAATTTGTAACATTACATTAGCACTTTTTAAAGAAAAGTACAGGCAGCACTTCTGTAGTTAGTAAAGACGGGGCAGACCTTCAGCGGAGGGAAATCAGCATAGCTCCCTTGAAAACAATAGAATCAGACAAGTTTCCACCAGCTGAAGTTTCAGTCCATCTTTACAAGCTACCTACCACGATTAAGGCTTTTTTCTCCCCCGTGTACATCCTGCAAGTTCACAGGCCAGAGTTTCAGAGAAGCTTCTGTTTGTTTTGCCCTTGTGCATTACTTTACATTTAATCATGTGAAATTGCATCCGTCATTTTGCGGCCAAATCTCCCAGTGTGTTTATATTCATCTGAAATTTCCCACAGTTCTCCATAGCATTTGATAATTGAAACAATTCTGCATCATTGGCAAAGTTCACCAACTTGCTGTCCATTTCTTCTTCCAAGTGATTAATAAATACACAGTAAAATCCCATTTCTCCAATTCCCTGCAATCCCTACATCCTCCTTATCCGAACTGAGGTTATGTCCCGTAACATAAATCACTTACCCATATATATCCCCCAATTTTCCTAATTCTCTATCATCATTTTATCCATGTTTTATGTCCTTGAAAGCGTTTGGATTGGCAGCTGGACTACACATTCTGTAACGCTGTTCCAAAAATAGGTCTCTGGGGGTTCCTAACTAATTACCACTTTGACTAGTCAACTATTCATCATCACTTAATTTTTTTCTTTACCCAATTTTCAATCTGTGAACAGATTTAGCCCCTCTTTCTGTAGTTTTCCATAATAACCTTTTATGAGGGACCTTGTCAAAAATGTATGATCTACCCAATTACAAGAATCTTTTTTTTATCCACATATAATTAATAGGGCTGGTCAGGAATGTTTCCATCCAAATGTTTTTTGACTGAAAATGCAGTTTGGGGAAAATTCTGATTTTTCCCAAAGCTTTCTTGATTTTTCCATTCTGAAAAATGCAATGAAATATTTTGTCGCAGCTTGGATCAATATACATAAAAATATTTTGGTTTGTTGAACTACATTTCCTTATGATGCCTCATGGGAGCAATAGTTCAGATATCTCCTGGGCCCATTTTCTCATATGGGCTAGCTTCCCTAGCCAGACTACGTATCCCATGATACAACACTGTCTCCCCTCTGACTGAACCGCATGGTGCATCATGGGAGATTTAGTCCGTCCAACCAGCCAGCCTGGCCCAGGGAGCCCAGGAGAGAGGGGGCATCAGGCACCCAAACTAAAACTCCCAAGAGGCAATGCAACCCCATAGGGAGATGCAGTTTAATATTGTTCTGACTCAAATTTTGGTTTATTGAACTGACCCAAAACATTTCATTGTAACATTTTGCCTGGGGATATCTAAATGTTTTGTTTAGATTAAGAACACCAAAAATGAAGCATTTTGCCATTTCCAAATCAAAATTTTTCAGAACATTTTGTTCTGAGAAAATTTTCACTCTTTCAGCCTTTTGTCCTGATTTGAGATAAAAACGAAGTATTGAAATATTGGCATTTCTTGCTGGATACAAATTCCGATTTCCACTCAGCTCTACTAATTAAACATTTCATCTCCTTTCTACAGAAATAAGTCGCTTTGCATGTAACTCCATGCTCCACTCCTCTCCTTCCCCCATCCCCATCTCCGCCCCTGCCAAGGCCTGGGATAAAATTACTTACTTGTGATCCAGGAACTCCAATAGGTCCGGGGGGTCCTTTGGGTCCTGAAGTGCCTGGGGGTCCTGGCGATAAAATCATAATCTGAGACAGTTTTAGAGACATTTAGAAAGAAGGAACCTCAATTTCAATCACACTCATTTCCTTTCATTATTCCTGATGAGCGTCTCTCACTCTCTCTACAAAAATCTCGCTTGATCATCAGGACATGGCGTAAGCATTGATATCAAACAGAAGATAGATGCACATTCTGATGTAAAACATCCTTCCGTACTGGAATTACTTCAGAGCTATATACAACATTTAAATAATGTAAGTAGTAAGAAATGCAGCAAAATTTCAGTCTCCTTTGAAATGACTATTCTTCCTTGGTCCTAAGAGAAATCTTAGATCAGGATTCACAAAGTGAGGTACTGCACCTGGGGTTTCTAAAAGGAATGAGTGCAATACTGAGTGAAGAGATAGCTGGGCCTCACATGGCACCGGACCCACAGTATTCTGAGGAGACATGACTGCAGGAAGGGGGTTGTATTTAGCCACAGCTAAAATGGAGGGGTTGACATGACTATATAAAATGCCTCTTCGCGGCTGATGTCAACTCTGCTCCTGCTGAGGCAAGCAGTTACAGACTGGCTTTTCCATTGCTCTGAAGACTGCATATCCCTTTAACAAAGCTTTGCCTCTACTAGTCCAAGGCCGGTGAGCCCAAACTTTTGCAGCCAGGCCCACTTGCTTTTCCTGGCAGGCATCCCGTCGGCATAGGGTGACCAGACAGCAAATGTGAAAAGTCGGGACAGGGGGTAATAGGAGCCTATATAAGAAAAAGACCCCAAAATCGGGACTGTCCCTATAAAATCAGGACATCTGGTCACCCTACGTCGGCGTAAACTATGCCACTAGATCTTTCACTCACACTCACACACACACACCCTGAGAAGAATCTTCAGTTTGGTTTCTCCTCATTAAAGCTGTCCAGTTTGATTGAGTCTGTTACCTGGTGGCCCAACAGGCCCTGGTGCGCCGCGTGGGCCTGGCAAGCCAGCCAGGATCGTGTCGATGATGGTGGAAGCCAGCTGGGATTCTCCATCTGTGGTAAAGAGCAGGGGAATTAATGATTGAGAAAATGATCAACTGCAGCGTCCAGTCAGTCAGGATTTCACACTGGGCTGTTTGAAAGCTCGAGCTAGCTGTTGGCCAAGGAGAGAGTGAGTGTTTAATTAGGTGGAATTCTGACCATTAGAACAATTTCCCTGACCGTTCTGAGGGGAATTCATCCAGAAGCTCATTGAAAAATAAAAAGCTGTGATTTTCTATCAGAGGCTCCAAAGCAATCATCTCATTCTTCAGGCTCTATACATTAGGCCATCATGTGCACAGACTGGCTCCGGATCAAGTGCGTTTGCATTTAGTCTCTCAGTCCCAGACACGCCTCTTGTTCATCCCTCCACACTGTTTCTTCCAATTGCCCCAAAGAATTTTCCCCTCGTTCCAAATCAGTGTTCTTGCTTAATTACTGAATCCTGCTGCCAGTCACCAAAGCAGACTGGATAGCGCCCCCTTCAGGGAGCTGAGTGGCAAAAGGCTGCTACTGCCTTGTATAGCAATAGTGGTTTTTTTCAAAGCCTAGATATGTCACCTCTAAGACATCTGGTTTCCAATGATCCAAGAAGTCATGTATGAACTCGGAGTCTCCATGTGGCTGCCCAATGCCCTGGTGTCAATGGTGCTGAGCTACTGCACGATTATAGCAGCCCAAAGCATTGCCACCAGACCGATGTGGTAGCCAATATGCAGCCACCATGTTAAGTGCCTGGGTCCAGCATCTCAGCCCAACACACTAGCTATGGACCCATATGCTATTATACAAATATTTTGCAGTCTATTAGGGTAGCACCTTTCATTTGATGATACAAAAGTGCTGTAGGCAATATGTCATTTTACAGATGGAGAGACTAAGACACAGAAGTTAAGTAACGTGCCCAATGCCACAGAGGTAGGAATAGAATCCAGGTATCCTGACTTAAGTGAAGATTCACAGTCCACTGCTCTAGCCACTTGATCCTAACCAATTCCACAGCCTCAAGAATGTATTCCTCTGCTGGCTTTGTTGCTGTTGGCCTTAACTGTAATCAACATCTCTCTAGTCTTCTGACCTTCCTTTGGATTCATAAGCAGGGGCAGTGAAGGACCAGGTGAGAAGAGACTCACAGACATCTTCAAAACTTGAAAAGAAAAATGTAACAAAACCCTTCAATTAAACACTTCAGTAATACAAGCCATGCTACTTCAGCAGTTCCTTTCAGGGGAAATGGGATAGAAGTGCTAACTATTGCTTGAAGAAACAATTTATATATAAAATATGATCTATCACTTAAAAATAACCGCATCTTTGCTGCAGACTCCCCAACCATGGGGCTCTACCAGGGTCTGGTCAATGGATACTGCATAGCATAGTTACCCATGACAGAAGGCCTTCTGAAAAGCCAGATTTTCCCCAGCTACTGCCCCCCACAATCTAGAAACTTCCATTTCCTCATGCCTGTGATCTCAAACCTCCACACGTCCATTCCCCCCAGACTTTTAGCTCACTGGGCTACCATTAGATGGGATTCTTTCCAGGCATAGAGGGGCAAATTCTACAGTGGTACATAGAGGGGTTGCTCTATATTTACATCAAAGATCAACGGTGGTGTTGCGTACTCTGCACTGGCATAAAGGAGAGCAGAATTTGGCCCAAAAAAATGAGTCTAGTATAGACATTTTGGAGGATTTTCACCTTTGGTGAAGCAATGGATGATGGTCACGGATAGGGGTACAATAGCAATAGTGATGATAGATCAGTGATCTGATCCAGCATGACATATGCTATGGAACACTGGAAAACAGCCATAACTCCAGATGCCCTTAGGGACAGGGCATCTCTGCACTGGAGTCCAGGAAGGGAACCAGCATGCCTTGAACACTGAACCTAGGTCTCTTCTGGGGCAGAGTCAAACACACAAGGGCTGAACTCAAACAGGTAATTCCTTGACCATCATTTTTGACCGTAGCCATCTTTCCTTCTTTGCGGCCCAGAAACAAAACGTCTGAGAATGCTTTCATGTTCAAAGGGAAAGGTACCCAAGTGAAGTGTGTAATCCAATTAATCTGAGTTTTATTTGACCATGTCAAAATCCATCAGGGTTTGTGAGTGAGACGGAATCGGAAAATGAGCATCGAACAGCGAAGAATGCATTAACAATTTCAGGGGATTTTTTTTTTTTTTAAAAAGAACAAGCAGTCAACAAAATTAAACATCCTTAGGGGAGGTGGGATGGGGTAGTGGGGTTGCAAACTAATAGGATTTAATTATTGCTGAGGGGAGTGAATGTGTGTTGCAGAAAATTCCAGGCAAAGAGGATATTAGGATGATGACAAACAGAGTTACTCCTCACAAATCCACCCATCTTGACATTAGATCAATTCGACTCAAAGTTATTTATGAAAGGTGCTTCTCTAATTGTGACACACAGGGAGGGGGGAACTCTGCTAGGGCGCCCTTGAGCTCAATAGCTCAGCACTTGGGCCGTGCAGCATGCTGGGGTGAAACTCTATTATCGCTCCTTCCTTGGTAGCGCAGCCATGGAAAACTCACCATAGCACTGGCTGGCTCAAGAGGACCAGCACAATGTTTCCTAAATTCCTTCTATGGGGAGAATCCTGCCCCTCTCCTCCCTTGTCATATAGGGCTCCAATTACAACACACCTAGTGCACATCCACCATACATGGGGGTGGGATTTGGGGAGTCCACATCCCCCCTGCAGTCCCTCTGTATCCCCACAAAGCAGCAGGTCAATCTGGGATATCCAGTGGCTACCTGCATCCTCCGGTCTTTCCCTCTCCATACACATTGGGGTCAAAGGAGACCCTGGGACTCATGCAGCTCAGGGCTACAGTAGCAACCACAGAGTAGCTTCAGGGTCATTCAACAGCAAAGAGATGGAGGATCCCTCCCCCCCCCCAGCGTGGCTCTCACTGAGTTGCCTGCAGCAAGTCCAGCCACCCTGGCTTGTCGATGTAACGGGCCAAATTCTGCCCTTGGAGGCAGGGGAGTATCTTTCCCATTTAAACCACCCTGATGTACAAGTTGCTCCAGACCTTTCCAAACTCCCAGCTGGCCCAAAAGTGCTCCAACAAGCCAACTGTTCGATATGGGCAGGGCTAGGGATTTGAGCACGTAGGAAGGGGGAAACTTAAGAAGTGGCTGAAATCTATCCTGAGAGGCAGTGAAGCTTGTTCACCTGTGTAGCAGCCACAGGCATCCCAGGTACCTGGATGTGCACAATTTTCACAGCCACTGGAACAGTTTTCTAAATGCCAGCCTCAATCTCTCTCCTCGCTTTCCCCGCCCCATCCCATCTCTCTCTCTCATTCCTCCTGCTCCGTTCCCTCCCACTCTTCTCTCTTTTCAGAAAGGCCAGTGGATCAAGCACTGAATGGGGAGCCAGGAGATCTGCGTTCTGTTCCCTACCCTGCCACTGAACTGCTGGTTGACCTCTGGCATGTCCCTTCCTTGCTCTGTACCAGGATGGGTTTCTATCTTAAAGCAGCTCACAACAGATATAAGACAGTGTAACACCCTCTGCTCAGAGCAAGGTATTATTTCCCTGTCCCTTTCCCCAGAAAAGACTCCTTTCATTTCATAGCCCTTTTGATGAGGACTCTAAGATAATGTACCCAAAGCCTGCCCCTCCCATCTCTAAGTGCCAGAGCACACAAGTTGCCCATTCACCTACAGACACAGTGGCAATACCAGGTCTTGTTTAGAATCTGGCCCCTCTCAAACGATTCCGTGTTAAGGATAAATTCTCCCCATTAAAAGCTTGATTTGTTGAGACAGGATGGAAATGAAGTAATCCTGTCTTAATTTCTGCCCGCTACCTGATCTGGAGAGAGACAACTGGGACCAATTTCTCTACCGCAGTGCAGCGAAACTGAGAAAATGCTTGTCTCCCCCCTTTTTGGCTTTTGCCTGCTGATAAATGCGGCCAACAGGAACTTGTTGGGATTAATAAAACACGGACATTAACCATGATCAGGCAGAACCCGAACACTGGTTAATAATAATCGGATACAGCTTTCCCCCACAATGTGGGTACACATGCTCATTAGCTGGGGTATGCTTCCCTCTGCTGTTAGCAGATGGGATCTTATGGTTATGGTTTTCAGATGTGCTCCATTTAAAAAAAATCCTGTCTGGCATTTACCGAGCCAGCTTCTACTGCCTGTTGAGAATTAGCTTTCCACCAATCCGCAGCAGCACAAATCAGCTAACAAGAATGAAAGGGCAAATCATATAGAATGATTACAGTAAGATCATCCTGCCATATTAGTGACCTATCCTATTAGTGAGCCTTGTATTAATCACGAGAAGAAAAAATAAGTAGGGATTGTTTAGAGTTTAACACTTAGCTACAACAATGATGGCAGCTCTATGAAAATCTATATTAGACAGATAGGGTCTCTAAAATGCTTAGCATCACTCTCTGCACCTAGGTGAGATTCTAAACCTATTAACATCAGTAGAGCCAGGATTTCAACAGTGGGTAGAGATCTTGCAAGGCCATACACTGGATTGAATTTCACTGCTACTGAACATTTGTGGAAACTAGACCAACATGTATACTGAATGTGCATCTATAGGAATCGGTCGAATGCCATGATTCTTGCCAATTTCCAGTCTCAAAGATTTCATCTGACTGAAAAAGTTGAGGATGTGAAATTTCTCATACAATGTAGTCCACCTACATAAAGGGGCAGTGAGTAACCATTTTCCTTTTGAGGATTATGGGGATGGAGACAGGGAATTCTGATATTGTGAGACCAAGACAAGAAGTCAAGATAAAGCAGTAAATGGTCTTCAAAACTTATTGTGTTTGCACTAGGTGAAACATTCTATGCTATCTATTCTGTTCAAGTTCGCATACCATGACTACGTTGGGGTTCCCACGAGCACTCTTCTGCTCAGGTCCCCACAAATTTAGTTTAGGCCTACAGACTATCGTCTTCAATCAATTGGAAGTAACACATTCATAGATTCAAAGCCAGAAGGGGCCACAGTGATCATCTAGTCTGACCTCCTGTATAACAGAAGCCAGGGAAAATTCATGGTTGAACTAGAACAGATTTTTTTTAGAAAAACATCCAATCTTGATTTTAAAATTGCCATTGTTCTGTCTGATCAAAGTACTCATATTAGTAGGAAATGCCAGGGATTTTATAACTTTTTTTAAAAAATAAAAGGGTAGAGTCTATAATTCAAGGGGAGATTGCTCAATCGGCCAATCATCCAGGCTAGTTTCTGTGCCAATCTGAAATCAGTGGCAATACTCCCATTGGCATCACTGAGTACAGGATTACGCCTCAGCTTTGAAACGTTCCTGGACGGAATGACTGGGTAAAATCATTCTTCCAAGGCAGAGAAATGGGGTTCCATGCAGTATGTCTCTCATGAGACTAGGGTCCTGGCTGCTTTCCAGGGCTACCCAGGAGAACATGGCACTTTGACAAACCTATGTACTTGTGAAAAGTTCATTTTTTCCCTACCACTCTTTCATGCTGGCTGATTGCTGCTCTCCAAGAACAGGCGGTGTTTCAGTGGTTCTGTATCTGTCATTTTCAAAGTGCTTTGGGATCCATTGGGATGAAAGACTATGGAAATACACAATGTTACGATTGCATCAACACACAGTAATTGGTATGATCCTCTAAGAAGACGGCGTGAATTTAATGCAAAATCTCCTAGTGATAGTAAATACAGTGGTTCACTCTACATTTTGCTAAAAGCCTAGGTACTGAGCCACAATGAATTTAATCCTGCCCATAATACTCTAAATAATTTAAGACAGAGCGATGCTGCTAAAATCTTTAACAAATTAAAAATACATCCACTTTCCTTCAGGAAAAGGAGGGTGAAGTGGGAGGCAGGTGGAGGGGAAGGAAATCCATAGATCATTATCAGACACAAAGACACTTACTAATCCTGTGGCTGTAATTACAATATTTTGTCTCTGAAGCCGGAGGTGAGGAGAACAGCTGGCACTGTTTAGGGGTAGCGTGGGTATTGCATTAGTTTTCCAGCACTTTACTAGCCAAAGGGAAGATATTGCTGAGTTTCAAAGTATCACTACTGGACCCGAGTAGTAGAACTCCCTGCCAGAAGTGACCAGAACAAGCCCAAACCTGACAGTGCGCAGACTGGTGTGTAAAATGTACCTTTACTAGAATGCCTTTCCATGCTCTTAAAAATATAACTAAACAAACAAGTACAATATTTTAAAAAGCCAGCCAGTGCACCAAAATCCATGCCTCTCTGCCTACAGGAAGGGAAGGAGCAAAACACTTTCTTATCTTGGGCTGTCAGGTTTTTTAGTTCTGTGCAGTACATAGATGCTAGGGTTTATAGATTCACAGTTTATAAAGCCGGAAGGGACCACTGGGATCATCTACTCTGACCTGTGTAATACAAGCCATAAGACTTCCCCGAATTAATTCCTGTTCGAACTAGAGTATATTAAAGCATCCATAGTATTAGGTGCTATGTTCAAGCAACTGCTAGACAGACAGATGGGGGGAGGGAGGGGCAGCAGGAAACTAGATCTGTATTTATTGTGTGCCAATGTTTTAAGCCTAGTTGCATTAGTTCTGATTTGTACCCCCATGTCCTGACTCTTGCTTTCAGTTATTCCAGGTGTCCCACTGAAATCCCAAAGCTGATTTTAGAACAGAATTTGGCTCAGAGCATTATGGTTCAAACAGGAAGATTTTCCCTTTCCCTGATTGAGAAGATTGGAGAAAAGAAGGGTCAGTTTTGACACCACAATACCACCTCCCCCTCTTATCATCAGTAGATCACAAAGTAGATGTACTGATGGTGCTAATCTGGGGCACAGAGAGATGAAATGACTAGCACAAGGGTCACCCAATAGGCCCGTGGCTGACCGGGAACAGAACCCAGGTCTCCTGAGTCCTAGTCCAGTGTTCTAGCCACTAGGCCACACAGCCTCCCCCCTTCCCCTGACGTAGAAGACAATCCCAATGCAAGACTAGCGAAGCAGAGGCAGCAGAGGGAGCCATTTGCAGGCTAAATAAAGAGTCTACAAACATGGCAGGAGCACTGACAGGCAACACAATGAAAGAAACAAGCAGATGATACTGTCAGGTACTGAAGGGTACAAGGAAGCCACTCAAGAAGTATGCTCCTTTGTTATTCCAACTTGTACTAAACCGCTGAGGTTCTCATTGCAACTTTCCACCCTTACAACTAGAATATTCTAGGGCTGCCACTTTTGAGAGGTAGTTTAGTGGGTCAAACACGAGCGTCCTGAAATTCTGACAGTTGCTCTGTGATGTCACACTCTCAGCTCATTGTAGTGCCCCATCATCATGTTATCACCTAACATCACACGGGTTGCATCATCACGATGCAGCCTCAGTTTGATTTGGAACCCGATGAACGTCCAGCAAACTAGGCTTGCGTCCGGTAGTCGCCTCTTTAAAATTGGGACAATCTCAGAAAAACTAGGACATGTGGCAGCCGTAAACCCTCCCCCATAACCCCAGTCCCATAAACCACCCAGCTATGCTTCTTCATCCAGACTCAAGTAACAACCTGAATGAAGAGTTCAGGTTCATCAGCAGGGAGAGATGGGACAATTTGACTTCTGTCCTCCCCCAAAACTTGTTCCTCTGCCTAAATACCCAGCAGGATCCGTAAGAGATGCAGGTCATCTGTCTCCTCCAGTGAAAGTTGGGACATGGTAGCACCGGGCAGGGAGGGGAAGAAAACATCTAATTTCCTCGGCACAGGCTACCAGCCTGTCACTCACAGATGCACCCGGAAAGATGTGGACACTGAAAGAAACCTACTTTCTTTTTCAGCTGTGGGCTGCAGTGAGTAGAGAACCCCTTGTTGGACAGTGAGCGGAAGGCCTGGGGTGGCAGGTGGCCCCGGAGGTCCCGGAGGTCCTGGGATCCCAGTTTCTCCTGGAAGTCCTCTTGGTCCTGGAGGTCCCAGAAGCCCTGCAAAGAAATAGAAGAGGAGATTTCTGACAAGTTGGAGACACATTAGCAGATGTACTGGGGCAAAGAGTAAGTACAAAGCCCACCAAGCTGCTGGAAAGAATTTAATCTAAGTCTAGAAATGCCGTTGCCCAATAACAGGAGTTGTCAGAAGGGCTGAGATGAGCATCTCTTCACCCTTGGATCCAGTTGCAGGGCTCGGGCTGTGCTGGTGAAGTCTGTGGCCAGTCACAACCCTTACATTGGCAAAAACCCCAGTAAAAGGAAAAGTCTCTGCTCTTGGAGGATGGAATGTTCTGGGCTTCTGCTGCTGGTGAGGGATGAAGTGTACCATTTAAAATGATTCTAGAAACTGCGACTATTCAGTGTGGAGTGGAGCAGTGGAAGCTACACAGAAAAAGGGTTAATATTAATATTAATAGTAATACTTTGCAGCTTCCATTTTCAGAGCACCACACAAGCCTTCAGGAAACTTCCATGACACCCGTGAGAGGCAGCTAAGTCCGCATCATTATCTCCCTCTCCCTGCTTTTATAGATGGGGAAACTGAGGCATGGAAGGATTAAATGATTTTCACAAAGCAAGCCAAGGGCAGACCTGGCATCACAGTTTAGCACTGCCTGGCTCCCAGCCTTTTGCTGAGCCCATCACACATTGATTCCTGCCAGGTCAGAGGTGAAAACAGGCAGTTATTAACAGAGCTGGTCCAAAAAAAAAATTTGTATGGAAATTTTTCATTTTTTAAACAGAAATTTGAATACTAAAAAATTTTGGTTTTCAGTGAAAATATTCCAATTTTGGGGTGTTTGGTGAAAATCAAACACTTGTAGCAAAAAAACCCCCAATTTTCCACTGAAAAACCCCTCGTTTACTAGTTTTAAATGAGTGATTCTTTTCAATAAACTCTACAGGAGACTGAGGAGGATGCGCAGGACAGAACAGCTTCTCTGGGGAAGAGTTTGAAGATTTCTACTTGAAAAAAATATTCATTATCGACCGAACTTGTAGGAAATGGGCGGGGGGGGGGGGGGGAGAGAAAGAGAATGAAAAGCAGTAGTTTTGGCTCAGAACCACATCTGTTAAGTGAAATAAAAGCCCTTTCACTTGGCTTGAAATGTCATCAGGCACCTGACAATGACAGCAACACAGTCCCACCTTGTCCCGATTAGCAAAATGCAGAGGATTTTTAACTTTTGTCAGAGGTGTGGTGTGGGCATTCGTCACCCCTGAAAGTCAGCTCACGCTTATTTAGCGGTCCTAAATATGGATAATTTGGGGCTGAGCCTATTTTGCTTCAGTTTCCCCATCTGCAAAACAAAGATCATAAGGACTGACCGGCTCAAGGGCATTGTGAGGTTTAACAACTTTTAAGGATGAAACTTACCCCTGTGCAGAGGGTCCGCACATGGGCTGGAGTTCTACATAGGCCTCACGCTGCAATTCTGCGGGGAGGGGAAGAAATCACCCTAATGTTCAAAGGGCTTTGAGTTCCTCCCATGGAAGGCAGCGAAGAAATACAAAGTATTATTCTGAGCGACCCTCTCAAGCAGGTCGGGAACCCAATTGTGCAATGGGCAGATTAATGCTGCTCTCTTTGGGGTTGGAGGGATCTTTTGTTTCTGAGGAACCAGAGTCAGACATCCTGGACCAGACCTCAGCCATTTTCAGGACCGCAGCAAATGCCAAGACGTCTCTGGGGCCACTCTCACATTTAAGGCACACTCCGGGTTTCAAATGTTTCCCTGGCTTGGAGATTTATGAAGCACTGCTAATCAGTACGTATGAAACACAAACGCCGCTTGTCTGGCACTTGGCGTAGCATTGTCTCCATCACAAGATTTAGTAACAGTTAAGTCTCCTAGCTCAAGGATAGGTTATACTCAGAAGAGACGGCCCTATCTATAACACTTTCTTTTAATGTAGACAGCATTATTGTTTCAATGTTAACCATCTGATTGCTTGATGTACCTGAGGAGAGAAGCAAAATTCCTCCCCATGAACTAGGCATGCTCCCCTATAGCAAAACGCAGCAATGAATGGGCTAAACCGGAAAAAAAGCTCTTCTCTGCTCACTAGCTGGACAATGACTGGTTTTACATCTCCTATTGGATGCTGCTGGCATCCCAGAATAATCACTCTTCAGCTACATGGAGGGGCTAAGGGGGTGTCTACGTTAATTTAAAACTTTCGGCCCAGTCCTGGGAGGGGCTGAATGTCCTCAGTACTCACTGATCCGTGGGAGTTGATTCAATGGGACCTAAAGATGCTCAGCACGTCTTGTGATCAGGCCCTTTCTGTGCAGAGGAGTTTGTCCAGAGTAAGATGAGCTTCCTAGCACGAGTTCCTCTCAGAGACTCACCTGGTGGCCCTGCTGGCCCTCTCTCGCCAGTTTGTCCCCTGTCTCCTTTTGGTCCCGGTGGTCCTGGAAGTCCAACTGGTCCAATTGGGCCTGGGGGCCCAATCTGCCCTGGTAGCCCTGCAAACATTCAAATAGGAAACTTGTTGGAGCTTAGAACACTGGAGTTGTTATACGTGCTTACACATCAGAAAGGAACCCAAAGAGATTTTGAAAGGTACAGCTGACTCAGGGGGAGTTCCTGCTCTGTTTGGCTGGAGCAGAGGAGAGTGGTGTTGACCCCGTGAGTGCCAGCCTACCAGAACACGGGGCAGGAAAGCTCCGCTCACCGATCACATGCTGCAAACAGCAGCATCTGTGCTAGTCAGCAGATCATGCCCATTGGAGTGTTGATTCACAGGGCAGCATGCTAGCCAGTGCCTCCATCCTTGTGTTAATCTAAAATTGGTGTGGCCCCCTTCCCAAACCAGTATACTGACATGGCACAAGGCAGGGGTTTACAGAAGTCCCCCACTCCCTCCTTCGCCTGCTTAATCCAGTCCCAGCCTTTAGTCCCATACAAGCCTAATATGACATGATCCAGTTGGTACCTATGTGAAAGCAGGTACTACACTGACTTCCACTACCACAAAGAGATTGTCTATTACACATCAAAGGAGTGGTATGTCTCCTCCATGCACTTAGTACTTCATTATATCTAATATATGTCCCAGTTAATACAAACATTGCCCGCGTCAAGAAACACGCGTGATTGAACCAAACCCAGCGTGGCAGCTAGATGTTACCCGTTTGTACCACTGAGGAGCGTGCTGAACAAAAATACATGGAGATACTTGTAACATAGTGACCGCAGTTAAGTGAGTTACAGAGCAATTCCTCGGAAACCCTGGGTAAGCAGACAGAAGGCACAGAGAGCAGGGTGTACTTTGTACGCAAGCAGGAAGGCAGCTCGTCCTGCAGGCTCTAAGTTGAGGAAAGGTTGAATGGTTTAAACATCTCTGCTGTTTCCTTTGGGCTGACAAAATAATAATATTGTTTATCACTTATATAGCCTCGTGCTTTAAACACTATGACCGTTCTTGCACACTAATGTAATAGGTGCTTTGTGTGTGTGTGTGTGTGTGTGTGTGTGTGTGTGTGTGTGTGTGTGTGTAAAGCACTGACCAAACACTGCTTAATCCTGAAAGGTAGGTAAATGGTTTTGGCCCCAAAGAAAAGTGACTCGCCTAAGGGCACTGAACAAGTCAGTGTCAGAGACAGGGTTAGAAAAACTCAGGAATTCCTGGCTCCTAGATCTGTGCTACCAGCGGCTTTAGAATACTCAGAAAGAGAGATGCAAGCCACAACTTTGGGGAAGTTTAGTTCTGAATGTTCAGATTTGGGGTATTGGTTCAGGCCCAACTTTACTTGTAAATGTAGCGAATGGAAAACGTAACTCTCAAAACACACAGAGGGCAGGTTTCATTTTCATACACTTTTAAACTGTCAGATAGGGAAATGCCACCCTCTCTCTCCTCTCCACCACAGCTAGATATCAGGAGAGGCACCAGCCCCTCGGACATCGCTCCCAGCTGCCTCTGGAGGGGTGGGTTACATTGGCTGGCCAGGTAGCAGCTTCACAGCCTGTGCGCAAGGGATTGAAGATCTTGCAATAAATGCTGAACACATGAGATCTGCAGCTCCAAGAACTTCAGAGAAGCACTGGAGACCAAATCCTTAGGGTATGTCTACACTATAGCATCATAGCTAAGTTGCTGTAGCTATACTGACACAACCGCATAGTGTAGATGCAGCTACGCTGACAAAAGGGGTTTTTCTGTCGGTGAAGATACACCACTTCCTCCAGTGATGTCAAGGGAAGCATTTTTCAGTTGAACAGCTGCATCTACGTTGGTGGTTGGGTCGGCTGGGGATGTGTTTTTTTCACACCTCTGACCGACGTAGCTATGTTGACCTAATGTTTAAGCGTAGACCAAGCCTGAGTTACCTTTTTGGCAGATGTGGATCCGATTCCCATTCTGGGTATGCAGAGCATACTTGGGGTACAGAGCTCGCGCCCTAAATGCTCATCCAAACTATCTGCATATCTTGGAGAGGTTCACCACAAGAGAACAGGCTTTCAAAAAGATCCCTAGTCCTTCCTTCTTTTATCTGGTTTGTAAATATTGACACACGTATTTTTCTCAAAATGTTTTGGAACTTCCACTGCTTATCCCAGCTGGATCTGGAAACGAAAACAACTGGATCGGATTTGAACGGTTTTTTAAAAATTAGACTATTTTATGCCATCAAACAGAGTTCTGATTTGATTTGAGTGCAGGGCAAAGAGTCATGGAAGGTTTTTCATTTTTCCCCAAACAAGAGTGTTCATCCACAGAACACAAAGGCTTTTCAACGTCTAACAGGGCCAGCCTCGTGGATCTGATACGGGAGTCATCTAACATGACAAGATGATAGATTTGGCAAGCTCAGGAAGGTGTGCCTTGGTCCCTTTAAGGAAAGCAGGGCACTGTAAGCAGCCACTAGACCAAGTACCAAAGCTAACACACACAAAATTCAGAATTGTTGTCACTGAGAATTCCTTCCTGCACAGAGGGAGGAATTAAAAAAAAAAATTGACTGTTTTCAGGCACAACGCACTGAGCTTGGGTCAAAATATGCCCTTGATCATATAAAATGGCCTCAATCATCAAGTTCAACCATTATAATTCAACCCTGTTAACTTCTACAGACTAAGAGCCATCATTTGCTGCCAACAGCCTCAATTGTGCTGTTATAGAAGAGATTTAAAGGAGATGGCACTTATTCCCCTGCAGGTAGAAAGTGCTAATGGAAGGACCAGGAGCTGCAACACTGAGTAAAGTGTCAGACAAATGCTCAGACTGGTGACAAATGGTGTTACCGGCTCAAAAGAGACAAATGCAAAAAAAATAGGATACAAGAAAAGAGAAAACAAAACCGGTGGGTCAGGTCTGTAGCTAGTATAAGTCAGCATAGCTCCAGTGAAATCTTTCGGTGTTGATTTACACCAGCTGAGAATCTGGCTCAATGTATATATCCTTGAAAATGATGAGTGCCGGAGAGGAAGAGGAACATTGTGGCATATTGGCTAGGGCACCAGACTAGGACTTAGAAGATCTGTGTTCTACTCATGGTTCTGCCATGTGACCTTGGCCAACTCTCTGTGCCTCTTTCCTTTCCCATCCTTTGTCTGGCTTGTCTATTTTGATTGGAAACTCTTTGGGACAGGGACTGTCTCTCATGAGGTGTTTGTTTGTATGGTGCCTAGAACAACGATGCCCTGATCTCAGTCAGTGTTTCTAGGCACCTAGCTATTTGTAATACAGGTAAATAATCATCATCAGATGTGGGTTTCTTTTTTCACTCAGTAACACATTTGCTAGCCCCTTTTGCCTCCAACTATCCATCTGGAGCAGCAATTTTATCCCTCCTTGTGCAACTGGTATTCTAAATTCCCCAACATCTGAGGACAGGGGAAAGTCTGCCCTGGGGCGTTAATACCATGCCAACAAGGGAGAGGTAAAACCCAAAGAAGAAACCCAACTTCTCTGCACCTACAGGGCACCACATCCCCACACATCCCTCTCCGGTACTTCCCCCACCCCAAATTACAGGAGGACTCTTTCATCTGAAGCTCAGGATCTGGGCTGTACTGCATTCCTGGAGGCACCATAGATACAGAAACAAACAACATTTTGTGCTTTGAAAGAGGAAAAATAGATATGCCAATCATTTTCTCTTTGGCACTGGCTGCTCAGATGCCTTAGACTCTAATTAAAAGAGCAGAAGGGTGGAGAGGAAATGTAGATGAAAAATACGTCTCCCATTACCCATTAGCTAAAATCTGAGTCTTTTTTTTAATCCTCAGTTAAATACAGGCCTGTTGATTAACGAGCTGATCAGAAAGGCCAGTGATGCAGCTGTCTCAACAGTTCTAATTGCTTTTAAAGGACTGTCTATTCTAACTCCTGTCAGTCAGGGAAGAAAGATCAACCCTAGTAAACAGTAGCAAGTTTTTCTGGATCTTAGCCTGGAAAGGTCTCAGCCAGTCAACACTACAAGGGCATTCTGAACCATTCCCACCATTCAAAGCATCAAACCCAAACCCACTTCTAATGGGAACCACCCTTGGAACAACAATGGCAGTGGCCTAGGCAGGAGGTAACTTCCCAACATTGAGAGAGAACAGGGGAAAATATCATGCCCTTGGACCCCTGAAGTGCAGTAAGGAAATTTAAGTCAGATGGGTGGAGTCTTCAATCTTGTTCCTGGGCAGACACTGATGAGATGAAGTGCAGGTGCCGAGAGACCCCAAGAGCAAAAATAAATGACATGGGGAAGAAGGAATGAGCATCTAATGGACGCTTGGGGAAACGCTGCTTTAATTCAGTTATTGGCAACCGTAGTTGTTGTGCTAAAAATACTTTGCAGCACATATCGTTAGAAAGCCTCCCTTCCCTGTTGTGGCATCCTGTCCAATTATAAACAACGATTACATCTGGTCTGCGTTGGCTGCATCCGTGCACCGAGCCGGCTGCAGCCGTGAAGGGCTGCCATAATAAACTGCTCCGGCAAAAAAGGAAAACAAAAACCAACTCTAGGCTCGGTGGAAGATACAGAAGAACGCTGGGAGCCGGGAAAGCAATTGTCAGACAGGGCCTTGGAAGCAGAAAGTGAGGATCTTGACGTGAGCGTGCCAAGGTCAAAGAAACACATGCTAGGAGATCTGTCTAGCCAAGACGGCTAAGCTGAAGATTTGTTGTAACTTTTTTTTTTTTTGCACACCACGGGAGGGATCATAAAAACAGCCCAAATCGGTTTATGCTCAATTTAAAAAAAAATTGATTGTCTAGTGCCACTAATTTATCATTAACAGAACATCTTTCCTGTTAATACATCAATAGCCTTCCAGCCCAGGGCTCGCTGCCAGAGAGGTGCTACATTCTGAATACAATAGATGAGCATTAATTGTCCTTTCTAGAGTACCCCCAGGGTGTCTCGATTTTTCAGGAATGTTTCATAGTGAAAATCCCCATCCATTGGGTGTAAACATTTTCCTTACAAGACACAGGAATACCTACTGCTCCTAATGGGAGCTTAGCGTCCATGGAACCAGGAGTCAGCTCTTAGTGATTTCTTGGGCCAACACAAACAAACAGTTTAAGAGCAGACCAGTAAAGCTGGCAAAATGGGGCTGGAATGTTTTTTTCCCCCTGAGGTTGGCCGCTTTCTTCCTGGGATGCAGTTGCTCTACCCTGAGGACCATGAAAAGAAGCAAAAAGCTCCTCACTTTATATAATAGCATCCTCACCAATGCAAGAACAGCAACAATGGGCTTTGAGGAAATCATATCCAGCTCCCCTTGACTGGAAGGATGGGTTGGGGGGAGGATTAAAGAGGAGAAATAGGAGGTGATCCTGCAACGTTCCAGAAAACGGTACAGGATTTAGTGTCATTTTTATGTTATGCAGTTCATCTGTAACTCACAGATCTCTTCTTTCAGAGAGAAGGAAAAACGCAGTCCACAGAGCTGTGCTGCACCAGCAAACCGCCTAAACTGTGCACGCGAATCCCACGTTCTACTAGAGTGACAGGTAGCTGCACCCAAGTATACCCTTTTGGGTGTGTGAACACGAGATCTGTGTTCACAATTTAGCAGAGAGAGACCCTGAGCTCTGGGGAAAATAAGATTCACAAATGGTCCTTACAGCTATGACAGGTCAAATCAAACTCCCACATTTGAATAGCCTCCAGCTGTGAGGAAGTGGCTCCAAATCTCACCATCATTGGTTCTACTCAGGGCCGGCTCCAGGCACCGGCCGAGCAAGCTCATGTTTGGGGCGGCAGATTGTACGAGGCGGCATTCCGCCCAATCCTAGGCGGCACGGCCACTTTTTGTTGTTGTTGTTGTTCCTCTTCGGCCACCCTGTAGGGGGCGGCGGCGCGGAGGAGGGGAGCGCCCTGCAGCAAGCCCAGCAGGGCAGCCCGTGTCCTTCCCTCCCAGCCGACCGGAGCGGCTTGGAGCCTTCCCAGCAGGCAGCACGGCCGTTGGGGCCGCGTGGCAAACACCCTGCTGAAGCCCTGGCCACCCCCCTTCTCTCTCCCTCCCCCCCCGCTCCCTCTCCCTGCTTGGGGCGGCAAAAAAGCCAGAGCCGGCACTGGTTCTACTCCATCCCTCCAAGTTAGGCTAAGACTTCTGAAAACACATCTCTGTGGGGTTTGTTTTCTCTTTGTAATGTATATTTTCAACCAGGCTGAAGCTCCCACCGCTTTGCTGCAGGTGCAAAGATAACTGCAGAGGCAAATCTGAGGACCTGGGCCAATAACCCTCCAGTGTGCAACTGCCCTAAGGTAGCTGGAGGCACAAGTGCTGGGACTGGCACCTGCAGTTCCCTGTAGGCTCAAAAACATGGGCACAAATGTCATGGGTGCAATTTACATCTGCCCATCTGAAAACCCTCTCCTACAACTCCCACTGTCTGACCCGATAGCTAGAAAGAACAGGAAATATTTCACTGCGAGTCATGGATGTGCTCAAACCCAAGGCAGTTTCTAAGACCAAGTAAAAACAAATAAAAGCAAGTTGTTCGTCACACAGCGCACAATCAACTTGTGGAACTCCTTGCCTGAGGAGGTTGTGAAGGCTAGGATTACAACAGGGTTTAAAAGATAACTTGATAAATTCATGGAGGTTAAGTCCATTAATGGCTATTAGCCAGGATGGGTAAGGAATGGTATCCCTAGCCTCTGTTTGTCAGAGGGTGGAGATGGACGGCAGGCGAGAGATCACTTGATCATTACCTGTTAGGCTCACTCCCTCTGGGGCACCTGGCATTGGCCACTGTCGGTAGATACTGGGCTAGATGGCCCTTTGTTCTGACCCAGTACGGCCATTCTTATGTTCAAGTTGCACTGAAGCAGCTTATTCATTAGTTATCATGCATAACTCACATTTGGATTTGTACTGGGAATCTGACACTACAGAAGGCAGTCAGAGTGAATGCCTGGCTATATGCTTACCAGCTGGTCCCACCGGCTTCCTCAACACAGTCCCAGGATTTACCAGGGGAATAGCATCTGGGAGCAAGTCGTCGTACCACGTGGCTGTCGTCCTGGTGATTGGCAGGTCATTCTCTGAAGTGGGGGCACGCTCTGCAGACTCGAGCAGAAGAATCTAGACACAAGTCACAGGAAGAAAAATGTAATTGGGCAAGATGGCTCCATACTCCAGAACGCTGGATTCCGAGAGGAACTCAGCCCCGGAAGCTCCCATTGAAGTCAATGAGAGATGCTGGGCAATCGAACCTCTCAGGGTCAAGTCTATAAGTGACTAGGTCCAATTAGTGCACTCCAGGGACTCTACTGTGTGCCCTGAACCCCAATAGGCTTCAGTGTATTGAGATGTTTACAGGGAGGTGCTGAACATCATTAGTATTAGGGGACGGAGCCTTTCACCTCTCTAGGTCACTTGTATAAATGCAGCTCAGGTCAGTAACAACTTGTTGAAGGGAAGCTTGGCGGCCTGTATGAAATGAATTTCGAGGCCCGAGAACTGGTACCAGTGGCAATTTTCAAAATTCTGACATTTGAAGAGGGGAATTTGGACATTTTCCCTGATGTTCAGACACAGCTCAATTATGGAATTTAAAAAAAAAAAAAAGTGGGGGGTGCAGGGGAGGTGGGGAGAACAAAGTATTTTTAAAACGGTGGCAATGTTTCCTCTTTTCTCCACACAGCTCTGCTCAATAGTTAGTCATCTTACTCAAAATGCCAGCTGTATCTGAGTTACGGGACACCACTTCCAAATAATTAACAATCTGATGTTTTCTGGGTTTGAACGGTTTGGGCTATTTAGAATGTAGGCTCCTTGGGAAAGGGGACCATATCTCCCTCTGTGCATTATACAGTGCCAAGTACACGGACATCGCTGTAAATACAATATTACTATTATTCCTCTATGGCACTATAAACAGAGGCCAAGAGGAGGGCCACAGAGTCAGCAGGAATTCAGAGCACTTAGCATCTGGCAGAATCAGGACCTAATTTCCTGGGGGGGGGGAGGGGGAAGGAGGGGTGTCAATCCACCAGATTATATCTCCAGCAGAATTTTCTCTTGAAATACCATGTTGAGGCAATGGCTCAGTGCTGACCTGAGAAAAGTCCTGCAAAGCAACGCAAGTGCCCTTCCCTGTAGCACCACATTTTCCCCTTGTAAATCTCCTAACCATAGAGGGTATGTCAGCAAGCCTCCCAGACTTGGGCTTGCGCTAGTGCTCTGGAAATAGCTGTGTAGTCAGCGCTTTGAAAAGTTGCGGCTGAAACCACCCCCGCCAGTAGTTTAATGGCTCCAGTACCAGGGTGCTGGGGTTGTGGCAGCACCCCCGGCTTGAAGTGGTTTCCATCATATACAGGGTTTACAATTTGGTTCATTGGCTTTCAGCACCCTCACTAGGGAAATTGTTCCAATGTCCCTGTACAGAGTTCTGTGAGATGTGGTGCTTTAGGTTCATAGGGGTTAAGTGTCTCAATCTAAATCTGGCTAGTTTCCTACCCCACCAAGCTTTGTCTGGTTTTGCACCCAAACCAGCTCATTAGCTCAGGTTTTATTCTGTCCTGACTTCCCCTCATGTGATACCATTGGTTTTGTTATAAATGGTATCCTTTCTGCAAGTCTTTTTTGAACCAGCTTATAGAATTGAATAGAGAATTATATCCCTGCAATAGAAGTTATAAAGTTAACCATATGCTTAAAGTCTATCCCTGTTCAGCAAAGCACTTATCTCATAGTTTGCCTGTGACCTGAGTTCAGGGTTCTGTCTCCCAAGAACAGCTAATGAGATTGCAAATAATTGAAGGGCAAGGCAAGAAACCTTTTTCTTCAGAGCTGCCTTGGGTCAAAAGTTGCCATCAACTATTGTTCACAAAAGTAATTTATATTTTAAAACTGTACTGAAATCTCTGAAATTATTTGTGATCATACTAATTATGTTGTCCCCTCAAGGGAAAGTCCTCTGGAACTTAATAGGCATGAAACCAATAGGGTCCTATAGAAGTCACTCTGGGCATCTACAGAATTAAGTCATTGATTTTCTTTAGGATTTTGAAACTGAGCTATGGAACTAAACAGAGAACTGTATCCTTGCTAGAGAATTCCACGAGTTGGTTTTAAACTTCTATAGCAAGGACACTATTCTCCATCAAATTCTGTACGACTGACAGCTCAGCCCTATAGCTGGATCAAAGATTACACAGAATAATTTGCTCAGAGAATGTGATACAATCTGTCCAAGTTATTCAATGAGTACTATTCAACCGGCTCAAGTCTTTGCTATCCAACCTTAGAACTGCTTGGGACTTCTAAGCTGTTGAGTCCTCTGCACCCAAACCAGTTTTGGAAAATGTACTTAGAACTACCGTGCACATCTTAGTGACTGTTAAATATATGCAGTCAATGTGGAACAGTGTGTTCTGGATTATTGCGCTACGCACCTTTAAATCCTTTATAGCATTTATCAGCAGAGCACTCATTCAGAACAGGTTGTTTTAATGCAAAAGACTCCATTGCCACTGTTCTGTGTTGATTATGTGGTAACTCGTTTTTATTATCACCCACAGAAATGACTCGGAACTGTTCCATTCCAGACGTGAACTTCGGTGGAACTCCATCAGCTCCGCTAATAATGCAATGGTACAGGGCCCTAGATGCCTGCCTTTTGCTGTGTTCTGCATACCCTCCTAAAACTGTTCTCCTTGATTAAATGTGTTCCTTTAACATAGCACCTCTAACAAGCATCAGAGCAGTTAGTTCATGTAGAGATCGCATCATTTCCCCCCATGCTGAAATGCAGCATTATCCAACAGTTTTGTAAGGGAAGTACTAGGATAAATGCTGATTCAGGAAAGCACTTAAGCACGTACTTAAATCACAAGTCAATGGGACTTGTGTGTGTTTAAGTGTGTTTTTTTCCTAAACTGAGACCATAGTTCCTTCAAAACTGGAACAAGAAAATAATTGGATGGAAGAAAAAGTGCATCAGGCCCACTGAACTAAATTCTCCCCAGAGCTAATGTAACTGCAGGCTTTGGAGTTAAATTAGGGGTCAGTGTGGCCTCGTTTCTTGATGGTGGTTTCCTGCCTCCCTCTTCATCAACCTAGTGTTCAGAAAGCAAGACACCAGGCCCTGTGAATAATGACCTTGAAGTCAAGGAGGGAGTTCGGCTAGTTCGCGCCAGCAGAGATTCAGTTCCTTCGCACTTAACCTAGCTCCCAGTTTAATTAGTCTCTGCTGTGCCCTTGTCAGACTAATGTGTTCCACAGAACGTTTGTCATTTCTGGCTTTGTCGCATTATTGGCTCCCGCCATGCATTGTACTACATAAATTACACACTTCATCCTTTTTGTAAGTTTAAAAAAAAAAAAAAAAAAAAAAGCATCGTTCTCCTTTATAATTACACCATGACTTTATTATGTAAAAATCAACGCCGCACGTAAAGGCTCAAAACTACTGCAGTCATCTCTTACTTAGCATGATGTAGTTCAGGGGTAACTTCATTGAAGTCAATGGGCCTGATGTTCCTCTTACACCAATGTAAATCAGGAGAAATTCCATTGGAATTTCACCCCAGGGATTAGAGTGAATATTTGCACACATGGGCTGGGATAGTCAAAGAATTTGGGTGCCTAACTCCTCTAACTGCCTTCGGAAATCCCTCCCATGGCACCTTTTACCTAAATCAAGCTGGAATTTGTCTGTGAAAATATTCCTCTACCTTAAAATTTTTTGTGTGTATTTATCATTCCCATAGAACAGCCTTGCAAAAGCATCTACCATCCTAGGCACAGAATTTCCTTGGCAAAAATAAGTTGCATGTTGTTGTGGGTGAATAGAAATGTTCAACGTTACTTTAGAGAAATTTAAATATAATATTATATATATAGGGGGAGGAGGACAGGGCGATATTTTACAGTATAAGTCTGGTTACAGAAAGTGAAGCGCAACATATGCCAGCCACGTGGGTCAGTCTGAGGGTCACAGGCTCAGGGAAAGGATTTCTCATCAAGCCTGATATCTATAAAAAGTGAGGGCTGGGAATTATTAGGCTGTAGGATGAGAGGTTTTTAATTGTCATTCTTAATTATAGTAGTATGTAAGAATGAGAGGTAGGCCAGATCTGAACTTCCCCGAGTGTCCCGATCTGGAGGATAAATTCCGCTTATTAGCAAGACCACAGGAGCCAGTTGTGACATTCACACATGGCTCTTGATCCAAAGTTTGGGATGTTCAGAACTAGGTTTTGGTTCAGGCCCCCCCACACCCCCAGTTAAAATTAGTCATTAAATTGTCCTTTACCCTCCGGGTCATTTGTTTTACATTAATTGAGCTGCAGAAACCTCAGAAACTCCCGTTTTAAGATTTGTACAAAGATGGTTTCAAACCTCATCCTGATTTTCATTCTGGTGAGTAGCAATCGGCAAGATATTAAATGAACTGCTGACTGGCAGGTTGCCTAAAACATTCTTAAAAGTCACAGCATTGTTAGAAAGAGAAATGTGGGATCTGGACCCAGACCCGAGCAACAGAAATCTAAGGGATTTACTTAACTACCTCTTTGTGGGGTGGCATACCAGGCACATGATGAAATGTTCACCACCAGTGTGAGCGACATACAAGATCATAAAACATCACCACTTAATAACAGTAGCACTCACTCTACAGTACCTGTAAGCATCATTGCCATATAACAGAGGAACAGGAATTTCCATTCTTGAGGACTTGTGAGCACTGTTCTAGTACTATATGGGAATATTCAGTCTCTAGTATTTATGACTACTGCTGTGTTACTGTGGGAGCTAGTTTCATTTGATATCCTTCAAGGGAAGAGGTGAACCCCATAAAACATAATTGTCATATGCATTTCTTAAATCTATCCCCCCTCGGAACAGGTCAAGAGCACTTTAACATCTGTATTGTAATTGTCATTGTTTTTTTGTTACTATGGTTCCACATAATTGTACCTAGTAATTAAAAAAAAAGATAGGGTTATAAAAGTGGAGTGTGATATTATATTCTAAATAAATAGGGTGGATTTCATGTAGCAGAAAAAAAAACACTGTATTGGTCTAAAGTCTATACATGTTTAAAAAATTTCCTTTAACCTTTCGCAGACTTCTGGGCAGGGTATCGCCTTACGAGGACTGTTTTCATGCAGAAAATATGCAGATCATTTATCAATCACACAATGAATCAGTCAGACACAGGTTTTGTAATGTATCTCTTTGCATTTAAATCACCGTGAAACGCCACCGACTTCTTAAAAGTAGCGTCAGGAGATAAGAATGGGTTATATCGCCTCGGATCAAATATTGCATTTGAACAATTACCAAAAAATGAGATTAATATCACACTATCTGTAACCCTTGGATAGAGTTTGTGAAAAGATATGGGTGTATAACAGAATAAAACAAATGGGATCCTTTTATGCGATAATACAGATGTAAGTTGTCTGCATGCCTTACAAGAAGAGAATACTCAAAGGAGGCAATAAGACTGCATAGAGCTGGATTCTGCTCTCTCTCACTCCAGTTTTACACCCTTTAGACTTAAGAGATTTAATCAAGATTTACACTGGTGCAGTTGATGACAGCATTCCGGCTCAATGTTTTTCTAACTAGTGGAAAGCCTGTACTATGTGTTAGGGGTAAAAGAAACCCCACTCCCAAAAGGCTGGTCTGGCACAATTGGAATCTGCTCTCATAAAGAGTACCTCTGCTGTGGTCAAATGGTCCCACAATGGTGTAAAACCAGATTAAAAATGAGTTAAGCCAGGCCTACTGCATCTGTTAGTTTTACAATTTTCTCCGCTCTCTGCTTCCTTTCACCACCCATTCTGCAATTGTACACCTTGCCCCCTTTTTGATTCTCCTTCACCCTGCTTTTTCTCCTCTTCCCTGGATCCTTCTTTAATCTGCACTAAACAGATCGGGAACACGATACCTGAGCATGAGTCAAACTTTCAAACCTACAACACATATGAAAAGGAATACCACCTACCTCTGATATAGTGTTTTTCCATCAGTAGAACACAAAGTGCTTTACAAACGAAGGTAAGTATCATTATCCTCATTTTACAGGCCCAAGGTCATCCAACAGGCCAATGGCAGAGGCAAGAAATAGAACCCAGGTGTGCGGAGTTCCAATCCAGTGTTCTAATACTCTCGGCCATACAGCCTTCCATTTGAGTGGGCTAAGAGTTAGCAAAGTAAGATGGTCACCCATCTCTAGACCACATACAACATAAATCAGAGCTGAAATGGGAGAGTTAGGAAAGCAACCTAACCTGACATGTTACACAATTCTTCCTCTGCATGGTCACAATGCTAAACGTGACAATTCTGGACTAGCGCCACTGACAGCATAAGGCATTTTGAGAAAACGAGTGACGTCTATTTCATGCTCTCTCACCCTCCGATAGCATCAAACCATTTTGCCTCAATGACTCCCATGTTTGTTTCTTGGTTATTTACACCAGATGCCAATCCACACATCCCTCATTACAGAATCAGTGGGATATTTTTGCTACATCTAACATCAATCCAATATGTGGGGTGAACTGAACACCTCTCTTACAAAGTGAAAGATAAACTTTAGTTACATCCCCCTTTTATAGGTTTTGCAGACCCACAGAACTTTGCTCTACTGCTGACCACAAGTCCCTTCACTTACCGTATGATAGATGAAGTGAGTGGGGAATAAACCATCTTTCCATACCCATAATGCTCTGTTGGGCTTTTTTGTGGCTTCTCCCCATTACCTGGACATGCTAAAGAAAGTGGTTTTTTGCTCATGTGACTAGCACATTAGTGGTTATCACAGCCCATCCAATAAGCATCCACCCAAGTACACAAAGCATTCAAAGCCAACTTGCTGCACGCTAGTTCTTTCACTTGACCTTGGCTCTGTGCATCTTGGCCATTTACGGAAATTAGAAACAGTAGAGGTCAGGGGCCTCACCCCTTTGGGTCTCTGAAGCACCGGCCAATTTAAGAGAAGCTGATCTTATCCATTCCCATTCCATGAGCTCACGGCAGCCATGCTGTGCTGAAACTCTAACAGGAACCAAAATCAGCAGTTATTCATGAGTGACCTTTACTTGATTTACAGTCATTGTTTCATTGCAAGTGTCTCCCTTGTGCCAATGCAACGCCCACATATTTGTTGATTTTGGTTTGTCACGAATAACCTAATTAATTATCCCAAAGTTTTCAGCGCACACACACACACACACACACACACACACACACACACACACACACACACACACAATAGTCCTTCAGCTATAGCATATACACAGCAATGGAGTAACTTCTAAAGCTGCTTGGAGATCTAGCCATATAAGATTTATGGCTGTGAACGGCGATTCCTCCTCCTGAGGAGATGTCGCCCACCTTGCAAATGCTGCAGTTAGCGATAAGTGACTCCCAAAGATTTAAGACATTCCCTATTTGTTCCAGATAAGTCTGAAAGAGGGGAGTCAGGTCAAAGTGACCTTTTTGCTGCCCAACCTGTGTCGTCTCTCCCACACTGGCTCCGGCAACTCCCTCTGCTTTCCAACTCATGATAGTGAGGGAAGAGAAGGAATCAGAGCGTCAGAGGGAGCTCCCTAAAGCCAATGCTGGTGAAAGGAGATTTCTGGGGACCCAAGGAGAGTGGGGAAAGATAAAGATGAAATGAGAGGTGGGCATGGTGAAGCATGGTGGGAAGTGAAGGAAAGAGACGGAGGTGTGAGTGATAGATGAATTGCTGCCCGCAGTTCCTCCAGGTCCTGTCAGTGGTGTGGGTGTGTCCACATCACCAGTCCACTCCTCTCCATTAGTCACTCGAATCCTCATTGCTCTTCTCTGCCAGGGACACATGGCTAGAGAAGGGAGCCAAATGCTGGTCAGGGAAGTGCTCTGTTACTTACACACACACACACACACACAGTACCTACGTATTCCCTCCCATCTCTGGCCACACGTCAGACAGAGAAGGGAGCACTAATCATGAGTGAGACGGGCATACCGGCAATAAGCAGCTCTCCTACACTGCAGGCAGAGTCAGGGGTGAGGAAGAGAAGATCTGGGCAGAATATAAGGGGAAAGCAAAGCAGCAGATAAATTCCAGATCTCAGCCAATCCCGGACAGTTCCCCCCGCCCTGAGCACTGAGCTAATCTCCCTTAAGCCTGAGGCTAAAACAGAAGTCTGGCTCCCGTGCCAAGCCACCCAAGCCCCAAAGATCATTCAAATCAAGCTCAAAATCTCAGAACAGCCTTTTGAGAGATGTCCTGTTATCTCTGCCTCTGCACTAGCAAAAATACAGCGACACCAGCCTCTTTTGTAGTACTTGGGTGCTTTTGTTTCTGGCCAAAACCAAGTTCAGAGGGACACAAAAATAAACACTTAACCCCAATTTTTCTGAACCGCAACAGAAGTTCATTTCAGATTCAGCAGGGAATGGAGGTTTAGAGAGGTTTTTACTTCTTCTGATTCAGTTCTGCCATCTCTAACAGGAAGAGCAGGGCCAAGTCCAGGAAGATAACTGGCTGAGCCTTATTCATAGGAGTATAAAAAGTCGCCTCATCTTTTGAAAACCCCTTTCAGGAGTACATAGCCAAACTCAGACTAGCTCAGACTTCTACATCATTCCACTATTAAAAGCCTGCTGCCAAAAGACATCTACTTTTTGTAGTGCTGGGCAAATGACCTTTTGCAGTGCTGTCTATGTTGACACATAGCATCTCTTGGCTTGTCTCCAGAATAGTTTATCAACTTCTTCTTTCGTTTAGTGTTGGACTCGATGGGGACCCATCCACTGACTTCAAGAGGCTTTGGATTGGGCTCCTCGTATGCGATGTGATTCTGCTCTCCTAGCAGTGTAAATCTGGAATAACGCCACTGAAATCAATGAAGTTAAACTGGTGTAAAATCAGCATAAATAAAAGCAGAATCAGGCCCATGTGGGTGGATTAGGTGCCAAGTCACCACTCCTGGAGAGTGAACAGACGCAAAGAGCAAAGGAATAACATTCACAGAGATTAACCAAAATCAGGGTTTATTCCCCATTTCTCGGTCTCCCTTTGCCATTGGGATGGGGTTTCCTTCAGCCATTTTCCTGTTGTGTCACAATGTCATGATGGAATGTAATATTTTAACACAAGGCCATTGTGTTACATCAATACGTGGTGATGTGGCTTCAAGCTGTCATTGTGGTGAAATGGTGAAAAATCTGAAAGAAACCATTCACATAAAATAAATAGTCTCTCCAAACTACCCAGGTTTCCTTTGCTTTCATAATCCAGTAAAATATAACTGAATTAAGATCTAGTTACAGGAGCACTGTGCTGAAAACTCAAGTCTTCCAACCAGTGTGAAGAGATGTCACACGTAAATGCTCACTTTAAAACCATGCGGCTAAAATAGAGAATGATCGCGCTCCTCCTCCAGGCTAGACAAGCCTTGAAAGGCAGAGTTTGCTCAACATTACACGGTGCCCGGGACTGCAAAACACTGTAGCACCAAAATACACAAAGATGCAGTGTGTGATGCCCAAGATCAACTGAGCTGAGATGAATCAACGCTGCTGAAATGTCACCGACTCCCCCAGCTAGTCAAGTGTTTTGTTTTTTCTGCTTATTCAACAGACTGTCCAGCTCCTTGGAAGGTCACAGCTTTCCTCAAGATTCCAAAACAAGAATGCAGTTCTTTTGGCAGGAAGCTGTTATTTTATCATCTATGACTCTGAACTATCCAAAACTCAGCACTCAAGAGGAAAGGGGAAGGAAGGTGTTCTTCTGATGGCTTTGGTTGGGACTCAGATATTACCAAAATCATCTGAATACCTTCTAAATGGGACAGCAGGCTACACCTTGGCACTGGACTTCTCATGCATCCACCTCCATGTTAACAATGTCAGACGATCCACAGGGCTAGCCATTAGCATACTATATACTTTGGCTGAAATCTCAACTCATCCCTCTTAACTTCAGTTCAGGTCACAGCCTGAAGGCTTCAAGTTCAAAGGCTGGTCTACACTAACCCCCCAAATCGAACTAAGGTACGCAACTTCAGCTACGTGAATAACGTAGCTGAAGTTCGAAGTACCTTAGTTCGAACCTACCTCGGTCCAGACGCGGCAGGCAGGCTCCCCCATCGACTTCGCGGTACTCCTCTCGCCGAGCTGGAGTACCGCAGTCGACGGCGAGCACTTCCGGGTTCGACTTATCTCGTCCAGACAAGACGCGATAAGTTGAACCCAGAAGTTCGATTTGCTTGCCGCCGAACTACCGGGTAGTGTAGACCTACCCCAAGAGTTCTCTAATGAGACAGCATGACAGTTTTGTCCATCTATAGACAAATTACAGCCAAGCTTACAAGAGGTAGAAAGGGACCCCGGCAGCTCCTTCTCTCACTAGTGCTCTCATGCAGGAGGCAATTACAATGCTGCTACCAGCACTTACTAAACATCTGTGCGCTGAGCTGTTAGTGCTGCTACATGTGAACTCACTGCCACCGTTGTCCATGAAGGCACTGAAAATCTCCTCTGTCTTAATCCAGTTTCACATCTGCCTCTCAACATTGAGGGCATGGCTACACTTGCAGATGTAGAGCGCTGAGAGTTAAACCCGCCTTCGTAGAGCGCAGTAGGGAAAGCGCTGCAGTCTGTCCACACTGACAGCTTCAAGCGCACTGGTGTGGCCACATTTGCAGCACTTGCAGCGGCATTGAGAGTGGTGCATTATGGGCAGCTATCTCAGCATGCAACGTGCTTTTCAAATGGGGGTGGGGTGGAGTGAGACAGGGAGTGTGTTGTGTGTATGTGGGGGGGAGAGAGTGGGTTTTTGGGGTGCTGAGTGTGTCAGCACGCTGTCTTCTAAGTTCAGACACACACACACACCCCCCGTCTCTCTCACTCACTCAAAGCAAACAGTAAATGTTTGCTTTTCTCTGAGCTGATAAGCAGCTGGCTTCTCCAAAACGGAGCTTTGAAAGGGTATTTCCGCATTCCTACAGCTGATTTCCCAGCAATGACAAGAGTGGCCACTTGACTTAAGGGGATTATGGGACCTTTCCAGAGGCCGATCAGAGCACAGTAATGGAACACCTCGTTCACACTGACGCCCGGGCGTTGTAGCCAAGGCGCAGCAAACGTTATTCCACTCGCCGAGGTGGAAACCAGCAGCGCTGTAGCTGCGGAGTCAGAGCGCTCTACGTGCCTTGCCAGTGTGGACGGGGAGTGAGCTAGTGCGCCCGGGGCTGCTTTATTGCGCTGTAATTCGCAAGTGTAGCCAAGGCCTGACTCCAGTGCAGTTGCACTCTTGGGCAGGGATTTCCAAAGGATCCTAAGGGAGTTAGGCACCCAACTCCTCCTTTGAAAATCCCAGCCTTGATTTACAGTAGTTTAACTGAGCCCAGCACCCGGCTCATTCAGTCCGTTAGCATAACGGCACAAACCACCTCTGCACAGGCACTGCACCTTCCTTGCTAGTCTAATGGTGCTTTTGCTGCAAGTGC
This sequence comes from Malaclemys terrapin pileata, assembly GCF_027887155.1. Lineage (NCBI taxonomy): Eukaryota > Metazoa > Chordata > Testudines > Emydidae > Malaclemys > Malaclemys terrapin. The sequence continues at coordinate 18,185,007 of NC_071522.1, read as the reverse complement.
CTTAAGTGAGTCCTAGATGTTTATTTTCTGGTGAGTGAGGTATACAAACTCCTGACAGTGCTGGCTGCAACGGATGCAAAAGCCAAATGAAGTCAGTGGGCGTCTGTCGTTTGGTTTCTTTGAGCTTTGGATCACACCCATTGCGGGTAGTTAAAAGAGGAGAGTCATCTTTCCTCTTATAACACCTCCTGCTCTTCACTGCCAAGGAACACACAGCCTGCCTGGACTTACTGCGTCAAAAAAATATTCAGCTCATCTTTGAATTGAAAACAGAATCTTCCCTTACACCATAACCATTGTTTTCACTTGAGGAATTCAACTCCCTGGAATGTTTTTCTTATTTTTCCTCATGGTGATATACAACCCCACATGTCTTTGAGGGAGTTCCAGAAAGCGTCACTCATTTCACTTCACGTCAGACAATTCCCCAATTATCAGCAAATCATGTGTTGTCTGCAAAACCATCCCACATCCCATCCTCCTCCCCCACTCCTCAGGAGATTCCCTGAATTCCCAGGACAGATCACTGATAACCATTAGCTGCACAAGCATTAAGGAGATCCAAGCGCTATATCTGACAAACAGGAATGGGCTGTCACAGAAGGAACCGAAGATCAAAGGGAATTAACTGACTCTGCTTATGGGAGCTATCTTTGCTTGGTGGGGTACACATTAAAACAATTTAACAAAAACCACAATACTGAATTCCACCTGTGAAAGGTTTTCAACAGTGTGTGGTGCATCAAATCTTCCTAATGTAGGGATATTAAAGAAGGTACTAACAGTGATTCCCCCAAGTGACAGTGACCCCCTCATAATTTGTCCCCCACACTTTAAAGTCCAATAGTTTCACCAAGTACAAAAATCTCGAGTCTTCTGTTAAAACTTGTAAGCTACTGTCTGTAGAAACCATTGATTATATCTATCCTGTGAAAGATACTTTATTACTTTATAAAACTTACAAACAAGTTAATTGACTTTGTTCTTGAAGTAATTGATACAATGTAAACAAACACTATAAACCTTAAGTGACTTTCACTTTCACTCCTAGGACAGACCCCCCCACCCTCTGTGATTAAAGGGCCGGGAGTCTCAAATGAATTAGCACACACTCTGAAAGTGGTGGAGACAGTAAATTAAAATATGGTTAAGATATGGAATGTATGCTGATGAATGCTTGATGTACATGAATGGTTAGGGAGGTGCCAGCCTAGAAAGGGAGTATCCATCGGCCGAAGAATGTGTCAAGTGGATGACCAGACAACCCCCGGAGGGTAAACTGGGATCCACCCCATCACCTGGAAGGATGAGAAACACAAACTTTGGACAGTTTGGAGCCACGAGGAATGTGTCCAGGAATGTGCCATCTGCTGATTGAGTCAGCAACAGCAGGATGAAACAGGTCCCATAGACTAACATAGGAATTAAATCCTATAAGAATGGACTCTCAAGACTGATGACTTTGAGTCTCTGGTTCTGCTGCCAACCTCCAGGAGCACCTGACACAGACTCAGCTCCATCCTCATGACCAAGATACCTGGCCTGTAACTTGGCATGAGCAACTTCTAGGCTGGTAACTATAACACCTATACAGAACTTGAATGAATGATTGTGTGAATGAATCTGTGTGTGTGTGTGTGTGTGTGTGTGTGTGTGTGTGTGTGTGTGTGTGTGTGTGTGTGTGTGTGTGTGTGTGTGTGTGTGTGTGTGAGAGAGAGAGAGAGAGAGAGAGAGAGAGAGAGAGAGAGAGTGTGAGAGAGAGAGAGGAATAAGTGATAGGAATAAGTAGTCAAACAACGTTGTTTACTTTTATCTTTTGCTTTACCATTATATTTACAATAAATGTGGCATCTTTGCCTTATCCCTCTTAATAAGATCCTGCTGGTTTTTATTTTATTGGTATAACACTAACATTTGGAAAAAAGGATAAAAGGAGGAATGCAGATTTGAACAACACATGCCGAACGATTGTGCATTTGCACAGTGGATGAAAAATATGGAACACCAGATCAATGCAAAGTAGGTGAAGAGCCTAACACTGTTGCACAGAGTTTTCATCCAGTTACATCAGCAAATATAAATGCGAGACTTAGGGCTTGCTAATACATGGAGTTATTCTGGAATAGCTAGCGCACTTCAAATTCACACACTACCTTAATCTGAATTACCTTCAAGTGTCGACAATCCCTAATAGGCAAATCTGCAAACAGAAGCTGCCACCCATCCTGAGCAAAATTCACTCTTGTGCAGCGGGCCGGTAGACATGCACCACGTTAAGTCTCAATTAAGGCTTATTTTTAAGAGTGAAGAGAGACATATATGGTGCCTAGACCTTAGGAAGGGCCTCCATATCTGAGTACGAGATGTGTACATTCTAACTGGAATAGCCCATACACTCGTCTATTTGCTGTTGTTGAAGCAGCAAAGTGAAAGAGGGATTTGGAGAGATGGGAGCAGCAGAGAAGTAGTAAAAAGAACTGAAAGACTAAAGAGAAGAATTATGGGAGACAATTCCCGACCGGCCCCGGAACCTCCACCCCTGACAGCCCCCTGCCACCTCATCCAACCCTTCCTTTCATTCCTGACTTCCCCCCTACCCCGGGACTCCTGCCCCATCCAACCACCCCTTCTCCCTGACCGCCCCTGGAACTCCTACCCCTGACTGCCCACCACTGCCCCATCCAACCCCACCCCTTCCTGACTGCCCCCATTCAACCATCCTGTTCCCTGCCCTCTGACTGCCCTGACCCCTATCCACACCCCTGCCCCCTGACTACCACGCCGAACTCCCCTGCCCTCTATCCAACCCCACCTGCTCCCTGCCCCCTTACCGCACTGCCTGGAGCACTGGTGGCGCTAAAGCCGCGCTGCCCATCTGGAGCTGGGCCACACTGCCACCGCCACCACCACGCAGCACAGAGACCAGCTCAGGCCCCGGCTCTGCATCTGCGCTGCCCCAGGAGCTCACAGCCCCCCCCCCACCCAGAGCATTGCGCTGGCGGCAGAGCGAGCTGAGATTGCGGAGGGCCCAGGGCGAGCCTCCCAGGGCAGGAGCTCAGGGGCTGGGCAGGAGGGTTCCGTGGGCCGGATGTGGCCTGCGGGCCGTAGTTTGCCCACCTCTGCTCTAAGAGGTGGTCATTACAAAACAGGATTGCGTGATATGAGTGGGGCAGTTTAGTGAAGAAATGCATGTGTTGTTTTTGCTCATGCTGCACCTATTTGGTGGATTGTCTTTTCAGCACCTCTTCCCCAGCACTAAAGTCACTATTTTTTCCTTTAAAACATGTTCCATGTGCTTACCTTGGCTTCCAGAGTGTTTAGCCTCTCAGTCATATCAGTTAGTCTGGTGCAGTTCATGCATTCTAGAAAAGAAAAGGGGTACAACAAGTGTTTTATTAATTTATTTGAACAGCTCTTAATCTGCAGTCTCCCATCACTCTGTGTCCATGCAAACGTGTTGATTTCACAAGACTAAGAAATAATGCTTATGGCACAATTATAGACCAAAACATTTAAATATTAAACGCCATTGCACAAGTTAGTGGCCACAGCCAGGCTAAACGTAAATGAAATCTACATAAGATCTGAAGCTGCTAAGAGGTTTGGAATGTTCAAATTAGTTCCTGAGATGTAGACATAGGCAGACTGTAGATGAGGAGGTCAATGGTGCATGATAAATAGTCACATGGTTTCACAATGTATTACATGGCTGGCACCAGCACATAGACTACATATACCACCTGCCGCTATCAAATATCTACAGTGTTGCAAGCATACACTGCTCACACTTCAAAAGCTTCTTCGGTTTTGAGAGAGATTGATGATTTTAGGGGCATTCCCCATTTTAAGTACAGGGAATCCCCCTCCACCTGGAAGAAATCCAGCCTCATTTCTATGATCCCATGAAAAAGTGAGACCACTGTATGTATACACACACACACACACACACACACTCTCTCTCTCTCTCATCTGGGCCTACTTCAATGTCCATGAATCCAGTGGAAATATTCTCATTGCCTTCAGCAGATGCTGGGTCAGGCACCAGATCTGAAGCAGCCCTATGTAGCAGTCACAAAGCGATTCATATCTCACTTTACTATACAGGAGCCACTAGATACTTGATGATAACCACCAGATTTTCTACTGCGTCCATTCTAAAGAACAAACAGAAACGGAAGGGACTGCGAGTGTGGTTTATAATGATGGCCTGATACAACTTATCTAAACTTCGTGACTGCATTTACCCCTGGTTTTCATTTCAACAATTTCTTAGAATTTTTGGTTTTGTTTTGCTGAGCAATGCTTTCTGTTGAAACGGTGACTATTTTAAGTGCTCTAAGGCTCTCCTTCCCGCCCCTGGGTGAGCTGGGATCTGGGGAGACTCTGCCCCTAAGGGTAGGGAATGGGGGAGGTCTGAGCCTCTCTCCCTGATCCTGTGTGTGAGCGGGTGTACTAAATGGGGAGAGGGGCAAATGAGAACACCCACTGAGATGAACAAAGCAGTTCACACCCCTCAGAGCTATTGTTTCAGGTGTATCCATGGGGTTCACTTCTTCAGCTGAGAATGTCTTTGGCCAGTGTTTTATCCTCAGTCACCCACTTTCCCACAGGTTGGCAACAACTCTTTGTTTTACATTACAGGCTACTAGAAAGTCTCCCAGTCCCTCTGGAGAACAGATTAGCTCATTCACATGTGTCAGCTTCTACGATGCAGCAGTTTTAAAAGGAAAAAATGAGCCGAGCAACGTGGAATATTATAGATAAGGTACAGAAACCAGTTGATTGTTATGAATCGGTTGCTACTCTCATATCCCTCATTCCAAAACAAATACAGAAATAAATCTGCAGTTTTCGGCTCACTAAGGGCCTGATCCATTGACGTCCACTGGATTATTATTATTATTTACTTCTTGTATTGTGGTAGCATGGAGAAAACTCAGTTATGGAGCAGAACCCCCCGCTGCTAGGTGCTGTATACAACACAGAACAAAAACTGATCCCTGCTCCAAAGAGCTTACAATCTAAGCAGATGCATCAGGTCCTAACAGCAATGAATCTCCAAACGCACACAAAGCGTCCTAGGAAGTTCTTCCTCTTTGGTCTATCAGTGTCACTGAAATTCTGCAGTGGGATTTTTTAGAGCTGCTTAAACTCCCATTGGCCCCTTAATTTCTAATGGCCACCTACCTGCAAACTGAACATCTGACTCCTCAGGCAGATTTGGTTTCAAGAATTTCATTCCAAGCTAGTACTGAAAGGGACCTACTTGGGGTGGGGGAGGGGTGGGGGGGGGGCTGGTTGTCAACAGGAAATACCTTTTTAATTTTTTCTTCTCAGCAATAAATCTTGGGCAACAAGATTTTTTCCCCCTAGAACAAACTGGCTCATGCATATGCAAATGCCTTACGTGTGTTATCACAAAACGGAACAGAATGGGTAAGGCTTGTTTGGTTTGGAACTGTTTGTGGCGTGTAAAGCTGGAATGATCGGTGTGTAGATTGGCTACATGCTTTTGATCTTGCTCATCCGCCCAGGAAGAAAAGATTGAACAAATCTATCATTGCACAGAGCCAAAAAGGGTACCAGATGCATTACAGAACAAATAAAATAAGGAGCCCTGTTCTCCCCTTTCCCTGTCCAAAGATACCATTAACTCCCATTGATTTCAGTGGGACTGACTTGTACTATCTGAAATTCACTCCTATGCAGAGCAGGAGATGGATGTACCACCTGAGAACTCATCTGGTACATGGGGCTCGTACTGCCTCTCTGCGCATGGTTCAATTTCACCAAATTGACGGGGGAGAATCAGATCTATAATCTGTGCCAGATGGAGTTTACAAACTATGGTCCTGATTCTGCAGTTAACTAGGTTCGTGCAGAGCCCTACGTGCTCACGGAGCCTCTCTGACTCCACATTAGCACGTCTATTTGCAGGGCATGAGGTTCATTTTCAAACTGACAAAAGGAGTGATAATAATTAACAATATGGTGGGATGGGGATGAGGAAGCAGAAGAGTCACAGTCTTATGCATCTGAAGAAGTGGGCAGTAGCCCACGAAAGCTTATGCTCTAATAAATTTGTTGGTCTCTAAGGTGCCACAAGTACTCCTGTTCTTTTTGCGGATACAGACTAACACGGCTGCTACTCTGAAACCAGTAATAAGACCATGAAGGCATTTGTTTATGGTTTGCGACCACCGACGCGCCCACCAAAGAAATGTAATGTTAATTAATGAAAACAAGGACAAATCAAGAAAGATTTACAGTACAGTACGTAGTGCTCAAAGAATACGGTGTTATTTGTTAAACTTAATAGTTACTTTACTTTGGCGCAGAGGATCTTGAGCTATTCTTACAAAGGAGCAAGGGAAGGTCAGCAACTCTTAGGTCATAGGTTGCTGAGAGGGAGCTCGACATGGGTCTGAACCCCCCCCCGAACTGTACGAAAGTTCAGATCTATGTGTGAACTTTTTACCTCCGACCCACTTCTCAGGATGCACAAAGCAGCATCCTATGCTGCAAAGGCAAATTGTTCTACAAATGCAAAATGGCAAACCCTTGTGTTATAACTTAGCAGTGATGTTTAGTTCATCAACCTACAGACAGTGGTTTAAAAAAATGAAGTGCTAGATCAGGGATCGGCAACCTTTGGCCCACGGCTCACCAGGGCAAGCACCCTGGCGGGCCAGGCCAGCTTGTTTACCTGCCGCGTCCGCAGGTTCGGCTGATCGCGGCTCCCACTGGCCGTGGTTCGCTGCTCCAGGCCAATGGGGGCTGCAGGAAGCAGTGGCCAGCACAACCCTCGGCCCGCGCCGCTTCCAGCGCCCCCATTGGCCTGGAGCAGTGAACCGCGGCCAGTGGGAGCCGCGATCGGCCGAACCTGCGGACGTGGCAGGTAAACAAGCCAGCCCGGCCCGCCAGGGTGCTTACCCTGCAGGCCGCATGCCAAAGGTTGCTGATCCCTGGGCTAGATAAATGCTAAGTATTATTATTACATGTACACTCAAAACATACTTAGATGAAACAAAACAGCAAGACAGCTTCTAGTACTCTAGCCTAATGTTGAATCTGTTTACTACCAGGGGACTGTATCCAGTCCTTAGGGTGGGGTGGGGGAGGGGGAACGGGAGGAATCAAGCAAATACATATTTTCTGTATCCACTTACTATGAAATTAAGTATTTAGAGATCTGATCCAAAAAAAACTCATTGAATCCAAAAATGGAGCCCATAAGGTCAAGTTTTCTGATCAGGGAGAATGCCTTTTGCATTATTAAAGCCAGCTCGGAGGATCTCACATCATCATTTCACATTCAACACTGAATTCATTGTGGCAAATCTTACATGCTCTCTGAACTGGAATCCCTGAAGAGACTCCTTCCAGGTCTGCATAAATTCATCATCTGTTGCAGCGTGGCACCATCACTTATTTCTCTTGTATTCCTAGTTGGTGCATTAGGTGGAGTTTTTTTCCAACTAAATCTTGAGTAAGGAGTTGTGATTTCACTCTACAAAATCCAACTTCAAAACACATGGTCGGATTTGTTTTAGAAATATTCCAGAAGGGAGGATAAATAATTGAGATAATGAACATTATACTGTACCAGAGTATCACATGACCCCAGTCTGTCTCCATAATGTCTCAACATGATTATCCCAATACCATTCCTTATGCACCATTCTCTCCCCCCTCTCGCCGTATGTGTGCCATGCAAAATAATGCTACACGATGGAAAGAAATGACATGACCTATCAGATGCAGGATAGGATCAGCATTTCTCAAGAAACGGAAATGTAACAGATCACAGAGTCTGTATCCCTGGGGCAAGATATAACCCTGCTGGTTTTGATCTAAAAGATTGCTACACTTGATCCTAGATTAAAAGGGCATGAGCCAGACCTTCAGCTAGTGTAGATTGGTGTCCCTCTCAATCTCAATGGAGTTATGCCTTGTAATGTTGTTATTCCCTCTTTACACACCTCAGACAGCATAAGCATCAGCATAATTTTATAATGATTATTTAAAATATTACACATTTTAACTGTTCGGTGCTTCCAGCCTCGAAAATCTGAGAGCTCCTCACCTCACTAAAAGCAAGCACAGTGGACATGATTCTTCCCTCTTGGTCACTTCCCATCTCTGTGCCTCAGTGTCACCATCTGTAAAATCAGGGTAACAATACTGACCACCCTTCTAAAGTGCTTTAAAACCTGCGGATGGAAAGTGCTCTACAAGTGCAAAGTATTCCTGTTCACATAATTAGTCTCTTGGTTTCAGTTGTACTACTTCCAGGAGTAAGGAACTGTCTCTAGATAATTATACTCACCATGTACACCGTGCTTTTCATAGCTCTCACAGTGCTCTTCAAAGGATGGAAAGAATAATTATCCCCAATTTAGAGATGGCAAGCCTGAGCCACTGGAAGGCCCCAGAGTGTCAGTGTGAACAGGTCTGGGAATAGAACCAGGACTCCACTGGCTTTTACTACAGTATGAAATGATTATTAACTGCTTTGATTCAGACCACAGCTGGTGTGTGATCAGCCTTAATAGTCTTACACTTTCAACAAATAATGCTGTTCTTATTTGAGGCATTGGGATTTATAAAGATGGTAGTAAAAGATAAACTATGAATGCCCATTATTAAGAGGTTTAAGAGAATTTCCATTTCCAAACGAAGTGGAAGAAATAATGCTCCTGTTAGTCAACAGGACCGGCTCCTTTCTTCAGATCTCCAATAAGAACATGGAACAGCTCCTGAACATAGTTACCCTGGTACAAATCTGGAGGGACCCAGTCAAGTCACTCAAGTGTACACTGGTGCGAAAGAGATTGGAAACTAGATCCATACTCTTCTGGAAGCAGAAGCAACCCTTTTAATATGTGTAAGCCTGGAAGTCCCATTATTAAAATTTGCAGCAGCAAAATGATGTGAGAGCAGAACTTACTCCATTAGAATGGACATACATACCTGTTGCCCTCCCACCCTGGTGAGTGGATGGGGAAAGAGAACTGAAAGAGAGATCCCCACATCTGCTACAGTCCAGTGGCAAACCGCTAGATTATTCCTTGAAGTAACAACGGTACCTTTGTCATCTCTCTGCTAAACCATAGTCAGGGCCGGCTCCAGGCACCAGCTTAACAAGCAGGTGCTTGGGGCGGCCAAGGGAGAGGGGCGGCACCTGTGGCAATTCGAGGGCGGCAATTTCCTCACTCCCTCTAGGAGCGAAGGACCTGCCGCTGAACTGCCGCCGCCAATCGCAGTTGTTTTTTTTTTTGCTTGGGGCGGCAGAAATGCTGGAGCCGGCCCTGACCATAGTTCCTTGTTGAGTTATTGCCGTCTATTATCACCTCCAGCCTGAAACTTACTAGATCTAAAATGCCAGATCTCCCTTAAGACAAACTACTGGGACATAAACCTCCTTAATATGATATGTTTTCCCACTGTCTAGCCAATAGCATTCCCAGTCGTGCTTTTTCAGACACAGTCAACAGTTTCAATGGAATATAAACATGCATCCCCACCATGCCTGCCTAGGTGGCCTACAACAGGGAGTAGATGAATAAAGGGCCCTTCCCCATCTCCTTTTAATTTGTCTGATTTGACCCTTTCAGCCTTTGTGTGTCCATACACAGTTTCCTTAAGTAGTTCGTGGTCTGGTCCTTCTCAAAAGCTTTCCCCAGTGCTCATGAAGAATAGCAGACCCAGGCTATAAATCATGACCAACCTGGGATGTGTTTTTTCAACACTTTCCCCTTAATGAGAGTCAGATGTTAGCTACATCGACTTTATTAATTATGCTTGTTATTCAATATCAGTCATGTCTCTAGCTCTGTAATGGAGCCTGAGCATGTGAAAGGTGAAGGGCTGACAGCGTCAGTGGATAGGAGTGCTACAGAGCTGGCCGCGTCTGGATGTCTCAAAAAAAAAAAATAATAATAATCAGCTAAGAGGTCAGAGGAACGGGGGAAGGGACAGTCAGTAGGGAGCCCACTCTAATAAACATAAGACACTCCAAGAGTAAGACAAGAACCTGGTAGATTTCAGTGAGGAGCGTTCCACACTAAGTATCTTGAACATTTATTTGGAGGGTTATTGTTGAATGCAATTTCCTTTTAGTTAGAGATTATCAGGACTGTGTTGCTAAGTGCTCTTTATTTAAAGACGTGCTATTAGCTACCTGCTAGTGGGCTAGCTTTACTATTTTATGTCATAGATTTTCAGCCTTTAGTAAAGCCACACACTAAAAGGGACCAAGATGACCAAAGGGTTTTAAAAATTAAAAAAAAAGTCATAGTAGGATAGATTTTCAAAGGCACCTAAATCTCACTGAAAATCAATAGGAGCTAATTACGCATATTAATGATGCCTCACAACTCCTCTCCCCGCTTCAATATTATTATAACTAAGGTGTTTTGCAGGTAAGAAAACAGAGGCCCAGAGAAATTAAGGAACAATTCCTGAAGTCCTTACTTAAATTGTTACTTCTCTTTACTCAGGCAAACTCCCATAGCAAGATGGAATAAAACCTGTGTGAGGACATCAGCATTTCGCCTTTACTGATTTGCCCATCACACAAGGAGTCCATGACAAAGGTCAGAATAAGAAACTACAGAGTCTAGAGCTCTTGGCTGCGTGGTGGTTTGAAGACAGACACCCGACAGTATAATTAAAGGACACACACACACACACACACACCTTTTCTAAGCAGATTCTGCTTTTATTGAATTACTTTTAAAAAAATGCAAACAGTTTACAGAAAGCCTGCGTTTGATAAACAGAAATGTCAATGGAGACTAGCCAAAATACTTGCACAGGAATAGATGCTGTTCTTAAACAGGAAAGTACAGATTTGTTAACAGAGCAAGATTTTTCCAAGCAGGGAAAAAAGTGCACAAAGAATATTTCTTGATTTGCACCAGGGGCTGTGGCGGGCTGGAACAAAGCAGGATACTGCTTCACCTCTTTCCAAATGCACCTGAGTAGCTGCAGGGGTGTGGGGGGTTTGTTATTCTGGGCAGGTTTCTTTGTTTTTATGACTTAGGCCCAGATGTTTAAAGGTATTTAGACACCTAATAGGATTTCCAGAAGCACCTAGATGCCTAACACCCAATGGGAACTAGGTGCCTATGTGCTTTTATTTTAAATCCTATTAGGCACCTGAATATATTAAAAAAAAAAAAAAAAATCTGGGCCTTACTGCTTTGGGCTGCTGGGCTGAGAAAAACAGGCCTTGGATAATTTTGGAGTCATGTTCCCTAGACCACTGAATGTGAAGATGTGATGCAGAGGTGACACATACAGCCTTCCAAAAAGGAAGTTGCTCGCTGTGCATCACTTGAGGGTCCCTTGTATAGTAGCACATTACAAATGTTGACTCTAGAAGCTGTTAGCTTGTCTCTTTCCTTGGGACAATGTATTATTGTTCTAATTTATCATGTCCCTAGCATGCTTTTCCCTTCTATTGCACTGTCCATCCAAGGATTTCAGAACAACGTTGGCTTTTTTCCAGTTCTCTAGAACTTCCCTAGTTATTTAGGAATCAACATGAGGTTGGTGAGAGAGACAAGCTAACTACTTACGCTAAACAATCTGTTCCGCCTTGCATTTAGCGGTGATGCTCAGAGTTCCTTTCCCAGACCTGAAGAAGAGCTCCATGTGGCTCAAAAGCTTGTCTCTCTCACCAACAGAAGTTGGTCCAATAAAAGATATTACCTCACCCACCTTATCTTTCTACATAAGGTGAACACAGTCTAGCTTTGAGGATTCTTCCTCCATAACACATAGAACAGGCTTCCCTGTAGCTGGGGGAAAAAATCAATCGAATGACTCGTGAGGAAAACTATGGTTTACGTTACTGGTGGGAAGGAGGAAGTCTGGGAATTCAAAAGAATTTTTACACCCCTTCCCCCCCCCCCCAAATGTAGTTTGCAGGTTTGTTGCAAGGTTCCAACGAGGTCCACCCATCTGTAACTGTCACAGAGCTGAACTACATAATACTATTGTCTACTGCAGTGGTTAATATTCTTGATGATTTAACTGTAACCAAAGTCTGCACCCAACACCAGCTTTGATGCTCCGTTCGTTTCCCGAGCTGGCCATTTGAGCTTCACATTCAAAACAACACTGAGGTTTTTCTTCTGTCATCTTCAGACTCCTGGTAAGGATTCAGCCCTGTCTTTCTGTACCAGATGCTGCGAACCTTGTCCATTCAATGCAAAGTGTGGCATCATAGAAGACGGATTATTGTAATTCACAGTTCCTGAGGCTACCTGACTCAATTGCTCCAAGGCTACAGGCATTTCAGAATCGGCCACATAGTCACTTGTCCTCATAATTATTCAAATCTATTTGCCCTTAGCTGACCTCTATCCCAATTCCTTCTCATCATCACAGTGGCCATTAATATTGCAGCATTCCTATATGGCGTGGGTTCTAGCTATCCAAGGAATCAATTGTTTCTTGGCTCCACTGCTGTTAGTGGCCTATTATGTTGGCTTCTGTTCTGTACCAGGTTCCCGGAAAGCCCCTCAAACCAAAGTGCTGAGACTTAAGAAGAAGGGGACAGAGCTATAAACTTTATTGGACATGCCTGCACTGCATCACTATGTACACACAACTCCCTCCCTCATCTCCCAAAATGCTGTCCCAGCAATGCAGCCAGCACCCAGCGTCAAACCAGGGAATGAAATGTCTGGGGGTAGACTTGGCTGTTCCAAAGTGCCGGAGGAGATTTCCCCAGGGCACTGCAGATATGGCTTAGGGCAAAGTAAATGTCAGTGGAGGCTGGTGGGTGACACCACAAAGGCAGGGAGGCACCGGTGTGTGCTCAGGGCCAGTTTTCAGCAGCAGCTAAAAAGGCATAATGTAATGTTGCCAGTTCAAAAGCCTGGCTGCCCTGAGAAGGACCCAGGGGGAGGTGTAAGTCTCTTGAGATTCAGGGTGAGACACGGGGGCCTCTCTTCCACTGATTTTCACTGGATGTGAGGCACCTAGCTGCCCTTGACAATCTCATCTTCAGATTTTAATACAACAGTACTCAGCGCTGCCATAAAGTACCCACTCCCCAAACCGTCTTCCCCAGACACCTATGAACAGCTTTGTCTGTTTCCTCAACCCCACTGTAAAAGCCAGGACAATGCTCGGTCCTATTCACTCTGCAAAATGCTCCCAGTTATGAGAAGTATTCAGTTGTGTCCATGCACCCTCAGAGAAGAAACTAAAATGTACACAAGAGACAGTGGTCTCAGTTCAGACTCCGTCTCATCCCTGGGGCCCTTCTCCACGAAGTCAATGGACTCCCCAGTAAACTAAGGCATAAGGCAACAGAGGTACAGCAGTAATGAATCAGGCCTATTGAGATGCCGAAGCTATTGCAAACTAAGTGAGGGTGTAAATTTAAAGTGCTCTAGCTCCGTGTGGACACTCTCAGTGCAGAATAAGGGTGCGCACACAGGGAGCTAGCGTGGAACAGCTATTCTGCAGTAGCTATTCCAGGCTATTTCTCCATGTAGACAAATCCTCGGTCTATAATTCCCGGCATTATCTCTGATCTGTGTTTAAGGTACTCCTGAGGTACTATGATTTCATCCGAGTCATGAAGAACAAGCACAGTCAACCATCTTAGATCAGTGGTTCCCAAACTGGGGTTCGCAAAATGTTACAGGGGGTTCTCGGGAAAAAAAAATCCCTAACGGCGGACAGAGCTGTGCCTAGGGACACTGCGGCCAGCAGCCCGGAGCCCCTGGACTTCCAAGAGCTAAACAGATCAAAGCAAGCATATCGATCACGCTGAGATTTAAACTTCAAGACTCCTTATAAGAAATGCAAAGGGAGGTTGATATTTTTTGCTGTTTTTAAAGTTAACTAGGTAGCTAGTGTTGTTCTTAAAATTATTATGAATAATAAGTTTAAGCTTTGTTGTAATGTGCGTTGTTTGCCTGGACTGTTCAGGACCTGAATGCTTGTGTAGGAGGAACTCTGAGTTGGCTTCTTAAATCCCTTCATGCTGTTTCACGTCTGCTACTCCTTGATGAAGCCTACGAGCCTTTTATTATAACAGGCTTATTCAAAGTGATACAAGTGACGAAAGTGAGATCTTGGAAGCGTGTTGCCGTTTTCATAATGTAATAAAAATACTGTCATGATAAAGAATAATTAATAATACATAGTGTGTAATCAGCATGTCCTAAAAACCAATTTTATATTTCCAAGATCACGGCTTTTCTAATTTATACTCACGTAAAGGAGAAAATCCCTGGAAATATTCATTTTTAGGAGGGGGTTTGTGAGACTTGACATTTTAGTGAAAGGGGTTCACGGGTTGTTAAAGTTTGGGAACCACTTAGATTATAACAAATCTGTCTTAACATGCAAGCCATCTTGCTTTCTTTAATTCAATGGTATAGATATAGGGCCAAAACTCCAACTGGGGTAAATGGGCATAGTTCCCTTGGTTACCTACACTGCATGTTCTTTGGGGCCGAGACCCTCTTTTTGTTCTGCGTTTGCCTAGTTGGGTCCTCATCCATCACTGTGGCTCCTGGGTGCTACTACCACACCAATAATACAGTTATGCCCATTTACATTAGCTGAGAATCTGGCCCTTACTCGCTAGTTTAAACATCAGCATTTTCTCAGAGCAAATACTTCTGATTTATGACAGAGCACTGTCTAGGAACAGCATCCCAATGGACACTGCATGAGTGGTCATATGAGGGATCTGTTCCAAGGTTACAGTTGCTTCATTACTGAAATCCTCATGTCTTAAAAAAACACTGAGCATCTTCCTTAAACAGGGCTTCGGCAAAATGTATTGCAGCTCCAGGAATTTCTCTTGGAATAGGGCAAGAATAAGGTAAGGCTGCGTCTCAGCCAACACAACCCCTTGGGCAGTTGCCTGATGTGCTCAGCTCTGATATTATGTTACTGTTACAGCTGTGGAGGGTTTGTCAATGAATTTTTACCCTTCCTCTGAACATTGATGAGGAGTGGGGAGAGTAGCCAGAGGCTTATGGGTCCAAAATGAAATAATACAGCCCAGCAGCGCCGTTTATCTGCCATAACCCAGGCAGAATTTGGAGATGGGAATCCCACTCCACATCCCCACTAGGTATTTCTGGACAATGGACAATAACGAGCAAAAGGTTGATGGAAATGAAATACGCTCAGGCCACGGCTTTAAACCCATGTGGCTACAGAGCGGGTGCCAAGACTGAACTAACCAGAAACCGTCTCTCTAGGTCAGAAGCAAGCACATTAGTGGCATGCACATTGCCCAAATCTCTGTGGCTAGAAGACTGTCAACATGGCACCTTTCACTTTCACACACTTCCAGGTCCAGATTTCAGCTGATATCAATTATCATAACTCCATCTAAGTCAATGGAGCTTTGTTGATTTATACCAGGTGAAGTTTTTGGCCCAGACTATGCAGTCAGAAAACTATCAGTATTCAAGCGGCAGGGTGAAAGTAAGTGCCCCAGAGCACACCTAACCACTGAGCCTTTTTAGGTTCACCGTTCCTATAAAATATATTCTGAAAGGCATTCCCACTCATGTCAAACAAGTAAATCACCCAACCCAAACCCTTTAAACTTAGAAAATTCACTTAGAAATATTGCGATGTCAAATACCACTTCAGTACTGGCAACGGTTCTCTCATCAACGAATGGGGATTTCTGTGTACGTAACACCCACTAATGGTCATGGGAATTACTCCGCACTGAGAGGAGAACATGCTAAAAAAATTCCAAGCACAAAAACGTTAAACGTTATCAGGGTATAAACAAAGTGCACATTTAAAAGAACAAAGGAAAAACGCAACATTCCCTTCCCACAAGTGCGAGTTCCGAAAGCACCATAAAAATGTCAAATTTGGCTATATTAATGATATAAGACAATACAATCTCCCCCTATATTTTCAATAAGCAAGAATGGCGATATCTCAGATACCACTATAGGATAACCACTGGTGAATGAGGACTTTAATAGTGACAACTTATCAGTCCAGCAATACCTTATGTTAGCACAAATAGTACTGCTCCAGACTATCCAGTTTGGGCTTTGCAAACTTGCAGATGAAGACAGTCATATCTGCAAAATAATCAGGTTATCTGCTCTTCTCTGTTGTGCGCCCATTTTACATTATGCTATAGTACACTACAGAATAATTAACAATACTACTTAGTACCTATAATGCACTTCCTTTGCAGATCTAACAGCAGTTTACAAATAGTGGGTGCCATTAGCCAGATTTTACAGATAGGGAAAGTAAGGCCTGGAGAGGTTAAGTCATTTGCTTAAGGTTAGACAGTGGATCAGTTACAACTGAAGGAAGGATTATTGTTTGTTTTCCAGTAGCACTCCATGTCTCCCTGTTTGTTTGGGCAAGACCCTTTCCGGAACACCTTTCTGAGTAGAACCTGTTACCCAGGTCTTTTAGTTCCACATCGTTTACATAACCCACTACCCCCACCTCGGTCCCCCAGGGAAGTCCCTTCTCCGCTGGCCCTCATGACTACAGCTGATGAGGAATTTTCGGATGAAATGTGATTTCGTTGGAAAATGCCTATATTGAAACCCATCCCAAAATATCCTATAGCCCAGTGGTTAGGGCACTCACTTGGTACATGGAAGACCTAGATTAAGTCCCTGCTCTTTCTGGGTCTCCCGTATACCAGGTGAATGTCCTGGTTATTCTGGGATGGGTCTCTTTCTCTCGCTCTCCATTTTTCTCATAAAAATTTTCAAAAGCTCTTGGGTTCCCCCCCCCAATGTGGAATGGGAAAATATTTGAAATCTTGAAAATTTTCATGCAATGGAAAAACCATCTCCCCCCAGCAATACTCACATCACCACTAAAGCTGAACTCTTTTTCAAAGCGTCAGTCATTTTAATAAAACATTCGAAGTGACACACAGTGTTCATTTCCATACATTACAATGCTTAGACTTCTGTACTGAACATCACAGTATCATGGAGAACGGCCAGCCCATTCCAGCAGCAGTCCACACATATGAGGCGCAAGCAACTTATACCCATGATGTTACCTTCACAATGTCTTGCCCAAGACTACATCATCAGCTGCCAAGTCCACTACTCTCAAGGCTTCGGATAGAAATCCTCAATGGGAAATGTGAGTTACAAAACTCAAGCAATTCAAATACTTCCACTCTAGAACTCTAACATCTTCAACTTGACGTGGGAGCAGTGCATTTGTAGCCAAACATACGTTCCTCTGTAAGACAGATCTCCCTTCCCCACTTTGGTATTTACCACGTCAGAACTGATGGGGAGTTAAATTGGCAATGCTGCTGCCCCTATTGTACCTGTTCTCTACTGTATCTGGCGCCTTTCCTTTTAAAAAAGAAAAAATAATAATCTCTCAAGAGTGCAGGGCCAAGTATACATCCTACGCTGCCCAAATCTATTTACCCAAGTCTCAGGAGAAGCCGTGGCATTGCTCCAGCACATTTCAATACTCATTTAAGGATTTAATCTCTGTCTCCTGTTCCCACTTAAATCTCTCTTCACACATATCTGAGATAAGACCCCAATCTGCAGCAACAGCAGCACCACATCTGTGCCTTGCTAGCTGTCTATATTTCCAGATAGTTTAGTCTACAGCCTAGAAAACAATGTGTCAATTAGAGGGTAAGTGCAACCATAGAAGGAAATGTCTTTAAACCTCAGATAGCTGGGGAGATACCAAATCCTAGAATGAATCCTTGATAAGGTGGATTCCTTTCTCAGACCCAAAAAAAACTCCTGATGAACTAATATCCTCTGAGCCACATTCTGTCCTTGGTTGCCCTGTACAACCCCATTGATGTCCAAAGGATGTACGTGAGTGAATGAGGCCCGACCTACTTTACATTCATTTAATAGCCATCTTCCCCCAGGATCCTAAAACGAGCAAGAGGAGGAACTAATTCTGCTCCTAAATGAAAATGGAGTGGGGCTGGAATGTGATAGCGATTCAACAGGGCAGAGTGACAGCACACACCAGAGTAGAACATGAAGTGAAAAACCAATGCCAGCCCACTCTGCATCCTGTAGAAACTGTAGGGTTAATTTAAGGGAGGTGGTAGATATCCAAATTGGCAAGGAAGACAAAGATTAACACCCCTGCTATTATGAAAACTCCCATGGTGTCCTCAAGAAGGAAGACTCCTTAGTGAATGACAATTCAAGAGGAAGGGCCAGGGTCTTTGCTGTTGTAAGTTGTCAGAGCTTCAGTAACTTCAATGGAGCTAGACTGATTTACAGGACAGGGGTTCAGAAGACCTAGCCTGTATTCCCCAGGTAAGCCAGAGACTTCCCTTTTGCCTATGGACCACAGCGGTCCTTGTCTGAGGCTTAGTCACAGCTGTTTGCAGGACGCAGGCCCAGGATGGAAGACTCCAACAGTTAAGCCCCTTCTAGTGTCTGAGCACCAGCTGGCAGAAACAACAACATTAACCATAACTAAGTGGGGACCAAAGGGGAAGAACACAAACTTGACAGCCCTGGGAACAGACAAGGACCTACAGGTGCTACAAGTTATTCTGAACTGGAAGAATATGCTCGTTCAATACGTTAAATTAAAAGCAGAAATCTATTCCTTTGCCTTTATTGCTGGATTTGGGTTGCCCAAGGAAAATAAGCAATGTAGGAAACCACACACTTCCTTTGATGCGAATTACCATAGGAATCAGACCAATCCAGTCCAGCAGCCTGTCCGAGATGTTCAGAGCCAGGTGAAAAATGGAGATGGGAGAGAGGAGCGGAGTCCTCAGTAGTGATCAAGATGGGGAGGGACTAAGGAGGGGAAAGAAGGAGCTCTGTTCTGGAGAGCTCACACGACCGGGAGCAAATCTTTCCCTCTGTACCAACAGAGAGGAGGGAAGAAGCAAGTGCAGAGGAGAGTGGGGATGAGGAGGCAGATGACAAGCACAGCAGTGATGGTGCAAAGAGAGGAAGGATCAGGGTGAAAGCGTGTCCTGGGAGCAGAGATGCGACTCATGTGCTGTTGGATGGGCTGCAGCAAGGTCCATTCCATCATCATCAGGTGTGCAGACGCGAGGAGACATGCTCCCTATACTATCTCAGCATGAGTTGCCCATTGACTGGGGAATGGTCATGCTAAAACCGTGCACAGAGGCAATTCCAAGGGCTGCTGGACTCACATTAATCAAATTATTCTCAGCTTTGGTTTCCAGTGCGAAGGAAAAACACTTATCTACGCAAACGATCAGATCTTGCCAATAACAGTATAATTCAGTGTTATTACATCTAGAGGATCATACTTATAGAAAATGCCTTTGGATTAGGCGACGCTGATTCTTAATATTAAAAAAAAAAAAAAAAGGACAACTAGATGCAGGGACTAACCTGACTTTCGGAAACGTATTGCAATTACAGTCAATCATTCGCCAATGAGAAAGCCTAGCAAATGAAGCTCACAACTCAGAAACAGACACGGCACCACTTTTTAGGGTGACGCCAACCTGGGTTACCACAGCACAGATTATGAGAGAGGGAACCTGGAAGGAGAGAAGCAAGAGAAGCTGCATGGGAGTGCATGGGAGTGTCAAAAGAATGCCAATGTCCTTTGGCTGCCGGAAATCAGAAACCAGCGTGTGAGCAACAAAACCCAGCAATCCTCAGTATTCATATAGCACATTACCTCCCTGGATCTCAAAAGACATTACAAAGGTGGGGGAGGATCATCTCATTTTAATGTGGGGACACTGAGCCACAGAGTGGGAAAGTGACTTGGCCAAGCCCATAGAGCCAGTGAGTGGCAGAACTGGCACCGGACCCAATCTCTGATTCCCGGTCCAGTGCCTCACCCACAAGAAAAGGGAAGTAGAAATTGAAATAAAGAGTAAGGAAGTTCCTACTTTACACCTCGGTTGGTGTAAGTCAATGAAGCACTTGGCTCTTACTTTGGGAAAAATAACCCTTTAGACGGTTCTAAAGATCCATTTGCAGAAATAAAATATTGCCCCTTTAAGTGCAGTGGGACTCGGTAGAAGAAGTGTCTGTACCAACTTGCAGACAATTTTGGTGGCCGTGGTCTGCCGAGGGGAGCATAGGCGAGGGGAGCTAAGGCAAGGGGTGATACTGGTGGGGAGCTCCAATGCAGAGAAAGAGCGCCAGCCCCACTGAGTATCTGGACTCTGTCTCTAAGTCCGAAGATGGGGAGCAGCGCCACAAGGCTGGGAAGCAGTGCCAAGATTGGGATCTGTGCGGGGACACTGACCTGTGCCGGGATGACTGGTGCCAGGAGCAGGACCTGCTGCGTGACGGGGATTGGTGTCACGATCTGGAGCTATTCCTCTCTTCCCTCCATCCCCCTGACCCCCATTTGGCTAGTACCCATTCCAGCTGTGCATGAGACAAATCTCCCATTGTGAACTGGGTAACCATGACTAAGGATTCTGTGCAATTTACACCCCAGAGATCCATTCTGTAACTCACATGAGCAGAGGAAGCAAAGCATCCCTCAAGGAGACCATGAACTACAACAAAAGGAAAATGCTTCTGTCCTATAGAAATGAGAGAGAGGCAGATAAACAGAGGCACCTCCTGGTTCAACACTTCATCGGAGGCGTTTGGGCTCCAGGGACTTGGTGTTATTTTTCTGCTGAGTTTGCTTTCGGTAAGGATGGCAAACAGGCATCCCCAATACAAACCTGGCAGAGCCCTGCCTGTTCTGCCACCGCTTTCACAAAACCACTCTGTGTTTGGGGAGCTCATCTGCTCAACAGATGTGCTGCTTCCAGAGTCCCAAAGTTTTCATTTACAGCAAATCTGCAGATGGCTATCAGGTACAAAGGCTCTTCCTAAGCAGCCCTTACCACCACTGTAAATCCCTGGTGCTTACTAATTAGCCATTGTCGGAGACGTACCATTTACTCTAAAACTTTTGTACCTGCACCAAAGTGCTTTCAAGCTGTTAAACACCAGCTTGAAAACAGCACAGCTCATGCCCAGACTAGGGAAACAAATTGTGCTGCTTCACCCTGTAAAAAGAACCATTACACATATACTAAATTACTTTATCTAACACAGGAATTAGACACACAC
Organism: Malaclemys terrapin pileata; assembly: GCF_027887155.1. NCBI lineage: Eukaryota > Metazoa > Chordata > Testudines > Emydidae > Malaclemys > Malaclemys terrapin. The sequence goes on along the minus strand of NC_071522.1, from coordinate 18,163,930 downwards.
ACACACACACACACACACACACACACACACACACACACACAGTTAAAACAACATTGCGGTTGCAAAGTCAAGCACTCAACTATTAGGGATTGCTAGAATTCAGGTTGTCCGTGCAATCTCAATTCCGTCCCCTGGCTCATTATGATACAATCTTCAAAGATAACAAGTATTTTCTACACAGGAATCCAGCTCATTCAATTCATAATGTTTGGTACTTATAACAATATATAGCTCTTACCTAGTGCACTTCATCAGCAGATCTCAAAGTGCCTTACAAAGGAGGCAAGTGCCATTTTCTGGGAAATGGTTCTAATTACAGAACTATAGCACTTAGTAGTAGATCTCAAAGTGCTTCACAAGTGATCAAGAATCATTATCCACACTGTACCAAAGGGGAAATTGAGGCACAGAGAGGGAAAGTGACTTGCCAACTCTCACATAAGAGGTCAGAACTGGATACAGACCACAAGTCTCTGGATTCCAAATCGGCTTTTATCTACAGCTGGACCATGACATACACAGGTCCCAACCAGCGCTGGGTGATATGTTGGTTCAGGCATTGGGATGTTCTGCTTGCAGTCACAGCCAGAAGCACAGAGTGCTGCTCCAATGGGAAACAAATGCTGTTCTAATAAAATGACCCAAACCCTCACACAGTACGCTTTGACTGCAGTGTGAACCATCAAATGGCTCTTAATTGAGTCCTACACGTTGACCCTCTCCTTGCCACAAATTAAAGATGGGTCTGAGCTCAGGTGACCAGATGTCCCGATTTTATAGGGACAGTCCGAAATTTCGGGCTTTGTTGTATAAAATCAACAAATAAAACAAATAAAATATGCACCTATTGCCCCTCACCCCGTCTCCCGATTTTTCACACTTGCTATCGGTCTCCCTAGTCTGAGCTGCAAAAGTTCAGATTTAGCCACCTGGGTGATGGGATCTGGGGGTTCGGACCAGCCCACTGAAGATGAAGTCCCAGCTATCCAGAACAGATCCAGAACAGATCCAGATGCCTCCCAAAAGTGGGGTGTTTACATCAGGGGGTTGTGTCTGGGCCCATCAGTACCCAGCTTTGAGCCTGGCCTGCTGTATTTACTGGGCTTTGTTTTTGTACATCCTCTGGATAACACACCAAGCACTCAACCCGAGGAGCCCCTGGAAGCCAGGGCTTGCAGCAGAGAACTTTTGGGTGTGTAGCCAAACCCAAAGTCCAAGTCAGTTTGCTCACCACAGTTATAAGCCTTCTGTCAGCCTGAATGTGCCATTGGCTCCAATGGATATGGAGCTAAGGGAGGGCTGCAAAATTGGACCTGGTCTCTGCCTAGTTTTTCCCCTTCCTCCTTCCTAATACAAAAACAAGACAGCTGGGCTTTGGAAAAGACCCTTTTCCTCATGCCTCTCCCTTCTCTGACTCATCCCCGCTAATAACTTTTCAAATCCCCCCGAAACCTGTAGAAATCATTTTCCGGAAGCTTTTAAAAATGGGGGTAGAGGAAATGGGGGAATGTCATTGCCCCCACCTCCTCACTAATCAACATATTTTGCAGCTACTCCCCCTGCCCACCCTCACCCCCATGTTTGGGGTCAGGTAGTTTCATGAACTTTTCCCCATTACAACAGAAGTAAAGTTGTCCTATGCCAGACCTGATGTTGCTGAAAGAGAAATTGCGCCATCTAGTGGGCATTTAAAAGTCCATTAAAGGAAATCTGATCACAGGGAAAGACACTGGAAGAACCAGCCAGACCTTTTCCGTTTCATCGCACTGCTGTCTTGTAAGCCTATGCAGGCAAGAGAGGCCGTCTCCACTAGAAAAAGCAAGAGCTGCAGGGTACACAATGGTCGGTGCTACCCTCACTTCCTTCAAGCCCAGCGAGAAAAGGGTTAGCTTTTCCTGGAGCAGGATTTCTACCATTTCAAACATAGCACGTGCCGAACATCGAGTCCCCTGGGCTGGTCTTGTGCATGTGTCAGGGATTCAGCAACCAAAGGCCCTGCATGCTTTTGGGAGACCCACCTGGGCTGCACCTACAACCCCAGCCCCTTCCCCCTGCCCCCTGGATGACCATCCCCTCTAGGCTACTAAAGCCCTCCTGACAAAGCCCTCCTGATAAACCCCTCCACAGTGATGGCAAGTGCCCAGTCCCCAGCTGCCAACCCTCCCTCCTGCTACATGTGACACAAGTTGCGGAAGTCTTCCTGAAGGCTTCACCTGTTTTGTTTTGCGCATGCCCTGCTATAGCTAAACCTGGCAAGTTGCCAGTGCCAAAAATCTCTCTTCCTCGGCTATAATCCTAAAGGCAAATCCCATTTCCATTTCAGAGCTTGGCTGAAATCGACAATGGGGCCTGCTAGCTCCAGTGGAATTACTTTTGATTTACGCTTGTCCAAGAGGAGAATTAGACCTTGCCTTTAATGAAGACACTAGTACCAGTTATACAGCTAGTTTTTCCCCTTCCTCCTTCCTAATACAAAAACAAGACAGCTGGGCTTTGGAAAAAGACCCCTTTCCTCATGCCTCTCCCTTCTCTGACTCATCCCCCGAATTATACATTTCTCCTCCCCCGAATTTATAAATTCTTGTCTGAATTTGTTCTCTGAAGTTCAGCTCAACTTTTTTTCTGCAGCCTGAGGATAGGAGATGCATTTATTGCAGTTTATTTTATTTAGCTGCCCACTTAAGAGGATGATTGGAAATGTAACTTTGCTGCCTGCCAGCTGAAAATGAGGGGGACATGGGCAATCGTCACGGGGATTGTTTCGTGGCAAAAACATAAAAATCTTTGCCTCTCACAGAACTTGTTCAACGGGAAGTTCGCTCAGCTTGTGGTGCGATATTTAGAACCGAATTAAAGCACTGTCAGTCGCCCCTCTCGTTTCTGTTGTACACTTGTCAGTTTTCCCCGGAGACATACAGCCCCCGACGTACTTGCAAAATGCTAATCATGCCTATCAACGCCTAGGTGTGTCCATTCAAAACAACATATCTGACCCATACGACCAGAGAAAAATATATTCAACAGACCAGGTTGGGCAATTCTATTTTGGTCCAATGCAATGGATGTTCTATGGGGAATTATCACCATGGAGTGAATTTTAGAGCGGTGAGGCGCTGGGGGAAGTGCAGCACTCCAGCATGATGGGCGCCCTCTTGGCTGACACATGGGGGATTAAACCGGGGACCTCCAGAGCTAAAAACATGAGCTGCTACAGCTTGAGCTGGAGTGAAGGCTCCTTAGCTTGGAGTGTAACAGACTCCTCTCCTCTATGGATCGAGCACCTGGGAGGACCTGTAACACAGATTCACCAGTGAGTTACAGCAGTACAAGGCCAATGCTCCACCTAAATCCCCAAAACTGCAACACAGAAAGGTTAATATTGTCCTGTCACAAAGAGAGCGGTGTGTGAATGAGAGGCAGCCTGGCCTAGTAGGTAGAGCACTGAGCTGGGACTTGGCGACCTGGGTTCTATTGCTGGCTCTGCCATTGACCTGCTAGGTAACCATGGACAAGTCAAGTCACTTCCCCTCTCTGTGCCTCATTTTCCCCATCTGTACAATGGGGATAATGATGCTGACCTCCTTTGTAAAGCTCTCGAGATCTGCTGACAAGCACTAGATAAGTCATAGGTATTATTATTAATTGTACATTCCTTAGACACTTTTAGTTGGAAGGCACAATGGACGCACATATCATTTGTTATTATCATTCCCTCTCACATAAGGTTAAAAACGTAGCCAAGCAGTCTGAGGACACAACCATCTTGGGACCAGAAACTTCCCAATACGAAGGGATAAGGACCAGATTTAACTGACAGAGTAAACCTGACCAGTGTACAGAATGGCAACTTCCAGATCACTCAAGCCAAACAAGATTAAGATTTTACCCTGTGTTTGTTTTACCCTTGTCTAGAAACCTTTTTTTTTTAAAACAGTGTAACCGTTTTGAATATGGTTTCTGTTAAGTTAGGACCTTAGATGTTTTTACACACACACACACACACACACACACACACACACTAAGCAGTGGGTGTGAATTCTCCTAGTGCTCTTGATTTAGACCACTGTAAGTAACTGTGGACGTCAACAGAGTCCTGTGCAAGCAAGATCAGAAACAAGCCCATTGTACGCTAAACACAAACTGCTCTGAGTAACCGGGGTGGATGACACGGTTGTACATTGCTACATTTTGAGTCAGTCTGTATTTTCAAAACAAAAACAAAAAAACCCACTGATAAGGGGTCAGCACTGGTCCCATATTTTGAATTCTTCCATTACGTCTACGTATAGCCTTCAATGGACCTAAATATAAAGCTTGGCTGCTGTCGTGCAGTTCAGATATTGTTGGGACAAAGACAACCCTAGCAGGAATGGCACTTGGTCTTGCTGGATTCACTTTCTGTTGCACAAGTGGTATGATCTGGGCAGGTCCAAGCAGGGAAAGCGAGAAGATTCTACTTGTAAAGGAGAAGATGACTGCAGAGCTGGTGCACAGGGGGAACCTCGTAAGTTATAGCAGAGCTGGGTTTTGCATAGGACACGGCAAACAGAAGTTTGGGAACAGACTGGCGAAAGAACCTCTTAATAGTTTCAATAGCCTCTTTGCTTCCAAGTTCTAGCCAAGTTTTGGAAGCGGAAAGCACCAAACTGTCACCACAATGGCTGTTCCGACAGCATCTCCAGCCAACAACCAGCAGTAATGAGATCTCATAAGAGAGCCTGTTCTCTTGATACATCTAGCCCAAAGGCCCAATTTCAATATTAGCACACACCCCACACCTCATTCAAAAATCATGAGTCAGGCTCAAAAATAAATACAATACAAATCATGAAATGGACTATATAAAAAATGCAGATCTGAATTCTCTAAAACCATTGCTGCTACCTTCCAAGAGCTATCAGAGCCTCTTCCCCACCCCCAAAAATTCTGCATGAGAAATACGGACATGACTACCATACAGTGTTGAACTGGGCACCTTAACAGGGTCAAGCCATGTCTAGGGTCATTTGCTTCAATCCTTGTTTTAGCAGCTGTGGACGCCGCCCAGTTTCCCAAAGCAAAAGCAGGATCCAACACCAAACCGGATACACTGAAAAACCACCTCAGGGCTCGGAGTCAACATCAGGACTGGGTTTCTCACTTGGAGAATATTGTGCTTTAGTCATTTGCTGGCCTGACCTCTAGCACAGGACAACGCAGAGTGACACTTTAGGAAGAGGTCAAAGGAATCCACCTTCAGTGCCTTCCTCCGCTGCAATATATGCACCTAACTGGCTTCAACAGAGAAGTTCTTTATCCCAACTAGATGCATTCAAATTTCGGGGAAATGGGTTCACAGAGCGGCCACGGCGACTACCCACCATATAAGGCGGAAGTCCCCTTACCTGCTTTAGAAGGACTGCTAAGACAGAAGCCCACATTCTTCTCCTAGTTTGGCCCTTTTCCCTTCTAATCACCTCAGCGGGAATTCTATATATGGAACAAAGGCAGAATGAGACCTAAAGGCTCTTTGCAACAAGAATAACGTGGATGCGACTTTTAGTGCATCGGGCACTGTACTATCAACACCCTGTTCTGGGTATTATTATTTCTAGGCGGGACTATATAGAAACAGTTGGGGGGAGAAGGGGGAGAGTTGTTTTGTTTATATTTGGCTCTCTTTATATAGCAGCTCCGACTTCTCCCTCCGTCATTAAGGCAAATGTCAGCCAACAAGCTGCGTTTAAACGGACAATGGAAAATGTTGCTGCAGACAGAGCTTGATATTTTCTTAGAGGAACGTTGCATTTTCCATACTGGACCGGGCAGACAATCTGTCAAGTACAGAAGCAGCCTGGGGTCCAGGCCCTAGGACCTGCAGATCTCATGGGATCACCAGTGAAGAACTCTGGATCCCCTTCTGTGTTCTCCCTGTCTTGGTTCCAATGGCTCACACAGAGCCATCCCTTGGGTAGGGCGAATTGGGGTGACTGCTCCGGACCCCGTGCTTTGGGGGGCCCAGTGCTTCAACATCACGGTGTTGGATGCAATACTTGGCATGCACCCATCAGAGAGTGTGTGTGTGTTGCCCGGGATCAGAGGCAGGAGGCAGCACGGGGAGCGAGTGCGGGGCTGGGATGGGGGGAGCGCAGCCCGGCGGGGACGTCCCACAGGCCAGGACCTCCCAAGCCCCATCTCGCAGGGGTCAGTGTTGCCCTCCTGGGGTCCCCAGCCCAGCCTGCCAGCAGCAGGATCGCGGGAAAGCCCCGGCTCCGGGACCCTGTGAGAGGCCCCTTTGCGGCTGGTTATTTCTGTGCGGGGCAGGAGGCTGGTCCGGCCCGCTGGGCCCTGGCCCATGACGTCCCCACAGGGGTGCAGAGCGGCTTGGACACTGGCTCCCAGCTAGAGGGTCCATGCACAGCTCAGTCCTGGGGTGGGGCTGACTCATGGTGAGTTTTTTTTTTTTTTAATTATATGAACTTCATTATACATAAGAACTACAATTATACCGCTGGGCGCTACCAGTATTTAACCTGCCGCTGCCCTTGAAGTTCACTGTAACCAGATTTCACATGTATAAAAAATGTTAAGGGGGCCCATACAGGCTGATTTGTCCCAGGCCCCACACTCCCCTAGGGATGGCCCTGGACTCATGAATGGGTTTTGCCCCCAGGACTTCCCCATAAAGACAGCTCCTCGTTACAAAAAGGGCTTCATTAAAAAAAAATTAAGACAGCTCAAGTTTAAGGGAATTATTCCTGTGTGCAGTGCAGGGAGGGACAACGTAGCAGGAGGTCATAGGAATCCATCCAAGGTCTGTGGGAATGAGTGGGCCTAAAATTAACTCACAGCTAATGAAATAAGTCCATTCTCTGCACAAGGCCTTTCTAACACAGCCAACGTTTTATCATTGCAAAATGGGCTAATACAGAATTTTTGAGACTTACAATTTGGTGGAACAGTCTCGGAATTAGATGGCCCAAACGTACATTCTGTAACTGAATAATGAAATACCACCACGATCTAATGAATTAGTTGTGATTATTCCAGCTTTTGCGGCAGCCAGAAACACCTTAATTCTGCATCCCATGCTGGGAGTCAATAAAAATTCCAGCTTAGTCCATCTCCCCATTCCCCGCCCCGAGAAAAAGGATTTGAGATCCGCAGAGTCAGCAATACGAATGGCTGAATCCAAAGAGACTGTTATTAACTAGAGACCTGCCCAGAGTCTGCATACATGGTTAATCTCCTCCATGGCACAACCAAAGCCAGTCCAGCTAAAAGATCACAAACAAAAATGTTAACAATGTCTTTTATGGGACAGAAAAGCACTCTAATTGTAAAAGAGAGTTGGATCAAAGGAAGAAATATATTCCACAGACCCGCACAGAGAACCCATTTCTGGAAAGCTTCCTAACCCCCTGCATGCGCTATGCTCTGGCTCAACCCCCGCTGCACTTGGCAGGTGAGATAGAAAATGGGTTGTAAAACAAGCCCTAGGTTTTATAAGTTTCATAAATATTTTTTAACTGGAATATGAGGTATTCTTGGGGAATCCGTGCCAAAGAAGGAATGCGGTCTGACTTGGAAACAGAGTTACCACCTGTTCATGGCAACTACTTTTGTAATCTTGATTTATATTTTATGAGCATTCTTTTATTAGCTGACAATTAATTTAAGTCGATTTAATTGAAACAGAATCAGTTATGAAGTTTTTCCCAAGGGAAATTTTTCTGCAAGACTGGGGCTTTGGAGCACTTGGATTCAGTATCAATGAAGCCTTGTTTCATATCTGTGTTCTGGAATGCGTGCATGTGTCAAGTATGGACACACAAATGTGTGGGAGAGAGAGAGACACTACGTATATGTTCCATATGAAGTGGCAGGCTGTGGAATCTCAGATTGAACCTAAAATGTATGCAGCACCTCTGAAACCCATGGATAAATTTTAGAAGTAGCCACTTTATAGTTAGGGTCTGATATAAAGCTTACTGAAGTCAATAGAAAAAAAATCTCTCTCATTGATTTCTATGAGCTAAGGATCATGCCCTTAGTGATTTGAACACATCAATCTAAAAGTAGGTACGATCCCTTTAAAAGGTCTTATCAGTTTTTTCAAAGGCGCTGTAACTTTCCCCAGCTATACGTTGGTTTTCAGGTTATTGTCTAAGAAGAGAAGAGAAGAGTACCTCGACTCAGCAAGGATCTTAAACACGTACTTAACTTTAAAAACCAAGAAAGACCAAAAGGGGACTTAAGCATGTTCTTAAGGGCTTTGTTAAATCAGGGTCTAGATTATTAGAATGATAAGAGATGTTATAGCTCTAGTCAGGTTATGTAGACATTTAAAGATGGTTTGGCCCATTTTAAAGGTTTCAAAACACCAGTGAAGGAAAAAAGGTTGGTAATTTTACAGTCTTCTCATTAAGAGTTCTAATTAAACAGACCTCTGGTGAGGATTATTCAAGGATTCATTTTTCTTATGCAGTTTGTTAATGTTTCACAAGTGGCTCCTGAACGTGTTTTCAGCAAGGCAGTGCAATTACAGTGTTGTTATTTATTGAATTAACAGTAGAGAGTTTAGCAGCAATACAGCACCCCAATGTAGCTGCCGCATAGCTCTAAGGGATGTGTGTGTTTTGGTGAAAGAGAACTACAGAAGGTATTGTAGTCAAATGGCTATTTCATCCCTGATGACGTGTATGTGTTTTCTTTGCACATCTATTGTGCCCTGAAAACTCAAGCACTAGTTAGTTCAAATGGCATGGCAATCAAAACTTTGGCAAATTGTTGTGGAAAGTTACCCAGATTGTAAATTTGACAACTATCAAAATTATACAAACAGGCCAGAAAACTGATGGAGATTATATTTTAGCACTTTGGCGCTTTCGATCAATAATATGAGTAAGGGGGACTCTGCAAAGATGTTGTTTTGAAACAAATGGTGCCATATTAATGAAACAGGCTGGCTCCAAACCAGAAATTAAAGTTTAAAAAATGCAGCTGCATCTTATCATCCTTCATTGTCAAGTTTTAACAAAAATAGCTCCTAAACAGAGCCACATGTTTTGCTTTTTGCCCTAAAACTGAAGGTGAATTTCAAAGCTCTTTCCTAACTTTAGGCTTCAGGATACCGAGAAGATTTCTAAGATGTTATCAGGACACTGCAGTATTTCACACAAGCTTTTTTGTATAGTTCCTGTAAGCGCGACTTCAGTTTTTAAGTTGCAAGTGTAGTTAAATGAGTGACTATGTAAAAATGGCACCAACTCACTCAGTAGATCTGCACTGTTTCATCAAGCCACATGTACATATATTACCATCAAATACTGTCAATGTTTCAGTCAACACAATGTGAGTAGAGTGAGCATGCATCTCTGTTCTGCCCCATGCATCATTAACAAAATTGTCAACTGCCTTCCCGCCACAGAATCTTTATTACTGGTAACGTTGTAAGAGGGAGAAAATGCACAACACAAATTTGTGTTTTCAGAACCAAGGTTGAGTTAGCCCAGCAAGCAAGACAGAAGAGTCACCTTTTGGCTTGTCAATTGTGCAAATAAGCTAGGTGCTAGACAATTTTATAGGGATGCAACCAATAAAAGCATACTGGAATTCTGTACATATTACATATTACTCTGAAAATCTTTACAATTTAATAGACAACATTAACTTTCTCTATATGCTTTTAAGCCAGTCTAGAGAATAAATTCCATTTAATGGGTTTTTTTTAAAAAATCTGTAGAAAGGTTATCGTCTATTAAATTCTATTGGACTTTTCCATAAAGGTTGACTAATCTCAGCATCAGGCATTTGTCATTGCAGCACCAGCACAGAGAAAGACCTATGATGCAAACTCCCCAAGCAAGTGTTGAGTTACTGGCTCAACTCTCACATAAGCTTTAACAACGATGTATTTTAATCGAAATGATCAGGAACAAGACAGAGGGATGCAGGCAACCTTCATCTCAGTCCTCCCGATGAAGGAAGAGGGTCTAAGCATAACGAGATAAAAGCTAAGAAGAAAGGGACCCACACGCATGACTGTCAGATCCTAAAAACAGAAGTCAGGCTAGAACCTCCGCCAATGGAGTTCTGTAAGTTCTAATGTCTTATCTTTCTCTGAAACTCAGCCGTCCAATAGTACAAGAAAAATTGTACAAACCCGGTGTAGTTTCTGCACATTCCATTTTTATTCCATGTTCCTTGGACTGTATAAGAAGTGTCTGTAAATGTTATAAATTATTATGCAGCTCCTTTGGAAAAGCTTACAGCTAGCTAATTAAGTTTAAAAGCAATAATTATAGTTAAATGCATTTAAATTTAAGATGGTGTCAGGCCATTGCTTGTAATCTGGACAGTCATGTAATGTTTCAGTAGGCTGTATATATTGTTGCACTGTTGTATATTTTATATAGTGCTGGCCCAGTGGTGTAACCTTCCTGCATGTTGGGATGAAATGCACCTCTTAGGCCCTTAAAATATGATTTAAGTGTTCTTAATCATACAAAGCAGTTTATTTCACCCACTGATGCATGCTTACACAAATCATTCCTTTGAAGTCAACAGGATGAACTGTGAGTAAATGGTTACCAGTTTGAGTGAGGGTTGCACCATTGAAGTCTTACATGGGTAACGTGTCTGACAATATACAAATACATGGCACATTAAGAGAAAGGACTTCCAGTGGTTAGAGACCTGAGTTCAGTTCCCTGCTCTGCCGCAGACCTTCCTTTGTGATCTTGGGCAAGTCACTTCGGGCTTGTCTACACTTACCAAGGAATCGACATGTGGTGATCGATGCATCGGCAGTCGATTTAGCAGGTGTAGTGAAGACCCCCTAAATCGACTGCAGATCGCTCTCCCATCGACTCCTGTACTCCACCAGAACAAGAAACGTAAGGGGAGCTAATGGGAGAGCGTCTCCCGTCGACATAGCGCAGTGTGGACCCCGCGGTAAGTAGATCCAAGTATGTTGACTTCAGCTACATTATTTGTGTAGCTGAAGTTGCGTAACTTAGATCAATCTCCCCCCGTAGTGTAGACAAGGCCTGAGTCTGTGTCTTAGTTCTCCAGCTGTATAATGAGGATAAAAGTATTTCCCTGCCTCACAGGGATGTTGGGAGAATAGATTCAAAGAGTTGGATGCAGTCAGATACTACAGCATTGGGGGCCATGCAAGTCCCTCAGATTATGGGAAATGCAAATTTTATCCAGCTGTTTAACCAGACAACATACTTTTTGCACTTTGTACAACTCATTTTTTAAAAAATGGAAATCTAAAATGTCAGCATTAGTAGATTATAAATGGATTTCCTATCCCCATTCATACTGCCACTATTCAATGTCTCACCATCATTTTCTCTCTGTTACCAGACTAATGAGCCTATAAAAGAAGCTAGATAAACTCCAGCCATATAGCTTAGGTGCACTAGCTTTAGCTCTTTCACTAATTAAATGAGGTCATCAAAGAATATCCAAGCTCATCTGTCACACAGTACAGTGATCCTTTCCTTGGTAAAGTAGCAACAAGAGGAGACCAGAAAAGAAAATACCACTTTACCTGTGGTGGCCTGTGTTGTAGCATGTTATGTCTACAACACTTTCATGGCTAATGAATATCTAATAGCGCTTGATACAAATAGAATCTGCTACCGATCAAACACTGGTTGCTTTGTATCACACTTGAATCTAACAGGAAGACATGTCCAAGAAGATGTATTGTCTAAGTTCAATGTTTTATCAAAACCATATGATCACACACAGGCTTGAGTGTTGGTAAAAAGCCAACACACACAAGCAGGAAACTGCAAGCGTGTAAAATGTGACACGAATAAAAAAAAAAAAAAAAAAGAGTGGGGAAGGGAAGTTACCTTTGTGCCAAAAATAAAAGTTTTCGTCATGGCAATGTGGCATATCCGAAACACTTTTTTCGTCTGTCTCCTGCAGCAGAACGCGTCTGTTTCAAAGGCTGACATGCTGTCACTATCCTGTCAAGCTGATTTGCAAGTGTAGTTCAGACTGAAATCGGGACTAAGCGCTCCCACACATGTGCATGGTGTACGCACTCACGCACACAGAGAATAAAAGACCTTCCTGCATAAATATTTTTCTCTCTTCAAACTTAGTTTAGAAAAGCCTCTCAGAAGTGTCTCTGGCCCATGCTTCACTTTTGATTTTTCTCTTAAAGTACCACCCTGTACTGTGGAATATTCCAAGGATGAATCATCAATAGTTTATCAGATGATGGAGTCGCCTTTAAACCTCCACCTTTCCCATGCTCCATTCTTTCCGGCTGTTCGGTTTCCATCCAATTCCTTTTGGTTTTCACTGACGCCAACTCCTAAGTCAACTAAATGGAGTATAGAGGCTATGCTTAGGCTATCGCTGACTTGGTTTTCCAGATTAAAATCGGCAGCTTCTTCTACAATTTTCATTAGCTTCCAGCTGTTAGGGAAGCAAGAGTCCCATGTTGCTTCCTGAACTCATGTTTAACTCTTGAGAGGATGCACGGCAAGTACCAATCAGCTTGTGGACTTCAGAGATTTGCCATATACACTTAAGTACAAAGGAGTCAAACTGTCTGTGACAAGAATGGTACACCTGGCAGTAACCATCACCAAACCACGCTAGACTATTATTGCAAAATTGTTTTCTTTTAAATACTAGTCAAATATATTCTTAGTGAGTCTGACAATTTCTGGGTAAGGTAAAACTCCTCCTCCCCCTCCCCCCATGTCCCTTTCTTAAACAAGAAAGAAGCTACAAGGCAAGGTAAAATATCTATAACATCTCACTAAACTATTATTTTCCTCCTATCTCTGGCTCATTAATAGGACCATTCAACACATGACCATTCATCCAGACCCTAGAACCTCTTTTCACTCTGATTCATATAAAAAGTCACAGATGGAAAAGCTGTATTAGATCATCCAGTCCCTGTACATGTTCTAATACTCCTTCCAACCTAGTTTAAAAGTCCCAAGCCAGGAGATTTCTACCTGACTTGCGATTGTCACCTTGCTGAGAAGGGAGACTGCAGTTTGGAGAGACTAGAAACTGGTTTTAAACTGGATCAAAAATGACTAAATATTTAAGCAATCAACACTTAACTTTTAAACATCATTTTCAGCCAGGCCCCCATTTATGCAGTTGTTATTAACGAGAGGGGCATTTAAGCTACCTGAAGATCTAACTACCTGATTTGCACCTGCACATCAGTTTGTTGTCCTAAAGTCTACCGACAATTGTTTGCCTCCAGAAACTGCAGGCATAAAAAGTGGAGGCCAGGACCCTAAAATTCTTTGTTTCAAAGTCACAATGGAAACTCGATTGCAGTTTACTACGCTGGGCTCCCCTATCTGTGCCATGATTAAATGAGAACATGGTGACCCAGAGTTCTAGAGGGACTAAGAAAAGAGGCATTCAGCTCTCTGTGAAGTTGGCCATCAACGTGGTTACAGTTACTTTCATATGGTCAGAGGAACGTACACTCTCCATCCTAATGCATAAGTTATTATCTGCTAAACAGCTATTGCAAACAGCCACTGTGCAGTAGTCTCACTCATTGACTACTGCAAACGGCCACCATTTGGGATAAAACTCTCACAGAGGCCCTCTCTTCACCGGGGAAGCCTGTGTCATGAAGACTCCGTTTTTGTGGAAAGAACATATTTTCCCTCAGAAAGACACAATGTCCCCCAGTGGGGAGAGAGGGAAATGCAGTAGCGTTGCACACTAACCAAGAAAAGGTCTCGTCAAACTGCCTCCCACAAAGATGGCGGAGTTCAAGGTCGCTGCACAAAGCTGTGTTATCAAGTTTAAATAGAATTCCTACTAACCAGTGTTTCAAATCCTTTCTCCACACATAATAAACCTACGTTAGATCCAGTGAATATGGGGGAGGGATAGCTCAGTGGTTTGAGCACTGGCCTGCTAAACCCAGGGTTTTGAGTTCAATCCTTGAGGGGGCCATTTAGGGATCTGGGGCAAAAAAAAATCTGTCTGGGGATTGGTCCTGCTCTGAGCAGGGAGTTGGACTAGATGACCTCCTGAGGTCCCTTCCAACCCTGATATTCTACGCTTTTAACTGTCCCTTGGTTACAACTAAAGAGTGGCAACAGGTTTGCTCTGTTAAAAGGTTATTCTATACCATTAATAGAGCCTCATCTTCCCCTAAAGATGGACAGTACGCTCTTGGGGCAGAGACTATTTTCTATACTGTCGCCCCTTTGATGAGTGGAAGCAGATTTTGGGGCCTGGCAAGTCTGTTTCCCATTAAAGGAGAAAGCAGTAACAGAGTCTGTGTATTTTCTTAGTGTAATTAGTTTTATTAACAATATATACACCAGTCCTTGAGCATTGGTGATCAAAGAGTATATAGGCAATGCCTTCTTTAGGGAATCTCTCCATAACACCAATGCCCAGTTACCAAGGAGCAACTCTGCCCCAAAAATGACCTCTAGTTAGAAAGACTAAGTAAGGTAGTGAGCAAACTTTTGCTATTTGCAACAGTTCCACCACTAAAAAAATTCATCAAGAAAGCATTTCATCCAGAGCTGTCCACTGCTTATACACGAAGAAAAAACTTTAAGACTGCAACAGTGCCATCTGCTGATTCCTACCATAACAAAAGATTTGTTCATCTCCTTGTACAATGGAGGCTCAATCTGATTGGTCTTGAGGCGCTATTGAAATATAGCTATGAACAACCAACAGATCACCAGACATCTTGTAAAATCAGTTATTGCACAGGAAAAGTAGATGTTTTACTTTACAAGCGTGGTCAAGTAGTGATGGGTGCCCCAAATACAAAAGGGCACTATTCTGCCTATAATATTATCAGAGAATGGGAGGTAATTTAATGGTTTCGAACTCGCAGTGTTTCATGTAAAACTGAGAAACATTAGAATTAAAAAGTTAACAGTAAACACCAGTACGACTAATGAAGCGGATGAGAACAGCAGGAGATAGTTGAGAAGGAACCCAGCTTTGCTATCCAGATCACACATCCTAAAATTCTTTAATTTCAATTACTAAGAAATTCCACTGTTTCCTTGATAACATCTAGAAGGCAAACTTTACCACAGCAGAATCTCCAAGGAAGCAAATTTCAAATTGACGTGAGACAAATGACCTGTGGAATATTTGCCTCTATCACATTTGCCAAGTAGGTTGGTTTCATCTTTCATTGTTCCTGATTCTCAACTTTTGGCAGCTAAAACACAGTCTAGGGTGTTTTTTTTCTTTATTATTATATTTATTTATTTTTTAAATAACTGTTGAGAATCCGTTTGGGTCCTTTGGTATTGAAGGAATTTTTTTTTTTTTAAATAATGACTTGTAAATTAGGCTTAGGGAGCGAACATGCCTGGATTCAATCTACAGCTCACCAGAAATGACAAGCCTTGTGGAAGATTAATTCAAAATCATAGGATGGGAAAGCATATGGATTTCTCATTCTGCTTAATAGAAGGTAAAATTACATTTTTCTAATCTCCAAAGCTCTGCTGATGTTGCATTTAGCCCGTGGCCGAGAGACATCTGTCCAGGCATCTCCTGTGAAATTTGGACAGGAGACATTTCACTGTTTATAATTTCCTTTGAGCAAGATAATTTGGCTTCAATCTCATTTGCTCTCAGGGTAGGCACAGGAATCCATTCAAATACTTATGTAGCATTAGTATTGTCGGTACATTTAGAGAGAGACGTCCAAGCACCCTTCCGTTTGCCAGTTTCTCAGGGTAAGAAATAATATTTACAGCGTTACAGTCCCTGGAGAACACAGAGCATTGCTCTGCCATTCCCCACCCCTTGGAAATATGTATCTGACTCCAGATGTATGTGGATTATTTAATTCTGTCGAGAAACTACTAATTTCCCTCCGCATTTTTCAATTAGTGAGTTATTACATTTAGCATTGACCAGAAAAATGGGACCGTCTCAGCATTCTGCATAATACTCAGAAAGGGAACTCGTACCACGGCATCACAGGTCACACAGCTGCTGGCAACATAAATCTTAAAGGCAATCTTATTCAAAACATCTTTCATGACAAATGGGGACCAACAACACCTCAGACTCAAAAGACAAACCATGAAGTGCTGCCCAAGCTGTCAGCAGTTTGCTAGAAAGGTTTAATACTTCCACTATGGAAAACCTGGTCCCCTCGCATTTTAGTTCAGTTGTTTTCTTTTGGGAAGGAAGTGGAGCCTAATACCATAGGCAGAAGAATCATAGTTCCACAGATGCACAAGAGTCTTTTCCTCAGATAATCCCATTGATAATGGAAGCTACATGTGTGAGCAAAGATCCCCTAATAAGCAATTCAGGAAAATGCATCACTTAAGTTCTGATGCCATTGTGTACTTTTGGAAATATGATTAAGCACCATAACTAGAAGAAATTGATTTTTTAATGCACTGCTTAAGTGTGCATTAAGGCAAGGGGGGCTGATTAGCCTGAGGAACTAAAGTAACCCTTGCGGTACGTCTTCCCTACCTGCCGTATCGGCGGGTAGCAATCGATTTATCCGGGATTGATATATCGAGTCTCATTAAGACGCGATATATCGATCCCCGAACACGCTTACCATCGACTCCGGAACTCCACCAGAGCGAGCGGCGGTAGCGCAGTCGACGGGGGAGCCGCGTCCGTCGATCCCGCGCTGTGTGGACCCCAGGTAATTCGATCCAAGATACTTCGACTTCAGCTACGCTATTTGTGTAGCTGAAGTTGTGTATCTTGGATCGATCCCCCCCCCCCCCCCCCCAGCGTAGACCAGCCCTTGGAGTGCTCAACAACATGGGGATGGTCTACACTGGGAGGGGGGGAGGGAAATCGATCCAAGATACGCAACTTCAGCTATGCGAATAGCGTAGCTGAAGTCGAAGTATCTTGGATCGAATTACCTGGGGTCCACACGGTGCGGGATCGACGGACGCGGCTCCCCCATCGACTGCGCTACTGCCGCTCGCTCTGGTGGAGTTCCGGAGTCGACGGTGAGCGTGTTTGGGGATCGATATATCGCGTCTTAATGAGACTCGATATATCAATCCCGGATAAATCGATTGCTACCCGCCAATACGGTGGGTAAGAAAGACATACCCATGGTCAACGATGCATCTAGAGATCACAGAAAACTCTCTTGAGCTTGTTGAGATTGCTTGCAACAAATTAGGTGGTGTGGCTCTCGCATCTCAACTTGAGGACTGGACAGGGTCAGCACTCAACCATGGCTTACCTAACCGTGACACACCCACATCATACATGAAAATATATCAACACCTCCAAGAGGAAACAAGTGTTCCAGAGCAGATCCATTGACTTGAGCTGTGGCGATTAACCCCAGCTAAAGAGCTGCCCCTTCCTGCCATGATTAAATGGACAGTACTCCCATTGTGAAGGTATAACATGAAGCCTTATATTAACTGGGTTAATTATGTCCTGGCTAGTAACTCTTCCCTCCTAACTCAATTATTTCTCTATGCTTTTCACAGACCATAAATTTTAAATGCCACTAAACAGCACTGTTAGAAAGAAAAAAAATTATTTCTCCCTCCCACTTTCCTCTCCTTCTCCCAGAGAGTTTTAGTTGTTCTGCATGGGAAAAAATTAAGTAAGCTTATATCCAAAATGCCCATGGTTCAAGCTACAGTGCAATCCACCCATGATAAATTAATGATGTTCTACAGTGGTATGTCCTGGGGACATTCTGGCTTTTTATGGTTAAAGTATTGTGGTCTTACCCACAAAGCTCATGGGCAACATCATGTAATGTGAAGTTTACAGTGGACACCACTAAGCTGAGTGTTCTAAATCAGAAGGACTTGAAAGAAAAATACTACAGGTAATCATTATTACATTTTCCCCCCATTCAGAGGGGGAAATTTCAGTGATCACTATTGTGCCCATTGGAAATACAGGAGTAAACTCAACATCTGCCAGTAAAGGGGAAAGTCACTGAAATCTGGATTAGATCTAAGCAGGACTGCTTGATCAAAGAGCTAAGAGACCCAAGTTCCTTATTTAGATACCTATTAGTAGTAAGTAAACATCACTTAATACAATGCCAGGTTTGCAGAGTTGTATATTAAAGAGGGTCAGGAAATGCAGATGTTAAAGGTTTTTACTGCAATGCTACGTTGCGATATTGCCCATCCTTAATATTTTATAGTACGTATTTAACATGGCTTTGTGATACCAGTGTCAATCAAGAGTAACTCCACTAAAGTCAACCGAGTTACACAACTGTAAAATCAGTGTAAGATGAGAGCTAGGCTGGCTGACCTCATACGTTAACGATATAACATTAAAGCATCTACATTCATCCAATGTAAAAGTGTTTCTTAAAGAAAGGAGATAGGGGAAGGAAAAGAGACACGATGGGGGAAAGAGACGTGACTTTGAATTCACTGCTTCTATTTTCTGCCTGAGCCTCAGAAGCCAAAAGATGCTTAGAAATGTATCAAGATGCTTTTTCTTTAAGTCACACTGGAGTAGGAAATGGTCCTTTTCCTTTACGCTGTCTTTGTGAAAGTAAGATAGGGTCTAACCAATTACTCGTTCTCTGTAAGCTCCATAAACACTAGAAAACAGCAATCTACACTTTACTCCTTTTCCTTAAAGAGTCTTCAGCATGTAACATAATTCCTTACAGGAAAGAAAAGTTAATGCCGAATCTGGAGAAGCCAGGGAAGTCTCAAGAGATTTCCAACAGCTGACGATTGCTCTTGAGGAAAATCCAGCTGCCTCTCTCCAGGCTGTGACCTGTTAAAGCTGGAACAGCCAATTCCCAGCCAGTCTCTAGGCCATCGCTGGAATGATGAAGTGTAAATAAATTAAGTTCTTATCTCAGAAGAGCTCATGAGCATCTCACTCTGTATGTGAATTTTTCATGAAACACATGGGAAGAGGGGAGAAAATATTTCCAAAAAATCTGCACCTGAAATGAATCACGTTTTCGGTAGTCAGCAGAGAAAGAATTAAAATTTTTAAATAAAAAATTAAAAACCCTTCTGTCTGTTATTACAAGAGCTTTGATTTATTAGTGACCAAAAAAGGCTCTGCAGATCATGGGAGTCTCTGTCCATTAGGGATAATAGTAACTTGGTTGTGCTACTAAGATGCAGCGTAAAATTCCACAGGCTTTTACAGCTGAGACTTATCATTGGTATCTGCAAAAGAGAAAAAAAAAAATCTACTGAAGAGTAAAGTAGTACAATAATGCCTAGGAGGCCCCCGATGAGATCAGGGCACTGTAAAACACAGAGTTCCTGCTCTGAAAAGATTATTATCTAAATAAATAGGGAAAAAAACAGAAGGTGGGAGAGAAATGGAGGCAGAAAGTGGCAGAAAATCAGGAACAGAACCCCGGACTCCCAATCCCACTTCCATGCTCTATCCACGGGACCTCACAATCTGAATTTTATCCTAGAATGGGCAACCTCAGCTCAATTGCGAGTACTAGAAAACCTCTCATGACTTGACATGTTAAGCGTACACGGAACCACAACAAAGGCTCTGAGCAAAGAGTCTACTAGATGGGCTACTGAAAACAAGCAATGTAATCATTTTCAGTTCAGCTGGGCCTGCCATCCAAGGCTCTCAAAGCACCCAAATACTCAGTCCCATAGAGCTTTTATGAGAGAGGCAAGTATTATTATTATTATTATTTTACTGAATGGAAAATTTAGGCACAGGGAAGCCAAGACCCACATTTTCAGCAATGTCCACTGATCAGAGGCCTGATTTTCCAAGGTGCTGAACAGCTGCGGCGCCTGCTGTCTTCAGTGTGTAATTATGGGTGTTCAGCACCTCAGGGAAAAAAAAAAAATAAAAAAAATCAGAGTCTCGGTATCTCAAAAACAGGTCAGAGAATTTTGGCCTTTGTGACTCGTCAAAGTGTACACAAGAAAGTAACAAAGGCCGAAAGAGAACCCAGGAGTCCTGATTCCCTTCCCAGCGCTGTAACTACCGGAACACACCTGTGCCCATTGTACACCTTCACAAAAGCAGCAGAACACAATAGAAGTAACCCGATAAAACATTCTAGGACTACTACAAATAGCTGGCAATTTGACTTTTGTGATGCTGCCCCCCCCCCATAGGACATAGCACAGAACAAAAATGGCTTAAAGTTTCTAAGTGAGGGTAGATTAGGGTGCATGGAACTTCAGGAATGAATGAAATAGAGGGAGTGGTGAGCGCATGCCACAGATACAATTGGCAGTTACTAAATTCACTAAACATTCAATTGATTTAATCGTTCCCCAAAGGGATTAAACAGATAACACTGAACTAAAGGCCAGACAACCTGCATTTATGAGTAGGAAGGAAAGGGCTTTTTTGCCTGGCATGGAATTTTGGAACTGAGATCGTTATTTCAGTGTGACCTCTAGGCCACTAAGATAGATAGATCAATAAAAAACCTAGTCTAATAAAATACTAATACTACTAAATCTAATTTTTCAGCCAAAGTTTTTTCAAATTTTTGTTCCGCATTAAAACAAAAAACACAAAAAAACCTCAAATTTTTTCATGAAATGGAATAGTTTTCCAGCCAGTTGTAATCTCCATCCAAGAAATTTAACTCCGACAGTAAATCCATCTGATCATTGAATCTCCAAGGGGGAAAGGACCAGCAGAGAAAGGTCAAGATATTGGTGATGACAGTTATTCTGTTCCCAAGTAGGATAAATATTGCGCTACTTCCCCACACTCCTTTTGTTCACCTGGGGCATTCAGTGAGATCTAATTGGATCGATTTAGATTAAGTAGTCTGGAATTTTTATCTGAGAGAAGCATTTTTCCCTTCCCTATCCCCTCTCCTGAGATGAATTCTCACCTCACTCTTATGGATCTCTGCTAAGTTAGTTAGAATCCATAACTCCGCTTCCTGGAAATCGGAATGTACCATACATGGACAGTAAGCAAGTTACATGCCACAGGAAGCAGCCTCTTTCTCAAGCTCCAGCTCTCCTGCACTCTGAACATACTCTCATTTCTATAAACAGACCTGCAGGCTTCAGTTATACTGAAGAACTACTCCTCATCCACTGATATGTGACCTCTTCTTGGCAGAATAGGGCAGCTCTTAGAAGAGCACAGTCACACTACAGAAGAATTTAGGGCAGGACGTGAACTGAAACGACAGGGGATACTACCAGACCAGGATGTAAACATCAACATTGAAACTGATGCAAGAAAATTGGGTTTACACCTTTGCTCTGGAAGAAATAAAACATAGGGTTTTTAATGACCACATGTAGTCAGGACCTGGGTTTTACATCTCGGGCAAAAGAGGACACTTCCAGTTGCACAATCCCCCTTAAAGCCATTCCGAGTTGTGCCATCTGCTCTTGACTATGGGGACATGAAGAGATCACAGTAGTATTATCTGCAGGACCCTTATTCTATTCTGGTCCATTGCCACTAGCTGTCTAGCCAGGCCACCAGCCATGTACCAATATTTCCAGATCTCAAAATGAATGAGCAATCTGAATTCTTCCAGTGCAACACTAACAAAATGCAGTGCTGGAGAGTGTGCGACCTGAATGGCTAATAAACACACTTGCCTTTTCTTGCCAGAGTTATTTTTCCTGCTCAGTTATGTTTAATGACTGGCCTATATACATGCCTGCATATGGAGGTTTTATTTCCTTTTCATTTGGAAATCGGGCTTGTGTTTGATTTGCACTGACCCTTCTTCCCAGACGATGCCAGATCTTTATCATTCTGGCAGCATGCCATGCATTGCGGTTTGGAACATGCTCCCTCAGGTAATTATCTGGAGAATGTTTACATGGAAATCGATGGTACAACTTTCAGCTGTTGGCTTGGGTTTCGGATTTGGCTGGGACAGAAAGGATTTTGAAAGGAATGTTCAGTTTCTAAATGGGGATAATTAGTTGTTTGGTTGGGGGGGCAACAAACGGATCTTTTCTTTCTTGGTGGGACAATCTCAGATCCCTCGAGATGTCTGGGAATTTTTATCAAATTATTTTGCATCTTCAGCCACTATCATGAAGGACTGGGCATTTTTTCAAAGGGAAATTGCCTACAGCAAAGAGTTGCAAGTGTAGTGCACTTTGGCATGAGAGATCAAGTCATCTGGTAAAAGTATTTGGATCAGTTTGAGAAAGTTAATACGTTCTGCAGCAACTATTGTTCTAAAACGATGCAGTAAAAAGAATCCACTAAACCCAAATATTAAGGACGAAATTAATAAGGAGGATATCCGCTGATTTGCGCTGTTATTGCTGAGCTGGGACCCCAGTGGATATAACTCATGACCTCTCCTTTGCCATGCTTGGCCCGACTTCAATCATTGCCCTTGAGAGTCTCCTTCCCCATTCCCAGGCTCCTTTGTTCTTGATTTGCAAGGAATGAAAAGTTGGTCTCCACCCTTTCCGCTGATAGAGCTGAGTGTATGGGATGTGGCCAGGGTGATGCCAAGAGATATAAAATTTAAATTTAAATGTTTCCATATTTGTTTCCATCTTACCACAAAGCATCACATTCAAATGTGACACAGTAACTGAAGAGCACAGTCAAGTTAGAAGTCATAGTGGAGTAAAGAAAATGGTCCAGAGACTGACCAAAGCCTTCTCAATATAAAAAAAGAGAGAGAGAGACTAATTGCCTGAAGTTAGGAAGAAACTACCCCATAGACAGTTTTTTCCATAGGTGTTGACTATGACTTTTCTCTGCGGCATTTGGTGCTGGCCTCTGTAAGACAGATGCTGCAAAAGAACTCCAATCTATTAATTTAGACCAAATTTCCCAACCCCTTCTGGACTAGGCGGGCAGAGGTCTCTGCTAATGAGAGATAAAGGCTTCCACTGACATCAGAACATATCATCCAATGGGCACATTTATCACAGGACAACCTCTAATGATCACTCATTTATGGCAAATTATCCCTACCTCTGGCTGAGAGGATACAGGACTCGTTCTAGTCTTTAAAATAAATAGTGCTACCTTGTTCTATAGTTGCATTCCAAACATGGGCGGCCCTTGGGGGAGGCACTGCCCCTCCACCTTCCCTTCTGCCCCACCTCCCCAATGGAGCCCAGAGCACCCCCACAGCAGCCGCTGGCTCCCCGGCACCAAGCCATCTGAGCTGGGCTGGCGGAACACCTCCAGCCCCGGAGCACTGGGCGGGTGGTGCATGGGTGGGGCCACGCTGGGATGTTCCCTCTCCCATGGCTGGAATTCCGCATCCCGCTGCAGTTCACATAGATGCCTCGGAAAGGTACAACAATGGTTTACATTTAAGAACTAGATTGTACAAAATACTGGAGAATATACTGGAGAGAGTACATTCTGCATGGACGACTGGGGAGATATGCAAGACATAGAGGTCTTTTTCACCTGTACTTTCTAGTCTTCAGCGTGAGAACAGGGAAGCTAAAATGCAAAGGCACCAGTGTTTCCAAGGCTTTGTCTACTGGAGACAGAGGGGGACCAGAGTAGGAATCAAACTGCATTTTAATATTGCTTTTTAACCAGCGTTTGCTTGAATTTATGATAGACATTTCTATAGAACCCATCCCTATAGTATCTGAGCATCTCACAAACATCATCCCTCACAATGTCCCTGTGAAGGAGTGGTATATTACCCCCATTTTACAAACAGGAAGATTCAAGGCAGAATTACCTTAACTGACTTGACCAAGGTCAAACATAATCTATGGCAGAGCCAAGCCTCAAGTCCTCCCAGATCTGCTGACACCTACTCTGGTGCTTTAACCACAAGGCCCTTCTTCTTTGAGATGCGTGTGTGTTGTTTAGCCCACTTAAAAAAAAAGAAGAATTCAGTGCTTGTGAAAAGAGCCAGGCTGACAGCTTTGGAGATGGGAGTCCTCATGCGCCCAACAAGCAGACATAGCATGGAGAGTGGTAATGCATGTGTCCCCTGCATGGCCACTGCACCTCAGCCTTGACCTCTGAAACGGTCAGGAGTGCTGGGGAGTGTGCATCTTTTGAAGAAATGGTTGCAAGGAATTCACACACAGCTACAGTAAACAAGCCCATGTTTTCCCATTAGACTTTTATCATGGTTTCCCCATTCCATGGGGGTAGGGAAGACAGACTGAGGAATAAAGGAAAGAGAACCTGGAAAGTCTCCCTGTAATAGCAGGAGTCTGCCTTGGCTGCTTTATCTAGGCTATAACATTTGCGAACGATATGGCCTGATTGCCAAGTGGCAATATGACAAATTTCAAATCTAGACACCTAGTGGAAGCTGCAAGTGCAGCTGTTCTGGTCAGATGGGCTTAAAGACCATAAGGGACTGGGATCGTAGCCAACTCTGAACATTGCAATACGTCTCCTGATCCAGTTAGACAAGTGCTTCCTAGACAGCAGATGACCCCTTGTTTCAAAGCAGCCAGGTCGTAGTCTCCATAAAGAGCCTGGTACATGGCTAAGGAATCAAGGTCAGCTCCCAGACTGCTGCACTGGGTAGCACAGTATGGGGAGAAGGTGACCAGCCCTCTGTGGAGAAAGAAGTGGTTCAGGACTATTTAGAAAAACTGGATGAGCACAAGTCCATGGGGCCGGATGCACTGCATCCGAGGGTGCTAAAGGAGTTGGCGGATGTGATTGCAGAGCCATTGGTCATTATCTTTGAAAACTCATGGCGATCAGGGGAGGTCCCGGATGACTGGAAAAAGGCTAATGTAGTGCCCATCTTTAAAAAAGGGAAGGAGGAGGATCCGGGGAACTACAGGCCAGTCAGCCTCACCTCAGTCCCTGGAAAAATCATGGAGCAGGTCCTCAAGGAATCAATTCTGAAGCACTTAGAGGAGAGGAAAGTGATCAGGAACAGTCAGCATGGATTCCCCAAGGGCAAGTCATGCCTGACTAACCTAATTGCCTTCTATGAGGAGATAACTGGGTCTGTGGATGAGGGGATGGCAGTGGATGTGTTATTCCTTGACTTTAGCAAAGCTTTTGATACAGTCTCCCACAGTATTCTTGCAGCAAGTTAAAGAAGTATGGGCTGGATGAATGGACTATAAGGTGGACAAAGCTGGCTAGATCATCGGGCTCAACGGGTAGTGATCAACGGCTCCATGTCTAGTTGGCAGCCAGTTTCAAGTGGAGTGCCCCAGGGGTCGGGCCTGGGGCCAGTT
This sequence comes from Malaclemys terrapin pileata, assembly GCF_027887155.1. NCBI lineage: Eukaryota > Metazoa > Chordata > Testudines > Emydidae > Malaclemys > Malaclemys terrapin. The sequence continues at coordinate 18,138,812 of NC_071522.1, read as the reverse complement.
TTGTTCAATATCTTCATTAATGATCTGAAGGACGGCGTGGACTGCACTCTCAGCAAGTTTGCAGATGACACTAAACTGGGAGGAGTGGTAGATATGCTGGAGGGTAGGGACAGGAAACAGAGGGACCTAGACAAATTAGAAGATTGGGTCAAAAGAAACCTGATGAGGTTCAACAAGGACAAGTGCAGAGTCCTGCACTTAGGATGGAAGAATCCCATGCACTGTTACAGACTAGGGACTGAATGGCTAGGAAGCAGTTCTGCAGAAGAGGACCTAGGGGTTACAGTGGACAAGAAGCTGGATATGAGTCGACAGTGTGCCCTTGTTGCCAAGAAGGCTAATGGCATTTTGGGCTGTATAAGTAGGGGCATTGCCAGCAGATCGAGGGACGTGATCGTTCCCCTCTATTTGACACTGGTGAGGCCTCATCTGGAGTACTGTGTCCAGTTTTGGGCCCCACACTACAAGAAGGATATGGAAAAATTGGAAAGAGTCCAGCGGAGGGCAACAAAAATGATTAGGGGTGTGGAGCACATGACTTATGAGGAGAGGCTGAGGGAACTGGGATTGTTTAGTCTGCAGAAGAGAAGAATGAGGTGGGATTTGATAGCTGCTTTCAACTACCTGAAAGAGGATGGTTCTAGACTGTTCTCAGTGGTACCGGATGACAGAACAAGGAGTAATGGTCTCAAGTTGCAGTTGGGGAGGTTTAGGTTGGATATTAGGAAAAACTTTTTCACTAGGAGGGTGGTAAAGCACTGGAATGGGTTACCTAGGGAGGTGGTGGAATCTCCTTCCTTAGAGGTATTTAAGGTCAGGCTTGACAAAGCCCTGGCTAGGATGATTAGTTGGGAATTGGTCCTGCTTTGAGCAGGGGGTTGGACTAGATGGCCTCCTGAGGTCCCTTCCAACCCTGATATTCTATGATTCTATGAATCCATTTGGTTGATGAGCAAATCTGAAAACACTTTTGATAGAGAGCACAGATAGAAATGAACTAGCACCGAAGTCAGTGGGGGTGCACAGAGATTGCAACATCGTGCCCTTGGGATGGGGCAACTCACTAATTCTCCTCACCAAGGTGAGAGTCACCACTTGGACGGGTCTTTCATGAAGTGGGTATTAGTAGTTTGTTCATGACCAGGCTAAAATACATGAAGGAGGAGGAGAAAAATCACTGTGATAGAGAAATTGAAGCAATCCTTTAAGGAAAACGTGGTGCAAAACTTCCTCGACATGTCACAAAAGTGGATGCCTTTTCCCTGGTCTATTCTCTCCTTGGACCAACTTGTCTTTTGTAGGCCAAAAGATCATTCTGGTTTTGTTTAACATCTCGTTCTTCCCTCTAAGTCAGTACTGAACAAATGCGTAATATGAGGTCCAGGGATTTTGCAAGGGTAGTGGTTCCATATTTCTGGTAAGCAATCATTTGAAGGCCTTCAGCATTTCTGGTCAGTAAAGATCCCATAGTGATGTTTGCAGAAGTAACAATAATAAACAGTAATACTTTGCATTTCTAGATCACCTTTTACCTAAGCATTGGACAAGCATCACTGAATTAATCCTCACAACTCTCCTGCAAAGTAGTTCAGTATTTTCATTCCAGTTTAGGAAACTGGACCAAAGCACTGCGTTTAAATGACTTGCTCATAGGTCAGAGACAGACCAACTGTGCAGGATAAGGGTACGATTCAGATCTCCCAACTCCCATGCCTATAACTTTAGCCACAAGGCCATCCTCTTCATCATGACCACGTCCTACCCAAATTCCAACTGCAATCTTTAATGTTATGCTGATCTACAGAAAACCTTCCCCTTGTAGTTTCTACCATCCTTAAAAATATATTTTTAGAGTGTTTCTAACAGTATGGCTGCTGTGTTCCACCTGAGGCCACTGTTTTTCAATAGTGATTGATCCCTTCTGAGGATCAGACTTAGCAATAGAGAGGCTAGGGTTCGACATACAAAACAAATATAGTATGTGAGTGCCTAGATTTGCCCGTGCAGTTACCACAACTGCATATGCAATCCATGGTCATTAGATGCCATAATGGAGGTTCACAATTACAGGTGCATGGTGCATCTCACGTATCACTTTGTAAAACTGCGGTTCTAAACATGAATTTGCAAAGCACATAGGGAACTTTTTAGACACCGTATGAGTCTATATTGTACATTGATTGTTTGCATTACTAAAGTTATTTGTAGTAACACCACAACAAAATGTACTATACATTCAGGTGTGCATGAAATGTGGTTATTATGGACGAGGCTTTCAAAGACATCAGCAATTTTAATGTTTTTTGGATGACTTCATGACCTAACACACTCCTTTTCCAAAACAGAGAGAGAGAGAGAGAGAGAGAGAGAGAGAGAACCACAACGCAACAGAGAAGGTGCGGATGTTTGGTCAAGGGAAAATATGTTACAATTTGCTCCAGTTAAGGGATTACCAGTCTTCCAGGAAGGCCGTTTGGGAATTCCAGAGAATTTCGCTGTACCAGAAAGCAGGGGTACTGTTTCAGTTGCAGTTAGGAAGACGGAGAATGCTAGGCAGATTAGCCCTACATATGTTTTGTCTTTAAAGGTTCAGTAACTTCAGACGTTTTTCTTAGGCTGGGTTTTCAGTTTCATGCTGTTAAGTTTAAATTATTGTTTGGAGATATATGTTATCCCTTCCCCTCATCCAAAACAAAAAATCATAAATATAATGAGATGGTCCAGCACGGTCAGGCATGGAGAGGCTTCTTATTCTGAAAGATGACACCAAACATAACTTGTAAAGTCTCCTTGTTCCTGAGCAAGTTGTAAATTTACTCTCCTATCAACATTTCACTGGGAAAGAATTCTGTTTAACAAGCTTCCAGGCGAGGGGTCAAGTTCTAAGGGCCGAATGGCTTAATAGATTAGTCAGGGATTCCGCTGACTCTAAGAGAAGATACTGATTTATTTTTTAATGCTTTCTCACCCACAGTCACTGGTTTCCAGATAAACAATTATCAAAAACTAAAGGGAGTTGTATGCAGTGCAGATGCACCCTGGAAAAAGTTCAGTACTGGAGAGCAGCTTCATCACAGTGGGTTTGGAAGGTGAAATCTAATGCAATATTGACACACACTACTGCACCACGGGAAAATATCCCTGTGGACTGGCTCAGCTGGTGAGCACCTTTAAACCGAGAGTCCAGGGTTCAAAGTTCCTTGGGCGTCTTTGAAAATCCCAGCTGTAGCATGAAATTCCCCTGACTTCTCCCGCAAAAAAGTCACAGGTATTAGCCACGTCCCTCTCATAACAGAAGTGATATCTTGTATCAAATGAAATTGAAAAGCAATGTTCCCAGTGCCATTAGGAGGTCACTTATTACAATATATCTGTCTGAAATTTTTTTCAATGTATAAGTTTGTCGATGAAAGAAGGGGACAGATTTCTCATCTAGCTCTGTTAGTTGTGCATATTTAAGTTTCATTTGTCAACACAATTGCTACTGCAAGTCTGAGCTTGTAACACAAAACATTCAAAATAACCAAGGGACCCACCAAGGACTATAGATCACCACCATATGATGAGCTATCATCCGTTTTTCCCTAAATACAGAACAGAAATATTTATTGAACACTTCTGCCTTTTCTGCATCATTGTGGATAATTCGACCGTTTCCCTCTAGTAATGAATCTGTGTGCTCCCATGCAGGAGTTCTAAGCACTGAAGTGGACTCAGAACTCTTGCATCTCTACGCTAATTAAAAACAGTGGCATTGCTGAGAATCGCTAACACTCCCTTTTCTCTTGAGTGAGGTTCATAACCCCTGCGTAGGATGCTAGCCTGACTCCATCAGCCCAGGAAGGACAAAGCCAGGTTCAAAGTCTGTTCAGGCCCTTCCTTCAGGGCACAGTTTTATTCTTCACATATAAAACTCAAAGCAAAACCAAAATAAAGCTATTCCCTGAACAAAGTGGGCAGCACAAACCCAGCGGCCTTTCCCCTTGCATCTCTCTAGGGCCTGTGACAGAAGCCCATCTAGTTCCCACAGCTCCCTTTTCAACTGAGCCACTGGCTGGCTTTTATAATCACTTAATCAGTTTCATCTGGTAACTGATCAGTCACAAGTGAGGCTGAGCCCATCTCTCCTTAAAGGGCCAGCCACCCTGTGATGCATAAATCAACACTCCTCTGTTAAATCAAAAGATGACTTGGTTTCTGTTTTTAGGAGAGATTGTTCATGTGCGCCTACTTAATAGAACTAGTGTCTTCAGACAGAAAATAAAGAGGACTAGAAAGAACAGTGTCAATGAAAATTCAGCACAGTCTATCACCCCAACCTTATATCTGCCGATATGACCTCACAATAGTGCTTGCTTGGCTGTTGCCTCTGGCTCTGAAGAGTGAAGAAACACAGCTAAAAAGCGTGGGGGGGGAGGAAGGGGGAAGAAAAGCAACTCCACGCCCCCCCAAAAAAGAACAAATAGGAAAACAAAATACTGGGAGGAAAATGCAAAGCAAATTACAAAGAGCATATTGCATTTGTTGTTCTTTCCTAGGGTTCACTGACTTCAGAGTTTCCTGTATGTAGGCTGAGAAATAACTTTTGTAATTTATATTAGTCACTCAGTCTAAGCCTCTCTTCTCAGCTTGTCTACTTTAAAACCGCTTTGCAGTATATACCACGAGTAAACTGTGTGTGGGTAGCAGGCAGGCAGAGAGATTGATTGAGATTGTGTGCATTTTGGGCTGAGTCACCAGGATATTTAAATAATTTAGTAAGTACAAACACAAGTAATTCTAGTTTAGCCATAAAAATTACACTGTATGGAAATATAGTGAGAATGAAAATTGGTACGTAAGACTTCCATAAGACTTTAAAGCAAGCCACAAGACCAAAGGTATATTTAAAAAAAAAAAAAAAAAAAAAAAAGCCCTTAGCTTTTTTGAATAAACTTTGCTGCTAACCACAGGGGAATGTTAAACTCAAGCAACTTACATGGTAGATATTTTATACTGAGAGCCCGAAACCTCTGAGAAGTGTGAACTTTCCCATGCATCTCTAGGTATTGGGGAGTGCCCCTGCTACCACCCCGACTATCAGGTTTGGGAGTGGAAATAGAGAGGACCCTCCTGTTGCCACTCCTGAGAGGAAGTGGGCCCTTGTTGTCATTCCTTAGGGGACAGCCCGTGTATCTCTTTCCACCATCACTGCTAGTGGAAAGTGGACAATGGGGGGGGAGGGAAGGGCTCTGTTTTGAGGTGTTCCAAGGACCCCAGACTGCCTTAATCCAGCCCTGCTAAAAATCACTGAAGCTGTAACCAAGATGAATGAATGGTTGATGTACAGCACAGACATTCTTAAGCGAGCAATTTGCAATAGTCCACAGACCCATCTGCATTCACTTTAATGCCTGCCCTCATCCAAAACTATTTATATATTGCGGGATTCTTAACCTCAGGGGCTTTGCATTTCCCCGCATCATTCAGCCACTTAATGGTGATGATGAAACAGACCACTCACTTCATGTCAAAGGCTGCAGAATGCACAAAGCCACTGGTGGTTAAGAAAAATACCAGACACGATGGGCATGCTCCAGCCAAAGTCCCCTCCTCATGCTGTTCACAGAGCAAGAAACAAATCCATAGAAGAATGGAGTGCGCACACACACACACACACACACACACAAAATGAAATTAACCAAGCATAGAACTTTGCAACAGCTTTTTACTGATGTCTGCTTGAAGAAGCTTTGTTATTCTTATTACTGTTGTTAAATGCAAAGCAAAACATCCAGCCTAGAGGAAGAGGAAGGAAAGAACGTTTATCTAGTTATGTTTCCAACTGAAATATAGCGTTGGGACATAAATGGAAATAATGCTTTCATCCCCTCTTCTTTCCTCCTCAACAGAACAATTTTTTTTAAAGGAGATGTTCAATATCTTGGACCTTCCAGACCTAGCCAAACCTCCAATGTTTGATACATTTTGTCTACCCCAGTCTTATTCATATTCCAAACATAAGACATGTCGGAAAGATTGGGGAAGAGACATCCCCAAAACCAAGTTAACCAGAGTTATCATTCCACCTTATAGTACAGCAAAGAGCAAAATTTAACAGATTGGGAATGCAGTCAAGGAGACAGGGCCGGCTCCAGGTACCAGCCTGGCAAGCAGGTGCTTGGGGCGGCCGCTCCGGAGTGGGGCGGCACGTCCAGGTATTCGGCGGCAATTCGGTGGATGGTCCCTCACTCCCGCTTGGAGCAAAGTACCTCCCGCCGAATTGCTGCCGCAGATCGCGATCGCGGCTTTTTTTTTTTTTTTGGGGGGGGGGGGGGAGGAAGGTGCTGCTTGGGGCGGCCAAAACCCTGGAGCCGGCCCTGCAAGGAGAGGCATGTTCTAGAGATCACAGAAACATAAAATTAGAGCTGAAATAGACCTAGCTGCATCCTTCTGCCAGTACCATATTTTCTCAAGTGTTTTATCCGTTTGAACTTTAGTTCACTTTTAATTTGAAGACCCTAAATAGGACAGTGGCAGTTAGAGGCACAATAGGTTGATGTTCAGTGGGAAGAGGTTTACTACTACTTTACTAGTAATAAGTAAACAATTAACATCACTGAAGAGGTGGCCAAGTTTTCAATCACTCAGCACCTACAGCTGGGGCCAGGTTTTCAAGACATCTCACCACCCAGTGTACTAAACTTTTGCAAATCTGACCTCCGGGATGCCTGAATGGGAGCTGAGCTCTTTTGAAAATTTAGCCCAAACTGCACGCAATGAGCCTTAATGAAACTTCTGGCCCTATCAGGCATCAGAGCGTCTTTCTTGCAAGGATCTCGGTAACAGTAACAAAATTACCATAAGCCTAAAAACTCTCCTGTAAGGTAAGGAAGTAGCATTATCCTCGTTTTGTTATTGGGTTACACTGAAATAAAGAGAAGCTCAGTGACTTGCCAAGGGAGATACACTGAGTCAATGATGGAGCAGAACGCAGAACCCAGGAGTCTTGGTGCCTAGGTCCCTTTTGCAACCAATGGACCACACTCCTCCACACTAGACCATACTACTTACAACACTGTTTTCTCTAATATTTAGATCTAAAAACCTTTGGGAATGCAACTGGGGATTCTGCACAAGGAAGATGTTATGGTCTTACATTTCATTTGATAGCTCAGCAGAAGGCAAACCTGATTTGTCCTTTCAAGTCTGCGTTTGGGTTTTTGTATCATCTTATTTTGAACACTATTGTGGCTAATGACTGACCTATCTTGTTGTTTCCAAGTCAGTGATTAAAAACCATCTTTCATTTCTAAGTACTTTTTATTTTGGGGTTTTTATATAATTTTGAAGGTTAAAAAAGCTCATTCAGTTCAGTATGGCACAAGCCAGTAAACACAGAACGGCTGGCCCTGCGTTCCGCACTAAGGGCTTGTCTACACTTAAAACGCTGGCGAGGCGCAGCAGCTGCACCACCATAACGCTTCAGTGAAGACGCTACCTATTCCAACGGGAGGAGTTCTCCCATCAGTGTAGGTAATCAACCTCCCCAAGAGGCGGTAGCTAGGTTAATGGGAGCATTCTCCTGGGGGTTATGTTGGTTTAACTGCACCACTCAGGAGTGAGGATTTTTCACACCCCGAGTGATGCCGTTACACCAACCTAATTTCCTGGTGTAGACCAGACCCAAGACACTCCACTCAGTCTCAGACTGAAAGTTCTTACTCCCCAAAAATGGAATGTTCAAGTAATAATATTTCCTTAAACACCATAGTCTGAAAAAATAAGCAAATGCTGACTGGAAGGATTTGCTCAATGTAAGACAGCAGGGCTAAGAGAAGGAACCATAAATCCCAGCATGTGTCTTGTGCAGTAGGGAAGTATTAGCTCCATTTTGAACACTAGGAACTGAGATACACCTCTACCCCGATATAACGCGACCCGATATAACACAAATTCAGATATAACGCGGTAAAGCAGTGCTGCGGGGGGCGGGGCTGTGCACTCCGGCAGATCAAAGCAAGTTCGATATAATGCAGTTTCACCTATAACACAGTAAGATTTTTTGACTCCCAAGGACAGCGTTATATCGAGGTAGAGGTGTACAAAGAGATGAAGTGACTTGCCTATGGTCACTTAGGAAGTCTGTGGCAGAGCCTGGGATTAACACCACATTTCCAGAGTCACAGTCCAGTGTTTTAGCCACAAGACCATCCTTCTTTAATTTTCCCTGCAGGATTTTGTAATCCCTTAACTAGAAATTTATGCAAAATTTTCAGTCACCAAGTTCCAGACATTCTTGTGTCCGGTGAGAGAAAAATGCCTCACCATATATATATATATATATATATATATATTATATATATTTTCGCTTATTGTGTTCTGGAGTGTACCTAGTACCGCCATATAATAAATTTAGGGCCATTGATTAATTGCAGTTAACTCATACGATTAACTCAAAAAAATTAACTGGGATTAAAAAAATTAATTGTGATTAATTGCACTGTTAAGCAATAGAATACCAACTGAAATTTATTAAATATTTTTGGATGTTTTTCTACATTTTCAAATATTTTGATTTCCATTACAACATAGAATACAAAGTGTACAGTGCTCACTTTATAATCAAAAATAATATATATATTTGCACTGTAAAAATGATAAACAAAAAATAGTATTTTTTAATTCACCTCATACAATACTGTAGTGCAATCTCTTTATCGTGAAAGTGTAACTTACAAATGTAGATTTTATTTGGTTACATAACTGCACTCAAAAACAAAACAATGTAAAACTTTAGAGCCTACAAGTTCACTCAGTCCTACTTCTTGTTCAGCCAATCGCTAAGACAAACAAGTTTGTTTACATTTAGGGGAGATACTGCTGACTGCTTATTTACAATGTCACCTGAAAGTGAGAACAGGCATTTGCATGGCACTTTTGTAGCCAGCCTTGCAAGGTATTTACGTGCCAGATATGTTAAACATTCGTATGCCCCTTCATGCTTCAGCCACCATTCCAGAGGACATGCTTCCATACTGATGACGCTTGTTAAAAGAATAATGCATTAATTAAATTTGTGACTGAACTTCTTGGGGGAGAATTGTATGTCTCCTGTTCTGTTTTACCTGCATTCTGCCATATATTTCATGTTATTGAAGTCTCGGATGATGACCCAGCACATGTTCATTTTAAGAACACTTTCACTGCAGATTTGACAAAAACGCAAAGAAGGTACCAATGTGAGATTTCTAAGGATAGATAAAGCACTCGACCCAAGGTTTAAGAATCCGAAGTGCCTCCCCAAATCTGAGAGGGATGGGGTGTGGAGCATGCTTTCAGATGTCTTAAAAAAGAAACATTCCGGTGTGGAAACTATAGAACCCAAACCACCAAAAAAGAAAAATGAACCTTCTGTTGGTGGCATCCGACTCAGATGATGAAAATGAACATGCGTCGGTCCGCTCTGCTTTGGATCGTTATCGAGCAGAACCCGTCATCAGCATGGAAGCATGTCTTCTGGAATGGTGGTTGAAGCATGAAGGGACATATGAATCTTTAGCACATCTGGCACGTAAATATCTTGCGATGCCGGCTACAACAATGCCATGCGAACGCCTGTTCTCACTTTCAGGTGACATTGTAAACAAGACGTGGGCAGCATTATCTCCTGCAAATTGTAACCAGACTTGCTTGTCTGAGCGATTGGCTGAAGTAGGACTGAGTGGACTTGTAGTTTCTAAAGTTTTACATTGCATTCAAAAATAAAAGTTATTTTTGTACATAATTCTACAGTTCAACTTTCATGATAAAGAGATTGCATTACAGTACTTGTATTAGGTAAATTGAAAAATACTATTTCTTTTGTTTTTTACAGTGCAAATATTTGTAATCAAAATTAAACAAAGGAGCACTGTACACTTTGTATTCTGTGTTGTAATTTAAATCAATATATTTGAAAACCATCCAAAATATTTAAATAAATGGTATTGTGTTATTAACAGTGCGATTAATCACAATTAATTTTGTTAACCGCTTGACAGCCCTAAATAAAATATATAAATGTCTTCTTTCAGTGGAATAAAATTGTTCCTGCTTCATTTGCGAGTATCGCAAATTGCTGCTAATTTTTTTAATACCAGAAGATGAAGAGTTTTGAAAGCTTTGAAGGGTACTGAAGGCTGCAGAGAAGTATTTTATTAATTTCAGAACATGGCTGGCTCCATAATCCAATGCCATGCTAATAATCAAAGTGTATATGAGGAAATGAGAGGCGCAATTCTGCATTCCACAACTCCTTGTGCATCCCTGGAGATTTGCTAATAGAGGTGCACAATTCCTCAGCGTGCAGGCACCAATGTTCATTTGCCTATGAATATACAGGGGTTTGCCTAGGCAATGGATTCCAGTTCTTTCAGGTGAACCCATTAGGGTGATATTTTCAGTTACACAGAAAGGGACCAAGCCATAAACCAATTATATACTCCCCAGTCAGCCTGTATCCATCTGTGGTCTCTTGTCTTATTCCCTGCCCTAAGGAGTTCACAATCCAAGTATATCTTTTTGTTCTGTTTGTATAGCACCACGTGCAATGCGGTCCTGATCCATTTTCTGGTCCCCTTTTCCCCATTTTGACCCCTGCTTTTGGTTAAAAGTAGGATTTTCATTTAACTGTGGCTCCTTGTAACAGAGTTAGTGTATTGGTGCAGAAGGGATCACGTACTAGATCATTGCCCAGGGGTAATATGCGGGACACCAGGTAACTCAAGTATAAATGAAATATGGGACTACATTTGTGTTGCTCACAACATATTTGTTCAAAAGGGGATGACTTAGTGCCAAATCAAATGACTAAAGGAAAGTGCCTTAGATATATATTGGAGAAATTGTTTAATAACAGTTCATCCTTATGGACACATTAATGTCACGCTTCTAAGGGTATGTTGGCTAGGACATAGGAGATTGACCTGAACCAAGCTTGCTGACCTAAACACCTTGAACTTTCTGGGAGTTCAGATCCTGATCCAAATGGTGGAGCTTGGGCTTGTCTTTAGCTGTAACTTGCGCACCAGGCATGTAGAAAGATTTGGACATTTTCCATAGTGAATTTTCCCATGGTTGCTGGTTTGGGTCAGGCCCTTCTTTAATTCCACTCTCTCCTGCTTGTTGGAGCGCCTCTCTCTCCAGAGGTGTATCCAATTGTATAACCCAGAATCCAGATGTCTGAAATGAATAGACTGTGCACAAATTGGACAGCAGGCCTGCATTCTGCTAGTTCCCCTCCCAAGTACAAGGAAATCCCTTGTAGAAGTCTGGACAGTATATTGCCCCATTGTCATATTCTGCATTGACTCAGCATGTTCCCGATGAGGCCTAGACCTTCAAGCTGGCTTAGAAGGAAAAACAATTAGCTTCCCATCACAATACTTTATAGAAAGCATTTGAATTACCATCCCAGCTGTGTATAATGTCCACACATGTGCAGGATATAGCATGGCGTCCCGCCTCCTTTCCAGCTCCCCCACTGCCTGCCCTGGGTTCCTGGACAGACGAATGGGAAATAAGTAAGTAAATGCTGTCATAGACATTGGAAGCAGCTGTAAGAGTACGCTTTATATCTTGTAACTGTACTGTAGAGAACAATAGCAGTCCCTCATACCCTGTCAGGCAGGCTGTTTGAGTTGCTGATTGATGTACAATACCTCGTCCGTCTGACATTTCAAGATGTGACGTTGCTTTGCTAATTTTTCTCCTCTGAATTATTAAAAACCGTCAAGCCAAAATTTTCCTATCGTGGGTGCCTAAATTTTAGGAATCTAAAATCGTAATTAGGCTCCTAAATAAGTGGCCTAATATTTGAGAAGAGCTGGGCACGCGGAGCGCTTGTTGAAGTGTGGTTTTGGTGACCTCTATTTTCAGAGATTGTTGAGCACACATAACACCCACTGAATTCAGTGACAGACACAGATACTCAGAACCTCTGTAAGCCAAGCCATGCCAGCCTATCTTAATGGATTGCAGGGGAGGGCTTAAGCTTAAGGAATGCCAGACCTTCACTATATTGGGAAAGTAACAAAATGAAACGTAAAGCAAAACATAAGATAATGGGATCAGTTTCAGTGGAGCTAGGCAGATTTATCCTGGCTGAGAGTCATGCCCATTGTTAGCAAAGAAGAAAGGGCAATTTATCCACTTGCACTTCTTGAGGGTGTTTTTTTTTTTTTTTTTTTTTTTTTTTTTTAAACTCCTCATTTCCAAAATAACATCAAATTATTTCAGTGACCTCAGCATCTTTGCCTTGACAATATGCATAGTAAGCTACTTTGTTTTGGATGATTTGTTACTTGTGTCACATTTATTGCGTTTTGGACAAAAAGGAGAACATTCCCTAAAGTCTCTTTAGATTTTTTTTATCTGTAATTTCTGTGTATGTTTCCTCATTTAGTGGCTGGAGTTGGAAATGTTTGTTGGCATTCCCTCCATTTCAGATCTGTTAAATTGTATTAAGCGAGGATCCTGCGGTCCTGTCCGTTGAGATGTGTAGATAGAGGGATATTCACCAATGTGCCCAGTTGCTACACAGATAATGCTAAGTATATGCAGTTTCATTCACTTCAATTAGTCTGTATTATCCAGGCACTTGATTGTAGGTACGTTTTGAAGCCACTTTATTGGACGAGCTGGATACAGTACATCATGCCTTTTGTAACACATGTGTATAACTTAGTATAGAGAATCCTAATCTCTGTAGTTATTTTGCTTATTCCTTTTATGTCTCCTTCAGGTTTGTTTCCTTTCTTAAAGGTTTGTTTGTATGTTTAAGTCGTATCTGCATAGAAACAGCAATGGGAAAAATTACACTTCCCAAGATTCCCTGTTAGTCTTGCCTGTGCATGACTCTTGCCTGTGCATGACACTTTCCTCTTACTGGGAAGTTTATTGAAGGTAGTCTTCATTTATTTTGATTTCCAGGTCTGGCAATTAACTACTTCCAAACATGAATTGCTCCTGGTCACTGTTCTGCTGAAGTGTAGCTTTATGTTTAAAAAAAAAAAAAGTTATAGTTCTTATAGAGGAAAGATCCCCAAAATCAAGGGAAAATAACAAGGGATATGATTAAATCCCAGTTCTAATACTTCTGCTCTCATTAAGTAGCTCCATTGATTTCAATAGTGAATAAGGGTGGCAGAATCTTATGTGAATCCAGATCACAGGACTTTTTTTTGGAAAAAAGAAATTTGGTCAAATTAATTTTACCATAAATTACAGTAATTTCTTGGTGAAGAAAGTTTGTGTATGTATAGATGATTTGCCTTCTAATTGGCTGGCTGCAGGATGGGTAGGGCTTTCGTTTTTAGTTTTTATTTTGTTTAATTTTTCCCAGGAATTTATCGGTGTTTGTTGTAGGAATAAAAACAGGTGAAAATTGGTAGGAAAAAAACTTAATTTTTCTGGGTAAATATCAGGGTTTATTGTGGTGGGTGGAAGGACAGGGAAAATAGTCTTTAGTTTATTAACACTTTGATGAATTGAATTCAACATGGTTTGCTGCAGAACTAAAACAGAACTGAAAACACAATGCCACCTCTGAGTTTAAGAAAACACTCTCTCTCTAATCCCCAAATAAAAAACTTATTTGAATAAACAGTTTACTGTTGTAGATTTAGAACTATTAGCCTATAAATATTTACATTTAATAATCGGGCCACACCATTTGCAGCGTGTATACTCAGCTTCATCCTTTTCTCCTGTTTTTGTTTTAAACTTTTGAATACTTCCTTGTGTTCTGAACCGTATTCTGAAACAGACTTTCATTTTCCCATTTTAGGGTGTCAAATCTTTAAACGGTTATCTGCTAGCAGCTTGAAATGTGTACGTGGTGGGCATGAGATACATCCGTACATTCAGATGCACACACTTCAGAGCTTGCGTGTGCTCCTGTTTGGGGGGTGGGTATCTTCTAGACTAATACATAGCCTTCCTTCAACAGGCAGCTTTGCATATACACACAGACAAAATGTGTTATCGTACTATATACATCTCATGCAATGTATTGTATTTTCCTACTAAAACAAGTTATTTTTTTATCTATTTGAATGATACAAAAGTAGGGTGAAAATCGGGGCGGGGGGGAGAAATGAATAATACTTTTTGTAAAACCCAGGATTTTTTTGGTAACTGAAAACGAAGGGGCTTAAGGATGGGATATCACTGACTGTGTAAACAGTGAGCTCCAGAGAGAGATGATAATAATGACAGCAGGGGAATGTCTATCTAGCTGAAATAGATCAATGGCCACAGTCAAATAGGTCTTGTCTAAATGCCACAATAAATGAACTAAGGGTGTTCCATTCCCGGCAGCTCTTTCACCACTGCAGCTAGTTTCTGGACTGAGCCCTGGTCTGTTTCCAGGCTGCAGATGTTTTGACTGATTTCCGGATTGAATTTCATTCCCGCCTTTCGTGTTACTCTGTTCTCTTGCGAGTCCTTGTTCTCCCACCTCCACGTGCCAGCGAAAATGCATCTTTTCTTCTCTGATCACAGTGCCAGGATTCATCGCTGTTACTCATTTCAACTCTTGCAGTTTCCTTCGGCCGCTGTCTGTCACCTCTGATCAGCCCCACTGCTATTTGGTAGCTGTTCCTGCAGCATTACGACTGTCCTAATGTCCCTCTCCTCCTAGGTAAGGTCGCCTTGTGGGTCGCCTGTGACGTGCTGGTGTTCTTACCAAGTACTCTGTATGTTGAAGACGGCCCTTTGGAGAGTGCTTTTGTTTTGCTCTTGCAATGATGTGGGTGTCTCTAGTGCTTTATGCTGTTGTTTGTATTACCTGGTACGAGGTACTTTTCCAAGCACCACCCACAAAATAAGCTCCGCCCATGTGAGTCAGAAATGAGACCCTGTTCACAGCAGATTGTGCAGATGTTCAAACTAGGATGGTGTATGCACTCCAAGCTCCACTCAGGTCATTGAGCTTGGCTCCCCTCTGTGGGGCTTTAATATGCCCAGGCCACTGCTAGCTGGTTTGGGTCCTACTTGAGTAGGGAAAATAAAAGATGGCGCCTACCAAACCGTGGCACCAAAATGAGAGGTCACTCACAATAAATTGTGCAGCTCTGTGATCCTCCCTCTCCTGTATTGCACAGAGAAACAAACAATTAACACCTTTCACATTTAAATCATCAGTGGGCAGCTGAGTTAACACCTCACTAAGATGAAAGAGGCTATAAAAACCTCTCGGAACCATTGCAGAGAACCTGGAACAGAGTCCCAGGGACATCTTGGTGGTAGTTACACACAGTTCACTCTTTGAAGGTTTCTTCACAATCAAAAAAGCTACAGCTGTTTGTTGTTTTTAGTGACAATTGAGATTTTGCAGAGTAAGATAGTCAGAGAGGTGCCAGCATGCATGCACTGAAAGGCAGCAGTAACATCCCAACACTGACTGGACTTTCCCCATATTGATGGGTGGGCACCTAAGAACAGAGGGAGTTTGCTACCAATCACTGGGGGCGCAGGGGGAGATGATATAATAGAGTTTGCAGAAAGAAGAAAATTACTTAAAAGATTTGTCTGACATTTGTTGGGGTAGAGATTCAGTAAGTTAGGGAAAGGATTCTGGAGGTCACCGCAGATCTCCAGAGTAAATAGAGGCAAAATCCAGGAATCAGGTCAATCAGGAATTCCAAATGACTCCGCTAGTGGTTGGTATAATATTTACACAAAGTGAGGCAGGGGGTGAACATGTGTCTAGGAGAGGACCACCTCTCTCACGTGGCTTGCTGAATAGCTAGCATGAACAAACGCAGTGGGTTGCTCCACATCTTAAAAACTGTGCTACACAGGATTCCATACATCAAATGTTTCGGAGCACTGAAGGGCTTGTGACTTTACCATTAGAGCTGAAGAGCAGTTGAGAGTAATGCATGTGCTACAGAAAGGAGCGCACACATTATTTCCTTATGGAGATCTAGGCGCAACACACCCTCAGGAATTTTGATTGGGATTCTATAGTGGGTGTAGGAAAATCAGCAACAGAGAAGTGGGAGATATTTACGGAACAGCAGGAGTGGCTGAAAATGAAACCTAGCCAGGTTTAAAGTCAAAACAGGAAGAAAGAGCTCCACGAGAAACCAAAAATCAGATTTTTTTAAAAATACATGTATATTATTACAGATATATAGATATAATCTGACAGTGGGGAGGACTGGGAGATCTATAAAATAAGCAGGAGAAATTGCAAAGAATAATACCAGGAGATGAAAGTTATTCAGCATTCATTATAGAACTGATCTGAAGCACAGTGCTCTTCAAATGTTGCAGCAGGCGAGATGAAAAGGAGGAAGCCTGGAATTTGGTAACACAAGAGACAGAATTGAAGACAAGGAAATGGAAGATGCGTGCGCTCATTGATTTTGCTTTTGCTGGTACCCAAAAGGGGGTATTGCCTATGGGAGTGATCAGATTTCACCACAGAGAAGAGCTACCAAGAGAATGCATGGAGAGAACACTGGAGACACATAAGGCAGGCAGATACAATACCAGGGCTAGGGAACAGATGTGCAGCATGTGAAATAGCCTCAATGTCCGCTGATATCAATGCAAGGTGAAGGCGTGCAATGCTTAGTAGCACTGGTCAGAATTGAGCCCTCTACTGAAGTGACTGGACTGATAAAGCCAGGTTTAACATATCTGCATAAAATTACATTAAGGACAATAAATCAAATCAGCATTAGGCTCACAAGCCCCATTTAAGCCTTTAACTTAAGAACTGTAAAATGGTCTTGTGCAGATCCTCTATCCTGGGGTGAATTTCAGCACCAGTTAGGGTGACCAGACAGCAAGTGTGAAAAATCGGGACAGGGGGTGGGGGGTGGGGGTAATAGGAGCCTATATAAAAACAAGACCCCAAAATCGGGACTGTCCCTATAAAATTGGGACATCTGGTCACCCTAGCATCAGTGAGCAAGCTGACCACCACTGCAGGCAAGAAGTCCTCTGTGCATAGCATTGGCTAAGCACATGACATGGGATTTTGCCTTCCTGTCAAGCATCGGGTATGAGCCATTGGCAGATACAAGAGGGCAGGGGATACCAGGCTACATGGCCATTGGTCTGATCAGATATGACAAACTTCATGTTCTCATCTTCTTCTGAAGTGACCTATGCAGTAAACTCACTTGGGAACCTTTTCTGGACTCGCACAACAGTGTGAATCATGGGGATCTCTGCTGGAGTCTCCAGACTTACACAAGTGTAGAAACAGCATGGGATCAGGATCAAACCTTTACCCATCACTGAATTTTATTGAAACCCCTAGAAGACAGATAAATATGGTGATGAAAGCAAGCCATGCAATTGAGCTCGAGAGGCTGGTAGACAGGTTTATGAATAGAGAGAGATAATATATATTGTCATTCACGTTAAAGTAATCAGGTGAGGTTCAGCTAAAATTAAGAAGCATGGAGTTTATTGGTCCAAGTACCTTTTACTAAATCACCTTCCCCTATTCAAACTCAGGCTATAATTTACAAATAAAGATATGATTAACTCCATACAAAAAACCCCCCCCACCCTTTTAACAGCTGCTTCTGCTGTCAGTCAGTCTGATAGGGAATACGACCCAGATGAGGGCACAGAAAATTCCAAATCAATCAGCCTTTGACAAGCACTGCAGCTCTCCTGCAAATCCAAATAAAGCATCTTGATTTAGGGAGACGTGACTGCAAATAAATGTGGACTCCATGCTCATTTATTTCCCTTTGTAAATACTGTTTATTTCCTTAAAAGGTTACAAAAATGATGACATGCTGAAAACTCAACAGCCCTAATCATTGGGCTAACAAGATCTAAATGACTCCAGGTCAATGACATTATTCCCAACAGGACAGAAAAGTCAGCCACTCAGACACCAATCATACTGGCTTCCCCATAAGGCTGCAATTGGCTAACATTTTTTAATCCAAAAAACCACTGTCTGAAGAGGGCTTTGAAAGAAAAAGCAATGGCCCC
This sequence comes from Malaclemys terrapin pileata, assembly GCF_027887155.1. Classification (NCBI taxonomy): domain Eukaryota; kingdom Metazoa; phylum Chordata; order Testudines; family Emydidae; genus Malaclemys; species Malaclemys terrapin. The sequence goes on along the minus strand of NC_071522.1, from coordinate 18,120,821 downwards.
CTAAAAAGAAGTTTACATTTCTGCCATGCAGAGCATGCCAGCTCTCTGGTAAGCAGCCAAAAAGCAGACTGTACTCTGTTCCAAGTCTAAAAGAAATTGAATAAAACAAAACATTAGCAAAGTGATTTTTCCTCATTTTAATGTGGTTTTCAGCATTAGGTTTATTGTTACGTGGTTTTCTGCATGGAGAGCATATGCCTGCAATATGTTTAACATTCTGAGCTTTAAAGATACAGTGTCCTTGAAAGAAAAAGAGAACCTACCTAGAGTATCACTGATGTTCCCCATCTCTCCTGAGCTCTCTACAGCAGCTATGTTGACCTCTCAGGTGGAGCTATTCACTGACCAGATTCACCACGCTACTCTATTTCTTGGCATTACACAAAATCTTAGGTTAGAACAGTGGAATCCCTGCAACTCTAACAGGTTGAAAAATTGTTTTTAAACTACAGCTTGTTAGAAAAAAGAAGAACAGGAGTACTTGTGGCACCTTAGAGACTAACAAATTTATTAGAGCATAAGCTTTCGTGGACTACAGCCCACTTCTTCGGATGCATATAGAATGGAACATATATTGAGGAGATATATATACACACATACAGAGAGCATAAACAGGTGGGAGTTGTCTTACCAACTCTGAGAGGCCAATTAATTAAGAGAAAAAAAAAAAAACTTTTGAAGTGATAATCAAGCTAGCCCAGTACAGACAGTTTGATAATAAGTGTGAGAGTACTTACAAGGGGAGATAGAGTCAATGTTTGTAATGGCTCAGCCATTCCCAGTCCTTATTCAAACCGGAGTTGATTGTGTCTAGTTTGCATATCAATTCTAGCTCAGCAGTCTCTCTTTGGAGTCTGTTTTTGAAGTTTTTCTGTTGTAATATAGCCACCCGCAGGTCTGTCACTGAATGACCAGACAGGTTAAAGTGTTCTCCCACTGGTTTTTGAGTATTTTGATTCCTGATGTCAGATTTGTGTCCATTAATTCTTGTAAGTATTCTCACACTTATTATCAAACTGTCTGTACTAGCTTGATTATCACTTCAAAAGTTTTTTTTTCTTAATTAATTGGCTGTAGTCCACGAAAGCTTATGCTCTAATAAATTTGTTAGTCTCTAAGGTGCCACAAGTACTCCTGTTCTTCTTTTTGCGGATACAGACTAACACGGCTGTTACTCTGAAGCTTGTTAGAAAGTTACTGACAAAAACGGTTCTTCGTCTGAAAATATTGACTTGCGCGGGAATGCGCTGGTTTCAACGGGAAAGATTTCTTAGCACCAGGATGGAATTTTGGAGAGGGGGGTGTCTGTGTGTGACAGAGACCCCCCCCCCCACACACACACACACACAATAGCTCTGTGGTGAGGGCACTCACCTGGGATGTGGGTGACTGAAGTTCAAGTCCCCTGAATCAGGCAGAGCACTGAACAACTGTGTCACACAGTAATGGGCTCTGGCAAATCCTGAAGGGCTCCTGACTTCCACCAGGGTTTCTTGGATTGTTGGGCCCTCAGAGTGGTACATTCCAGGTTCAAATCTCTCTGAATCAGGCAGAGCAAAGACTTCAATCTGGGTCTCCCACACCCCAGACAGGTGTCTTTACCACTAGGCTATTGTGGCAGGGTCTCTCACCCTCTCCCCCAAAAACATTGAAAGCTCTCGGTTTCACCCCATTGTGTAATGGGCAAATTTTTGAAATCTTGAAAATCTTTGCATGCCAGAAAACCTATTCCTTTCCAGCTCTACCAGAAACAAACACCCTGTTAGCAGGTGTCAATCCTGCTGTGAAAGTGTTAAGTGTTTTGCTGACTCACTGAGGTATGTCTCTCTTTAACCTACTTGGATACAATGAAGATGGAAGTGGTCCACTAGGGTGAGAGGATCCAGGGTTAGGCTGAGCAGTCCTGAGGGAGGAACCCTTGGAACAGCAATGCCTGAGGAGAAAGTGTGAGCTGATGCATGTCATCTTACTGCTGTTTGGGGTTAATAAAGCCAAATCCCGACTCAGGGAAGGGGTAAGTTTGTACTTTACATTCTACATGGGCTGTGATTTCACAGCAGATTAGGAAAGCTGCCCGTTCACAAACTCTAAATAAAAAAAGAAAAACTTATGTATTAAACATTTTCTAATTCTTTTTCCTATTCACTCCTCTGATGCCAGCTGGGAAGCGCAGCACCTTAGAGGGACCCAATCTGTAACACCCATCACAAAATAATTTCAGAGCTGGACAAAAATTAGAAACAATAAACTAAATTTAAACTGGGATCAATGACCCAGACAGGAAGAGCGAGGGACAAGAAGAGCAAAGAAAAAGTAACTTACAAGACGTATGAGCTAGTGGCAAAAGGTCTGATCCTGTTGCCACTGAAGTCAGTGGTAAAATAAAACTCAATGACTCCAGTGGTGGAGGATCAAGCCCAGAGGAAGGAAAACAATGGTAAAAAAAATAAACTGACTTTGCATGATACCTTGAAGGCAGCCAATAAGGAATTCTTAAGGCACACGTGAAGGCGGGAGGGAATTGGACTGTCCATAGATGGGGTCTCTGGATCCAAGATAGCCCCTGATCGAATCCAGATGGAATGTTAGAGCAAGGTATTGAACATCCCTTCCATGGTACGGAGTAGAGGCCAGTGGGAGCTGGGGCAACAGGAGCTGTGTGTGTTTGGCACTTCTGAAATATTCCCCCTCCCCAAAAATCACGGCACACAAAATGAATGAATAATTCTGGAAATGTGGCTGTAATCAGTCTTTAGTTTGGTTCAAAAAGCTGGTAGGAAACTTCAACAGCTCCAACCAGGTGATACATGGCATAGTAATCAACCACAAACAGTAGAGAAGATGATACGAAATGGACACCCTCTTGTATAGGCTACAGACCTTCAGGGTTTTAGGGCAAAATTCAACCTTCTCCAACATGCATGAATTTAACTAAGCACAGCCTGCATGGCTTGATTTTGCCACACAGTGTCCCCGAAGTCCTGGACTAAGCAGTCGGGGAAAGAGGTGCTGCTGGCGACAACTACGGAAGCGTACGTTCTACCATGCACACATTCGCATGCCCTATTCTGACACCTCCCCCAGACCGTCCGGGTCCAAGGATTAGAGTCATAAAAGGATACACACGCGTTTAATTTTATAATTTCTGCTTAAGTGATTCATGAGACGCTTTTGCAAATGGCAAGGAAACACCCCATGAATCAGTCAGAAAGAGGGGGAAATGAATTGCATTAGTCCTTAGTAATAATATTCCCAGAGTATTCGTATTTCAGGAGAAATGAGCTCATTTGCTAAGATGGCTGCTCAAAATGTGCACGATGGGCTTTATGCCCATAAAACTGTCCCACGGGCAAAGGCCCACTTTCCTATTGGAAATAATTCCCAAGTTAGATCTTTATTTTTCCTTTTTTTTTTTTTTTTTTTAAATTACAGAGTGGCACCTTACCACTCAGCTCATCCTGTCTATCCCACACCAACCTCTCCCTTAATGGCAAACCACTTAGCCGAGAAACATTAAGCCACAAAACTAGAGATGGGCCTATAATGGGGAGCACACTTCTCCCTATTGGATTCTGCCCCGGGGCACTGGCCAGGAGGAGCCAAGCCCTGCCCCGCACAGCACTGGCACGGGGAAGCCTCTCAGCCACTCAGCTAAGCTCTGGAGTGGTGGTGGGAGGAGGGAAGTGATTTCCAGCCTGTTCCCGCCCCGAACCTGCAGGCTCCATAGCAGGCCTCAGGCTCAGCACTCCCTTCTCTCTCTCTCTCTCTCTCTCACACACACACACACACACACACACAGGTCCTGTCCCCAGGGAGCTGCTCCGTCCCGTAGGGACGCTCCCCTGCTGAGCCACCTCTCTGGCCAGTCCGCTGAAACCCCTGCAGTCCGGTTCCCTAGGCCCTGGTGCACAATGCATCCTTAGAGTTGAACCCCTTCCTGCCCGCGCTGTAGCTGGAGGCGGCCTGAGTGGTTACGTCAGCGGCCAGCAGCAGCCTGGAGGTGTTAGCTGCCTTTTGACACCGTGCGGGCAGGAAGGGACAAGCCACATGGAGGAGTGGTGGGGAAAGGAAGGGGAGAAGAGATGACTTCTGCAAAGACACAGGCCAGATCATCCCTGCCCCCACAGCTGGAAGCAGCTCCCATCCCTTCCCTCATGCACAGTGCTAAAAGGCTTCTGCTGGCCACCTTATGGTGTGAACCCTGGCAGAAATCGGGGGGGGGGGGCATGTGACTGAGTGTCACCCCCATGTTGCCTTGGGAAGACACGGCGCCAGGTACCAGGAGAGGCGGGTCTGTCTCAGGGGCCCAGTCAGGCATGGAGAGTCTTTAAACCACGATTTGAGGACTTCAGTAACACTGGTCTACAATTTTTGAGAAGTTGTCTGCTTCAGAGATAAAATGTGCTATTTATTATGTATTTTGATGTGCTGAATTAAAATAGGACAATTAAAACAACTGATTGGCTACTGTTTCTAAGATATTTAAGATTTTACATTTTATGTCCATGTATATTGTGTAGATAGAGTTTTAATCATAAATTGTAAACCTAGGTCTTTTCATGTGATTATGGTTGCTTTATATGATAATATTTCACCTGTCCTGTTTATGTAACACTTTATTTATATAACCCTTTTGCTGATTTTTAAAGTTTATTATGAAACAAAAGACAAAAAACTATTATGTACATAGTTTAGTCCTATTCAGTGTCTACTCGGCGCTTAGAATCATAGAATCATAGAATATCAGAGTTGGAAGGGACCTCAAGAGGTCATCTAGTCCAACCCCCTGCTCAAAGCAGGACCAATTCCCAGCTAAATCATCCCAGCCAGGCTTCTTGGCTCGTCTCTTGTATTCATTAAATGGAGCATCTCTTGTCATGTCGGGCAATAGTCTGCAAGCATTGATGGGCTCCATTTGTCCTGATAGCGTTTCTCCATTGTTGTAATGTCCTGGTGAAATCACTCGCCGTGCTCGTTGCTCACTGCTCCGCAGTTTGGTGGGAAAAAAATCTAGATGAGAGTGCAAAAAATGTATCTTTAGTGACATGTTGCAACCAAGGCTTTTGTATGCCTTGAGGAGGTTTTCCACCAACAACCTGTAGTTGTCTGCCTTCTTGTTTGAGAAAATTTATTGCCACTAACTGGAAGGCTTTCCATGCCGTCTTTTCCTTGCCACGCAGTGCATGGTCAAATGCATCATCTCAAAGAAGTTCACGAATCTGAGGACCAACAAAGACACCTTCCTTTATCTTAGCTTCATTTAACCTTGGAAATTTTCCACGGAGGTACTTGAAAGCTGCTCGTGTTTTGTCAATGACCTTGACAAAGTTCTTCATCAGACCCAGCTTGATGTGTAAGGGTGATAAAATCTTCCTTGATTCAACAAGTGGTGGATGCTGAAAACTTTTCCTCCCAGGCTCCAATGACTGTCGGAGTGGCCAATCTTTCTTGATGTAGTGGGAATCTCTTGCACGACTATCCAATTCGCAGAGAAAACAGCAGTACTTTGTGTATCCAGTCTGCAGACCAAGCAAGAGAGCAACAACCTTCAAATCGCCACAAAGTTGCCACTGATGTTGGTCATAGTTTATGCACCTCAAAAGTTGTTTCATGTTGTCATAGGTTTCCTTTATATGGACTGCATGACCAACTGGAATTGATGGCAAAACATTGCCATTATGCAGTAAAACAGCTTTAAGACTCGTCTTCAATGAATCAATGAACAGTCTCCACTCATCTGGATCGTGAACGACGTTGAGGGCTGCCATCACACCATCGATGTTGTTGCAGGCTACAAGATCACCTTCCATGAAGAAGAATGGGACAAGATCCTTTTGACGGTCACGGAACATGGCAACCCTAACATCACCTGCCAGGAGATTCCACTGCTGTAGTCTGGAGCCCAACAGCTCTGCCTTACTCTTGGGTAGTTCCAAATCCCTGACAAGGTCATTCAGTTCACCTTGTGTTATGAGGTGTGGTTCAGAGGAGGAGGATGGGAGAAAATGTGGGTCCTGTGACATTGATGGTTCAGGACCAGAATTTCATCCTCTTCCTCGTCTGACTCAAGTGAGAATGATTCTGGTGCATCAGGAACCGGCAGTCCTTCTCCGTGGGGTACTGGGCATTTAGCTGATGGAATATTTGGATAATGCACAGTCCACTTTTTCTTCTTTGACACACCTTTCCCAACTGGAGGCACCATGCAGAAGTAACAATTGCTGGTATGATCTGTTGGCTCTCTCCAAATCATTGGCACCGCAAAAGGCATAGATTTCCTTTTCCTGTTCAACCACTGGCGAAGATTTGTTGCACAAGTGTTGCAGCATATGTGTGGGGCCCACCTCTTGTCCTGATCTCCAATTTTGCAGCCAAAATAAAGGTGATAGGCTTTCTTAACCATAGTGGTTATACTGCGCTTTTGTGATGCAAAAGTCACTTCACCACAAACACAGCAGAAGTTATCTGCACTGTTCACACAAGTACGAGGCATCTCTGCTCACTTTGGCTAAACAGAAATGTGTCCCTTTGCAAAATCAAACACTGACAAATAAGAGAGCACGACACTGTATGATTTCTAGAGCTGATATAGGGCAATTTGTTCAGCAGAGTGATGTAAGCTTCGTTATGATTGCATCATCCATGACTTCTAGGAATAACATGATCCAATTCATATCATGTATGACGCAATACCAGCTTCAGATTGCATCATTCATTGTTTTGCCTAAAAAGCAAGTACTGTCCAAACCCAGTCATAGATTTATTCATAGATCCAGTCAAAGATATATTTTAGTCATTTCTGGTTTAAATTGAGATCCCTTCCCTTTATAACTCACTTATCCTCCGCCATTCCCAAGTCAAGGGTCGTATATACTGACCCAATAGCATATCTTGAAAACTAGAGCCAATCAACAATTTTAAGCATCATTTTCGTTCTCAGTGACCCAGAATTAGTAAAGTTTGACTACATTTATTTCAGAAGCATTTTGGCTGTAGAGCAGTGTAACTCAGACATAGGTTAGGGGTTTGTTACAGGAGCGAGTAGGTGAGATTCTGTGGCCTGCGTTGTGCAGGAGGTCAGACTAGATGATCATAATGGTCCCTTCTGACCTTAAAGTCTATAAGAGCACAGGGCAGGGAGGGTTGGTCACCCAGCCCTTATGTGACAGGGGTGTGTGTGTGTGTGTGTGTGTGTGTGTGTGTGTGTGTGTGTGTGTGTGTGTGTGTGTGTGTGTGAGAGAGAGAGAGAGAGAGAGAGAGAGTGTGTGTGAGAGTGAGTGTGTGTGAGAGTGACCCCTCTCCCTGGGGGAAGGGGTGGCAAGGGGTGTGTGTGTCACCCCTCCTCATGTGAACCCTAAAGCCTTAAAGATACGAAGGTAAATAAAAAGAAATACTGTGTAGTTGGATTCTTTTTAACAGGGGTTCAGTCAACTTGATGTTAATTTGAAAGTTTGTACTGCATAGTTCTGATTGATGGTTGCCTTTGCACCTTCCCAAAGTTACCACAATGGCACATGATCTAGGCCCAGACTTCAATAATGGTGTTGCTGGCAGATGCCCTTGCTGCATTTCCTTTATCTGCAGCAGCAGGGCCAGCTCCAGGCACCAGCACCGGCCGGGCTCACCGCCCTCCCCCCGGCGCTCCAGCTGGTCGGGGATTGCGGGCCCGCGGCCGGGCTCGGCGCCCTCCCCTGCTGCGCTGGGGTGGGGGGGTGAGGGGGAGGTGGCAGGTGGCTTTTTTGCTTAGGGCAGCAAAAAAAGCCAGAGCCGGCCCTGTGCAGCAGGTGTTTCAGTGCAGAATTAACTGAATTTCCCCCCTTCCTGGCTATGGCATATACGAATCACAAACAAGTCTCTTTCCATTTGTCTGAATAATTTCTGGTGTTCTGTAGTAACCATAGTAATAAAAACCAAACACACTACTGTCTTAAACACCACACACACAAATAAGAGGTTATTTGCTACACAAGGACCTTGTGTCAAGATTGACTTGCCTTTTTTGAAACAGTTTTGTTTTATTAACTATTTGGGATGGTGCTCTGTAAACTACAAGTGGTTCTGCTCCCTAAAGGTCTCCTAACATTTTGTCGGTCTCTAAGCAAGCACAAGAAGCCAAGCGCAGACTCGATGGTACACAGACTGCATATTTCTCCCCAATATCACTGAAATTGTACAGAGACGTTATCATTTAAAACAATATTGCAAACAACTATTTTAGATCACTTGAGACTATTAAAGCTGAAAGAACTTTTAAAATGATTCACTCTTCACCATGTATTATGCTGTTTGTTTTAGTTTTTGCTTTTGTTAGGACAATTTAAAAGGAGTTGTTAATTTCAGCTGCCAGCTTCTAGCCAGTTTCACTGACCAGTTGCTAATGAATTAGAACAATGCTGTAGTGTTTGGGTTGCAAAGGATGCACGGTTTTATATTACACCCCCCCCACCACCATATACAAACTTTTTTTAATATTTAAAAAAAAAAATAATAATAATAATAAAAAAGACCCTTTTACCAAACGTAAGACTGAGAGAAATGCTTCATGATTGTTTTTATAAAAACATAAGAACTAAATATGGGGTTAAATTTGACCTGACAATGTTTCTCTAGATCTGTATTTCATTTTTGGAATTTTTTCCCCCCCTCTTTTGGCCGGGTAATTTTTTGGGTTGGCTTTTTAAAATTAGTTCAGCTTTAGACATTTTAAATACGAACCTCATAAAGCAGAACAGAACATTCCATCAGTAAGATTACTTATATAAAATGTTCATATTTACAACACAGCCTGAGAACTTCTGCGATCCATTACAGCCCTGTACTACGCATTGCCAGTGGTTCACAGGCTGTGATCCATGGACCACTAGAGGTCTATAGAACGGTTTCTAACAAAGCAATAAAGCACACACAATTAAGACAAGAGTTTCTTCTTCCTTGAAAGTTTCAATGGTATATGCCTAGACCCTCAGCTTCAGAGTAGCACACCCACGCCTCCTCACACATACATGTACGTCTTCCCATTTGGCTTGCTGCACATAAAGTCCATTAACAAGTCTCTTTCTTTGTTGGGTGTTTATTTGGTGTAAATTCAACAAGGATCAAATTTGCCAGTGACACAGAGGGGAGCAAAACATGCAGGAGGACAAAACAAAACTACAAAGCGACCTGGGGCTATAACAAAAAGAAAATGAGCCGGATTCTTTGGCCATTAGTTGAGTAAAGCTCACTTTGAAGTCAATGGGAGTTTTGCTCAGTTCGGGGCTGGAATATTCAGCTCAGCAAGATGAGATGTTATGGTGGTAAACATAAGACATTAAACCCAGGAAGAGGAAATAAACACCACGGACATAACTGAGCAGCTAGACCAGGGGTTGGCAACCTTTCAGAAGTGGTGTGCCGAGTCTTCATGTATTCACTCTAATTTAAGGTTTTGCGTGCCAGTCATACATTTTAACGTTTTTAGAAGGTCTCTTTCTATAAGTCTAGAATATATAACTAAACTATTGTTGTATGTAAAGTAAATAAGGTTTTTAAAATGTTTAAGAAGCTGAATTTAAAAATTAAATTAAAATGCAGAGGCCCCCAGACCGGTGCCCAGGACCCGGGTAGTGTGAGTGCCACTGAAAATCAGCTCGCGTGCCACCTTTGGCACATGTGCCATAGGTTGCCTACCCCTGAGCTACACTTATTTCACTAAAAAGCTCATTTTCACCTGGTCTCCTTTATAATCTCCCACTGTTACTTAATGTGACCAAGCACTATAGGTTGCATAGAAGAGGTGTGGAGATGGGAATGGGACAGAAGAGAAAGAGAAGGAGAGTTCATCTACAAGATATTTTAAAGTGTAGTCCACAAGGTGAATAAGGCTGAGAAACCCTATTTGTGCTGTGTACGGAGCATAGAGTGCCTCAAGGAAAATGTGGACACACATTCGATTTCAAAAACACATTCTTAGCCCTATTTACAGAACATTGGGAATCTGCTTGTGGCTCAGAGGCCATCTCTCATATTTGAGTTCTGTTCCCTGGCTCTTCATTAACAAGGATGTTTGCAGGAACACAGGATTTTCTAGTTTCCCAAAAGTCCCCTTCTTCTGCTGCATACTCCCCCACATCTGAAGTTCTAATCCACAGGATAGGACATCCCAGATGGTTACCATGGATGCAACTGTATGATGTAGGGTGACCAGACAGCAAATGTGAAAAATCAGGACGGGAGTGTGTGTGTGGGGGGGGGAGGGTTAATAGGAGCCTATATAAGAAAAAGATGTCAAAATCATGACTGTCCCTATAAAATCGGGACATCTGGTCACCCTAGTATGTCGTCACAGGTCAAATATTATGGCTCCAGGAGCAGATAAACTCCTAAGAAACAAAGATCCTGTTGTCAAACAAACTTTCTCATCCTTAGCAATTGCAGGAGGAGGAGGCGGCGGCAAGAGAAACGACACTATATTGAAGAAAACAAATTCCTAAGAAAGATTTCCATTCTTTGGCTCTTAAGATGATAGAGAACATGCATCACAATCCATCATCTGTAATGATGCTGCCGCCCCGGAGACAAATGCAGAGGTGATGCGTGAAGTAATAGTTCAGCTTTAACTGCAAGGGAATCTAAGTTGATGCAACTTGTTTGCTGAAGCACAAAGGACAGCGTAAGTAAAGTAGTGCGCACAAGTGTGCGCACAGACAAACACCCACACACACTTCTCTTCCCAGCCCTTAACATGTAAATGAGATTCAGATTCTCCTGCACTCAGTTCAACATTCCTACTCAGTGACCTCTGAATCTAGAACCATGCATCCACAGTAAGTCTGCACATTAGATTAGGTGGTTTCTCTCTCTCGCCTTCAAAAAACACCCATCACCATATCAAGCAGCAGGTGAAAAATTATTTAACGACTGTAGAACAGTAGAAGACTCTTCTCCCGCTGTCTTCCACTGAGTCCAGTTGCTTTTTGTCATCACCATAATTAAAGGGACATGAGTCAATTTTGCCCCCAAAATTTAGCTTTTTCTACAAACAAGTGTTCTCAAAGCTTAAAACCAATAGAAACGTGGGGCCTTTTCAATTCTATTTGAAAGATTTTCATGGCGCTTTATTAAAAACAAAAAATGCTCCCCAGCAAATGTTCATTATTCAGCTCAGACATCACAGCACAAGAACTTGAAAGTGAAATTGGAGTATAAAGAAAGAATGAAAGGATCGGATCCTTTGCCACCCTTACTCAGGATTAAAAGCTCAAATTTTGCTTGAGGAGGGGCTGTGTTTGGACTACTAGATTTAGCTACAATGGACTAGAATATTTTCCTTGTCCAAACAGAGTAGCGCAAAAACAACAACAAAATACATACAGAAAATTTCAATTGTTTAAAATTTCTTTCAACTTTATAAGTCTATGGGGCATCTGTATTACAAGGAAGGATTTTTATTTTTAAATACACATTTTAAAAGGGATCTGTTACCCTCACCCTAAGCTATGCTGAGAAAATATACTTGACAAATGTTCCTAGTTCCAAGGCAGAGGTTAATGACAGTGCCCGAGGTGTGGTAATTGGAACATCTAGGCATTTGGCTTAAGGCTTGAAGGATAAATGGCAGGAAACTGGAGGAAGAATAGTTTTCGCCAGAACTGGATGACTGAGGACCAGAAATACTACCGTAAATAATGCATGAAGGAACGCAGCCAGAGCACAGCTTTGTAAAAAGCTTAGATCTTCTGCATGATAATAAATTAAAGAGAGATGTTGTTGATAATGGGAACACTGCAAATTACTAATTGTGAGTGCGTGCAGAGACGAGTTCTGAAACGCATGTGCATAGTAGGGAAGGGTGGTCTGTGAGGAGAGCAGTGGTCTAGGAGTCAGGTCTAGACTTGTATTCCTGACTCAGCCACTGATAAGACTGTGGGATCTTGAAGTCACTTATCTGTGCCTCAATTTACCCCTCTTTTCAATTATTACTACTACTATTGCTACCCACCTGCCTCTCCTGCATGTTAGGAAGCTAATGTTTGTAAAGAACTTTGGGATCCTTAAATATGAGGTGTTCTCAATTTATTTTGATATATGTACATAAGAGGGAACTTATCCCAGGACTCAGGCACTTTGAAAAATTTTGAGAGACAAACTATGCTATAAAAACCAAATCACTCAGGTCAAATCAAATTCATGCTATTTTAGACCAAGTTAAGGATTATTTCCAAAGTCGAGGGCCCTTCATACAGAGCAGCATGCCAGCTGCCCCTTCTTTTTTAAACAAAGGTGGGTCCAGCTATATAGCCCCCACTGAGCATACCTATGGCAGAATCCCCTGCGGAGAGACGTTACCTGTGTCCCTAGAAAATTATTAGATAATGAACCTGTCTACATTAAGGATATTTTCATCCCTATCACTACACCAGTGCAAATCTCCAACGTTGATGTGTTGCACTGGTGCAAAGCAGGGTTCCCGTTGGTGTATCTTTGTACATTACTGGGTCAAGCAGGACTGATGCTAGCTCCACTTTGCAGCAGGTCTGAATTAGGAGCCGGCTAGTTTGATGCAACACTGGGGCAAATTTCCTTAATGCAGACAGTGATAAAGTGTAGGTAAAGGAGTAAAAACAAACATTTTCCATTGACCTTGGGTTACCAATTGTTTCCTCCCAGGTCAATACCCTCCAGTCACTGCAAGCCAATGTGTCAAGGCACACAAAA